>NC_068373.1:24612617-25950117 GCF_023724105.1 Carassius gibelio
GAAACTCATGTATTACATAAATTCAATGCACACAGACTGAAGTAGTTTAAGTCTTTGGTTCTTTTAATTTTGATGATTAGGCTCACATTTAACACAAAAAAAAAAAAAAAAAAAAACTGTATGTGCAATGTTCCAAAAGGGGGATTTCGCAGTGATGCTATAGAACCACCATATCGGGTTTCTCAAAGTACCTTCCAGTAAACCTTTTTTTTTCTTAAAGAACAATTTAATGATCTAAAGAATCCTTTTCCATGATTAAGAACATTTCATCCAATTAAAAAGTTCTATAGATGTTAAAGGTTCTTCATTGTACCTCAGATGCCAATAAAGAAGCTGTATTTTTGAGAGTGCATCTACGTAGGCACCTACTACATCACACGCATACATTAATCTTTGTCAATTGACATTTAATTTAAAACCATTTGCCATCAAGAGAATAGTTTTTGCCCTCTTGACTGTGAATAGGTATTCTTAAATCTGTTTGAGGCAGATGCACCCTCGGCCCACAAGCGCTGAGCCTCATTTTCATCTAAATAAGAATCGATCTCTCTTGCTGTGCCACCCCCAGTGCTTCTTACGCTTAACCTCACTCTCCTGCTACACCACCTCCATCCCTACATTAACAGAGAAAACTAAATGCAAGCCAAGTCTAATCAGCCCGCGTGTGCAGGAGAGAAAAATGACCTCGTTTTCGAGCTGTCGAGATTGAAACGGTTAAAGCTTTTCTTTTGGGATCGTTAAAACGTCTGTCTTCAATTTCTTTGATCACAGTGGACGCAGTATTGAGAGCGAACATCGCTTTGCTGAAACTCAAATACTATTATTATGCCATGGGAGTTCAGAGCAGGTCTTGTTTAGTCTTGTGGGCATGGAAATGTGATATAAACAGAGAGGATGTGAAGTGGAGAAATCACTGGGAAAATCTTCTAAGCCTGTTTCTTGCTCAGCAGCCCTATGTGATGGTGAATAGAGAACAAGGGCTGGAAGTGTGGGGGAAGGGGTCACGGGACACACAAGAGCAAACATAATAGATGGCTAAAAGGCCCTCAAAGAGCTCATGACTAAAGCCCAAAGGCCAGTGTCTTTTCTTTAAGCTAATAATGATGGCTTAAAGCGTATAAATACAAGCTTGCGATGTTTGTCCTGGAAACAAGACACCAGCACAAACCATTTATTCAATTTCACCATTCAGGCAGAAGAGAGAGAGAGAGAAAAAATCCAGTGATGGATGAATGAATATCACAATTAGCCCATTAAACATACAGGACAAATTAAAGACTATTTAAAAGCATTTGGGGGCTAAAAACATGACCCAACTGGAAAATACTCAATGCAATGCAAATGTCAAGGCATTTAATTATATTCACAAATCTTTACAATTGTACAAAACACAACACTATACAGCACTTTAAAAACAACACAGGTAAAAGTAGAGCTTTGAGTAACTAGTCTGCCATCTAGTGTCCATTTTTGCGCTTCATGTACACATCCCAAACCTTCCCTCACTAAATTACCGACATGAAGCAAAACAGTTTGAGACATTGAAGACGATTCAGTATTCATCAGCAATTTATATTACTGTCCACATAGAGAAAGCAGGAGCAGACGATGAACCGGTACGTCTAGTATGAATTTATATTACTGGTTAATGTAAAAACGACATGCATTTTGATATAGCAAAAAGTAGAAATGTTAGATTAAAAAGAAATAATGCATAAGTAAATTGATTTTATCACATCACAGAGCTTTTCTGTGGAAGCTCAGCATCCTACGGGAGTCATCAGAGCTCTGTAAATTAAGAGGAAACACTAGATGTGGGTCCTTTTAGCAGCTGTCTGACTGGAGATGAAGGGAGAGTCTGAAATCCAGCCCTGGAAGCTGTGAGAAAAATAAACCAACAAACAAAACCCAATGTTCAAATGCAATAAAAAGGGCTAAATAAAAACCAACTGGCTCCCCTTAGACTGTGTTTCATGTGACTTTACATCATAAGTAGCTCAAGAAACATTTATTTTCATTAATGTTGAAAACTATTTTAAAATGTACTTCTCCCACACTTTTGGACGGTAGTATCTCACCTAGTCTGGTGCTGGTCTCCTTTAGCAGCAGCTGGGATTTTTCATGGAAAGACAGCAGTTCCCTCATTATACAACACTGGGAGTCCATCTGTGAAGACAGACAGCAGCTCTCAAAACAGCTTTTTAAAAGAAGAACAGGACATGGAACCACTTCTCTCAGATATATTTATGTACAAATGAAACGACATACTTATTCGGACCTTTGCTTATAAAAATAGATAACATAAGTGAACATAAATGTTTATTATATTTGTAAAACATGCTGAGAATTGGGTAAAACCTTTTGATCTGAAGCTTTTTGTTACACTGAATAACATTTTAGTGGATGTCTTCTGTAAATAAATGTAAAAATGCATGAAAAAAAAAAACGGCACAAACTAATGTATGATTTTTTTTTTTTTGCTATATTAAACCTTTAACGTTTTGATACTTTTTTTATCGCGGTTATTTTATAATGCAAAAATTACTTTCAGCTCACAACCCTCAATTTTATTTTTGGCCCTCTGTAGTAAAAAGTTTTGGCCCCTCTGGTATATAGTTGCCATAAAATGGTAAAGAAAACATAACATTTAATAACAAAAATGTAAACATTCATAGCAAATATAAAACTGGTTAAAATCCTTTGAGATGAGACTAGTGAAAATGTTGGCTGGACTGATTTCTATGGCTCTCTGGTCTGAATGGTTACTGTATTTGAGTCCTGAAGTCTAAAGCATCATGGTCTCACCACTAGCTCCATCTTTCTGAGCAGTTTTTGCTGTCCCATGAGTACAGCCTTATAGTCAGGTTTGTTCAGAATGAGCTGACTCTGTGAGGACTTGACAAAGCATGATGGGTCCAGTGGCACCCCCTTCTCTTCACCCCGCTCCACACATCTGGAACGGGACAGAGATGTACAGCGAACAACCAATTCAGAGAGAATGAATCTGAGCATCCTTCTGTATCCATATGTGTGCTGGTGTATTTATGAAGTTGTGCTCACTTGTCTAGATCGTCAGCTTTGCTCCGGTGTTTGTTCAATAGTGACTCCCATGACATACTTTCAGCCTGTAACCTTCATGAGCACAAGAAGACCATTAACACAGAAATGAAGTAAATCAGATTTCCACTGTAACGTCTTGGATGAATGAGAGCAGATAGAGAATAACCTGTTAATGTCCTCCTGAATGCGTGCAGTGGTCTCGTTAACAACAGGGTCACTGCATTTACACAGAGAGAGTGTGCTTCAGGATCGAAGGACTGATGATCAATGTCATTAAAATGGAAAAACTGACTTATACCTCTCAACAGCTGGAAGTGAATTCTGGGTGTCTCTTCTAATGTCTTTAGCTAGACTGTCGCACTCTTCATACAGAGATTCAACTGGAAGTGAATGGCATTCATATATACATCACAACATATATTTTGGACATCATTTCATTTCAAACAGAATTACATTTTAGACAAAATTCAGTAAATATGGACATTTTCTATGATGTTTTCAATACTGTTGGCAAATTCTGCAGAACCCTAATATATTTGAGGTTTTGTTGAAATTAGAAAAGATTTTGTTTAGAAATATAAGTATGTGTTGAAAATGACACTACTACTCTTCACAGCACGCAAAAGTTTTTTTGGATTCTATCCATCCATCTTTCTATCTAAAAAAATTATTACAAGTACTTTTATATATTAAAATATATCAAAGAAATAGTGATCATATAAAATATGAATAGGTTTGAAGGATAGTGCCAATTGATTAGTTTTTAGTTTTTTTTCTAAATAAATCAATGCTTTTATTCAGCAAGGATGCATTAAATTGATCAAAAGTGACAGTAAAGACATATATTGTTACTAAAGAGGTTTCAATATTTTAAAATATATTTTTTTAATTAAGTTAAATGGAAAAAAAATCAACTTTTTGGTAAAAAAGGATTCAGCAGCACAACTGTTTCAACACCTATTAAAAATAAGAAATGATTCTTGAGCAGAATATCAGCAGATCAGAATGATTTCTGAAGGATCATGTGACACTGACGGACTGGAACAATGATGCAAAAAATTCAGCTTTGCATCACAAGCATAAATTACATTTTAAAATATATTTTAAAATAAAACAGTTGATTTTAAATTGTAATAATATTTGACAATTTTATTCTTTTTTATTTTTTTTTGGATCAAATAAATGCAGCCATTACCAGCATAAGAGACCTTTTAAAATCCACCATTTAAAAACCTTACCAATACTCTGATTCCAAAACTTGTTAATCATTCCTTTGTGATGAAGCTGGTGAAAATGTTTGCGGGACAAAGTCAAAATCTGATCACCCCGACTTACCTTGAGCCTGCAGTGTCTCTGCATCAACCCCAGGAACAGTGTTCAGACTATTTTTGGCCCTCTTCACTGTCCTCTATGCACACAGCAGGGAAATAAACGGTTAGATTCAGGAAGAAAAGGCAAGACAGTGGATTCACGGTCACAATGACAAAGCTGAATCTAATTTCCTTAATAATATGCATTTTAAAGACCTGCATAGCAGCTTTAATTAGCATCTCCAGCCTCTCATTATCAGGTAAAGACAGACTGATGGTCTCACACAGTGCTGGAAGACACAAAGAGAAGAGAAAACCAACACAATCATAAACAACTCCAGCGTGACGTCTGGTGCGAGTGTCTGTGATTCAGCACTCACGCTGCGAGGAGCTGGACAAGGCCGGCAGAGAGCGTCTGCCTCGGGACGATCTCCTCCAGGACTTCCTCCGGGAGCGAGGGCTTCGTTCTGGAGCGGTGACGGTCACACTTTCCCTCATCCCGTCCTCAACAGAGCTCATCTTTGAGTCCTCCGGCTGGTCCTCCTCCTCTCCTAAGTGCTGCATTGTTTCAGGAGCAGGTGATTTCTGAGGAGGACCTGAGATGTGGTTACTATCATGAGGCCGCTTGACTCCATGAGATACTTCTGAGACCTAGTTGAGACAGACGTAATGGAAACACAACACAGCATTGGAAACATATAGTGATTGTCTATGCATTTCTCTAAAGACACTGGAAGCTGTAATAATGCATAATGACATTTTAAAAGAATAACCAGTCAGTCTCAAAATGTAACAGGCACGAAGTATGACAATGATTTTGACTATAAGCTTTTAAAAGTTTGGGGTCAGTAATATTTTTTCATGTTTCAGAAAGTCTCTTATGCTCACCAATCACAGTGAAACATTAAATGCAGTTTTTAAAATGTTCAGCATTATTACTTCAGCGTCACATGATCCTTCAAAAGTGGTTTAAATATGCTAATTTGCTAAATAAACGTCATATTTGTTTACTGATTCCAAACGTTTGAAAAGTACATTTAAAAAAAAACAACCAAAAACAGATTTTACGTTACCCTAGTAACACTGATGTTGCTGGCGTCACACCTACACAGAGATTAAATGGTCATTAACATTACAACACAACGAAGAAATGACACAACCTCGTTTCATGCATTCAGTTTACTTTAATGTATTTAAAACAACGGTTATCTGTACGTTATTTGTCCGTTAACAAGTAAAAAAAAAACTTGTATTGGGAGTTTAGCTGTTTGACAACCGCAGCAGCGTTTAAACTCTATTTTATAGGCTGTGCTTTATGAAAGGACGTTCTTTATACAGAAATTATGATCACATGTCAATGGTAAACGTTTATTAATTATAGCCCCCATGTTGTAAATAATAAGACACTCACGTCTCGAGTCCTTCGCTCTGAAGCTCCGCCATTTTCTTTCAAAAAGACCGCGCGCAGAATCAAATGAGCCCCGCCCACTTTCATGTCCGCCGTGAGGGTTCTTGGGAAGTGTAGTCATGTTACATGAGTGTTTTGGTTTGCAACGACTAAGTTTGATCAAATATTATCTCATATAAAATCACCCTAGCATGTAAAAATAATTCCTTTAAATTGTAACAGGCGAGATGTGAACATATATTTAATTTAATTTATGGGAAATATACGTTTTCTGGAACTTTTGAGCATCAGTGCTCAGTAAACTTCCAAAGGGGATACAGTAGATCTTTTTTTTTTTTTTTTAGATGAATATATTATTATTAATACAACTAACATTAATATTTTATTAAAAAAATATTTTTCCCCTCTAGTTTTGTTTCTGTTTGTTTCACATTTTCTCTTTATAAAAAACATATTGCCGAAATACTGGCAAAAATATCTTACCATATATGACTAAAAAAAGGTTAAGAAGCACAGATTAAAGCTACATTTGCAATCCTCTTGCATCCTTACATCCCATTTTGGCAAAATAATTTTTATTAATTTTTTAATGTTTTTTTTTATATTTATGAAAGATCAAAATGGAATTAGTGCATATAAAATAAATGTAAAATAAAGCAAATAATATTTAGTGTATTTTCATATTTCAAATGTTTCTGAAAGCAAAGGTCCTCCGTACCCTGAACATTTTGTTTTGAAAAATAATATTCATCTGGAAACAAGCTTCAGGCTCTGTTTTTACCCTGTGCCCGTCGAAATGTTGATATGAAGAAATATTCCATTAACACAATAAGGATTTAATAACACATCACCCCACACCGCACTGTGCAATCAAGTCATTATTTGCATTCCTAGATGTGATTTAAAGTTTTAATTACCATGGAAAAATAATGTACTTTCACCTTTCTTTCCTGAAAGTATCAGCTCATATCATATATTGCTTTGCTAATCCAAAGCAGTGAAAAATTAGCTTGTTCTCTGAAATTAAAATCTTAATAAGAAAGAGTCATGGCAATAAATAAACACAACAACAGCTTGTTTTGGTCATTTATAAGTCTTTCTGGGATTGGTCTTTTTACAAAATGCTGAAAACGACTTAAAACAAAACAAGAAAGAAACACTTGTCCAGAATGCCCCGTCACAGCCGTGAGCCTCAACCGCACTCATCCTCAACACAATACTGTAGTTTTCTTGGCCTTCAGAGAGGACGGGGTGGTTAAAGATGTCAGAAGAAAGAAAATGAAGTCAAATGATTAAGACAGAACAGAGACAGGGAGGTAAAGGAAACACTGGGGTGTGTACAGTATTGAGTTTCACGCCCATTCTTTCCCATCTCGCGGAGTTTGTCACCAGTCAAGTACAGTGTTCCTGTAAAACCCGTTCACAGTCTGGTCACGAGGGGCAGCAGGTGCTTTGGTGACTGTTGGCAATAACAGTTCATTTCAGCAACCTCAGGGTTCCTTTGCCCAGCAGGAACTGCAAAACTCGGTCCACCAAAAGGGCGGCGACAAAATCCAAAACTAGGACCTGGGCTATTATCAACTTAAACTGCAAAGAGAAAGAATATAGAAACATATTAATTATAAATAGCTTTGCATGAGAGGCCAACTTAGAAAAAAGGCTGAATACCAATGTGCATACTAAACAGCATATAAAAACTGGATAACTGCATCCCTATTAATATTAATATTATGTGTACTGACTAAAGGCCCATTCTCACCAAGTATGCTTGCTGTTTTTAACAAGCCTTTACTGCATGCTTAAAATACAAACAAACACTTTTCCACTGACATTCTAGTACGTGAATATCGAGGTGTATTGAAATCCTACCTCAGTTGGAATATCCACTAAAGCGAACTGCTCATTGAATTCAGGTGAAGACCCCGTCAGTAACCCTACTATGGCGAGCCCGGATATACCAATGCTCCACAGCAAGGGCCGATTCTCAGTGAGAGACTCCATGAAAGGATGACCCTGAACAAGACAGTGTTGAATCTTAGGCTGCAGGACTCGAATCTCATCTGCGCTTGCAGTGTTGTTATTGTTAACTAAAAATATTAAGTCAGCACTATGTAACTTTTGGCACTTTATCGGTTAATAAACACGCATCCAGTGGAAGAACATTCTAATCGGAACTACTTCTCCAAGATTTGTCTACGGTACTGCGATTCACACAGGTATGTTTTACTCCCAGCAGTGACGACACGAACAGGCTACAATAGTCCAAATATAATCACTTATTAGAAGTGTACCACAGTGATTCGGGATAAGACAAAACGCGGTTTGGAAGATGAATTCAGACCGCTGGTTTTAAACATTTAGCAAATTTTCAACACACAACAAGTTACACAGTGCTGCTTTAAAAAGACTTTTACATTTTAAAATGTGCCCTGGCAACTACCTGAAATAAAATAATTTAAAGTAGTAAAATGACTTAAAAAGATATTACAGCTTAAAAAAAAAAAGACATGCACAATAACTAAAATTTTAAAATAAGAACAAAGTATAAAAAGCTAATTTAAGATAATAATAGTGCTATAATAGTTTATAAACAATATTAAAATAAAACATTGTTCTAACTTGGCACCTCAGGAAACGCAGTTATCAACTGCAATGCATTTTTTCTTTCACAAATACATTTTTGGTAGAACTATTTCTCTAAATTAAATAGAAATCTGATGTGCATGTGCTACAAAGGCTCATTATATGCGATTAACATCAAAGTAAGGATTCAAGTACCTTATAATTAATGGCAAATGTGGCCATTTGCATGGCCATGGACATGATGTATACAGTACTGTTAATGAGACTGGGCTCAAACTCTTTGTACAGGTCCACAAACTGCTCTGCCCTGCAGGTATGGGGAAAAAAAAGGATAAGAGAGAGGTGAAACATGAAGCCAGATTGCAAATGTTGTGAAAATCAATCACAAATGTGAACAATGACGTCACATGTAAGGAATGTCTGGGACTGATTGAACAGCCTAAGTGCATCATTTTATATAAAGAGTTGATGATATCTGACAACATGAGCCATTGGCTAAAGTTTGGAGACAGTAAACTGAATTATACTTTGGTTTTTATGTATACAACCTGCAAGTGTTACCAGGATTTTCTAAGACTTGCCGCAGAATTCTCCTGTAAAGATACTGGGAAATCCCACTTGGCCGATTCATGTGGTCATAAGCACTTTATTTCCTTTCATACCTGGGTGGGCTTCTGCTCTGTGCACCTCTGTACAGGTACACCAGACTGCAGAAGTGGACCGCAAACTGCAGCAGCACTGTGAGGACCGTGTACAGGTTGAAGATGTTCGGTAAAGGCCTCTCTTTGGACAGAGTCTTCAACGGCTAAAGGAAAAAAGAGTCAGTGAAACTCGGTCCATCGCAAACCACAGGCAGCTTGACAAAACAGTCCAGTCTCACCTTTGACCTTGAGATGAAGAGAAAGCAGCCGGCCAGCAGCAGGCCCTGAAGGGTCGCCTGGAAGTCGCTGAATTTGACCCCCTCCAGGTAAAGCACAGACTGACTGTAGGCCAGGACCAGAGCGTTCAGCGCCAGGATCTTAAACATCTGCAGGGTGGTCACCAGAGTGCAGCGCCCCTGTTTAATCACGTGACAGACTGAAACAGATGGGACAACGTTAGGCCAACCTCACATAGGACTAAATGAGAGCACTCAAGCTGATCTAAAACACGTGTTACTTACTGCACTGTATGGAAGACAGTTTGGAAGTGAATGGAGCAGCAATAGAGGCGTCCCCCAATTTAACCACCTGGATCTGATCATCTTCTAGCTCTCGAAGCACCTGACTGATCCTCTCCTAAGACACAAGTCATTTATGCAACATGTGGTTACATATATGGAGTACATAATTCAAGCTTAAAGGCATAGTTCACTCAAAAATAGTATTTTCTTCCCCCATACTATGGAAGTCAATGGCTACCGTCAACTGTTTGGTTACCAACATTCTTCAAAATATCTTCTTTTGTGTTCAACGGCATGAGGCGGAGTAAATGATGACAGTTTTCAGTTTTGGGTGAACTAGTTAAATGCTGACATTCAAAACATGTAAACCACGATCAGACTCGAGCTGCTGACCTTCTGTGCAGCGAGCTGCTCCTCTCTCTGGGCCATCATCCTCTGTCTGGCTGCACGGGAGCTGGGTTTGACCCCTGAACTCGGGACTGGGGGTCTGGGCTCTCCTGAGGAGTACTCTTTGTCTTTGCTTCTCTTCTTTTTCTCAGGCATGTGCTCTGGGGCGTTTGCCAACAACGCCACACCTGGTAAACACAAGGGACATTTTATGATCCGAGTACATCTACTGTATATCAACCTTGTAAAGCCTGACACATGAAATAAATAATAGTCTGAAAAATGTATTTGTTTTTTTTTGAAGTGGAAGAGTTTATTAGACCTTTAGACAAATTATATAAACAAATCCAGTTTTAAAAAGTTGCTGTGCAAGTGTTTTTTGTTAAGTATCATATTTGTTGCATCGTGACAGGAAAAAATTACTTGATATTAAAGTATGAACTATCAATCAGACATCAGAAGGCATGTAGTAAATTGTGTACAACAGTTTTTCAGTAGTTTTGATCACGTTGATAGTTTAGGTATTATGCTTATATTTTGCTTATCAGATATTAGACAGTAGAGTTTATAGATTATGTTACAGATTCAATACAAGACAATCTGTGACACACCGACACTGAAATTCTCTCTTAATAATAAAAAAAAAAGCTCAGTTAATGCACTCATATTTGTTGAGGCTGGAGCCCACTAGGGGGCCTCAGCAAACTTCCAAAGGGGCATTAAGATGACACTAAATGATTTAAAATAAGCTTTGACAAGATCTTTCTCTTTTTAATTCACCCCCTCAAAAACGGTTTTTAAAGAACTAGGGTTCACAGACTGTGCCAGTATTTATTCCCAAATAATGTTTCAAAGATCTGAATAATTGTATTTCTTAGATTCTTCGGGATATGAAAAATCCTTGCATAAGAAAATTATATTTGGAAGGGAAGAAGGAAGAGGGTGGGGATTGGCAATGTCAAAACTTTTATACTATTACAGTCCAATTTATTTAGGTACCTAAACGTCCATAGCTTTATAAAAAAACATTTCTCTCCTTCCTTGAACCAACCAGAAGAGGGCTGGATTGATGAGCTGTTAAATATGGACCCTTTTTAAACATTTTCATCTATATATGTAATAAAGAGATTGACCCTAATTTGTTTACTTTTAGGGGTGTGTGTATATGTATGTAGTCATGTGTTCAAAGAATGTTTTATATGTTTGTGTGGTTGTGGCTGTTGCAAAATAATGAAAATTTATACATTTTAATAATAATAATAATAAAAGAATAACCGGGGTTTCTACATTATAGGACTGAACAAGTTATTTAATGTAATAAAACCTTTAAAAGCCATGATGGTTATTTTCATACTCAAAATATATATATATTTTTAGCTATGCTATGAGTAAAAATATTCTTAATTCTAAATCACAAACCACTCAATATTTAAAAAGCATGGGATCCCAAAAAATCTTCAGGACTCCTGAAATGTAATTATTTTAATTTAAAAGTAAAAATGTAAAATCGCTTTAGTTGAGTGACAAAATAAAATCTTTTGTTTTTAATAATATCACACATTGTATTTTCTTCACACAGTATAAATAGGCTTCTGTATATGAAAATATATTGCCTTGCTGGTTTGGACAACTTTACAATGATTATGAAGAAAATCGGACCTGTACACATCTGTTTTTCAACCCTCGATTTCATTAAGAAGTGTCTTACTTCTCCATTGCTTTAAACAAAACCACGTGCAGGCCTAATTTACCATCGATGACATTAATGACTCACCTATGTGGGCATGTTTGAGCGCACCAACATCATTTGTGCCATCTCCACACATCAGCGTAACGAAACCCAGTCCCTTCAGACTAGTTATGACAAACTCCTGCACAGAGAGGAGAATCAACAGTGAGTGCAGAGCGTGATAGTTCAACTATCAGCAAAGGTTGCTCAGACATGTAAAACTGACCTTCTGCTTAGGGCTGACACGAGCAAAGACTCGCACATGAGGAAGCAGGGCATTGAGTAAACGGGGTTCATAGGTCAACCTGGCCAGTCCCTCTCCTGTCACACAGAGGTCGTACCGACTGACCAAATCAGGGACTGAAGAATTAGGTAGAGGGAGGCACACGCTGCCGTCTATGGACACCCACTGCCATTCAGCTGCAAAAAACACAACATACACTTCAAATATGTTCCTCCAGCTGCTTTAGGGCAGTGCTGTTTGGGACGTCACACACCTTGACTGGGGCTTTGCTGCAATATGAGCGTGTGCTCCTTCTGGATGAAATGCAGCTCTCTGGCCACATGACACGCTGTTAGAGGGTTGTCACCTGTGATCATTGCAACCTGTGGACAGATAATGTGACAAGTGTTTAATATATAATATCAAATAATAACCTAATAAAACTCTAAATATTCTCAAAGACACATTATATATTTAACCAAAATTGAGACAAATCAGACGTCTAAGACTATGTGACAGACAGGTATGACAATCAGATTTGTGAAAAAGAAAAATGTGAAAACAAAATAACCTAGCTTTTTAGAAATAATTATTCGGGAATCCCTCTAATATGCCGATTTGGTTGTAATGAAACACTTATTATTCATGTGTAAACCTAAAAAGAAAAGCATTTTTTGAAACATTGAGAAACATTTTGTAACTTTACTATTCACTCTTGGTCAATGCTGAATCTAAGTATTATAACATAAGAATATAAGTATTAATATCTTTTTAAAACCAAAAATATTACTGACACCAAAATGAACGATTGTGTACATATAAATATGTAAATACAATATATACAAATTCAACTTTTAAATGTAATTATACATATTTATTTATATACTCAAATATACATTATTTAAAATTAGTTTACATAATAAATAGAAATAAACATTATTTATAAATAACTCATAAAAACGGATAATTCACCAGTAGGCATAACCATTAACTCATTTGATTTACAGTATTTTCCAGACTATAAGTCGCACTTTTTTTTCATGGATGTGACTTATCAAAATTACTTTGCCATGAACCAAGAGAAAACATTACCGTCTACAGCCGCGAGAGGGCGCTCTATGCTGCTCAGTGCTCCTGTAGTCTACACTTGATATAAAGCGCCCTCTCGTGGCTGTAGACGGTAATGTTTTCTCTTGGTTCTTGGTTCTAAATAAATGCGACTTACAGTCCAGTGCGACTTATGTTTTTTTCCTCATCATGACGTATTTTTGGACTGATGCGACTTATACTCCGGTGCGACTTATAGTCCGAAAAATAAGGTATTTGTATAAAACCAGTTCTTTTAATTTACTAAACCACTTGCATAAATCTTTCAGCATTTCCTTGTGATTTAGGATATGTCAAATGCAAAAATGCAAGTACAAATTATCAATACTTCCAGAATCCAAGAGAAACACCCACCTGTTCATACCTTTTAAAAATTATTTTAAACGATGCAGAATTGGCAATACTATGGTGCCAATACAGACATGTTGTGTGTTAACTAAATGCATGTTAACATCTGGAGTTCATCCACTCACATGGTGTGAGGCCTCTTGTATCTCTCTGATAACCGTCTTACTGTCGGTCTTGAGAGGACAGGACACGACCATGAACCCTGCAAAGCGCAGGTCACACTCCAGCATGTCCCGGCTCACTTCCCTCACCTGCACACACGACAGACTGTGATACACAACAGAGCATGATGACATTTAGCGTTTCATTCAGTGGTGGCTGCTCAATACCTGCTGATGGCTCAGGTGGCCCATCTCTTTGTATCCCAGTGCGAGAACTCTGGCTCCCTCTCGTGACATTTCTCTGTGCACCTCGTCATAGCTGGCTGGACACTCAGAGAACTGAAAAACAACAATGTCTTCAGAAATCATTCAGAACCACCAATCTATAGCAACTTTTAGACGTCAGAAGTTACAATGCAGCAAATAATTCCCTCAATTTCAGGTTGAAATAGCAGAAATTTTTTGGTCCTCATTAAAGCAAAAATCACAGCCAATCAGAATCACACCGTGTTTGTTTACACGCTCATCGTGATAAGAAATGATCGTGATGTGGTGTTTCAGCTGAAGCCAAAGGTACTCTTAAACCGCTCTGACTGCTGAAATATCGCTTCATGAGCTGTGCGTGTGTAAACCAACACAGTCCCATGCTGAACTCTGACACTTACAGCACATATATAAGAATTTGCCAGCAAAATAAAAGTTTGGTAGTTAAACATATGAAAACTACATTTAGATAAAAGTAGTTGTACTGTGATTTACACAGTACTAAATGTTTTATTAAATACTAAATTAAATATTTAAACATTTTACAGTAAGATACGTTATTATAAATTAGGCTACTTACCATTTAGTTTAAAGGGGGGGTGAAATGCTATTTCATGCATACTGAGTTTTTTACACTGTTAAAGAGTTGGATTCCCATGCTAAACATGGACAAAGTTTCAAAAATTAAGTTGTACGTTTGAAGGAGTATTTTTGTTCCAAAAAAACCTCTTCCGGTTTGTCTCTGTGTGACGTTAGATGGAGCGGAATTTCCTTATATGGGTCCTAGGGCACGTCTGCCGGAAGAGCGCGCGCTCCCGTATAGCAGAGCAATGAGAGGCTGAGCACAGCCTGATCAGAGCGAGAGCGTCACGAAAAGTCACAAAAGAAGTGTGTTTTTGGTAGCCAGGGCAAGACAACCCTGCACAGATTACCAAAAGAGAAACAGCATTAAGGGACCAGTGGATGGAGTTTATTTTTACAGAGCATCAACGGAGTTGTGCAAGTGTTTGTGTTTGTTCCCTGGATTTCGGATTGCACATCGTTTATTTCTTAAGGATAATGCAGTCCCAACGGAAAAGGGTCACGATCGTGTGTTGGAACCACATGCGGTGAGTAAAACTGCTTCACATATATCTCTGTGTTGTTAACTTAGCTATCAGCGCGTAAGCACATCAAGTAAACAACATGCGATGTTGTCATCAAACTGCACTTTCCACATGTACAGATTCTTTAGCTCCGCCCACACGTCACGCCTCTAGGCGCTCGTGTTTTTCCGGGAAAAATCGGTACAGACTATCTTTCTCTTATAAATATAATAAAACTAAAGACTTTTTGGAGTTATGAAGGATGCAGTCCTACTCTATAGGTACTCTAGATTAACAGGATATTGAGTGAAAACGAGCATTTCACCCCCCCTTTAATGTATTTATTCAGTAATTATAAATAATGCATATTGAATGCTTTAAAAACTTAGTTTTTATAGCCACGTCAGCATCTAAACAAATCTTCATGGTAAAAACCTGAGCTAATACATGAGTTACTAACATAAAATAAAAAGTCTACAAGATGCACAATTTTTCTTTTTGGTAAAATCTGACTAAAGTTGCTGAGTGAGTATACTTCATAAAAAAAATTAAGCCTTTAAAATTCAAGTGGAAATATATATATATATATTTTAACTGTTAACTTAATGGTTGCTGAAAAGGTTTTTACCTGATTTTAGTAAAGAGTAAATGCCCAAAGTGTTAACCCCCCCACCCCCCAAAAAAATATTCAGAGTAAAAAGTATTTTAATCTTTTTTTATATTATTTTTATTTATTCTATGTACAGATACACTCCCCTACATTCTAGAATAATTAATTATTTACAAACTTCTCAAACTATTTTTCCTGCAATATGTATCATGGATCCCTAAAGCAGTCCCTTCACCAAATTTTTTTTACAGGGTTTCCTAGACTAACTAGTCAACTAGTTGTTCTAACAATCAATTGCCTTTGGTTTTAAAATGTTATACTGTTTTCCATATCTCTATTGTAATGTGTAGAAGATAACTCTGGGACTAAAGTATGTGAGGGAACTTCTCACGCCAAGCTAAAAAAAAAACATTAGCAGTGCTATCAGTGTTTGTCAGAGCTGCTACGGATCCGCTGAAGAACACAGAATGCTAACTATCAGCAGTGTACCAGACATATACCTAAAGAGCCAAAGAGATGCTCACCATGTCCTTCAGGGTCTCTGGTGCACCTTTAACGGCTGAGATATAGCAGAGCTCGGTGGAGCCCATCCGCTCATACGACGCCAGCACTGACATCCTCTTCAAAGCACTAGCGAAATGAAACCTCTGATGGATCTTCAGCCCCGGAGTCTTTATGCTGCGAGAAAACACCTTCTCATCTACATAAAAGGACAGAAACATCACAAATTCAACTGGCTCTACTATATGTTGCATTAACCAAAAACTCAAAATGATTTAAGTTTTTCTGACATTTTGACAGATTAAGTCAGACCTTTAGTGAGTGTCCAGTCGGCTGCGGTCAGCATGGCCTTTTCCAGTGGATCGCCCACCAGCTGTCCATCATCTAGTGTGACCAGGGAATGACACGTGGCCACCACCCGATGAGTGTCCACTGGAATATCTGACACTGGCGTCACTTGTTTCCCTTCTCTAAGGAAAACAAGAACAGGAAGAGACCTTGGATGAGCTTTCAACATTTTTGGGGTTCTCTGAAGTCATCATAGTTAGGTACACATCAATAATGGTCTAATATTTGCGCTTCCATTTGATTCCGACAGCAAAATAAAATAATCCCACAATAGAGTATCTATGACTTTAGAAAGAGGAGAAAATAATAGAGAGATTGAATGTGTTGGTCAAAAGAGAGAAAGATGTTAAGTATTTTTCTATAGTTGAATGCCAAGGCAACAGGTAATGATCAGTGTCTGTGTTGGGCGAAAAAATACACAAGGACCATATTTTTTTAAAGATCATTTTGCAAGATGTTCAGGCTTCACCTGAGTCCTGCGACGCCACGGACTACCAGGCTGTCGCTGGTCAGGGTGCCCGTCTTGTCGAAACAGCAAATCTCCACTTTCCCAGCGAAGGGGATTCTGAAAGGTTCGGTGCAAAACACATCTGTAAGGGAAGAACATGAGAGGATGAGTGTGAGAAGGGAGAGAATAGTGAGATCCGGTCATCATGACTATGTTGAATCCAGTGCGGTCACTCACAGAGTTTGGCCAGGGCTATGAGCGATGTGTTAACAGCCAGTGAGAGCTCTATGGGTAATTCAGGAGGCACTACTGACGTCAGGATCAGAGTGCACTCCAGAAACAGCTTGTACTTGTTTCTGTTCGGGTCCTTTGTCCCTGAACGACACAGAGAGTGAAGGATGATGGGATATGCAAGCAAACAAACACAGGCTACCGTTCAAATGATTGATCAAATGTGACAGTAAAGACATTTATAATGTTGCAAAAGATTGTATTTTAAATAAATGTGGTTCTTTTGAACTTTCAATTTATAAGAATCCTGAAAAAAACGTATCGGAGTTTCCCATAAAACAGTCTGTTTTCAACATTGATAATAATAATGATTTCTGAAGGATAATGTGACATAGAAGACTGCTTTAACATCACAGGAATATATTGCATTATAAAATGTATTCTAACAGGAAACAGTTATGTTAAATGGTAATACTATTTCACAATACTACTGTTTAATTGTATGTTTCATTAAATAAATGTAGCCCTGGTGAGCATGAGCGACTTCTTACGAAAACATCAAATCTGATTAAAACCAAACTTTTGGTTTAAACTTTAAACAAACAAATTTTAGAAAACACAAAGCTTCTTGGAAGGTATAAACAGCCAACAGAGACGTGTATAGAGTAAAAAAAAAGGCGGAGATCAAAATCGTTAAATAAATAAATGTTACTGCAAACCAACACATTTTCGAAACAGACTGGTCATCTTAAAGAAGCAGTTCACACCTGACCAGAGCAGAACGCACAAGGTTTGAGACTGTTTAAATACTGAACTTATACTAAAAGCAGGTAAGCAGTAATTAAAATGCATAAATTCTGAAAAATCCTTAAGAAAAAAAAAAAAAAGTCAACTATTGAATCATCTTGTTTTTGGACAACTTTTCCAACTACCTCACTCATCCCGCCCAGTAAAAGAAGACTTCAGACGAATGTGACTCACCTTCGACCCAAACATACGCAGCCGCGGCGATGGCGAAAACCAACAGGAAAAGGATAAAGATAAAAGTTTCCAGATTGTTGGCCGTCACCCTCTTCACACCAAACAGAATCGTTCTTAATAATTTGCCCTAAAAACAACAACAACGGTTTAGACATTTCGCGAACACAAAACTTAAAAACTACATTGTGACTCATCGTTCCATTCTTCTCTGAATTGCTTCCTATCAATAATTCACTCACCTCTAAATAAATAGTAGCACAATGTCTAAAAAAATATCTTTCAAAAACCTGCCTGTTGATGAAGCACCTCACCTGAGAAGTGTAGAACCCTGTCCGCAAAACATACGCAACACAGCCATTGTCTACAGCTGTGAAAAGACAGAAAGAGAGGGAGTATGACTACACATACACATTCTAAACTCACGGTTAAGTTGTAAAATGGGCATTAGAGCTAAAACACATGTACAGGTTCTTGAGGACCAATCACTGCTGCGAGTACTAACGTTTCAGGCCTGCACTGGCTCGGAGAGGCGGGCTGTGCTGAACCACTTTGGTGCCTCCGGAGATGACGTGGAGACGGGAGTCCGTCTGCAGGTCCAGGATCCTGTCAGGGTCCAGGTCCTCCACAGGCTCCTACAGACACAACACAGCTGATCAGAGACAGCAGAGTTTGCTGAAGTTGGCTGCTGATTCGGTGACGAGAGCAGCCAGACGCACCTTCATCTGAGGCACAGACTCTCCTGTGAGCATGGCCTCATCCACAATGCAGCGGCCTCTCAGCAGCAGCACGTCACAGGGAACCAGGTTATCCTGAGGAGAACGTCCTGTGAAGACATGAGGAATAGATGCTCAAATATTAGATTTACTCTTCGATTTTGGATGCATGAATTCAGCACTTGTGTGGTAACAACAACAGGTGTAAAACATCACATGAACTACAAACACGAGACAACCAGCAGCCAAGTACTTTATATATCTTCATAAAAATGCAAATACATATTTTAAGCACATCTCAGATGTATAAATATTTTTAGGCAACTGTATGTCATTCAGATTCCATGAAACTCACCAACTGAGACGATGTCTCCAGGAACTAGTTCATCACTGGACACAGGCCTCCATTTTCTGTTGCGATAGACCTGTTATAAATAAAAAGAGTTCGAATTTTACATCCCGCTCTTATCCTAAAACCCTGTTTATTAACCAATCAATAAAGTAAGAGAGGGTGTGCCATATCTCGAAGACAGTCGCAGCCAATATGCACTGTTTAACATGAAGCACTGAAGTTCAGTCTATTCATTTTATAAAATAGCTACTACATGATACCTATTTTATTAAGCATATTCTTTTAGCGACATTCTTTCGAATAAATATATAGTCCCTGACAAGCAAACAATAACAGAACCTTTTCTACGATATTGCAGCCGTACTTATATGTTGCTATATTGTGGATGACATCACAGACGGAACATTGTAACGACCAATCAGATGACAGAACCAGAATTATGTGCTTTCTGAAGAACATTTCAAAAAGAGTTAATAGACCAACACAGACCAAAACTGGAGATGGGAGCGGTAGTTACCTGGATCATGTAAGGTTTGTTCCCCATTCTGCGGATTTCTGACATGTTCCTCATCTGCTGCTGCACCAGAGATGCTTCAAATGCCACAAGCATGAAGAGCGTAAAGACACTGTAGTACCAGTACTCATCCAAACACCAGAGACCCACACAAAACACCTGCAGGGGGGCAAAAACATGCAGTTCATACTATACTCATAGACTGGAGACTGAGCCACTGCATATCATGCATTTCTAGAGCATTCATGTATTTATAATGCACAGGCCATCAATCAATCATGCAAAAGCTCCATAAATATCAGTCAAATCAAACCGCATGCTCTGCAGACGTACCTGGAAGACAAAGAAGGGTGCTGTGGCTCTCTCCTTGAAGAGCTCCAGGAAGTCCGGCACCACCATCTCAGCACGGTTGGTGCCATAGCGCTTCTCTGCGGCCCGTAACTGATCCTCCTCCTGATAGCCTTTCCAGTTTTGAAAATGACTCATGGGAAAGTTGAGTGGAAATGCCACTGGGAGAAAGCATTTCTTCTCCTTGCTGTCGTGCACATAACGGATCTTCTGGAACTCAAAGGACAGGATTTCCACTCCATTCTCATCCTGCACGAAAAAATGAGGCTTTACATAGACACATTTCATCGGTTTTAACTCATCTGTTAAGGTTTCCACACCTTTGACCAAGGAACAATTGACATGTCCATGTGTGCATGATTTCCAAATAAGGATTTTTTAAAATATGAAGCCTAAATACTGGGAAATATTAGAATGTTTAGAATATTACAAGGATTTAATTTATCTCCACAACCGAAAATCACAGCTTTTGAAACAGTAAAGCTGTGTGTGACAAACCTGTATAATAACATTTGAGACAATCACCATATCACAATACAAATAAAGAGATGTTGGTCTGTATCTAAATAATCGTTTTTTTTTTTTTTCTTTATTAGAATAACACGAAACTTGTTGACTTTTGTGGTACTTGCTATATGAACACATACACACACAACAATCATGGATGTGATTACAAAAGGCTAATTGCTCTTCAAAAGAGTCACAAAAAAAAAAAAAAAAAAAAAGTCTGGCATAGGATATTAAAGGAAAAGGAATTTTTTTGAGGTACAATCTACAAATGGGCCAAGATAAAGTAGTCTTTGATGATGTCTAAACGTATATCTAAATGCAAAACCTATAATATAATAATGTCTGAAAATACTACGGAATATGAACCTCAATATGTACCTATTATATAGAGGGCTATACAATAATCTAGTGATTACACCTAGGGGTGTAAGATAATACTGATACACGTGAGTATTGCGATATATTGTTTGGCGATACTGTATCGATTCACAAAAACGTAATATTGATATTTAAAAAAAAAAAAAAAAAGATTCATGGCATTTGTTTTGTTTTGAGTTTATTTCCCGACCGCAAGATATAGGAGTCTTCATATCTGAACAAATCGTGAGTGAAAGCAAATACCAGCATTAGAGCACGCCACTAATGTTAGTGTTAATGTAGCTGCTAGTAATGGGCAGGGCGCAGCTATAGGTGGGAGGGTCGCCCCGCCACTGCAGCTGTCTCTCATTTTGTTCAGTTGTGCAAGTTTGACATTAGGTTTTTTTTTTTTTTGGCCAATTGAACTGTTTGTGGCTGTTATGTTTTGAGCCCAAACGAACTCAGATAGTCATAAATCTATGCCCTTTACGTTGCACAAGGCTTAATTTCTAGGGTAAAAAATAAAAAAAAAATATTCATTAATATTAAAGCTGCAGTAGGTAACTTTTGTAAAAATATTTTTATTTACATATTTGTTAAACCTGTCATTATGTCCTGACAGTAGAATATGAGACAGATAATCTGTGAAAAAAAAATCAAGCTCCTCTGGCTCCTCCCAGTGGTCCTATTGCCATTTGCAGAAATTCATCCGCTCCCGTTAAGAAACAACCAATCAGAGCTGCGGTCCGTAACTTTGTTTGTGTTCAAAATGTAGAAAAATTTATATAATAAGTGAGTACACCATGAATCCATTTTCCAAACCGTGTTTTTGGCTTGTCCTGAATAACTAGGGTGCACCTATAATAAGTTTTTATATTCTGACTATTTTAGATTGCTTCGGGGATACCGCGGCGGAGTAACCCAGTACCTTTGTGATTCTTCATAGACATAAACAAAGAGAAGTAGCTCCAGCTACGATGTTCTTCCGCAAGACGCAAGCAGTTCTGTTTATTAACTGCTAGAGCGTCAAAAGTTACCGACTGCAGCTTTAATTAAACAATTTAACTATGTGACATTATAATATAAAACCAATACTAAAATGTTCAGAAAAACATCCCTGTTATTTCTTTTAATTAACGCTTTATGTATTTTATAATAACTTTTAATATGCAATAATAAAAATCCATTAAATGACAACACCATTTGATCTAAAGGTATCAAACCAACTGTAAAATATACAGAATATTATTCGGTATAATGCACAAGGCTTAGTTTTTCAGATAATACCTTTATTGTTTTTATAACAGTACTGAATCTATATTTTTAAAATGTTTTATATACTGTACCCACTTAAATTAATTAAACTTTGACACCGTTTGAGATAAAGGTATCAAACCAACTGTAATATGTACAGAATATTATTATTTATAATGCAAAAGGCTTTGTTTTTCAGATTATGCCTTTATTATTTTTATATTATTTTATTTTATTAAAGGATCCTGCTAGCACTTTTATTTATCCCCTTTACTCTTACTGCACAAAAAGTGGTTCAGTAACGTTGAATGTTACAGGGACTGATTACTGCAAATGCAGATGCCACTTTGTTCTGGTTCAACAACTTTATTTATTGCTAAGGTTTGCATATGGTAGTGTTCTTAATGACAGCTTTTCTTACAATATATAATATTCCTAAAATAAGAAATATCCCAATATCGCGTTGCTTACAGTATCACAATATATCGTATTGCAACCCCTTTATTGTGATGTGTATCTTATCGCCAGATTCTTGGCAATACACAGCCCTAGTTACACCATGGTATTACATATTACTTTTTTTATTTCTCCCACTAAATAGCACCAATCTGCCTTCCGTACATTCAATTTTAAAATACTTCTAGTCCGGGTTTTTTTTTTACTTAAAAATTGTATTATCTGAAAATAATATGAAAATGTATTTTGTGTATTTGTATTTATATAGGTATAAATGGTGCATAATAAAATAAGGAATATCTTGTATTACCTAGAAATTTCCTCAAAATAAAAATAAAATTTATATTATTGACAAAAATTATTCTACATTAATTTTATAAAAAAAAAAAATGTGGAAGAAAAAAAGAAGCTACACTTAAAGGGTTAGTTCACCCAAAAAAGAAAATTATGTCATTAATAACTCACCCTTATGCTGTTTCAAACATGTAAGACCTCCTTTTATCTTCGGATAGAAGATACAGTTTCGCACAGTTTAAGATATTTTAGATTTAGTCCGAGAGCTCTCAGTCCCTCCATTGAAGCTGTGTGTACGGTATACTGTCCATGTCCAGAGGGGTAAGAAAAACATCATCAAAGTAGCCCATGTGACATCAGAGGGTCATTGGAATTTTTTGAAGCATCGAAAATACATTTTGGTCCAAAAATGGCAAAAACTACGACTTTCAGCATTGTCTTCTCTTCCGTGTCTGTTGTGAGAGAGAGTTCAAATCAAAGCAGTCTGGATATCTGGTTCGCAAACTAATCATTCAGTTCACCAAATCAAACTGAATCGTTTTAAACGGTTCGCATCTCTAATACGCATTAATCCAGAATAATGCATGCACTTAATCAATACACTGACTGAACTGCTTCCGGTTCACCGGTTCTTTTGTGCTTGACGTAATGGCGTCATTTGCGATGATTGCCCTTGATTCAAGCCTTCAGTTTAACCGCGCTCATAACACTAGCACAGAATCAGTTCAGAATCAATCACCAACATAATCAGTTCGGTTCAGGCGCTCTGTGTGTCGGTCTGCTTCACGCTGAATATCACATGCGCAGTATCATCAGCTCCTCGGTTCACGAATTGGACGCGTCTGGCAGAAATGGTTCTTCACTCGAGAACGAGTCAATCTTTTGTTCATTATCTGGCTCGGCTCGGTGTTCATCTTCAGTTCTCTCTTCACAGCAGTTCAGTCAGTGTACTGTTTGAGTGCATGCATTACTCCGGGATATTGGTTTGTTTGAACTCAGAGGGAGTGTCAGCCATATAAAAAAATTTAACAGCTTAAGTCATCTGTGGATTAATGCGTATTAGAAATGCGAACCGTTTAAAACGATTCAGTTCGATTTGGTGAACTGAATGATTAATTCGCGAACCGGATATCCAGACTGCTTTGATTTGAACTCTCTCTCACAACAGACACGGAAGAGAAGACAATGCTGAATAAAGTAGTCATTTTTGCCATTTTTGGTCCAAAATGTATTTTCGATGCTTCAAAAAATTCCAACGGACCCTCTGATGTCACATGGGCTACTTCGATTATGTTTTTCTTACCCCTCTGGACATGGACAGTATACCGTACACACAGCTTCAATGGAGGGACTGAGAGCTCTCGGACTAAATCTAAAACATCTTAAACAGTGTTCCGAAGATAAAAGGAGGTCTTACATGTTTGAAACAGCATAAGGGTGAGTTATTAATGACATAATTTTCTTTTTTGGGTGAACTAACCCTTTAATATCTTTATTCCGTTTTGACAGCTGAGGATCACAAGTGGGACTCCTAAATGTCGAGGAAAAGATCTCACCTTATCCCTCAGAAGAGGCACCAGTTCAGCCGAACCATTGTTTGGTGTTGGTATCACTTTTGCAAAGGTGGCTTTGGCTGGGTCAGACTCCTGTTGAAAATATACTTGCATAATTACAGTCATCTTACTGTGCGAAATTATGTCTCAAACATATGGCTGTACGAATGACTTACTAAGCCTAGCCAATAAAAGCGATCATTCAAATGTGTTGGTCTTTAAAAACATATACATATATATGCAATGTTGCATAGCACATATTTGTTTTTATCGCATTTTCACCTTCGAGCAGGTGAGCCAGCAGTGCGCGTGCACGGACCAGTAGCCAGAAAGCACTGTCAGGACGTGCGCGATCCCGAGAGCGGCGAGCGCCAGCAGGCCGGCCTCAAAGTACTCGTCAGCTCCGTAAACTGCTAACCACGAATATAAGCAGCCTGGGTAGAGGAGGAGAAACGGGAACACTGTGCCGTGCAGAACGCGTGGCCTGCGGCTGTGAAGAGACACTGATCTCACCAGCTCATCGCTCAGTGCGCGCGCCCGCGTCCCCCCCGGCCCATCGACGCCGTCTACGGCCATATTTCCATCTCTTTTAGCTTCATCCATTCTAGAGTGTGCCTTCCTCCGTCGACCCTCCTACTCTCCTCCGCCTCCTCCTTGCAGGCGCTGATGGTAAAAAGGCAGCTTCGCACCGGCCGGGTGTCTGGCCACTCTACAGATTTCTGAAGATTTTCAGACACATACGACAGCTTCCGCATACGCAAGCACGTACGCCGGTGACGCAATTTCCGGTATATGTCCTTGCCTGGAAATTTTTCGGATTGACAGAAAATTTAATATGGAAATGATATTATAAAAAATGTCACATTCCATGTCATAATAAAAGAAAATGCATATATTACACGATTATTTATATTGTTAGGGAAGTTCTGTATAAACAAAATGGTCTCGCTCCAAAAACATTGTTTGACCTTAATAAATTACAGTTTACGTTTTTAAACAGTAATAATCTGTAAAAGTCGATATATATATATATATATATATATATATATATATATATATATATATATATATATATATATATATATAAAGCGTGATAGTGTTTTTGACACTACAAGTGTTAAAGATACCTCTGAAGGCATCCTAAGATGCTTTTCTCTTGTATGAATGAGTATTTGACGTTTTTATAATGCTTTTATTGTTTCTTGTATATTTTAACTCGTATTGACGTGTGTGAAAATGTATAATAAAGTAAAAAGATTAATTAATCAATAAAGAAACCCGTTTCACTAGCACATAAGTATCGCATGAATGTCTCTAATTATAAATTAATTAAAAATGTATATAAATGGGTTTCTTTAGCTCATTAAAACTATTGTTTTACCATGCTTTTATTTATTTAGGTCTATGACAATCCATTAAACACACACACACACACACACACACACACACACAAATAAATAAATACAAATTTAGTAACAGCATATTCAGACCTAATAATGTTTAGTTAACTTCTTTGCCAAGCAGACAACAGTGTCACTGAAAATGAAATATTTGACATTTATTTATTTTGTTTTAGCCTATTAGTCCTTTAGTTATTTAGCAGATGCTTTTATCCAAAGCGACTTACAAATGGTGACAAGAAGCAATAAAAAACAACAAAAAGTATATATATATATATATATATATATATATATATATATATATATATATATATATATATATATATATATATATATATAGTATAATAAATGAAAAGAAAATAGAATACGAAAAGATAGTTAGATTTTTTTTTTTTAAGAATAGAATTAGAATAGTGAGTGATAAAGTTAGAGGGTCAAATAAAGATGGAAGAGATGGGTTTTTAGCCGATTCTTGAAGATGGCTAAGGACTCAGCTGCTCGGATTGAGTTGGGCAGGTTGGACTGATGTTTTAGACATCAGATCAAGCTAATTAATCACTTTGGAAAATAATAATTTATATTTTTTCCCCCATCAAGCTGTATTTAGTCATCGAGTAGTAGGAGATGTTTTTAAAGACAGGGGAAACTCATTCAGCCACGGAAAAAACTCTACCTCCTCTACATTTTAAGCGTGATTGAGGAATCATCAGGCAGAGCTGCTCTTTAGAGTGAAGAGATCTCAAAGGTTGATGTAGACAAATTAAATTTCAGCTTAATGCTATTAAACACAATGCATTGTCTGAGATGTAATGCAATGCGACTGGGGTGGAAATGTTCAAGACTTTCAGTGAAAGTGGCTGATTTTTCAAAAATAAATAAATAAAAATAAAAATAAAAAGGGAAAAATCCACTGTTCGATATGTTAGTAGACAAATTAAATAACTAGCAAGAGTGTAGTATTATATTTATTGAATATAGTTTATTTTTCCATAGCTGATAATAACACATCTAAATATTGGTATACAGGGATCAAGACTATTTAATTAGTATTTATTATGTTCTCCTCCTGTTTTTCTTTCATCTCGCTGCGGTGTGTTTTCAGTGTTGGAGCGCTGTCTGCTGGAGAATCAGAGCTCTGCTGAAGCCTGCCAAGCTCACCTCACACGTTTCCTCGCCTGTGTTCAGACCGTCGACCTTTCAGGAATAGGTAAGCAGTAAAGTCTGCGTTTATAATTACACGACTAAGTTCAATTCATTAAAATATTTGTGTCACTTTTTCTTTCAACAGGAAATGCTGCGCCACAACCTACATAGTTTTTGTCACTGTTCTGGCTAATAAGGACAATAACCCAGGTGTTTTATACTCAATACTGAGAAGAAATAGACTGTGAAAAGATTTATTATCTTTGAACTACTGTAACACACTCAACAACAACAACAACAACAACAGAACAAGCCTCAATCTTTTGCACAAATTTTTTCAGAATATTCAATATGATGTTTTATTCTTGTTTTGTTTTATTAATGGAATTTTTCACAATATTTATGAGAAACATTTTTACATATTTTTTTTCATGATATTAAAATATGAAGTTGCAATAAAATATGCATTTTTTTTTAGTATAGAGTTCTCTGGCCTTTTGAAGATTTAGCATCCTATTTTAGCAACATTTTACCAAAAAGCACAATATATATATATATATATATATATATATATATATATATATATATATATATATATGTATGTGTATATATATATATATATATATATATATATATATATATATATATATATATATATATATATATATATATATATATATATGTATGTATGTATATATATATATATATATATATTTTTTTTTTTTTCTTCTTTTTTTCATAAACTAATATTCAGTTCTACTGTGAGAATCTACCCGCGGTGGACTCATAATCAGAGATATGAAATTGCTTTTGAATGAGAATAAAAAAAGAAACTTTACTTAAATCAGCATTCTAAATATTATTATTACTAATTTATATTAATACTAATAATTAAAATTAATATTAGTTAGGATCAATTATATAATACATTCTAGATAAACATGTTGTTTTAAAATGGAATTGGTCTATTAATTTTATTTATTTATTTTATATATAAAGTAGCTTCACATGTCCCTGAAACCTGAATTATTTTTTTTAGATCTATATTAATTGCCTTCAGTGCAATGGAAACATAATTATCTGTAATATGTTTGTTTTTAGTTGTTATGTGTTTGGAATGCTTGTCATTTAACATGGGAAATCTATAATATGCAGGTTAATGTATTTTATAATGAGGGGTTTTTCTTCTGTTAGTCCCTTTTTAATGTTTTTCTCCTTACCTTGGCGTCACTGTATAATATTAAACCAAAGAATGCAGGCATGTAATATCTCCCCCTCAGATATCCACCGGTTCCCTGCGTCCGGGAACAAAAGACTGTAGGGAGGCATTAGATTAGGGCTGCTTTGCCTGCTGGGTAAACGGGAGGGAGGACACGGGTTTTGAACCTTTGACCACTGAGCTAAACAGACCTTTCATTTGGTCCATTTATCAAAAGTGGAACAAAATGTAACTCTTTTACCAGAATCGCATACTTATCATGAGCCATAAATCACACAGCCAACCGTCAGTGTTTGAAATGACAAGTTATATTTGAAAACCAAGAACACCGTACGCAAAAAACACATTCACTGTAAGTGATCACACTAAAGGAAACAGAAAGACGTCCCATTCATCTCCCCTTCAACAGCTGTCATCACCACAGTCCTTTAAAGAAATATTACACCACACTAAATGAAACAGACCAGTATCACGAAACCCGTCAGCTGCACACTTGATTTACCAGCAACTCATGTCCAGTGTACTAAAAACTACTTCTATTTCAGTTTGTCAGGATTCTGAAGGTTTTCATCAGCATTGATGCGAGTCTGCTGGACGTTCTTCAATATAAATAATACATTTCACATAAACAGTGTCTCATGCTGCAACATAAATATTCCAATGCTATTGTTGCTGTTAAAAATAGCCAACGAGAACATAAGTTAAAAGAAGTGAAGTAAATAACTACACGTGTATCGATAATGCTAATTACAACAATAGTCATGTGACCAACACATTCAGTATATTACAATAAAGCACAGTTAGCAACACCTTGCCAAGTGTACACGTCCTGTTACATTTAAGGGGGGGATTTTTAATACTTCGTGCTATTTTTCTTGTCAGTACTAAAGCGATAGATGTCATATTTTTATCAACCCTGTAAATGAAAGTCTAACTAACCCTGTAACAGCAATAACCCTGATTATTTCTTCTTCATAGAGTCGTCTCAGTTTGGAGATTAGAGCGCATTGCTACACTTTACGCCATAATCATCTAAAACCTAGAGTCAATGCGGAGCAATGTTGCTGCAGAAAAAAAGTCTCACTTTTTATCAGAGGAAATATACCCTGTGTCCAAAACCTGAAATAAGAATAATTTTTTTTGTTATGAAATATTAAATGGCAATATAATTTCCATACTTGTCGAATGTAGCTTGGATTTAATAGTCTGTGAGTTTTGGTAGTGTTGACTGAGCCACTGTGGTATGTGTGACTCCTTCGCTCCGTGAACCCTGCCAAGACTCCCTCATAATATTTTCTTTGAGAGATCTACTTCAGCTTTGAAGTTTCATTATTTTGTCGTCTTATTTTCTGTTGAATATTTTGTCTCTTGAATTGTGTAAAGCACAGTTAAGGCGGCTCGAAGACAAAAAAACACTAAGACCCTGTCTGAGAAACTGACAATAGTTAAAAACCTACCAAATTTAATGTAATCAAAGCTAATACTGCACTAGCTGTTATTAATCTTGATTTTTAAAAAGAAAAATTAAAGTATAATTAGTGTTAAAGGTGCACTCGTGATTTTTTTTTTCTAATTTAAAGATATACACATAAGAAAAAAACAATAGTGCTTTTGAAAAATATTATGTACTAATATACATCAACATGAAATAAAAAAAAGCTATGTTAAAATTTGTATTTTTCATTTTAGTTAAAGTTGTAGTAATTTAGTTGTGTGCCCCCCCCCCACACTTTTATTAGTTTATGTCTATATAATTAACTTTCATTTGTTTTAGCTATTTTAGTACATCAAGTTAAAGTAAATGAAAATGAGAAATGTTGGCTTGGCAACTACATGGAGGAAAAAAAAAACATAAAAATAAAATCCAATAAACATGTATTTATTTAAAGTAATGAAAACCTTTTTTTTATGCTTTAGTTTTAATTTAATATAACAACCTTGCTTTTGTGTTTGAGTGATGCTACATCCACACCAGTAGGTGTCAGCGTGAGTCCAAAGCATCTGCTATATAGGTCAGCTCAACATACAAAAACTGAGTGCACCTTTAATAAACATTGTTTCTTTACAATAAATACTAATGTACATTTGACTTCGCACCATGCTAGAATTTTTTGGTTTTCATGTTAGGTTTAAACAAAAGCTGATTCCTATTCAAGACGGACATAAAGATGGCAAGGAAAGGAGAGAGTGATATGACTTGTGAAACTGACTTGGGCTGTGTCTGAAATCACCCCTTTATCCTTACAAACTGTATTATCTGAGGGGACAGCCATTTGTAGGGGTGTTCACAACCACAGTGGACAGAACCTCTGTCCCAGAGCTGCAGTGATGATTTGCAGGGAAATCCAGGGAAATTGCATCACCCTGGTTCCTTAAAAAAAAAAAAAAAAAAAAAAAAAAGATATTCTTAATTGCAGAAAATAAGCTCCATGATCAACAAAAGTATATGGATCATACATGTTGATCATAATGATAATCTTCACAAATGAGCACACTTTTTATGAAAAAAAAAACAATTTCCCTAAAAGTTAGTGATTATAAACTCATTGAGGCTATTAAAGCAACTATTTGGACCCAGTTGTCTCATTTAGCCACTTGTTAAAACCCGCCTTTTTCAAGTGTTAAATTTAATCTTCAGGGTGTGATCCTGTCTTGGTTTGGTAGGTAAGGGCTTTACTGGCATGACTAAGATACGATTGAGGGATTCAATTAGTTTTGATGATGAAAGACGCCTGCAGTGAGACTCAATCTCTGTGTGGCCCCCTGCAGCGGTGGAGGAGCACATGGAACCAGGGTCATGAGGTAAAGTAGGAGTTTTGCATGGAGTAGAGGCGATCGATGGGGTTTCCTATCCGCCCTGCCAGAACTCCACCGTCGGCGGTCGACAAGAGACAGTCTCCAAGATGACTGAGGCTTCCATCACTGTCCAAGTCATGGAAAACCGAGTCTGAAATGAAGTCAGTTTTCAAATGCAAACAAACATTTCGGTTAACTGCAAAAAATAACCAATGCTGAAGTAGGTGCAGTGAGATATCCTCACCATAGGAGTGCATCTGCTCGGGGCCTAGCTGTGGTGGCGTGAGCCCGTGCCGGAACTGCTCGCTACCGTATATGTTGGGATCCAAAGCCAGCAGTTGTTGGCGTGGCAGAGAGGAATATGAGAGCAGTCCGTCCAGTCCATGACTGCTGGAGCCATCTATGGAGAGACAGAGCCCGGTTCACACCTATCGTCAAGCCATTTCACACAGTTATCTGTCGACTCCGCCGTGTGTCCGTGTCTTACCCTCGCTGTCATCGTTACTCTGGCGCCCCCCCCTGCTCGGACCCCTCCTGGTCCCGCCCATCTGCTCCTGTTCTTGCTGCTGCTGCTGCTGCTGCTGCTGTCTGCGAGCGATCTTCTTTATCTGAACTCACAAAAAACAACAGTCCATTGACATCCCCCGGTGCTGGAACAACATTCCCAACTAGTAGTTAAACATCTTTCTGTCTGTCTTTCTGAAAGGATCCATCCATCAGTCCATCAGCTCATTAGGCCTATTCAAAGCCAACATTCAAAACATGCAATTGACAAGTGTTTTCTTTTTTTTGTTGTTGTCAAAAATCTACATTTACAAGAAGTTCTTTGGATTTCAGTTTATTATAGTTCTACTTCTCTCAAGCCTTGTTCTCAGCATCAAAAATAACCAACACTAAGATCTCGTTTAGTGAGATCTCAAGGATGCTATTTTTGCTTTTCTCTGGATGTATCATAATGAAGCAAAACGGTGTTTCGTACAGGAATGTTTTCAGAATTTACAAAAACCTAAAGTCCTTTTTATAGCAACCGAGATGCTTCTAACGGAAGCTGCAGTGAGGCGATGACTTTACCGATTAGTGATTGGCTCTTTCATTCAGAAGGTGGGGCTTCCTGCGATTGACCGTTGCATTTTTCCCCATTCAAAACTATACAAGTGACATGTCTTGGTTATTCTATAGTCTTTGCCAAAACCTGACGCCTACCTTTGCTCTCTGGTTTTGGAACCACACCTGCACGACTCTCACCGTCAGTCCAGTCTCAGCTGCAAGAGTTTCTCTGACCTGCAACAATAGTATATGCATGAGATGTACACAAGTACTGTTGCCACATTTAATGCACACGAGTGGCCTGGGACGGCTGACCTTTCGGCAGGGTTTGGAAGACACCTCGAAGGAAGCCTTGAAGGCGCGCCGCTGTTGTGTGGTCAGGATGGTACGTGGTCTCTTGGATCTCTTGTGCTCCTTCCCATCATCCCCAGCCTTCCCACCAACAGAGACACCGCCACCATCCTCATCCTCACTCTTTACTGCAAAGCAGAAACTGAGCATTAAAAGCGAAGAGTGTCATTTCTGGGCTATGTTAACATCTCTTCTCCTGTAGTTACACACAACCTTCAGCGAGGTCACTGAGGTTACCTGACTCGGTAGGGGCCGGGCTGATGGCTGCCAGCATCTCTCTCTCTTTCTCATAGTCTCCCCGACAGAGCAGCTGTCCCTCCTTTAGCACAAACTCATCACCTCTCTGCAGCCGGCGCTCACACTCGCAGCAGCTGAAGCAGCCCAGGTGGTACACCTGTCCCAGCACACGCATGATGAGCTCCGAGCGGCCAATCGCCTGCAGACAGGCGCTGCACTTCCGCACAAACAACCTGACACACACATGGGCACACGTTACTGATATGTTTCTGAACATTCACTTTATGCAATGTTTTGTCTGTGACACTGGGTGGCAATATTTGACAATGGACCATAAATGTCACACAAGCAACTAAGCGAAAATGTATCATTTAACCCTTTAAAGCCTATTGTATTACATTTGATACACACATTTCTAAGGTCACATTTTCCTTTTTTTTGCTTATCTTGTCTGATTGATATTTTATTCTTTTTTTAGCAAGTAGTTTAATTCTGAAAACATCCACCTTCAGATCTTTAGTGATACCAACAACTTTTGTATTGTTGGTAATATTTCTAAATTAACATTTAACGGATTGAACCAATGTATGTTTAATTACTTAATAATAATAATGACAATAATAATAATAATAATAATAATAATATATATATATGAAATCTGATGCATCAGGTTTTTGAGGAATGTTTATTTATTCATCTCTCAACCATCATTGTATTGCACTGCATTCTATGAAAATACGAACTACCAAGCTTTCACCATAAAAGCATATAAATATAATCAAGTTATTGACAGATATTGAGTAGCAATTTATATGCATTTAATGCAAGCAATCAGATTTAACAAGATACCACTGATTTACATTACAAGCTATATCACAAATTAGAATTTCATCTTTTTGGTCATAAATTTTTTCCCTCCTTGAGTATGAACTCCATATTCTTATTTTATATGAGCCATAAAAGCATGATGTATCAAATATGACACTATATATATATATATAATTTCATATGTCTGGTTTTCAAGCAGTGGTTCCCAGCAACATTCCTGGATGCCCCCCAACACTGCACGTTTTGGATCTCTCCTTTGTCTGACACTCCCAATTCAGGTCTTGGAGTATCTACTAATGAGCTGGTGATCTGAATCAGGTGTGTTTGATTAAGGTGACATGGAAAACATGCAGTGTTGGGGGGCCTCCAGGAACGTGGTTGGGAACCACTGTTTTAGAGGGTAAATTCTATTAACATTTATTACACTCTGCATTTAAGCTGTCTATTTTATACATTTGTGTGTCACCTGGGAATTGAACCTATGACCTTGGTGTTGCTGGCACTGTGCGCTATGGTAAATGTTTATAAACTTAATACTTCTCCAAAATGATAAACAAATAGAGGGATGTACGGGGTAAAAGTGAGCAAATGTATAAAGAGGTCCTGCTACAAACAATGAGAAATGCCTCTTTGAACTGTGTTTTCCTTCTACGTGGCTCACCAGCAACATCATTTGTCTAAAAGGCCCTCTCGCTTTTCAATCCCCACCAAACCCCTTGTTTTTTCCTCCTCTCTCTCCCCTCCCTCACTGCATGATATTTTCTGCCAGAATTCCCTGTCCTCCCTCTCGCGCTCCCAGCCTCCCTCCCCAGCTCCGTGAAACTAATAAAGACAGGATTAATTAGATTGTTGTTTAAACAGTGCGATGCCCAGACAGACGCTGTAAACTCATAACCAGGGATTGAGGATAGCATGGGGTTAATCTCTCCTCTCTCTTTTTCACACACTCGAATAAACACACCATACTCTCTCACACACACACACACACACACACACACACACTTAGCACCTTTATACGGCCGTGTTCATGTACTCTCATAAATATTGACAGGTACCCACAGATGAACCTGTAGACGCTCATGTGGTGTCGATGACAGTCTAATCCTTCTGCACAGTTCATTAAGCCAAAGCAACAGTCACCATTCACCCAAATTGTGACATAAACCAGTGTCTGTCAAACACCTGAACCAGACAAAAAAAAAAAAAAAGAAGAAGGTAGATTTCAAATGTGGCATTGCTGTGAGTGTTTTTATGCGGTATTGTATTGGGTGTTCGGGGTAATTGCTAGGTGGTCGCTTGCTGTCAACACAGAGTCAAAAGTCTCATCCTTCATTGCATTTTTTTTTTTTCTCTAACCAGGTGAAAATCATCAAAAGCTGCACAATTGAACATATCATTCTATCTCAGTGCAGGACAAGGTATTATTTAAAGTAATAATTCAACCAAGATGACAATTCTGACAAGAACTATTTCTTGTGCTTAAGGGTTTGTTTAGATCCCTAACCCTATATAAATATAAGCAATAATTATAGGGATACATGCATTAATAACCACTAATAAAATAAAGCGCACATATATATAAAAGGATAGATGCAGTCACACATGATAAGATGAACACAGAACATTTCGGAGGTGAGGAACAGATGAAATGCATGTTTGATGGATAACGCAGACTTCATGACAGTTGCAGAGACGGATGGAGGGAGTTCTGGTGTGTGTGTGTGTGTGTGTGTGGGTCTTGAGGAGCTCCGAGTGAAGGAGATGAAGGTGTCATATCAGAAATCTGCTGAAGTGAGAGGCAGCCAGGTCCACACATTATAGCCTCTAATCTGCACGGATGTGATGATCCTGTCCGAAACGCAGCTGCTATGGCTAATCTGTCTCAATCCATCTGCCAAAAATACCAAATTCCCCAAATCACCACTTACTACACCCAGATCAAAGAAGACCAACTCTAAAAACTCATACAGCAACTGACTCTGAGAGTAAATCTCATGAAACCCGTAATATTTCAACCTCTAAACCAAAAGAAATCAGTGAAAAATGAACATTTTCTTAAAAACAATGAAGTCTATTTTTTGGCTTTATGACATAATTTTTATAGTTGCTATTTAGTCATTAGTAAAGTAATTTCTACCAATTCTTAGTAATATAATGCAAAAAAAGTGACATTCTCATTGCAATCATGTGATAAAAAAACGCTGAGTTATAAATTACAGTTGTATTGGAATACAAAAGATACAAATAAATGAAAATTTATACACCGGAGAAAAAAATCGTCTTTGAAACCATTTTCACTCAAAAAACAGTTATGAAGAAACAGCGCTAAATTAAATGTGAAATTCGGAAGTAGAAAGACAGAAATTGTATATTTCAGTAAAATACGCAGCAATAATCTTTTTGTTTACAACTTCGAAAAACATTGTTTGTTTTTTTGAGTACAGTAATGAGAATTCGGGGTTAGAGATTTTTAATTATCAAGAAAATATCACCAGGAAGGAAATCAGGTGCTATGTATGTACAAACTGTGTTCATGATGTCAATTCAATGAAGTTTTACATGAATCTATAGCTAAATCATAGTGCGGGGGCCTAATACATACATGAACACATAATTTTAAATAATCAGACACTTACTGTCATAGTTGTGAGGTTTATCTTGTAGACTTTGGTGCATCTTTGTATATATATATATATATATATATATATATATATATATATATATATATATATATATATATATATATATATGGAAGCAGTATGTAAATCATAAATGTACACATAATTGCAAGGGTTGGTGCTGTGCGTGCGCGCGCGCGTTTGTGTGTGTGTGAGCGAGAGAGAAAGAAAGAGAGCGGATATTGCTGTGAGGGAAGGTGGCTCAGAGCCAGGGTTCAGTAATCACATCATCTTCTTTTATTAAATCTCACTGCACTGCTTCTGCGTTATTAAAATCTCCCAGCATTCCCCACAACCCACTCCCGCCACCCTCCCTCCCTCCCTCCCCGGCACGCCAATATTCACAATGATGAAATATGAGAAAACCAACAGGTAGCTGATAAAAATGTACACATCAGACCACTCGTACACAAAAGAGAAAGCACAGGTGAGCAGCTAAACCGTTCAGTACACATATTATTCTGCCCAATCATGTCACAGACGCACACTTCAGAACATACTTGCTCAAAAAAATCTGCCTTTTTGAACTTAGCATGCAAACACTGCTGTGCACAAGAAGTAACAATTGCCTAATGGCATGCAGATTTTAATTGTCTAATTATGTTTTGATTGCACTGAGACACATTATAACTTTAGCCTTTATGCTAGGCTAATAAAACAACAAATAGTGTCATTGTACGCTCTAAAGCACTCTTAGCTGAATTCATATGCAATTATGGCTTATTAGTCATATGAAAAACGCTTCAACAGGCTTATTAGAAAGCGTACTGCCTATCAAGGGGGCAATAAAGTTAAAATGACATTTCTTATGATGCCTTAGTGTATTAATGAGGCTAAATATTTGTAGATGATCATGTAAAAATCATGGGTGAAAAAATACCAGTAAAGATTTACAATTTACGATAAGTTGTTAAGATTAGTTAATTTGAGCTAACAATGAATACAAATTATTTATGTCAACATCTATCTGTTAATATTATTTTATTAAAGCTATGAACTGAGTATTTTTATTAACTTACATAACCAGATTTATAAATATTGTAATATATTGCTCATTCCTGATGTTAGTAAATGCATTAACTAGTGTTAACTGAAGGGACCTAATTGTGAAGAGATATAGACATACCTTTCATAATGAAATGATTTACTTATCACTTAAATTCCTCATATGCTTACGAACAGTTTTTTATTCTGGATTAGCACCAATAGAGAAATAGATGTTCATGCTGTTTTTGAGTCTGTAATGGACAAAACATTCTGGATGTAGAGAAGGGAACTACATATGACCGACTTTTTGTTACCCCAAAATGAATAGATTCTCATTATTTATTCTCACCTTAATGTTGTTCCAAACCTGTGTCACTTTTTTCCTTCTATGCTTTTTAGAAAAAATGTAAACTATTTTTGTCCAACACATATTACACCCCACTGTGTTCCATTGTATGGATGAAGAAACGTTGAGACATTTTTCAAAATATTATATTTTTTGTTCCACAGAACACAGAGGTACAGCTTTGAAATGGCATCAGGGAAATTGTTACCATTTTTAGGAAACTATGCCTTTGACACATTTCCACTGATGTCTCATTCTTCAACATCCTTGTAAATCCTTTGTAATTCACTAGCCACAGAGCAAAGGTTTGTAGGAAATCCTGATTCTGACAGTCAATATGTTGCAGAATATGAAGTGTGTCATAATATCCCGAGAATTTCACACTGTTTTTGGTGACGAATATGGCACTATTGGTGTGCTGACGTACTTATTGTGATACATTCCCTGACTGACAGCATAACCTGTCCATACGTTACAATCACAAGTCAGTTTTCTGTATCCCTCGTGTGTGTGTGTGATACTCAAGGGTTCAGGCACTGACAGGATCGATGTGTTGAGTTGTGTGAGGTGAGAGTGAGTCTGTGAGTGTGTTTAGATAAAACAGCTAATCCCCAGGCCACCAGAACGCAATATCCTGTCAGCCAGATTCTCATTTCCTGTCTCTCTGTGGCAGTGCAAGAAAAAAAAAAAGAAGACGCGTAGAGGGGGGACGGGGGATTCGTTGCCCCAGAAACAGAAGATACGGCAGCCCTGTTTGAGGATATCTATGGCATTCTTCCTATCTCTCCCCCTCCCGCTTTCATTTTTTGCCGTTCTTCTTTTATTATCTCAGATTTAATAAAGCCAAGGCGAGCAGCTTGTTCTGCCATGAAACATTTATTAGCTGTCTGTAATGAAATTGTTGTGCAGCAGGCGAGGTGATGGAGACTCATCACACATTATGCAAAAACAGTGGCAATATCACAAAAGGAGACACCTCGAGCTCTTCCTCTGTCATCTTCCTCTCTCCACCTCTGTTTGTCACCTCCATGGCCTTCTGACATCCCATGAGCTCCCCTTCACTGTCTCCTCTTCTCTCCCTCTGTCCTTGCCTTAAAAGTCTGATAGGTACACTCTGAAAAATAAAGGTTCTTTACCGGCATCCATGCTTCCATGAAGAACCTTCAACATCCATGGAATCTTTCCATTCCACAACTGATTCTTTATAGTGAAAAAAGGTTCTTTGATTATTAAAATGTTCTTCATATTGAGAAACAAGTGGTTCTTTGGAGAACTGTTCACTGAAAGGTTCTTTGTGGAACTCAAAATGGTTCGCATTGCTGTGAAAACCCTCTTTTGGGACCTTTATTTTTGTGGCTTCAACAGGAACTTCAGGTGTAGAAAAACAAAACATGTTTACCAAAAGCAGTAATTTGGGCATGGAAATATTACTAATAAGCCAACTAGCTGGAGCTACCACAATGTGTTTAAGCCCTCATCTGAAGTACCATGTAAACATATTCACCAACAGGACTACACACACAATGTCTGGGTCAAGTCGCTGGGGTATATTTGTAGCAATAGCCAAATTACATTGTAATTTTTCTTTTTTTTCTCTACTTTTTTTTCACCCTCCAGATATTTTCAAATAGTTGTATTTCAGCAAAATATTGTCCTATCCTAACAAACCATACATCAATGGAAAGCTATTTTTTTTTATTGACCTTTATGACTGGTTTTGTGGTCCAGGGTCTCCAAAAGGGGATATTTGCAGTGATGCCACAGAGGAACCCTTAAATGAAAAGTTCTTAAAAGAACCATATTCTTAATGGAGCCATTGATGCCAATAAAGAACTTTTATTGTTAAGAGTGTTGGTCTGTGGTGGTTCATTATCATTGATCTCAAACTGACATATAGAAGGAGTGGCTCACCACCATGATGCTAGGCTGTTGTGGGTGGTTGCCATGGAGCTGTGATGCAGTTGCTAAGGTGTTCTAAGTGGTTGCTAGAGTGTTCTAGCTAGTTCTAGTTGTTTATTGCTAAATCTGACTCTTGATCCTTTTTGTTCATTTTAACATCGGAGAGGTGAACACTGTGAATCTGACTGCTCAGAAAAGTAATATACATTATTCAAAACTTTGGGGTTGTTGAGATTTGTTGTTTTTGAAAGTCTCTTTGATCATAAATACAGTAAAACAGTAATATTGTGAAATTGTCACACACCTGGACTCATTTAATGTGTTTTTGCCCGTGACCCAGTTTCTGTCTTTCCGTGTTTGATTAGTTCCCAGGTGTGTCCATTATCTTCCTCATGTGTTCCATGTCCCTGTTAATTTCATGATTCCATCCACCTGTGTTTCCCCAATTATCTGTTGTTCATAAGCCGTGTCCCTTCAGTTCTGTTTTGTCGGGTCTTCTCACTTGTGCTCACTTGCAACTTGATGCTTCATTTGCTACTTACGTGTGTCTACCTCTGTGCTCCATGTTGGATATCCCCTGTGTTGGATATATTAAAAACCTTATTCCGTTTATCCTCGACTCCGCATTCCTTCAGGCAGCGTAAAACCGTGACAGAAGACCCGACCTAATAAGAGAAAATAGAAAACTGCGTGTTCTTCCCTCCGTTTTGTTTTTGTGTTTTCAAAGTCTTTTCTTTTCTTAGTGTTTCTATGGATCCCCTCTATCGTCCCGAATTCCTCATCCTTCTGCTGAAGCAGGAAGAACGCTCTCTCGAGGACCACACCAGATGGTTTTCCTTATTAGCTAATGCCACCAGCTACCCGGACGGCGCGCTCTGCACCTTCTACAACACCAGCCTGAACTCCAAATGCAGAGCGTTGTCGTCCGAAGATGGTCCTCGAGAGGATTTCGCCGCATACGTGGAGTGGACTCTGGCGAGAAATGGGTCACCTCTCACCGTCTGCCCCATAGAGGACCTCGCCAGCCCCACTCCCGACCCAGAGACCAGCCAGCCACCATCACGCCGCACGGAGCCAGAGCCCACCGCAGCCGCAGAGCCCGAGCCATCCACTGACAGGGAACAGGATCTCGAGAGCGCGACTGACCAGGTGTGTGAGCCGGCAACACCGTGCATCGTGGGAGTCCTCGTGGAGATCGAGGGCGTGGAGGAAAGCCCTGCCCACACTCCTGCGACTGAGGGTGAGCTATATGCAGTCTCTGAAGATCGTATGGAGCAAGTTCTGGATCTGATGGACTGGTCTATGGAGGTAATCCCTAATTTTCCTGTTTCCCCGCTGGTTCCGTCCAGCCCTGATTCCCCTGTAGACCCTCTCAGTCTCCCACTCCTACCTCCTCCAGTCATTTCCTCTGCTCCATTTCCGCTGGTTCCGCCCAGCCCTGAGTTTTCTGTTTCTCCGCTGGTTCCGCCCAGCCCTGAGTTTTCTGTTTCTCCGCTGGTTACGCCCAGCCCTGAATCTTCTGTTTCTCCGCTGGTTACGCCCAGCCCTGAGTTTTCTGTTTCTCCGCTGGTTACGCCCAGCCCTGAGTTTTCTGTTTCTCCGCTGGTTACGCCCAGCCCTGAATTTTCTGTTTCTCCGCTGGTTACGCCCAGCCCTGAGTTTTCTGTTTCTCCGCTGGTTACGCCCAGCCCTGAGTTTCCTGTATCTCCGCTGGCTCCGCCCAGCTCTGAATCTTCTGTGTCTCCGCTGGTTCCGCCCAGCTCTGAATCTTCTGTGTCTCCGCTGGTTCCGCCCAGCTCTGAATCTTCTGTGTCTCCGCTGGTTCCGCCCAGCTCTGAATCTTCTGTGTCTCCGCTGGTTCCGCCCAGCCCTGAATTTTCTGTTTCTCCGCTGGTTCTGCCCAGCCCTGAGTTTCCTGTTTCTCCGCTGGTTCCGCCCAGCCCTGAGTTTCCTGTGTCTCCGCTGGTTCCGCCCAGCCCTGAGTTTCCTGTTTCTCCGCTGGTTCCGCCCAGCCCTGAGTTTCCTGTGTCTCCGCTGGTTCCGCCCAGCCCTGAGTTTCCTGTGTCTCCGCTGGTTCCGCCCAGCTCTGAATCTTCTGTGTCTCCGCTGGTTCCGCCCAGCTCTAAATCTTCTGTGTCTCCGCTGGTTCCGCCCAGCTCTGAATCTTCTGTGTTTCCTGTATTCCCTCCCAGCCTCCCTCTCCCGCCTCCTCCCAAACCTGCTGGTCCCTCTACTCCTCTTTCGCTGGTTCCGTCCAGTCCTGATCCTCCTGTCCTTCCTCCCATCCTTCTCCTCTCTCCTCCTCCTAGACCAGCCAGTTCCTCGTCATCCCTGCTGGTGCCAGCCAGTCCCGCAGCTCACCCTCAGTCCGCGCCATCGGGGCGCGGTGGTTCGCCGCTGGACTGCCAGTCTCCAGCTCCGCCTTGGCGTGTTAAGGCCCTGTCTCCGCCTCCAGCCTCCGAGCCCTGGACTCCTCCTCGGTCCTTCGACCCAGCGGCTCCGCCTTGGCTCTTAGCTCCCTCGTCTCCACCGTGGCCTGTCATCCCACCTGCTCCACCGGGCTCCCTCGTCCCTCCGGCTCCACCTTGGTCAGTCGTCGACCATCCGCCGCCTCGGGACTCCACTCCTCTGGTTCCACCTCGTCACTCCATCCCTCCGGCTTTGTCAGGCTCCTCCTTCCCTCCGGTTCCACCTCCATCCTCGGTCGCTCCGGCTCCACAGCAGTCTGCCAGGACCCTGCCTCCGCCTTGGTCGCCTGAGCCTTCTGCTCCACCTAGGCCCTCCGGAACCTTGACGTCCCCCTGGCTCTGCGGCTGTGCTGCTCCATCTTGGGCTCCTCACCCACCGGTGCAGTCTCCGCCTGTCGGCCCCCTGGTGTCGTCGACCCTTCCTTCACCATGGCTCCTCCCGCCGTCGACCCCACCTTGGATCTCCGTCCTGGCTGGTCTCTGGTGGACCATCTGGCTCCTCCTGCTCCTGTCTCCTCCCTGGCTCCTTCCTCCGTCGTCTCCTCCCTGGCTCCTCCTTCTGTGGTCCCTGTCTGCTGGCCCCCTCCTGGAAGTCCGTCCTCCACCGGAACCTCCTCCCAAGTTCCCACCTACGCCTCCCCCTGTTGTTTCTACGGTGCGAGGACGCACCTACCGGGAGGGGGGAGTACTGTCACACACCTGGACTCATTTAATGTGTTTTTGCCCGTGACCCAGTTTCTGTCTTTCCGTGTTTGATTAGTTCCCAGGTGTGTCCATTATCTTCCTCATGTGTTCCATGTCCCTGTTAATTTCATGATTCCATCCACCTGTGTTTCCCCAATTATCTGTTGTTCATAAGCCGTGTCCCTTCAGTTCTGTTTTGTCGGGTCTTCTCACTTGTGCTCACTTGCAACTTGATGCTTCATTTGCTACTTACGTGTGTCTACCTCTGTGCTCCATGTTGGATATCCCCTGTGTTGGATATATTAAAAACCTTATTCCGTTTATCCTCGACTCCGCATTCCTTCAGGCAGCGTAAAACCGTGACAGAAATATTATTAAAATGTTAAATAACTTTTCTTCATTTAAATATAATTTCAAATGTAATTTATTCCTGTGATGCAAAGTTGAATTTTCAGCATCATTACTTCAGACTCTCACTGTCACATGATCCTTCAGAAATAATTGTAATATACTGATTTGAGGCTTAAGAAACATGTATTATTATCAAAGTTTTACTACTTTTCTATTTTTTTCAGGTTTTTTGATGAATTGACATTTTCAAAAGAACAGTGTTTATTTAAACTTACTCTGAAATCGTTTGTAACATTATAAACGTCTTTGATCTTGTTGAATAAAAAAAAAAAATCATTATGACCTCAAACGGTGCACAGCACATCATTGAATAGAACAAACCGACCAACAAAAAGTCCTGCTGTCCATGACCAGTTTGAACAAAACCCCAGATGTATATTAAAGAGTTCGCTTCGATCCATTGTTGCTTTATTGGATTGTGCTTGATTATATACACTCACCTAAAGGATTATTAGGAACACCATACTAATACTGTGTTTGACCCCCTTTCACCTTCAGAACTGCCTTAATTGTACGTGGCATTGATTCAACAAGGTGCTGAAAGCATTCTTTAGAAATGTTGGCCCATATTGATAGGATAGCATCTTGCAGTTGATGGAGATTTGTGGGATGCACATCCAGCTCCCGTTCCACCATATCCCAAAGATGCTCTATTGGGTTGAGAGCTGGTGACTGCGGGGGCCATTTTAATACAGTCGACTCATTGTCATGTTCAAGAAACCAATTTGAAATGATTCGAGCTTTGTGGACATAGTCAGAAACAATGCTCAGGTGGGCCGTGGCATTTAAACGATGCCCATTTGGCACTAAGGGGCCTAAAGTGTGCCAAGAAACATCCCCCACACCATTACACCCCCACCAGCAGCCTGCACAGTGGTAACAAGGCATGATGGATCCATGTTCTCATTCTGTTTACGCAAAATTCTGACTCTAACATCTGAATGTCTCAACAGAAATCCAGACACATCAGACCAGGCAACATTTTTCCAGTCTTCAACTGTCTAATTTTGGTGACCTCGTGCAAATTATAGCCTCTTCTTCCTATTTGTGGTGGGGATGAGTGGTACCCGGTGGGGTCTTCTGCTGTTGTAGCCCATCCTCCTCAAGGTTGTGCGTGTTGTGGCTTCACAAATGCTTTGCTGCATACCTCGGTTGTAATGAGTGGTTATTTCAGTCAAAGTTGCTCTTCTATCAGCTTGAATCAGTCGGCCCATTCCCCTCTGACCTCTAGCTTCAACAAGGCATTATCACCCACAGGACTGCTGCATACTGGATGTTTTTCCCTTTTTACACCATTCTTTGTAAACCCTAGAAATGGTTGTGCGTGAAAATCCCAGTAACTGAGCAGATTGTGAAATACTCAGACCGGCCCGTCTGGCACCAACAACCATGCCACGTTCAAAATTGCTTAAATCACCTTTCTTTCCCATTCTGACATTCAGTTTGGAGTTCAGGAGATTCTCTTGACCAGTACCACACCCTTAAATGCATTGAAGTAACTGCCATGTGATTGGTTGATTAGATAATTGCATTAATGAGAAATTGAACAGGTGTTCCTAATAATACATTAGGTGAGTGTATGCCACAATTTAAGAACAGCATGAATGATAAAACCAATGGCTTTAGCAAACACTACTGACTCTGTAAAGAATCCGAGGTTCACCAGAGCCCATGTGTCATATTCCTGTCTGACAGTACAACAACTCTCTAACCACAACACAGCTTGTAGTCATGTCTAAGAACATAATTAGCAGCGTTCCCAATCAAGACCCCTCCACCCCCTCCCCGTTCCCACAGACACAAAGAGACAGCGAGCAGAGAGATGATTAAGCGAAAATGTGGGATAAACGGAGAGATAAACTGATTGGTGTCATCACTGCTATAAATCTCAACAAGCAGGAAATGAAGTTTGGAACAGAAATATTATTAGAAATCAGACAGTGATGGACGAGCTAGAGGAGAGATGCATGGGAGGAACAGACACCGAGCAAAAGAAAGGTGAAGATTTGGGTAACCATGAACCAAAGTGCTCATAATAATGACTCCGACTGAAGATTTCAGTAGAACGGTGTTACTGACTTACATCGAAAACATTTATTATTTAGAGGCTGCTTTTACAGAGTACAGGAAATCTAAATGAGATTGAATTTAAAGGAATATTCTGTGTTTGGTAAAAAATTCAGCTCTGTCCAAATAATGGCAAAAAGTAATTCGTCCTTTCTGTACTTTTAAAAAAAGTCAAAATAAACGTAACACTTACAATCCGCTTGTTAAGTTGTGATGCATCAAATACTGTTTCCAGGTCCAAACCTTTAGTGAGAAAACGATCTCAAAAGCTGTTTATGAGCATTTTTTATTTATAGCACATCTTAAAGCTTTTCAGAAAAGATGAATCACTGGCAAACTAAGATAAAGGTTATGATATAGGTTTTTTAATGAGTGCATTAATCAGTGTTTGTTAGTTAATTTGGGAATCTAATGGATCATTTGGACCTGGAAAAGGTGACGAGTGACATCACAAGTGAATAAAAGTGACATTAAATAATATAGTTATAATTTAAAAAATGGACTTCGATAATTCTGTTAAATCATTGTTAAAGCTGTTTTTCTTATTGTTTTAGGGTTACACTGTCAGGGCATCAAAATTGGAAATGTAGCTTTACACAGAAAATGCTAGTAAGTGATATGTTTTTCACACTAAAGTCATGTTAATAAGAATATTGTGTAATCTGAAACAGCGAATATTTGAACATTTATTAATTTCCCCCATACACTTCCTTAATGTAACACAAATTTCTGTTGGAGGGACAACTGGAACTGGAAACTATTTCTTTGTGTTAAATAAAATAAAATGTATTCATTTAGCAGATGCTTTTATCCAAAGTGACTTACAGTGCAATCAAGCTAAAAATCTTTTACCTAACATGTTCCCTGGGAATAGAACCCACAACCATTTGCGCTGCTAACGCAATGCTCTGAGCCATAGGAACACTAATCAGTATTATGCCACAAATGCTGTCGACTGATCTTAATTGAATTAAAATATTCTGGATTTTGAAATTCATTCGAATCTACATTAAATCCAAAATATTCTCAACTATCAACTTTTTTTTTCATAAAAATCCCAATGATAAATTTAAATGGAATGAATGATGGAAAAAAATGACTTTTGATTGTAGACTTTGATATTTTGGCAAATCCAGGTTCAGGACATTTTTGAGACCTCTTCTAAAATACTAAAAGACAGTGAGACACATGATATTATTGGGTCTGAGAAGCATGAGACGTCTAGGAGAAACAAGTGAGATATTAAAGAGCTTTCATTCCTGATTTTTCACTGGCATCTCTTTACACACTGGGGGCTGTTTTCGTTCTGTTTCCCACCCGCAGAGTGATCTATTAAACTTGGACGCATCTTAAATATCCGCTCCCCTGTCTCCGCTCTGATAGGCCTCTGTGACCCTCGCTAGTCTAATTTTCTGCCAGGGATCCAGGCACCGTACCCTGGGGCTGAGAGCTTTTATTGGTCTGGGACTGGTTTCTCGAGGCTGGGCTGCGTGGTTATCTGATGGCTTTGTGTGTTGAAGTCAGCCAGGAAGACAGTGATGGGGAGAATATGTTTGTGGATTTAATGAATAGGGGCTTGGCTTTGAGTTTGGGTTTAGTAAGTGTGTAGATGTTGCTGGAATGATTGAAAACTGAAATGAAGTCAGATTTCTGATGACGGGAACATCAGGATCATAAGCGTCGTAAGGAATCATCATACAGTTGTGATCTTCATACTGATGATGTTTGCATGTTTGTTGTCCTATCGTGTATAATATTTAAAGTGAAGAATGTATTTTGGTATTTAATGTCCTCTTTATGTGATTCGAAGTTTGCAAGAAATGAAAATTTACCTATTTTCTAAATGCATGTTATTGATCTTATTGTGAACAATTAGTTCATGCATATTACTCCATTAAAAAATGCACTTTTTAATAGAAATGTCATTTATTTTTGGTTGACGTATGCCGGACTTCTCCAATCACTTGGTCTGCTTAACTCTCATTCACACCTGTCTCCAACCAATCAACAGCAAACAAACAGAACCAAGTCCCGCCCTGCTTTTTCTTTTTCTTATTATCCATTTGACTGCAGATGTACTTTACAGTATGGGAGAAAAGAGCTGTTGCTGCTACCATTTCATCATGACTTTAATTTGCGATTAAAAAAACTGCCCTAAATGGAAAAAAAGGCATTTTACTACATCTTTTTTTCTCATTGAATACCCTGTTTCACTTGGAAACATGTCATAATATGAAATTAGAATGGGATGTGAATGACATTTAATGTTGACTTTAAGTGCACTCTTAAAAATAAAGGTCCTTGGAACACCCAAGGAATTTTTTCCATTCCACAAAAGGTTCTTTAGTGGAAAAAGGCTCTTTAAATTATTATAATGTTCTTCAAACTAATAAAAAAATGGTTCTTTTTAAAAATGTTCACTGTGAAAAACCTACTTTGGAACCTTTATTTTTAAGAGTGTGGCTATTTGTACCTCACCTGATTTTTTAAAATACATTTTGATGTTGTAATTATTCAGATAATTTAAATAATATTTTCTAATTTAATGCAACTAGGCAACCTGACAATATATTTGTAAAGTAGAATACCAGCTCAAGATTGTATTTTTCTTTTACTCAAATTCCATTTTTTTTTTTTACCATAAAAGATTCCTTGGAACCCCAAAAATGGAGCGCACACCTGCTGTAGATGGAGCACTGGTAAAGGGGCGGGAGTGGTGGGTGCTGATGGACAGACAGCGGAGAACACAGGGAGATATTGTTGTGGATTCACTCAAGGTCACCCACTCAAGAGTGTGCCAAGTCTCCTCCACAAATACAACACATACCATGCCGCAGGCTGAAAATTCACAAATAATATCTGCAAACAAGACATTAGCATCAAAGCGCAACAGAAATGCTTATACCTTTCTTATTTCTTAATTTACAGACTGAGAAAAATTTAAATCTCTAAAGGAATCTCCACTATATTGTGAAAATATTTGGCTGTCTTGAATGTATTGTGAATGATAAATTAATTCAAATAATACAAACTGACCAAGCTTAAGGGAATAACAGCACCAGCTTGCACAAGAACAGTTTCACTGTGCTCTGATCCCAGAACAGCCTTCTCATTTGTAATCGTTGATCACTTTTACCCTCATTATGACATCCTTGCTGCAAGCACCCATGCAAAACAATTATCAAATCTATGGTCCCATTTTTCTTCAACGGTGTGAAGAAAAGCAGTTAGTATGGTAATTTCATACCCTCAAACAGTCCTAGATCTCAGGTGATCTATCTTTCCGAGAACACATATATATTATTTTATCTGCACTTTGGAAATTCTTCCTGCTAACTTTTCTATTTAGTCTCTCCTGTCCGTCTTATTCCTTTTGGTTGGCCCGCAGATGTCAGCAACATAGGGAGTGTCCACACTGCTCAACGGTGTCTGACACTTCTCACAACAGTGATAACAGGCCACAAAATCGTCCTTCAACTGTCCGCACTCCTGGTGATGTCACTGGGAAAATATGGTGTCTTGGAATCTCCCTCTGACCCAAACTGATACAGAACGATTCATCAGAGAACCAGCGGTTAAAGGGAAACTTCTCCCAAAAATGTCAATTCTGTCATTGTTTACACATCATGTCATTCCAAAAACTTGGTGCACGAGTCATATGAATGGTTCTTCAAATTTCTACTTTGTTTCCCACAGGAAAAAAAATGCTTACTCATGTCTTACAGACTAATCGGTGCAAGAGACTGAATATTTACCAAGTATTTCCTAACCCTAAAACATACAGAACCACCAAATATTGCTACAAGTGTGTTTACATCATATAATACTTGCTATTAATAGTGTTCATCGTCTGGTTGACTACACCTTCTTTTGATTTTTCCAAAAATGTCTTCCATATGCACATAAACTGACAGTCACCACTGATAAGTTACTACTAAATATTGTAGAAACGTAATTTTCGGTAAAGTTGCTTTGAAATGATTGTATCGTAAAAAAAAAAAAAGCTATACAAATATACTTGAATTGAATTGAATTTTCTTAAAAAAGCTCTTCTGGCGTGTATGTCCTTATTCCTAATTTCTTACGAGGCAAAAGTGAGAATTACATTCGAGGTATCGCTGCATGCGCTAAGGTTTTGTTTGGAATACATGTAATGCACATGTAATCAAATATATGAACCAGACTGCAAAAGATAGGGTTAATTTAAACAGAACTTTCAGAATATTAAATCAGATTAGATTCATAGCGATGTAAATAAACCTGAAACCAAAAAGAAAATTATATCACAGAATTTTTATAGCAACCAATCCTAAATCTTACCCTAAATCTATAGTAAGCATGTACTCAGTACTTATTTGTGTAATTACGCTGCAATTGCAATGCCTTCAAATAAAGTGTAACCAAAGATCTGCAGAACAGAGCATCAGCATGACAGCACGATCAGAAGATCAACACACCCATGACACATTTGCAGAGAGATTAGGGGAGTGTTCTGGTGTTCTTCACGTTAATCTATGCAGAAAATGGGATGTTTTGCCATGCTAGGGCTTTGATGGAGTGTATACAGGCACACGCTGCACACTGAACTGTCTTACTTCTCGTAATCATGCTTGCAGTACAGCAAGCGATCCCGACAGTAGCAGGTCCCGCTCAGCGCGCTGCGACACACTGCACACTTGACACACGTCTCATGCCAGGACAGTTCATTGACGCGCAGGAGGAAGCGGTCCGCGATGGGAGACTCGCACCCTGCACACACCTCACCTGCTCCCACATGCTCTGGTGGAGAAGAACAGAACAGGTGTCAGCTGACATGAGGGACTCGAGGCACACACATTACAGCACTCATATTAATATGGAAAGAATAATGAAGAATAAGGGTCTCACCGTAAGGTGTGGTGGAGGGGGCCTGCTGAAGACATGATTGGTTTTCTTCTGTTTTCATTCCGTTTCTTCCTTCTTTGGAGTGCTGACTGAAAAACAACAAAGATAGAAAGACAGCAATCAGTCCGCATTCAATTATTGTAAGCTGCTTGTGAACATGTAATGTGGGTAAAAAGCACACTTTAATGTAATGTTACGATAAAAATGCTGAAAATATTTGTAGCATAATCTGTGAGGAAACAGGGCATCATTAATTTCATTAGAAAAACCCAAAATCATCTGCAGTGTGGGCCTGTTTTTAATGTGCACTCTAAAATGTGTTTTAATAAAAATGGTTTCTACTGTAAAAAATGTTGACCGTAAGTTACCCTACCATATAAAATAAAAACAATAACATGTTATTTTACTGTAAAAGAAAGATTTTGTGATTTGCAGATTTTTTTTTTGTAATTTGCAGATACAATGAATATTATATTTAACTTTAAAAAGTTACATACTTGGTAACACTTTACAATAAGGTTCCATTAGTTTATGTTAGTTGATGTGTTAACTAACATGAACAAACAATTAACAGTATATTTATTACAGTATTTATTAATCTTTGTTAATGTTAGATAATGACAATACAGTCATTCATTCTTAGTTCATGTCAATTCACAGTGCATTAACTAACGTTAACTAGCACAACTTTTGATTTTACTCATGTTAATAATTAGTAAATGTCTTATTTAACGTTATCTAAGAAGTGTTGTTCCTGTTAACTAAATTATGTTTGTTAACTAATGATCCTTATTGTAAAGTGTTACCACATACTTTCAAGTTATAATGTTGACATTTATAATACTTTAATTATGTTTTTAAAATTGGCTTGTAACTCACGGTGAAAAAGGGGCGTGTCCAGAATTCCTTTCCTGAAGCATCACATATGTTTATGCTTCATTTAAATATTATAGCTATTTTGTTATCGGTTATGTATAGGAGTGTTTTAAATGGTATTGCATATAGATTAATCCATGTTTACTGCATTTTTTTAGTCAAGTGTAACAGTTAAGGTGTTTAGTGTTCGTGTCAGTGTCTTTATGCTCGAGAAGCCAGATTTGTTGAATTTAAGTCATCGTTATTCTAATGTTTATACAAACATATATATATATATATGTTTGTATATAGGTCTACTGATATTATATGATTTAATGACAACAGGCTACAATATAAACGTAATCTCGCAATGCTTGGAAAAATGTCAAGTTTTTATTTTGTTTTACCGTAAATGTAACATTTATTTACAGTGTAGCCTATTCATTAGATGCTTTCTCTTTTATCTTTTTTAATTAAGAAACAAACACTTTTATTTTTATCTCACTATATAAAAGGGAAAGTGTTTAATGAATGTGTGTGAGAAGGACTGGAGCTGTTTTGTGCTCAGTCTTGTGTTTTAGGAGCTCTTGCATGTGAATTATCCGCTAGTAAGGCGCGCGGCTTCGGTTTTTGGCGAAAGGAAACAACGCAAAAACAAAATCATCAAATATTTCCCGGTCCAGCGCCGTCGCCGTCTGATTTAAATCAGGAAGCCTATTGCATTTGAAATAATAAGGGATGACGACCGTGATTAATGCTTTGATTATTGTAATTTATAAATAAGCTTTCACCTAAAGGCTATTTGTGATTTACACTCATTGAAATAATATGATATGACTGCTACTATGGAAAAAGAGGGAAATCTTAATTCTGTAGGCTATTTTATTGCTTACTTTGCTTTTAGAATATTAGGTTGCATTTTTTATTTTTGTTGGAGGTTAAATTATTAGTCAATAATTATTATTATTAGGGTGCTGCGTTTATTTCTGCTTATGTTAAACCCATTTTCCCTGGAAAAGTAAAGTTGAATTTGAAGTATTTTTTTTCCTCATAGCTGAAATCACACGCTGCGTCTCATCTTTTTCCTCATTAATAATGCAGTTCATTGCATGAGTTTGATTATTAAAAATACGGGAGTTAATAACGGGTCTTCAGTCTCACTGAGAAATATTCACACTGTGATATTCGCGGTGACGTGGATATATGAGCATTTTATTAATATATTTTTACAAATTATTTATTTTTACGGAATTGTAGGCAACATGTGATCAAAAAATATATTTTAATTCTGTCTGTTAATTGTTTCGTAGGCTTCAGGCTATATAGCCCAACTGTCCTCGTGTAACTGGAACATGTTCTGATGATTGCTGCTGATCTAGGCCTATGTTTAACAGAAAAAATAAATAAAAAATCACCTTATTCGTAGCTAGTATAAACCCTCATTACTTTCCGACACTAAACGGATGCATCGATGAATTCATGATATGATATTTTGAAGTGCGTTCATTTCATTATTTAAATGAAAGTTTAGTGTTAATTTATATTCGAAGATGCTCTGTGACAAGAAATATCAGTGCTCTGTGACGTGATATAAAGTGCAAACGTAGCCTAAATATGAACAATATCAATAAAGGCTAGTGTTTTGCCTATAGTATGTGAAATAGCGTTGCTTTCTAAGACATTAGGATCAAACTGATGTTTTATTTGAAACCAATCCATTTATAATCGTAGGCTACAGAAACTAAACTGTGGATGTTTAACGTTAGCCTACCGTACAGAGTTACGCATTTTTAAAAATCTGACATTTTAATTTTTCTGCATGATTAGCCTACACACTTTACTGAAAAGACGTCCTTATTAGAATTGTAGATTTTTTGAAGGTTTTTTTTTATTATTATTATGACACTCGTCCTGAATTTTTCCTATCAGATGAACTCATAAAATACAGGCTAGTTTTACTCAAGACATAAAAGTAAGATGCAAATAAATTAATGTAGCGTATAAACAAATTAACACCAGCGCAGCAAAACTTCGTATTTCTGTAGCCTAAAGTAGTAGAATAGACAATATAGACTATAGGTTTACAAATGTAAAAGTGTTATCAAAGTCAAGCGAAATTATCATGCAGGTCTCTATTTGAACTCACTAGGAAAAGTTGAGGTAGCTTATCATTTCTGTGATGATTGTAGACCTGCTTAAGCGTCCCGTGAACTTACCTAGCGCTGAAACACACTCCTCCTGAGATTTCTGTAGGTAACATCAAAATAGCTTTGAAGAAGAGGACGGGAACCAGTGCTCCAGAAGCCAAACTTTAGTGTTATAGTCCAAAAATCACGCAGTGGCGCAAAAACATCGCCGGACTGTGTGTGATGTTCAGGCGCGCGCTTTATGTGATGGAGTGAAGACTTGGGCTGCGCGCGCACAATTAATGACTGCTGAAGGAAGGAAACATCAAGGAGGGGTGCAAGAAGATGAAAAAAAAAAAAAAATCAATTTACAACGTAGATTTGTTCTGTTGAATCTGGCACCGAGTATCTAGCCCTTTCTACTTCAGAGAAACTTATTCTCTGACTGATATGATATTATGTTATAAACAAATAGATTGGCAAGTTCCATAGGCTATATCATATGCTATGTATAATAATCTCAGACTTCAGGTAAAGATCATTAGATTCAAGATGAAAGACATATTTTTGAACGTTATATTCTAATATTGATCTATAAATTACAAGCAAATGAATGTTCAAGATGTGAAGGTAAAGTCGCGGTTGAAATTCAGGATAATGCGCGTACATTCTCAAATGTGTCATTTGTACTTGTAGTTTGTATATAGTTTAAATAATGTAAACGAGTACATAAAGTTTTCGAATGTTTAACACAAAAATATTGGGCAATAACAGAAGTATTCATTTGTAGCCTAGCCGTATCAAGAGCTATACTTACTTGATACTACTATCTGCTATCAAAACTATGCCCAAAAATGGACATTAAGGTAATTTTTGAAGTAGGCTAATTATTATGCTCAATTAAGAGCTAAAGGGTTCTAATGAAATCAAATGGAACGCGCATCCATGTCCACGCGCATCGCGTCTGCCATCTAGTGGCCAAATCGTGGCTCCATGCCTATTATTAGGCACTCTCCTGCAGAGTTAACTCCAACCCTGATCAAATACACATGAACAAGCTCTGTAGGATTGCTAGAAAGTTACAGGCAGGTGAATTTGATCAGAGTTAGAACTAAACTCTGCAGGACAATGGACTTTGAGGGCCAGAGTTGAGAACCCCTAGGCTAAAGTTAGGCTTATATGAAATACAAATAATGAGCAGGTAAATTGACAGTTAGTGCATAACATTATAAAGTAGGCCCTGATGTGTTTGAAATAATAATTCCCATTTCATGTTAGCCTACATCAGTCATTGGAGGCGATATGCAAGAACTGACATTTTTAACTATCAGGCTAACTAATTTCCAACTTTAAACCTAAAGATCTGTTAAACATCATTTAATTTAGTCTAACATTTTAGTGGCGCTCCAGAGTTATTACAGCGTAGAGCTCTATATTATGGCATAGACTAAATCTGCTAAACTTATGAAATTAGCCTATTATTATTGCGATTGATCAAATATAAAAAAGCTGGAAACAGACGTGCTGTTGTTTAAGAATGTAGATATACTAAAAACAGTTTGGTTATGAAGAATCTGAAAAAAAACAAGTAGCCACTTATTTGTTTTGTTTCCATATATTACATATTCTTCCCAAAGGAGTCATGATTCAGCATCAGACATCTATACAAGAAAGGCTGCATGCATCTCAAATAAACACAGGTAAATCTGTGCCAAATTTCCAGCGAGAATGGAAACTACCATCTGTACTGCGATTTATGTCATGTGCAGGAAAGCAGGAAAAATGTGCAGTTCATGCTAAAAATATATTACAGCCCGACATGGGATGCATTCCAGTGAATTTAAGGAACTCCAGAAATTAAGTAAACATTTCAGTTCTGCTTCAATTACAGTCAAACAAAATGGAGCTGCTCGCCCTTCCCTGAATCACTGCGCTTTAGCTTCAGTCGGATCAGGCGCTCTCTCCCCCCCAGGGTGTTGTTGGATTGGTTGGTATTTAGTTTTCCCAATTCTCCCACATGTTCTTTGAATGCAGAAGCTACTGCTTTAACCCCCTCATCCGATTCAGTTCTTTTTACCCCTGCATGAGGTGCAGTCTGAGTCTCAGGGGTGTATGCAGTCTTATTCTGTGGGACGGGGGTCTCATGTAGTCGGCAGTGAGTTTTCATCGGAGTCTGGTGCTCAGGAGAGGAGCTGCGACTGCTGTCTGTGCTTCTTGAAACGACTTCTTCCCTGCTCCCAGAATTATCCTCATCTTGTGACTGAGAGCTTGCTGTGCGCATTTGCGCTCCTGCCGAACCCTGTCTGGGGTACTTCACTGGCTGCCTGCTGAAGTGAGCCCTCGACTGAGTTTGTAATTGACTTTCTGCAGCCTGCTCCAAATACACCTGAGGAGATGCTGTCACCCTCATAGCCAGGACTAGAAGAGATACAGAACAGAACCAATATCATAGTACAAATCTTTACCAGTTTCTCTTTTCTAATTAAAGATTATATATAGATTATAATCAAGTGGTTTTAAAAAATGTCTCTAATCTATTCACACATTTAGAACAAAAACTATATTTGAGCATCTTATAGTAGTCAACAGTTTGATTGAAAGAGCTTTGCTTAAGACAACAGGAAGGAAATGACTGGCAAAGGCACAAAAACACAGAGCAAATAGTTTGCGCAAGCAGCTAGCTGATATTGAAGGTCAATGTCTTTTTAAAGCCCGCCTACCTGCTCTCTCATTGGCTTCTGGGCTCAGCTGGTCCATTGCTTCATTGGATGATGACTTGTCAGAAATATAACCCTCACTTGAATCTCTCTTGATAGTGCGATTCTGTTAAAATGATAAAAGTTTGGAATATAAGTTGGCTTCAGAGCCAATAAGGCAGAAGGATCATTTTGATTTTCTAAATCGCTATATTATAATATTTTAGTAGTATTTTGTTAATAAAGCGTCAGTGAATTTCAATTAAGATTTATGATTTACATTATCGTTAAAAACGACTTCGGGGTTAGTAAGATTTTTTTTTTTTAAGTCACTTTTATCCAGAAAGGATGCATTTAAAAAGTGTGACTTATAATGTTACAAAAGATTTCTATTTCAAATGAATTGTTCAGTTAGCAGTTGTTCAGTTAGTAAATAAATCATGCTTTCCACAAAAGTATTAAGCAGCACAGCTGTTTACAACATTGCTTGTAATAATATAGCATGTTAGAATGATTTCTGAAGGATCATGTGACACTGAAGACAGCAGTTATGCTGAAAATTCAGCTTTGCATCACAGGAATAAAACATAATAGAGAAGTTAGCTTTGCATCACAGGAATAAAAAATAATAGAGAAGTTATTTTAAACTCAAATATTACAAAGTTTTACTGTTGGTACCGTATGTTTAATAGTAAGACAAGACTTTTCAGGTTGTTTTTTAATAGCAATACTATTCTTGTATAAAAATGTATCATACTATTAAACATCTGCTGATCAGTGTTGGTAAAATTAAATATGCTGGTTTAGTTCTATGGTATTTGTGAGAAACTATTCGGAGGAAACTACTAAACTATCTTAACGTGTGGAAACCTTTGACCTTCCGAACTTTTGTTTTGGTTCTTGCTAATGAGAATTCTTTATATGGTTAAACTGCTCCAGATAGGGGAGACTAGTCTAATAGCATAACTATTAGCATCCTCCAAACTTTCCTGTAGTAAACAATTTGGTGAGGAGCTAAAGCAGAGTGCAACAGGGGTAAGGCTCTAACACAAGCACACAGGCAAGCAAAAGTAATCTTCACAGAATAAGCGTTTAATCCCTCCAGGCCTTTCCACGGGCACGGCGGGACAATTAAGGGCCAAGCGGTGCAAGAGAGGCTCAAGCAGATCAAGATGAACTCTGTCGCCCGCATGGGCACGTCCACCGAGGTGAGCTTTTAGCTTTGTCATGACAACAGCCAGCTTAAAGCACAGCCTGTGTTTATTTGACTTGGCGTGAAGCTGCTGATTGCGTGAAGTCGAGTTCTTATTGCCTACCTCCAGTGAGCGTGGACGTTCCTTGGCTGAGGCTCCAGCATCCTGAGAGGAACAGGAGGCTCTGGGAGGGGTGTCCGGGAGGGGTGCCGTGGGAGGCGGAGGCAGAGGCGTGCTGGATCTCGTTGCGGGACCAAATACGTGGTCATAGTGTGAGATCATGAACTCCACGAGAAGAGCCTGATAGCTGGTTTCCAGAAGAGCGATCATCGACACGTCTCCGGAAACTAGGGGCCGCAGGAGAGTGGGGCCAAACACAATGCCCAGGTTTCCTGGAGACATCTTGTTGTCTTCAAAATGTTCTGCAACCCTGAAGAGAAGATCGTGACAGATTAGTAGCGAGCTGCATTATTTAGATGAGTGGTAACTTAAATTCCTTTGTCCAATACATAGATCTCTTTTTATAAACTTCACACAGTGAGCACTATAACATTCTTCGTGGGCTAAACTGTGGCTCGTTTTCCATTGCTTTGGAACTACATCTGGCATTCAGTGACTACTAATAAATGACATGAACTCTTTTCTCACTCAAACACAATTACACCCAAATCTATAGGTACATACAGGCCAATCTGAACATGTTTGTTCAATACTCTTTTTGACCTAACATAGTACAACACTGAATAAGATGGCAATTTGCTACATTTGCTCTCAGTAATACCATATTGAAATATATTCTAAATAGTATCTAAAAAATGAAATACTGTCAAAACAATAACGAGCAGATGAACTAGTGTTATTTTAGTATCATTGAGATACTATTATAGTTTTTATTCATATTTTGAATTCGTTTTTATTTGTATATTTTATGTTTTCATTTTCATTTTAGTTAAACTTTTAGTTATTTTGTTGTGTTTTGTCATTTTCTTAACGTCTATATAGTGTTTATTAATTTTTCATTTTGGTTTTAGTTTTAGTTATTTTAGGTAAACTAAACAAAAATGAAAAATGTTGCTTTGGGAACTAGCCCAAACGTTTTTTTTTGTTTTTTTTATTTATGGTTTCCATTTTAGCAAATGATAATAATGTAATAAAGTTTGCTGGGTGACGATCTTCGCTAGTTTTCCTGAAGAATGAGCTGATTTCAGATGCACATGAAGTATTTAGCTAATTTTAGGAAACACTGTAATGTGATTTGACACAGTATGGTACCTGTTCAGGTGGGCTATCATGTGCTGAACTGTGTTGTAGTTGCACAAAGGCAGTCGTCCGATGAGCTCTCTGAGTTTGACCAAAATACTCTCCACAATCCCAGCAGTCTCGGCAACATGTTCCTTTTCACTGAGCCTCTGAATCTCCTTACCCACATTGATGAAGTCATGGTAAAGGTCAAAGGTGAGTAAAGGCTCTGGAAGCTGTGAAAGAGGAAGATGATGTGTTACGCATGTAAGCAGTTGAATCCACAATAGACATTGAGGGATACAAAAAAGGCCATAAAAAAGGGATGGCCAAATTGTCCCCCCAATATGTGATATTCTTCATGCTGCCCAGCTGCACTGCATTACATACCACTCTGTTTGTTGTTATAACAGACAATATAGGTTAACATTTACATGATTCATGTCATTTGTACAAGACAAGTTATTTTGCTTATTTGTTAATTGGAATTAGATTAAAAGTGAAGGTGTGGGTATTTTAAAATGTTCAAAAAGTTCAAATGGATTACTTTACAATACTAGTTTTTATTTATTTTTTTTTTTTTTTAACCAATCTTCTTTTTCTTTATTCTCTTAAATCTCTTTAAATCCTTTCATTTTTATTTAGTGCTTTAAAAATAAATAAATATTGGTCCACTCAATGTTCAAGAAATGGCAACAGCCTTGGTTTTAGGAAATGAGAAAATGACTGGAGAATAGATTTTTGTTTTACTTTACTTCAGTTGTACTTTTTTTGTGTGTGTGTGTGTGTTTTACCTCTTTGAAGAAATGCTTGAGTACGGAGGTGATGTCATGCGGTGAGAGGTCACCCAGGTCAACTTGGTCTTTCTGGATTTCAAAAGCCTGACATAACTTCAGAACGCGAGGTTTGGATCCACTGATTCTGTAAACTCCCTAGATATAGAGAAAAGGACAGGAGATTGAGGTTATTTCATTTTTTTAAAGTTTGATTCTTCTTTGCCCACGCAGACTTTGCTGGTATGGTGCTTGGGTGTATGATGCAGTTACTTCAACTGCTCTGCACACGACACAACTCTTAAAATCGTTACAGATATTAAAGCACTAGGCGACTTAGTCAACTCCAGCTAACCAAAGCCTCCATACTGACTCATGTCATGTCCTACATTTAAGATCCTACTTTTTTATATATATCTTATACATATCAATACAATACAACTGTGTACATAACAATACAGAAGAAAAGATCTGTTGCTACTTCCATTTGATTGTGACTTTATGAAGCACCATCATCTCTTCACAACATTATAGTATCAATGTACTGAGTTTCTACCTGGACTCCAAGAGCCCTGCTCTCAATCTCTTCGGTGCAGCGCAGGACAACGAAGGGCACGGAGTCTTGGATCTCTCTGGGAAGCAGGGAGAGCTCCATCCCAAAGATGAAGCCTCTCCTGTGTTCACACTCCATCTGGCACACTTCCAGGCACTTCCTGTGGACTGCAAGGCCACACTGGCAAGAGAGAGCAGCTGTCAGTCTGCCATGTTCTGACCAGTGTACAGTGAGATAAGTAATCATATCCAGCTACTTCACCATAGTACATCACCAGATATAAACTGAGGTTAAATATCTTAAGAATAGAGCACAATATTTGGATTCACCAAGTAAAAATCCCATTTATTTTCTGTTTGTTTGTTTGTTAGCATCAAATATATTTACATGGTAAACTTAAGGTCAGTATCATAATCCAAAGAATTTTAAATTATTATATAAAACATTTTAACTTGGGTGTAAGACGAAAAAAAAGTTGAAAATACATTAAGGTGATGCATTACAAGATATTCCACTTAAACATGATTCTGAAAAAAAAAAAAGAAAAAAAAGAAAAAAATTGGGAAAAAAAAATTCTGGCAGTATTATAACAATCACAGTCCAACAGGATATCACATTTATTTTCTTCACAGTAAAACAGTGTTTAAGGATAAAGTATAAAACATTCACAACAGACCAGCCATTAGCTCTGAGATTATTTGAGGTTATGATTCTGTAGAAACGTCAAGATTTCATATTCAGCTTCAAATAGAATTGATTTTATTCATCCTAATTTTTGCCTACCCTACCCATAACCAAAAAAATATTGTTTAGTAATCTTACACTTTAAAAAAATTATAAATAATGATGAGTATATAGCAATGAATTCCAAATATATTGTTACTATTGTATTAAATCTATCTATATTCTAATCTATACTTTACTGTAGTTTCATTTCTAAAAAGATACAAGTTTAGTTATTTATAACTAAATCAAAATGTTTTATAGTTAGTATTTTTATTGTATATTGTAAACTTTATTTTGTATTACATGCAATGAGTTAAACTTAAGAGTGTTTCTACCCAGTTAAATAGGATTTAGGTACATCTGTCAGTTTCATTTTATTTTGATGGTCCCTTTAACAGATTCTGTTGACTATAACTAACGTTGCACCTAAATATCTACTTACTCTCACCAGAATACTAATAAAGTATTAGTAGGATGGTAGGGTTAGGGTTAGAATAAGTTGACATGTACTTGTAAAGTTACATATACTGTAGTAAGTATAGTAACTACACACGCTTTTCTGACACTCACCTCTTCGCACTCGATCCCGTTGACTAGGATGTAATTGTCACACTGCTTACACTTGACCATCTTGCTCTTCATTTTTTTCAGTCTGTGGGTCAGTGCTGCACGTGATGCATTTCGTGGTTTGCATGTCATCCCGTTGCTATCAGACAAACCCTCTTCGCTCTCTGCACACACACGAAGAAGAGTCAACAACCGCACTGTCGGCCATAAAAATGCAGAAAGTGATGACAAGCATCTCACACCTGCTTCTTGCAGAGAGTCTTTCTCATCAGGATCATCTGAAGACATGGTTCCCGTGGAGGAGGCCTTGGGCAGCTTACGGTTCCCATGAGCTTCAGAGAGGAGACATATTACTAATCATAAGATACTTCAGAAGTTCATAAGAGATTTTCCCTACCTGGACTGGACAGTGATTCAAGACTTCCGGTGCTGTCTCTGTCGCCGTGGCCGGGACGTCCTGTACATCAACAAATCACATGAAAATGTTCAAGTGCACTACATCTGGATGAGTCACACGTAAGAAACTTCATGCGAGGAGACATACGTCCGTCTACTAAACTGCTGCTGTGTTTCAGTTCCTCTGGTAGCACATATGCATCTGGTTGGTAACTTGGGGGAGTGCTTTGTTTACATTGACCTGTTGGTGGGGATCTGTGAAATTAAAGGGTTAAACAGCTGTTTAATGGATATAGTCTACCAAAATCCAACTCAGATGATGTGGTTTAAGTCGCAGGACCAGCCAAAATATGAATAAAAGTGCGACTTATAGTCCGGAAAATACGGTATTTGACTAACTTTGAGGGCAAGTTTTTCCCAATACTTGCATGCATACATGCAACTATGCATTCCTTCATACATACTTGCAAGTAGGGCTGTGCAAAAAATCGAATGCGATTTTCATGCACATCTCATCAGTAAAGACGCTCCTGTAATTAGAAGTATATCTCCAGCATGCACGTTCAAGATCAGGGTTGCCAGGTTTTCACAACAAATCCTGCACAGTTGCTTCTCAAAACTAGTCCAAAACTAGCCCAATTGTGTTTCCAGGAGGTTCCCCAATAAAAAAAATTGCTTTCCAGGATTAAAATGTAAGTTTTATGGCATGGTTGCCTTGGTAAAGTTCGCATTTTAGGGGCTAAATATCACACTATTTGTATTGGGGTCGCTTTGACCCGCGGACATGAAAAACAACCACAGACTTGGCAACACTGGTTGGCATTTACTACACAGAGCCGTAATTCACTGACAATCTACACAAAATCGATTTTAAAATTGCAGGCGTTTCTTTGTCGATTTTGAAAACGATTTTGTGTCAGTTGTCGGTAGACTACGGCTCCACCTGAACCAGTGTTGCCAAGTCTGCGATTGTTTTTCACGTCCGCGGTTTGAAGCAACCCCAATACCAATAACGTGATATTTAGCCCCTAAAATGCAAATTTACCAAGACAACCATGCCGAAAAAAAAGTATATTTTAACCCCAGGAAGCATTTTTTTTATCTGGGAACCTCCTGGTATGGCGATTAGTTTTGGACTAGTTTTGAGAAGCAACAGGGCAGGATTTGTTGTGAAAACCTGGCAACCCTGATCTGAAAACACGTGCTGGAGATAATACTTCTAATTAAAGGAACGTTTTTACTGATAAGATGTGCATGAAAATCGCATTCGATTTTTTTGCACAGCCCTACTTGCAAGTATGCATGCATAAATACATTTTTTTTAACTGATGTCCTGCAACCTCTAAGTTACAGGTCTTGTGTGTTCTAAGTCTTGTGTGTCCTCACCTCTTGTTTCTGAACTCCTGAAATGTGAAGTTGCGGAGAGGGTGTTCGTCCAGGTGCTTCCCCAGGATGTAGTGCAGGTAGGGTTCACCTGGTTCACACGGCCTGCAGGTCAGCTCTAGGTTCTGATAGCTCAGAGGAACCAGCTCAGTCTGCTGCCGCTGGTAATAAAACATGTTCACCGTTGCCTGACAGAGGAATAAGACAGGGACTTCAATCAAGAATCCATGCATGAATGTAAATAATGTTCAGTACAAAGGTTTTTCACAGTGCAGTTGCCACGTTGTTTTTGTGGTTGCTAGAGCATTCTGAGTGTTTACTTAACAGTGTAATCCATAATATTTATATATAATATTTCGGCTTCTAGATATGGCAGACTTATATATTGATGATTATTTTTCGTATTAAGGTGAACTAACCTCTTTCAGCACAGTGTCTCCCTGACAGATGAGCTTGCGAATGTGGACTATGATTTTGCGCTTCACCCTTTCCAGCTCTTTCTGATGGTTGTTTGCGTCACACACACACTGCCTGTACAGTTGCTCAGACTCTGTAACCTGCACAGTAGCAAAGCACAGTGAGGAATATCATAGTGGATATCTTCTTATAACTTCTATAATAGTTTTGTGGAAGTCAGTGGGGACCAGCACATTTTTTTTTGTTCTTCAAAATATCGTCTTTTGTATTTAACAGAAGTAAAATCCCATACAGGTTTGTACAAGATGAGGGCAAGTAAATGATGTTAGAATTTTCACTTTTGGGGAAACTATCCCTTTAAGCTTGGCAACTAGCAGATGCATGTAATATTTAAACTGAGACAGTAATTATATCGCGAAAGCCTATTGTTTTTGTACTTTTGTGATGATGTGAAATGATAGAACGAGCCATATACTCATGATTACCTTAACTTGGGTGTCATCTCTGGTCTTCCTTCTCTTGTCCAGGGTCTTGTAACCCCCCGTGTCCTCTTCAGCTTTGGCCGTCATGGCTTTGGCCTTCTCTAGCTCCTCACAGCGCTGCAGATATTGCTGTCTTGCTCTCTTCAGCGCAGACACAGCATCATTCTAACGCACATGATATCATCAGGAAAAGCTGACCCCAGCAAACACACACACATCCTCAAACCCAGCAGTATGAACTGACCATCCTCTTCTGCTCTTTTGACCACTGCTCTTTGAATTCCCGTCTCCACTTGTCGATTTCGTTCCTCTTGGCCGAGAGAGCCTGTGGGATAGATAGCCCACAAGTTACCTATTCGGTTTCAGATTTCTTGCATTTGTTGTAAGCATTGTTCAGATGGATGGAGCACCTGGTAGCAGCGCTGTTGAATGAGTTCAGCAGTTTGTTTGGCTGATGTGCTGCTTTTCAGATCATGTTCCAGCGCCAGTGTGTAGATGTTCTGCAGAGGCATCATGTCCTGTGTAAAATGCGTCCAAACACATCCATTAAGAATGACGACGAACAATATATTCCTCATGCAACAGGACAACAGAAAAGCTACTTTAAGCTGCTTATTCAGGGATACAAGGGTGTTTCGAAATTGTATTTTTTCTCTTTTTGTTACGTGAAAGTCACATTAAAGTCCTTTGAACTTTTTCTGCTTTTTTCTTGAAGCCATTCCTTCATCATTTATTTTAGCTACTTTTGTGTTTTTCTCTATAAGTGTATGAAATAATATTTAAATAATGGTGTATATTTTTTTAAGGATGACTGCTATTTGTAGTGTCATTGCCATTAAAATTTTAATAATTATTATTATTATTTTCTTTTATTTTTTTTTACCAAAGAGACAATAGTGTCAAATGTGCCTTTCCTTAAACAAAATAGTATTTAAATGTTATATCTACCACTACTTCCATTTTATGCAATGTTAAAAATCCTTAAAAAAACTACAGATTTCTTCTGCACACATGTATATACACTGTTTAATATTGTTAGTAGAAAACAAATACAAAATAAAAAAAGTTAGTGTATGAATCGTGTGTTTTAAAAGTCCATAATGACAAATAGCAGAAGAAACTCACGTCATCCACACACATTTTTACCTGTTGAGAAACACATGATTTGGCCGCATCTGCCGCTCTCATAATACTCTTTGCAAACTCTTGCTCTGTAAAAAAAACAAAAACAATATGATTTTCATTATCACATAATGCTCTAAATCAGGTTGAAGAAAGAGGTGAATGGTAAATACGATTGGACGATAGAAATGGTTTGCATCTGCAATGATGGACACAGAACAGGGGGTTTCAAAATATATATTATATTAGGTGACATAACTTTGACATAACAAATGTATATTAGGTGACATAACTGTATCGGGCCATAACCCATTAGCATTACAGCTCAATGGAAATGAACACCACACTGACTCATGTATTACAGTGGCAATGTAATGCTTTCCTTGTTCTGTTCATTCATTATTACTGATGCCTGGCCTTGGCTCGTTTTCATATTTGGAGCATAAGTACTGTTTCTTATTGCTCTGGCCATATAAGATACTTTAGATTATAGTAAAAATATCCAACATTTCTTCTACAAGTTATTGGTGGCTTGTTATGTTGACATATGAAACCTCTTAATTTTCTTGTTGTGGCCCTAAAAATAACCGGTGTTGGGTTTAAAGGCATTAAACACTTGCAGGAACCTATCAGTACCCTTCCACTAGAGGGCGCTGTGAGAGATGACGTGTTAAAGGTTACTTCATCCCATTAGAGTTGTTGTTCATATAGTATATTGTATTTTTCACACAGTTAGTGGACGTATGTTTCTCGATGTTCCAGCAACGACTTGTCAAAAGTTCCCATAATCAAAGACTAAGTTTAAAACACTCACCCAGACTGATTCTTTTGTCCATCCAGGTCAGCAGGTCTTTGGCATAACGGCACCACATTTTGGCGTACTGCATTGCGAGCTCCACGCCCCCCTCGCAGCGACACAGGGTCAGGTCGGCATCCTGGGCTGAGGGGGAATACATCGGCATCAACGGATCGTGTGCATGCCTTACACTAATAAGCTAAACCCCGCTCGGTTGGGACTGACAGTGGCTCGTCCTCAGGATAAATCTCTTGTATCTTCAAAGGTTGTAAAGGCAAAGCTTTGGAAATCACTGAGATGCAGTAAACTGCCATCACAACACTTTTGCCAAAAAAAGCAACTTAATTGTTAAAAACTATGCAGCAAGCCATCACTGTCCTATCTGCTAAAGATGTTGTAAACAAGCACAGAATCCACATTTATGATAGTCCAAGGGAAAAAGTCGAATCCCTGCGACTCTCCACCACAATATTCCTGATTGGTAATTTTATTTCCATGCAAAATTTGTGTATAAGAAACTCCTGAGCTCGCCCAGTGAAGTCCATAATGCTTTAGGACTCGGCAGTGAGTAGTGAGGATTTCACTGAGACGAGACAGTTCACCCTCCCTCCCTCTGTCTGCTGTCTCCTCTCTGTCAATTACATGCTAAAAATCTGACCTGATCAAAACATTAATCTTCTTCATCATCCCTCCAATTTGTGCTGGAGTGTCTCTATCAAATTTCTATCCTGCCATAAGACCAGGAAGGTCTTGTCATGTTAACGCGTGTGTATGTGTGTGTGCATGTTTACTGTCCTGCAGAGGGGAGGGGAAATAGTCCAGCACAGTAGCAGACTGTAGAGTGATGGGCTTTAGATTAGGGTGGGGTTGACTTCCTGATGTGAAGAAATCAGTATCGCATCATCACTTTACACTCTCGTTAACACTCTATCCCTCTTTTTGTTTTTCTAATGGTTATATATTGTATGAACAATTACATATGTTTTTTTTTTAAGTATTCGGACACTGCAATAGAAGAACATTTAGTTCTCATAACCTTGATATATAAAAATTTTTTTTAAAAATCTCCTTACGGTGATGTGAAAGAGATACTGGGGTGAATTATGAATGATTCCTCGTAAAATTAAACCACACACACTGATCAGCCTAGCCATTTGTTAATTAACAATTTAAAATTAATATATGTGACCCTGGACCTTGAGATTTATACAAATAAGCTTTCCTTTGATGTATGGTTTATTAGGATCGGACGATATTTGGCCGAGATACAACTATTTAAAAATCAGGAATCTGAGGATGTCATGTAAATACTTGAGAAAGATGTCCAAATGAAGTTCTTAGCAATGCATATTACTAATCAAAAATTACGTTTTGATAGATTTATGGTAGGACATTTACAAAATATCTTCATGGAACATGATATATGATTAAATTAAATTTTTAACAATAGACATTTTTAATAATAGACATCTCTGTGCTTCTAGGCATTGATAAAGCATTTGACATTTTTTTTTGTGTCCATCTCCTGACTTGTGCCTGTCCTCAACTTTACCCCGGAGATCTTTTGACAGTGCCTTACCACCCATAGATGGTTGTGTGCTTCAGTTATACTACAGAGGACTGAAATGCTCCAGGAAAGCTCTTTTCATGTTGAGCAATCAGAATGACTGCTAAGGATCACAGCTGTAAGTCAAATGGCTTTGTGTGCCATTTGTTACATAAAAGGGTAAACCTTTTTCCAACTGTGATTTTTTTTTTTTTTTTTACTTGTCGGCATCTTTCACTTGGATGCTATAAGATGCAGTGAGTAAATACAGCTGGATAAAACAAAAACTGTGCGTCTTCATTTCAGGCTACAAAATATGATTTAAAAAAAAAAGTGTTAGTGGGGTGGGGGGTGATTAATATCTATACCCAAAACAGCACAGCCATCACCTATTCAAAATAATCTTATCCCATCTTTGGTTACTACTCTGTTCTTCATAATTTATAATTCATATCCATATATTACTTTCTACTCAAGTTTTATATAAAGATCACAGTTTGAATGTTGCATGCTATCCTATCCCTCTACAGTTTTCAGAGAGATGGATCAGTGGAAAAACAGAGAGCAGCTGTCTGTCGCTTTAATCTGCTCTCTAACCACCGTCCGGTGCTAATCTTGTTAGTGAGGGGCAATTAGTCCATGTGGCTAATAACACGTAAACAGTGCAGGTTGCAGAAGAGAGATTTAGTGGTGTGACATGATGCTTCCGTGCCTGATCAGTCACTCTAGCTTTGCTCCTCTCAGATAGATCAGACACTGCTGTCCATGTCCAAATGATGGACAAGACCATGCTGAATCATTCAACGGCATTCAACGATTCATTCTAATATTTGTGAGGGCGCAAACAAGCTGTACATCACAATTCTCATTACTCTTCCAAGTGTCCAGCAAACAAACACCCATTACAGAATGGTCTTCAAAAGAATTACCGGTTGCGGCTCCATCTTTTTCCTCCTCCTCATGACAGATCTTCAGCGACTCCACATCTTCACCCTAAACAACACACAGCTTTTAATATTCACCGTAAACCACACAGAGTCTTCTGAAGATTTTCTTGAGAGAGATTGTTGAACCCAAAAGTATTAAGAAATAGCAGTACGGCAGAGTATATGAGAAAGAGAGTGGGAACAATAACTCATCAATCATGTCTCACTGTAATATCATCCAGATCAGCGTTCAGTGTGGTGTCTGCTGAAGTGTAGGTTAAAGACAGCGAGTCTGCTTCTTGTAACAGCTCATCCACAGTCCTGAGAAATCAAATCAACCCACACAAACATATTAAAAATGAAGCGTTCTCACAGAGCCAAAATAGAGCTGGTATTTCATTTATTAAAACTATTTTTATGCTTTTAAAAATAAAGGTTCTTTATTGGCATCTATGGTTCCATGAAGAACCTTCAACATTCTTTATAGTGAAGATTTTTTGGATTATTAAAATGCTCTTCACAGTAAGAAATAAATGTTTTTTTTTTAAAGAGCTCTTCGATACATGGTTCTTTGAGGAAACCAAAATGGTTCATCACTCAAAAAAAATAAAATAAAATAAAGACAGAAAAAAAGCCCAACCCAAAACTTTGGAACCTTTATTTTTAAGACTGTTATTTCACGACAAAGTGAAAAGGTCTACGTACGAGCATGTTAATGACAGATCCAAGTTAGCATCAAAATCACGCAAAATCTCACTGTAACGCTTGGTTTCTGCCAAGTGCCGGATTTGGGTACCACCATCTGAAACAAAAGAATGGTCATGATGCTGCATGAGATTTTTCTAAATGAGAATCTGATTATATATATATATATATATATATATATATATATATATATATATATATATATATATATAGAAAAGTTTTCTATTTAAGAACATTTTTCATATCATTGATGTAAGCACATTGATGTAAGCGTGGTGCACACTGGCCAGTGGTGCATATAATCATAATACAATTATATTCATTTAATAAATTATGTTTGATCATTACCAATGATGATACAAGGAAAATACATACAATGACCAAGACTGACATTTTTTTCAGTTAAACAAAAACATACATGTTAAAATGGTTACAAAAATAGAATTGTATGCCATTTAATCCTAGAAACTAAATTATTTTATTTTCATTTTGTGCATGTGTGTGTGTGTGTTTTAATTATACATAATATAACATGGGGTGCAAGTAGTAACTTCCTAATAAATTCTTAAAGGAGCTACTGTACCTTACAGACCAATTGCTATTTAATTAAGTCTGATTGTATAGGTTTAATGTACTATCAGTCAGTTTATTACAGTCAGTTTCCTTTTATCTGGGTGTTTAAAGAGAAAGAAGGCTCTTCCATCAAATATACATTGTGTAATATCTATCCATTCCTTAAAATTAGGTGATCTTTAACCATTTTCTAATAACTGCCTTTTTACTATATCAGTTTCTTTGTTGCTGTTGTTGTTTCGATATTATGAAAGAAATTATAATTATATGTAACATGAACACTTCTTCGTGATAAAGGTTGTTGATAGTGGTTAAAGTACATTTACTTTTGTGTGAACACTTGCAGGAACTGGAACTTAAAACTAAAGTTAAAACAATAAATGACTCGGTGAAATACGCGCTTGACATCAGGACAGGAAGTCACACTACTGAAGCTCGCACAAACATTGTGTGACACAATCAATAAAGATAAAGCAGCAAATGTGAGCCAGCCAACAGCATATTTGAATCGCCTTGCACAAATCATTTTATTTCATTATTAAAAGCACACATAAATTGCTTATCTAAAGTTTAGACATGCTTCTTTGAGTTTCTACTTAACATGAATTCTCTGAACCCTCGAATGCACATCTGCAATACTGTAAATATGGCTCTGAACATGCGATGGGCCACACTTATGCTGCACTAACAAAGAAAGTGTCACAGTCAATCTCTCTCTCTCTCTTTTTCTCTGACATGCTCCATTTAGGTCAACCACATCCTGTCTAGGTTTGTTAACATGCTCTGCTACAGGGACAATAAGGACTTGTTTTGATGAAGAGTTTAATTCAGCTGTATGGAATACAATTTTTCTCTTCATCTCCATTTTGTTTAACAAAAATCACCCACCGGATGCCAACGTCATCTCAAGGATGTGAACTGCGGTTATGCTGTCAGTTGACACATTATGCTATTAGTTGATATATATATATATAGACTGTTTCAATTCTCATTCTGATACTTAATTCAAACTGATTATGTTAAATGTGACCCATGTGACACTTAAAGTGGTTGAAACAAGAAGCACTGCATCTATCAGAAAGTATTTGAAACCAGTGCATGTGATTTCCTCCCACTGATGTCTTATTGAGGTTTATTTCCACATCCTGGTCTTAATCCAGTTATATACTTAATGAGAATTTCTAAAAATAAAAATAAAAAACAAATAAATTATAAAAAATAAACGAAATTATTTCCCAATACAGGTTGTCAAAAATTAACTTAATTTTTTTTTTTTTTTTTTTTACATTTATTTATTTTTGAACATGAAAAGAAGTCATAAGTCACCCCAAGATGAGGCAATTTTGAACATTTGTCAAAATGTCCCGGACATGAAAACTTCCTTGCCATGCAACCTTTGTACAGAGGCAAAATGAACAAGACAGGAAGTGTACTGATCATTGCATGTAACACAAACACACAAGAACACACACATGCAAAGAAAGAGAACAAAAGTGAGATATACACTGCTGCAGAGTAAGGCTAAGGCCAGACTGGCTACAAACAACAAAAACAGAATCTCCTCAAAGTCTGATGTAACTCACCCTGGACTTTAGGTTGCCTCAACTGTGCAGTCTCTTCTGCCTCCTCCATCTAGTCCTCTACTGATGAATCAGCAGCTCACAACAGACCGTGTACGTGTTGTCATCCAGCAGTTAGTCCATCCACCCCATCTGAAAAAGACTCGGTCAGAATCATCACCTTTCACCGAACACTGACACAGGACATGAAGACTCTGTGGGTTTTGATAACTCCGCTCTCTCTTCTCTCACAGCCCCGCTTCTCTTCCTCTAAAGAGAAGGTTGGCCAATGTTCTTTCACCATCATACGAGGAGGAAGTTTGTCTCACTATCACTCTCAGACACACCTAACACCCCCGACTTCTGCTAAGGCCTGAGATATTTCGGTCTAATCTGTGGCAGCGTTTGCTGCAATGTTATTTAGTTTGTGATTCTTTGTGGCCTTTCAGAAGTTCTTGAATTTGGAACTACTTTATTTGAGCTGCAAACTTCATTTATTTAATCTATAAACATCATTTTATTCTGCACTTACATCAAATAAGCTATAATAGCTTATTTCCATTGTGTTCCTTGCTTTTAATTGTAATAGGAAAAAATATGCAATTTTATGCAATACAAAGACTTGAATTAGCAATAAATGAGGCTGAAATCTTGCTTTAGCATCCTCCCGATGACATTGCCCCCTTGTGGTTCAGACACAGGAAGAGAAGTGAAGTAACTCTTTTGAGCAAAATTATCTCTCTTCTACTCACATATACACCTATGGACATTAGTTCAGGGAGATGGTTTCATATGGTTTTGCATTTTGACATATTTTCAAAAATGATATTTCAAGTGAATGCATATATATCCACCTGTGCGCTAACATGGATGCTCATCATGGACTGCACAGCTCTCTAAACGAACTACAAACCAACAACCCTGATGACTTTTTCCATTATATCTGGTGATTTCCACCATGTTAATCTAAAGTCAGTCTTGTCAAAGTTCTACAAACACGTGAAATTTGCAACAAGGGAAAACAACACATTGGACCAATGTGAAACAACAGTGCAATGTGAAAAAAAAAAACACATTCGACCTCTTATAAAACTTGCCAAACAGCAGATGACAGTATCGCCAGATGATGCTCTCAACACTCCAGGATTGCTTCCAGGACACAGACTGTAACAAAGTGGCAGCCTTCAAGAATACACTGATACAATGACCGCCTATATCAGAAAGTCCATCGATGATGTGACAGTCACCAAGACCATCACCACACGTGCCAACCAGAAACCATGGTCGACAAAAATCTGAGACCCGAGATGATGCATTCAGATCAGGAGATAAATCAGCCCTCAACACAGCAAGAAGCAGCCTGTCAAGCCCCTGCCACAGGCCTGCGATTATCACACACAGATGCATTCAACCACTTCTGTTCATGGTTTGAGATGCAGTATAACACACATACACGAAAAACTATCCACTCCCCCCAACCATCAGATTCTCTGACTCTGTCTGTCTATGTACTGAGGGACTGTGCTAAGCAGCTGACCTGTGAGGAGTTGTATCGGTCAAAATGATTGATTTTTCTTTTATGCTAAAAATCATTAGGACATTAAGTAAAGATCATGTTCCATGAAGATATTTTGTAAATTTCCTACTGTAAATATACCAAAACTTAATTTTTGATTAATAATTTGCATTGCTAAAAACTTAATTTGGACATCTTTAAAAGCAATTTTTTCAAGCTTTTTTTTTTAGCACCCTTAGATTCCAGATTTTCAAATAGTTGTGTCTCAGCCAAATATGGTCCTATCCTAAACATACATCAATGGAAAGCTTTTTTATTTAGCTTGATGTATAAAACACAATAATAAAAAAAATACCCTTATGACTGGTTTTGTGTTCCAGGGTCACAAACACAGTAGACATTTATAATGCAACAAAAGATTTGTTTCACATAAATGCTCTTCTTTGAACTTTCCAAGAAAAAGAAGAATCAAAGAAGTCAAGTTTCCTATTAAAATATTAAAAACAACTGTTTTCGACATCGATAATAGTAAGAAATGTTTCCAAGTTTAGAATGTTTAATGTTTCATTTTAGAATGATTTCTGAAAAAAAAAAGCTTTACCATCACAGGAATAAATTACATTTTAAAACATAATCAAATAGAAAACACTTATTTTCCATTGTTTTTATTGTATTTTTAATCAAATCAATTACGTTAGCATAAGTAACTCTTTTTGTTTACTGGACTTCATTCTGTACAGGCCTCTACCCTTGACTTTTGTTCAAATATAAAGCACTTAGTGACACAGGTAAGAATTTCAAGGTACATTCAGCGATCAGTTTTACGTCTCAATACAACATCCACAGCACAAACTGAAAAACTGAATTAATAAATTAACTAATAAACACATTTTGTTTTGGGAGTCAGTCTCTCAAAGCCATGTAACATCATGATAGCTTCTGTCATGACACTGGTACAATAAGCAGTGACTGCATAACATCCTATAATACACAAAAGTTGGTTCTGATTCTCTTTTTAGATATCCTCTCAAGCGTTTAAGCTCATTTTACCCACCAGCGAATTGAGATCGAAACTCAAAGCAGTCGTCACATCATCTATCTTCAGCATGCAGGAAAATGGTTTGCGGGGCTGTGCCAGCATCATCATGTTTGTCTTGTGGCTACGCAGCTGTGATATAATTAAACCTGGAAGACAGATATAGATGTTGATATGACTGACAAAGTGGTACGATTAAACGGCCCGTCGTTTACAGAAATTACATGCAGAATCGAACAAATCTGCTGAAAAAAGGAGACATACTATTTTTTTTTTTTTTTGGAGATTGAAAAATGTTTTAACCATTTTTTATTTTTAAAGCAAAGTTGGGGAATAGAGTCACAGTTACATACATAGTGATAGTATGACATTGTGACTAAACAGTGCATTGAAAAAAAAATAATATCTAGCACATTTAAAGCATGCTCGGCTGTTCCCTGTCAAAGAAGCAAAGAAGTCCGAACCAAAAACTGGGAATGCTGCTGTGTAGAATGTGTGAAGACCTTTAATTGCTGTCCTGATGATACGACAGAAAAGACCACACAGTGAGGAGTGTATGGCTGTTGGCTTTGATGAAGGGAAGTAACAGTCTGAAACACCACTGAAGAGGGTAATGGTATCAAGACCTAAAAATAACGACATCCCTCAAGTTAAAATAACATGCTTCATGTCTTAAAATAACACGTTTCATGTCTTGAGTATTATTGTTAAGAATGACTATGTTCATGTCTGGAAAGAAATATATTAATTACATGATTAATCAAAGTGTGAAGGGATTCACAAAATATCTTTAAGATAAAATTCTTCTTAACTGCAATTTTCTTCATAAGAACAGATTTTGGAGAAATGTAGCGTTACATCAATTGCTCACCAATGGATCCTCTGCAGTGAATGGGTGCCGTCAGAATGAGAGTCTAAACAGGTGATAAAACCATCACAATAATCCACAAGTAATCCACACGTCTCCATTACAGTCCATCAATTAATGATTTACGTAATCTATAGAAACAAATCTTAACACTAATGCACATGTGGCCAAAATACACAAATCAATAATCTGCAATAACACTTCCTCCAGTGAAAACAAGCATCTCCTGTTGTCCTGAACCTCAAAATCCACTGACATTTAATGGTTTAGTAAGTGTTTTTACTTGTAAATGGGGATTGATCTGTTTATATTTCACCCATTTCAGACTCAGCGACGTTTTCACTGAAGGAAGCATTATTATTGATTATGGACAATTATTTTGACCAGAAGCAATGATGTAAATTAAAATGGCATAATGGTGGATTCATTTCTTATAAACATGAAGCTTTACACTTCCTATGATGTTAAATGTTGAACAGGAGTCGTGTGGATTATTGTGTTGTTTCAATCAGCTGTTTGGACTCTCATTCTGACGGCACCCATTCACTGCAGAGGATCCACTGGTGAGCAAGTGATGTAAGTGGATCCTCCAAAATCTGTTTTGATGAAAAAAAAACAAAGACATCTTAGACGGCCCGAGGTTGAGCACATTTTCGACAAATTTTCATTCAAAAAAATATTCCTTTAAGAATTTTTCATCCTTACTAACTAAACCTTATTTTTGTAAATTTGCTAACTTCTTTCTTAAGAAGATTTCCATGAAGCTGGCACCTGACATTTTTATCGCAGGATACAGTGAAGAACAGGTGCTGCTGTCATGGCAAAGTGCAGTCAGGCCTCTGTCACAAATCTGATCAACAATAAATGGACAAACGTTTAATCTGAAAACATTTCTTTTTTTTTTTTTTTTACAGATTTAAAAAAATCTTTAAAAAGGCATCTTCTGGTGAGTTACGTATATTGTGCTTATAGTGGAACCAGACTTCGCCCCCCAGAAGCAGTTCTAGTCTCTCATAGTTCGTCCCGGGCTGTCCTGTCCAGAGGAGACTGGAGCACATCTGTGTTTTGGGCCTCTGTGCTGATCTCAGCCTGTTCCTGGGTTTTACCCGAGTGCTTCCTGTCCCAGTCTGTATGCACTTTCTCATTGTCCCACACTGTGGAGGTTTCGGTGTCACTGATGTACCCTGCTTCACCCGTGTAGTGTGTAGGAAACACAAGCAAGGGCTCCGCTGAGAATGCTTTCAGGTCCCTCGTCTCAAACTGCTCCATGTAGTCCGATCTGAAGACGATGGTATTTGATGTGGATGAAGATGAAGACAAAGAAGTGATTTCAGACTTAGGCAACACATATAATAATAATAATGAATACATTTTATGAAAACTGACAGGATATTCTGGAGATTGCAATGCAGTAGCTAGGGTTCAACTAAATTGCATTTAAGTTTAAACTATAATGCATTCACATTTAGTTGTAATTAATATGCAATGTAATTAATTAGTGTTCAAAACAATACATTCAGTTCACTATGGAAACTGTTTCCACCACTGAATGAAAATAAAAATGTAACTGCAAATTGCAATTGTGGGTTTGTATCTTACAAATCTGAGAAAAAAGTCAGAACTGTGAGATGAAAACTCACAATTGTATTTCTCGCAGTTTGTGTGTGTGAGCATGTACTGTATGTTTTGGTGTTCAGTGTGTTTGACTGACTGGTATCAATTACATTCTAAAACTTGCTTTAGACTATAAATCATAGGACCTTCTCGATATATTCTAGAAAATACTTATTGTGGAATAATTGATCAAGAACTAGATGCAATGCTACTGGCATAAATGGGATGTGCAGATGATTTTCCTCCATTTGTAGTACTTACACAGGATGCTTATTAAACATTACAGGAAGGAATTCGTCCACAGGCAACATTTTAGTGAGTGGTTCTGCTTTGAGGAGCTTTTTGGCTCCTTGTAATGACATCATGTAACCCAAGGTCCAATAGGAATAGTCCGCCTCCACCAGGTTGCGAATATTCGGGACTGCTTTTTCAGGCCGGTCCACTTGCATCCTCTTCCTCCCAATATAACTGCAAGGGTACAGAATAACCAATATGTATAAATCTCCCATCAATACATAACTCAAAAACCGTAGACTGAAGACAAAAAGAGCCGCTCACATGAGGTCCCAGTCCAGACCCTCACTCTCCACCTCACTTATCAGATTCTGCAGGCGGCGCTTGAAGAAAATCTCAAACCGCAAATCATCTTCAAGCACCAGTGAGGTCTTCAGGCCTCGGTCTACAATCTGTGTAGTACAGCATAGAAACAAAGCTTTGGATGCACATAAAAAACCCTTAGTCTATATTCACAATCTCTTCCAAAACCTAGTGAGCTGCCGAATTAGAAACTATTTTAAGGCAGATATTACCAAAGACTATAGATATACAAAGACGGTTAACTTCTATTACTTGTAAATGGGAGAAACTGCAACATGCAATATGGCAGAATATGTCCCACCTTCTGAGCATCTCAGCAGCTGCTCTACCGGTTCCCACAGAAACCTGAGACTCCTGCTTATGATACTTATATAACTTTTATTCAGCTAGGATGCATTAAATTGATAAAAAATTTATTTTACATTTATAATGTTTATAACTTATATTTCAAATAAATGCTTTTCTTTTGAAATTCAAAACAAATGTCATGGTTTCCACAAAAATATTAAAATATAAAAAATTGTTATGTTTTAATCACATGTTTTCAAAAGAATAAGAAATGATTCTTGAGCAGAAGATCAGCATATTAGAAGAATGCTTTCTGAAGGATCATGTGACACTTAAGACTGGAGAAATGATGCTGAAAATTTAACTTTGCATCACCGGAATAATTTTGAATTTAATTAGTAATAATATTTCACAATATTGGTGTTTTAACTGTATATGTGATCAAATAAATGCAGTCTTGTACATACATAGTCTATGTAGGCAGAAGACAGTAAGGCAGCTCACTAAATCTTGAAACAGAACTACAAACTGGAATATAAGCCAGACCTCTTTCCAGATGTTATAGTGGGACAGGAAGCAGCCCAGCTCTCCTCTCGTCAGAGGTCTGCCGTGGTATGGGTCACTGTAGCCGGGAAGCATGTGGATTCCCATAGCATGGATCTCACTGACGTTCATAGCTCTGATGTAAAAAGAAAGTCTGTGAGTAAATGTTTCATCCTGGGAATGAATGCTGCATTTGTTTGAAGGTAACAGAAGCGAACTCACTTGCCATCAACAGCAGCAATAATTTTGCAGTCGATTTCTTGCTCTCTCAATGCCCTCAGCATGCGCTCACGACGGTCGGCCCGCCGCTTCAGGTTGATCATAAACACCTTATATAACACATAAGAGCACATACTGAATACAACGCTACCAAAGAACCATACCAATCAATACAATCAACCCACACTTTTACCTCATCAAAGCCCATTTTGTCAGGTCTTCTGACAGGTTTGGGCAAGTATCTGGAAGGCTCAACTGGAGGATTTCTCACTGTAAATTAAAATAAGTTTTTACATTTGACCAAGCATTTGCAGACTGTTCTCTTCTTTGTAAAGCTGAAACGTACCATTGACCTCCAGGATGGTATGAATGAAGCTGTCGGCCTCATCCTGCATGGTGCTGTGCGCACGAAGAGGCACTGGGAGATGACCGTAAGTCTCCCTGTTACAAATGAACATTTGGACCCCTGCAAAAACCACAGAGAATACAAATAAAACTGTGAAACGTTATGCACAATATCCTCTTAAAGGAACAGTAAACACAAAATGTAATTTCTATTTTTATTTATTCACCCGCATGTAATTCAAACCTGATTAATGTTGTTTCTTCGGTGGAACATAACAGATGATTTGGAACAAAATATATTATTTGAATTTTAGGCAGACAGGAATGCATTGTGGGTATCTGTTGTGGCACCCACCTGCCATGCGGGCTGAAAAAGCAAAGACTATAATGTCATCAAAGGCCCAGGTGTAATCTGGATGTGGTGGGTGAAAAGCAAGCAGTCTGGAAGCTTCTTTCCGCAGGTCAACCAGGAAAGTCGAATGCACCATGGGAACGGCAAAGCAACCCCTACGCACTTGCTTGCGCATGGGGATGTAGGCTGGGGTTCGTTTATAGTAGCCCTGGAGAAGTTTGATGAGATGTCTTCATATTTCTGGAGAAAGTGTTATGAAAGATCACACACACACACACACACGTTCAGAGGAGCTTTACCTGGAATGTCATTCCACACCAGAAGTTTGAGTAGGCAGCACGAGACTCCATCATTGGTGCCACAATTGTCTTGTTCTCTTTTATTAGTTTCCATATGACATCTCGGTTGATCAGGAGATTATCACAATCAATCATCTGGGAAGATAAAATAATACATTTTCATGCATGCATAAACAAGCTGCCTACAAAAACAAAGTTTACTCAAGATAATCAAAAGGCAGATCACGAAGTACAACCATCAAATAAATCAGTGGTGTTCAATGTTATTGATTGCATCCAATAGAGTATTCAAGGGTCCCCCATTAAGATATTTCTCCTTGTGCAATAAGAAAGCTGTTTATTCATTTTTTTGACAGAAACTGTAAGTCTTGCTTTAATTCCAGAGCCTTCAAGAATCATATGTTCTTAATGAGTGTGCACACATAGCTATTGAGGGTCATCATTTAAACAGTCACTTCTGGTCAAAATACCAGTCCATAATCCATAACGCTTCCTCCAGTTAAAAGGTTTGTCCCCTGTTGTACTCTCACATAAAACTTACCTATTCACTTACCTATTCAAGACTGTTTTGGCTTGTAAACAGTACTTTATTTGTTAATATTTCTCTTCTGATTCAGATAAGACAACTTTTTCTGGAGAAAGCAATATTATGGATAGAGGACAGAAAGTAATTGTTACCATGTTTCACTTCAAGACATTAACTGATGGACTGGAGTCGTGTGGATTACTTGTGTATTATTGTGATGGTTTTTTTCAGCTGTTTGGATTCATTCTGACGGCACCCATTCACTGCAGAAGATCCACTGCTCATGTAATTTTTCTCCAAATATCCCCAAATCTGTTTCTATGAAGAAACAAACTCATCTACATCTCAGATGGCCTGAGGATGAGTACATTTCTAGCTTTTTTTTTGTTTCGGTGAACTTTTCCTTTAAACTGCAGTAAAATTTCCGCCAAATTATGACTTTTCTGCTTCTCCCTACCACTCAGGAAACTGACACGAGTCCACATTTGATGGCATTTCCTTATGCTCTTAAATGTCCCTTTGTTGAATGGCTGTAACAATAATCCACAGTACAGTACAATCAATCACAACATCACACATTAAATATGGGAGCACATGACAAGATACATGAGGACAAGGGAATCACATGACAGGAACAGGAACATAACCATGACTAAATTACAAAATAAAAGAAATTAAAACATGAACATAAAACCAAGTCCATGTGAGAGCGGCAAATTGTAACTTTGGTTAAAAATTGTAACTTTGGATACAATTTGGTTACAAAAACAGTGACTACATCAAATAATCATGACAATCAGATGATTAATCAATATTCGCAACTATCAATGGCCACAAGTTTCCAGTTAATATCTTGGAGATACATGGTCCTAACAAAGAGAGTGGACAGTGTGTGGTGAACTCACCATGAGATAGTCTGCCCACATCTCTCGTGCAGACTCAAGCGCCGCCTGCCGCAGTCTCATGATGTAGGCGTAACGCTCATTCGTCCATTCCTTCGGTCCTTCCTCATCGTTATATTTTCTGAATGAAAAAGAGAAATCAAAGGAAATATTAGTACAAGGAAATGCAAAAATGAACCAGTTCTGGGAAACCACAATTGAAGAAACATGGCAAACCTCGGTTCCTCCTTTGGCCTCCACTCAACATAATGGTAGAGTTTCTGTACACTGATGAGCCAGTCTCGCAGTACGTAAGTGGTGTTGTCAATATTGTGGTCCGTTGCTACCCTGTAAGAAACACAAAAACGGTGCTCATTGTCTGCTGCTTACTTTTAACAGAAAACAATATCTGGTGAGAAAACTAAAGATTACATGAGCTAACCACAAGCTTGTGATGTATGAGTATAATCACACCATTTTTAACCAGGCCTTTCAGTGCATAATGTATGTTAGACCTGCAACAGGGAAATGAATGAAGAAACAAAAGCTCTAAAACTCTATAGGAGAACTAGACTTAAAGAGTAGCAGGACATGAGAAGTGAAACTGCCACGATATCTAGTTATCACAGAGAGAAAGGAGCAAAGACAAAGTAAACAGACAGGTAGCGTCCCATTCTGCTGAAGACATAAGGTTAACCACATGTCCTACTTTTCACTGGCTCTGTCTTGGCATGAACTATTGAGTCTCCCGGAGAAGTGTGTGAAACAGCACAGCTGTGAGGCCTAAGAGTCTACAGATCCAAACAAGAGTTAACACATTAACCCTAGCCAACAGCTACTACTACTACAGTACAGACTGATTCACCAAGAGATTCAAGTTAGATTCTTACAAAGCCTATTTTCAAACAGTTATATCAGTGGTTTTTAACCTTTTTGACTCAAAGGCCCTTTGTTGTCCAACACGATATCAGCTATTTCCTGTATTTCTGCTGCAATTAACAAAGCTTCTTGTCTTCAAACCAGTTTATATACATAAACTAGAAATATTGATAATAAATTAATTAACCACAATCATTATGTGGATTAAAAGTTTAAATTTATGCATGTTCTTCAATTAATAACAACAGTTATTGAGGAGGGAAAATAAATATTTGTATTATATTTATTATTTTTATTATTATAAAATATTTGATTGTTATCTTGATTATGCTAATATTTTCAGAATCATTTATTTATTTAAATAATTTTTAGTGTAATCTTGAGATGGACGTAGGCTGAGGACCTCTTGCTGGTTGAGTTACATGAGTGACATAGCATTAATAATGAATATGCGGCTTAAGGTTTATGTATATTAATTTCCCCTTCAGCCAATGTGCAGAAGTATACCTACAGTTGTTTTCTTAAAAAGCTATTTCTACTTAATCTAACTTTACACCTTTTTTTTACTGTTGAATTCAGTCATATTAAATTAAAAGACATTAATAAAACCAGTTAATAGATTTAAAGGAATAATCCAACCACAGATTTCTGTTGTCATATCCACATCATACTGTATATATTTCTTTTTACAAATACATATATATACATGTATATATATACATATACATATATACACATATACACACACATACATATATATATATATATATATATATATATATATATATATATATATATATATATATATATATATATATATATATATATATATATATATATATATATATATATATATATATACACACATATATATAAACACATACATATATAATCTTAGTAACCAGTTTTGGTTCCCACTCACTGTCATTGTATATTTTGTTCATACTGTGGTTATTAACAACATTCTTCAAAATATCTTCTTTTGTGTTTCAAGTCAAACAGGACAATAAATGATTAAATAATTCAAACTTTTGGCTTTTTTTTTTATTACTGTAAGGATAAAAATAAGTTACATGCTCAGGGAAAAGAGAAAGAAATGGGGTCACCTATTGACAGGAGCCGAATTCAAACCTAACGCCAACATCCACATGTTGGAGCATGTGCACTAACATCTAGACCACAGCTCCATCACCTGGCAGGATTTTGTTAACAGAAAACATTAATCTACATGTTGTTTGTGGTTATCTTATGCTGCCACATAAAAAAAAAAAAAAAAAAACACATTTACACATATAGAAAACCAATAAATCAGTACAAGTTAATAATAGTGTACAATCAGCTAATCATTACTGTACAATATTATTATACTGACATGGTTACTCACCAGATAAATTGATTCAGGGACAAGTAATATTGGGTGATCGGCCATTTTCCAGAAACATTTAATCATAAAACGGATAGTCGGTTGAATCTAAAATCTGCAGGGCTCCGTCCCTCCAGAAATTGAGTGTGACATCCCTGGTCTGAATGGTATGTAACCAATCACAACCATGTATTCCAGAGAAACATGATCATTTGTTTAATTATGTTTTAATTAGTGATTTCAATGATTAATCACAATTAATCACTTCCAAAATAAAAGTATTTGTTAATAATATATGTGTGTGTGTGTGTGTACTTTGTATATTTATTATATTTAAATATAAATTCACAAATGTACATATATGTAAAGCCTGGGAAAAGAGTGGAGTCTTTAAAAGAGATTTAAATAACACCAATGTGGAGGCAGTTCTTATGTGCAAAGTCAAATTCTTTCAAAGCTACGGGGCTGAAACTGCAAAAGCACGCTTCCCCCACAGTTTACGTCTCGACCTAGGAACAATCAGGAGTTTCTGGTCAGAGGACCTAAGTGATCTTGATGGTGACGTAAACTGTGGGGGGGACCGTGCCATTGATGTGTAAGATTTTAACAAATCAGAGAGATAAGATGGTTAAAGGCCATTTAAACATTTAAAATCAAACTGTGTTAAATCAATCCTATAACAGACCCACAACCAATGTAAAAATGACAAAATCTGAGTAATATGTTCCCGTTTCTGAGAATCTGTCAACAATCGGATTCTGGACAATCTGTAATCATGGCAAGAAGACACAAAAGCATGCATCACCCTTTCAAAATCACAACAGGATAAAAACAGCTTGCTAATGTTCTTAATTTAAAAAAGAAGAAAAAAAATTAATCCGTTTGTCAAATTTCAAGGCTCCATTAAAAATTACGCCTATATATTTTACTGTGGATTTATCATAAATAAAGGGCCTAAATCAATATCAGTGGACAAAGATGCATTAGAGGGGGCAAAAACAACAGTCTCAGCTTAACATTCATTTAGGTGCAGAGACTATGGCTAGACTTTTTCTAGGGCATGGTGAGCTTCAGAGCGTTCATGGTCACTGACACCTTTTCAACAGAGCACTTCATTCACTGGTTAGGACGATGACAACTTTAGGGGAACATTTTGAGTAAAGCTGGCAGATATGAGAAGGACGGAGGAAACCCTACCATCCCATTTTTTTTTTTTTTTTTTTACTTTCTGAAATTTTCCCTCAAGAGCATTGAGTTGCTGGAAGACAGATGTTCACAGTCAGACACCAAGTATGAAACCCTAGTCCAAAAAGCAGTAATGTATTGTAAATGTATTACAAAATTTAACCCTAACAGCTGGGTTAATCCATATTTGACTAGAGTTGAGTTGTAAACAACACAGCATTTTGAGAGTGAGTACAGCTGAAGTATATAGTTACTGTAACTAATTATACATATATAGTAGACCTACCCTATCTCTTAACGAATAATTTGACTGGAATAGTTACAATAAATGACAAAACAAGACAAGGATGCGTTGTTCGTCACTAGTCAAAGTAGAGGAAATGCTGGTGAATGTAGGTATTAGTACGCCATGAAGCACTAATAATAAGTGGTCACTATTAGAATATTTAAAAGTAATGGAAATATAATTACTATGAACACTCGCATACTACAAGTATTATGCGGTGTTCTGAGATTCTAGCATTCTGACATCAGTTCGAGAAGAGTGCACGCCGTTCCCCGCACTCACTTACCACAGCGCGACTCGGTCTTTGGGGTAATTCAGACGCTCAATGGTCCCGAGGAAATGTGGCAGCGAGTGCTGGGCGTTACGGCAGATCAGAGCGATCATTACTCGGGGAGCTAATAAAGGAGACTCCGGGCTCCAGCGCTCTTCATGGAAGTATCCTCGAGCGGGTCCAGTATTCATCAGACAAGACCACAGCACCGACACGAACAACATGAACCAGAGCATTCTTTACAAGCAGGAATACGAGCTCGTAAAGCTAAACCACACAGTTACACCCACTTCGTGAGGAGGTAGAAAGTTAAAAACGGGTAACTTTAGTTTAAATAATTCCGCCGACCAAAATCAGCCTGCATTGACAACACTGCAGTTTGTAAGACGAGCGAGTTAAAGGGGATATTTCGGTGACGTTTAAAGGGGAGGGACGCATTCTGGTAGAGCACTAATGAGTGGCACTTCATAATCATTTAGATTTCATTATTTGTCTTTAAAATATATCTAGCAGGTTAAGAAAAGTTCTATTATTTTGAGGTTTTGTATTTTGTTAGTTACCTGTAATAACACTGTATATAGAACCATATAAATATGCCTATAAAAATTCTGCCACAGGATTATTTTTTTTTGTTAATTAAATTGGAATAAAGTTGATAATGTGCGATATACACTTTGTTGCTAAAAAAATATATATAAAATATAAAAATTTGTTGAGATAAAAACTTTCAATTATTATTATTTTATAATCCATGGTAAAAAAAAAACTGAACTGTGAGATGGTAAACTCAGAATTAAGAGATTAAATGTCAAATATTTAAGAATGAATTTATCTCTCTCAATTCTGAGTTCATACATCACAGGTCTGAGATTTTTTTCTTAGAACTGCGAGAATAAAAATAAAAAGATCCCATGGCAAAAATGGTCTTCCATAAGATGCGTGAAATACAACCGAAATGGAAAAGTGCAGATTGGATATTAACCTGTTAAAACTTTATTCAGTTTTGGGGCAATTTTTAAATAACAGATCCAGATCCCATCTGACGACCATCGTATTTCATCCAAATAGCATATATTCCAAAGTCACTGTTGTTATAATAAAGCTATGATAGCGCAGTATTAGTGAAATATATATATATATATATATATATATATATATATATATATATATATATATATATATATATATATAAAAGAAAAAACAAAAGACAAATTCTGAAAGCTTCATAGAGCCTATAATGTTTTACAGTAGTAACAATAACTGCAGTAATTAGCTATGATAATGATAATTTTTGTAAGTGCTGTGAAGAAAAAAATCTTAGCAAACATGGGGCTTATAAAGGACTAAAGGAATACTAGACAGTGCTTCCACAAGTTCTCTCTCCTAAGTTCAGAGTTTTGCCCCAGGACCTGGCCTCTCCACCTGAGACGTGAGGGAGGCAGCTGCTGGCTCATCCACTAGCCAGAAGAGTTCTCCCCGTCCAGGTGCCACCAGAGCTGCTGGAAGTGCAGGGCCTTCTCCACCCTCCAATACTTGCTGCAAAATTACAGAATCAAAACTGAAACAATAAGAATATTAAACACACAAAGCAAAAATATAACGTTCACAATTATAAATAGAGACACAACAGAAAGTATTTACCTTGAGTACAGGAGCTTTGCTGCCCCCAGTTGTCACGAACACTACACATCGAGCAGCGTTAACCGTGGGTAATGTCATAGTGACACGCTGAGACGGAGGTTTGGGGGAATCAGAGATGGGTGCCACTGTCCTCTGGCTTTCCTACAAAATCACATTTTTACTTACACACACATACTTAAACACAAATCCATTTCAAAACAGATAAAGGGTCAACAGGAGAATCAATTGGATTCTGTAATAAGCAGGATATATGGTATATAAACTAAAAGCAGATGTTATATTGCTGCTTTATTAAGAACTGATCTGAAACCTGTAATAAGGGATGATCTGGAAACAGAGAACAGGTGTGTCCATCTGGTCCCATTCCCAGCAACAGCATGTCAAAAACTGGAATTTGCTCCGTGTTAAAAGCCTACAATGACAAAAATCTATTAAGGGCTAGGAGTTAAAATAAAACAAAAATCAAACATTTTATGTAATCTGTCTAGAGAACGAAATCGCACCTTGCTCAGTTTGCCAGCATAGTCATCAGCACATTCTTGCACTGGTAAAGAAGGATCTATAGCCAAAATCCTATCTTCTGGAATGTTGATTTTCTCAAACAGTTGACTCTGTAGAATATAAAAAGCTATCAGTAATCAGTTTTCACGTGACATGACATTGCTCAAGGGCAATTCACACTCAGTACCCATGGCTGAAGTGCCCTTGAGCAAGGCACTGAACCCCCAGTTGCTCCACGGGCGCTGGATCTATAGCTGCCCACTGCTCCGGGTGTGTGTTCATGGTGTGTTCACTTCTCACTGCTGTGTGTTCATTTTGATGAGTTAAATTCACAGCACCAATTCCAAGTATGGTTAACTGTACTTGGCAGATGTTGCAACTTTCACATGTCGCAACATTAATAATCACACCCAGCTGGAAAGCAAAGCAAGGCCTTTCTCTGCTTTTACCGCATCCGTACTAAATACAGTGATATTAAAAGACCAAATAAAGCCAAGCAGATGCATCAAGAATGTGAAAGCAACGTTAAGTTGAATGTAGCATTTTCCCATGAAAAGTAATTATAAAGAAAATGCTCAGTCTGGCTTTATGCTTAAAGATATTGGAGGACCATATTAATTTACATCTTATTAATAAAACATAGTAAGTACAAACAGATGAACACATGATATGAATGCAAGGTTTAAGTGTTTTTGCACATGAAAATATAATAAAGAAAACGGTTAACATTGTGTTTATATTCTGAGCTCATCTGCTTGCCTGTATATAGTATGTATCACCACTAAGGTGTATATTGAAATGTGATCTTTCAGTATATCTATAATAGAACTTCCTCAATCTATTAATGCTCTCTCGCAATAAAATCCACTGACATTTCAGTTCACTTATGCTTGAGCTGTGCATATTTCTCTCCTGATTCAGATGAGACTTTTTACTTGAGAAAGCAATATAGGATAGGATGGACTGTGGATTTTTGTGATGTCAGCTGTTTGGACTGGCGGCACCCATTCACTGATGAGGGATCCATTGGTGAGCAAGTGAAGTCATGCTAAATCTTTCTAATATGCACCAAATTACCTTATATAAGCCATAAGTGCTCTCAGGGTCCCTGAATGGAACGAGTCTCTCATCACAAAACCCAATGAGCCATCTGCTGCAGTCAAGGCTTGGGACAGCAGGCAGCTCCTTACTCAGGATGGAGACCAAGCTCCCCCCTGAAAGGCCCAGAGAGAAGCTTTCACCTGTGCTGAGAGCTTTCTCTGCTCGAGAGGACACCAGCTGGGCTAGAGTGGATCCAAGCTCAGCTACTGAGGGGAAAACCACCACTCTTGGTCCAGACATCACTCTCTGAAATAAACAGAGGCGATGATTATGACAGTCAATTCAGATTTGTAGCAACTGACAACACAGTAGAACTCAATACATGCATCCGACTGTATTAGCATTAACAGAAAAAGCAAACAAATAAGTAATCACCCTTATGCAATACAGGTGTTGGGAACAATGTGCACTGTTTCAATAGATTGGGCAGTGCAGCTTTGAGTCAAATGAATCAAGCAAGTATTGAACAAAAATGTGAGTCATAGTTTAAATGCACTAAGCGATAATGACAATGATGCTTCGTGCTTTTTACAGTTATAGAAGCTGTAAACCTTAGAAATCACTTTGCACTCACCGTGGAATGTTTAGTGAGATTTCCTTTACGTGCTGCTCGTGCGTTCTGACCAACATCCAATCGCAGCGAACGCTGCTTACTCTAGAATATACGGTTGCATTCTGGGTAATGTAGTGCTCACTTGATTCGAGACCCGTTTCTTAATATATTAAGTGGATTCCATGGCCTCATCTTGTCGATTAGTTTTACTTTGGAGTCTAGAAGCAAGCAAATTTAATTATGTAGTGACCATATTTATTAAACAGCACTGTCACAATATGTAACAGAACTGAAATTTATCTCTGACACTTCAAGACTTTATGTTTTGGGAGCCTAATCACTTTCTCTATGGACGCAAAAAAGACGTTATATCGACAGGAAATCATCGAAAATTTGATTTATAACATATCAGTCTGGTTTTGTGAGCGTGAAAACGGGCGAGAAGGGTTCGCACTCAAACAGCTCCATTTCAATAGAAGGCGATAGTGAGCCATGTTTGGGTAAATCTTTCACACTGAGTCACACGTTCAAGAATAGTAGGAGAGGGAAGCGCTGCTGTAAGATGAAAACTGTAGAACATTTTTATTTAGTATTATTAGGTTAAAATATACTAATAGATATAGTATATAGCAGTTGATTCTGTATATCTGTAAAAAAAAAAAAAAAAAAAAAGGTTTGTGGAAATATTGGGAGATGGTGTCCACTCTCTCCTCTTTTCAGACTCAGTTAGCGTCCATCATGGAAACACTCGTGCAGACAGCCGTGTTAGAGATAGGCAAGCTCGTGGATGTGGAGTGTGAGGTGTTGTTGTCGGAGGTCACCCGCAGCCGCAGTGAGATCAGTGCTCTGAGGAAGAGACTGAGGCTGATGGAGGTCCAGCTGTGGACGAGCACTGGACAAACACTCACACACAGTCTCACGTGTGTTAAGAGGTAGGTCCACTGTTCTTTGGTATTCATTAAACATGGAACTGCTTATACTTTATAAGACACGTGCATGCAACTGTTTAAGTATATGTGCAACTATTCTGTCTCATAACATGCAGCAATGTATACAGTGAAGTCAATGAACCATACTAATTTAAAATATATACTACTGTTTGGAATAGTTACGATTTTTTAAATGTTTTTGAAAGACTTTTCTTATGCTCACCAAGGCTGCATTTATTTGATCAAAAATACAATAACAGTAATACTGTGAAATATTATTATAACTTATAAGAACAGTTTTTTTCCTGTTTGAATCTATTTTTAAAATGTAGTTTGTTCCTGTGATGCAAAGTTTAATATTTAGCATCATTACTCGAGTCTTCAGTGTGACATGATCCTTCAGAAATCAGTTCTAGCTGATTTGCTGCTAAAGAAACATTTCTTAGTATTATCAGTGTCGACTGCTTAATAGTTGTGCTGCTTAAAGGTCCCGTCACTTGAGAATGTCACTTTAGGAGGTTTTTAACATTAATATGAGTTCCCCTAGCCTGTATATGGTATTTAACGATATGGATTCGACAGCACCGCCACAAACAGTGAGTAACCGTTCATTAATGCCTGATCTGTGATCAGTGATTTCTGATGTGTAGCTAATACTTCAAGTTCACACAGACTTTCCTTCTAAATCGTTTAATACTGTATATGCATCAGTGAATCAAGCCAGTGACTAAACGACCAACTTCACATTGTTTCTCTTAGTAACATAGCATGAGTCTCACAGCAGACACGCCCCTTCAAACAGAGCATTCAAGCCACAGGACTAAAATCAGGATATAAAAATGCCTTTTATTTCTACATTTTAGATGTAAAAATCATACTAACAATATAAGTACACCTCATGAAGCATTAAAAAACATAAAAAATAAATAAAAAATCCACATCATGGGACCTTTAATAGTTTTGTGAAAACCATGATACATTTCCATTTAAAGGTTTGGGGTAAGAAATGTATACTCCGTAAGTATGCATTTAATTGATCATAAGTGATATTAAATACATTTATGATGTTAAAAAATAATTATATATTTTTTTTAAAATGCTGTTCATTTGAACTTTATAATTGTAAATGTTTCTCGAGCAGCATATCAGCTAATTAGAGTGATTTCTGAAGGATCATGTGACATTGAAGACTGGAGTAATGATGCTGAAAATTCAGCGCTGCATCACAACAATATATTTTTTCAAATATATTTTACATTTAATATATTTTTCACAATATTACTGTTTTACTGTATTTTTGCTCAGATAAAGGCATCCTTGGAGAGCATAAGATGCTTCTTTCAAAAATAATTAATTATCCAAACTTTTGACCACTAGTAGTGTGTAACACTGTTTAATATTGTTTTATTAGTGAATGTGACACAGAGGAGATGCACGATCATTTGAACAGGTGTAGAGGCCCAGCAGGAGACATCCCAAAAGTAATTCAGCAAGACCAAGCAAGTTCTCTTCTTTATGTGAATATCCATACTAATTGCCTTTAACTATTTGTAAGCACAAGAGCTGTTGAAAACTTAGTTTCTATATAGTTTATACAAATATAAGATATAATGTGATATCACGATGTCAAAGGACAGTCCACAGCAGAAGTGTGAGGTAAACCAGCCAAGTAGTGTGGTAAAGCAGGAGCAACCGGAAGTAGATGTTTGGATTGTGCAAGACAACAGTGAAGCAAGTAAGTCTGCAACTAACGGTTCTATAATGGTGGAAAATTTGAATTGCAAGTGTTTATAAATAATTTATGACTTCCTTCCACTTGCATTACTTTCACTTAACCACAGGAACCCAATGTGGTGAAGCTGTGACCCTGTCACCCATCAAGGATGCTCTCAAAACGGTTCCTTGTGTTGACAGAGGACATCGAGAAAATGCAACCGCAAGAGTCGCATCTAAAGCAGAATCACCAAAAGTGAACAGAAACGCCTCCCCTGGAGCAATCACAGTGAAGCAGACTGTGGCAAACAGTGATCCAAACACTTCTAGAAGTCACACACAGAGTTTGAGTGCATCACACTCCGCAAGAACATCAAGTGCCTCCACTATTTCAGGGGATAAGCGTTTTGTTTGCTCCTACTGTTCAAAGAGGTTCAGGTGTTTTAGTCAACTTACAGTGCACCAGCGGAGTCATACAGGTGAGAAGCCATACAGGTGCACGCTTTGTGGAAAGAGCTACATTCAGAAAGGACACCTGTACACCCATCAGCGCACCCATACCGGAGAGAAGCCATATCGATGTTCGCTCTGCGGAAAAGGCTTTATTCAGAAATGCACTCTAGACATGCATCTGCGAAGTCACACTGGAGAAAAACCCTACACTTGCACAAAATGTGGGAGAGGGTTCACAACCAAATTCAATCTTAACAAACACTTATCTTGTCAGACTTGCAACAACATTAGTTAATGACAGTGAGCTTGAGTAAATGTGCTGATTTCAGTTTCAAACTGCATTGATTTGCACTCCACGGAGATCATTTTAAAACAATTTACAGTTTGATAAAGATTGATTCATGTGGCATCAGATCAGCATTAAATGCAAAATCATGTCTGAAAACAATGAAACTTTCTCTTTATTTATATTTATTCATTGCATTAAACACCAGCATATTTTCAAGTTTTTTTTGTGTGTTTTTTTTTTTTTCAAATGATACTGTTTTATTAGAAAAAAACCTTTGAAATTCTTCCATCATTCTAAAAGGCAAATTTTAATAAAATAGAAATAAAATTAATTCTCCCGGCATAATTAGAGTGACAATCATGAAAAAAAAAAAGTTTACTGAGTTCATGCAGAAGAAAGTTTATTCTTTAAACTTACATATTCTTTTGTGATTTATAAAATGCAAATCAATTGCTACATTCAGTTGAGAGTTAAAAAGATCATTTCAGGGAATAGAGTCGCATCTCATGATGATACATTGAGGATTTATGAAGCAAAATGATCAGTCTGTGCAAAAAGCTGAACATTATTTACAGCATTATTATTTGTAATCCATAGCCTCGCGAACGAATCATTCTTAGGGCTGGTTTACCAAATCAGATTGAACCGTTTGAAACGGTTCTCGAGTTACTCAACCAAAACTCACTTTTGGGCATTCCTTACAGAGAGTCACTGACGAGAAATGAGCCAAAATACCAACAAATATGATCCTACACTCTCAGAAAGGTACAAAAAGCTGTCACTGGGGTGTTAACATTTCAAAAGGTACATGTTTGTACCTAAATGGTCAACTTTAAAGATGCATATTCTTAAAGTGTGTATATTAAAAGCTAATAAGTATATGTACCTTTTAAAAGGTACCACCCCAATGACAGCTTTTGTACCTTAATTTCTTAGGATGTATGATGCTGATTTCTCATTCAGTGCTCCAGTTCCACCAACAGTCACTGAACTTAGGAAACGATTTTTCCATTGTTGTGGTGAGTTGATTAAAACTAGTTTATTCACTTATTAGACATCCCTGTTTGTCTGAGGCTATGGACAGGGTCAGATTTGAGCCCTGGACTTGGATTTATTCCTCATAACCTGAATTTCAATGAGACAGTTACACCAAAGAAGAAATTCAAGTGTGTGTTCTGTGGGAAAACCTTTGCGTATTTAAGCCACATGAAAAGACACATGTAGACACAAATTGCTGTTTTAGTACGAAACTTTTTGTATGCATTTACTGTACTACTTAAACCAGAACTAGACTTTAACTGTGGCATGTATGGTCTCAGAGACATTCACTAAAATATAATGTCTTCTACAGAGGGCAAGTGTCTATACCTGGGGCTATGAATTAATAGTGTACCACACTGGCATAAAGTTGGCTTGATGTTGGACGTTGGATATTCGCAAATCTAGGGACCGTCTCTAAAGTTACACGAGAAACTACTATACACTTCTCTAACGTCAATAGCATGCAAGGAGAATGACTAACAGTCACGAAAACAACTTTTAACTGTTCATCCAGGTGTCAACTATAATGCACACCTTTTATATTTTTTGATAATTATTAAAATAAACTGTAAATCATGTGGAAAACAATTGCTACTTTTCATTACCGAATGGACTTAAATACAAATTGAAAGCTCAATAACATTTGAACAGAATGATTCACTTTCATAAAACATACTGTAAAGCGTTCATCTAGGTGTCAGCTACAATGCACACCTTTTATATTTTTCATAATTATTCAAATAGACTGTAAATCATGTGTAAAATATTGCTACTTTTCATTACCGAATGGGCTTAAATACAAATTTAAAGCTCAATAAAATTTGAACAGGATGACTCACTTTCATAAAACATACTGTAAAGTGTTCATCTAGGTGTCAGCTATAATGCACACCTTTTATATTTTTCATAATTATTCAAATAGACTGTAAATCATGTGTAAAATATTGCTACTTTTCATTACCGAATGGGCTTAAATACAAATTTAAAGCTCAATAAAAATTGAACAGGATGACTCACTTTCATAAAACATACTGTAAAGTGTTCATCTAGGTGTCAGCTATAATGCACACCTTTTATATTTTTCATAATTATTCAAATAGACTGTAAATCATGTGTAAAATATTGCTACTTTTCATTACCGAATGGGCTTAAATACAAATTTAAAGCTCAATAAAAATTGAACAGGATGACTCACTTTCATAAAACATACTGTAAAGTGTTCATCTAGGTGTCAGCTATAATGCACACCTTTTATATTTTTCATAATTATTCAAATAGACTGTAAATCATTTGTAAAATATTGCTATTTTTCATTACCGAATGGGCTCAAATGTAAAATATGCCATAATTTAAAGCTCAATAGAATTTGAACAGAATGACTCACATTCCTAAAACATACTGTAAGGTGTTCATTTAGGTGTCAACTATAAGCCACACCTTTTATATTTTTCATAATTATTCAAATAGACTGTAAATCATGTGTAAAATATTGCTACTTTTCATTACCGAATGGGCTTAAATACAAATTTAAAGCTCAATAAAAATTGAACAGGATGACTCACTTTCATAAAACATACTGTAAAGTGTTCATCTAGGTGTCAGCTATAATGCACACCTTTTATATTTTTCATAATTATTCAAATAGACTGTAAATCATGTGTAAAATATTGCTACTTTTCATTACCGAATGGGCTTAAATACAAATTTAAAGCTCAATAAAAATTGAACAGGATGACTCACTTTCATAAAACATACTGTAAAGTGTTCATCTAGGTGTCAGCTATAATGCACACCTTTTATATTTTTCATAATTATTCAAATAGACTGTAAATCATTTGTAAAATATTGCTATTTTTCATTACCGAATGGGCTCAAATGTAAAATATGCCATAATTTAAAGCTCAATAGAATTTGAACAGAATGACTCACATTCCTAAAACATACTGTAAGGTGTTCATTTAGGTGTCAACTATAAGCCACACCTTTTATATTTTTCATAATTATTCAAATAGACTGTAAATCATGTGTAAAATATTGCTACTTTTCATTACCGAATGGGCTTAAATACAAATTTAAAGCTCAATAAAAATTGAACAGAATGACTCACATTCATAAAACATACTGTAAAGTGTTCATCTAGGTGTCAGCTATAATGCACACCTTTTATATTTTTCATAATTATTCAAATAGACTGTAAATCATGTGTAAAATATTGCTACTTTTCATTACCGAATGGGCTTAAATACAAATTTAAAGCTCAATAAAAATTGAACAGGATGACTCACTTTCATAAAACATACTGTAAAGTGTTCATCTAGGTGTCAGCTATAATGCACACCTTTTATATTTATCATAATTATTCAAATAGACTGTAAATCATGTGTAAAATATTGTTATTTTTCATTACCAAATGGGCTCAAATGTAAAATATGCCATAACTTGAAGCTCAATAGAATTTGAACAGAATGACTCACATTCATAAAACATACTGTAAAGTGTTCAACTAGGTGTCAACTATAATCCACACCATTCAGATTTTTCATAATTATTCAAATAAACTGTTAATCATATGTAAAATATTGCTATTTTTCATTACCAAATGGGCTCAAATGTAAAATATGCCATAATTTAAAGCTCAATAGAATTTGAACAGAATGACTCACATTCATAAAACATACTGTAAGGTGTTCATTTAGGTGTCAACTATAAGCCACACCATTCAGATTTTTCATAATTATTCAAATAAACTGTTAATCATATGTAAAATATTGCTATTTTTCATTACCGAATGGGCTCAAATGTAAAATATGCCATAATTTGAACCTCAATAGAATTTGAACAGAATGACTCACATTCATAAAACATACTGTAAAGTGTTCATCTAGGTGTCAGCTATAATGCACACCCTTTATATTTTTCATAATTATTCAAATACACTGTAAATCATGTGTAAAATATTGCTACTTTTCATTACCGAATGGGCTTAAATACAAATTTAAAGCTCAATAAAAATTGAACAGGATGACTCACTTTCATAAAACATACTGTAAAGTGTTCATCTAGGTGTCAGCTATAATGCACACCTTTTATATTTTTCATAATTATTCAAATACACTGTAAATCATTTGTAAAATATTGTTATTTTTCATTACCGAATGGGCTCAAATGTAAAATATGCCATAACTTGAAGCTCAATAGAATTTGAACAGAATGACTCACATTCATAAAACATACTGTAAAGTGTTCAACTAGGTGTCAACTATAATCCACACCATTCAGATTTTTCATAATTATTCAAATAAACTGTTAATCATATGTAAAATATTGCTATTTTTCATTACCGAATGGGCTCAAATGTAAAATATGCCATAATTTAAAGCTCAATAGAATTTGAACAGAATGACTCACATTCATAAAACATACTGTAAGGTGTTCATTTAGGTGTCAACTATAAGCCACACCATTAAGATTTTTCATAATTATTCAAATAAACTGTTAATCATATGTAAAATATTGCTATTTTTCATTACCGAATGGGCTCAAATGTAAAATATGCCATAATTTGAACTTCAATAGAATTTGAACAGAATGACTCACATTCATAAAACATACTGTAAAGTGTTCATCTAGGTGTCAGCTATAATGCACACCTTTTATATTTTTCAGAATTATTCAAATAGACTGTAAATTATGTGTAAAATATTACTACTTTTCATTACCGAATGGGCTTAAATACAAATTTAAAGCTCAATAAAAATTGAACAGAATGACTCCCTTTCATAAAACATACTGTAAAGTGTTTATCTAGGTGTCAGCTATAATGCACACCTTTTATATTTTTCATAATTATTCAAATAGACTGTAAATCATTTGTAAAATATTGTTATTTTTCATTACCGAATGGGCTCAAATGTAAAATATGCCATAACTTGAAGCTCAATAGAATTTGAACAGAATGACTCACATTCATAAAACATACTGTAAGGTGTTCATTTAGGTGTCAACTATAAGCCACACCATTCAGATTTTTCATAATTATTCAAATAAACTGTTAATCATATGTAAACAATTGCTATTTTTCATTACCGAATGGGCTCAAATGTAAAATATGCCATAATTTGAACCTCAATAGAATTTGAACAGAATGACTCACATTCATAAAACATACTGTAAAGTGTTTATCTAGGTGTCAGCTATAATGCACACCTTTTATATTTTTCATAATTATTCAAATAGACTGTAAATTATGTGTAAAATATTGCTACTTTTCATTACCGAATGGGCTTAAATACAAATTTAAAGCTCAATAAAAATTGAACAGAATGACTCACATTCATAAAACATACTGTAAAGTGTTCATCTAGGTGTCAGCTATAATGCACACCTTTTATATTTTTCATAATTATTCAAATAGACTGTAAATTATGTGTAAAATATTACTACTTTTCATTACCGAATGGGCTTAAATACAAATTTAAATACATAATTTAAATACATAAATACATAATTTAAATTATGGCATATTTTACATTTGAGCCCATTCGGTAATGAAAAATAACAATATTTTACAAATGATTTACAGTCTATTTGAATAATTATGAAAAATATAAAAGGTGTGCATTATAGCTGACACCTAGATGAACACTTTACAGCATGTTTTATGAAAGTGAGTCATTCTGTTCATATTCTATTGAGGTTCAAATTATGGCATATTTTACATTTGATTAACAGTTTATTTGAATAAATATGAAAAATCTGAATGGTGTGGATTATAGTTGACACCTAGTTGAACAGTTTACAGTATGTTTTATGAATGTGAGTCATTCTGTTAAATTTTTATTGAGCTTTAAATTTGTATTTGAGCCCATTCGGTAATGAAAAATAGCAATATTTTACACATAATTTACAGTCTATTTGAATAATTCTGAAAAATATAAAAGGTGTGCATTATAGCTGACACCTAGATGAACACTTTACAGTATGTTTTATGAATGTGAGTCATTCTGTTCAAATTCTATTGAAGTTCAAATTATGGCATATTTTACATTTGAGCCCATTCGGTAATGAAAAATAGCAATATTTTACATATGATTAACAGTTTATTTGAATAATTATGAAAAATCTTAATGGTGTGGCTTATAGTTGACACCTAAATGAACACCTTACAGTATGTTTTATGAATGTGAGTCATTCTGTTCAAATTCTATTGAGCTTTAAATTATGGCATATTTTACATTTGAGCCCATTCGGTAATGAAAAATAGCAATATTTTACATATGATTAACAGTTTATTTGAATAATTATGAAAAATCTGAATGGTGTGGATTATAGTTGACACCTAGTTGAACACTTTACAGTATGTTTTATGAATGTGAGTCATTCTGTTCAAATTCTATTGAGCTTCAAGTTATGGCATATTTTACATTTGAGCCCATTCGGTAATGAAAAATAACAATATTTTACAAATGATTTACAGTGTATTTGAATAATTATGAAAAATATAAAAGGTGTGCATTATAGCTGACACCTAGATGAACACTTTACAGTATGTTTTATGAAAGTGAGTCATCCTGTTCAATTTTTATTGAGCTTTAAATTTGTATTTAAGCCCATTCGGTAATGAAAAGTAGCAATATTTTACACATGATTTACAGTGTATTTGAATAATTATGAAAAATATAAAGGGTGTGCATTATAGCTGACACCTAGATGAACACTTTACAGTATGTTTTATGAATGTGAGTCATTCTGTTCAAATTCTATTGAGGTTCAAATTATGGCATATTTTACATTTGAGCCCATTCGGTAATGAAAAATAGCAATATTTTACATATGATTAACAGTTTATTTGAATAATTATGAAAAATCTGAATGGTGTGGCTTATAGTTGACACCTAAATGAACACCTTACAGTATGTTTTATGAATGTGAGTCATTCGGTTCAAATTCTATTGAGCTTTAAATTATGGCATATTTTACATTTGAGCCCATTCGGTAATGAAAAATAGCAATATTTTACACGATTAACAGTTTATTTGAATAATTATGAAAAATATAAAAGGTGTGCATTATAGCTGACACCTAGATGAACACTTTACAGTATGTTTTATGAAAGTGAGTCATCCTGTTCAATTTTTATTGAGCTTTAAATTTGTATTTAAGCCCATTCGGTAATGAAAAGTAGCAATATTTTACACATGATTTACAGTCTATTTGAATAATTATGAAAAATATAAAAGGTGTGCATTATAGCTGACACCTAGATGAACACTTTACAGTATGTTTTATGAAAGTGAATCATTCTGTTCAAATGTTATTGAGCTTTCAATTTGTATTTAAGTCCATTCGGTAATGAAAAGTAGCAATTGTTTTCCACATGATTTACAGTTTATTTTAATAATTATCAAAAAATATAAAAGGTGTGCATTATAGTTGACACCTGGATGAACAGTTAAAAGTTGTTTTCGTGACTGTTAGTCATTCTCCTTGCATGCTATTGACGTTAGAGAAGTGTATAGTAGTTTCTCCTGTAACTTTAGAGACGGTCCCTAGATTTGCGAATATCCAACGTCCAACGTCAAGCCAACTTTATGCCAGTGTTAAACTACGTAATGAGAGAAACATTAGGTATCTTGCTCTCCGCCATTAACTTACCCAGCCCACCACTTCCGGTCAGGGTCGTGTGGACAGTATTGGGACGTTAAAAAGGTTTTGTTTAGGAGAACCAGGCATTTCTAAAGTAAACCAACCAATAGATACATCTACACAGTGGTTTACGGTAATTCATCCCATGATTCTTTTCTGCCAAACGCTATGCTTTGTTTCTATCAACATAAACACCAAAGATAACACAACGCCATTATTTGTTTGAGGTAGAAATAAACATCTATATTAAGACATTAACAGAGCTGTCGGGTCGAAGGGCGAGTATTTATATCTTTAAAGTGTCCCGTGAAAGATGGACATCATGCATACCGCCGACTTTCAGACGCAGTTAACATCCATAATGGAAACGTTAGCGAAAACGGCTGTTGTGGAAATAAGCAAACTTTTGAAGGAGAACGCATCCTTCCTGCGACTAGAGATTTCGCGATGTACAAGCGAAAATGTATCTCTGAGAAAGAAATGTCATTTTTTGGAGAATGAACTTCAATGTGCGCGAAAAGGCTCTGGAAAGATGAACGGGACAGAAGCTCTATCCTGCCATCCGGGACTTACAGGTAACGGTCAGGTATTCCCTCTTTTCACATGCACAGATCGGCTTCTGTAGATATGCTTATGTCAAATGCAAAAAGTACTGATAATTTAGTACTTTTTGCATTTGTGCCTCTATTCCCACCTAATGCCCACATGTTCAACAGACACTGGACATCGTCCCGCAATTGACAATGTCTTCGGGAAGGAATGGTGCATGAATCTCTGGAGACACGAGGAGTCACATGTCGGTGAGCAGGAGGACACACATCTGGACTCTACAGTCATCATAGGAGAGGTTGGTCTCACACAATGCTGTTTTGAGTATGTGGAGTTCTCCAAATACAATGTCAGAATACAGCTTACTAGTTCTCGGTTTTATTTTCAATCCTTTAGCCAGTAAACCTGCTGGAAGAAGAATCGGACATGGTCATGATCAAAGAGGAGGCATTTGATGATTGCTCTTCGGGAAGAAATGAGGAAGACCAAGATACTGTAAAAGGTATGCAGAGAGAAGTTCATTTATTAGTTTATCTTGTGTAGTAAGGTCATTACAAGTATGATCACATACACATAGAGTATGTGCATTTTATAGGATTGATTACCAATGATAACACTGATATGTGTGTTTTATGTCTTCGGTGTTCTCCACACCCACTACTAAAGAAAGATGACTGACCACATCCTGAAGTTTGTTTAAGCCCAACTCTGGGAGAATTGTTTTGACATCCTCTAGGATTGCACCTGTAGGGGGTTGATAAGTGCACACGATGAGTCTAGGCTGCAACAATAAGGACTACGCTTAAACCAAATGTAACTTAAAGTAAAATTCAAATTTTTGAATTGCATCTGCTATTTACAACATGTTATACACATCATCTGAAACTTGCATGTTTAGTAACCTTTTTAAAAAACTGATATTTTTTTATTCATTAAAAAACACCCTAAATGCTTGTGTGTGTGAAAAAAATATAGCTCTAATGGAATTAGAAATTGTCATTGGATATTTGTTTTTCAAAATATTTTTCCTCACACTGTGAAAGGTGGGGACATCCCATAGGCGTAATGGTTTTTATACTGTACAAACTGTATATTCTATCGCCCTTCACCAACCCTACCCCTAACCCTCACAGGAAACTTTGTGCATTTTTACTTTCTCAAAAAAACTCATTCTGTATGATTTATAAGCGTTTTGAAAAATGGGGACATGGGTTATGTCCTCATAAGTCACCCTCTCCTTGTAATAGCTGTGTCATACCCATGTCATTATACAGAGTTGTGTCCTGATATGTCACAAAAACATGCCCACACACACACACACACACACACACACACACACACACACACACACAAAATTCACATACACTGGGTGGTGCTATAAATGTGTTGATGCAATGATAAGCATAGGTCTGTACTCTGGTTGTATATGGAAATAGTTTTAAAGGATGGCACACTTGGCATTGCTCGAGGATCTTGATGCACATGAGAGAATGTCTTCTTGCGAGCGTCATGTATTTGCTGAGAAAGACATTGATATTAGAACGAGATTAAGAGCAAATTCATGTGTATATGCAGGTGTTTTTTTTCCTGTACGTATAAACACAAATAATCCAAGCAATTTTCATTGAATGAGATCCAGTGCAGTATAGCAATGACTTACTGATCAATGATGGTTAAGAGGTCCTTGAACAAGGTACTTTGTTAGCCCTTTTTTACATTTCTTTGTATCTCTTTTCATGATTTTTTGAATCCAAGAATCCAATATACAAGTGGATGGAATGCCTAATGAGATGACGCTCACTCCATTATCATCAAACGAGTCCCTTCATGAACAGCCCTTCATTCCTTCCTTCATCAAATCCAACTGGGTTAGAAGTTTCCAGGTTCCCTGGGACCGCATGCCAGCAGCTCTCATTCAGGCAACATCCACTGGAGAGAGGGCTCGACCAGGACCGAGAAGGGAGTTTGTTAGGATCGTTGTAGCGGCCATGCAAGCCCACTGTCCAAACCCAAACTTAGCCGCCTGTGGAGAGGTGGCTCGAAACATCGTGTCTACATATCCGCTGACATTCGGAGACATTTCAGAGGAAGGAGAACAACTAGGAAATGGCTTCAGTTGCTTACAAAGGCAACTTAAAACTAGGGTAGAACATGTGAATAGAGATGTTTTGGAACACAGGATTCGTCGACCTAGAAGACCATCAATGAAAAGAGCTGGAGAACAGGACAGCTACACTATGAAAAGAGCCAGATGTAAAGTGGACAGTTACGGATGCATCAATTGGCAGCCTTCCTCCATCCCAGAAGGAGAGACGGCAGAATCTCTTGAAATGAAGAGGAAGGTTGCGGCTGAGATTTTTCAGTCAGCAGGCCCAAAGGCTGCCGAGTTGCCCAACGTAGATGACTTAATGCAGCAGACATATGTTTACCAGCGCCACATGATCAACTCATGCCCCCCTCCTACCATCAGTGAGATTGAGGGGCATTGGCCGTTCCTGTTCACTGAAAGAGGCCTTTGCAGGCACTTCAAAATCCTGACTGGCATTGACATCAGAAGCCGCTTTAACGAAACACTTATTGATAAATCCAAGAGAATACTCAACTACTTCAGCAGACAGAGACTGAAGTGGAGTGAAGAGATCCAGAGTATGCTAAGTGAGATTGAAGACGCCAATGCAACAGATAATAACAGGATAGCCATATCAGCCATCCTGTTAATGATGAAGTACTTTAAGGAAAAGGACAATGCTGTCTTCATCTTAGCAGATGTCAGTAACTATGAAATGGTACAGTTCTACTAAAGTTTTGAAGGGGGTTTGACAAAGCTGAGAGTTAAAATGTTCTCATGTTCTGCTTTCAAGGAAACGTCTACCAAGATGTCCATCGAAAATGAAATTAGCTTACCAGCAACACCCCGGCTCATCATGCTTGGTAAGAGATTGCTACTCTACAAATGCTAGTTTTGTACTTGGACACATGTTTACAGTGATTCTTCATATTTCAGGTGAGACTTTGCTGACGTCGTCCAAGTGGTTTGTCAGTATTGAGGGTAGAGTAACACATTCTATAGAAGACAAGCTGGACTTTGCAGAGGCATTGTCTGTGTTTTTTGGGTGCTTCTATGTGTTTAATATCGAGTATCAGGAGTCAGCCAGTGCCACCCTGGAGCTCATTCAGAGGTGAGTGTTAAGGACAAATCTTACTCCCTTTCTTTTGGTATTTTACTTTGGTCTCTTTTGGATTAGAAATACATATGGAAGCTTATGGAAACAAAATAGTTGGTGGATGCAATTTCATGCTGACTGACTATATACTGATAAATTATACATTATTCACCAGAAAATATTTTATGCTTTTATGCTTGTTCAACCGCACAAATGGCACGAATGCAAACCGATAGCTCACAAACTTTTTAGACATGTTTAAAAATGATCGGGAGGTCGGGAAGTGCTCGTAAGCCACTCTGCTTGGCTCGTAATTCATCGCAAATGATACGAGCCGCGACCATACGAGAATACGCGATTTCCACACGATTGAAAAAAAAAAAAAAAAAAAAAAAATTGCATGCGAACTCGTACGACTGCAAAAATCGCACCGTGTATGCCTCTGGTCTGTCTGTGCCCTTCATGTGTTTTGGAAGAGGCGTGGTTTTGGAGAGTGATTTGCCGGGAGGGTGGATGGAGTCTTATTCTTTTAAATCTAGCTTGCTATTGCTAGCCTCTCTTAAATCTACCCTTTAAGAGGACTAGATAAACAAGGTTATGGGTCTCTGTTTAGGATGACTTGCAATTTATATAAGATACAGCAGGAAACATTATAAGCCCTTTTAATCTGTGTTTCAGTGACGGACATATTTTTAGGAATTGATGTATTGTTTAAAAAACGATGTACTGTTCTCTAGGTTCTTCGTAAGGATTAATCCTGAGGGGACTAAATGTACCTCAAAATCAGGTACAAGCCGAAGGACGGGTTCAGCTGTCCAAAGGAAACCTCAGAACTTTAATACCCGTGTGGCTACGTTTATGCAGAGGCTTTCAGAATTCGAGTGGAAAACATCCAGTTAAGTTAGTGCAAGTCGTTTTATGAAGTTGAAAAAAAATATATAATGGCATTTTTAAGTGAAACTTGTCTTTTTTTATTGAAGGTGTGTGATTATTAAATACTTAAATGTAACTATGGGAGATATGAGGGGTGTTCTAAGAGTAACAGTGGCTTTAATCATAAAAAAAAAGAAAAGATTTTCAGGATTGTCTTCATCCTGGCCCTGCACTGAATACTACTACTACAATGGGTTAATACTTAAGTGAATTTTTTTTACCTTGTTAATACTTGTACTTTTTTATTTGATTGTTGCTGGAATGTTTGTATTATAAATATTTTATTACGTTCATTTAGATCATCCAACAATAAAATAATCAACTGTGTTTTTATAATATGATTAATAAGTATAATTGATAACAGATCAAGTAGATTACAGCAGACGTGTTGTGTGTTTTTGAACTGTATGTAATTGAAACAGTACTGTAATTAGCTGCTGGTAAAAATCTAGAAGTACTTTGAATGATCAAGTACAATTACATGTACAGAGACAAACCAAAAAACAAACTTATGGAAAATGTTCTGCACAGAGACTCTGCCTAATTTGTACCATGAGTTTTTTTTTTTCCTCACTGGAATTTCAACACGTTTTGTACCACAGAATGTAGTAAAAGCTGTGCTTAACAATGTTACATAGACCACAAGTGCGGCTTCTTGAGGAGAGGCATAATATTTCTTGAAGACTTGAGCTGCTTCCCAAATGATGCACTATACACTCATACATGATAAACTTATGCACTATGTACTCAATCATGTAGTGTATGAATAATGAGGTCATTTTGTCATTCATAATCAAAGTCTGATAGCCCCTGTTCTCTACGTAATTAAAGGAATACTTCACCCCAAAATTACATTTTTGTCATTAATCACGTTCCCCCATGTCGTTCTAATCCTGTAAAAGCTTTGTTCATCTTGGGAACACAATTTAAGATATTTTGGATGAAAACCGGGAGGCTTGAGACTGTAAATTACTCTGTCAAAGTCCAGAAAAGTATGAAAGACATCAGAATAGTTTATCTGCCATCATTTGTTCGACCGTAACATTATAAAGAGATGAGAATATGATTTGTACACAAAGAAAACAAACGTAACTACTTTAATCAACAATTCCTTAAATTGTGTTCTGAAGACGAACTAAGCTTTTACTGGTTGGGAACGACATGGGGATAAGGGATTAATGACAAAAATTTCATTTTGGGGTGGAGTAACCCATTAAAGCTGCGACAGTTGAGTGCATGAAGTGTCCAACATTCCACACAACATTCTCGTTTTTTGTTTATGTGCATCATTTGGGTATTTAAAATTAACTTCTTTTTGGAATGTTCAGTGTGAACAGACTAATCCACTATTTATACTACAAAAATTATAAATAGAATGGTGCATAAGTACACAATTTGGGATGCACCTTTGAACTTAAAATTTGCCTGACAGATGATAAATTGGGTGGAAGAGCCTTACACACTTACCTTACCTTAAGGTTGACTTCTTTTAAGCAGACCAGAGAGCAAATACAGAAAACCCCTGAAGAAAAAGAATATATGTGGATAAACCTGTGTTGCTTGCTCACTCTGAATATTCATGTAAAATTCCAATTGAACACACATAAATGCACAGGGCCAAGGTGCTATTGGCCATTACCGATTTGGATACGACCAATCAAAATGTGTAAATCATGAGTGCTTTCTATTCGGTGGTTTACGGTAATTCATCCCATGATCCTATTCTCCACAATGCAAGATATGCTATGATTCTATCCTCGGAAATAAACTGCATACAGTGTTGAGAATATAAAAGCAGCTCTACGCAGAGACTATAGCGGTAACTGTAGGTCCGAAGGACGGGTGTGTACAATAAACATCACTAATAAATGGTGCCGTGAGCAAGGGACATCATGAATACTGTCGATTTTCAGACGCAGTTAACATCCATAATGGACATGTTGGCAAAAACAGCTGTTGTTGAAATAGGCAAACTTTTCGAGGAGAATTCTTTGCTGCTGCGATTAGAGATTTCACGCTGTACAAACGAAAATGAATCTCTGAAAAAGAAATGTCATTTTTTGGAGAATGAACTTCAGTGTGCGCGGAAAGGCGCTGGAAAGATGAACGGGACAGAAGCTCCATTTAGCCATCTGGGACATACAGGTAATTTACTCATTATGCACGACAAATGACTGGTTTGTTTAAAGCTGTAGCTTTAAAGCCTGCAGTGGACGACCCTTCACCACTGTGCCCTTGAATAACATTTTAACCTCACTCCGGGGGATTATATCTGTATATGTCGATGATCGAAATTTTTTAGCCCATTTACCAAAATAAATTAATTCGGTGACTCTTTCTTTAGGTTACATCAGGCGGTGACAAGTGACTGCCTTTGTCTGTTATGTCGCTTTTACACATACAGTCTTTACTGGTAAATTACGGCAAAATTACCATTAAGATATAGTTTGAACAGGACTTCTTCAAAAATACTGGTTAACAATTCGTTCTGGAAACTTGCCGGTATGAGAAGTTGTAATATTACCAGTAAATAACCCGTAACGTGCTCTGTGTGAATGCAGCACAAAATTACCTAGCACGTACGAGTTCAGAACGCGCTGACGTAGGACGTCTGGGCAAATCAATCATTAACATTCTGACGCAGATGACACATTAACTCCGCGCTGTTTACAGAAAATCAAACAAATGTCTTAATTCGTCTAAAAGCTGCATATAAATGTTAACATTTGACAAATATTAAAACCTTAAAAAAAAAACAAAAAAAAAAAAACACGACCACCTCTCCATGTTTCTAAAAAGTAGAAAGTGCAGCTAAACTCTGCAGAGAAGTGGATGTTATGAAGTGACCAAAAAAAATAAAAAAAATTGTCTTACAGAGGCCAGACGTCGTCCTGCAATTGACAATGTCTTCGGGAAGGAATGGTGCATGAACCTCTGGAGACACGAGGAGTCAAATGTTGGTGAGCAGGAGGACACACATCTGGACTCTTCAGTCCACACAGATGAGGTTGGTCTCAAACTTCTGTTGAGATGCATGTAGCAATGTCAGAAATGTCAGAATACAGTTTACTAGTCTTGTTTTACCTGCTCTCCTTTAGGCAGTAGATTTGCTGGACGAAGAACCAGATATGATCATGATCAAGGAGGAGACATTTGAAGATTGCTCTGGGAAAAATAACCCTGAGGAAGATGAAAGTTGCAGTTTGAGAGGTTTGTGATGTGAAAACATGAGAACAGTTACGGTTAACTCTTTGTTATATTCAGATGTATCATTTATTGAATTACAGGACCTGCAATGACCAGTGATGAGAGATGTGTCACCCAAAGCTCTGATGATTTTATCTCATACATGGTACCTTCAGATGACCAAGTGCATTCAAACGTACACCAGACACAAGCTGAAGAACAAGCTCTTGATGGAATGAGCTCTACACAAAGAGACCGCACAACAGAGCAGACTTTCCACAGTACACACAACCACACAAGTATTTCAGAGGAGAAGAGGTTTGAGTGTGTATTCTGTCGACGGACCTTCAACAGATTAACCTACCTGAAAGCACACATGCGAACACACTCCGGAGAAAAGCCTTATGTCTGTACAGTGTGCGGTAAAAGATTTGCTCAAAAAACGTACCTCCGAATACACCAGCGCACTCATTCTGGTGAGAGGCCGTACTCGTGCATGGAGTGTGGAAAGAGCTTTGCTCAAAAGAGCTCTCTAAACGTACACATCCGAAGCCACACAGGAGAGAAGCCATATAGCTGCGCAGAGTGTGGTAAAAGCTACGCATACAAACAGGGTTTCAATACACACCAGTGCTTCAGTTAGACTAGTACATACTGAAGTGAACCATTACTGAATTGTATCTGTATCAAAGTTGCTGTTACAGCAGAGTGTGCATTAGTCTGCAATATGAACCATTAACAAGTTGCAAACATGTCCATGTTTTTTTATTAATTAAGTTTTTTACAGAAATGTAAGTCCTTTGACAGTGTTTGGAAATGTGTTTTTCTGTGCATTGACTTGAACTTCATTTAGGACCATCTAGATGTGAATATTCATTTGAAAAGAGGGATAAACAAACATGCTTGAATAAACTTGACAAAGTGAGTGAACTCATGCACGGCACGCCACTTTTTTTATTCAGCATGGTTGAAATTACACATTTGCTTACACATGCAATCTAGTTGACATCTGAACTTGAACAACTAACTTCTAGAAGCATTGCATACTACTGAAATTAGTTTCCGTAAAGAAAAGTAGCGTTACTGGCGCTTTACACTAATGGCCCAAAACAAATGTAATATGATATTTTTTAACAGGGACTCGATTCAGAAAAAATAAATAATTAGCCTAAAGCCTGATACATTTACCGCTCTGGTGGTTTTTATAACTAGACTATATGTACACAATTCAAAAGTTTGATGTGATTATTTTTTGCATTAATTTGATCAAAAATACAGTAAAAACAAATATGCTAAAATATTATCAATTTCAATAAACTCTTTTCGGTTTTATTCGTGTGATGCAAAGCTGAATTTTCAGTATCACATGATTCATCAGAAATCATTCCAAATTGCTGCTTAAGAAACATTTATCAATTATGAAAAGTTTGTACTGCGTAACATTTTTTTATGGAAACATGATACATTTTTCAGAACTTTTTAAAGAATGAAAATTTCAATGTATTACGTATGCATATATGTATTAAGTTATGCATAGAAGTATGATTTCTGAAAGATCATGTGACATTGAAGACTGGAGTAATGACGTTGAAAATTCAGTTGTGTATCACAGAAATAAACTTTTTTAATATACTGAAATATAAGTTATTTTTAGTTTTTAGTTCTTTTTTAATTTTTCAAAATGTTACTGTTTTTACTGTAGTTTTCATAACATTTCTGCAGCCTTGCTGATCATAAGAGACATCTTATATATAGCCCACGTCAAAGATCACCAGAAAGGCTGTGCCTTTGGTTTAACAGAAGAAACAAATTAGTTGGTGAGATAACAACTTTACGGAGTAATACGCAGTCATATCTAACTATATATTTCTGCTATGATCTACAGTATTACACACACAGACATTCTTTCAACGGTCCTGCAACCACGGCTCACATTTAATTTTAAACAACTACCGCAATCTCAAATCGGGAAACACCCAAAAGAATTGTGCTACATAAAGCTATAATTTATATCGCCATGTTTTTTCCTCCGGCGATTAGGAGGTTTCTTCCTGACTGGTTTAGCCGATCTGTCATGGACAATGAGGTGTTGTTGGAGGGTGACTTTCTGAGTGAAACCCTTTCCGCAGGTTATACAAGTAAAAGGTCGTTCTCCTCTGTGGATGCGTTCGTGATTTCGTAGACAAACTTTCTGGGTGAAACTCCTTCCACAGGTGGCACAACTAAAAGGTCTTTCTCCTCTGTGGATGCGTTCATGAACTTGTAAATTTCCTTTCTGGGAGAAGCCTTTTCCACAAAAAGTGCATTTATTGGGTCTTTCCCCTGTGTGGACCAAATAGTGAACCGAGAGATTGGTGCTTGAATGAAAACTTCTCCCGCAGACGTCGCACTGAAACTTTTCGTTTGATTCCAACTTTGAAAATCGATGTTTTCTGAGACGCTTTTTGGCAGCGTTTTTCCGGAGAAACGCCTTCCCGCCATTGTAGCAACTGAAGTTGTTTGGCGGTTTCTGTACCTTTACTCTCTTTTCACACTGTTCTGTCGTGGTTGCAGCATCCTCATATATTTCCTGTGCTTCTCCATCCTCTTGAGCCTCAGAGGGAAACTGCCCATTGTGCTCTTCTGAAAACTGGTTGAGTATAGAGTGACCATCAAATTCCAGTGGATCCTCTATTGGTGCTATTAACTGGTCGACGGTGTCATCAATAGAGTTTTCTGGAGAGAGTTTGTCTGATGAATCGTAGGATGCGTTTTGGATTTCTGATATCTCTGAAAATTCACCAGACCCAAATTGGCCATCGAAACTTTTTGAGTCTGCCAGCGGCTCATATGCAGAAGATGGCAGCTGTCCTCTTGAAACTTGGGTTGTTTTCCCTGTCGAAGTACGTGAAATTGTTCAAATCAACTGGATTAACCAAAACTAAACCTTACCAATTAAAGATCTAGTAGAAACATTGAACATTACCTGTAAAACTGGGATAAGTGTCCACTTCAAAACACTCCTCTTTAATTATGACCAGGTTGGAGGGCTCTTGTTCTTTGTGCTGTATGAGACAAAATAAGCAGATCATGTAAAAGGACATTTTGTTTTTCCATGTCAGTTTACATATTTAATTTGTAGAAATAAGTTCTACAACTCCAGAGTCATATTTAACATTCTTGAAAATGATCTAGACCAGTGATTCCCAATCCCGGTCCTGGAGTACCCCCCATGACGGCACATTTTGGATGTCTCCCTAATCAGTCAGATTCAACTCATCAGCTCATTAGTAAAGACTCCAAAACAAGGGTCACAAAACTTGATCCTGGAGTGCTGGGGCCCGTTTCACAAAGGAGGTTAAGTGAAAACTCTGAATATGTTAACCTTGAAATGAGGGAAACTCTAGGTTTGTCAAACCCAAGAAAGCAGGGTAAGTCAAGCAGTTTCTGAAAGAGAGCTAACTTATACTCAGAGTCAGTCACCATGGTAACTAACTCTATGAACCTAACCTGGTCAGGAGCAGGTTTTCTTTGATAAACCCAGAGTTTCTTTCGGTCTCCTCCCGCTTTTTAAACACTTCGAGTCTAAATTAGGTGCATTTTACTTAAGTAAAATGATATGCCAGTGTGGTAATAAAAATAATCTTAAAGCAAATGGAAAACAAGATTATTCTATTACTAAGTGCAAATCTACTGTAGCTCTGCCCTCCATCGCCACATAAGGTTAAATATTACACATGTGAATAACGGCTTCAATGGTGTAGGCAGTAATATTTTGGGCAAAGAAAACTAGCTTGTAACGTGATTGATCGGATTAGAGTCCGGCTTTTGCCAATCTCATTCTTCTCACTTTTCCCATCATGTCACATTAGAATTTATTTTCAATAAAAATGAACCAAACGTTCTAAAAGTGGAAGTAAAGTGCCCAACGAGTGTTTAATAATGATGCAACTATTTATAATTGTAATAAATATAATAATTTACAAACTATTATTGCATCCTGTTAATGTATAACAATACTGAGGTGCAAATGTATCTGCCAGTATAAAGTATAACTAGCATTTAATTATTATTTACACTTAACCTGTTGCAAAGAACTGCTACTTTTACATGGTAAATAGAATATCACAATTTTCACTGTACATTTTTTCTTTAAATAGCATCTAGAGCTACTTGCAGTTAGTCTACTGTAAATAGAATCTATCGCTAAGAAAGTATGTTAATTCCACTTAGTGTAACTAGCCACTGCTGTATTTTTCTTACTCTATTGGCAGATCATTTGTAAAATAAGAAAAATGCACATAAAATATTATTATTAATATTATATATATATATATATATATATATATATATATATATATATATATATATATATATATATATATATAACCCATGAGATACCATAAAATGATTAGCTATTAGTTTATTAATCTAACGTTCTGCAAGTTTTCACCTGTGATATTGTAACATGAGAAGAATTACATTTGTACTGAGTCTGAAGTATGCAAACTGCTTTTTGGCGGGAGCTGTTGCCATGGTGAATCATTAGGATGCTCCATTGATAATGGCTTTTTATAGTTGTTTTATAGTTACACGCTTAATTCAGAGTCAGTCAATTTAGAGTTGATTTAACCAACTCATTTCAGCGCATTAAAAAAAGTTAACAGCTTAAGTAATTTGTGGATTAATGCGTATTAGAGATGCGAACCGTTTAAAACGATTCAGTTCGATTTGGTGAAGTGAATGATTCGTTCGCGAACCGGATATCCAGACTGCTTTGATTTGAACTCTCTCTAACACAGACAACGGAAGAGAAGACAATGCTGAATAAAGTCATTGTTTTTGCTATTTTTGGACCAAAATGTATTTTCGATGCTTCAAAAAATTCCAACGGACCCTCTGATGTCACATGGACTACTTTGATGATGTTTTTCTTACCTTTCTGGACATGGACAATATACCGTACACACAGCTTCAATGGAGTGACTGAGAGCTCTTGGACTAAATCTAAAATATATTAAACTGTGTTCTGAAGATAAAAGGAGGTCTTACATGTTTGGAACAGCATAAGGGTGAGTTATTAATGACATAATTTTCATTTTTGGGCGAACTAACCCTTTAAGGTCATTGCATATGTCAAGTTCATGGGCCCATTGAAAATGTTACATTAAAAACTATATAAAAATATTGCATATTGAAAACTTATTGCACTATTTTAAATTCCAGTATCATATTTAAAGTACCATTTGAAAGTAACCGAGAATTTCCTTTAAAACACGACCTTAACATGCATGCATGTTGGGTGGAACTACTTTAAGAATTTAGGGAACCTTATAAGTTGACAGACTGTACAGGTCGACATCGATGGCTAGATCATCTTCTCTGGACTCGTTCCTCCGATCCCACAAACTGGAACACCACTCCTTTCCAAATATCCCTTTGATTGAGGGCTGCGCTCCTGTGAGGAGCAAAATATGCACACACTTTACAATCATGGCAATGGACTGGCCGGCGAACACTTTCAAACTAAACTACTGAGTAGAGGTTATGTTTACCATCTTCGGTTTGAACGCAAATAGAGCGATATCTTTTGGAGCCAGCGCGTGTTTCTTCCTTTGTGGTGCGCGTGCTTTCTTCTTGTCTTTCGCTCCCGAGACAGAGCAGTTCGTCGTTAAGAACTGTATTTTCACTCATGACCCGAGACAGTTCTTGTCGTAAAAAAGTGAAATCGCTGTCTACAATTTTGCATATTTCTTCTATTGCCGTTGTAGCCACCATCTCCATTATGGAGCTTATTTGCAACCGAAATGATAGAGATTTTGACATCATTTAAGACTCGCGATATTTTTGATGGCATGCAAGGAAAAGAAACACAGGCTAAAAAATAAAAATAAACCGTAAGATGAGTCGCCGAGAAAATAATTCCAAATTGTGGAACTTGGTGCTGTGCAAAAACCGGAAACAAAGTGAATGAGAAAAGCCCTCGGCTTTTATCTTGTCGCAGAATATCATTAGCTTCCGGTTTGTGATAGACTTTGCTCTGTAAATTCTCATCCGTCCTATGAAGTTAATGACATAAAGATAAGATCACAAATCATAGTATCTAAAAGAGGTGCATGTCAGGGCGATTTATTATTTCCTGGATTTTGTCTTCAGTGTAATCCTGCTGCTAATATTATAATATATGATAAACTATTTTTTTTTTATTGCAAAGAATAAACATAGCTGCATTTGAAATACAAAAAAAGTTTAAATGAAATGGCAAAGTACATAGATAAACAAAGGAAATAACTACGAAAGATAAAATCATAGTCCTCCTTAAAGGCATGTTATTCATAATATTATTTATTAGTTTAAGAGATTTTACACCATGGTCCTTTTCAGAAAGGGATCAAATCTAGACAAAGCGTTGCGAAATTTGTTCCTCTCAATAAATGAAAATCCCAATGCAAAACAAAGAAAATAACAGTAAATTAAATAGGTTACTGTCAGGAAAATAATAATAATAATAATAATGAAAAAAATAATAATAGGGTTAGGGTTAGGGTTTAGAGTTAGGGTTTATATCTTAATATAATACCTAATACCTTAATATATATATTTTCCAGGAAAAAATTTTTTAAATCACATTTTACCTGTTAGGTTAAAAGAAAACAGAAATGCAACCATGGCAGCAGAAGAGCATCACCAGCGTTTCGTTTGTTTATGGTTGAATGATGCAAAGAAAAAAAAGAGCCAATCATAGCATAATAGATCAAAGCCAGTCATAGATTATATATATTTGGTTTGTATTAACTACACATTACCACACAGTTATTATTTCATCCCATCATATTTTGGATTCAGCAGTGGGTGTCATTGTGATAGGTCTAATAGTATAGCAAGGATTTTCAAACTCTTCCTATAGCTTCCCAGCACTGCACTCTGGATGTCTCATTTGAATGAACTCATCATTTCATATGGAGTGCTACATGACTTCTCTCTTTGTAGCTATTAATGTCTGTTGTCGGCTCCCTTTGCTTTAATTACTGTCTCAATTCGGTGTAGCATGGAGGTGATCAGTTTGTGGCACTGCTGAGGTGGTATGGAAGCCCAGGTTTCTTTGACATTGGCCTTTACCTCATCTGCATTTTTTGGTCTAATTTCTCATCTTCCTCTTGACAATACCCCATAGATTCTCTATGGGGTCCAGGTCTGGTGAGTTTGCTGGCCAGTCAAGCACACCAACAACATGGTCATTTAACCAACTTTTGGGTCTTTTGGCAGTCTGGACAGGTGCCAAATCCTGCTGGAAAATGAAATCAGCATCTTCAAAAAGCTGGTCAGCAGAAGGAAGCATGAAGTGCTCCAAAACAGCTGCAGTGACTTTGGTTTTCAAAAAACACAATAAACCAGCACCAGCAGATGACATTGCACCCCAGATCATCACAGACTGTGGAAACTTTTACAACTTATACTATGAGCTTCTCCAGCCTTCCTCCAGACTCTAGGACCTTGGTTACAAATTAAATACAAAATTATCATCTGAAAAAAGGACTTTGGACCAATGGCAACAGTCCATTTCTTCTTCTCCTTTGCCCAGGTAAGATGCTTCTGATGGTGTCTGTGGTTCAGGAGTGGCTTAACCACAGGAGTACAACAACTGTAGCCAAATTCCTTGACACGTCTTTATGCCTTATACCCAACCTCAGTCCATTCCCTCTGACGTTCACTCAAATTCTTGAATCGATTTTGCTTGACAATCCTCATAAGGCTGCAGTTCTCTCGGTTGGTTGTGCATCTGTTTCTTCCAATCAACTTTCTTTTAACATGCTTGGATACAGCACTCTGTGAACAGCCAGCTTCTTTGGCAATGAATGTTTGTGACTTACCCTCCTTTGTGAAGGGTGGCAATGATTGTCAGAGACTCTTTTGAAGGCTCAGGAAACATTTGCTGGTGTTTTGAGTTGATTTGCTGATTGACATGTTACCATATTCTAATTTGTTGAGATAGTGAATTGGTGTTTTTTTTTTTTTTAATGTGAGCCATAATCATCAAAATTAAAAGAACCAAAGATTTAGACTACTTCAGTCTTTGTGCATTGAATTTAAGACATGAGTTTCATAATTTGAATTGAATTACTGAAAACTTTTCCTCGACATTCTAATTTATTGAGAAGCACCTGTATACTGTTTACTTTACGACTTAAGATAGTATAGAAAATCTGAAAAATACTTGCTACAGAATGCTGAAAACATTTTCAGTTTTTTTTTTTGCAATACATAGCACTGCCTAGTGAATCATATTTAGCAATTATATATATATATAGTGTCACGGGAGGAGCACAAGACAGACACAGTGGGCGTGGCGTCAGGCCTCGGAGAGGCTTTTATTAACAGAAATCATAAAACAAAGGGAATAAAAGTGGCCAAAGGGGGAAAGTGTCCAAAATAACAGGGAATCTGGTGTCCTCGTCGTGCTGCGGGATTTGTGTAGGTCGGGCAGTGTTCATCGAGGAAGGGTCCAGGTAAGGGGCGGAGTCCGGCGGCCGCACGCGCTCCCCTCCTTGGTCCGGGGCGCGAGGGGCGGCGGCTTCATCTAGCGGCCACATCTCTCTCGTCGGCCGCGGCGCTGGTAGGGGATGGACGGCCCGGCATCCTGGCCCGTCGGCCGTGTATACGGGTGCGGTTCCCTTCCGGATCGCGGGTCCGGCAGCTCACGTCTTGGTGGCGCGGGAGTCCCTCAACGCACCCTTCCTGGACCCACGAGGACACCAGCGTGCATGCACGGGGAAGAGACCGGTCTCCTGAGGAGAGGCGCGTTGGGCTTTTAAACAGCGGCGGTAATGAGGCTCCACTTCCTTCAGGTGTGCCCCATCACACGCCGCCAGCCCTGACTCATCCAGCGCCCCTCCTCTCACACACCCACTCCAGTCGGGAGCCTGGTGAAGGGCGGCGATTTAGGACGGGGTGCCGGTGATAATCAGGGAGGAGGCAGCTGACTCGTCACAATATATATATATATATATATATATATATATATATATATATATATATATACGTTTTAAGGCAGAGTGTGGTCACAACAAATATTGATTTAATTTAGTGAACGGACCAATTTATAAGTGCCTAGAACACAGTATAACGTTTTACATATTGTACATCAAGACACAGAGGTTTATGACAAATCCCAAAGCACAGCTAATGGAAATGATTAATAACAACAAATGCTGTCTTCACATCAGCTCAATATAGATCTGTCTGTGATCATTTATGTCCAGACGTCAAGTCTAAAGGTCAAGCGTCTTGAGTATGAAAAGCTACATATGGAGTGGAGATATATTTATCTAGAACACTTAGAACTGAAGACGAAATATATTTATTCAGCTTATCTCAACAGAGAAAATGGAGGGCGATTTGCAGCTCTTAGAGGAAGACCCTTCTTGTTCGGTGTGTGGGGAAGTGTTCAGTGCTCCAGTGGTCCTCTGTTGTGTTTCATGTGGATGTAGCTTCTGTGAAATTTGCTGTCAGCTGTTTTGGGAGATGCAATGTCCCTTCTGTAGAAAAGAGGCCTCCGGATCCCATCTCAGAGAGTGCAGGGAGCAAAGAATGAAGGTATTAAACACAGCACAGCTCAATGATAACAATGTAAGACGGTATCAGATTGCTCAAGCTCATCCTGCTGAACAAAGCATAAAAATAAGTAAATGTTATCTTATAAGTATATTTTTCTTTTATAAGTATAATCTAACTTATCCTAAAGCAGTGCTTCTCAACTGATTTGGCCAAGGGACCATTGTTGTTACTTGACTTTTAGGCCTATTCCACATGTTGCATACATGTGCCGCTGCATTTGTGCGTGCATTTGATCTACAAGCTAAATATAACATCTGACAGGACAGGATAGTTACTTTTTCTGAGGTGAGAGACTTTTTATTTAAAAAAAAGTTACAAAAATAATGACAGAATAATGACACTGGGGTTAAGCCCGACAACTTCTCATCTGACCACAGATACTGAATCGGGACAGAACGTTTTTCTCAGGCAGTATTTATTTAAACTGAAAAAAATAAAAAGCGTCAACAGCGTTCACGCACACCTTTCAAAACAAAAGTCTTTCATCAGAAGAACATTTAAAATTACCTTTTTTTAATGTTTCTTTGAATGTACACTCGGCGACCCATCAGTTGAGAAACACTGTAAGTCTTATTAAAGGACTTTCTTTATATGTATATGCTATTGGTAAATACTTAGTTTCACAGTTCTGTGAAAACGTCTTTGTCCCTTGTCTGAATTTCTGAGTTTGGACAAATTAACATTGTAAATGGTCAGATTTCATAATGGATTGTTACAACATATTCACCTTATTTTTAATGTAAGAACAGGCACGGCCATTTATAACTTGACCTTGTGAGGCTTCACGTGTCATTTGCTTCTTATTATTTTAGCTGTTCAAAACAGTCCATTATGCTGCTTAACATTATGAGCTGGTATTACTGATCACATTATTTGAATGTATTCTTGTATATTATAAACATGCTGGCTTGTAGCCTAAATAAATTTACAATTTACTACACTTTGGCATTGTTTGTTCTAAAATAGATAGGTATATTATATACATATATTCCTCCATTTATGTATAGGGCATATTTTAATTTAATTTCTCATACATTCACAGAAAAATAGCCTGCTTCCATGTTGCAAAATTGCTATTTCTAAGGCTCTAAGCCTCCACTGAACAACAGTTAGAGTCATAATATTCAAATGTTTACTGTTTGGAATAGTTCATCTTTTATAAATACTTTAATAGTTAAGCTGATGGTTAATAGCTTATCTTCCGAGGAGTGGTTGTCTTGCCACAATTTTTCAAGAGCAAGGCGCACAAATTATTCTGGGGTCACCAATAACTCTAGAGCAGCTTCTAAAGATCTTCAAGGCTCTCTTGTCTGCATTTCATAGAAATAACCGGTCAAAAACAGTTGTGCTAGCTCGATGGTTTGGGAATGTTTCGCTGTTTCAGTACCTGGACATCTTGGCGTCATTGAAAGAACTATTAAATCACATCTGTACCATAAAATTAATCAGGAGAAAGTAAAGCCTTCTGTTTTTAAATTGAAGCTGAAGCCCAGCGGGGTTGTGTATCAAAACAATGATCCCTAAAGAAAGCTGAACTTTTGAAATGGTCTCGTCACATTCCAGAATTAAACTCCAGTGAAGTGTGGCTAAAGTGGCAGGATCTAAAACGCACAGTTCACACTTCAACGCCTAATGTCACCGAGCTGAAGCAGTTCTGCAAGCAGGAGTGGGCCAAAATTCCTCCATATAAATAACTACAGGAATCATTTGGTTGCAGTCATTGCTGCTAATGCAGGTGCAACCAGATATTAGTTACACCTCCATTTGTGGCATTAACTGCAAATAGCTCGGAATGTTTTATAATCTTGTGCATTTTGATCTTGTTGTGTTGTCGTTCATGAAGGGTTTCGGTTAAAGATCTGATAACATTCATTTTAAAACACCGAAAATCAGATGGGGGTAAAAACTTTTCAACAGCACTGTTCTTGCAAGTTTTGTTTATTTCTCCTGCACTTTAAAATTTTCTTATGAGGTGGCACATGCTATCTTCTCCAATGCAATAGAAGGATCTTGAGATATTCCCTCTTATGTCAATACCGGGGTCAAATGGCTCTCCAGGAGCTTGATGTTACATAATTTGATGTTTAGGCATTCATCAGAAGATATCATGTGTTGGCCTAGACCTTGCTCAGTGATGTATAGTCTGAGTAGATACTTCAGCCAATCAGAAGACAGATCTCCCAAGGGTAATATTAAGTGGGAGGGAGGGCATAGTACCCCCTTGGGACCCGACTGGGCAATGAAGGGCTCAAAGGAACAATGGCCACCAAGCAGTCACATCTTGCAGAAGACCTGTCATGCCCCATCTGTGGAAGTATCCTGCAAAAGCCTGTAGTGCTCTTTTGCAGACATCGATTCTGTAAAGTTTGTCTGGAGAGCCTGTGGAACGGTGGAGGATCTTGCGAATGCCCCCTTTGCTGTCAGCCATCATCTATGGGGGAGCTCATAGTCAATACCATGCTTGAGAAGACCTGCGAGGGCTTTCTGGAGCGCTGCAAAAATGACCCTCTTGCGTGCAAGGAGCACGGTGAGGCCTTGACACTCTTTTGTTTGGAGGACCTGGAACCCACTTGCAGCAAATGCAAGTCATCTGCCAATCACCAGGGCCACAGGTTATATCCATTAAATGAAGCTTCACATGACTGTAAGGTATGTCTAACATACAGATTCATGGTCACTTGCATCTACGTCTGACATTTGTTCAGATGTGGTGTTGATTCCAATCTGTGGTTTCAAATGTTGCACTGCCAATTCAAGGATTAGAAGGAAACCAAAAAGTTGAGAATAACCACTTGGACAACCGTTCCTTCTCTTTAGGACCTCAGAAAATGGTTATTTATGGATTCTTGGCTGTGTTCATTATCAGTCTATTAATAGTGGTATGCTAGGGTTGAGGCCTCCTGGTAGGACTGAAACCAGATGCCCATGTGCTTAGCTTAGACTAGAGTTGATGAAAATACAGACTAGTATCTAAAAAATAATCCTCAAAAGAAGCTATAAATCTTTTATGGTCAAAACCAAGGAGGGATTACAGTGATGAGGCCCACTCTTATCACCCACACTCTGTTGCCTGTGGAATGGTGGAGGATCTTGTGAATGTCCCCCTTGCTGTCAGCTAAAATATATATCTCACAATTTTGGCCTGACCTCGGAAGCTAATCAAGGTTTGACTTCGCTGGTAATTCTAATCCCACTAGTCTGGGCTATAATTCATCACTGGTCAGGACTGTTACCTCTAATGCTTTTGTCTCCTAATGGACCCTTTTCACACTTCCAGGTTTGGAAAACTGAAATACACTATAGCGGGAGGAGCATATCTAGAGTTAAGAGGTCATAGCAAATATTATTTCAGCACTATTTCACCCTAAAGAAAAAATTTAATGTATTTCCATGCCTTTCAAAAAAAAAAAAAAAAAAAAAAAAAAAAAAAATATATATATATATATATATATATATAGAAGGGTTGCAGCTAGTCTTTTTTGAGTTAATGCCAGTGTAATATACAGTAATCTTAATATAATGTTAATATAATCTTAAATGATTTATCAACTAAAAAATACACATTAAAAAAAGAAGTACGTTTAATGGATTGTCCATTCTTCTTGTGGATGCTGGTGCCTACATATTTTGCCATTGTTTTTATCCCAAAGATATTTTGACAGAAAAGTTAAAAAATTTTTATCTAATGAATAATTAAGCAGGTGTGTTTTTTTATTGGCCCGTCTAATAATTACAAATTCTTTCTGCGTTATCATATGTATTCACTCTAGGAGGAACTGAAAAATGCTTTGAAACCACTTCAGGAAAAACTGAAGCTCTTCCGGAAAGTGAAACTCACTTGTGAGCAAACAATACATCATATTAAGGTACGGTAATCTCATTTTGCATTTGCTTTGTTAATCACGTGAACGATTACAGAAAGATACAAGTAGATAATAGATAGAAAGATAGAAAAGCGATGTTCTCATTACAGAGGCAGGCAGAGAACACGGAGAGGCACATACGAGAGGAGTTTGAGGAGCTGCACCAGTTCCTGCGAGACGAGGAAGCATCCAGACTTTCCATGCTAAAGCAAGAGAAGGATCAGAAAAGGCAGATGATGAGCGATAAGATTGAAGATTTGGAGAATGACATCACTTCACTCAGCAACACCATCAGAACTGTCGAACAGCAGATGAGATCTCAGGACATCCCATTCCTCAAGGTGAACATTTAAAACTTAGAAACACAACTTACAGTTCACATGTTGCACTTTTAGTAATCTACTTTTCTTGTTATTTAACCTAGAATTATAAAGACACCGTAAAGAGGTATAAATCCTTTTCACTTAAATAGTATAATTTGCTCTGTGACCTAGACCTGGAATAACTCTGTCCTGGTATTCTGTAACTGTGTTCTCTGACAGAACCTGGCGTGTTCCCCAGGATCCAGAGATGATAACCGGTTCACTGCTTGATGTAGCCAAACATCTAGGCTCATTAAAGTTTAAAGTCTGGGAAAGAATGATGGAAATCATTCAATACAGTGAGTATATTCAGTATCAAACTACCAAGTCATTTTAACGTTTTCACATGTATTTATTTGTCCATTTTAAATCACTAAGAAATGTCTAGATCAAATGTAACCAATATTATTACAAGTATTTTGTATTTTTACCAAGACTAAACACAAACATGACCAGTATATCGTAAAGTATGGTTACATTTTATTTACATTGCCTTTGTTCCAATGTTTTTAAATATGCAATTACTGAGTAAAATTAATGAACCACATGTATTAACTGTGTGGTTAGTTGTATGATGGGGGTTTGTGAAAGTGTGTGTATAATTATGCATAATTTATTGTTATTAATATAGTAAGTACATGTAATGTTCACACTTTATTTTAGGGTCCAATTCTCACTATTAACTAACCATTAACTATGACTTTTGCCTCAATTAACTCCTTATTTGCTGCTTATTAATAGTTTAGTTAGTTGTTAAGTTTAGGGTATTGGGTAGGATTATGGATATCATGCATTATATGTACTTTATAAGCACTAATAAACAGCCAATATGTTAATAATAGATTGAACCCTACCCTATACTAAAGTGTTACCCATGTAACATATGTAACAAGGACACTGTAAAATAAAGTGTTACCAAAACTGCACAATGTTTTCATCGTAGTAATATTTATTGAATTGAATTCATGTTTTTGAGGGTGGAATAAGATTAACTATCATGAAAATGACGTCAGTGATGTCTTAATGCATCTATGAATTGAAGAATGACGTTTCCTTATGTAAAAAATATTATTTATTTATTATTTTGGTTAAAAAGACCTGGACATTTCCTTACGATATTCATGCTTAAAGCAACTGTATGTAGTCTTGTGTATATTTGCGACTTTGGAATCCCCTGCAATTAATTGAGTGGCATTTACTGTCGCAAATATCAGTAGATAGTGTGGATAATTGTGCACATGCCGTAAAGCTATCAGGCCTTTTCATGGGGTTTCATACCTGCTCACCAAACTTACATACTCCTAGCACAAATGGGAAGTATGGGAAAGAAACAGAAACCATTCACCTTATTAGAAGTCATTGTACCACCACAATGATTTTGAAACTGATAAGTCAAAGCAAAAAAAAAGAAAGAAAAAGTACTCTTAACCAGTTGCTTTAAGGAGACAATTTTGCTTGCCCTGCAACATTAGCATTTCACCTTTTAAACTATTCCTTTGCTGCAGCTCCAGTGACTCTTGATCCAAACACCGCGGCCAGCTGCTTTCTCCTGTCAGAGGACCTGACTACAATACAGTGCTGCTCTCAGACCTTTAAACTCCCAGAAAACCCTGAGCGCTTTGATATAGGTGCAGAGGTGTTGGGCTACGAGAGCTTCAGCTCTGGGCGACACAGCTGGGACGTGGAGGTCAAAAACAACACCTACTGGGTCATTGGAGTTGCGAGCGCATCTGTCAGCCGGAAGGGAAAGCACGTGTTGACCCCTGCAGAGGGATTCTGGACCATTAGGCTACGAAACGGAGAATATAAAGCCTGTACTGCCCCATGGTCCCCGCTCACTATGACTAAGGAGCCACAGGTGGTGAGAGTCGTATTGGACATGAACAGGTCCAGGGTGACTTTCTACGACCCACGAGAGAGAACGCCTCTGTTCACCTACACGGACATCATCACTCCGAGAGCGTTCCCGTACTTCTGCAGCGCCTGTAAGGAACACCCATTGAAAGTGTTGCCAGCTTGGATCTCTATCAAGACAGACTGATGTGAAGAATGTCCCTCTCAGCGTTTCTTTGCTCAAGGCTCACCTCTCATGTTACGTGTGGGTGAGCTAGGATGAAAATAACCTTCGGTTCCACGCTCCGGTTCGGGTTTTAAAACCTTTGTTTTTTAAAAGGTGAATGTCATCGAAACGGTCAATGCTTAGATCACATTTTACTCAGGAGAAAATGAAATAAAGGGTGATGAGATATACCCATATTGACAATAATATTGACATTAAGAAAAATGAATATTAATATCTTAGTAGTAGACTGTATTGCACCTCAATGGCTGCATCTGGAATCAAATTGCTTGCCAATTATATACTGTAGTAGGCAAAAAAAACAGCATGTGAAATGAGTAGCATGTATGAATTCACAGTATTCACAAAACTAAAGGCAAAAAGTACCCAGATGACCTGCTACTTGATTCTGAAGTGTGCATCCAATGGACACTTTACTATCCCACGAGGCTACAGGTGAAGGGTTGTGAATGGCAGAAAAGAGTTGCAGCTGCCGGTGGGTCACATGATTATGACAACAAGGTGAATGTAGTATGTTGAAATTACATTAATTTTACATTGAACTTTTATTTTGAATGGTCGCAAAATAATTACTTAGCCACAGCTTAATACAGCCAGCGTGTAGATAGATACTACTGCCACACAAAACCAGGTCAGACGGGACGACAGGTGAAAGCCAGACACCCACAGCTGAACAAAGTTCGCTTCTCCAGAATGGATTCCGTTAAAATCCATATTTTCAGTGCGATTCATTTAAGTTTGAGATGAATTTGACTGATTGCTTTAAAAAATAAATACATACATTGCAGTTATACTGTTATTGAGAATTCTTTTGGTCATGATAATCTAACCTGATCTCAAGTGCATATAAATAGTACATCAAATAAAAACTTAAAATTCAAATAAAATCTTATAAGGGCTGTCACAATATCAGATTTTCACTACATGATCACCGAGCCCAGTCTCATGAAAATGTGTATAAATAGTACGCAAAATAAAAACAAAAACTTGTGATATTGACACGCAAAGATGGACTTACACAATGGGTAAGTTAAGAGTTGTGGGGGTCAGATGCCATCATATATGTCCGTGAAACCTGCGTATCACATGCACGGCAACAAATTTCATATCATATGCACATGAAAACTGCGTATTATGTGCATGCCAAACACATGCGTACCATATGCACGCATGCAAGTTTTTGTTTTTATTTTGCGTACTATTTTTACACATTTTCATGAGACTGGGCTCGGTAATCGTGTAGTGAAAATCTGATATTGTGAAAGCCCTAATAAGATAATATTTTCAAATTTGTATTTATTTATTAAATTATATATATATATATATATATATATATATATATATATATATATATATATATATATATATATATATATATATATATATATATAAATTAAACATCAATATAAGGACATTAAAATGGGGAGTGTAGTGAAATTTTGATATTGTGACATACCCTAACAAGAATTATAACATTTTTATTAAATTTTAAAATAAGATGGCAAATATGAGTTTAGTTTAAATATGACCATACATTTTTTTTTGAGATTTAACAAAGTAAAATTTGAAATGTGTAGTGAAAACCTGAATTTGTGACAGCCCTAGTAAAAATGACATTATTTAAAATGTTTGTAATAATAATAATAATGATGATATATATATATATATATATATATATATATATATATATATATATATATATATATATATATATATATATATATATATATTATTAAAAGTAACATGGAATGTTTATGTCAGGAGGTTACAATCAGAAAAGAGGATTCTACAGTAAAAATGATTATTTATTAATTTAATCGTTCAGAAGTCTGCAGTAAATTCATGTGATAACATTGTTTTAACTTTCAAAACGTCTTTGTTCACGTATCAGTGTCAAACATTTCATCTCATCAAATCACACATGGGTAAAGCTTGAGGAGGTCAAATCTAAGGCACATTGTCGTAGCTCTTTACAATAATACTCTGTATCTTTCAGCTTTCTAAAAGTCACTTCGGAGTTAGGCATTTTAGCAATATTCATGTAGTAAAAATCTCATATCTGTTAACATACACTCATTTTCATCATTTCAGGATCAAAAAGTATTCAACCAGCTGGTTTGTAGTGATTTAAGTCTATTAGTGTCAAAACCAGATAGTGGAGTTTCATCTTTCATCCTGTTGGCTTTAGTGGTTGAGTTTTTTACTAAGCTGGTTAAATTGGGAGTGCACATATATTTTGTCACCTGTTCACTACTATAAAATCAGAATAACTCATTCAAATAATTCTCTCTCACTGTCTCATCTATTGCTTATCAGATATTCAGTTTGTCATTGTGAAGACAGCTTATGCACCAAACTGAAGAAACCTGTTCAAAAGCAATACTATTATTTTAAATTCAAATGTAAGTGCAAAAAGTCTCTAAATACTAGCAGAACAAATGTGACCCTGGACCGCAAAAGCGGTCTTAAGTCGCTGGAGTATATTTTTAACAATAGCCAAAAAACTTTGTATGGGTAAAAATGATCAATTTTTCTTTTATGCCAAAAATCATTAGGATATTGAGTAAAGATTCCTGTTCCATGAAGAGATTTTGTAAATTTCCTACCGTAAATATATCAAAACGTTATTTTTGATTAGTAATATGCATTGCTAAGAACTTCATTTGGACATCTTTAAATGTGATTTTCTCAGTATTTAGATTTTTTTTGCACCCTCAGATTCCTGATATTCAAATAGTTGTATCTCGGCCAAATATTGTCCGATCCTAACAAACCATACACCAATGGAAAGCGTATTCATTCAGCTTTCATATGTCATGTAAATCTCAATTTCGAAAAATTGACACTGAAGACTGGTTTTGTGGTCCAGGGTCACAAATCTGAGTGGGTTCTGTTGCATTGTGGTAACACAGTGCGTTCATGGCTTAGAAGACCAAGTAGGTTCAGTTTTTTTTTATTTTTTTATGAGTAATTATGCATTTTATTGAAATATGACCCATACATTGACCCCATACTTGTCCCCCCCCCCCCCCCCCCCCAAAAAAAAAGAATAATCCAGTAAAAATCTAGTTTAAATAATCAACACTATGCACTTAATTTAATTTTACTTATGGTAATATGTAGTCATTAACTAAAAATTTAATAAATAAACATTTTAATATATAAGAAACGTTATGCAGAGATTTCCGTGAATATTTTTAAATGATGATGAGAAATCAGTTCTTTGAAACAGTTTGACTGAAGTTTAAAAAAAGAGATAAATCTCTTTCTTAATGCTCTCATATATAAAGTAATTGGTTTGAAACCTTAATAGCTCAATAAATACACATTAATCATTGGGATATTCATATATTAATTTTAGACAGAGCATATGTGGCGTAATACTTTACATATAATCCATTCCAGGCTGTATGGCATCTGGAGATCTTTCCTCACCTGTGGTATCTACACATGGGGAGATGCGTAGAAATATCGGCCATGCGTATGGAGGAAGAGCATGCTGAACCTCTTTCAGGAAAGAATTACAGTTAAAGTTTCCTGTTGAGTCAGCCATTCCAGCCTTTCCCTCCACACCTACGCGCGCGCGCGCGCGCGCACACACACACACACACACACACACACACACACACACTGTATGTGAGGATAAACACTTGGGAACTTTAGGACAAAAGTTGCTTTATCTGTCTCACCTGGTACATTTACTCCAAACACTGCTACATCAGTTTGCCCCAGCAGGCTGCTCAGTGTACCCTCCACTTCAGTAGTGGACATGTTCTCACCTTTCCAGCGAAACGTGTCACCACTTCGGTCCCGGAAGTACATGTATCCAAGCCCGTCCATAACTAAAACATCATCTGAGAGACACCATGCCAACAAAATAAGTTTACTTGGCGGTGCATACATGGGTTATATATCCCTGACACTAAAAGTTCCTAGAGACACGGCTGGCAGCCAATCTCATAAGTTGCCAGAAATGTGTTGAAGAAAAATAACAGTATCATCAAGGGGAATAAAATGTTTCTTTGCAGTGTGTTAAAGGTGCACATGACAGATAAGCCGAGTCGTTTTTCTTGAATACATTGTAGGCGATCTTCTTCCTGGTGGCATCCTGACTAGCGTACCCATCAAACCGACGCAGAGGATCCTCCTGATTTATTCTCCCCACCAACAGCCCAGGCTCTCCTGTGAGTGGAGGTCGATACATGAAGAGAAAAATCAATGATAAGATCACAAAAGAAATCTGTGGGAGGAAAATGACTATCGATTATTTTGTACATTGTTCCAGTGGGATGCACTCAAATAATAACCATTTTTACTTGATAAGAGTGCTTGTGTTTTCTTTTTTTAAACAAACTAACTTTAATGCCATCTAATTTGATATTTTATGTAACCCAAATACATTTTAAAATAACAGAAGAAATGACTTCTATTATATTCATATATTAGGTTTGGTGACCCCCAAACCTCAGCATGTCTCTTTAAAGTAAAATAAAAAAAGGTTTTTGGAAAAGATGTCTTTAAAGTAAAAAAGTATTTAAAGTATAAGGAAAGTATGAATTGCTCATGAAAGTAAATCTTTGTTGATGATGACCCAAACATAGGTGACTTACAGTGCAGTTATGTTTGATGCAGTCTTCCCAGAAGCGACTTGCAGAGAACTTCTTCTTGACCACCACAGTCAAACCGTGGATCAGACACTGGCCCACCCCCATAATATTACCTGTTAAAGAGTAAATTCAACAGACGTACAGCATGTGTTGAGCTATTACTCAAATCTGCAACTGTATGTTTGGAACCAACATCTTCTGACAGTTTACAATGTCTTCATAGAAAGACAAGGAGTCTGTAAAGTGAGCAACTGTGACGTGCAATATACCTGCTGAATGGCAGAGGGGTAAACAGTCATACATGACGTTGTCTGGCTGCAATCCTGTAATATCTAGGAGACAGAAGCAGTTTATGTAAGCTCAGTTTATGAAAGTATTTCTCTCAGTGATTTATGTATGGTGGCTGCGAGCAGGTTATCGTCTGTGCACCACTATAGCAGCTTTAGGGAGTCCTGTGGTGCCAGAAGTGTAGATATAGAACAAACGATCTGTGAGAGAAAGAGGGAAAATGTCTGCTAAATTTATAAATGTTAAGCAAATGTACAACATATAACATGGATGAAACCTGGACTAGATTACTCCTAACTGTCTAGCGTGCAGGATTTACAGCTTACTATGTTTGAAAAACATAAACAAAACACACAATAAGAAACATTTGAACATTTCAGAATATTTAATTCAGCAGGTTCCATTCTTTTATCATCACGTTATTAAATAAATCAACATGTCTGAACTATTAGCAGTCAATATAATTAACAATTTAATTAAAAAAAACAAAAAATAGAATTAATGTGACCTTTAGGTAATTTGTTTTTCCCACTGGAGAATGGAAATGGAATGTATGATTGATAAAGTAGCAACTGTTGTTCACACTAATGTTCAAAAGTTTGGGATTATTCATTTCAAACAAATGCTGTTCTTTTGAACTTTCCATTCACTAAAGAAACCTGTATCATGGTGTAATCGTCACTGATAATAAATATTTCCTGAGCAGCATTAATCATTAGAATAAATCAATCATTAGAAGGACCGTGTCACACTAAACATTGCCATTTATTAAACTTCTAATACTTTTGACATCCATTTACTTCATATTATTATAAAAGCAATAGCATATTATATTTATTTGTAGTATCAGACATATGCTACTCTAAAATTTTTAAATTCTGAAACATTCTAACATTACGCTATTCTGACATTCAAATATTTATTTGTCTATATTATCTGACTCTTATCTTTCTCACTCAGATGCTTGTCTTCAATCTGATTATTGTCTTGTATCATCTAAAGAGCTCTTGACAGAATTGAGGACCCCTTGATAAATCACCATCACATTATACAAGTGGATACATTTATCTGAGCTGATAGATCTTATGACTTGCAAATTTTAAAATCCAATTAATATGTTACCTTGTGACTGATTCAGGGCGATTCTGCACAGAAACCAGTTCCACTGCCAGCAGCACATTCTCAAGTCTTCTCATAACAACTTGTGTAATAGCTATAATCTGACATATTTTCTAAAGAATTGTCTGGAGAAGGGGAATATTTTCGTATTGGAAGGGAGGACATCAGAAATATACTTTACATACTAATAACCCACAATAAACACAACTAGCCACCAGGATAAACAGACAATGTTTATACATCATTCTAATACAGTCTGACCACCATACAGACTCGAAACTAATGATCTAGAAGTTCCTAACTTACCTCCATAAAAACTTGAATAATGGCCCACAACAGAAAATATTGCTACAAAGCTGCAACACCAGAGATCTTAAAAGTATGAGACATGAAATAAATGTAACACTCCAGTGCACTGATAGACAAAGAAATGTGCCCATAAAGATGCTATTAAAGCCACCTGATCCATCCCTCAGACGGTCCACAACCTCTAGCAGGAGTGTCAAACTCATTTTAAACATACAGGCCAACTTTTTTTTTTTTTTAATGGTAACAACTTCATATTCCCGTAGGATAAAAAGATGTGGGTTTACACACAACATAAAAATGAACACTTATCTGACCTTCTGTAGCTAAAAAAAATAAAATAAAATTATATTTTGATTGTTTCATACCCATTTACCGGGGTCAATAATTGTTTTTTTTATTATTATTATTCTATAATATTCTGAGCTCCACTTATAATGTTGGTACATCAAAAGCAGGCATAATTTAAAATTAAATAGACCCCCTCCCCCCTGTTTTTGCCCCTTTGTTTTGAACACTGAATGCTTTCATCACAGCAAACGAAATGTATACACAATATAAATATGAGATTAATTTAGCGTTACAGAAGGTCTCTGTGTTTTTAACGAGAGCAAGACTCAAGCTGAACCGAGTTCAAATCAAATATTAGTCAAGGCATGCAAAGACAAACTAAAATCAGCACAACATTTGGAAATTCTAAATCTATTTTTATTCCAAGTGTTAATGCTGTGGTATCTCTTGCTTCACAAACATGTGCAAAAGATGAAGATGTGTTGATCTGTGCCTGAGCAGGCATTCTTGTGCTAATGTATGCATCTCTATTACCGTACGTAATTAAAACCTTGGTAGTAAAAAATAAATAATCGTTTGACAGCGTTGTTTTAATAATACCGTATTTTAGGACTATAAGTCGCACCTGAGTATAAGTCAAAAATACGTCATGATGAGGAAAAAAAACATATATAAGTCACACTGGACTATAAGTCACATTTATATAGAACCAAGAACCAAGAGAAAACATTACCATCTACAGCAGCGAGAGGGCGCTCTATGTTTTCAGTGTAGACTACATGAGCAATGAGCAGTATAGAGCGCCCTCTCGCAGCAAGAGACGGTAATGTTTTTTCTTAGTTCACTTCTCTTGGTTCATGTCAATTTAATTTTGATAAATAAGTCGCACCTGACTAGAAGTCGCAGGACCAGCCAAACTATATAAAAAAAGTGCGACTTCTAGTCCGGAAAATACGGTAGATGTTTTTGGACTAACATCAAGTTAAGAGTTAATTTTGACATGTTTTTAAGGAAAATTTGATTTAGCAATTTATGCCCCTTTTAATAGATTAAACATCATTTTTTCCTCAAATCATTCCAGACTCCTCCACAAGCTACATCTGACACATTATCCATGTATTTGACAACTCTGCTCTACAGCTAAAACCTTGTAATACAGTAAAACTCACCGTTGAAGCCCTTGGACACGGTACAGGGTGGTGGGTGTCGAGGGGCAGATGCCAGGATGGAGTCGAGGGGGTGACATTTCAGAGCAGCCATCTGGTCTGAGGTCTCCTGTGCTGAAGCGCACCATGGTCTCACTCAAAGAGAAGCTCACTTCAGACACAGCTACATACACACAGGGAGGCGTGTGCAATTAGTTGCATGATCCAGGTACAAGCCAAAGTGAATGCTGTAGACTCACCGTCTGCTAGCTCTGCTCCAAAAACAAGTGCTCTGGATGCTGAAACACCCATGCAGTGCAGGAGCGAATCCCGTCGGAGGTTGAAGTTGATGAGTGCGGCCTCCACACCTACTTTAGCCAAGCCGAGCCAGAGTGCCATTTGGAGCGGCCGGCTCTCCATGAATAGTGCCACCACATCTCCTGAGGTCCAGCCCTAGCTCAGTGCCCAGTGGGCCACAGCATTGGAGATCTGATCTAACTGGGAGAAAGTCCACGTTTCCCCAGTGGCTTCATACACAAGCGCAGGCTTGTCTGGGTGCCGAGCCACGGTTTTGGAAAAGATGGAGGGTATGGTGTTTCGGTTACGAATATGAAGCCATAATGCCAGTTTAACCCTCAGCAGCACGTAAAGACCGCTGATGAACAAGGGGAGGAGAAATCGGTAAGTCATTTTCACATCTTTCATTGCTCTCATTTGAATATTCAAAGTCACGTTAATAAGTTTTATTAAAGGCTCTGTCACATTTAACTCTATTATGCACATTTTTATGGCCGAAATCCAGTCATTTCAGTAGGAATCCACACAACTGAGAATTCCGTCTGAGAAGGAAAGATTCCCTCATGCATATTCCACTGGATTTTAATAACGTGGCAGGAGTTCTTTGCTTTCATAACCAAATTTGAAACCCAACTCAAAGTTGGCACAAAACAGACATTGAAGAGAAAGTTCTTACATTATGCATGGATATTATGCATGAAAAATCGCATTGATGTACTGTTTACAACAATTTTTCTTGCATGCTGAATTTTAATTTCCAAGTTTCACAGTAGAAAAAAAGTTTCATACAGGTTAAGTAGATAGTAGGTGCATCCCAAATCGCGTACTACGAAGGTAGTGAGTAAATTATGATAGCATTTTTTTGGGGTGGGGGATAATTCAGAAACAGAAGAAGTTAGTCTAACAACAGATATTTTATCCACATTGTGATGTGAATCAGAGTAAAATGGATTATCGAAAAGAAAAATAACTCAGTGCAGGGACTTGGGTCAATGGGTTGGTTGTTGATTGGATGAAAGCAGATTGGAATGTGAGCTTCCAGGTAATTGTAAGGGTAAGGGGTGGAGTTTATGAGGACAAAATGATTGAAGATGTCCTGCATAAGTCACCAGAGAGAAGCCTGTAACTTCACCGGAAGATGAAGAAATTTTCAATTTTCTAAATATTCATTACCTGGCCAATTTTTTTTTTCTAAAATTCAAACATGCACTTGAATGCATTTAGAAAATAGATAGGGTAAATTCCTGGTTTTAAGGTAAAATGCTGACTTTAAAAGAATGTCTGCTAAAAATAAATAAATACATTTATGTCTTAGCTGGTTTATGTTGGTCTTCCACGCCTGCAAAGCAGGTAAAACCAGCCAATTAGCTTAGACTGGTTTCAGTTTATTTATTTATTTATTTTTTCAGCAGGACATTATTTGTAGTTGATGTGAGATCCAAAATATCAGTCACTCACTTGATGTCCCTTTTAGCCGTACGAACCACCACATACAGGTACCGCCAGCCTCCTGTTCCTAAATAAACACCCAGACCTGCTGCGAGGCTCCAGGACCAGCATGCCCCAAACAGACGGAGCAGGCACAGGGAACCCAAGGACAGGAGCCACTCGCCACATAGTGCATCCTAAAACAGGAACATGCTGAGCATCACTTCTCAGTCACAAACACAGCAGCTAAGCAGTCTCCACTTAGATATTCACACAACGTGTCTGCTGATGGTTTATGGCGGTATCATAAAGCAATAAAACAGCCATGAAAGCTTACCTATGGTTGAGAGATATATAGTTCAGCCTGCCCTGGTCTGTCAAGACATTGGACGACCTTGCTGTGCAGTTAGAGGCTGACTGACCACAGTTATGTCCAAACTTACAGACCCCTATGAAAATAAGACGAGCGCCCGAGAGCACAGGGCGGGAGAACTTGCTACTATAGTCTATAACATTCAGAAGTTCACTAGTCAGTAAGTATCTTCTCTTCACGTGCAGCACCTTTTCGACAAACTACGTGTTTATTAACAAACAACCACTGACTGACTGTTTGGAGAAACATGATTGAAGCCTGAGCTGGTGTGAGAGCTTTCCAAAATGGCTGAGAGGAGAGTGGTTTTCACAATAAAAGCGTGGAGCTCGTGTCGGTAATACTGTTAAAATTAACTGATTGTTCTTGGTTATTTATGTTATTTACCATTTTTATTTACGTACTTAAACAACGTGTAACACACAAGCAAATTTTTAATCTTAAAAAAAATAAAAATAAAAAATTAGTCAAGTATTTTCTTGACCAACAGATCAAAAATATTAATTACAACCCCTCCCCACAAAAAATTCTATCATAATTTACTCACTAGTACGGTGTACATTTTAGGACATCCTCAGACCTCAGTCATCAAATGAAAAGGCGTCATGCCTCAGACTAAAAGGCTTCAGTCATCGGACAAAACGGCATCGCGTCTCTGACTGAAAAGCTTCAGGTCTCAGGAAAAACGACGTCAGGTGTCAGGTCTCATACAATTAACGTTAGGCATCAGACGAAACAGACTCAGAAAAAAAGTCATCAGACGAAACGGACTCAGACAAAAAGTCATCAAACGAAAAGGACTCAGGTGGAGAATCGCGTTGCCCCGCCCCATGTGACGTCACACGCACGCCGTTCACAGGAAGTAGTAATGGTTGATTGATGGCAAAAGGAGGTAAGCAGCGTCTGATATTTTATATTTTATTCAAATGTTACACTAATTAAGTTATATAGGGAAGAGAACATGCTTTTCGAGAGTATTGTGTGCACGTTTAAGAAGTTAGTTAGCCATATTGCAACTAGCCAGCTTTTATTTTGGCCAAGTAGTAAAATTACCCTTACGAAAAAAAACATGATTTTACTATCAAAAACCACAAATAAATAAATAAATAAATAAATAAAACACATGGTCGATATAGTTAAATCATGGTATCCACAGATTAACCATGGTTTTGCTACTCACCATAGTTTAACCATGGTGTTTGTAGTAAAACTGTGGTTATACAAATGGTACGTTAATCATTACACTAAAAAAACAATGTTACTACACTTTTACTATAATAAAACCACAATGCATTAAATATAGAAAAACTGTTGTTTCATCTCATAAATAATTATAACAATTATACGTATAAAACTTATACTTATTTAACTTTATAATGGTTTATAAGTCTTATATCGTGACATTATTTATTTAAAATATATACAGTATCTTACTATCTTATTGATATTACAATAAATATTGTTAAAATCAAAAGTGCCATATTACACATTCATCTAATCAGATATTTGATATGTTGGTTGTTTAAGGAAAAATAATATTTTTATTTTCATTATTATTGTTGTAATTATGTATAGTGGTATTTGCCTGCTTTGAGTAAAGTAACAAAACAACAATGCCAAGATTTGAGACTTGTATTATATCTAAGGGAAACATTCTATTGTAAGTTAAGTGGATGCATTATATTCATTGCGTATTATAAATCATAATCTTAAATGCTATAACCACAAATAAGTAAACATTATAACACATTAAAACTGTTGTTATGATTACTCATGAGATGATATGACATATTACAAAGTTTTTTTTCTAATACATTATGCATTCATCATAATGCCATAAGAATTCTCTTATAATTTGTTTTAAATACGGGCTTCATAGGAAGTGTTACCGTTAAGTTTAATCGATAATGTACTTCTTCACTGATGTTATACAATATCCTTATACAAATGGAAAAAAAATGTTTACAGCATCTAATGCTTTTATCTTGGAGTGAAACACAACTAAGAAGATGAATAAAATCAAGTGAGCCACAGAGATGGCATCATCCAAGAGCACAGGCATGTATTTTTCTTTTTTCTGCATTGGTAAGAAAACTATTAACTCAAAGAAAGTATATGTAAACATTTAAACATCATATACTAATAATGAACAAGAGTGCAGATTAAGTAACAAATAAATGAAAACCACCCAAGATCAGTAAACAATCTTTAACTATTACTGTATTCATTTTATATTAAGGGAGTTCATCCAGAGGCAGCGAGTGAACTTTGTGTCCTGAAACCAGAATCAGTTGGGAAGAATGGAACCAAGTCTACCCAATTAAAAGGCTTACACAGGTAATTCACAACTCTGTTTGTGTGTGTGTGTGTGCGCACAGCTATAGCTTAATGTCTTCATGACTCATCATTTGTGTTCATTTCTTTAGGTCCCCTTCCAGATGCTGATGTCTTGGCTTCTGGTGCAAAACTACGTCAGATTAATCCCAAGCCTTTGCTGCCGCAAATACTTGAGGGCATGTCAAAAGTAGAGTTGTACCTCTTGGCAGTCCACTTTCATTCCAGTGTCCCCGTATAGCTGCAGGTGTTCCTGATCTTAATTTCCCCCCACTACCTGTGCTTGGTTTTCAGTTTGGCTGTAATTTTAAATTTGGCCAGACGGACGAGTGCATGATCCATCTGAAACATTCGTTTGGACTAGTGGAGGTAAAAAGCACCTCTGCTGAAAACATTGCTCAGGTTCCATTTATGAAAATTCAAAGAGGACTAGCCAAACTTAAAGAGACCCATAAGTACTACTGGCAGGTACAAGGTCAGACTGCAGTGACTGGTCTACACTGGTGTGACTTTGTGACTGACACACAATCAGATTTCATAATACAGATGATCTGGCGAGATGATGCCTTCATAACATCAATGAAAGTACTGTTATAACGTTTATCTGGATGTGTATCTTTCAGTGGTATGAATGGACAGATTCTGTTCATATTATAGTATGAACCTAAGATTTATTTTTACATTCATAGTAAATATATACTTTATGTAGTTGAGTAGTATGTAGCATATTTTGTAGTAGATCTTTGATAACATATTAGATACATCACAAATTATAACAATAAATATATTGTACTTGCTATTAATTAGATAAATGTACATACCAAGGTGAATACTTTTTGTATGAAATCTTCTGTAATGTATATGATATGCATATTCTTTTACTACTTGCGTATATTTACATTTGATACATTGTGTGATATAACAAAGAAGATTTTTTTCATGAGTTATTATAAAAATACTTTTCATTGTCAACTATTTCATTGTGTCTGTGAAATTATTTTCAGGGACATTTTATTTAAATAATTTCATTATACAAAATATACAATTTTACATTACAATAAAAAAAGGAAAAACACATTTAATGGTGGTAGGTATGCATTGCAACTAACTGAAAAGGTAAAAAAATGTAATAAATAAAAAACTACTATCAAATGTTAACACTGTAACACTACTATTGTAATAATATAGATTCGCTGCTCAAGAAACATTGGTCCCTGATAATAAACCATAAAACAGCAATTATGCCAGATCTGATTAATTCTTCCTGACAAGGTGAGTGGCACAACAGAATCCCAGATGTGTATTTCCTTGACCCTTCGAATCACTCTTTCCACCAGAAGTCTGAGGCGTGCAGTGGTCCTGTGTTTTTTCACAGTCCTGTTTGCTGAACTGCTTGGCACATTTGAAAGGTGGAATGATCCGTCTAGCACCAATACTGGAGAGCATATATTCAATAGTGAACCCCTTGTCTGCCATAACCACATCTCCACTGCACCACACAGAGCTACCCCAACCAGACCTTTGAATGTGGTAGTGCACTTATAACTTCAGAGTGGAGTTTCAGTGATGTAGGGCTTTCACAGCAGATTTCTGTACAGTCCAGGATGACATGCAGGTTTTGATTGAACGAACAGTAATTCTCTGGCATGGAGGAGCTTATTTGTTGCCTGGAAATCTAAATGGGTAGTGAATCCAGGTAATCGTCCTGCTCAGCATAGCCACGCTTACCCAGAAAATGTCAGCGATAACTTGATTGACTGAAACAAACAAATATATATTTAATTATAAGACAGAACCATTGTATTTACAAAATCATTTAATTCAACAACTGGTGTTAGACTCATACAGGTATGTTATAATTAGACCAAGATTTCAATCTAATAACTTGAAAGAATTTGCTTTACCAAGACGTAAAGTGACCATGGTTTTATTATAGTAAAAGTGTAGTAACATGTTTTTTTAGTGTAATGATTAACGTACCATTTGTATACCCACAGTTTTACCACAAACACCATGGTTAAACTATGGTGAGTAGCAAAACCATGGTTAATCTGTGGATACCATGATTTAATTTTGTGTGTGTGTGGTTTTTTTTATATATAGTAAAATCATGTTTTTTTCGTAAGGGTAATTTTACTACTTGGCCAAAATAAAAGCTGGCTAGTTGCAATATGGCTAACTAACTTTTTAAACGTGCACACAAGACTCTCGAAAAGCATGTTCTCTTTCCTATATAACTTAATTAGTGTAACATTTGAATAAAACTGTTAAAATATAAAATATCAGACGCTGCTTACCTCCTTTTGCCATCAATCAACCATTACTACTTCCTGTGAACGGCGTGCGTGTGACGTCACATGGGGCGGGGCAACGCGATACTCCACCTGAGTCCTTTTCGTTTGATGACTTTTTGTCTGAGTCCGTTTCGTCTGATGACTTTTTTTCTGAGTCTGTTTCGTCTGATGCCTAACGTTAATTGTATGAGACCTGACACCTGACGTCGTTTTTCCTGAGACCTGAAGCTTTTCAGTCAGAGACGCGATGCCGTTTTGTCCGATGACTGAAGCCTTTTAGTCTGAGGCATGACGCCTTTTCATTTGATGACTGAGATCTGAGGATGTCCTAAAATGTACACCGTACACTAGCTGTTTTTTGATCAACAGAATTAATTTACATAATTTAGCATGCAATTAATTATTAACTGAATTGTTAATGTGCGTAAAATGCAGTCTTTATCTTTAGCTCAACACATCAGAATAATACGTTTTATTAATAAAAGATAAAACAATGATGTAAAATTTATAAAGTAAAGACATCACTGTAACTTTCATGCACAACATTTTGTGACAGTAAATGACAGGTTTAGTGCTAATGTACTTAAATGTACCAGTTAAAGTAAAACATATGATGATAATAATATATTTTTACTATTATTTATATTATGTTATAATTATACATACTAATTATAAAGTAAATGTATAATAACTATATTAAAAATAATGCAACATATTACATTAAACGTATTTTTTTTTCATATAAATGTACATGTTTTACTGCTGACATTTCTGTCGTGCCTTTGATTAGCAAAATTGCATGTGCCACAAACTATCAATGAAGCAAAGATTGTAGCATCTACGTAAAACTTTATTTATTTATTTATTTATTTATTTATTGCTATAACTATAGTATTTTTATGGATACTATAGTAATTTTTGAAAACTTTAAAGTCAAACCTTGCGAAAAAAAAGTAGACTATCGCATATTTCTTACAGAATAAGTATAATTATTACAGAAATAATAAATAATAATACGCAAATATGCAATAATACGGAATGTTTTCAGATGTTTAATTGCATGCTAAATGAATTGTTAATGTATGTAAAATGCAGTCAGCTGATCTTTAGCTCAACACATCAGAATAAGTTTTTATTAATAAAAGATAAAACAATGATGTAAAATGTACTTTAAAGTAAAACGTTTAAATTCTGCATTATTACAAATTGCACTTTTTAAAGGCATACTTAAACAGTCATGAAAGTGTTCTCTCTCAAAGTACACTTAAGGGACCTTTTCTTACATTTCATTTCATTTTCTAAGATTTCTTCTCTTCCTTAAATAATAATTTTCCCACAGTATTTTTGATGAGTGACCACACGTAAACAAGTGTAAACAAGTCTGTAATCAGTGTAAGCTGATCTGCTTTCTGTGCGAGTCTCTGTAGGAGCTGCTCTGTGTGAACAGGACTCTGTCCGGCTGCAGCAGCTGAAGGAGTCTGCGCAGAACCGCTCTCCGCAGGAGGATGTAAACCCACGGGTCCAGAATCTGGTTCCAGCTCGCCAAACGCAGAGCCAAGAGAAGCAGCTTCTCACACTGATGCCTCGGCCCTCTGGTTCCTTCATAAAACCTGCTAACGGACATGAGGATGTAAATCTGCGAAACGAAGAGGAAAACGGTCAAACAGTCTAGAGAATCCCAAATGAAGTGACACATAAGGGTTTTATCAAATGCACAACACCTCACAATGTGAAAATGTATAGTTTTTTAACGGTAAAAGACTGTAAACACCTGTTAATTGGTTAATGGTGTGTTCCCGTACTATCCACCTTAGTATGAGGGTGCATCCATTTCTCGAATGTGCGAAGCTTCCGGTGTCATTTGCTTTTAGTTATGCTGTAAAAATACTTTAGACTGGTATTTTTTATCATATTATTTGAATGTATTGTTGTAATTATAAACGCAATGGTCTGTAACACAAATAGCTGTACGTTTACTCACTTAGTTATTTACCGGCACATTCACAGAAAATAGCTTATTTCCGCTTTGCAGAATAAGGTTGTTATATGGTGAAAAACTGTAAAGACAATTTAACTAGATTCATTCAATTTTACACTAAAACGCTATTAAATTGGCAATGTTTGGAAGGGCAAAATAACAAGTCATCTAAGAATTTAGAAGGGAACAATGAAATTAATTGATGTTAACTGAATTAGATACATTCAGGTTTATGTTACATCTTATGTTTTTAATTTGTATGACATATGTGACCCTGGATCACAAGACCAGTCTTAAGTCACTGGGGTATATTTGGATTTTTCTTCTGTGCCAAAAATAATTAGGAGATTAAGTAAAGCTCACATTCAATGAACATATTTTATAAATCTCCTATTGTAAATACATCAAAACTTAATTCCTGATTAGTAATATGCTTTGCTAAGAACTTCATTTGGACATTTGTAAGATTTTTTTTTTTTTGCACCCTCAGATTCCAGATTTTCAAATAGTTGTGTCTTGCCCAAATATTATCTGATCCTAATAAACCATACATCAATGGAAATATTATGTATTAAATGTTCAGATTATGTATAAATCTCAATTTCGAAAAGACTGCTTATGTGTCCAGGGTCACATATATACATTTATGTGTATATAGCAATTGTTTTAGTTCTGGCAGCCAAAAACCAGCAGACTGGCATTTGTAATGTAAAGTTCACAGATGATATTTTATTTTTTACAGTGTACTCACAAGAAAAGGACTCCAACAGACACAGGAGACCACTGTAATGGCAGCCAGCTGCGTCATCATCTCCACATCCAGGGAGTGCAGAGATGAAGATGAGAAAGATCCATGTCTCCTTGCAGCGCTTGACTTAACACATCGGTCCTTAAACCTTGCCTGGAGCAACTTCAGCCCACTTATAGTATTAGACACAACTGAGACGGTCAACGTTACAAGCCCCAGTGTGGAAAAAGCCAGGGAGAGGCTGGCATCAGCAATGGAGATCAGATTGTTAACAGGTAAGAAACACCAGGTGCCAGGGAACTGTGGTTGGTAACTGCCCACGTTAAGCAGAGGGAGTCCTGCCAAAATGAGAGCCGTCAAGGTGATCAGCAGCACGGTGAGGCGGATGCGTGTCATGGTGACGACCGCCGGGTGCAGGAGAGGTCGTGTTATGCCTATGCAGCGCTCCACTGCCATCGCACTGCCTAGCAGCAGAGGGCAAAGGCCAAAAAACACCATGCAACTGCCAAATAATTTGCAGTAAACCTGTGGAGGCTCCATTATTAATGCCGCCCTGTAATGCTTCACCCTCCCAAGATGGAGATGAAGTGCCAAAGCCCCTGTGATCACATGACCAGCCAGGTCGCTTAGAAGCAGGGCTGAAGCCAGCAGTAGAAAAGGAGCTTTGGCTCGTCGGCGGAAGCGGGCATAGGAATGGGCTAGGATTGCAAGCGCGGTTAGATTAGAGAGTGCGCCGAGGGTCATGGTGAAGTAGGACATCCCAAATGCTGGAGGGTTAACCAGAGCTGGAGATGTGGAGTTTCCAGTTTGGTTATCAGGACAGGCAGTAGTGAGATTACAGTCTCTAGAGTTCTGGCATTTAACAGGGAAGGAAGAGGTGAAAAGATTGTCCATACTGTGACGGTCAGGAAATCTTTACAGGCGAGCGTGGTCAGAGGAAGACGCGATGAACGTTTCTCTTCAGGGATGCTCCTGCTAGGAGCTTTATTGTGGTCAGCAAGAAGGGATTCATCTAATATTGCTGCAAGTAGAATAATTAAAAGACAGCAATTCAGACTCTGTATTCACTGCTGAAGTCTACATTAAAATTCAGCACTAGAATCATACTTGAGGAAAACACTGGCACCTTTTACTGGCAAAATGTATGTAAATGTATGCTGGCTCACTGAATGTGTCCAAATATGTGTCCAAATATTACTTACAGGAAGACACAACTGAATAAGCTTGGCATAAGAATGAAAAAATTGTTTTATACAAATGTGACACAAAAAATATGTTAAGTCATTTCTAAGACAACAATATATATTTATATATAGATTGGTAACACTTTAGTATAGGGTCCAATTCACACTAATAACTAGTTGCTTATTAGCATGTCTATTATGAACATATTGGCTGTTTATTAGTGCTTATAAAGCACATATAATGCATGACATTCATAATCCTACCCAATACCCTAAACTTAACAACTACCTTATAAACTATTAATAAGCAGCAAATAAGGAGTTAATTGAGGCAAAAGTCATAGTTAATGGTTAGTTAATAGTGAGAATTGGACCCTAAAATAAAGTGTGACCTATATTTTTTATCTGGAAATACGTTATACTCACCTAATTGAAAGATAGATTTATCTACTTCAGTGTTATTTTAGTATACTTTAATATTAATAAAAATATTATGTAGTATATGTTAATTTAGATTTAATTTTTATATTCACTGTTTTTTTTTAAATACAATTTTAGTTTTAGTTCTTTTTCTTTTCTTTTTTTTAAAAAATAGAATAAGTCAATATTTTATATTTTATTTGTGTTAATGTTTATTTTATTTCAAGTAATGGAAATGTTTTAGTTAATGTTAACTTTTTACACTAAAGATATTTTGGCTGTACTGTAACAGACGAACGATGCTACATTTAATTAAACGTAGAAAGTAGAATGAAAGGGAATCAATAAATAGCAATAAACAAGGAACAAGACAATACAGCATTACCGCACTGACAGCGTGATCATTCACTAGCTGCTCTATAAAAACACAGTGAGCTCAAGGGAGGCAAAAGAGATGCCACCTCAATTTTGTTTTATGAAAGTGAGAGCTTTAGACACTTCTTCATGTTAAATTGCTAATATTTATTTTGTTTTATGTTTGTGCTGTTGATTATTTTTTCATCCAAATATTTGTTTGAGGATGCATTGCCTCTTCTGAGAAACCCCACCTTCTACAAATGTTCTTGAATTATTAAGGACTGAGTTATAGGAAATAAATAAATACTGGTATACATACTTTTTATTGGCTGAATTAAAGGGAAATTGTTGTTTATTTTTTATTGATTCATGGCCATTTGCCAGGAGGGAAAGTAGCCCGTTCCCCTTCTGCTGTGCCAAAAAATCCTTCCATTATCCTCCTTTACCTCCAGCACTTTTCTCACCCTCTGCTGTCTTAATTCACGCTCTTGTCATGTTCTCTCCCCCGAATTTGTTTGCTAACATTAGATTTCTTCTGGGAGGCACAAGTTTATGTTGTGTGTTCACGGTGATTTTCACCTTGTGTTGAACTAACATTAACAAAATAAATCTGTTTTATCTCAAGGGGCAATTGCTAGCTGTTATGATCCATAAAATTGTCTTCCGCGATATAGTTTAAACCGACCAAATCAGCCTGACTACTTTTTGATTTCAAAACCAGCTTTATAACAGAGACTTTTACCAAAAGCAGTTTACAAATGGAAATCATACAAGCAGAAGCATTTAAAAACAGGAGACTAATTCAAAGAGAGCAATTCAGACTCTGTATACACTGCTGAGGTCTACATTAAAATTCAGGACTGGAATCATACTTAAGGAAAGGCACCCATAGCGAAATTTATGCTGGCTCACTGAATGAAATTGTTTTATCTCAAGGGTAAATTGCTATAGCTGTTCGGATCCATAAAACTGACTTCCATTATATAATATAGTTTAAAATGACCAGTTCAGCCTGACTACTTTTTGGATTTACATCCAGCTTTTTTGGAAAACGTAAAGCTTGAAATGACCATATATATAGTGTATATATTTATATATATTTTAACGTTAACATTTTGAAAGAATTTAAGATTAACACTATACTAAGATGCCATTAGTTATCATTAGTTAATGCATTAACTAAAAGCAGCTAACCAAGAGCAGTACATTAATCTTTGTTGACATTAGTTAATAGAAAATATATCTGTTCATTGTTAGTTAATATTAGCTCAGGTCCATTAAATAATATTAACGGAAAACAGCAACTTTGAATTTTTATATTATATTACCAAATGTTGAAATTTACTGAGATTAATAAGATCTTAGATCAGTTTGTGCATTTTTCTTTGCATCCACAATGTCACAGGCACAAAAGCCCCAAAGTCTCGTTGAGAGCAGTTTTCCTTTATTATGTTTTGACATAAATTCTAATTACACACTGGAATTGTGCAATAATTTGAGGACGTTCTCATTCCAGAGCATTTTCGAAAAAAAAAAAAAAATATATATATATATATATGTATTTCCTGGCAAAGAAAGACAGTTAACTAAAAGTTTACCTGCCAAATGTTAAGTTTGTTAACTTTTAGGATTATACTTGCAAGTAACAGACATGAACAAAAAGCACTCATTGATTTCACTGATCTTAAATATTTTTGGAAATACGGTATGGTGAAATTTGTCCCTTGTTATCCAAAATTTTGTGGGCGAAAACCACTCGTTTCAATAGGAATCCACTCGTTGGGATTTCTACATAGATTTCCCAGCTGGTTCACGTTTTCTCATGTATTTGCCATGTTGACCATCAGAAAGCTGCTTGATTTGTCACTGACTTCTGTACGAGCTGCACTTACACTATTGAAAAAAATGTAATAGGACCTGGATTGCACACAGTATATTGCTGAAATTTCACTAATGCACCTATAAATGTACTGTGACAAAATGACTGTCATAGTATTCCCCTTACTCTATATACCACTGAAAATGCGGTGCACATCTTGCCCAACAGCTACTAACAGTAACAGGTTCTCCATCAGAAACTCCGAAATGATGTTTTCTTCTTTCAGACGGACAAATTTGGAATAATATACAATGGAGGTGCACTCTTAGGGTTTTTCGCTGTCAGAAAATGGACTTGGGAGAGTTGAGAGGGCAGTATCTGTCTGTCTCTAGCGCTTTCTTTTTTAACACTATAATGACATGCTGCTCCACTGTGCACTGAAAAGAAACTGCTGTGAGGCTGTAATTGAGTAATCGGTTCGCCTGTTCAAACTTGGCAACTTGTCGTTTTTTTGTTACTGTCCCTGCACCTTGTTCTCCGTATGTGCAATCATACGTTTAATTTTTAAATCATTTTCTCATTTTTAAATCTTCATTTGCTTTCCCTGGGCAACACTGAGTCGATCGCAGTGATTTCCATGAGGGATGATTGATATCAGATGACTAAGAAAGAGCAGCAATTTTTCTTTTTTGAGAAAGTGTGAGGACTGTGCTAAAGAGCCACAGCAGGAAGCCAGTATGACCATATCAGGTCACCCAGAGCCCGTCCAGCTGAGAGGAATTTCAAGAACATTTAGCTCATTAAAAATGGCTATGCTGTAGTTTTGTTTTGGAAATGGTACGTCGCCATCGCATTTTGTAGTTTTAAAGCCACTGCATTCTCAGTTGACCTCAACATGTTTTGCGATCGCTTTCTAAATTTCACCCAGACATGTTTTGTCTACTTTCAACACTATTTAAGTTTTCTTACATTTTTATTAGTAAATTATAATGAATAAAGTCCTTTTGCTTTGATGCTTTGAACTACAGTATATAAAGATATCTGGATGGTCTTTGTGTGCATCAGATTGTTATATTCTCATATATATAAATCAACTTTAAGTTATATTAAATAAATTTAACTCATGAAATCAGTGTGAATTGTGTTGATGGTATTTAGTCATAGTTATAGTTGTAGGAAAAACATTAAATCACATCATAAATGGGAAAAAATAGTATTCGGCTTTAGATGTTTGTATTCAAAAAGCTTGAAAACCTCACCGAAATGCTGTGTCATATGAAATGAAGTGCTGAAACAGATGAAGAGATGTCTGCTTGACTCACCCAGTGTCCCAGTGTCTGTTCGTCCTGTATGTATCAGCTGTGGCCGCACTTCTCCCATGTGCTCCAGGCAGCTCTACCCCTTATCACTCCACAGCCGCTGAGCAAAACAGCCCTCCGTCTCTCTCTCCCACACTCTCCTCATCCCTCATTTTCTGTCTCTCCTTTCTCCATCTCTTTCTTCATCCTTGAAAAGCATCCAACATTTTTTTTAAAGGAACACATCCCTCAAGCTTTTCATCGCTTAGGTTACATATATAACTTTTAATCGGGTATTGAATGTGTCGGATCCATTATATATTTTTGAAGAAATTAAATATATCAACACTGAGCTGCAATCCAATTTTATTCCAGAGAGAATGAGATGTTAAAATCTTCGCCCACAGCATGGAGCACCTGCGGATTTGAATTGCCAATACAGAGAACCATAATGACAGTGATTTCCCTCAGCTCAATTATAATGTGATTTGACTATGTCTGTATTCCCTTCTGAGATAAATGGTACATTGCTTGTTTTCTCAAAAAATACATATATTGTTGTACTTATAACACTTTCAATTAAGTTTCAAACTTATTACCCATAAGATATTAAAAGTGACTGAAATAGAATTGGTTGCTTTTTTTTCAGAATGCCTGAGGTTCTTAACTGGGAAAACATGTGCAGCATGTCTAAAGTGACCTGGTCTTATCAACAGGGAAAAACAATAAAAAGAAAATGAGATACAACAGTTCAAAAATGTATTACAAAGATAATATATATATATATATATATATATATATATATATATATATATATATATATATATATATATATATATATATATATATATATATATATATATATATATATATATGACCCTGGACCACAAAACCAGAAATAAGGAACATTTGTAATTTTACTATCTGAAAAATCACCTATTTTCAACTATTTGAAAATCCTGAACATGGGGGTGCAACAAAGATCTAAATATTGAGAAAATTGCCTTTAAAGTTGTCTAAACGAAATCCTTAGCAATGCATATTTCCAATCAAAAATCAAGTTTAGATATATGGTAGGAAATAAAAAAAAATCTTCGTGGATCATGATATTTACTTAATATCCTAATGATTTTTGGCATAAAGGAAAAATAATTTTTTTTTTTTGGATATTGTTCCAGATATACTATATATGCTACTTAAGACTGGTTTTGTGGTGCAGGGTGACACACACACACACACACACACACACATCAGTAATTTATTCCTCAATATTCAAAAAGTCCATGATAGTCTTTTTTAGATCAACATCCTGATGAAAGATCCAAACAAGGCCCATTATAAGTACATTTCTAGCGGAGTCAGTCAGGTTTAGATTTTTTAGCTGTTGGTATTTGCTAGAATCCATGAACGTGCCATGTATCTGAACAAGATGTCCTGGAACTCCTGCAGAAAATCAGGCCAACAACATTAAAGATACAGCAGTATATTTCAATGTACATGCTAGCGTTATTTTTTTTTTTTATCCCTATTTGCACCAACCCCCCCTTGTGAGTTTCCTGAAAAAAGAGCAAATTTTTTAAGTTTTATCTGACAAAGGAACCCAGTTCTGTTTGTGGTAAGTTCCAGTGGTGTGTAGCAACTGAATATGCTGGAATTTGTTTTTCTTCAAACCCTCCCAAACAACTTGTGATGGATGTGGTGTTTTTTTTCTTGAGGTTTTCTGACCCCAGATCTCCTTGGCCACTCCAGCTATCCTCTTCATATTGGCCTATGTGATCCACATATTTATACTCCAGTCACCCTGGTGTGCTAACAAATGGAAATACGAATGGAAATACAGATCTTCAGAGAAACTCAATAGTTTCTATAAGTAACTGTGGCAAATGTGTATTAGAGAGAAAAAATCCTATAATGTGATTTTGTTGAAATATTAGATTTTTGATATTTTATTTATTTTTTCTATCAGAAGGATAAACAATACAGACTTATTTTCATAATCTTCTTTTGATCATATGTAGGTTGCTTCTAATGCTTACCATCTCTCTATAACAGCTCCTTTATGAAGCATAGATAGATAGATAGATAGATAGATAGTCACAACACAGAAGTAGACCTCGAGGAGAAAGACTGGTAAATAATAATCTTTATTACAGCTCAGTTCTGAAGGGAGAGATGCAATGCAAACAGTTTATTAAATAGAGAGTTCCAGGACCTGAAGGGATGTAGCTCATGTAGTGATTTCTTCCATTATTCTCTTTAACAGGTTCAACAGATGATGCCTTAGGCAAAGACTGGCGGGCAATGGGAACGAGTCCCAGTAAGAGAATCAGGTAAAGAGTGGCGTAATGAACTCAAGACCAGACAGAGTGCAACTGCAGTGACTGTGCATTTAAGCTAGTGTTGATGAGATGGTGACAGGTTTGGTACTCTGATGCTGATTGGTACTCGGGTGATTGTGATCAGGTCAAGTCAAGTCAAGTCACCTTTATTTTTTCGTCAAAGCAACTGAACAACATTCATTAGGAAAACAGTGTGTCAATTATGCAAAGTGACAGTTAAATTTTGGTGTGTGAGTTGATTGGGTCTGAAGAAGCTGGAGTATCCCTGACCCACACACACACACACACACACACACACACACATATATTTATATTTAACATAAAAATGTAACATAAAAATAGAAATATTGAAAAACTGATTGAAAACACTTGAACTGGAAGAAAATATGCAATAATTCATTACAAACTGATTCCTTATCTTTTATTCTACATCTGATGTGTGAAGTTTTTGCTTTAATTTTGCTTGCTTTAAAAAAAGTTTCTTTTTCCAGAATTTTTTTTTTAATTGATTGCAGTCTTTTCTTTTTCAGCTGCCATTGATTTCCTTAGAGTTGTTTCTCAGTATTCCATACCATTTTAAGCTTTTCTTGATTAATTCCATGTTCACTCAAAAAAATAATTCAGTCTAAATTGACATTTTATGTAATTTAATTGCATAACAATTTTCCACCTATTTAGATTACATAGTTTTAATATAAACAAATCAATAAACTTAATGTGAATCATATGCGTCAGTCATACGTGAATGAAACAGATAATATTTATGTAATAATTCACAACAAAGTCTCCACACTGCTCAGTGTTCGTGTGTTTCCAAACTACAGAGTGTTAAAGTTGAATTGAAGCGGTGCAGAAGTTACCTTCATATTACTTGATCTAAAGCTATAAACAATGCTAAAGCAATACAACATCCATTTAATCAGAAATTGGATTTCAAATGAAGTTTGTGGATCATCTTGTTGAAATGTTTTGTTTTTAGGTTTCGCTGGCTAAGCTAAACACGTTTTATGAACACACAGTTAAAACAACCAGCTCAACATTGAAACCAAATACTCAAGAGTCAAGAGCCCAACAAAATGAAACACTTATCTCACTGATGGTGATTTCAAATGAAACAATATAACATCTAAACCTCTGTTAATTCTCATTAAGAGCTTCTCTAGATGTTTGAAAGTAACAAAGTCAAACTGACTAATAATGAGAAGCTGGTAAAGCTGTTTTAGAAGTTGTTTAATCAGATTCTTGAGAGATTTAATGTCTTTTATTTCAGTTAATTCATCTAAGGCTGTGTCTGAAGTCAGTTGTAGTTCTTGTGTTTCTCTTTTCTTCAGTGTTTCTGCTTGTTAACAGCAGCTGTTCATCATTAATGGTCAATCATCACATAATGATCTTCTTAAACTCCAGCACTGCTTCAATGCCACTTTAACACTCTGTAGTTTGGAAACACACGAACACTGAGCAGTGTGGAGACTTTGCTGTGAATTATTACATAAATCTTACCTGTTTCATTCACGTATGACTGACGCATATGAATCAATTTAAGTTTATTGATTTGTTTATGTTAAAACTATGTAATCTAAATGGATGGAAAATTGTTTATGCAATTAAATTACATAAAATGTCAATTTAGGCCGAAACATTTGTTTTGAGTGTTTAATTAGCCAACCCCTGTCATGCTAATTCAGATTAGCACAGCAGGTTTTATATAAATCTAATTTATTTGTAAATAGTAAATAGTATATAGTCGAGGAGTTAGTAATTTGTACTTAATCTGCATTCCAGCTATTTGTAAAGATGTGATGAATACTCCAGACCTAATTTAAGCCCTGTCTGGGAAAACCCCCCATGCTGTTAAATTCATTTAACTTAATTGGGCTCCTTGAATTTAAATGACATTTAACTTACTTTAAAAAATCAAGTTGAATATTCATATAAAAAGTTGAAATTGTTTGAATGCTTTTTATAAGTTAAAGGAACTGAAAAACATATGTTGTCATGACTTTTTCATAATTTTTTTACTGTGTAATAAGTAACTACATAAGAAGATCGCATCACTTCTGGACCAGTCAGTTTGGGCCCAACTTTGAACCTCTTCTTGATTCCTCATGACCCTATGCATCTTATTTTTATTTTTTTTAAATCAGGTGTTAAGCAAGTGTAGTGGCTGCTGTAATGTCTTAGGAGTGAATAAGATGAAAGCTCCTTTTAACCTTGAGCTTATTTTATGTGTAAGCGATTCTCCACAGAAAGCTGGCATATAGATCTTGAGGCAATTATGAAGTTCATAATGGAAGAAGAGAGAACACATTTTAAGATAAGCTTTTTGACCTGTTCACCTGTCTCTGTTTTACAATTTGTCCTCTTTGTAAAAGCCATTAGAGGTCCATAAAATTCAGTTCAAATCTCTGTTATTAATTTTCCACTGCTCTGTGTCTCTGTGTGAGTCTTAATAATGTCACGATCTGCTTTATGATTCCACTGCTACTGAAGTGTTAATACCCAAAGACCACTGAAGCAGAACTTAATCTACCGTGTTTCTTTCTATATTCAGCAGAACAGGACATTATCTTGAATGACGGTTTAAATTTATGATAAATTACATGATTCCTCTGAGCCAGTGAATAGAAAGTCAAAGTGACCTGGACAGTCAGTCATCAACAGTGTGTTCGCAAACTTAACTTGTATTATTAAATGGAAGCAACAAATTTGATTCATTACCATTAAAATAATTATACAATTATACAGAATGATAAAATGCTAGTTTTCTGTTGCAAACTTATTATGGCTATAATGTTAAATATGGGTATTTGCATCCTAGTGTAAATATAACATATAAGCTACGGTTTAAATTTGTGTGTATTCAGGATTGTTTTCTTTTTGCACTGTATGAATAGCAATATATATATATATCTCCCATTGCTGCACAGTCTTCTTTATCTCTATTTGAACTAGGATATTATTTGTTTTGTAGCCTGCAAAACAAAAGCCATATCATTCAGTATGTCTTAACTCATATTTCAATCTTTGATTTCCTGCTTCACCAGTAGCATTAGTAGATTCAACTGGACCATAATTGGACTGCATGCACATTCACAAATGAAGCACATCAAAGCAGGTTCCAACGATAATAAGCATGACATTCAAAGAAGCAGATATCCCAGACGTGAGGAGAATCCAAATAAACATTTTAATATAAAAAAACCCTGCAACATCAAAAAATAAAATGAGCATTAAATAGTGACAGGCAGATAAGGAAAATTGCAGAATACTATCGATTCATGTGCAAAATGTAATGCTCAGCTTCACCATAACTAAAACAATTCATGAACCAGTTTATGCAGAATAATGTGTTGAATAATGATACGGAAAACAAGAGCAATTATAGTTTCACTAATAAGATAATATTCTCAAGTATTTTATATGGGAAAAACCTGAATCTTCTTCCTGCTTGATCACTGATGACAGGAGCATTGGGGATGGTTATTCTTTGTTTTAAAAATATAAATTGTACATTAATTTTTTTTTTAAATAAAACATAAATAAAAACAATTACAAAACAAAAAAATTATAAAACATTAATTGGAATGTTTTTTACACTATTGTAAAGTTTGGGGTTAGTACATTTCTTTTAAAGAAATTAATAATTTTATTCTGCAAGTACACATACAGTATTTTTCATAAATGACAGTAAATACATTAAAAATGTGAAAAAACATAAATTTTTTTTCTTTAATAAGTGCTGTTCTTTTGAAATTTATGTTTATCAAGAGGCCTGAAATCAAAAATATGAAGCAGCACAGCTGTTTTCAACACTGATAATGATAATAAATGTTTCTTAAGCAGCAAATCAGAATAATAGAATGATTTCTGAAGAATCATGTGTCACTGAAGACTGGAGTAATGATGCTGAAAATTCATCTTTACCATCACAGGAATACATTTCATTTTAAAATAAATTAAAATAGAAAAAAAATATTTGTTATTATAAATATATATATATATGATCGCTGTTTATTTAGCCAAGTAAGACTAAATAATAGAAAATCTTTTGTTAATCCTGGATCAACATTACTTGCCAGAAATATTGACTAAACTCAATCCCTAGCCCTAAACCTAACCCTACCCATTATTTATTCCTAAATTCAGAGGGAAATGATAACTGATTAAAAACAAGGGTGTAGGAACACCTAACCCTGATCGTAAGCCTAAAACAGATTTTTCCTGAAAAGGTATCCCTCAATTTTGATTGGTTAATTAAAATGTTGCACATACAACAACAAGGTTTCAGTCTCATGATCTTCATCAGGTCTAGAACAAATGTTCAGGCACAACCTCATTTAAAATCAACACATGACCAATCACTTCAATCACAATCAATGATGTAGGTTACCGAAGGTTATATTCTTACTCATGGAGCATCAGTGAGTATTTGAACCTTTTGTAATAGAGTCCCTCAGTTGCCCAAAATCATACAGTTATTGTTGGAAAGGGCTCAAATACACAAAAGATGCTGGAAAACCAATGAATTCATGAGAAAACAAGGGACTCATAAACAACTATATATATATATATATATAAGAAAAAAAAGAAAATAAGAAAATAAAAATAAAAATAAACGTCCATGGAAAAACACAGTATTAAAATGTAGGCGTATTTAAATTTTTTGAATGGGGTAATTTTTATAAATTCAACTATTGTTCAACTATTTTTATACATTTTTTTTTTTTTTTTGAGGTAACCTTCAGTAACCTACATCACTGATTGTGATTGGTTATGATGTATTTTTGCAGTGATTGGTCATGTGTTGATTTTAAATGAGGTTGTGCCTGAATATTTTTTCTATACCTGATGAAGGTCATGGTACTGAAATGTTATTGATAAAGTTTTGGATATATGTGCAAGAATTGAGAGTGAGTGGGCGGATTTATTTTTAAATTATTTTTTTTTTTGGACTTGGTTTGGTCTGTTTTCCTATGCACCTATTTATTACCTGCAGGTGTGCGAGATTAATTGTATATATATATATATATATATATATATATATATATATATATAAAACTTACTGACCTCAAACTGAATCATATTGATTTTAAGAAGAAATTGCAGCAAAAAAATAAAATAAAAAAATTATATATATATATTTATACACACACAAAAACACACACAAACAAAGCAAAGAGACACGTTATAATATGTCCTTAAACAATAAAGATTTCTTTAACAGCATTTAACATTTTCTTAATAAAATGATCCTGAGGGAAAGGAAAGTTCCCCTAGAAGAATTCTCCAAATGCATTTTACAAAAATTTCCACAGAAAGCATACAGAGAAATGTGACACTCCAACTTGCAAAAAGATGAAAAATTGAATAGTTTGTTGAAATGGCCTCTTAAATGTGTGATTCACCGGTGTGAGTATTGCTCCTGGAGGCCTGTGAAAGAGTGCAGGCAGTCAGATGATTTGTCTAGCTCATTTATATTCACAGTCACAACTAATTATTACTGGAAACGCATCTCAGTTTGACTAAAATGCTGCAATGATCTTCACGTCCCTTCTTAAAGCATTCAGAAAGCAAACATGCAAACGAGAAATGCTGTTTCTCTTCTGAGCGTGCAGGTAGTATGTGATCTTTGACATCACTGTTATTATTGTAATGAGTACGCTTCAACTCATGACTTGATTGATGATGATGTCAAAGCAGCAAGTAAACACATTTAATGGTCTCAAAATGTTAAAGGAATAGTTCTGCCAAAAAAGAAAATGTATTGAAAATGTATTCACCCCCAAGCCACCCAAGATGTAAATGAGTTTGTTTCTTCAATGGGAACAGATCTGGATAAATTTAGCATTACATCACTTGCTCATCAATAGATCCTCAGCAGTGAATGGGTGCCGTCAGAATGAGAGTCTAAACAGCTGATAAAAACACCACAGTAATCCACAAGTAATCCACATGACTATATTTTTCTTGTAAAGTGAAAAGCTACATGTTTGTAAGAAACAAATCTATCATTAAGGCATTAAGGCCAAAACACCTGTTCATAATCCACCATAACACTTCTGCCAGTGAAAGTCCTTCTCCTGTTTTCCTCTCTCATTAAAACCCACTGATGTATTAGTTTAGAACTGTTTTTGCTTGTAAACAGAACTTGACCAGTGCATATTTCTCCCCTGATTAGGACAAGATGACTTATTGTCACTGGAGAAAACAATATTATAGAGGACTCATGTTTTAGATGGAAGCAATGGTTAAAACCTTAATGATGGATTTGTTTATAACAAGGCACCCATTCACTGCTGAGGATCCATTGGTGAGCAAGTGATAAAGACACATTTCTCTAAATCTGATCCCAAGAAGAAAAAAATTCATTAAGTAATTTTCAACAAATGTTCATTTTTGGGTGAACTATTTCTTTATTGATAGCAAGAGCTATCTGGTTCCTCTCGGAGACTGAGTTTACCTGCGATTTGCTTGTTTGGTTTGAGTTCATCTCTGTGTATTTCCTCTTCTGTGGTGCACAGATGCAGGACAGGAATTTGGCATACTCCTCTCTCACCTGTCAGGAAATTACAAAGACATTTATCACAGAAAATAGCAAGTGCATTTTTATGGTCATCAGTTTATCATCATAACAAATGCTTTACTGAGAGTTTAACGACCTTTAGTCTGTTTATGATCTTTGAAGTCAACGGAACGCTAATATTCTCTGTTAGATCTTGGAGTGAATGGCACAGAGACTGTCTTTATACATAAAAGATGCATAAGATTATCCAAAAATAATGCTAAGAGGACTTATAACCATACATAGTTCCACTGCATAATTCCATATAATGTCTGTAACCTGATGTTTGACTACTATGCTTTTATCCAAGGTTCGTAATGGCATTATATGAATAACTAGGCTGTTTATAGGTTTATATGAGCGTTTAGTATGATAATTCATGTCTCAAATGTTTATATAATTTCCTGGAAAAGTGTGTCATATTCTCATTATAGAAATCATGTTTAAATGATACTCTGCAAGAGCAGGAAAAATGGCTACCATGTGAATGAAAAGATAACATTGATTCATGTTTGAGGAGGAGAAACATGGACTTTGCCATGTCTAAATTTGATTTTGTTGACAATCTCAAACTTCAATCAATGCCTAGCGCGGTTGCCAAGACGTTACTCTAAATGCGAACAGACAATAATAATTTTATTCATTTTTCAATCATTTGATTTAATAAGTGCATATTTAAACCCAGCCACCTCTCACTAAAACGTTTGCTATTATAAATGAACTGTAATTCTGTTCTTTTTTAATGTTCCATTTATCATTCCCTGTCCTGTGTCAACATTTATTGTTTTATTATTACTTGTCCCAGGCTTAATATTTTGATAAAGCCATGATTGATCTATCAATTTATATGGTCATCGTGACGTGTTTAGACTTTAGAGGAACAGGACTCACTTGTTTTGAGAGCCAGCAGTGCATGATGAACATCAGCACCCCCTGCAGGCTGCTCAGTATAGTGAAGATGTAGGACATTGCCAGAGTGCCTTTATCAAACTGAAAACAGCCAAACACCCACATGATGCCAAGGATACACAGCTGAGCGATCGCAGTGACCATAAATGCCCTGTAGGTGGATATAGAGATCGGAAAGCTAAAGTGGGCTGCTTATAGCACACTCTTACAAACACTTAAAAGCATTAGAGCATAAGAGACATCATTCAAAAACATGAATTAAAATCACAATTATTCCAAACTTTGATCAGTAGTTTATATATATATATATATATATATATATATATATATATATATATATATATATATGTGTGTGTGTGTGTATATATATATATATATATATATATATATATATATATATATATAGGGTTTAATAACATTTCTCACTTGATTTTGCGTAGACTGTTTAAGTCTGGGTTTAGGGAGGAAAATTTTTCCGCCAGCTTCCATATTGTTATGAGGAAGAATAATACATTAACCTGAAACAAACAACACAAATTTTAATTAAAAAGGCAAAAATAAAATTTCAATTATTTTTTAAGATAAATGTAATCATTGTTTGATTTATGTTTAAATACGAAATAAAATATGTAGTATAACATTTGTTTTGGCCTTCTGTGACTTTCAGGAAAGTGGAAAGTGCCACGTTAAGAGGTACTTACAATAATTATGACACAAACTGGCCCGTAAAAGCTCCAGATGAAGCCCCCTTTAATGTTGAGCCAACAGCTAAAAAAGAAAACTATCTTAATACCATCCCAAACAAACCTGAAATTCTGATTAGCGTCCGCAAAGATATCAGAAACGTCTGAAACTCACTAGTTATCTGTACCATATCCGCTTGCATTCACTGTGGCTGAAATGGCAACAATAACAGCAGGAACTCCATAACCAGCGGCAAACATGTAGATGGGTCTCAGCGTTGTGTTGAAGACCAGCACCACCATGCGGAAGAGCTGCACTCCTTCCAGACACATCCAGCAGAAGGAAGCCAGGAAGAAGTAGTGCAGAATGCCTGCAACGACTGCACAGCCCACCTGGAGGACAGGAAGTGAACACTCAGGATATTCACTATCACTTCAGAACCAGACAAACCAAGCCAGAACTATGAACTCATGCGAAGCCACAGTTTACCTTATTCTCTGTGCGGGTGATGCCCACGAGGAACACAAAGTAGGCGATGAAGAGGCTGATGCAGAGGTGGAGGTGGATGGTGTTGCGTGTGCTCTGGATGGATCGCACTAAGTAAAACGTGACGATGCAGATGAGGAGGCAGACCAGAGACAGTGGCAGTCCCACCAATGTGAGCAGACGCAGCTCGTATACATCCTGGTTAAGAGAGTAAATGAAGATTCTCCTTATTCTCCAGATTTGACCTTACAGTTAGAGTGTGAGCACATATACCGTATTTTTCAGTCCAAAAATACGTCATGATGGGGAAAAAAACTGGATGCACTGGACTATAAGTCACATTTATTTAGAATGAGGAGAAACCATTACAGTCTCCAGCCGCAAGAGGGCGCTCTATGTCTTCAGTGTAGACTACAGAGCACTGAGCAGCATAGAGCGCCCTCTCGTGGCTGGAGACGGTAATGTTTTCTTTTGGTTCATGTCTCTTAGTTCCATTTCCCTTGGTTCATGTCAAATTAATTTTGATAAATAAGTCGCACCTGACTATAAGTCGCAGGACCAGCCAAACTATGAAAAAAAGTGTGACTTATAGTCCGGAAAATACGGTAAGTATTTGCAGCATCTATTTAATCTTCTGTTGCATTGCAGATAACATTAAAAGCCATTGCAATCATTCAGGGTGTGACCTTTGACCCTTGCCCATAATCCTGTATGACTATCATCCTAATATGTAATTTGCTGCATTCGGTAGCAAGTCAGCGACTTTGCGCGCAACGTTTGAGCATTAACATACCTGATTAAACTCATTTCAAACAGGCAGCATAAATGATCTACAACAAATTAGAGAGAGACTGAGCATATATTACATTACTACAAGTCTAATTTTAAAAGTTGTTCAAAAACATACAAAATCTGACCACCAGGTGCAACTTTCAAACATATTTTTTTTATTTAGCTTAACTGCCACGGAATGGAACACACAGGATACAAACCCCAATGTCATAGAGAGCCATCAGCACTGCAAAACTGCTGAGGTGAGAGCAGGAGCAGACGGTGCGAGTGGCGCTGGAGCTCACTGTAGTGCAGCCCTGTGTTGACCACGCGCCCCCTTCCAGTTTATGATCCCAAAACACACAGATATGCTTCTCATCCTTTTTCTGAAGGGAAATATACATGCAGAAATAACTGATATTATGTCATATTGGTGTAACACATTATAGGAGATACATTGAGAGTAAATTGTTCCATACCTCCAAGTGAGAAAAGGTGAGATTTACAGGTTTCTTTAGATTGGCTGTCTCATTGTTACTAACAGTGGCAGTTACAACTTTTGAATTGATCTTGAAAGTTTGGTTTTCCCACGTCTCTAAATGGTTAAAATAGCTGTTGAGGGATTTCTCCAGATTTTTGTAGCTGAGGAAAGCTGCAGTAGTAAAGCCTGGTTGATACAAAGACAGTAAAAATCACTTTATATTGTCCAAAAATAAAAAAAGTAATTTTGTATTTTTTCATTTGAATAAATTCAATTAGGAATACATACCAAGGTGATTATTTCCTGTTGCTGTGTCCCAGGGAGAGGTAAATTGTGTGTCACTGGTGGACATTATCAAATCAGATGGAAAACTGTCCCTTTTTAGCAACATCACCACTTCTGAAAGGCAAAAAACACATTACGAATGTCAGAATAAATTCAGTGAAGCAGATGGATGATACCGAGGTGTCATATATATATATATATATATATTATTATTATTTATGTTTTGTGTGTGTGTGTGTGTGTGTTTGTAGACCTACCGTATTTTCCGAACTATAAGTCGCACTTTTTTTCATAGTTTGGCGACTTATAGTAAGGTGGGACTTATTTATCAAAATTAATTTGACATGAACCAAGAGAAATTAACTAAGAGAAAACATTACCGTCTCCAGCCACCAGAGGGCGTGAAGACATAGAGCGCCCTCTCACGGCTGAAGACGGTAAAGTTTTATCTTGATTCTTGGGTCTAAATAAATGCAACTTATATATGCTTTTTCCTCATCATGACGTATTTTTGGACTGATGCGACTTATACTCAGGTGCGACTTATAGTCCGAAAAATATGGTATTTCTTACCAGTTTGATTGCTTAATCTCCTGGTCACACTTTTTGACAGCAGAGGTCCGATCAGTTTTAGCATGATTTCCACAATACTAAACAATGCTGAGACTTTAGCATTATCACCATGTAAGCCAGCATGAAGCAGTTCATCTAGAGCTCTCAGAAATGCCTATGAGGGTAAAATGAGAGAGATTTGTGGATCAAGATAATGTTTAAGTATAAGCATTCATTTGAACTCAGAAGTTAATTAAACTTAAGAGCATTTATGATAAACGAAAAAAATACTTTAATATTATTTCTGTTAAAACTTGTATGTCGTGTATTTAAATATATTTGCAATACACATTTCTAATGATGAAGTTGCATCGACAATAAGTGCACTTCTATAAAGCATGACATAAGATTATTAAAACAATGATTTCAAATGTTCTTTAAAACTTTTAATTGGACATTACAAAATGCACTTTTTTTAGTTTGTAATGCAAAATTGTCTAAGCGTTATAGACATATTTTAAAACATGCTTTAAATGCAAGTTCTCTTTCTTTATAGGGTATTCATAGCCAAACTATTGTATTTTTTTGCAATAAAACTGATTTACAAATTAGACTGATTTATCACCTCCAAAAGTTTTTCACCATCCACTCGTGTAAACTCACTCTGACTCAGTACCAGACAGCTGTTGTTCATCAAAGAGACCAGTTTTATGAGCTCTGGCAATGCCTACACAGAAAACTGAGATCAGTTTCTGGATCATTATGCATTGCTGTAATATTCTGTATCAGTAGTCTAGTAAAAGTTATGCAGTACCTGGGATGCTTTGCTCTCACTTAATAATCTGTCGCAATTAATTTCTGAAAAACAAAACAAATATAAGCAAAATCACATGAGGAAAGTTATGGCTGTGATTAAGTGATCACATCTGATAATCAGACCAACTGCATAGATTCAGTTTGTTAGCAAAACAATCATTAAACAAAAACCAATAATATTACACTCAAAAAAATAAATAAATAACTAAAATAACAAGTCAGTTATATTATTGTTCAGTGCAAACACAGGCAATCATTTGTGCTCTAAATTATGAGAAAGCATGAAATATAAGAGATATTTAGGAACCAAATTGAACTTGAAGAGAGAACTCTAACCTGTGCACTTCATTTGCTTGTGACCATAGTTAGTGAATCCTGAGCTGCACACACATTCATGGCCATCTTTGTTGTTTTTGCATTCTCCTCCTCCACATATAAATTTATCAATCTCACATACACCTTCAACAACATCAGAACAGCATTGTGGAAAATGCATTTCTCAAACATAAACTTCAGTGTGTCAAAATGTGAATTTGAACAGTTTTAAAGGACCTACTCTCGCAGGATTCATATATATCAGTGAAGTTAGTTTCTCCTGACTTCAGTCTGAATCCTGCATCGCAGATACAGTAGAAATTGCCAGGAGTGTTATGACATGTTGCATGTTTTCCACAAAAACTAGAGTCGTCGCATTCATCTCTGTCTGTAATTTAAGGACAGATAATAAACAAAAACATTGCCAACTGTAAACTCTCACAGTAGGTTTGCAAGCAAATAGATGGCCCAAAAATATCTAGGCTAAAATAGTTTCTTACCAATACAATGAACTCCTTGTCCTGACTTGAATATCTCTTTTCCATTGCTGGAAATGTAGCCAATTTGACACGTGCAATTATAACCTCCTTCAGAATTGATACATTTTGCATTAGGACCACAATCAGCGCTGCCGACCACACATTCGTTGATGTCTGAAATGATATAAACAGAGATTGAGATGTTTTCTCTGCTGCACAGAGGTCATATGAGATTATCAGATCAAGCTCTCTTTACCTTCGCATTCAATCGCAGTTGGAGTTGCAGTAAATCCTTCATGACACTGACAGACGTAGCTTCCATTAGTGTTGAAACAATCAGAATTTTTTCCACAAATGGGTGGTTCTAGCTCACACTCATTTTCATCTATAGAAATGACAATAAAACTTTGAGTAGCCACAGCACTTTTTCTTGATTTTAATCTACAATTCATCAATAAGAGTTTTATAAATCTGTCCCATATTTGCAGTAGAATTTCCAGCTATTCAATAATTTACAATATCAACAGAGATTGATTATTATTTTGTGTGTGTGTGTAAGTGTGTGTCCAGTATAAATGTTGGCATGTACAACACAAGTAAAATCATTTTAAGCCCTGATATAAGAGTTGTCAACACAATAAAAGTAGGTTAAGAAATGTATGAATGCATCATATATATTGGCTTTTTATTCATACCTACACACTTTCTTTTTTTAAACTTATATCCATGTTCACAGGTTGTTAGCATCAGGATGGTCTCTGTCAATGCTAGAAGACCTGTAAGGAGAGAGAAAAAGATTCTGTAAATGCACATTTAGTATCTTGGTGAAGTCTGATGCACATGTAGTGAGCTCCAAAAGTTTGAGACCACACTAATCCGGTTTTTTTTTTATGCAATCCTGAAAATATGCTAATACGTTTGGGAAGTATCAAAGTCAAATCATAGACATTCAAAAATTCATGTTTATTTCCAGTCAGAACTTTTACTTTTCAAGCAGTCGTGTAAAGAATGTGTTTGTCTTAAAAAAAAAACAACCAAAAAAACATTTTCAGTAGTGGTTTGAAACTATTGGACATAACTGTATATAATCTTGGTTTAAAAACAATATAACTATTTTGCTGTCATGCATGTCAGATGTTTTGACCCAACCTAATCTTATAGGTAAGACATGCTAAAATGAACCAAAATGATTTATTTCCTATAATGGCTAAATTGGCTTTGCGTCTACTAGGTGTAACAGTCTTAGAAAACAAAGTTGGAAGCAGAATAAATATATTCAGTTCATTCTATTTCCACTCATTGTTCATGACAGTTGCATTGAAATGATGAGCAGTCAGGAAGTCCACTCGAGGGCTTTGGGTGGGGTGCTGTGCAGATCACCACACTGTTACATGCTCTGACCACAGGCTGGGTCAGCTACTTCTAACACTTTTACAGCACACTGGTGACTCAACCATAACCCAAGGAGCGCTCTTGCTAATTATTTTGTAACCAAGCACCAGGCAAACAATATTTTTAAGGATTTTGTTCTTATTCTTTTTAGTCTACCAGTAAGGTTTATGTATTTCCCCCCCCTCTTCAGTCATCCCTTGGTTTAATGCTATTGTCCTACCATCCTGGGCCTCTCAGCTGTGGACACATGAAAACACCTTGGATTTCCTGTCCTGATTCATTTTCCGCCAATGTTTTTCCATTGTCAAAATCGAAGCCATGTAACTTTAAGCTTTAAAGGGGAAGTTCATCCCAAAATCTGTCATAATTTGCTCACCCTCATGTCATTCCAAACCCTACTTCTCCTGTGGTTTATTTAAAAATATGTTTTTGAAAGGTGTGTTTTTGTTTATTTTTTGTCAATAGTTATCAAAATTGTTCTGTTATACATTTTTTTTTTTTTCAAAATAACTCTTGTGTTCCCCAGAAGAAATGAAGTCATAACGGTTTGAAACAATGAGTAAACGATGACATAATAAAAATTGAGCTAAACAACACCCAGTTTCACTTGTCATTTTCCCACAATATCACATTGAACTCACAATACTGGGATTTTACTGTTTTACTTTTGCACTGTCTTTGAAGGTTCAGTCATTACAGTGTTTGCATCTAAAGCGGTCTTAACTTGTATCAGAAATACCCCAATAACCGATTCAAAAAAATCGCCATTTTTGCTTCACGGTTGTTTCCCAAACACTTAAACAGAAGGTCTTAACACTTTGAGCTCTGAGAAGACAAATGGATTTGGTCACAGCAGATTTTCCTAACTGTGTAAGTTTCATGTCATGCCCATTTACTGTTTCTCTAGTTTTGAAACTGCTAAAACTACGCAGTCGTTGGCAGGGTAACATCTCAGTAAGCAAAACCACACAGTGAATCAACATCTGTCTCTACATTCATCAGTGGAAACCTCAATCCTGAACAAAGAGTGACTCACCCAGACTCAGCAGATACATGCGCCTCATGGTCAAAGAATGAAAGAGACTTGCAAAATGAAAAACCAATAATGAAAACGGTTATGTTTTGATCCTAAGCAAAGTTTTTGATGCTCTTTAAAAGTTGTCTTTCTTCAGGCTCCTCTCCAACTATCTTTGGTTTCTATGCAAGGCTTGTAGAGTCACTCCTCACGTTTCCCTTACCATCCAGAATAAAAGTGAGGCAACTTTTATATTTGAATGCCTCCTTTTCTCAGTCTTGTTCTCAGATTAGGTCTTGTCTCTCTCTCTCTCTGACTCTAATGCTGAAAAAGCCTGACGTACCTGAAAGAGTTTTGTCAGTGTGGTCCAGCCCCCTCCTCTGGTTGACACTGAGAGGGAGGGAGTGGGGAAAAACATTTTTTTTCATTTATTTTTGAGTAACTCCAAGTTTCTTGTATTTTAATCTGTTCACAGAATCTTTTCTATCTCATTAAGAAGCTCTCTTCTTGTTCTTGTGTTTTCTTCTTGTTTATTGAATTGATATTGGTAATGTTATACATAAAGCGTTTAGGTAAAGTTGTAAATCAAATAGAGATTTATTAATAAAGCATTTTAAAAGTTAATTGGTAGTTCAAAATATGATTCATTTAGGGTTTTTGAAATAAATGACCCTGGACCACAAAACCAGTGCTAAGGGTACATTTTTATGGAATTGAGATTTATACATTATCTGAAAGCTGAATAAATAATCTTTCCATTGATGTATGGTTTGTTAGGATTGGACAATATTTTGCAGAGACACAACTAGTTTAATATCTGGAATTTCAGAAAAAAAATTAATAAATTAGAAAGCATTTGTGTGACTTCCTGTTTTTGTGTTGTTATGAAGGTGTCATGGAGATGATCTTAAAGAGCGTTCTGTTTCAGTTTTGATGTTTTAATCACCCATGCAGTTTCTAACACATACTTTTTTTTTGTTAGTATTGTTTTAGTTTAACAATAATCCAATGTTCCATTCCTAAAAATGCTTTTGCCAAAATAACTTTTATAGCCTGTATTCATATGCAGAGGTTCCTATGGGAATGTTTGTGTGACAGATTTAATGTTACATTGCGCTGACATTGTCCAAAGTTAAATTTGCTCGAACAATGTCTTCCAACTGAGTTCCTTTGGGCTAGATTCTCAAATGGGACAAGTCAACAAGTAATGTCCCAGACCTCTCAAAAGTGGCACCCATTTGTGCAGTTCTGGCGTTGATATGACCTGTTAATTGATTCTTTGATATTTGATATTGATATTGATATTCTTCTTACATCATATTTTAAAAATGGATGTTGTTGTAAGCATTGGGGAGATTTGTATCGCATTCGCTACCCATAAATAAATGAGGGCTCTGTTCCAAAACCTTCTGAACATCACACAGTAGGCACACTCTCAACGCAAAAAGGATATGATAACTGTGCTATGATAGCTCATTAAGATACCTCAGATTATAAACAAACATCCAGGCTGAGGTATGAAGCAAGAGATTTGTTCGAGATACTGGTCATTGTGAAGTTCTGCAGAGATTGCTTATCGTCTTCTCAAATCTTGGTCTCTAATTTCTTCAATACCTTGGTTCAATCTAATAAAAATGTTGTACCAAACAATATATTTTTTAAATGTTTGTTTGTGCTATGAGTAATAACTAATCATATAATTGTTTGAAAAACTTCGTTTTGAAATATACTTCATAAACGATAATCCACTTGCATAATTCAAACCCAACACATGTAGAGTGATTAGTTATTTTTACACTGCTGGTCATGTGATTCCAGCTTGTGGTTAACCCGAGGACACACTTTTTCCATCCATAGAAGTGTCAGGTGTGGCATGTAATAGGTTAAAAACAGCAAGCATGTATACAACACAACAACATAACAAGTTCTAAAGGTTATCTATAAAAAGCTTTTGCCATGAGTTCTACTGATTTATTATTGACCTTTCTCAGACGAGGCTTCCGTCCTTCAGGCCATTTCCCCAAACAGACTAAATCTGTGATGTTCTGAAGTTATTGTTTACTGTATGTCTGTCCATTTGTATTGGTGGTGTCTTTTGTCTTTTTTGTCCAAACAGCTCGTGATTATGATCATTTTAACATGACATGAACACGTTATGGGCCAGATTTGCTAACATCTTGCACCAGTGCAAATCCTTTTTTGATTGTAAAAAATTACTATCAAGATTTACTGAAGTCATAAAGTGAAAAATTAGTGATGAAAAGATGTGGACAGTTATTTTTGTGGCTAAACTTATTGCATATGCATTTGTAGGAGTATTTATGAAAACATTATGTGAGGGGTATATTTTAATATAATTTTAGGTGAAGTTTGCGCAAGTCGCTTTACTGGTATTTTTTATTAATCGCTCATAATTGTATGTCTTAACCCAGTATGCGCCTGTTTTAGTATATTATACGCATTTGTTCATCATTAGCTGTTTAAAAAAAATCATATCAGAGATATGAAAATATGTGCATACATATTGTGTGTCTGTAGCTCTGCGAATCCAACAGCAACACAGAAAATGACACAAACATAAAGCTTTATCTGATAAGAAATATAGTCAAAATATTGTGAAATATTTTTACAATTTAAAACAACTGTTATTATTTGAATATATTTACATTTTTTATTTATTTAAGTGATGCAATACTGAATTTTCAGCATCATTCCTCCAGTCTTCAGTGTCACATGATCCTTCAGAAAGCATTCTGATATGCTGATTTGCAGCTCGAGAAACATTTCTTATTATTATCAGTGTTGAAAAACAGTTGTGAACACTGACGGGAAATAGATTTGTGATTGCAAATGTGCAGGAAACCACAACAAATATATTCAGTGATATTCACCCCCTTAAAATATAGTACCACTTTTTCAATACTGTCCTTTTTTTTCATTTCTACAACATAGGGTCTTTAATTTGGGTGTGTATTTAATGCTTTAACATATTGATTTCAAAATTCCTGTCTTAAGCAGTACATGGGTTAGACTGAGTATAGAAAATAGCTTAATAATAATAGTATTATACAGAACTTATAGTTATAAATGAAATGTATACTTATGCTTCTTTCTGTATTATTGTAGTGTTTTCTGAAGCAATGTAAAAATGTTTAATTACATATACTTCGTGAATTGCTTTAAATAAATAAAAGGCACTTTACACAAACCTAATAAAACGCTAAACTGTGTTCTGTCAGTGTGCTAATGTTCCTCTTTCTTAGGCGTTTCTTTTCATCTCTACTAGTGCTTATATAGCGTTTAATTTTAACCAGAAACTACCCAACAGCCACCACTTCCTCCACAAAACCACAAAACACTTCACATTGTGTGTGTAGGTGGTAGCTAAGTTGTTCTTGGTAATTTCTAGGTTGTTGACAGTTTGTACGTGTAATTGAAGTGCTCTTACCACACCTTTACTCGATAAGAGCATAATATAAGATATCATTCATGTCAACAGCACAGCATTGGTGCAGGCCAATGTTAAACATTTTTATGTTTTGTTAAAATCCCTAAATTTGAGCAGTAATTATGTTTGACTTTTTTATAAGCATAAGCAGTATATGTTTAATAAGAGAAAACATGAGCACAGTTAATAGGTCCTGTATGATTGTGCATTTGCTGTTTACTGTGAAATCTTTCCTGTTTTCTTTCAGGTTATTGACCTTTTGCACATCCTCTATTGAGGATTAGAAGAGGAGAAAGTTTCCATAGTTAATTCATTTAGATTCACTTCATCTTAATTCAGTTGACATTCACAACCCATTCATTTCTCTCTCCAATTGTTTGTGTATCTACACAATATTATATTACAAAAAACTTCTAAATCATTTTTATTGAGGTTAGCAAATTGTCATTATGTTTAAAGTAAAAAATAAAAAAAGGGATACTCCACCCCAAAATGAATTTTTGTCATTAATCACTTACCCCCATGTCGTTCGAAACCCATAAAAAAGCACCATTCATCTTGAGAACACATTTTAAGATATTTTGGATGAAAACCGGGAGGCTTGTGACTGTCCCATAGACTGGCAAGTAAAGTCAAGGTCCAGAAAAGTTTGAAAGAAATCGTCAGAATAGTCATCTCTTGTTTCAACTGTAACGTAAATTTTTTTACATTTAATTTGTGACATACAGCCAAGTATGATGACCCATACTCAGAATTCATGCTCTGCATTTAACCCATTCAAAGTGCACACACACAGAGCAGTGAACACACACACACACACACACCATTTTGCCAACGTTTCTATGCGTATTTACCGCCAGTGATGTGGAGAGACACAGAGGAGACAAATGGTTGAATAATGTCTTTATTTTTTACTTTACTTCATTTTTACTTCATTTATTTTTTTCGCGTACAAAAAGTATTCTCGTTAAGGCTATAACATATCGTTATGGTTGAACCACTGATGGCAGATGGACTATTTCATACTTTGCTGGACCTTGACAGTGTAATTTACTTATGAGACAGACACAAGCCTCCTGGTTTTCATCTAAAATATCTTAAATTGAGTTTGTCCAAAGACGAACAAATTTTTTATGGGTTTGGAATGACATGGGGTTAAGTGATTAATGACAAAATGTTAATTTTGGGGTGGAGTAACCCTTTAACTTAAGAGCTCCCGCTACAGACACTCAACTCTTATTAGCTTGTTAGCTGCTCTGCTTTCTTTAATAAGTTACACAATTGCCAACCCACTTTTGATTAGTGATTAGCCTGTTTACATGTCCTAGTATTCAAAATATCATTACTCACCTAGATCCTGTAGTCTGGGACTGGGGTATTAATACAGTCAATGGTAAGGCGATGGCTGAGCGATATCCAAGCAAAGCCCAGTTTAGACTGGCATTGCAACAAACCCCTTTCAGTTGAGAAAACTAAAAGAAATGACTTCAGATATTTATATACATAATCACATTTGATGCTTTTTTTTAGGATTTTAGAGGAAACAAAAGGGCAAAGTTTAAAATATGTATAAATCTATATTAGGCACGTATGCTTGTGCACATGTACAGCCTATTTCTCAAAGTGAGGTTTGTGTGTTTTCCTGCCTTCTGTCAATCCATATAGGCTATATAATACACATAACCAGGTTTTTGATCTGTTTAAAGCCATTGGGGCTTCATAGTATAGGCTTGCATTTTAGATAGAGAGTGAAGAGAACAGCCATTTATAATTTAAGAAAACTATCCATAAATAGTCAAAAAAGGCATTTTGTTTTAAACGCATGGTCAGTAAAATGTGGTGAAAATGTTTAAAATAATTATTGTCAGCCTAAAGACATCAAACTTTTTATCAATATTCTGTGGAGTTCCAGATACCAAAGAAAAAGAAAAAGAAGTATGATCATTTTGTGAGATTTTGTTTTCACGTTCGCTGAATGTAATGACTAAAGGTGGGTGGGTGGAGCCAAAATATCTAATAATTTCTACAAGTGTTGATAGGTTAACAGTAGAAATAATTCTAGCTGAAAATGGTATTATGTTCTTTACACAAATGTCTTTTTCCCAGATATTATCTTTAACACTATATTCTACATTCGTAAGCAACTATCATGAAGGCTGTAAGCGAGTCATAAATCAGAAAACTACCTTACCTTATTCGTTATATAATATGAGAGGAGAGGATTGTAAATCCACCCCTTCACCACTGACATTTTGCTATCATGCGTGTCAAACTGAGCCATGTTAAGTAAAATAAGCAGCCAAAATTAATTTGATTTATTCCCCATAATGGCTAAAATGGCACCTATTTTATTATTTATTTATTTTACTAATAACAGTTTGAGCAGAAAATAAATATAAAAAAAAAAAAATTATTCTATTCAGCCAATTCACCTTCCAGTCATTGTATATTACATATGCATAATTCACCTGTCACGAGAGAGAGCAACAATGTGTTATTTAATAACTACATTTTCCCAGGATCTGAACATGACTGATCAAACATATTAAGGCTTGTTACACATCACTCAAAAAGGACTATTCTGTTATCATTTACTCCATCTGAATCTGTATAACTTTAACTTTTTTCAGATATTTTCATCTGTAGCGGTTTACTCTCATTCCCATGTACTGTTTCTCTTTTTTGAACAGTTTGAGTGTTTCCCTACAACATTCAATCCTGAAAAGATCTGAAGGGTGACACACGCAGACTCAGCAGATACATATGCCTCATGGTCAAAGGTTGAGGTTTTTGGTTGATTTATAAGAATTTAGGAGGAAATTAAGCCTACACTTCCCACAGAAACTTCCCATTGTGAATGCCAAAACATAAGAACATTTCTGGTATAAGACAGTGTTGATTGTGTTACTTTTAAAGTCTTGTAAAACTTACGAGCACTATATTTCTTGTAATTTATGTAACTCAAAAAACTGTAATCAATGTGCAACAGGATACTTGACTTCCTTAGCAACAGACTTGTTGATTCTCTCAACCCATCACACTGAGCCCTGGTGTACCACAGGGCTGTGTACTGAGTCCAGTGTTTTATACCCTGCTGATTAATGACTGTACTGCAAAACATCAAAGCGATAGTAAAGTTGACAGCAGATGACAGCGTAGGTATGGGGCTCATCAACAACGATGAAAAGAAAGCATAGAGTTGAAGCGAACCAACTCATTGTCTGGTGTTATTCCAACAATCTTTATGGCAACAAAATAAAAGAGATTATTGTTGACTTCAGATGCACCAAAGCTCCACATTGACCATCATTCACCATCCACCAAGGGCACAGAAGTTGAGAGAACACAAAACTACAAATTCCTGGGACTCCGTATCTCTTTGAACACCTCATACTTATTAAAAAATAAAAATAACCTAACAACACGTGTATTTTCTAAGGACGCTGAAAAGAGCTGGCATGACCCTTTTCGTCCTCACTGGTTTCTAAAGATGTATTATTGAGGGTGTACTAACCAGCTGTATCATCATCTGCTATGGAAACTTCTCAGCATCTGACAGGAAAGCTCTACAGTGGGTAGTGAAGACGGCACAATGTATCACTGGAGCAAAACAACCTGCCATTGAAGACCTTCATATCACAAGGTGTGTGAAGAAGGCAACCACCGTTAGGAAGGACGTCTCTCACTTATTCCACAACTGGTTTAAGCTCCTTACATCGATGAAAAAGCTGAGAAGCATTCATACCAGAATGTCCAAACTCACCATAATAATTATCCATCTATCATGTTCACACCTGACCATAATCGGTTGAAATAGGTTCTTTAATAATATGAATCAAAATGAACTTGAAATGATCCTTGAGTGAGTCAATATAAATTAAAACGGGAATTCCTGCCTTTACAAAGTATTTTTTTGAGTATGGTAAGAAAATTGTCTACTTATAATAATAGCTGAACAAAACCTAGTACTAAAAAAATACACAAAAATGTAAAAATCTCAAACACTTTGTGAATTGGTTTAAATAAATATAGGCCCCTTGTCACTATACACAAAACAAATATTATGCAACACTATTGGCTACACTATTGTTTTTTTATCGTCCATTTTATTAAGTAGGATTAATTTTACAATTACTGATTTAAACAACAACCGTATTTACAATCACTAGATTTTTTTGGTTACATTTTATTTTAAAGTGTCCTTAAAGTCCATTTAATTACTGAGTAATATTAATGAACTACATACTTACTATATGGTTATAGGGTTAGGATTAGGGTTACTTGTATGAAATTATAACAGTGTTAAAGTAGCACAATTCCGCGGGAAAACCGCAGTCTTGGCAACACTCAATGTAATCTATATGAATAAAGTAAAAAATATATATTCACGCCTAATTTTAGTCACACATACATGGCAACAGCGCCTCCTACAGAAACTCAACTGCTAATAAATGGCTGACATTATTAAAAATAAAAATCTCTTGAACTGGTCTTATTTTCGACTCTCCTGACAAAATAGTTCATTTTATTGTTTAATCTTCTAGGTTGATACCAATGTTCATTTGTAGTTATTGATCAACTTATATTTTCCTTAATGTGTGATAATTCATTTTTTTTCTTACAGTAACTTGAGAAACAGGCTTGAATAATTTAGCTTGACAAATGCAGTCAGTCTATCTCAGAAAACATATAAAATATATTACAGTATTGCATAATGGAAAATGTTTCTTTTGTTGTTGCTGTTGCAAATTTAGTAAGATATGATTCATTAATTAATATTTTAAGTTTAAAAAATAGACAATCATTTATTACAATTATTTATTACAACATTACAACTAGTTAATATCAAATCTTTCAAATAAAGGTATATAATAATATATACATATAAATAAAAGAAAAAAAGACAGATGCACTGAGCATTCTGATCAGACATATCATAATTGGTCTTTGTCAAAAGCAATAAATGATTTTCTCCAAGGTCCCCTTCTTCTAAGATGCTTGACAGTCTTATTTTGCGAAATATTTTGTATATTTAAAGTTGTTCTGTACAAACATTAAACTTATTACAAGCACTCTGCTTATTTAGAAAAACATATATAGACTGAAATACACTACACAACTTTGGCACAGATTTTGCCACAATTTGCAGCCTGGATGAGTTGATGCTAGTTGCTGAATGTCAGAACCAATTGATTCTGCAGTTTCACAGAAAATAGCATAGTGTATGATGGACACAGATTCCGGTTTCTTTTAACGTCAAACTACAACTTCAGTACTATTCATCCAGAGGATATCAAACATACTTGATATTTTGAGATGATTTTAGAACACAGCCAGTCTCCAAATTACATGTCTTGAGTTGCTGGAAAATCCTTGATATTAAATCTATTTAATATTTCCTTGTATCGTGCATTGCTTACTACTTTTCCAAAATGATGCTCAAAAGCATAAATGTTTATGTGTTTTTTAAGCTCATTATAGTAATTTACCCTTTCATGCTTCTCATTCCAGTTGCCCACAATCCAGCAAACTAACTTTGACTGGATTGTCCTTTCCTTGGAAATATCTTATCCTCTGTATCTTATACAACATCAGCATCCCGTCTGTAATTCTGTGTCACCTTAAACAGGTTCTCTAGACTGTTGAGCCATCTCGTGTTTTCTGGGGACTCAAAGTGCATCCATATCTATTTCTGGAAGAAAGGCTGTGGTTTTGTGGGTAAATCTGACAGGTTGCTTTTAATATCTGTGTGATTTATCCGCACTCTGTGAGCCTTGCTCTATAGCTTTCTGTCTACAGTTAAGTAACAACCGTCTTTATTACATCTGGAACTGCAGGAATTATAATCCATAACCATATATGAAGGATAGTGCTGTTTGTCAGAAGCTTGTCTTTGGATTGTGTAAAAGTTTGGATTGTGTAAAAGACCATGTTTGCATTTGAGATTGGAGAAATGACAAACAACAAGCCTACTCTACACTGCTCAAAACTCACGTTTGTAATGTCAGTGGCAAATTCTTTAAATATAAAAAACATGCTTATAGACTGAGTCAGAACAGCCAGCAGACCAGGAAACAGTCCGCCATAAAATGCGCTGCACACATCTGAATATTTGGGTTGAACTGTTCTGAAACATGTTCTAAGTACAACTTAACCACTGATTTCTAGTGGTGACCTCTTTTGGAAGGCCAGATAAAGTAGTTTTGCTTTCACAATGAAACACAGCATTTCCATAACATGGCGGTGTGGCAACAACACAATACTACAGCGAGAATAAAAGTTACGCCTTCTTTCTTTGCATGAAACATTTGGGGGCATTATGCAAATCTTCCCACATCATGACATAGACGTGGGGGTGTGTTTGACTGAGCCGTTTTAGGAGGGTGTGGTTGACTCTTAACTTTTATAAAGAATATCTCTTTGGATTTGAGACTTTAGTCTTTGCAACTTTACAGATCTTCATTAAGCACCAATAGCTTGTAACGGTCCGAAGAGAAAGAACAATTTTTAATTGCATCATATGACCCCTTTAAACAAAACGTATACATACACTTCATATTTAATGGTATTGGTTTGTAGAATACTTTTAATAGATTATGCTTCCACAAGAAAACATACAATTGGTTTCTTACGTGTTACTGTAGATGTGTGTGTTGTGTTGTCGTTGCATTTATGTTTAGACCAGCAGATGTCGCCAGCGGGGTTTTGAAGGTTGAATCGTTTAGTAAAGCATTGGTTCAGTTGAGCAGGAGATTCGAAAAGCTCTGAATCCCTCATCAGGTGTGTTTTTAGCCTTTCGTCGGTGTGCTCATATATTTTGATACTCTTTTTAAACACTTGGATATAAATTTATATAAATCTTCTTTTTCTGCAGTCATTTACAAGATGCAGGGTTGCCCCCTTCAGTAAGGCAAAATAAGGGACACCCAATTCAAGACCAAGACCCTAGCCTACCCCCCCCCCCCCCCCAAAAAAAAACCCACGGACACAAATAATCAAACCACGAGAAAACATACTCAACACTTACAAGTAACAATAACAACAAAAAACACTCATGCATTTGCATACATTTGCTATATATTCTTCATATTTATATGCACTCTTTCCAGCAGTGACTCTATGATTTTGATATTTATCTTTTCATACTGAGGACAAGTGAGGGACGCATAGCTACACAACTATTATAAAAGCAAATATTTACCGATTCTCAAGAAGTAAACATGATGCATTAAGAGTAGAGAGGGGAGGGAGAGGTTGACTGGATGGATGTTTAGTGTAAAGTGTTCTTATTTTGTTTAAAGACCTTATTTTTTATTTAGTTCTGACCTGCAGAAGTTACAGAATATATGTTTCCCACAAGATCATTATACAGATTTTTTTTGTTAATTGATATGCATTATTAACTTAGATTCATTTTGTCAAAACTGTGAGAAAGATCAGTGAGATTGGAAAGTAAATTGCACTATGCTGTTGTTTTCCAAAAGACATGCTCATCATAATATCGGAAGCTGTCATGTTACTCAATAGCTATATAATTTCTAAGTATTATTGCAAAAAAAATAAATAATAAAAAAATGAGCTGGTTCAGTTGGATCTGCTCTAATTTTAGTGAATATAATGTTGATGATTGTGCTTAAAAACATTTCAACAATTTAAAACATAATAAAGTAAAAACCACATGGAAACTTAATTGACATGGTTCTGTCGGGGAGCACAGCTTGACTTGAGCAGAGACTAATATGCACAGTGAAGACCAGTGGGTTCCATTAGCTGTGAGCAAGATTGACAAAGTTCTCACAATAATGTATTTTGTTTTCATCCTTATCATTACAGGCTCAGATCATTTGTTCAGTGAATGCAGCATGGAAGTAAATTCAGTTCTTTAGAGACAATGCTGAGGCAATGTTTTTTTATTTATAAAGTCACAGGTAAGTCATAAATCCGAGTAAACACTACCTTAAAATGACTTATCTGGGTATATTTTTTAATGCAGAAGTAAGCTATTTCCGGTGAATGTGCCAGACTTCCTATTAAGACACAAATAGGATGTTTTGTACAGATAAAGTGATAATCGGCAGCAAATGACACCGGACATGAACAATCAGATCACCAAAACTACTGTTACCTTAGGGTGGATATCAAACAGACGATATCTTTAAAGATCAAAACTTAAAACTCTATTTCTACTAATGTAACTCTTGATCTAACCATGGATCTATTTGATCAGATGGTGAATAATAAATGATAAATTTGCATTTAAAAGCACGTCCATTTTTATTCTGTAGGGTCAGCCCCGCAGTCACTTCTCAGATGCCACATTACACATAACCTGTAACATTACAATGACTAAAGGATAGTATAACCTTAATAGGTGTGCTGCATTAAAAGTATACTGCTTAGATAAGAGAAGGGCTTTGTAAATCTAATCTTTCAGTGTGATGCAGCTGTTTTATTTAATAACAGAGGTTATTTGTCCAAAGAACAGTTGTGCCACTTCACCAAGCAGTCCAGTTGGGCGGTTAGACATTTATTTTATTTATTTTTTGCTGCATAATAAGCAGTTGCTTAATCCAGTAGCCACGGAAATGACTTCTGAGGTGAAAAATGAATTTGCACTCATAGAGTAGGTGGGCTTTGAATCTTTATCTTGCTTTGCTTGCTGTTGCCTGATGGGGGACTGTTTGACCCTAGACATTTTTGTATGCGCTACACATCATTTATGCTTTCAATGGCCAACAATTAGTTCACATCATTAATCTCATAGTGTATTGTTATTTCCTTTCACAGATGAATAAGGGTATGAAAATATCCTGGGGTCATGTTTTTGCTGGTTAGCTTCAGCCCGTTTATCAGCATTGTCAGGATCTCATTTTCCAGAGTGATCAGTCGCTTGAATAAAGCTATAGAGCTATAGACTTAATAGATGGCAGCAGCCAAGTTTTGAGATGAATGGGTATGCTAATGGTTACCTTTCTCAAGATACATCATGCTATGTTCCAGAATATTCGGAACTTGGAATTCTCCCACCTCTTAATTGAAAATAACTACTGGAACATTGCTCGGCGTTGGACATATAGCTTGTAAAGTCAGTGTAGATCGATCGTCCCTAACTTCCAATAAAAGAATCATTTGATGTTATTTCCACTTAGGTGGTGACTAACATGACCTTCCAGTAGTTTTTCATTCAAGGGAGAATTCAGAGTTCCGGAACCCAGACTGACTGGAAAATTCTGAAGTCAAAAGTAGCATTTTTTTTACACACTCTGTTACTCCCCTTTACACTGCACAACAAAGCTGAAATTTGTCAGAAAAACTCAGAAATCATCTCAAAATCAGTTGAAAAGCACAGTGTTTGCCCAGATTAACTCAGCACTGAACAAAACTCTGGCATTTTGAGTGATGAGAGGTTTCTGACTAACACCTTGGCTTGGATTAGCCATTGTGTTCAAGAAATCAACTGATTTGTCCCTGATTGGCTACATTGCTTGCTCTATACCGAGAAAAAAAAAAAAAAACATGTTCTAAACAGAAACCTTTGAATAAGCATAAACACATGTCCACATTGGAGAGTTTGAAAAATCTATTTCACCAAGGATTTTGTTTGCCAAAATTACCGAGCATATGTGTCATTTGGGGTTGTAGTTTTTTTTTCTACACACATTTATTAAACGGTATGGTGGTAGTACATCCTCAAAAGATACTTCTTGCTGTTTTCCTGATCTCCCGGGCTGATATGTGGTTTTAGAAGGCTTTCAGGCACTTTCTGTTGGTCAGGTTGGGAGACCATCTTAAAGCATCTTACCAGTTAAATTAAGATGGTTCAAGCTGTTATTTTAAACAGGGAAGACCTATATTGTAGTGTAGGCATTCTGTCGACCAAACCCTTCATAGTACTGCTGTGTGACGCTCTCTCCTGTCTGTCACTGCAGCTGCAGCATTAACAATCCCCCCCCAACACACTCCAAAACTGCCCAGAGCTCTCAGTATATATCAAACACTGCGTGTCCGAAGGGTACAGCTGCAGGCACAGCAAAACAATTGCAGGAACGCTACTGGATAACTGCCAGACACAGAAATATTGGTGCATAGCCTGCACATGGACGAAACGCGGCGCTGATAGGTGGTCTACCCCGAGGAGCCTTCAGTAAACAGCCTGATGGACGAGGACACACTGCGCTGTTTACACTGAAACGCGCTAAACGAGCGGAAATGTTTCCCAGCATCTGTTTCAAAACCCGACGCATCTGAAGTGAGGCAGAAATGACGCGGCGTGCGCGCTGTTTCATGATGCATCGGAGCAACCCCATGCCTGATTTTCTTTTATGAATCGATTTTTTTTCTTTATTTAATGTACAATCCCGTGTCCTGCAGTAAATCTGAAGCCTGATGAGGAGGATGAAAGCGTCGGTATTTGTCGCGGTCATGTCCTCGGTTTTATTTAATCCCAGTTTTGCCTTCAGCTCGCATTTCGACACAGGTGAGTAAAAACATGACATATTCTGAACCGCAACCTTTTATTATTCAATAAATATGCTCTGATGTAAATGCTACTAATGAGATGAAACAATTTAGACTTATTTTGTGATGTTGAAACAGCCACAGTTTTGGATTAAAAATGTTTACAATAAGTAATACATGAATGCAAACATGTATTTAATCATTTATTTAGGCTTAATAATGTGTTTAAATGAAGTTTGCACATATTTTTGTATGGTTTTAATCAGTATTTTTTTCCAAGCTATTTTTAAACAAATAACTTACATTGAAACATTTAGATGTTTATAAATAAATGAATACATTTATTATTAAATATTTATTTATTTGTAAATAATGCATTTATCAAAAGACATGCTACATGTGTGTGCACTTGCACATGCACGCATTATGCACTACAGAGCAAGAGTGTGTTTTGCACATTTGCAGTCAAACAGAGATGACTTGGCATTAGTCAGACATAACTGTGGTGTTCCTCTTCTTGTGTGTCCTGTGTCCCCAAGGCAGTTCCGTTGCATAATGTCTGTGTGTTTGACATATCTATGCACTGCTGTTTACTTCCTCGAGAAGTCAGCAGCCTGTGGTGTCACACTCAGTGACTGTGAGGGCAGACCATGCTTTGTGGTTGGAGGCTGACCTTTGACACTGAGATTCACGTGCACTCTTTGTCTCGTGGCATCAGTCTCGCTCTTCATGCATGCCCTGCAGCTCGGTGAGAGAGGATGCATGTCTGGAGATGGCGTACGCTGTTCATTAAGAGAAACATATACAGCATGCGATGCATCTGCTGGTGTGCTGAGACCTTCGAAATCTGAGCAGCATGAATTTGGGTGACATAGGTGAGGAAAGAAATAGGTAGTGTTGTAAACAGAGCCAAAAGCATCCCTGGCCGAGGTGACGTGCAGCATACTAATGAATCAGCTTCTGTTCAGCTGCCTCTGAATCTGGTGTGTGGAGGCAGTCAGCTTCCTTCGTGATCGCTCTTGGTTTTCACTGTTTGTGTTTTTACCAGGCACTCTAGATATGACTTTCACATGCAGATCGGGGTTTGAATGGCTCACTGGTTAGGAATCCGTAACAAACTATTATGTAACGCCCACAGCTGTAATTAGATTGAGAAATATGAGGGCTACGGACACTCCCAATCACGACCAATAAATTATGGCTGAAAAGATGCCTTGACCGGTGCACTGTCCTGTGCTTAATTTGCACTCTTGCGTTCCTTGCTTTCCAAGGGAACTTCCGCCAACCATAACTTCCCCCATCTTTCTAGTGAGTCGAATGACAGTAAATCAGATCCAGCTCAGTACTCTTAAAATAAAGGCTCCGAAAGAGGTTGTTCACATTGAAAGAGCATTTTTGGTTCCCAAAGAACCTTTCAGTGGACAGTTCTTAAAAGAACACTTTTATTTTTAGTGTGAAATGATCTAAAGACCTTTTTCCACTATAAAGTACCTTTTGCACAGTGTTAAAGGTTCTTAATGGAACCATTGATGCCAGTAAAGAACCTTTATTTTTTAAGAATAAGAATGAAATGAGGATATGAGTTTCCATATTTGTTTCACAACAGTCAACCCTGGTTTGAGATGATAGTAGGGCAGGAAGAGCACTGGTTATGGCTGTAAAGATTCCCTCTTACTTAATGAGGACATATTTAGGGTGACTGTAGGCTGTCTTGGTGATATACACGCCCCATAACGGGCTGGAGTCAGCAGCAGTCTGTTACTCTGACTGGCCAAGTAATGGGATTGAGATTCAATGTTTCAGTGGCAATGGATGGTGTGGCGTGTAACAAGAGACAAATCAGTCTTTCACTCTCAGTATCTTGGCCATACCAGAGGATGAGGCAAAGTCGTGGATTATAAAGGCACAGTATATATATATACTATATATATTTATATATAGATAATAATAAGAAATGTTTCTCGAGGAGCATATCTGCATATTAGAATGGTTTCTGAAAGATCATGTGACACTGAAGACTGGAGTTATGATGCTGAAAATTCAGCTTTGAGACTGCAGGAATAAAAAAAATAAACATTTAATAAAAAATTTGTGTTTTAAATTGCAGTAAAATTTCACAATGTTATTGTTTTTCTATTTATATCATTTTTTCCCCCAAATAAATTCCAGCTTTGGTGAGCATAAAATACTACTGCTGTATGGTAGTATAGAATCATTCCAATTATCAGTCCATTTACATATGGCAGTTAGAGTTTGTTGTAGTAAACTGTGTTTATTTAAAAATAAAATGTATCACAGAACCATAATTGTTATGTTGGATCAAAATCAGAACCAGGGCCTATACTTTCCTCACTTAACCCATCCCTGTGTTTAAGGTTGTTGCGCTGAGTTTATGGATGACTATATATGAAGGAACCACATCAAAGCATTCAAAAATGGTCTGTTAGGCCAAGACGTCGTGCTTTTGTCAGAATCTGTAGTCATGCTGCATTCTGACAGTTATTTAGCATGCCTGGCTCTCAAGGTCAGGCTCTATTCATGAGTCCCATAAAGCCACATGCATCATGGATGTGGTTGACCTGGAACTGTCTGGGAATTGGGCTTTACTGCTCCCTGGTCACAACAACACAATCCTCAGACACTGTTAGAGGATGATACTTGATACTTCACTGTGGTTGTGACAGTTTACTACAGTTTTATGTAAGTTTATGAGGATTTTGTTTTATCCTAGACTCTCTCAGATTCCAATTCACATCACAACCCTTGCTCACCAATGGATCCTCTGCAGTGAATGGATGCCCTCAGAATGAGAGTCCAAACAGCTGGAAACTCCAATCCATTAGTTAATGCCTTGTAAAGTGTAAAACTGTTTGTTTGTAGAGGAACATTACAGCATTTTAACTTTATACCATCACTTCTGTTGAGTTCATAATCCATAATAATGCTTCCTCCAGTGAAATAGTCCATCTGCTGTTGTCCTGTCACATCAAAATCTCAACCCACATATTGGTTTAAAACTTTTTGGATTGTTTTAGCTTTTATTTAGTGCATATTTCCCTCCTGATTCAGAAAAGAGGACTTTTCGATGAAGAAAACAGTATTTTGGATAGAGGACTCGCATTATAGCAGAAAGCGACAGTTTGAAGTTATGCCTTAATGATAGATTTGTTTACTGGAAACACACAGCTTTTTGCTTCGTAAGATGTTAATTGATGGACAGACTGGAGTCATGTAGATTACATGTAAATTATTGTGATTCTCACGGCACCCATTCACTGCTGAGGATCCATTTGTGAGCAAGTGATGTAATGCTAAATTCATCCAAATCTGTTCTTGGATGGCCTGAGAGTGATTTTTTATTTTTTTTTATCAATCCTATTAAGACAGACAGTTTGCAATTATCACAGGAAATATGAAACTAATGTTGAATAAATATTACAATTATTATTTGTAGTAATAAAAATCATGTATTCTGGCATGTAGTGCAGTTCATTAGTTTAAATGTTGACTGTTAGTGGTTGCAAAGCGACTCACATATGCTAGTGTTTTAATATACTGTATAATGTGTAGTCGAAGCAGTCAAGCCACTGCTCATTCAATCAGAATTGTTATTTTTAAGTTGGATGCTGTGGATTTCTTCTGTATATTTAGTTTTCTTTTATCTGATGATATTTAGGTTTGAGTGTTCTCTGTTACGAACATGCTGTTTAAGCACACTTGTTAGGCTACAGTCTACAACCTCTGTTGCTTTGCTGATGAAATACCTATGAAGGACTTTATGAACATGGTGACTGAAGGTGACTGGCTTTTGTACCTGTGCTTAAAATCAGCACCATGGACAGGGGCCTGTCTGAATTCAAGATTTAATTGAAAATCATGGTGATTCGCTGAAGTTCAGAAAGTCAACAGAATGCAATTCAACAGCTCAAAGCCATATTTCAGGCCTCTTCAGAACCATAACATCACAAGATTTACAACCAGTGCCTGAAGTATGAGCTATTTCTTTCCACACTTTTAAAAAAGGTTTGTCGCTAAAAATCTAAAGGAACCATTCAAATTTGTTTGACTGAATATTGCAGTATTAATTATAAATATATTTTATTATATCAGTGCATCTGTAGTTTCTTTGGGCTAGAGATCTACTTGCGTTTTTTTTAAGCACCGGCAGTTAGATGGATATCTACAGAAACACAGAACTTAAAAAGATTCTTCAACAGCATCTTTTGAAGATCTTCTATGATATTGGGTCATAAATCTGTTTTTTGAACCTTATGGAGTTCATGTGCAGTAGAAATGTGAGATTTTCTGGAGAAAAACATGTCCTAAGATAGGACTCTTAGGCAGTTGTTCAGGAAGAAACCATGCTGCCTTTGCTGTCCTTCTGGCTAATGCAGATATTGTTTCCTGACAGTGCTGGACAGATTTCATAAATCAAACTTTAAGCCAAGTAACACAAGGCTCTGAGGCACTAGTCAAACAACAATACTTGGAGCGGAGCATCAGAGACACCACAATACTTTAATCCAGCCCAGACAACATTCTCAGAGTTAATTTCTGGTAAGATAAGTCTTAGTCCACTAAGTAATTTCCGTCACACTTTATTTTAGGGTCCAGTTCTCACTATTAACTAACCATTAATTATGACTTTTGCCTCAATTAACTCCTTATTTGCTGCTTATTCATAGTTTATAAGGTAGTTGTTAAGTTTAGGGTATTGGGTAGGATTATGGGTGTCATGCATTATATGTACTTTATAAGCACAAATAAACAGCCAATATGTTAATAATAGACATGCTAATAAGCAACTAGTTATTAGTGTGAATTGGACCCTATACTAAAGTGTTACCGTAATTTCCATTATAGAAACAAGAGAGCAATTTTCCCAGTGCATTGCATTTGGATATACTTTTTAACCCTGTCTTAACAAGAAGATGAGTTTTTGTACAGACTGCTATCTCTCCCTTCCCTAACACATACTTATATAGTTGAATTCACTCGACTGCCTCAGGAGTGTTCATGCAGTGTTTATTGCACCACCTCATCCTGACCTCGTCTGGATGAATGCCGTGAATGCTGCATGCCGCGTGAAGCATACTGGAAGAAAACTGCAGTGTGTTGAGGTCTTTGAGAGAATGTGGGTAGATTTATGAAGACCATTCAGAACAAAAACAAGTGAAACACCTACTGTATGATTAGGTACAGTGTAGGTGTAGCATTTAATAACAGTCAAGGTTAATTAAGGTAAATTACTTTGAAAGAAACAGAATATGCCTTTCAGTCGATTCAAGCTTTAGTCTTGTAGTGTGTCCACTGAGCATATGTGCATGTTGTGCATTAGAGAAGAACTGTCATTAGTCAAAATAAGGAACTACACAGGAAAGCGTGTCTCTTTTTTGATGAGAGAGATCTTGAGGCTGAGAGGAAGAGGCATTATGTTCTTATTTAATGCTAGATAGTCATATCTGTGGTGAGGGGTTCCTTGTATGATGTTCATATGATCTTTAGGTTTTTAGAAAAAACAATTATGTTTGTATTTCAACATTTTCTGATGGCATGTAGCTTAAGTATATTCATTGGCATTTAAATTAGCTAGTTATTATGTGTGTGTGTGTGTGTGTGTGTTGTCATTGGATGTTGTTCTCTTATCTGTGTCAGACATGTTGTTACTGAGAGGGAATGGTTACAAAAAAAAACACACAATCTCCTTCCTGAATGTGTATCCACACACACACACACACACACGCACACACGCACACACACACACACACACACACACACACACACACACACACACACACACACACACACACACACACACACACACACACACTTTAGTGAAACACATTAGTGTTCTCATAAGTGTTTCTGTGGGGGCATGAAATGAGCGGCAATGCAAAGATACCCGGCACTAAAACTTAATGACTTTGAGTAATTAATTATGAATTATCTAGGGATTAAGTCAACCTAACAAAGCTAGGGCTCTGGTCAAAGGATCTATTCCAAAACCTAGTGAGCTAGAACATAGACAGCATTTATAGGCATCATACTGTAAATGCATTGCCGACACAAAGTCAGTTTCAAACAAAATAATACATTTTCCTTTACCAAATTGTAAAGCAGTGTGACATTAATCATCCATTACAGAAGATAGTGAAGAAAATACACCCAAAAAGAAAATAATTATATATTTTTATATTTTTACAATTAATTCAATTCCAAAAAATTATTGATAAAAATATTTAGTCTAATTAATTTTAAATGGCCACAGAGTGAACTGATTTTCCTCTGATTTTTTCCTCTGATTTTCCTGACTTTTGTATTGTGCTGTTAGCTTAATAACATACCTCATCATGGTAATGCCAAATTCTATTGAAATCAGTCGAGTCGAGTTTCTTTCTTCTGCTGAGAGCAAAAGATATTATGAAGAATGTTTGTAACCACAGAGTTGATGGTAGCCATTTACTTCCATAGTATTCATTATATCCTTTCAATGACTGGCGTGTTTACAAGAATTTATTCACAACCAGTAGATGTAAACAGCTCTAGAAGTAAAGCTTATGAGATGGAGCATTTAAGATTGCTTGCTCCCCATCTCCCGTCAAGCCCCTTTGATTACTGTGCTTACGAGAACTATGGGTTGCCATCTGTGCTGAACTAGTGGTTCGATGCTTTACATTCAGTGAAAAGAGCCACTTGCTGTTTACCCTCCACCCTCATTTAACCTTCACCAAGAAACATTCCTTCATCGGATCACTGTGTCTTCATTCTCTCAGGCGCTTTAACAGCCAGTAATTTGGCAATATATTGCTCTCTCTCTCTCTCTGTGGGTTTTGTCGTATCACTCACTCAATGGTTGACAGAAGGCAGCTGTCAGCATCAATTCTTCTCTAGGGCAGTAAAAAAAACCACATCACTTTTCCAATGAATCAACGCCGACTTTTTAATGAAATTAATGTTTTTCTTTTTTCTTGTTTACTCGTGTGTTTGTGTGTATTTCTGCATAAGCTGTGATAAGTCTCTCTCCTGAAATCTGGACAGTTTTCATATGTTCTACAATGATTGTGGTGAGAAATCTGTGCAAATATGATTAAATGTGTTAAATGGAGTGGAGCTTAATACTTCATGGATATTACAGAATCATACAAATAGCACTGCATTGGAAACTCATCTCACAATTGTTTCCACTAGAGCTTGCAAATTAGCCAATTGCAAAGCTAACTGCATGAGAAATAAATGAAAGCAAAGCACATATAAAAGTGTATTAAAATGAAAGGGGTCATATGATGCTGCTAAAAATAACATTATTTGGTGCAATTGAATGTTTGTGTGGTTTAAGTTAAAAAAAACATGTTATTTTCCACATACTGTACATTATTGTTTCTCCCTGCCTTCTGAAATGCATCGATTTTTACAAGGCTCATCGGTCTGAAAAGCTAGGTGTGCTCTGATTGGCCAGCTATCAAGTGCGTTGTGATTGGCCGAATACCTCAAGTGTATGGGAGGCCCTTTCAGCATAAAAACGTCCCAGCGTTACTCGTCGTAATTATATTTTTACTAGTAACAATTCAATTAAAGAGCTCTATAATTTAATTTCTACTAGTAACAATTACAATTATAGAGCTCTATAATTCAATTTTTACTAGTAACAATTATGATTGTAGAGCTCTCTAATTGAATTATAGAGCTCTGCAATTGTTTTCTTACTAGTAACAACTGAATTAAAGAGCTCTATAATTCAATTTTTACTAGTAACAATTCCAATTAGAGAGCTCTACAATTCATTTATTACTAGTAAGAATACAATTGCAGAGCTCTGTAATTCAGTTGTTACTAGTAATAATCCAATTGCAGAGCTCTACAATTCCACTAGAGAGCTCTCTAATTCAATTGTTACTAGTAAAAACTGAATTATAGAGCTCTCTAATTGTAATTGTTACTAGTAAAAACTGAATTAGAGAGCTCTTTAATTCAATTCTTACTAGTAACAATTCCAATTACAGAGCTCTATAATTGTATTATTACTAGTAGAAACTCCTATTCATGAGATGCAAAACAGACTGCAGATATCCCGCCTACAACAGTGCGTTTCAAAATAAAAGCCCTGTAGCGTGGTTCTAAAGTATCCTGAAATATTTTACAGACTTAGGTAACATTAATCATGTTCACATTAAAGCAAAATTAAGATGATGCCTGAGATGAATATTTACAGTGTTTAGAATTGATATGCAATAATAGAATGATTGTGTTTGTTGTTTAGTAAAATAGAAAACATTAGGCCAAATAGTCTTAAACTTTTTTATAAATTGTGACTCGAGGTTAAATCTAGCCTAAAGTTTTTTTCAAGTTTTTTTTTTCTTCTTCTTTTTTTCTCCAGGTTGCAATATTGTTTTATATTTTGCCTTCAAATAAGCTTATGCCTGTTGTGGTTGCATGTGTTTGTTGTTAAGTAAAATGAACAAGAGAACACTGAGGAATTCTGACTGTGCATTTAACTCTTTTGTATATATAAATATATATATTATCGTTAGTCTCATATCATAATTGATAAAAGTTATATTTCAATGTTTTTGGTAAACAAGAAAAATTTTTTTTTTAGAAATCACATTGTTATTTTTTATTGATATTATAACAGTACATTCAACCAGATGTGTGAACAAGTATGCAAAAAGAAAAAGATCCATCATCAATTGCCTAACCAATAAAAGTGACTTAGGCAGAATATGCCATGACTTTCTCTTACATATAAAATGCAAACATAACAAAACTTGTTTTACTCTCCTAAATATAACCAAGATGTGTAACTTGTGAACCCTAACCAAGTTGTTTCTTATTAATGTCTAACCTTAACCACTGTTTTCTTTTTCTACCCTTAATCAAAGTTCCACTTAGGTGCTGTGCAAACACAACCAAAGTTTTTTTATTCTCCTAAATCTAACCAAGATGTGTAATTTGTCCTGACGGCAGTAATGGGATGGGACTGTAGGCAGTCCAGAGAGCCATTCTTTCAGGAAGGTCTGGTCAACATCTGATATGGGCACACATGGGCCAGTCTTGTTGATCTCGGGTTTACACGGATCAGTTTTGGATTTTAACCATGATCCGATGGTTCTGGGGGCGATGCAAAGTGTTGAACAGAAAAGATTCTTACACACAGGTAGTTTACGTCTATCTGCCAGTTGCAGGTGGTATAATAGGGACGTTGTTCTCCAAGATGCAACAACACCTTTCTTCTGTTTTATGGGCACATTTTGGACTAGAGTCTGGATATACAGCTTGCATGTCTCCCAGAAAGGCATGGACCAGAAATTGTTGAAGATATCTGTTCCATGCTATTCAGTCAGTTTCTCTGACTTTAAGCAGTGATGTGATGTGTAGGGTGGGCCCATGGTCTTTGGTGGTCTCTCCTGTCCCATTGGATTCTTCTAATTCTCCCCCTTAAGACGCTTCTCCTTTATCAGCTCTCTCGTCCACATATCTGGCCTTGGGCGCCTATGACGTTGAACAGCAGAAGTTTCAAGTACATCTCCTGCATCTCCTTCACTGACAGCTCCTTGAGCTGTGTCTGTATCACTACCATTATCTGGGCTGTCATCTTTCTCAGGTGTATAGTCCTCATCCAAGACAGTGTCATCTATTTCACTATTTGACGATAAATCAGGATCTGATTCTGCTCTGGAGGCTTTACTGGCCGTTTCCTCTTCTATTTGTTGCCCCATGTCTACGCCATTACCTTCTTTCTCTGATCTGCTCTCATCTAAATCCTCCAACTCCACTACATGGGTATCAACTTTATTTCCTGACATTAAAACAGAAAATGGAGTGCTGTTGAGTATTTTAACTCATTAAATCATGTTAAATTCATAGGTCCACTGCAAAAAAAAAAAAAAAAAAAAAAATCTAAATCTTACCAAATACTTCTTATGTCTAGTCAAAATGTCTAATTTATATAAAAAAACTATTTTACTTTTTTATTTTACTATTTTTACTTTTATTTGCATTTAAAATAAAAAGTAAATGCTTGAAAAATTACTTCACTTTATTTTTTCCAGCATCTTTGCATATCTGAACCCTTTCCAGCAGTGACTGTATGATTTTGAGATACATCCTTCCACATTGAGGACATTTGAGGGACTCAAACACAACTATTTAAAAAGATTCAAACATTCACTGATGCTCCAGAAGGAAACAAGATGCATTAAGAGCTGGGGGGTGAAAACTTTTGGAATTTGAAGATCAATGTAAATTGTACTTAATTTGTGTCCCGGGAAACATACAAGTATCTTCTGTTGCTTAAGAAGGGCAGAACTAAATGGAAAACAATTATATTTCAACAAAATAAGAAAAATTTGGCCATCTTCATTGTGTTCAAAAGTTTTCACCCCCCCGCTCTTAATGCATCTTGTTTCCTTCTGGAGCATCAGTGAATGTTTGAATCTTTTTAAATAGTTGTGTTTGAGTCCCTCAAATGTCCTCAGTCTGAAAAGATGCATCTCAAAATCATAAAGTCACTGCTGGAAAGGGTTCAAATATGCAAAGATGCTGGAAAACTGAAGAATCTGCAGGACCTTAAAGATTTTTCTGAAGAACGCTGCTCAGTTTAACTGTTCAGAACAAACAAGGGACTCATGCACAACCATCACAAAACAGAAAGACAGTCGAGGATCATCAGGTAACAGAACACAGTATATATAACTTTTGAGTGGGGTTATTTTAATAATTTCAGCAATTCTTTTGTCTTGTGGACTAAATGTTAATATCTTTTATGTACAATATCTTACTCAGGACAGTACTAAATAAAAAATAACATGCATTTAGTATGATCTCTCTTATTTTTTGAAAATTACTCATATTTTCACAGATTCTGCAAGGGGTGCCCAAACTTTCGATCCCCACTGTAAATGCATAAAAACTATCTTGTACTATTATGATCATTATTATTATCAATATCATTATTATTATAATTACTATTACTATCATCATTATCATAGATTTTGGAATTTTATCATAGACCTTTCAGTGTCCCACATTATCACTAAAGAAAAATGAAATGTTGGGTTTAATTAAAAATATTATGTCAACAGGTTCCACACAATTTGTTTAACTAATCTCAACAAACAATAACTTAGTTCATTTTACAAAAGATGTTAAAGTAAACTAAATTAACAAACCTTAGTAGAATCAACAAACAATAATTCAGTTCATTGTACATGAAAGTTATAATTGATGATGTCAAAGAAAAATTAATGATTCCACTTCAGAAACACTGCCCCCTTCAATAAGGATTTAATAAAACTATAACACCGAATCCATAAATAAGAGTGCAGTCATCCAATACAATTCAACATCGCTTCTTAATTAAGGTCCATCAAACAGACCACAAACACACGTTTGAAATGCAATATTACATTTCCAACAATTTATTTGTGTGATTTGTTCTAAATTACATTAGAACAAGTTCATTAACTCAACTGTCATCTGTTATTACTCAGGTACCTATCTAATGGTGCTACACTTCTGCAAGAGGGTGACAGAACAACAATTACCCATAATACACTGCAAAATCCTCAGCCAATGAGATTCAAGTCTGTATTGGTTTTATTAATCTGTTACTTTTATGCAACAGTTATGTTGGCTGAACAAATCATTTTTAAGTAAAGCTGACAATACACACTTTTTTGTTGAATGAACTAGACTAAATTAAGTTCACATTGTTAAAGTAAATTGGCAAAAGTGAAAGTAAATTTTTTTGAGTGTAGGAAGCACCAGATTGTTTTTAGACAACTTGCACTAAGAGCACTAATATGTCTATAATTTCTTTTATGAATGTGTTACCTGCATTTTCTCTTTTTATTTTGTTAGGAGACGTCCTGGGGTTTTTAAAATGGTATTGTGTTTGAATTTAATGTTTTGGCTACAAATCGCAGATATTGCAGACTGCTCAGCCCTGCCTCTCCACCGTGTACTTCGTCCATGTCAGCTGGGGGCGCCAAAATTTCCCGCCTGCCTGTTTATATACCCCAGCTGAATATGCATAAGGCACGATTAGCATAATGATATGTCACCGATTACAGAGCTCTGTAATGCAATTGTTACTAGTAAGAATTGCTATTGTAGAGCTCTGTAATTCAATTTGAACTAGTAATATTGCAATTACAGAGCTCTCTAATTCTAATTGTTACTAGTAAGAACTGAATTATGGAGCTCTGTAACTTAATTCTTACTAGTAACAATTCAATTAGAGAGCTCTGTAATTTAATTATAGAGCTCTATAATCAAATTGTTACTAGTAACAATTGAATTAGAGAGCTCTATAATTAAATTATTACTAGTAAGAATTGCAATTAGAGAGCTCTGCAATTGAATTCTTACTAGTAATAATATGATTATAGAGCTCTATAAATGAATTACAGAGCTCTCTAATTGAATTGTTACTAGTAACAATTATGATTAGAGAGCTCTGTAATTCAATTGTTACTAGTAACAATTACGATTAGAGAGCTCTCTAATTCAATTGTTACTAGTAACAATTGAATTAGAGAGCTCTGTAATTCAATTAGAGAGCTCTGCAATTACACATATCTTTAATGTGTATTTTTACTAGTAATAAATCAATTGAAGAGCTCTGTAATTCAATTGTTACTAGTAAGAATTCAATTAGAGAGCTCTATAATTGTAATTGTTACTAGTAAGAATTCAATTAGAGAGCTCTATAATCATAATTGTTACTAGTAACAATTGAATTAGAGAGCTCTATAATTGTAATTGTTACTAGTAACAATTCAATTAGAGAGCTCTATAATCCGAATTGTTACTAGTAACAATTGAATTGCAGAGCTCTATAATTAAAAATGAATGGAAGTCAATGGAGACATATGACTAGTAATAAATGAATTGTAGAGCTCTCTAATTGGAATTGTTACTAGTAACAATTGAATTAGAGAGCTCTATAATCATAATTGTTACTAGTAAAAATTCAATTAGAGAGCTCTATAATTGTAATTGTTACTAGTAAGAATTCAATTAGAGAGCTCTATAATTGTAATTGTTACTAGTAAGAATTCAATTAGAGAGCTCTATAATCATAATTGTTACTAGTAATAATTGAATTATAGAGCTCTATAATTGTAATTGTTACTAGTACAAATTAAATTATAGAGCTCTTTAATTGAATTGTTACTAGTAAAAATATAATTACGACGAGTAACGCTGGGACGTTTTTATGCTGAAAGGGCCTCCCATACAAGTGTGTGACGGAAATGTTACGCCCCTTAACATATTGTAATGCCCTGTCCGGCCGGAGCGACGAGACATAAAACCCATTATAAACATAATGTAAACATGATTTATAGTCAGTCCTCTTTTGAAAGGCCAAACTAATTAGTTTTGCTTTCTCAACAAAACAGCGTCACACACCACATCCTTGAGTGAGCAGAGGCTGGAGGCCTAGAGTAAGCTGTGACCTAGAGTAAGTGGAGGCCAGCTTGAGTGAGCAGAAGCGAGCGGCTTGAGAATGGCGCGGCTGGCGGATTCTACTAAGGAGCGTCCATTGGGCTTGTGGCAATCACATGTGACGACCCCGGGCTGGACTCCGCTTCGTCCACGGTGAAAGCAGATCTGGCAATCCAGAGTGCAAAGTTGATGCATTTCCTCAGCGACCAGTACGGATCAGCCCCAGGCATGACGAAGCGGATATCGTTCTCTTTTGGAAGGCCAAACAAAGTAGTTTCACTTTCATAGTGAAACACACAGTGTCTAAATTACATAGTGGTGGCGGCAACAACAATACTACAACGAGAATAAAAGGTATAAAAGGCCTTCTTTCTTTGACAGGACATCTTTGCAGCGTTATGCAAATCTTCCCACACAGTGACGTAGAGATCTGGGCGCATGTTTTGGGGGGTGTGGATAAGTCTTAACTTTTATAAAGAATTTGGATTGAGACTTTAGTTTACAGATCTACTTTATGCTCCAAGACCTTGTAACACCCCAAAGATAAAGTAAAAATCGAAATTACATCATATGACCCCCTTTAAGTAAATTTTCACCAGCATTAAAATTCTGGCTGTTTCCAAGTAGCAGATTGATTATTTTCATGTTAAAGAGGTTGTATGTAGAATTCAGAAACCATTGTTATTAGTGACACCGGTGGCTGTTAAGTGAACTGCAGAATTTGCAAATGCTTATTTAAAATATTCAGTAGTCTAAACGTGATTCAGTGGCCCACTATACTCACAGCAAAGTTCTTTTCCATTATTTTCTTAAAATTAAATTTATTATTAATGTTTATTTATTTTTTAAGTTGGAACTACCCTTGCAGCAATACACTGTTAACAAACATTCAGACACCATTCACACTGCTGAGAGTGACTTTTAGATATTTAGAACACAAACATGAGATTGGTGAGAAAGCAGCAGTTATGAAAGCATCTAATCATAGCTATGTGGATATGTTTGCACCAGCTCTGCAGTTCATAGTTCATTTGAACAGATGGGATAATTAAGGGTTTATTCTATGTTGTCGAAAGAAATGAAGAACAGCACAAAAAACTAAAATAATTATTTTTAAATGCGGTGTAGGCAGTTCATTATGTTTTCCAAATCGAGTCAGACATTTCCCTCTTGGTGTTCCTTAAATTCCAAGAAGGCCAAACTGGGACAAATGTGAATCACTCCCCCCATCCCACCCCATACTAGGCCCAATATTCTTCCCTAAATGTCACTGGTCCTGTTTTCCCGTTGTCTCAGCTAGAGTCTGGTGCACTCTGCTCTACATCAGTGTGTAAAGGTCAATACTGTTGTGGAGTTGAACGAGTACCTCCACTGGCGTTCCAGTGCTTATCATTTATTCTCTTATTCCCAGTGATACAGGCTTATCCACCGAAGCAAATGGAGCCGGATCTTGTTTTTCAGAGCGAGAGAGGGGAAGAATGTGCTGCCTGTGCAGATGACCCCAAGCAACATTGTCTAAAGAATAATGTTTCCTGTCTGAATGTGTTTTGTAGTTTTTTTGTGATTAACAAAAAATATTAAAAATAGTTTTTGCTAATTTAAATAAAGATGAAATAGAATAAAATTAATTATTAAATAATAATAAATAAAAAAACAGTTAAAAAAAATTGAAAAAAAAGAAAAAAAACTTTAAGTAGATGTACTAAAATTTTAGTTTTTTTGATTAACAAAAATTATTAAAAATAATTTTTGCTAATTGAAATAAAGATGAAATAGAATAAAATTAATTATTAAATAATAATAAAAAAACAGTAAAAAAAATGAAATCTAAAAAATCTAAAAACAATGAAAATAAAAAATGTTTAAGTAGAAAAGAAACTTTAAGTAGAAGTACTAAAATTTAGAGTTTAGCTAAAGTCAAACTACTATATAAAAAAAAAAACCTAACCCTAGCCCTAACCCAGTTCAAAAGATTCATAAACACTATAATAGTATATAAATAACAAGAATGCAACCCTCACTACCTGGAGTTTTTTTTTTCAGTAGTGTCAAGATTGGCACAACACGAAGTCTGCAAAGCTGTCAGCAGCTGGTCACAGATGTGAAAGGCATTGTGGGTTTGTATGCGTGCCTTTAAAGTGCACAAACAGGAGGGAAAGAACAGCTCAGCTGGAAACTTATGCTGTGCTGAGGCAGGAGGAGAAAGAGTGCGTGTACATGAGAAAAACGGGAAGAAAGATGGAGGCTAAAAATAGGGACACAGGTGGCCCTCCCTCCCTTCTGTGCTTTCTTCCTACAAGGCATCAGCGGGATTGTTAAAATTCACTCTCTCGCAGACAGTGTCCACTCCTAGCAGAGGATGAGGTGATGACTTATTGATGCCCCAACAATGTTGTGCCACAGCTTCATAAAGCCCAGCTCTCGCCCCAAAGGCCTCCTGTCTGATGAGTTTTGGAATGAATGTCCATGCCTGAAGGTCTGTGGGGAGTCATATGTCTTTTGGACAACACCTATTACTGAATTTCAAGGTTTTTTCAAGGTTTCTTTTTAAACATTTATCTGCAGAGAGGCAGAGTGTACCAAAGACATGCAAAAGAGCTGTTTGAAGAGTGGCAACAGTGGGGTACTTAAAAAGGCAGGACTAAAAAAAAAGTCCCAGTGGTGTATTTTATCGTAAAGTAAAGTTTATTCATTCTTGTTTACTCAATATATTCTGCCTGCTTCACCTGCTAACCTCTTGTTTGATAATGTTCTGGAAAATGGATCACAGTCTACTTTTTTCTTCCTGTTTTTGATTTGCAGTTTTGTACTCTGTTAAGTTAAAATCACTTGCTGCTTCAATCCCAGTTTCAGTAAATCAGCCTGACTTGCTCATTTCCTCTTTTCCTGCTTCGCTTCTTACCCTAAAAATTCAACATTGTTTTTTTTTTCTAAGATAAAATGTGGCCATGTAATAGTAATATTGTTGTGGTGTTTATATATAGGAAATTATGCAAAAATCACCTAGTTGTTGCTTTCCCCTTTTGCAATTGGGAGATATAAACTAGTAGATTATATATATATATATATATATATATATATATATATATATATATATATATATATATATATATATATATATATATATATATATATAATCTATATATTATTAATGCGAATAATATGCGGAGAAATGCTTTCGTGCACCTAACACGTTGCTGACTGTGTCTCTGTTACTGGTGTTGTGTATACACACATGCTCCCCTGCTCCTGGGTCACAATCAAGGGCGTAACTTTTTGTCTACCATTGGGGGGGTTAAACTCACGGCATATTTATTAATTTATTTATTTATTGATTAATTTTCTTGTGTAAAAGATAACATGCTAATTTGCATAATTTAATTATGCAATCCGCTCCAAAACGGGTGACTGTATTGGAGCAAACAGCAACTTAAGTTACAATTCGGTGACATTGGTTCTACACAGTCCCTGGCACCCTCTGGTTTTACCTCATAGGACACTGGCAAACGAACATCTAGCCAGCCAACTCCAGTCAACAAAACAAATCATCAGCTAACTCAGTGTTTCTCAAACTTTTTCTGCCATCCCTCACTTCGGAGGTATATATATATATTATAATCAATCTCAAATTGAACTAGAGGTGGTGAATTCCTAATAATAATTCAACGTTAGGCTATGTATTTTTTTTAGGTATTTTAATAAGATAGATACCTAAAATAAGTTGTGAATACAGCCCAACTAAAGGTGTGTGAACAACAAAACACATCCACTTGCACATATTTGACAATCGGAATATCAGATATATCCTGCTATAGCTAACAAATTTGTGAAATTAAAATAAAAAAGGAAATAAAAGCAGATCATCAGTCAGTAAGGGCTGACAATCAATTAATTATTTGTCTCCATGGGAACCATAAAGCGATAGGCTACTACGATCAATAACGATCGCCTTGAAAAACGTTTAAACTTACGTGTGAAAAGGTTAAGTAAGGCTTACATTTAAATGTGTCTTTGTTTATATATATATAATCTACTAGTTTATATCTCCCAATTGCAAAAGGGGAAAGCAACAACTAGGTGATTTTTGCATAATTTCCTATTAATAATATAATGCAAGGGTGCATTAAATTGATCAAAAGTCTCAGTAAATACATTTATAATGTAACACAAAAATATTCTATTTCAGGTAAATGCTGTTCTTTTGAACCTTCTATTCATCAAATGATCCTGTATCAATGAATAATGCCTACCACAAAAAAAAAAAAAAAATACAAAAAATACAAAAAAAAGCAGCACAACAGATTTCAATATTGACGATAATACGAAATGTTTCTTGAGCATGGAATCACCATATTAGAACGATTTCTGAAAGATCATGTTACACTGAAGTTTTGACATCACAAAAAGAACTTGCATTTTAAAAGGGTCCTTTTATGCTTTTATACAATGTCTTGAATTTGTTTTGGGGGTGTACTAGAACATGCTCTCATGGTTCAAATTTATTTTCACATATTTAACATTATTACAATACCTTTCTCCCCAGCCTGGCACAAGCAGCTCGATTAGAGCCGGTGTTCTGTCGATTTGTCCTACGCTGTCAGATTTTCCTACCTCCCACTAAAACAGTTGGTAGTACAATTCGACAACGAAACATGCTACTGTAAAGTTATGGTTTATTAACGTCTACACCTACCACAACCCTAATTCTACCCTTACAGTACTGCAAATACAGTAATTATGTGTTATATTCGTGGTTGTAGCTAGAAGGGATACAGCTACAGGAAACCAGTAATAAATATTATTTTCTAACAATTAGATTGCATTTTTATTAAAGTCTACACCTACCCCAACGCTAAACCTACCCTTACAGTAATGCAGATACATAATATATTGTTGTTTAGCATGAGAAAAAAGACGCAATATTGATGTGAGCATGCGCAGTAAACCCGGGTAGGAAAATCTGACGGGTAGGATAACATGTCAGGACACCTGTTCTGATGAAGGCCCGCCTTCCGAAAATAAAGTGTGATATGATTGGTTAGCTGTCCCAGTGCTTTATGATTGGCGAACAGCTGGTGTTTCAGTACTGCCCAGTCCTTCAGTACATTTCTTTGAGTAACATGGGTTAAAATCCCGCTCAGATTGATATGATTTTGAAGCAATATTAACACTGAAGCTCACAGGCAGCTATGGTAAGGGGCCGAGTGCTGCCAAGCACAACACACACTGACTGGCACTGTTCATGCCATACTGGGGAGAGAGGTGTTGTTATAATTTAAAATATGTGAAAAATGTGTTTTACGAACAACTTACAGTAGTATGAGAGCCTGTTCTAGTACACCCCAAAACAAATCCAAGACTTTGTATAAGAGCATAATTGGACCCCTTTAATGCAAAAAAAAAAACACCTTTATAGATGGCAGCCAACAGACAGTTATACGTATTGCTAATATTACTTTTGTCTAAGTAACTAACACCAGATGACTGAACATGTCGACATCCAAGTTTCTAGTTTAATGCTGCAAGACCAACCCTGGTTATTGTACATATCGATCGTTTAGGTGGCGTTTCTAGGTTTTTAATGTGGGAGGAAGATGTCTTAAGATAATGCTGGTTTAATATATACTGTTTCCTGTTCATTTCCCCTTTCTTTTTGTGAAGTAGTTTTTTTGGGAAACCCAAATGAAAACAGCAGACTAGAAAGTGTGTTTTGGGTTCAGTAGCGAGACTCACAAAAGAAGATAAACTAGTAAGAGAATTAAGTTCGGAGGGAACCCTGTCTAATGAAATCCAATGTGAGAGGAGTGAGTCACACAGCTTTATGATGCAGTGAACAGGATGTGTCATGTCCCAGGCCACTGCTTCCCACTCCTTCCTTCCATCTATTCACTCACCCTCAACTATCCACTCATTATTATTCTCTATACACGCCACAACTCCAACTTTATCAGTTGTTGTCTGCTCGTCTTTAAAGGTGAAAGTAATTTGTGTTCCACTAGTGTTAATAAAGTATGTTCAGTGAGTATGTATGCTCATCACCCTCATGTCATTTCTATCCCATTAGAGTTTGGTTTTTTTTTTTTATCCCACCACTAAAAAGTTTTGATGCTTCAAAAGTAAATAAATACATCTTAAAAGTCATGTGACGTGTTATTTACTCAGATTCAAGTGAAGACGTCACATGCATTTCCATAGAGCTTTATACAATAATAGGTAGTGTAGTGTTGTGAAGAGCAGAAGATAATAGAATCATTATTCGGATCAATTTGGTTCAGTGTTGATTCAGTTTAGTTCAGTCACAATGTCAGTGTTGCTAAGTTCATCAGTTATGAAATGTTATAGATATCTCAAATCAAAGATATCACTGAATATTAAGAGATTTTTAAACCAAGTCTATAAACACACCTAATGAACATTTAATTTAGGCTTTTATCAACATATAAACATCGATAAGTTAAAATACAAAAAGTTTGTCATATATGGTAAATGGAAGCATCCATATACTATCATTATCAATGTTTAAATATGAATAAAATCCTAAACTTGAGCTTTTTGTAGCGTCAATGTTTTGGTATAATGGACTTTTTAATGAAGGGAGAAAAGTCTCACAGGCTTCATTAAAAATGTTTTCATTTTTGTTTCAAAGATGAATACAATTCTTAAGGGTTTGGAATGACATGAGACATAAATGATGATAGAATATTCATTTTTGGGTGAACTATCTCTTTAACATACCGCTTTTTGGTTATTATACCATATTGTATGCATGACCGGTCAGGTTTTCCCAAACACCCCATTTAACATTCAAACCTCAAGGAATGAATGCAATAACACCATAAATATGACATTAGTTGCATTACTATTGGCTTTGTACTTGGCGATTGGCGATTGTAATTAGGCTTCAAAATTCATAAAGTTGTGTTCTTTTGTGAAGATTGTCTTGATGAACTAAATGTTTCAGAATTATAATTATTTGTTGATCAGAGCTTATTTCCTGCAATGCAAATTCACTGTATGTCCATTAATATACCAATTAATGTTTATTGTTTCAATTATTGGGTGCTGTGTCTATGCACACATATACTATGCATACTGCATTTTGCACAAGTAGTATGAGCATGCACTTCTGAACACTTGTGTCTACATGCGACATCTTTCTCGTATTTCAAAACGACAGAGAAATGTTGTATCACAGACCCCAGGTGAACCAAACTGTGTGTGTTTAGGACACTGTGAGAATGCTGATGAAAGAGGGAGAGCAAAATAGAAAGAGCAGCTGTTAATGCATCAGCAGAAATGTGTCATCATTATGAGAGGTGGGGGCTGAGGAGAGATTTGACAAAAAGCGAAGTGCAATACAACATGACGGGTCAGCCAGTCAGCCTGTTACCATGGAGACGCAAGAGTGGGTGGGAGAAATGCTTTCGTGCACCTAACACGTTGCTGACTGTGTCTCTGTATGTGGTGTTGTGTATACACACATGCTCCCCTGCTCCTGGGTCACAATGCCTCCGTTTCAAAACCCACTGAGTTGCCTACATACAGTAGACAGCTTTATTATGGCATTATGGTTGTTCTCCCAATCTGAAGACTGTTAAATAACTTCTAAAAATTCTAAAACAGCAATGCATGTGTAACTAAAAGACATAAAAGACAGCTGCCTATGCAGGTAGTATACAGCAGGACATCTTACTAGGTTTCGGAAAAGTGTCCATCCGAGTTCGGTTTTCTTGTATTTGTGTTTATACCATTCGCCCCATGTCTATTTTTGTTTCGAGGCACTGGCCTTATAGCCCACATGACCCCGACAGACGTCATGTGAGGAACACAGTGACATGTGTCAGCTTATCAGTAAAACGAGCCACTTCCTCCATTTCAGGACACATGGCCACTGTGGTGAAGAGTTTTGCAGATGTCCTGAGAGAGAGCACATGTGTGACAGAGGGATTACAATGAAAGTCAGATTAAATCGCAGTAGTCCAAAATGTGACACCTGCCCTGCCGTGTACTTGTAATGACAGAGTGTTACAAGGTCTGAATGCTTTTGGCCTGCGTCTCATCGCTTCTCCTTCATTTGCACACTAAACAATCAAACTGGGCAGCTGGGAGGCATGTTTAAACAGCACTATTTTACATCGAGGGACATTTCAAATTTCAGGCACTACTTTTTTGGGAGATAATCATTATCTGGTGCCATTTTACTATGGAATTACATTTGTTTCGATAATAATGAACGAAACTTTTTAAAACTGAACGTAACTTTTTCAGAAACTATCAAAAATATGCCATTACAAAATAAGAAAAACACTATGAAAATGAAAAAAAATTAACTCAGTCGCACAAAATCTTCAAATATGCTTCAATCTTTGTTAATGTTTTACAAAGATTCGTTTTCGCTAATCGTGATTTTGCTTACGTTTCGCAGTTTTCCGTTTGGTGTTTTGACACAAACCTCTCGTGGGGGCGGGGGTGAACAGTGGAACAGTGATCTACTCTGATTGGATAGTGAGCTTTTGATGCTCTTGTCAAACGATTTTAACTCAAACTTTGAGTATAAATAAAGATCGCAAGATTTGTCTGAAGCTTAGTGTTAGTTACACTGAAGTCATGTGACCGTGGTGTAGCTCGTTTATAACCTTAATTTTATTTAACTTAAATTTTTACTTTGGATGATTGTATTTAGTAAAATTAATAAAAGTTGTTTCTATTTATGAAGACTATTTGAATGAACACTGAAGATTCATAGATGTTTGTTGGTCACACAGCTTTTTTTTTCTACATGAATCTAAAAGCTAATGAAAATCCTGTTGTCAAGCTAATTTCTGGAAGGGCCCACAAAATATGCCATCACTGCAGCTCTCTATTGTATGACTTTAGAAGACTTGTGATACAGGACACAAGTTGTATCATTGACTAACTTTTATGCTACCTTTGTGGTGCTTTTTGTCAGTTTTGGAGTTTAACAGTGTAATGCATCCATTTCAGCATGATAATGAGCAGCATGGGCATTCTGCAAAATACCTTCTTTTTTTGACAAGGTTTTTGATGCCACACGAGGAACAATATACTTTATCAATATACTTTAACTATATTTTCAACAATATTAATTAATATACAACTCCTTTGCAAACCCTCACATTTCCTTAATTTACTTTGTATGTTATGAAACATTTACCTGCGTTATTCACTGCCATTGTTGTCAGCTTTTTTTATGTGCCGTTTTAATGTTTTTATTTATGACATTGACAAATTTTCAGATTTCCTGTGTTCTAACTTAAATGTAATGGTTCAACTCAAGTAAATCCTGATGTCATTCAGATGTTAAAGAAAAAGTCAAAAATTTTAGGCATAAATGGGAAAATGTATCCTATAATTAACAAATGTAAAATTTGTAAAGCGTTTGAATTTTTTGAAAATTTGGATCTGTTTGTGCGCTAAAGGCACATAATTGACACACTTCACCTTTAAACAGTCATTTACTCTTTTAGCAGAGTTTGACACTAAATGTCTGTTTGTGCTCCCCAGGTGGCTCCCCGTTGAGTGAGCTGTCATGGCCGTCCTCTCTGGCAGTGGTGGCTGTCTCCTTCTCTGGCCTCTTCACATTTGTCTTCCTCATGCTAGCCTGCCTGTGCTGCAAGAAAGGGGACATCAGCTTCAAGGTGAGATCTCAGTCCTCATTAGTCATTTCATCCATCAAAATGGCCCTCCAAATTAAAGGAAGATGAGAAATTAATGCCTTCTCCAGTACCTCATACTAATATTTTATAGGCACGTCACTCAATTCACTCAGTCTTTTTTACAACAACCTATTATAATTTTTTGTTTGATGTCACCTTGTTTTTTATTTATAAGTAATATTTATAAGTACATCATGCCATTCAGCCTGTTAGATTTGATTCGTCTTTGTAGTCTTGTATGCATGTACCAACACAGCCTTACAAAGAAAACGTCAATCTTCAGCACTTTGTTTCTGTGCAAAATGTCTTTGTGTTCCTTTTGACCTCATTTCAAGGACTAAAGGACTTTTTTGCTCATTTTCTGTTGTATCTGCTTCCAAATTGTTCATTCTTCAAACACGTGATAACCTGAAGACAAATGAGATTTATGAAACAATCTATGACACTAAAGCATCATCAATTAGTCAGATTATTGACTGTTTTTATAGACAGTTTAGCAGGATCCTGTCTTCTCGAGCAGTATTGCATGAATGCTTTGTGGAGATGGCAGTCTCAGTGAAGATTAATCCAAGATCGCAGACAAAGCAAGAGAAATTATTATAAATCTATTTGTAAGTCATGCATTACTCAGAAGTACATGCTTATACTGATACCGTCGATGCACTGATATCAAAATTCTATATCTATAAGCCTTAAATTACTTTGATGCTTTGGTAGATATTAAAATTAGAAAGTATTTTGTAAAAACAACAACAATTGCTAATTTAAAATGCTACAAATGAATTTAGGCATCATGACATCATAATGTATGAAAATGTATTAATATTGGGATTTCGTGATATTGGGATATTTTAATAAATGAATACTTTTATTAGGCAAGGACAAATTTAAAAAGTTACAAACATTTGTGAAGTAACAATTATTTTATTTAAAATAAATGCTTTTGAAGTTTCATCAAAAAATCCTGAAAAAGTATTTTTTTTTTCTATTATTTTAAACAGCACAGTTGTTTTTAACATTTAACTTTTTTTTTTTTTTGCAGCAAATCATCATATTAGATTTCTAATGGATCATGTGACACTGACAACTGGAATAATGATGGTGAAAATTCAGATTTACTATCATAGGAATACATTTTAAATAAATTCAAACAGAAACTATGATAAAAACAATTCTTGATATATCTCAATATTACAGTTTTACTAAAATAAATGCACCCAAACTTTTGAACTGTACTTTATATCCAGTATACAGATACAAATAACAATAAAAAATGCATTGCATCACAGTATATTTATGTTCTTCCGAGTAGTTCAGTTTTAGCTTTGCAGCAAGCTAGTGCTACATAGAGTTCTGAATCTATTGCAGATGCCACCATAATGCATGGCATTCATTACAGTCAGGATGCTGCATTATAGGACAGCTGCCCATGTAGGCAGTGGTGCACCTCACTAGGTTTAGGAACAGAGCCAAGCATTTCTTTGTGAAGTATGGCACGGCTCTAATGCATGGGGTGATTCTGCTCAGGTGGCTGAAGACTCTGCCTAATAGAAATAGGTTTTGCTCAGCAGGAACAAAAATTAGAGGGAACAGAGAATATGAACAGACGGGGACAGAGGGATAAGTTGTTATCAGATTTGGTTTGGCACACACAGTTGAGGATTAATGTATCAGAATAAGCAGGCTGTTTATGTCCAAATGCACTGCGGCAGAGGGAGAATGGCACATCATAGGACGTCACAGCTCACAGCTACAGGCCGTTAATGTGCTGCATATAAAGCTGTGTGTCTGATCTGTTTGTTTTTAATAGGATTGTCGGCTCTAAGTGACTGTGTGAGTGGGTGGATGGTTTGTCCATGTCTGTCCCACACTGGGCTGACTGTGAACGTGCTTCTAGTCCAGGAAGTCACAGTGGCACAGATAATTAGCCTGGCATTTGGTGTTCTGTGGAAATCACAGGTTGCCACCCTGTGGAAAGTCTGTCTGTATTTGTATGGCCATTCAGACGGAAAACTGACCTGGAGGAAGGCAATGGAAAACATGGTCCTTGGTGGGATGAATAATAGCAAATTAAAGATTGCTATGATGTTAATAATAATTATCATATTTCATTACATTTATATTAGTGAGCTTTTCTAAGAGCTTTACATTGTAAGCAGGGATCTCCTCATCCACCACCAGTGTGCAGCATCCACCCTAGAGGGCCAGCAAACACCAGCTTATTGGTGGAGAGAAGACAGAGTGATGAAGCCATTCGGTATATGGGGATGATTAGGAGACCATAATGGTCAGAGGACAATGGGAAAATTTGGCCTGGGATTTTTTAATGACCACAGAGAGTCAGGACCTCACTTTAACATTTCTTCTGATCCGAAGGATGGTGCTTTTTGACAGTATTTTCCCCCCCATCATTTTACTGGGGTGCTAGTACCCACACAGATCACAGGGTGAGCACCCCCTACTGACACCTCTTCCAGCAGCAACATAGTTTCCTCAGGAGCACCAAATATTATATTATATTATATTATATTTAGTGCTGTCAATCGATTAAAAAAAATTAACTAATTAATCGCACAATTTTTTTAAATTAATCGCGATTAATCGCGATTAATCGCAATTAAAAGACTGAAACTTTTTGGATATGTAAATGTAAGATGTAAATAATTAATGTAAACTCAAGACAAAGAAACTATTTAAATTCAAAATATGATTGTTTATTGGAGGTTTTTTTTAACTTGTAACACAGATTTTCTCATGTAAACAACATACCTGCAATAAACCATCAATATCCTCCAAATTAACTGTTGGCTTGAAAGCCATATTTATTACAGAAATAAAAACACAGGCATGTAAGTTCCATTTGAATTTCAAAACAATCAATGCCAATAAAAAACAAAAATGATTTCCATGTTGAATTCTAAGTGGACTGCAAAAAAATTCCAAAGTATAGTCATTGCCAGTGCTTTAAGTGGGCCAGTACGCACTGGTACCGCCACTTCCAAATATAGCTCTTGATCGTACCGCCACCTCTCCGTGCGCCCAGAACGTGCTTGTAGTGTACCGGTACGCTCATTTGGACATCTGTTTTAATAGAGGTTTTAATCTTTTACCTGCACTGCCGATTTTCAGAGCGCCCTTCACAATGCAAGCTTCCTAATTCATCCCACCCAGAGCAGAAACTACATTACCCATTCACCCTTAAGTTATACAAGTGAATAGCGCATGTGTCGCTTTTCCCACTGTTAAGTGTCAACAACTCAACGTGGCCGGAGAAGGTGTGTGAAACTCGTTGTGAGTTATACTAAAGCAAAATCTTGAGTATTTATTGTCTGATAAACATTAAAAACTGTCTGCGGAGGTTGAGTCGTCCTGCAGCCCCCGCTGGCTGTTCATTGGCTGCAGCATCTTTTTTCTAAGTTCTAAAAAAATACCGTAGACGGCAAGGCACAAATTTAGATATTCATTTATCTAATTAATCTATAGCCTATGCACAAAGACAATATGATCTTTTTGTCCCCTTTGTGTTTTAAAGCTTGATGAAGAGAGAGAGCGCAAGTTGCTGCAGCTGAGGAGGACAGTGATGCGCGCGTACAGGAGTGATTGACAGTTCGCGGCACTGTGTACAAAAAATACTCCGCTACACAATTATTTCGTTATTTTCGTTTAAGCTTATTAATGTGGCCGGCTTGACGTCCTTATAATATATTAAAGGAAGAGACAATGCCAAGACATCTACTAAAAAAGGATTCTTTTATTCTTGACTGAGCCTCAAAAGAAGACCCAGCATTAAATGTTTGGTTCAGGGAAAAATAGTTTTTTTTCTCAGGACTTAGATCCAATCAAACAAGAAAAGTTGTATAAAACAGAATAATAAAACAAAACAAATGATGTGACTCGGTTCCCTTCAATGGGCACAGAATGTGAAATAACATAAGAAAAGCAAATAACAAAAATAAGTCCTTTACAGTAATTATCTCTAATCAAAACACCAGATCACAAGTCCCAATTTGACTTGAAAGAGTGCAATCAATGTTAAAGAACCAATAAAGGTGTATAAAACAACGGCAGTGGCTTATATGTGCCTGAATAAAGACAAAAAACAACAGCATGAGCATACATGAAAAATCTGCACATCTTGCCACATAAATGCACCACTCACATTACACACAGTTCACATTTTAACCTCTTTTAAACATATTAATCAGTAAACAGACTTTAGATAAAAGTATACACTTTATACAGAGTACAATACTTTTCATGCCACATACAGAAACACACTTTGGGAGAATAAAATGAAAAACACTCACTGTTATATGAGACTTTGGATTACCAATCACGTGGAAACTGGCACGTGCGATCTCACAATCTTGCTCTCCCCTCTTAACAGTATAATATACAACAATTACTGCATGTTCTTCCTATACATGTATTACACTGCATTATTATACATTATAACAGTCTTCAAAGTGTATTTTAAATTAACTTACGCTCAATCTCCGTTGAAGTAGGCCTGAATCCCCTCCCCCACCGGATATTTCTCATATGCAGCAACAAACACTAATATAAACACTGAATTGTCATCTACTCATGCAGACACACAACTGAAACCACCACAGGTCCACAAGTTGAGAATTAACCTGGATTAGATCCGTTTTGCAGTTTCTAAACAACTATTTTCTCCTCACTTGTAACTGCTGCTTCTATCAGCGCGCCCTCTGTTCCTTTCTGACGCACACACGCTCTCGTGCATATGATCAAACTCTTAAAGGAGACAGCACGCATAACTGCATCATAGCAAAAACTTAAAGGGAAAAATCACCAGGGGAATTAAACATCGGCTATTCCTGCCCCGGTTACACTCTCCCCTGCTAACAGTCAACGTCCTCGATGACTGCAAACACTCTTTAATCATCCATTACTCCTTGTAATTTACCGGACGTGTACAAGACCATACCCGCTAACACTTGGGAAAGGACATCAGGACTAAAGGACACAGCATTACAAGCGGATTTAGGCAGTCTGTTTGGGTTACCATGAACACCAGCAGTTGGCCGCTGGGTTCTGCGTGGCATAGGGTGGGGTGCAGCACTTTTTACTCTTGGATTTCGGGGAACAGGAACTGGCCTAACTGAAACCACATGCAAAGGTGAATCAGTTCTTTCAATATCAGGCAGAGAGGGCTCTTCAACAGCACTCGCCTCAGTATTCACTAGTGCATCCTTATATACTCCTTGTGCTTCTTCCAATCCAGCACAATTGTCTGATTCCACATCTTGTTGCTGTGAGTCCTCAAGTACTGGGTCCATTGAATCCTCCTTAGTCCACCTAGTTTCTTCCACTAACACACATTCTACATCCAGTGAAGGTATCTCTTCCACTAACACGGAGCTAGGTACTCCTTCTACAGGTCTCACTTTTCTCCGTGGCATTGGTATTGGTCTCGGGCAGGGCCTAATGTCTGATCTGTGTACTCTTTTTGCAGGACCGCCTCCCACTGGCTCCACAGTGTAGGTCGTACCATGCACCTCTACCACCTTATAGGCTGTAGGTGCCCAGGCGTCCTGTATCTTGTTCCGTCCTGGTGGACGATATCGTAAGTACACCTGCTGACCAACTTCTACCTCTGGACAGTATACCCCACTCTCACGCTTGGTAACTCGGTCCGCTGCCTTCCTTTCAGCATATTCACGTGCCCTAGTGTGAGCATCCCGAAGCCGCTCCTTGTGGACAGACAACCAGGCAGGCTCCTTCTCAAACACTGGCTCCTGGCCCAATAAGGCATCTACTGGTAAGTGTGGCTGCATACCAAAAAGCATGTAGTAAGGGGAGTAACCAGTGGAGGAATGAGGCGTTACATTATAGGCATACACCAGCTCAGGTAAGTACTCTGGCCATTTCCGTTTCTTGTCAGGTGGCAAGGAACGCAAGAGGTCATGCAGAGTTCTGTTAAATCTCTCGCACTGTGCATTTCCCTGGGGGTGATGTGGCGTAGTGCGGGACTTTCTCACTCCATACAGCTTACAGAGCTCTGCAATAACGGCACTCTCAAAGTTCCTCCCCTGGTCTGAATGGAGACGTTGAGGCACACCATACTTGAGGAACCATTCCTTCAGAAGGATCTTAGCGGTAGTGTCTGCCTTCTGATTGCGTGTGGGGAATGCCTGGCTGAACTTAGTGAAAACATCAGTCACCACCAAGACATTCTCCCGTCCATCCGACGCAGGTTCCAGTGTGGTGAAATCCATTGCGACCACTTCCAGTGGATGAGAAGCCAAGAACGGGGTCCAAGGTGCCTGAATCTTGGGCTGCGGCATTTTGGCTAGCACACACCGCTGGCACTCCTTCACCCACTTATCCACAGCATCATACATCCCAACCCAATAACAATGCTGCTTGAGCAGGGCCAGCGTCCTCTCTACACCTTGATGCCCCATCTGGTCATGGACACTTCGCAACACCATTTCAACAAGACATGCAGGAAGCAGCAACTGTTGACATTCCCCATTGAACACATCGTCAATAGTTCTGTACATCAGCCCTTCTTTCTCTTGAAGCTTGTCCCACTGCTTAAGCAACAACAGCACCAGCCTGGACAAGTGCTTTCTTTCATGATTTGTGGGCTTCCTCTTCTTGTCCCAGAAACTCTTGAGCACACTGATGGTTGGATCTGCCCTCTGAAACTGACGAAGCTCATCCTTTGTGTAACCAGGTAATGTTGGGGTATTCTCCAGTTGGTCCCCTTCACTTTCTTGGTCTTCGATGGCTGCCTGTAAGATTCCCATTTCTCCTTCTCTAGGACTCACCACTAGCCCAGCCAGGTCAGCTCCCACTGCAGTCCCTGTACGAAGCCCACTGCAAATAGCCACACAGCCATCATACTCCAAATCCTCAGTTACCACTTCCATGGCCTCCAGTCCTGGTCTTCTAGAGAGAGCGTCGGCTGCAGTGTTGCACCGCCCAGGGCGGTACTGCACTTTGAAATCGAATATCGCAAGCTGTGCAGCCCACCTCTGTTCAATAGCACCCAGCTTTGCAGTGTTGAGGTGGCAGAGGGGATTGTTATCGGTTAGGACCATAAACCTAGATCCGAGCAGGTAACTACGGAACTTCTCCACAACAGCCCATTTGAGTGCCAGGAGCTCCAGCTTCATACTGCTGTAGTTCCTGTCATTTCGCTCTGCGCCCCTCAACCTCCTGCTTGCATATGCTATCACGGTCTTAATTCCCCCTTGCTGCTGGTATAGCACAGCGCCCAATCCCAGGTTACTGGCGTCGGTCTCCAGCACAAAAGGTAGGGTGAAATCTGCATAACCTAGAGTCGGAGCACAGGTAAGCTTCTCCTTAAGGTGCTCAAAGGCTTGTTGGCACTCCGTTGTCCAGGAGTCTTTAAACAACTTGTTGACCTGAGCAACACTCCCCTGGTGGACACAAGCGTTTACAACATCATGGAGCGGACCGGCCACCTTGGAGAAGCCCTCAATGAATCTCCGATAGTAGCTGCAGAATCCTAAAAAGGATCGCAACTCCTTCAGAGTGTTAGGGACTGGCCACTGTTTCACCGCACTCACTTTGTCTGGGTCTGTAGACACCCCTTGAGCAGATACCACATGTCCTAAGAACTTTACTTCGGACTGCAGAAAGTGGCATTTTTCCACCTTAATCTTAAGTCCGGCCTCCCTCAACCTCTGTAACACAGTCTCAAGCCTCACCAAGTGTCCCTCAAATGTACTAGAGTACACAAGCAAATCGTCCAAATAGACGAGAACCATTTGAAAGACCAGGTCACTCATTATGGCCTGCATGAGACGTTGGAATGTCGCTGGCGCGTTACATAGGCCAAACGGCATCCTTTGGTACTCATACAGGCCAAATGGTGTAATGAAAGCTGTTTTGTGGCGATCCTTCTCATGAACTGCCACCTGGTGATAGCCACTCGCAAGATCAATAGATGAAAACATCTTGGCCCTACACAAAGCATCCAGACTCTCATCTATTCTTGGCAACGGGAATGCATCACGCCTAGTTTTACTGTTCAGCTTACGGTAGTCCACGCAAAGGCGAAGACTCCCGTCAGTCTTCCGGACTAACACAACTGGAGATGCATATGAACTGGAGCTTTCTTTGATGACACGCTTTTTGAGCAGTCCAGAGATATGGTCCTTCACCTCCTGGAATTGGTTTGGGGGTATTCGTCGGTAGGACTGTGAGACAGGAAGGTCATCATTCAAGGGAATCTCATGCTTTACCAATTCAGTATAACCGAGGTCTTCATCAGTGATGGCAAACACGTCCAGGTATCCCCTCAGCAGTGCCTTCAGCTCTGCCTGCTGTGCAGGGGTGCCGCCAATCTTCATTTTCTCCAGGGGACACTGAAGGTCACCGCTAACTCCCGTCATTGACCTCTGATTTACCATAATTTCCTCATGATCTGCAGAGATTCGATTGAATCTAACTTCGCAGGAGCTACTCTCAACATGATGACCTTGGGCAAGTACCCCCAGCTTTACCTTAGGTGGCAGCCACACATCTTCAGGGGACAAGTTTACTATCTGCACTGGGAATACCCGCCTACCGGGTGACACCAAGGTAGGAACCAGGACCAAGCCACCTGGCAATGATGTATTACATGGTTCAAGCAAGCTTACGCCGCTGTTGCCAATCAGCTCTTTGTGTATTCTAGCCTGAACTGTGGCCACAGATGCTGCAGGTACGTAAGACTTACGTGTACCTGCCACCCGAACCACAGAGTTCGCTCCTACTGGGGCAGCCTCTTGCACTCTGTTAAAGGCGGCCCTCCAGTTAGCATCCAATGTCCCCTCCAAAGCATTGTCAAACTCAGCTAGAATTAATTGTTTACACCGCTGTGCTATGTTCATACCAAGTATGCCTGGGGGTGCTGAGTTAATCTCCCCATCATTCTGGTCATGTACCACCAAGAACCCACACCCAGGTATAGTCAACCCCATTACCTGGATATCAAGTTCTACATACCCAAGGTAGGGAAGAGGCAGCCCATTGGCGGCAGTAATCTTTAACCACTTGCTTGTAAGGTGCATGTCTTTGTCTTCTCCATGAAGATATTCTTTAAAGAAGCTCTCTGTCAAAGTACTCACATTACTGCCAGTATCTAACAGACACCGGATTGCTACCCCCCCAGCATGAATTTCCACTTCTGGGCATTTGCCCACTGCACGTTCCAGAAACCTCTCTTTTGTCAGTGAGCCAGTCTTTGAGCCATCAATTCCACCTCTCATTGCTCGGCTCTTCGCAATGGAGGTGCACCGTTTCCCGGAAGCGGAGACTCAGACGTTGCTGGCTCAGTGCGTTCCTGCAAGCGCTGCCCAGTGCATTGCCTGGCTATGTGCCCAACGCCCTCACATCTCAAACAAATGGGTTGGCCATCTCGGGTATACCTTGGCTTAAACCTGGGCTTACTAGGTTTTTCACAAGTTGGGTCAGACCTTTGAATCGTGAGATCACGGACAGCATTGGTAAGGTCCCCGATAGCCTTCCCTTGTTGTGTAATTACCTTAATTACTTCTTGTAGGGCTACAGTCAAGTCATTTGGTACAGTGGCAGTCATCCTTGAATGCTCTACACTTTCTTCCACACTCACTAGGTTTCGGTTTCGGACCACATTAGCTGGACGAGGTCGCTCTTCTGAGCACCACAACAGGGCCTCCTCACGAACTTCAAATAATGTAGCATGAGGCCGCTCTCTAATCACTTTGCGCAGTTCCCTCCGGAGTGCTGAATCCCTCACCCCTTCTATGAACTGGTCTCTCAATGCCAGCTGCACATTTGGAATACAATGTGGTGCTTGTTGCAGTGCAGCATTTAACATCAATGACAGTGCGTGTGAAAAATCACGAAAATCCTCACCGTCCAATTGTTTTCGTGCATAAAATGTGTGCAACAACTGGGAGGTGCTACGCTTTTCCCTGAAAGCTGCCCTCAAATATGAGAATAGATCTTCAGCTGACTTATCCTCCCCCCCCATACACAGCCTGACTTCTTCTAGTGCTGAACCCTTTAAGTGGGAGAGGATAAAATCTACCTGATCCTCAGTACTCAACCCCCTCACTCGTATAACCCTCCCAAGTTCCTCAATGAACTCATCAACATTTTGGCAATCTTTACCTGGGTCCCCACTGAAAGGTACAATTTGTCTCTCTCTTGGGATATACACATAGGATCTAGTATGAACATTAGTCATGTTAGCAAGTGCTGACATTACTTCATCATGTCTACGTCCCAACTCCGAGATCTGGGACTGAAGCTGTGAGACTGGGTTACCTTCCTCAATGTCCATTTCCGGCGCAGCACCTGCAACTTGAATGTCCTCTGCCATGGCAGCTGCACCCTCCATGTTCTCAGCATCCATGACTTTGAGGGGTAGTCACAGAAAATATCAGTTCTCCAATAGTCACTTCAACAAGCACTGTCCTCCTCGAAGTCCTCACACAGCAGACTTGGTGTGCTGGCTCTTTGTCCTGCCGCCGCTTCTGTCAGGATGTCACTGCAGGTCGTTCCAGCACTCAGTCACCCTTCGCCACTACCGTTGTTTACACCTTTCTACTTTTGCACTATTGTAACAAAAATAAATCAGCCCCAAACAAAACAGAATCCCACTTCTGACACCAAAATTAGATGTGGCCGGCTTGACGTCCTTATAATATATTAAAGGAAGAGACAATGCCAAGACATCTACTAAAAAAGGATTCTTTTATTCTTGACTGAGCCTCAAAAGAAGACCCAGCATTAAATGTTTGGTTCAGGGAAAAATAGTTTTTTTTCTCAGGACTTAGATCCAATCAAACAAGAAAAGTTGTATAAAACAGAATAATAAAACAAAACAAATGATGTGACTCGGTTCCCTTCAATGGGCACAGAATGTGAAATAACATAAGAAAAGCAAATAACAAAAATAAGTCCTTTACAGTAATTATCTCTAATCAAAACACCAGATCACAAGTCCCAATTTGACTTGAAAGAGTGCAATCAATGTTAAAGAACCAATAAAGGTGTATAAAACAACGGCAGTGGCTTATATGTGCCTGAATAAAGACAAAAAACAACAGCATGAGCATACATGAAAAATCTGCACATCTTGCCACATAAATGCACCACTCACATTACACACAGTTCACATTTTAACCTCTTTTAAACATATTAATCAGTAAACAGACTTTAGATAAAAGTATACACTTTATACAGAGTACAATACTTTTCATGCCACATACAGAAACACACTTTGGGAGAATAAAATGAAAAACACTCACTGTTATATGAGACTTTGGATTACCAATCACGTGGAAACTGGCACGTGCGATCTCACAATCTTGCTCTCCCCTCTTAACAGTATAATATACAACAATTACTGCATGTTCTTCCTATACATGTATTACACTGCATTATTATACATTATAACAGTCTTCAAAGTGTATTTTAAATTAACTTACGCTCAATCTCCGTTGAAGTAGGCCTGAATCCCCTCCCCCACCGGATATTTCTCATATGCAGCAACAAACACTAATATAAACACTGAATTGTCATCTACTCATGCAGACACACAACTGAAACCACCACAGGTCCACAAGTTGAGAATTAACCTGGATTAGATCCGTTTTGCAGTTTCTAAACAACTATTTTCTCCTCACTTGTAACTGCTGCTTCTATCAGCGCGCCCTCTGTTCCTTTCTGACGCACACACGCTCTCGTGCATATGATCAAACTCTTAAAGGAGACAGCACGCATAACTGCATCATAGCAAAAACTTAAAGGGAAAAATCACCAGGGGAATTAAACATCGGCTATTCCTGCCCCGGTTACATAACGTTAGCGTTACAGAAAGGTCTGATTTACGCACTGTTACAGTCATACAGTCATATTGTTTCTTGTGGCAGACTGAAGAGTAATCCGGCAGAGTTTTATACTGAAAATTTCCGTCTAAAAGTCCTTCCTTGGTCTTATCCATATTTCTTTGCACGTTGAACATACATAGGCCACAACTGGAAATAAAAAAAAACTGCAACCGCGTTAATTGCGTTATTTTATTTTAACGCATTAAATATTTCAAATTAATCGAATGCGTTAACGCGCTAATTTTGACAGCACTAATTATATTATATTATATTATATTATATTATATTATATTATATTACTCTACTCTTTTCCCAACCGTTCTATTCACACACACACACACACACACACACACACAACCTTCCTTGATTTACAATTCTGCATCCTTTTTGTACCCTAATTGAAATTCACGACATTTATTGACATTAAAAAGGCAATTTAATTCTGAATGGTGCATATACCACATAACCCTACATCATACCATGGTAGAACCAAAGTATTTTTGTAAGATTACACATGCTGGAAAATCTCTCAAAAAATACTCCGTAATTGAACAGAAACACAAAGGTGCAGATTTAACTGACATTAGCAAGGAGTGGATGGCGTTTGCTGGAGCATGTGGGACCAGACCACATCTTTCCATCCTGATTTAACATGTGTCTCTGTTACACACAGTCGTGTTGGTATTAAATGTGACTAAAGCCTCTTTAGAGATTGTGTGTATTGTGAACTAGCACCAGTCCCTCTCACACACACTGATGGACTGAGACAGCTGCTCTTCCTGAATGGAAAACAGCCCTTGCTCCCCAGTGCAGTGCAGTGAACTACAACCACAACTACTGAGTCTAATTGAATTGAGTTGGCTGCCTCACATTGGCGTACTTTTCATCAAGATGTTTAGGCTTCTTATTGTGCATTTGTTGAGAAGAGTCTGAGTGTATGTCTGCAGTCCATACACGTTCTACTATCTTTGTACTGTATGTCAGCAGACATTTTTCAGAGTAGACTTGACTAGTTCCCAGTTAGTTAGTACCCTTCTGGTAGAACAGTTAGAAACAGTTAGAACCCTTCTGGTAGATGTCATACCTACACCATTATGTGGGTAAATAGCATGTCTCTTATTAAACGTGGTGGAGCAGACGTGTACATTATGTTCAGTCTGTCATACTGTCTTAAGATGTATGACTGGACAGACTGTACTTCTATCAGACTCATCAAAATTGTATTGGCATGATTATTAAAATGTTTAAGATTATTTACTTACTGGACTGTTAATAGACATACAGACAAAAAATAAAAAGACAAGTTAAAAGATAAGATAAAATAAAAATCCTCTTCATTCCACCATGCACATAAAGCAAGAAGAACCACCAGGCTTTCAAATAGTTTTTATCGACTGCTGGTGAATAAAGATAAACTGCTGCCTCCTCTTCAAATATGTCCTGTTAGCTCTTCAGTAATGCACACATAACACATTAATAACAGATTGAAGTATGAAATATTTAGATGGACTGTGTGAATTAAGTAAATGACTTTGCACCCTCAAGTGGTTGTAAATGATACTGCATCAATCTATCAACCCCTGATGATAAACACCACATTAGCAGATGTGGTTCAGTATAGATTTGCTCTTAAAGCTTGTTTTACATTTAGTGGAAAAAGAAGAATACAACACACAGAGTACCAGAATTAAATAAATAATTGGCACCATGATACAGTATATGCACATAGTCAAATCTATTATTATTTTATGAGGGAAAAAAGTGCTCTACCCATCTGCTGCCTGAAAAATAGAGAAATGGCTGTTTTTTCCTTCCTCAGCAAATCCTTTTTTTTTTTCTGAGAACAATAGTGATATTACATAAAGAAAGATTGTATGTCTTAAAATAGGAGAGGTACTACGGCAGCAGATAAGAGATGTTGTCCATTGTAATCGGGCAAACAAAGAATATGAGGATATGCAGACAGTGAGAATACTCTTTTATAGTCGTGGACAATAGTCATAAGTGAAGAACTGGCTAGTAGGAATGTAAATTGAATAGCCCAAAGATAATAGGTGTTGGAATTTCAATTGGACTGACATAAAATGTAATGAATTACATTTCAAAGAAATTCATTACAGCCATGCAACAGTTGGTCACAACCGCTCCTCAACTTGATGTCAACATCAGTACTGGTGAAAAGGGGGTGAATGCCTTTATTGTACTGAATATAATATAGACTGAGAAACTCTTTGGTCTTAATAATGTAACTGCAACAAATTCTATCAAATGTACACATGCTGTAAAAAACAGTGCATTTTATGTAATTTTATTGTAAAAAAATTAAAATAAATTATTACAAGTAAAACCTATGAATTAACAATAAAAAAAAAAGGTAATTGCAAGGACATTTTAATTGAGTGCTTTACACATGCTGCTTAAAACATTAATGAATTAAACATCATTTATTTTGAATACTAATTATTAATATATATAATATTACTTTAAATTCAAATTAGTTCTGCATCCTACACCCAATCCAAAAACAGATCAAACACAGGAATTGAATTCCTGCTGGTTAGGGCTCAGTTTCAGTACTGCAATTCCCCGAGACAGATGCTCAACAACAGTCACATTGTGTGAGTATGAGCCACCATGTGGAGCTGTGGAAGCTGGATAGGTTATTGGGTCCAAGCAGATGATTGTGGCATCCAGCATTCATAACAGAGGAAATACCACAAGAGACTTTCATCTACCATCATACTGTGACAGAAGAGACTATTAAAATTTCATATTCATTTCACAGTATGCATAAAGTAATAGAGCTGATGTAAGAATGTGAGTCTGAGGTTCCTTCTTGTGTTTGAATTGTGCCATTTATTTAATTTTTTTCTTAAATAAAGAAATAGTTTTATTAAGCGATGAGACATTAAATTGGACAAAAATATCAGTAAGGACATTTTTAATATTTAGAGTTCAAACAATTGCTAATCAGCATATCAAAATTATTTATGAAGTATCATATGACACTGAAGAATGGAGTAATGATGCTGAAAAATCAGCTTTGCATCACAAGAATAAATTGCATTTTAAATATTGAATTAGAAACCGAACATTTCTGTGTGATTTTGTTCCCTGCAGGAATTAGAAAACATGGAGGGGGAGGAGGGCCAAGCGGACCTTTCCACTTTAGCCTCCCCCAGCTCTCAGAATGACCCTGAGGTTTATATCCTGCCCCTGACGGAGGTCTCACTACATGTGTCCAAACAGCCCAGCAAGTCATGTAAGAATCCGTAAAGTTTTGCTGATTATTGATCTGTGATTCACAAAAGGAGCAATTTTGAATAATGTGTTGACTGATCTTTTCCATGTATAGAAAATATAATGCAAGTGATTTGGAAGGAGTCCTGGTCATGTGATTTACGGTAGCAACCACCAGCTTTTTTTTTTTTAAATGGAAACCATGATAGACTCACGGTCTATGCTAACAGTGGTGTTTATAGTTAATCTTGACACACTGCAGGCAGATTGCTGGTTATGTTAAGTGCCACACTACGCTGATATTGTTCCTTACATTATTAACTGCCTTGTGCCAGGAAGAGTAAAGATATAGTACTGTGCCCATTGTGAAGTGACGGTTCTGGAAAAAGAGCAGTGGCCTTGTTTATGTTCTCAACTGTAGAGAAGGGTGGAGAGCGAACGTCTCTGGAAGCAGAGCACACATCTGTCAGTTGCATAATGCACTGTGAGACCGGCCCAGAGGACTCTTGGCATAATGAATGCATGTTAACTGGACTGGAGAGAGGAAAGAGAGTTATTAATGCATGGAAGCACTGGAGAGCACAGATGGAAATTAAACCGTTTTTTCTACAACATTACAACAGATATGAAACAGATGCGTCTGAAACCAAAATAACTAGATTTTCATCTTGTTAGAAGATATTGATTTGGTAGTAGTGCTTGCCAAGAAAACCGACCATGGCTTGTGGTCAAATTTTAAGTGGACGTTTTTGTAAAACACATTACCGTTCAAAAGTTTGGGCTTTTTGAAAGAAAAATCCTGTAAAAACATATTACAGTTTTCATTAAATTATTAAATAATTTTCAACAATAATATTTCTTGAGCAGCAAATCAGCATATTAGAATGATTTCTGAAGAATCATCTGACACTGAAGACTGGAGGAATGATGCTGAAAATTCAGTTTAGCGTGACAGGATTAAATTCCATGTATAATTATTTGAACACATTAAAACAAATCCTAGAATCCTAATGATTTTTCCCCCTCAGAAATTCTGTATGTATTTATTTTTTTATTGTTATCAAATCAAGACATGAAACATTAATTTAATTTATCTTTTAATTACTGAAAATTAAGCAAACTTTTTGTTGGCAAACAAAGGGGATTTACTATTAAATTTCAAACACGGAAGAAATATTGTGTGATTAATCCTTAAAAAATAATGTTTGTTTCATTTTAGTAGTATATAATGCTTTTGCTCAAATCAAACGGTCAAATGCTCATGAAGTGAGTCTTAGAGTATTTCTGGAGATGTTCTTCATGTGTTTTCGTCCTCATTTAGTCAGACGGCAGATGCTGAAATCACTACTATGATTTAAAGTCACAATTTTGACACACAGAGATATGTTTTACAGTCATAAATGCATTTAGGATGAATTTGAAACATATTTCCAAAAGAAAACCAATTAGAGCTTTATCAGAAAGTTTTAACGTCTCTAGAACAGACATAAGTCAAAATAATCACCATAGTAAAGGTGTAACAACAACATTTATAGACTTATGCCAAAAAAAATAAATAAAAAATTATATATATATATATATATATATATATATAAATCCCGGGTCCAGGGACTTTTTTCTTTTTTGCCATGCATTGTAGAGCTCATTCATTGTTGCGGTGCCTCAGGTGTTGAAATAGATTTGTTATACATTATACCGTTTCACACGTTTGCAGTGTGTATAGCTTCAGTATGTGTGTGCGGTGCAGAAGCAGCAGAGAGCGCATTAAAATAATACACGAGAGCGAATCGTGTCTCCTCTCACTTAAACTGCGTCCTGTGCACTCACAACTCTCTCTATGCTCATGTGCTAGATATTAATTATTTTCGCACAATTTTATTTCTAGCCTTTTACCACATGCAGTGTGAACGCTCTGATCAGTTATCATGGGCTCGGAAAAAAGGCACATCACAGACAGTGTGTGAACCTGGAGTTGGGCATATGCCCAGTCTGTTCTGTTCTCGCGCTAGGGGTGTTGCATTCTGATTGGATCGGATAGCATACTGCGGGAGGTCAGGGCCGCAGAAAATCGTGCTATAAATCGATTTAGAAATTGTGCACGCTCAAATCGTTATTTTATGATGATTTCTATTAATCACAGATCCCTAGAATGAACTGGCAAAAAAACAGAAAATAACTCTGACTGGCACTGCTCAGCAAAACAGAAAACCAGATCCAGGCAGAGCTCAGCAACGGGAAGACAGTCAGTGGAGCAAGCAATCAGGAGGAAACATGCTGACAGCATTTATGCACGTTTGAATTTGTTGTTCTGTAGCATATGCAGCAAAAATATCTAAGATAAATTGGCGGTTTATTCTTAAACCAATCAGCTAGCTCGAATAGTGGAATCATAGTTACAGTTTAATATTTATTTTTTGTTTTTTAATTATATTTATAAAATATATTATTTATTTTAATAGTAATTGGCGCCCACCTGCAATGCCATCGCGGCCCACAGGTTGAAAGCCACTGATCTAATCAATATAAAAGAGCCTGTAAGAATTCACCGTATCACACACACTCCAGACGTGTTGCATTCAACTCGAGCAGCGGTATAAAACAGTTAAAGAATAAACAATGAGGCAAAGAGAAGTTAGAAGTTCAGTGTTTAAAAAAACGGAGCAAACGGAAAGAGCCGTCTATATTATAGCTCTATAAATGAAGCATACAGACTTTATTAGAGCCACAGACAGACAGACGTTTCGATGAAAATGCTCAATATACAATTCATTATGTGCATTAACAACAGTACAGGCAAATGTAATGTCATTTAATGGAAAACTATGTGAATGGTGCTCTGAGGTGCGGCAGGATTTTCTGTCAGTTGCATTTAAATCCGGGTCTGTAGTTTCTCGCTCTGTTCAGGTGCAGCATCGTGTAAGCACATGCTGTCAGTGATTTCAGCCACTAGAAGCTGCTCTCGCACTGTATAATGAAAACATAGCCTTCTCAGACGCTCCAGTAACAGACACAACCCGTAAAAACTATCGGCATGGATTTTTTCGCTAACCGATAGTTCCAACAATCAACTATTGGTGCTGGTTAATATGCAAAACCGATACATCGGTTGATCTCTAGTCTAAACGCCAAAAAACTTGAGGTTTACTAATTCTATTCAGACCAGATCCATATGATCTTTTTTTTTTGGGGGGGGGGTGCATCTCAGTTGGTCTGTAGTTTTCCATACTTTTGCGCATATTGTGAATGTTACATAGTTGAAAGTGCCCAATTTTATCTGTGGCCGAATACCTTAATTTTAGTAACTCTCATGTGACATATACTATGTAGAGAATAAGTGAACAAGTCCATCCTGATGACACTATTTTAACAAATGCATCTGTATGAACAAAAATGACAGTGTAGATCTGAAAAACATGAAATCCTTGATGAAATCCATAGAAGGTTATTTTCCAGCTAATTAGCTCCTAGAAACCCACCCCAGAAACCACAAACCAATGCAGAAAACCTTTGTGTTTCATAGCAACACCCTGGAAACCACTAAAAATGCCTTGTCATAACGGCAGTGAGTTTTACAGAGGCAAATAACATGAATAATAAAAATCGACTGAATGTACTACTTTTTTTTTTTAACATCAAGTCAAATCTATTTGCTCAATGACTGCCTGTGTGGAAGCTGGCAGTGGATGAAGCAGTGCAAGTCAGGTTTTCTCCCTATGACTCATGTGCTCTGTCTGCGTAGAGCATTGGGGGGGGGCGAGATGCTGTGTTGAAACACAGGCAGGGATTGGACAAAAGAGTTTTAGGTGTCAGCCAATAGCCCTCTGGATTGTTCGTCGCCCGTGGTTACCACCATGTGATTGGTCCAGGTGTTGAAGAGCGAGAGTGTAGCGAGAGAGTCCCCCGTGATATTGAGAAGGGCTCGGTCATGGTTAAACAGCTCCCTTTCCATCCTCACCCTTCTGTGTGTTATATTAATGAAAAGAGCTAGACATGAACACTTGACTGAATGCAATGAAGTTAAAACCTACATATGAATGCCCCTACTGGTCTTTCACTGCTAAACTACTGTACATTTACAGGTTTTCACTGACTGCAACATAAGCTTCATTCCGGAAGAGGTCGGATCACATTTATGGCCCTAAACATGCCTACTGTAGACATCTTTGTTGTTCTTATTCATGAAATAGATACTTTTTTCAAAGCAGCTTACAAAGTGTTTAATGCAGGTTTCTCAACTCTGGCCCTCAAGGTCCGCTTTCCTGCAGAGTTTAACCTTAACTCACCTGTCTTTTTAGGGTTGGAGCTAAATTCCAGAAACTTCAGTTTAGATACCCTGGGAATTGAACCCAAAATCATTACTAGTTCCATGCTCTACCATTTGTTGAGCTAATGATTCAAATTCTATATCACTTTATATCATCATAATTGTATGCATCACAATATAAATTCAACATCAAAGGGAAATTGTGAAACGGTTTCTCAATTGTTTTCTAATCACGAATATTAAGTTAATTCTTTGATTGAAAGATAAGGAACTTTTTAAATGACGTACATGGATGAATTATTTCACAGTAACATTTATTTTGCAATATATTATTTTAGTTTATATATTTTTTGTTTATATTTTATAAAAACCATGTGGTAATGTAAATACTTGTATTTTAAAGCAACATATTTGATTAGATTAAGTTTTCTTTTAGGTTTGAAATTGATGGACATAAAATGATTATAAATAAATGACAACTCAGTCATCTATTCAAAAAACTTATTTGCATTATATATTAATAAAAAAAATAAAAAAAACCCAGAACAGCAAAACTACGATCACTACATTATTATTGGATGACAAGTAAGAATTGAAGCTGACAAAACAACACTCCTTCATAATAAATTCATCCATATAGAATATCTCTTCTAGTCAATGTGCAATCGCAGATCAGCCTGGGTTTTCTCGTGCAACTGTGCTGCATTTTAATGCAATTTTGACATGGCCTAGGGCTGCTCTGGGAATGCCAGGAGTGGGACAGGAATGCACAGCTCACAGATTCCACAGAAATCAAATAAAAGGCCAGTTCAAATCTGCTGAAGAAAAGAGAGATAGTTGTGTGTCAGAAATGGGAGGTGGGGGTGGGGGGTGGGGTGCATTTCTGTGACAATCCTGGCTCTGAGCGGCAGAGAATGGGCCTTGTGTCTGGGCTGGAACTTTGGTACCAGGCGCTGCTGCTCTGCGGACAAAAGCCACAATATAACTGTGATGGGGAGTGTGAGGGGCTGGAATGAAAAGCTTCTGGAACACTGCAGAGGAGGAGAACAGTTTAATGCATTAACACAGGGATGGGTCTGTGAGGCACACACACGCACACACACTGTGAGACCTGCTGGTAGTGCAGGAGGAGGTGTGTGGGGGGCTCGTGTTAATGACAGAGGTCTTTCTGCTGCTCACAGTGTTTTATTTGTTTACAATTGCCCCCATAGTCTTGCTGAGACAGACAGAGGAAAGGGGGCAGAGGAGTGAGGGTTATTATGTGCTCATGGCATTACTTGTGTGAGCAGACGCATTTGGCATGGGCCGAGCAGCACTGCAGACATAGGTCCAGCTCCTGGTGGGACACTTGGCACTTTCAACACTGATCTCAGCCGGAGACGCTAGTTTTACTGGAGCTTTGAGTTGAGTTGAGTCTCCAGCTGTGAGTTCCAGTCGGGTGTATTATGGGAATGCTGTGGGACGCCGTATCTCAGCGCGAGGAGATGCGCTCCATCGCTGGGAAGGAAGACAGGCAGCGCTGCTTTCTCAGCTGTTCGAGGGCTTGGAGGGTTAAACCCCTGGCACATGAATATAGACATGGAGAACCGGAGAAGTATGGCACCTTCATTCCACTGCGTTGTTGGTCCTTCATCCTAAGGTTTCTTTCATTTTGAATATCGGTGTGCTATAAGTCGAGGTGGTTTGAGATAACCATGGTTCTCCATGGATATTGCTCAGTCTTCCTTGATGTTTGGCTACTTTCAAACCGCTCATTGTGTGTTTAGTTCATCCATTTGTATGTCTCTGCCAATTCTGAATGTATTTTTCTCTCTGTTTCCCTCAGTTCAGCTGCTGAAGTCTACAGATCTCGGACGCCACAGCCTCCTCTACATAAAAGAAATGGGACAGGGCTGGTTTGGCAAGGTGAGGCCTTTTACAACCCAACCGATACCTTGATGTGACCCTGAGAAAATAGCAGTGTTTTTAAGTATGCTACTCAAGGGGTTGTACTTTTCATTTAGTTATGAGCTACTGTTAAATGAACAGTTTGAGATAAATGGCACACTCTTTAAAATGTGTGCTGCCAGTTTCACAGGTGTCAGGTGTGAGCCATGCTAATGTGCAGTTTGGGCTGGCTTTCAGGTTTTGCTGGGGGAGGTGAATGTTGGACTCAGTACCACACAGGTGGTGGTTAAGGAGCTAAAGGCCAGTGCCAGTGTACAGGAGCAGATGCAGTTCCTGGAAGAGGTCCAGCCTTACCGGTACACACTTTTCCTCCTATCTCCCATTTTTTTCACTCCGCCTCATCTTATGTTTTCTAATGCTGAACTACTGTATATTAAAATTCTTTTTGTCAAAACATCACATTTGAGCCCTTTTCACATGGTACGTTGATCCTGGAAAATTGCCAGAATGCCTTCTATGTGAACGCAAACACTAATGGGGACATAGTAACATTGCCGGGATCAGTCCCGGAACAAGGCCTGTGTGAACAAAACTCAGGACCAATGCCATAAAGGTTGTGTCGTGGTGATGATGCACTCTTTTGTTTTGAAGGCAGATCAACATTCCCAACGGAAAAAATATGTGCAAACTGAAATGAAGCATTGATCAGTGATCTCCTCACTATCCACACTAAAGCTGCGATCATTCGCCAGCTTAGTGGAACGGTATGCGTCACATCGTTATGTCACACGGCTTTACGGGATCTTTATGGGATGTGTGTGAACACGGGCGCAGATTCCGGGAAAATCACTGGCAGAATCAAATGATCCCGGGACAGATTTTCCATGTATTTCCAGGAATCTCTGTGTGAAACAAGCTTTGGTGCCACAAAATAAAACAACATTAACAATGGATTACACAGTGAATGTGTAACTCAATGGTTTCTCATTTGAGCAGTGTTTTGATGTTTGAGTGTGTGAATCCCACAGGTTGCTCCAGCATTCAGCCCTCCTGCAGTGTCTGTCCCAGTGTTCAGATGTCACCCCCTATCTGCTGGTTATGGAGCACTGCCCTCTAGTAAGCCTTGGTCCTCCAGCTGCTTCACGCAATGTACTCAGAACATACTCTGAGTGGGTTTGACTACCCTTTAGCTAATCTACACTAGCAGTCAGCAATCTTCTTGACATGCCATTTTTAGAATATATCCATTATTAAACAACAAACACCTTAATTTTATAAGTATCGTTTTGAGCGCAAGAAGCTACAGACCACATGAGTGCAAGTGGTTCTGTGCTGTCCAGTTGACCCATCTTTAAGCCACGCCTTCAGACTTTTACTGACGAATCCGAGCTGAGCAACTCCTGCCATTGAGTATAATCAGTCTTTTGTTTATGGTCTGTGGAGAATGTAGTTGTTTGATAGTCTTTAAATCCAAAATAATAAAAAAACAATGTTTGTTGCCAGGTCACTGCACACAGAGAGGGTGCATGTAGTATTTTTCTGTTTTTTTTTTCATTTTCATCTGTATATAAATCTTGATAAGGAGCTTAGCATAGGCTTAGTTAAACAGCTTAATGCTCCCTCTGCTGGTCATAATAGAAATTGTTAAATGATACCTAAATAGCTGACACAATGGTACAAGAATTACAGTTGCTGGCAGCAAAAAGGTGGTGGACTTTATGATAACACAGATTAGTGTCTTGTGTTGCCTTTAAGAATGGTGTTTACATTATACAGGGAGATGTTAAAGGATACCTCCGTAGCTGTCGGGCAGCAGAGTCGGTGACCCCTGACCCTTTGATCCTTCAGCGGATGGCATGCGAGATTGCTTCTGGTCTTCTATACCTTCACAAACACAATTACATTCACAGGTGAGGATCCACTTACCTTTGGCCTTCACCCTGCATATATATTTTTCCCCTGCTGCTCACCGGACGTCCAGCTCTGGTGTCTCCTGGCAACAATATCCTGGTGCTGCCTGAGTACATGTCACAGACTCCAGCATCAGTGATTTTGTTGCTGGGGGAGACCCCTTGCTCAACAAACATCATCAATTATCTGTAAGTCACCCATGAAGAAAATGTGAGAAGACACTGCAGACTCCCTTTGTCACTCTGTCATGAAAGTTTGCCAATGACAGGAACTATAAATGATGCAAGCATTGCTCCACTCTGTCCTGTTCTCAGTGACCTGGCCCTAAGGAACTGCCTGTTGACCTCAGAGCTTGCTGTGAAAATTGGAGACTATGGCCTCAGCCACAGCAAGTACAAGGTGAGTCTGTGAAGGCTTTTAGGATTGCAGCCACGCTGATCCTATTATTTTGACATTGTCTCATTATTTCTTCTTATTCAGTATCGATAATGCATCTTTTCCCTCTGTTAGGATGACTATTATGTAACAGCAGATCAAATATGGGTTCCTCTACGCTGGATTGCCCCAGAACTGATTGATGAAGTCCATGGCAATCTCTTAGTAGTGGACCAAACCAAGGCCAGCAATGTCTGGTGAGAAATAAATCAGAGAAAAACACTATGTCAGAGGTTCTCTACCTTGAGGTCAAAGGAGATTTATCTTGTATTAAACTTTAACATTAAGGTATTTGGATTATTTTTTCAAGGAGGATAAACCTATTTATAAAATATGCCAAAATATGTGCACTAAAACGTCACTTGGACACAAAGGTATAACAATTAGGATGGTGAATGCAGAACTAGCACTTATTTGGATACTCACTTTGGCTAATGTTTGGCTTATAAGAGATAAGCATGCTTTCAAGGATAACGTTGGGCTTTGATAAGCTTCAGCACAACACACCAGGTCAGCAGACTTTTTGCTATGTTTATGTTGCTATGTTCTAAAAAGAATTTTCTCTGCAGGTCACTAGGTGTGACGATATGGGAGTTGTTTGAACTGGGTAACCAGCCTTACAGGCACTATTCTGATAGGCAGGTTTTAACATATGCTGTAAAGGAACAGCAGCTCAAACTGCCAAAGCCCCTGCTGAAAGTGCCTCTGTGTGAACGCTGGTGAGTCGTCTCACAAATCATAATCATCATGAACCACCCAACCCCATTACATCTGATGGTCGAATTCACCACATCCAAACCAATCAGTGTCCCCATCCAGAGACACACCCACCAATGACTTTTCTTTTAAATACATGTAAAGCAATCAATACCTTCTAACCACAGGGTGCCTCCACCAGTCATTGCCATTTCCTCTGGCAGGAACAATAAATGAATACTCCACAACTCCAGCATGGTCAGTCTTTAATTTGCCCCCTATGTAAGGCCATCATTCATACATTTATCCAGTCCTGGAAGCACATATTCATTAATTTTACCCCCACACACTCCAATCATTGTCCATCTAATCAAGAGCAGTCATGCATACAAGTATACCACTCCATTCATCACTGGGTACTAAACAATAAATGACCCTACTTTAAATCTGCAAGGGTACTAGCATACTGTCCATATTTCATATCACAAATGAGTTTCTGGCTATCGTCCATACTAGCATCCATTTTAAGTACCCATAAAACAATAACATAATACAGCATTGATAATAAAGCATTAGAAAACTATAATATAATTTAGTTTTTGGCCCTATTCTATTCTAATCCTTTACAATCAACCAATTCTATAATATTATAAATATTAGTTTTATAGTCTAAAACATTGGCTTTTCTGTTGTGTGTGTGAGCAGGTATGAGGTAATGCAGTTCTGTTGGCTGCAGCCTGAGCAGAGGCCTGTTGTGGAGGAAGTCCATATACTGCTAGGCTACCTGTGTGCTAAGGGTGCAACTGAGTCTGAGGAGGACTTTGAGAAGTGCTGGAACTCTCTCAGGCCAAGTATGGGCTCCAGCAGCTCCCACAGAACACCTGCACCTGAAGTAGCCTCTTCTGCTTCTTCCTCATTTCCTCTACTTGAACACTTCTCTATGGCAGACAGCTTCCAGTCTGAGAATGGGGATGATATATTGACAGTAACTGAGACCAGCCAGGGTCTCAACTTTGAGTATAAATGGGAGCAAGCACGAGCTGAGCAGCCCTACTGCTCCTCTTCAGCGAGTGGACCATTGGGAAAGAATAATCCCCATTACCAGGATGTGTATTACCCTATAAGTAATTCCACAGATAGTTACAAGGGTGAGAGCCTCCCTCTTGGGGTTTCTCCATCCTATTATGAGTCAGACCATCCAGGTGTGGTTCCAGTGCTAAGTGCACACAGCCCCTCAGTAAGTAGCGAGTACTATATCCGCATTGAGGAGCCAGTTGAGTGCAACATCAGCTTAGGAGACAACAATCTTGATTACAGCCCAAGACTTGAAGCCAGTAACAGTAATTTGTCCTCTACAGGCAGGAGGAGTCCCATTGAGTCCCAGCCAAACACCTACTGGTCAGCAGCTAAAGAACCCATCAGTAATGATTATGGTTATGATTCAGATAGTATCCTAACCATGGAGCCACTCCAAAGAAGACTTCCAAGCTCGGTAGAGATAGACCAGTCAGAAGTTTATTTTTCTTCCAATGACAGGAACAATTTACAGTGTGAACAGTCACCTCAAGCAGGGACAGATGTTCATTTGATAAGAGGGCATGGTTCGAACTTTGATGAGCAGAGAAGAGGGTCGGAAGGCCTCTGCCATAGACTGGAGGTGGTAAAGGAAAGCCCACTTGGAGTTTCCGTCTCTCTTAGTAGTCCCAGCTTGGCACACTGTGACCCATACCTTGAGTCTAAGCAGAGAACTGCAGAAAGAAGTATGGCCGGTGAGGCCTATTATGACATTATGGGCCCCTTACAAAAGAATGTGCCCAGACCCCACTACATGAGTATTGATATTGATGCCGGTGATGGCTTTCTTTTGGGGAGGGAGAGTTCTGATCCAGAAGATGATGATGATCTGTTTTCTCAGAACATGTTAACTAATTGGAACTCCAACCACTCAGCAAACAACAACAGTTTAAGCGATCGTACACAAGCTGTGTGTTTTCGAGATGCATACCTTGATTTACGTCACCCGACACCCTCTTCTCATGTTGGGAATTTGAAATCAAGAGCACTGGAAACAAGAAACAGTTGTACATATAATTCCATCAATTCATTCAAAGACCACTCATACATAGAAGCCACAGATAGTACACCCACCTATAGTAACCCCAACGCTGACTCAGAGGGTGGCGAGTACCTACATTTAAGTCCTGACAGTACTCAGGCTGTTGAATCATCTTCCAGATGTCATTCTGTCACAGAAAGTCAGCATATTCATACATGGCAGAAGAACATTGCTCAAAAACATATCAGAAACAATACATCAGACTTCTGTGTAGGAGGTTGCGGCAGAATTAATCCATCAACTCTTCCATCGGAGCTGGTAGCGACTAAAGAAAATATTTTACTTGAGACAAGGATGTCCTCTGCACAAAAACTTAAACTTGGGACAGATGATTCTGCTGGAGTGTGTGTAAAAATGGTGTCATGCCCTAAGGATCGGTCTAGGATTGTCTCAGAGTGTAACCATTTGACAGACAGCAGGATGGTCCCCGACAACTCCAGTATCAATTTGGTGGAAATTAATGACTGCAGTGACGTCTGTATGGACATCCCTTCTGGAGTTCTAGCAGATTATCCCTCGGACTATACAGAGGTGGGCAATATTGACCTAACTCATAGAACACTTCAGAGAGACATTGGGGCCAGACACTGCGTGGACACAATTAATCTAGCCTCTAGCAGCAGTCCATGTGAGGCCTTCAGCCCTGATAGTTATCACATACCCATTCAGCCGAAATCCTTAGACAGTGGCTATGAAACAGAGAATAATGAATCCCCAGAGTTTATCTTGAAAGACCTTGAAGGGAATCCAGGACTTAGCACTAGTGTAGAATCAGACGAGTGTGACATGTTGCTCCAGATGGACCTAGATGAAGATGTCAATGTAATGCTCCTGCATCCATCCAGCAGTCATCGACCGCTGAACAGCCTTGGTGAGAGGAATCAGTACAGAGACTCTGCTTATTTTTCTGACTATGACATGGAGAATGACAAGAGCCCTAGTGAAGGAGTCCACATGTTCTTCAGCTGCCAAGATGAGGATGATGTCTTTGAAATCAAAGCAGAAAAGGAGGACTCAGAAAATAAATTTGGGAGAGAGGGACGTAACATGGAGAGTGAGAAGGGACATGACATATCTGTGCCAAAGGACAACAATGCAGCCCTTAATGCTAAACAATTGGGTCTTAAAAAGACAAGCCAAAATCTGTGTTCGTCACCTGCATTGGTTCCAGTGATTTCCATGCTTTCACCCTTTCCTCCGGAGATGGGGGGTTGCTTGACCAAGGAGTCTACTCCGGATGATGGTATTGGGCTGGAATCTGATCACTCTGGAGAGGAACCAAACTCTGAATGCTACTCTTCCACAGAGTCTGAAGGGTCTTCCTCAACACAGGAGGCCTCGGGTGTGGTGGAGCACGCTAATGCAGTTACCAGAGATTTTTCCTCAGCAGAGTCACTAGGCTCAGACTCTACCATAGTAGATTTAAGTGGGGAGGTGATCCAAGCAGAGGAGCAAGAAGCCTGTAACAAACTGGACAATCTGGGGCAACGGATTGGAAACAACGAGGAAAAGGATGAATCAGTGGAAGAACATGGCATAGGTTCAGCACTTTCAAAACCAAAGCGTGATGTACCATTGGAGAATATTCTTCCAGCCTTGCCAGAAGATCTAGATATTCCAGCTCCACAGGGGAACGGAGAGGAGGCGGATGAGGAAGATTCAGAGGATAGTGATGAGTCTGATGAAGAACTTCGTAGCTACAACATACAGGAGCAGAGTGATGAGAGCGATGAAGAGTTCCCTGTGGTGCCTGTCGTTGTGAGCGATCGCAGCAGTGCACGGCATCTACGCAGCCTCCTCAAAATGCCCTCCATACTTACACAGTCCTTCTGCGATGAGCTGGAGAGCAAGAAAAAAGCGGTGTCATTCTTTGATGATGTTACTGTGTTTCTATTCGATCAGGTTTGTAGAATTATCTCTTGTAGTATTGAGATACTGCATTAAGTAGAATTTAATGTTCATTTTATTTCAGAAAAATACTTTGTTCTGTGCAGTGCCAGTGTCACTCACAGCCTGTGTCTTGCTGTGTATCGACTCAGGAGAGCCCCACGGGTGAGCTTGGGGACTACAGTTTTCCTGTGGAGGGAGAAACCAATTGGAAGGCTTCAGAGGTGGCGCTGCCATGTTCCCAGGATAGGGATATTGCCCCTGAGGATTCACCAGGAAGGAATGTCTCAGAAGAAAGTGAGTGTTCAATAACAATTCCTTTATAGATGTATAATACTTTATTTCATGGGTAGTACCTCTTGTTTAGTGACATTTCACAAGCCTCTCACACTAAATAGGCGGGGCATTTCAGTGGCAAGATGATTTTCCATTAATGCAAAGCCCTTCAACATCAGAACCTGGCTTTGAAGAGATCGCTTCAGCACCCAACTCTCCTGCCAAATCTCCAGATGTAACACCAGCACCTCCGCTTTCCCGATTTAGTGTCTCTCGTTTCTCCATTACGCATGTGTCTGACTCTGACATGGACTCCATTGGAGGTCAGTTCTGCTAACATAAAGACATGGTTGATACAGCTTAGAAACTTTAGGTGCTAGATCTAATGCTTTTAGGTTTGAGTTTGTTGCTATATGCAGGGTTGACATTGAAAGTTAACTAGCTGTCTCTTTTTGTCACACAGGTAAAAGTGAGAATGAAGCCCAGGAGTGAAGGGGTCATTAACCCAGGTGTTTAGAAACTGTATCATTTGGTCTCCTCAGACCCTGGGCTCTCCTGAATCACTATATTTTTGTTCTTTTAAACGTGCTGGACAAAAGGGTCCTGTAAACCTGATATGCTGTTTGGAAACAGTGCCTCATACTGTAATGGATTAGCCTGTCCCTCCCTTGACAGATGGTTGTTGAGTGACAGATTTTTGAAGAGAAAGTTATAAGTACAGAAAAAGAGATCTCTATATAACACATCATATTTATTATCGACGTATAAGAACATGAGGTATGATGTTTATAACTTATTTGCACAATTCAGTATCATGCTGAAATCATCCTTTTTTACACATAACTTGTAGAAAACAATATAGATACAAGGTTGCTCTCCTCATTTGCTTGTCATGCCCCATATTTTCAATATCTGTTTTAGAGTCTGAAAGATCTGTCATAGTGCTTTACATTTTTCTGGTTGACCCAATGAGCTGCATAAAATAATTACAAGATGTTCTGCCCTCATAAACGAAAGATCCACATTTATTACTGAGGGTGACAAAAATGATTTACATTGAGTGATAAAAGTGATATTTTCTATATTTGACTTTAGCTCAGGGGTGTTAAGGACATGGTACAAAATTAGATTATATTAACAATATAAACCATCACACTTAAAAGTCTTCAACATGGTTTTACTTTTTTGTTTTTTTTTACGCTGAAGAACATTTTTACTACCTGCACTTTCGTTATTGACTCAAGATATCTTACCAAAATTAGTACTTCACCAAAATTATCAAAAATGCATTTTAACCATTAACTCATTAATACATCTTCTATTTAAATCTCCCAAATATTTTACAGATGACCGATATATTAAAGTACTTGTTTGTACTGAGAAGCAATGAAAGTATTGCAGACCAGATAATAAACCAGCCATTTTCCTTCAACTAGTATGGTAGCATGCATATTTATGATGGCTCACAAATGGGTCATTCCTGTTATGCCGCAATTCAAACTTAGACATTCAGAAATATCAGGCACTTAAACACTTTAAAAAAAGCTTGTGCTACATTCTGAGTGATCTGAAGTCGTCAACTTAATTTGAGAAATAGAAGAATTTAAGTTATTTAAAAAGATACATCCAAAGTTTGCTATGGCACAGAGATCACCTTTCGTAATGCTTCTTGACTGCAACTTTTGGATGTTTTCATGAGTGCAAGGTTTCACTGTTATATAGTTAAAATAAACGATTATAAAAGCGATTTGTCTGTTTTTCACGTAAAACTGTATGACTTCTGAGGAATTAAATAAGCTACATTTATGATACATGTATGGTGCTTTTGCCATATTTGGAGCTGTAGCTCAGACATTCAATTCTTTGTGTTCCAAAACTTGAATTTAATTTATCATCCAGTATGACATATGATAGGGGCATGAAAATGCTGGTACTGGGGGTGATAAGTTTACTGGTGCTTGTAAGGATCAGAACTTTAGGAAGTCTATCACAGCAGTCGGTCTCGGGCATGAAGAAGTTTTGCTTTGAATCCGAGTGCTACAGGAACTGATTTCAGGAAGAAACCAGTGGGTTATCAAAGTCACAGCTGTATACTTTACACCTGTGGCACTCAAAGACACATAAACAAGTTAAAGAAGGAAGAGTGCCCATCTCGCCTGTGAACAAAATGTGTTACAAACAATAATGGCAGCTCGTGCAGATCTGATCCTTCATCTGTGATGATGCCTTGTTTCAGAAGTGTTATTTTTGTTAAATCCAATAACAAATAGATGTACTACAAAAAATGTACTACAAAACAGTTCAGATGGTCCAGATGGCATGTGGGCCTTGTGTTTCTACAAGTCTCTCTCAGTATATTTTGTCTTTTGCCCTTATATGATCGGAGGTGTTACACCGAGGCAAGTTACGACCTGTTTTTCACGATGATCTGTTTAAATGTAACGTACAGCTGTACCTGTCATACTCTGCCTTGAATCACTGGAGCCCATACACATTTGTGTCAATACTGTTAGTCACAATCACTGCACTTGTACCCTCGCTTTCTCGCTGTATGCCTTTCAAGAGTTTTATACTGTGCTAAACTTTGCAGCAGTAGATACTTTTTTCATTCAGAACATCAGTGCTTCAGTCGGCTGGTTGTGGTTGTCAAAGAAAGGTCAAATGAAAGTGAACTGAATGTAGCTTTGAAGGGAGAAGTCTGTTGTTACTGCCTCATAGCTGTCGAACCGTATGTCCTCATGCCTTCTGTATTATTCTAAAAATAAACTAAACTATAGTTTGTCCTTGTGCCTGTGCCTATATGCATGCGTTTATCTGAGACCACTAGTCAAAATGCTTGTTTTGCTTTTTTTATTTTTTTATTTAATACATGAAAAGATTTATATTTCAGGGTTTCTGTTGGGTTTAATCAGTGAAATTAAAGACTTTTCAAGACTATTAGAATTTGAATTTATGACCTACACGAATTACGATAAATAACTTCAGTCATTCAAATTCCTTTCAAAAAAATGTTTTTTTTTAATTTTTTTGACTTTCATTGAAAGTAACAAGTTTATTATTTAAAGAGTTATTCTATTATTTCTTAAGATTAAGAAACTGAAGCCTTCACCTTCTTTTTCTTGAGTATCAAGAACACAGGAACACTTAACAATTGTAACATTGTAAAGTAACAATTATTTATGGCATTACTTTCCAAAATAACAAGTGTTATTGGTGTTTGGTCACAGTATTCAACACCCACACCCAGGGCCGTAGCTGGGGTTTGCAGGGCCCCGGTGAAGGTGGTACCAGTGGGCCCTGTTTGACATAGTTTAATTTGTATGTTCGTTCATTTTTATTTATTTTTGCCATTTACACAATGTTGAAGTTTTTTTCAAGTTTGTAAGTGTCCAGGTACAGAAAACGAATAATTAAATGTAAAATAGCACTGTATATTCTTTAATGTAAAAATGAAATATACAATCAAACCAAAATTTATTCAGAGACCTTCAACATTTCTCACTTTATTACAGTTGATTTGCTATTGCTTCTAAAATGGTTATAAAATATGACAAGAATTTAGATTTAAACTCTGTCAGAACAAATTCATCTTGATAATGTCATAACTTGAAATGTATACGTAATGTGAGTTGGTACCTTTTTTAATCGTGTGAGTTGGTACCTTGCCGAAATCGCACAGAAATCGCAAAGTGTATGCCCGCCTTAACTGGGGAAAAAAAGTTTTTTCGAGCATACTTTCCAAGGTGGGTATTTTGACATATTTTGTATGTATTTGTCGGCACAAGAGCAAAAAGAAGCAAATTCGGTGTACAAGCATTTTGAGACGCCTTTCTCTGCCTGAGCCCTGAACACCCTGGTACTGAATTGGGCTCTTTCACATCTTTTCGTTTGTTCAGAACTGCGATTAGTATTTGTTCGTTCATGTGCAGGAGGGACCGTCCGTGATACGCGTCTCTCTCTCTCTCCGCACCGAACACAGCGCGAGAGTAACCAGCTACTCAGTTCAGCTTTTCCGTGTCTTGTGTTTGGATGCTTGATACCGATTGTTAGCGACGGGCTTCAGCCAGCTACTAAACACACCGTTTTCGAGCCATAGATCGTTAAAGGTACATTTTCCCATTGTGAGAGCCAGGATGATTTCAATTAAGCTAAGCTTAAGCTTTCTGTGAAAGTCCTTCTGACAAGTCTGTATGCTGCCGCATGGACCTTGTAGTTCTGGAACGCTGTGATACCACCCAGATTCCTCATACAGAACTACAACAGGTGAAACAAATGAATGCCATTGCCTCTGCGAGGGCATTTTGATGGAAGAACAAATCAATGGACAAGCATATCAATTTAAGACGTGGCTAAATGATTTTATGACATTGTATGGAAAATCCGGACGTTTTTATGACTTTTTATGGCCTTAATTCTTATTGTTAAATTTATGACTTTTTATGACCCCGTGGAAACTCCGACATTTAGAAAATGTTATGAGGCAGAAGTTTAATGGAAAATTAATATGAAAATCAGATTGTCTAATGTTTCCTTCATTTGCTTTAATGACAGCAGCATTCAAACTACACAAGTTTGTCAGAAACCTTATGTTCTCCAGCATGATTTGATGATCCAAAGAACAGCTTGAGGTTAAATGAAAGTTAAAACACAAAAAATCCCTATATAATCTGAAAGTGTGGCAGTTTACATTTGCTTTTTTATTTCAGAAAAGACGAGAATGTCCACATACATTTGCAGTTCTCCATAAATAAGAATAAACCCCAAAGGCCAAAACAAAAATAAAACTGGTTTTAAAGCTGATCAGACAAAAAATCGTTTTTTCCCCGCCTTCTTTGCATGATCCACAGTAGATGCCCTAATATAAAACATGCAATACCTATCAGTATCTAAACTGGCTGATATTGTATTTTCCTGCAACATTTAGAAAATCAGTTGTTAGATCTACTGCTCTACAGCTTTTCAGTCCCTCAAACAGAAAACTAACCAAAAAATAAAAATTTACAGAACTTGCAATTTAATTATTTTCACTATTATTCAACAAGTCTATATTTGATACTCAATAAGCGATATTGCTCAGTATGTGGAAAAGCAAAAGCAGCACGTGAAGACAAATAAACCCCCTTATATATATATATATCTATAACAGTCATTGAAATTTCTAAGAACAAAAAAAGTACAGTAAAAACAAATAAAAGTACAAAAATCAAATGGAACAACAAAATATCACGTAAAAGCATTACACCAGTGGAGGTACAGTTATTCAGAATCGCAGTGAGCACAAAACAGCAGGAAAAGGCACAGCTGCTTGCATGAGAAATTGCACTATGTATTGAATCTAAAATACTGTACAGATCTCTGCAAAGACAGAGAATTCATAGAGGCGTCACTAGAACTTTAGCAAAGCACTGTGGTGGGTTTAATATGCAGTGACCACAGCATCAGGACCCCTGTGAAGAGGTTTCATCAGCTTTCTGAAATGACTGATAGAGGCATGTGCCACAAAACATTTATAACTAACAGAAAAAGAAAGGCTTCCCTATAGAACTGCAGTTATAGAAATAATATCTACCAAATTACTCACTTTTATTATTATTTTTTTTTACATTTTCACATTCATTCAAGTAAAAGATCTCATATTTACACAATCAAGCATAAACTTTCCCTCCAAAAAACAACAACAAAAACACAGTCATTATTTCGTTTGTGCCCGATTTGTTAACATGAAGAAAACCATTTAGAAAAGCTGTTAACTTTGAAATACATGAATTGGTGTATACAAATACAGTTAATTATGTAGCTACAGAGTTAAGATCATTATTCTAATCCTTTCAGGACACAATAAGCTCTATCCTCCGTGCCCTGTGGGCTCTGACTCCACATGCTGTTGCAATGACACATACAGAACAGAAGAGGGCGACAAAGTGCACAGGTCACTGCATGGCCCCTCTAGTAGTAGAGAGGCGCGGATCTGCCGTCCATGATGCTTGGCCTGAGGTAGACCTCCAGGGAACGGTCACTAGATGGAGAGGGGGGTGGAAAACAAACAATCAGTACGCCAAACAATACGGCCTGCGCTAGTGACCCACTGAACTCTACGACACAAAAACAGCTTAAAGTCTACTGTACTATGATTTGGGATATAGAAGAAAAGTACTGCTGAAAGGCATACGGTGATTCATTTGACATATACTTATGAACAGGTATCTGGAGAAGAGTATATGAAGGGTGTTTGGAGCAAGCATGCAAATGGAACAAGACACCAGTTACTTCTGTCAGCATTGATAGATGCATGCAAGAGTTAGATTCGGGGTTACCTCCAGCGCCAACACCATTTCCTGGCAACATATGACCTCTCTGGCTGGTACGGACTACAGCTCACACACAAAAACCAACCAGAGAGGCAGGTGGCGGTATGAGACGAAACAGTTGTGAAGCCCTACTGCCCGTTAAAGCCGCACAGCGAATGAGAGTCGAAAACAAACCAAAACAAAAGAATAAAAGAAAGGGCATGATTGGTTTGGGTGAGCAGCAATGGTGAGGCAGGTGACTTACGGAGGTCCTGCAACACTCAGAACCGGGACATTTCAGGACCCAAACTGGAAAGTAAAGAGAGTCCAGGGGTTTGTACCTGAGAGCTCAGCTCAGACCCAGGTTATGCATGGCTACATTTCCACCGCATTCACATGACACATGTTAGTGTTGCGCACGATGACCGTACTGTAGGTTACTTGCTCTGTGACATGGCGCTTTTTTTTTTTGGACTGCTCATGGATGACGTCACAATTTTATGCTCGTAGATGAGTCAATAACGCACTTCTAGAAATGACATGGGTTCAAAATATAGTGCAAAATGAAAGGTCTGCCAATAGCAGTTTGGTTAGGAGTTCCAATTAGTACAGAGAGATGTGTATGGAAAACATTGAACTCTTGAAGAGCACATTTAAATTTCAAATCCTTCACAGTTCTTTATATAAAATGCATGCTTATAAAACTGACTTGTCTTATACATCTCAAATAGATCAGATCTTAGAAGATAAGAAGAAGAGGCAAGGCAAGCACAGACATAAACATGGACCATTCACGTATTCAAACAGACATGACGTCATGATGCACAAAATACACAAACATTACGCTAGATTAGAACTGTGTGCTCTTCAGGTTCGTGAAACATTGGCTAATAGTCCGTCTTAAAAGATGACATTTTATTTGTGGATGACTCAATTGAGCTTGCCTTGTCAGTATGTGGATGCAAGTGAGAAACCCCAAAAAACTGAATAAGTTGTTCAGTGTGTAAGATTAGCCATTAATGGCCCCAAATTGTTCATGCAATATTTATTTGGTTAAAATGTATAGATTATCAATAAATAGCATCATAAAATATAAATGAATATCACAATAGATCTTTTCTGTTGAGTTGACTGTAGATGTGCAAGACCCATTGAAGCGCAATAATTGTAAATTCAAGATGACAAATTAAAAATCATCAGAAGCTCGTTTGAACAAATGTTTTATTAATATATAGATATTTATTTATTCCTTTCGTAAAAAGTCACCATACATTCAAGGTCAATGTTCACTATGTTCCTCCTCAGCATGCATATTGTGATTGTTACACTGATTTCTTGTGCATTTTTCCTAGTAAGTCTATTTTCAAAAGAAAAAAAAAAAAGAAAAAAAAAGGAAGAAGAAACTAAAGAACATCAAAACAGCGAGGACTACACCACAGCTCCAGAGGATCTGTCAGTCAACATCCTAAAACTGCATGGAAACATACTACAACGGGAATGTTTTAAAGATGTGGGCTGGTGGCATTTAAGTATGGGTTCATACTAGGCTAAAATTAATATATTCACAAAATATGACACAAATGTGTGACCTGATTGATATTCACAAAATAAAATGTATATATTCACAAAGGCATAATTTGAAGAGGTAGTTCACTCATAAATGAAAATTCTGTCATCATTTAAAACTTTTCCATAAAACTTTGGTTCTTTTGCTTACTTGGAGGGACAGAAACCTCTCAGGATTCATTAAAAATATCTTATTCTCGGTTTCAAAGATGAACCAAAGTCTTATGGTTTTGGAACAACATGAGGGTGAGTAAATGATGACAGTCATTTCATTTTTAAGAGAACTGTCCCTATGAAGACCCTTTCACATTGCATTTCATTTCAACATTTCAGTGTTGTCCAGTGCATTGATCTCTAACTCTCACTTGATTGGCTGAAGAGGATGTACTTGATGAAAAAACTACATAAATACAAATAAACAAGAATACAAAAATGAATAAATATTGACATTTTAATCACTATTTTACCAAAAAGTGATTATTTTATTTTTGAATCAAAACCTCTAAGAACAGTCTGAAAACATTCACACTCTAATTCAAGCTTATCCATCAGTTCATGGGTCTCAATTTGTGAACACGCTTGTGTTCAAATGAACATTTGAAAATCTAATTATGTGAATTAGGTCACATTTGTGAATCATACCGTCAAAATATTAATTTCCATACTTTTCTGATCCCATACTTTAAAGGGTTAGTTCACACAAAAATATAATTAGCCCATTAATTACTCCCCTTTAAGTCATCCTAGGTGTATAGAGTTATTTAAAAATGGTCTTTGATCTTTCAAACTGTTTGATGTCACTCAGTGGGTGTTGCACTGCATCAGTCCAAGAGAAGTAAAACAATAACATTACCAATGATGTCTGGATTCTAAATGATAACTTGACTGACAACAGTTTAATAGCATGGTGAGATATTTAATGTAAATGATCAAATAAAGCTTTGAAAAAGTTTAATAAAAAGATAAACCACACATTTCAGCCTTTTAAATAAAGATATGTCAAAATGATAATTGCTTAATAAATGATTAGATGTATTTTATCTGCCCTATAAATAATTCTAGATATCTTATCTGAATTGTTTAAATGTGTAGAATCCACATAAACTTGTTTTGCATCAACTGGTCAAAATTTACAGCAGGGCATACAAATTCAGTCGGTTTTTGGCCAGACAGAAGCTGCACACAAACTGAATGTAAATATAGGTCTCCGTAAATCCACTCTCAGACAGCAGGCGGTGCTTATGGAAAAGATGAATTACAGCCGTTTCCCATAACCTCCGTGGACAAAACAGCATTTCGATTACGAACACTTCCTTTAGGTATTACATGGAGCAAAGTTGGAGACAAAATGCCATCGAATTGTTTCTGAAGACAGTGGGAACCTTCAGAGGTACATTCATATAATTAATTCATTTTCATTTGTATAATTTCCTTAGTACTCTTTTAAAACTTTCCAGTTTTTCTACCCTGTTTTCACTCAAAACAAAACTACTCTGCGTGCTGTGCACACGTGAGATGGTTATGGAAAACTGTGCTTTATGCTGGACAGTATTTATTTATCGCAAGTTGTTAAAATCGCAGTAATCAAATATGGTTTTAATGAAAATTAAAAGATGAAACGGTAATACTAACCCATGGGAAATTTAATCATGATTTATCGTCAAACCGGTAATCATTACATCCCTAGGTTTCTGTGTGCATCACTTCTGAGCAGTGCATGTACAAAGCTGACCTCATACGTCATTCCCCTGGAACTGCTTGGTTTACAACTGTGAGCGCAAGCTAGATTGAAGTGAATATCTTGGAATATAGGTATTTTTCTTACATAAATGCATAGATTCGCTACAGGATGACTTTATTCACCCCCCGATGGTGTGTGAGACTTTTTTTATGGATGCGCTTTTTATTAAACTTCATGGACCGATGCAGTACAGCACCCGCTGAGTGGCATCAAACAGCTTGAAAGATCAAAGACAATTTTTAAATAACACCAACTAGATTTGTCTAAAAGAAGAAAGTCATATACACCTAGGATGACTTCAGGATGAGTTATTTATAGGTTAATGTTCATTTTTGGGTAAACAAACCTTTTAAATTGTCTGAGGCAGGAAAATTAGATTTTTTTTGGTGGGGGACAGGTTTCTGCTCAGAGCACTTTTCTTTCATGCATGTAGGGTGAGCGGACCCACGCTGGTCTGGACGAACAGCACAGTCCCACACAAGGATTTTGAAGCTCATGCGACCTTCACTGTAGTTTCTTAGGACCACTCTTATTTGGCACTTGTTTAATGAGAGCAAATTTCGATTTTCCCTTCCAATCATTCCAATTTCTTGGGTGAATCGGAGGAAAATCTAAGCTTGTTGCGGCACCAAGCGACACAGCCTCTGGACCAGAGGAGCACCAGGTAATACATGAAGGATTCACAAAACTCAAATGCTCTTCAAAAACACTCTGCACAACTAAACCACACAGAAAAAAAAACAAACACATTCCTCATTTGCCATGAGGCTCCCATCACATCTGCTTATAAAAACACTCAGCAAGAGCTTCGGAATGAGAAGAGCTGCTCCAAAAGACCAAATTTGCTTTTACATGAGGATGTCATTTTGAAAAACAACCACATAGCAAAACTTGTGCTCATGCATGAAAGATGGGAAGTGGTAAGCAGTCTCTTTGGAGTCCACGGCAATGTCATAGCGGCGTCACTACAGGCGAATCAGAGTCCGTAAAGCAGCGAGACGAGCAGTTGGACTGCCTTCCGGTTGTTCTTCTCAGAGATCCCCCCCGACCCACCACACCCGACTGCCACTATCACCCCAGCAAGACGCAGGGAGGAAGAGAGGACAGAAAGGAGGGATGAGACTGGCCCCTTCCATTGGAGGAGGAGTGTGTGGAGGCAGAGCTTAAGAGGGGGAGGGGCTAAAGGACGTAGGGGTGTGGCCCCTGTGCTATCCGGATCTGTCTGATAGTCTCTCTGTGTTCACACTGTCGAAATCAATTTGCCATCGGAACTGTGGAACAAAGAGAGAAGGAAGCTTGCCAGGTCGGACACATTCAGAGAGAAATGAAGAAAAGACAAGACAGCCACAAATGGGCAGGAGTGAAGGCTGTAGGGAGGGCTTATTCCTCAACCTGTCTACTTACATCAAACTACACAGCTATTGAACGTGCCATGGGATATTAAAGTACCATTTTAATTGACAAGTCAAATATTAAAGAAAAGGAATAAAATTTGTAAAAGGTCATGTTGTATTAATCTTTTTACTCAAATCAGGTTCACAGTGATGCACTTACGTACATTTGACGTTTATGAGGCAGGGCATTGCACTGAAATAAATGTTACAGTTTACACAATTTTCAAAAATATAGCTACAATACTTAAAACTTTGTGTTAAAAGGAAAATGCCACCATTTGTCCATATTTCACTATGTACTTCCTTCAGCTAAGACGAGTTGATATATATTCCTCTCGGTCTCAGTGCATGCACTTAATCGCTGTGGTGCGCGGTGCCACTATGTTAGCATTTAGCTTAGCACCATTCATTCCTTAGGATCCAAACAGGGATGAATTTAGAAGCCACCAAACACTTCCATGTTTTCCCTATTTAAATACGGTTAAATGAGTAGTTACACGAGTAAGCACTTCGCAGCACTTCGACCTCGGCGCAGTAATATCCTCACTCCTGAAAACTCCCCCTCAGGATTGATGATATTACTGTGCCGAGGTCGAAGTGCCGCGAAGTTGTTGTTTTGAACCTGAAACATTTTGGGAGGTGAACTGAATCTCAACTAGAGGCTTCTAGAGACCATGAGCTCAGGGCACACAGACTATGAGCAGCTCTGATCCTGACTTTAATGGATCACACACACAATGAGGTAACAGTGAGGTCAACAATAATGCAATCCAACATCTCATTCACTCCACTCACAAAAACAGACAGTCACCACCTTCTCTTGTCAAACCATTTACAATTCTCTAATAAAACAGGGTTGGTCTCCCAACAAATATCAGCACTACATTGCACATTAAGCATAAGCAAGCAAGAGCTAAGAAATTGAAAAACACAAATATTAACTACTATTCACTAAGAGAGGTATAATTAGCAGTACAGTTTGGCATAAATTCATAATACATTCATTAAGTGTTATTAAGCACCATTTCTGTTCATTAAGAGCCCATCTTACCTTAAGAGCCCATCATAATCCTCTAGTGCTGGCTGGAATTTGTAAAAACAACATTTCAGTGCGGCTTAGAAGATTATTTCCAGCTTAAAGGGAAAATTTCCTACACAGTGTATTAAAGGGACAGTTCACACAAAATACTATCCCTGTCAAATATAGAGGTTTCAATTCCATTTACCTACAATGAAAGTAAGTAATCAAAGTTGCTCCTTACAAGGCTTTGGACTTATTGTGACTCTTGTTTTGCACCCAAACTATTCACAAGGAAAGTGTGCTGATGTCCCAGATGAGCTACCGAGCAAGTTTACATATACGAAGCCATACACAATTGGTTATGTGATGCACTCAAAGTTTACAAATCATGAACTATAGTAAAACTGTTTTAAGGTCATAGTGTTGCGCGAGGAACTGCCCAGTGAGTCTATATTAATCAACAATCTGCCGCTGTAATCTTTTGTGTGAAAGGGAATAAAAGCTCTTGGTGTTTTCCTGCCACTATTACTAATTTCAGCTAGAATCTGCAGTAAAATGGTATTTTTATGATGCTTTTTTTGCCCTGGTCAACAAGCTTTTCGCTGTATGGAAAAAGTGAAGCTTTTCAAAACAGCTCGTGCATTCTGCAGGAGAAAGTCATGTGACTAGGGAAGTCACTTTGAAATCACATGAAGGTGAATAAATGATAAAAGAAATTTCATTTTAGGGTGAACTATCCATTTAATACGAAAATCATGCATGTTAATAGAAACCCACATGCAGTAAGCTTTACAGAACAGATTAAAGAGCAGCTAATGCATAGATTAAGCTTTGAGCAGAGTTAAAAAAAGAATAACCGAATAAATCCCAAGAAAGCACACATTAGTGAGAGACTCCTGTCTAATGCTAGTAGATGTGTGTGTACCTGTACGAAGCCTGCCATGCTGTAGGGACGTGGTCGAGTCTGTGTTAGGCTCTGTGCCAACAGTCGGGCAGTCAGACCATAGTCAGGCATGGGTAAGGACATGTCCTCTCGCTCCAGCAGGTTTCCTGTGCTGCTGCTCTTCCCATGGTGAAGACTACAGAATGAAGGTCAGTCCATCAGTCATCTTTACACCTGCCATTAACATGTGTTTTGTATCCCGAAAATGTAATCGCTGCTTGAATTTACTCCTTTATTCCAATACATCTCCAGTGCGATCAGATAGAGATTCTAAAGCAAATGGCTACTTACACTACTGTTCAAAAGCTGAGAAATGTCTTTTTAATAATTGATTATTAAATCAATTTGTTAATAATTCTATTTCAAGTAAATGCTGTTCTTTTGAACCTTCAATTTATCAAAGAATCCTGAAAAAAATAATAAAATAAGCTGTACAAAATATTAAGCTGCATAACTGTTTTCAGCACTGATAATAATAGGAAGCGTTTCATGAGCAACAAATCGGCATTTTATAATGACTAATGAAGGATCATGTGACATAGAAGACATTTGAAACTGTAATATTTCACAATATTAGTTTTTGCTGTATTCACGATCAAATAAATGCAGCCTTGGTGAGCAAAAGACACCATTTTCAAAACATCTAAAAAAATGTTGTTTGTGTTTTACATTTGAGGTTGTATTAACTAAATCGGCGCTGACAATTTTCTGTCATTTCATGCGTTTCCTTTAATCATGAACTCGTCAATAAAGCATGTGAATCGTGATTAGAAGTAAAGAAACAGAATGAAAAGAAATGAGCACTCCAGCCGAAACAATATCCCAACCATAATCCAGTGAATTTACTTGATTAATAATCAGATACTGTTGATTAAATCAAGAGATTTAATCAAAGTGCAAGAGCACAATATCTGTTGTTTCTCAAATCACCAGAAAAGAAAAAGAAAAGCCCAGAACCTGCAGTCCACACGCAGGCAGAGTGATGTATATGATTATTTTCAATGTAACCTCATTATATATTCCTACATAGCCGATAACAAAAATGCAATTGCATTTTCACCTTCATTCATTGAGGTCAAAATCAGTCCAAGAGTGAAGAATTGTGATCTGATCATCGAAAAAATGCATGCTAATGTCAAGTGCAAATGCAAAAACAGTTTGTGTCATTTGAGGGTACTTACTTGACTTTTAACTTCTCGCTGTCACTGTCAGGCAGCACTCGGGTGTAGGAAAAAGGAAACCAGCCCCGCCTGAAATGAAAAAGCTTTTCTTTAGAAACTCCACATCTATGACAGTGTATAAAACCATGTGAATAATAAGCATAAGCTTAAGTGTAATACCTCAGTTTATTTATATATATTCTTCCAAACAGAAAAGTTTAAAGGGTTAGTTCATCCGAGAATTAAAATCCATCCATCTTCTAATCACCCTCGAAGCATCCTAGGTGTATTTTACCTTTCTCTTTCATAATAATCCAATCAAAGTTCTATTAAAACTTGTGTATGGGACATTTTATTACAGATGTGCGCACTTCAGTACGTCTTCTGAATGGTTGACAAACACCGCTTACCCCATTGAAAGGCTTGGAAGAGCAATTTTCATTATCAGGTGAACTAACCCTTTAAATGGAGAGTAAACAATATCATTCTCTCCTAAGAAAAAGACTCTTGTAATCACATTCATCTTTGCTGAAATTGCTGTCTGGCGAGGACTTGCTGTTCACATATTAAATATACTGTAAGTCATTGCTTACTGCAAAATATTTAAGTGTATGCAAATCTATAAGCAGTTAAAGGTAGTAGGGAAGTGTGTCTAATGGGAGCCAGCAGTCGCTGCAAAGCTCTTTTGGTGCTGTTCTCATTTCCATGGAAACAGTGACTGATACAAATAGGCCGTCTCTCCAGGATTATGGGTAGTGTAGTTCAGGGCTAAATGGGGCTGTCAGTTTAGTTTAAGATGTTTTTCACTTAGGAGAAATAAAAAAATAAGAGAATTGTTCATATAGTAAGAGTATACAATTAAATTACTTTTAATTAAAAATTAAAGTGGTTAGAATGAGAGAATTTGGTGAGATGCGTTCATAATGAGTTTATATTTTGACCCATGGGAGATTACTAGGATTTTTCCCCCAGCAGAATAATCTGAAATGGACAGGACAAGGGACCCAGAAATCCTAGCATAGGCCCAGACGTCGTGTGTAATGTTCAGTTTGTGTGGTTCATTGAAGTTTGTTTTCCTTGCATTATATATATTTTTTTCTCATTCAGTTGTGTTGTTACTGTATACGTCATTGCATGCTTACATCTTGTTTTTCTCATTCTCCCCATAGTGCCAGCCGTCCCGAGCCTCTGGCACCAGCAGGGTGATGATGTCACCCTCAGTAAAGCTCAATAGGGTGCTATTGTCGCCAGCAGTGTGGGAGAAAATGGCCTGCACGCGAGAACGTCCGTTCTTCTCCAGACCAGCGGCCATGGAACTTGACCTGGGCAGAGTTCGTGTTTCTCCTAAAGAAAGATTCAAATGATAATCAGGGTGCAAACTGTTCAAAGAAACAGAGGGAGGATATGTGAACATGAACATTATCCTCGAAATGTCAATGTAGAAATGTGTGTTTGCATGAATATTCAAAAGGATTGGTTTCTCTTACCCACAGAGGTCTTGTTTTTAGCAGGCTGGGGCCTGCGGACAGGCAGGGTGTTGGAATAGACGTCGCTGACCTGTCTCTGGGGCTGGCCTTGTGTTTGAGACTGATTCTGTGGAGAGGGTGGTCTTCCCTGAGACACCCCACCATCCGTCCAGTAGTCGTCTCCATGGACCCCTGTTGTCCCGTTCACCAGAGACATGCCATCAGGACCCATTAGCCGCTGCAAGCATACAGATCACCAAGTGAGCCATGCCAGAAAAACAAAAGTTTGGATTTTAAGCCTGGGATTTTCATTCAATTACTGACATAAAGCGAGTGAGCTAGGACAAACGGAAGAATAAAAGAATGATTACTTTGACGTGTAATCGTAACGCTTTTTCAGCAAATGGCAGTTTGATACAAGTAATGTTTTAAAAACACTTACTCTTGTGCAATATACATTTATACTTATTCCAATGCAATTTCCCAATAGTGGCCGTTTACTGATAAGCCTTTAAGGAGTAGTTCACCCACAACTGAAAGTTTGCTGAAAGTGTACTCATTCTCAGCCCATCCAAGATGCAGATGAGTTTATTTCTTCATCAGAAGTGAATGCATGTCCGAATGGGAGTCCAAACAGCTGATAAAAACATCACAATAACCCACACGAGTCAAATCCATCAAATAACGTCTTGTGATATGAGAAGCTGCATGTTTGTAAACAAATCTGTCATTAAGACTCACAATTTTATGTGACACTTTAAAGTTGCCAGTATTAAAATGTAGCATTCCAATTCTTAAGTCATTAACTGATGCTCTGAGTTGTCATGTGGATTGCTTGTGAATTATTGTGATTATTTCATCAGCTGTTTGGACTCTGACGGCACCCATTCACTGCAGAGGATCCATTGGTGAGCAAGTGATTTTCACCTAAAGGGGTGAGTACATTTACATATCGCATATTTTCAGTTTTGGATGAACTACTCCTGGACAGAGGGCCAAAATGACGGCTGATATGCGCAAAAACTTTATTAACATAACTGAACCTCAGGGAACATTTTAAAATAATAAATAAATAAAAAATGTCATGACCCCTTTAAACTAGCAGACTAGGCCAGACTTCTAAACAAGTTCTGTGATACAAGTATCACTCGAGCAGCGCATATAGAGAGAAAGTACATTATGGCTGTGGAGGCTCAGTTATTGTATTAACACATTGTGTGAGAGTTCTGCTCTAGCGAGGGGCCACTCAACTAAAGCTCTGCCTGCAGAAACGAGTGTAAAAGAGGTTGAATCATCCTACGCTCAGCTAATGCTGCAGTATGCAAATGAACATTCACTTTTTCACAATAAGACATGAGACACTCAAAATGCTGTTTTGTATGTTCCAACCAACAATAAATGCTTGTCAAACAAAAGGTGATTATTCCCTACTAACCCCCTGATGGCCAAGGCCACTTCCCATGAAGGCAGCTAGTTCTGGGGGCACAGGCAGGGGTTGTGCTCCAGGAATGGGATCTGAGATGACCAGGTTGCCCTTGGAGGAGTGCAGAGGGCTGGAGAGGAGGGTGCTGGAACCAGAAGTCATCTGCTGGGCGAGCAGCATGGCCCTTTCGGGAAGCTTGTTGGGCTCTGAACAGGCCTGCTGCCACACTGGGATCTTCTGGGTTAACAAGTCCTTACCCTACAAACAAGAGGAAAAGCACCATAGATACAATAGTTTAGAATGGCATTAGTTTGGTGTGCTAAAATGTATCTGAGTGAATGAGAGAGAGAGCGAGCAAGATGCCAGATGTCCTCTGTTGGTTTTACACCACTACACTTGCTCTTTACATAAAAAAATTACCATGGTAACTAGTTTCTGCCAAAACCCCAGTTACTACAGTTATTGTTTCAGAATCGTGACTAGATTTTTTACACTTTCAAAACAAAATCTGAGTGGCTGCTTGAGGTGTCGCTTGAGTGTTCAGAGTAGTATTTAGTGTGTAGCTAGGATGTTCTGGATGGTTTATATGGTGGTCTAGATGTTTCTTTGCGTGTGTGTGTTGCAAATATGTTTTAATGTGTTGCTAGGGTGTTTTAAGTAAGCTATAATGCATGGATAATTTGCGTCGGGTGGTTGCCTCCGTGGAGTGCATTAAAGTCATTTAATTTACAGCTACCCATGCATTATCCAGCTTATACCATGGTCATTTTCTAGCATTGACAAATTGAAGCTGTTAATGATGATTGTGGTGCAATATTTGACCAGCAGGGTAAAAATGACTTATTTCCATCAGTTACGACTGGTTAGCTCTAGCATTCTGCTAGCTCCAAATCAGAAACAGCTCATGAATTGATCTAAGGCCACATTTATTTGAATTAATTATAGCATTTATCGACTGACAGAGAGAGATGACAGTTGTATGTTAATTACCTGCATTAGTGAGTCTCTCTCTGGGAACTTGGGAAATCATGGCCTAGTGGTTAGAGAGATTACCTCATAGTCCTAGGGTTGTGGGTTCGAGCAATACCACGACTGAGGTGCCCTTGAGCAAGGCACTGAACCCCCAACTGCTCCCTGGGTACTGCAGCATAAATGGCTGCCCACTGCTCCGGGTGTGTGTGTGTGTGTTCACTGCTCTGTGTGTGTGCACTTTGGATGGGTTAAATGCAGAGCACAAATTCTGAGTATGGGTCACCATTCTTGTCTGTATGTCATGTAACTTTCACTTTCACAACCAATTAAGCGGTGTTAAAAACAAACAAACTGATTTTACAGCCTCATTGCTGAGGAATATAATGTGGCGATCCAAGTATGTAGGCTACTTTATTAATAAAAGTCATGGGGAAGCGTGGACAAGATTATGTGGCATCCATTGCTATCAGGGAGGTCTACCTCAAAACTGCTCTGCTACTTGTCCCGGCTAAGTGCATAGGAGATTCGCTTTGGGCCTGGGGACTGCAGTGTTACTCTCTGTCTGAGACTAGGCTACGTGCCTAAATCTCCTTCTACCCTCTTTAAAGTGCAGGCCACCTCTTAGTCTTCCGCTTAGTCCTGCGTGCTGTTGACCTCGCGTGACGCCAAGACTCAGAGTGTTGTTTGCCATCGGTTTGGGTTGATCTTTGCCACTCTCACGGCGGGATTGTATACTGTTCCCACTGCGAATGTTTCAATGTCAAGTGAGAGCTGGAAGGAGACAATGTGAAGGTCATCATGCTCTCTGCATCATCAGTAGTGCAAGCGTTCAGTCTTAGATTCTGGAGGCAATTGTCGCTCTCACCGCATTATATACCGCCCCAGGCTTATTGGCATTTGCATGCGATTTGCATAATTAAGGACAACTGGCCAGTTAATTGCACTGGCATTTTCCTATGAGAGGATCCCATTGCAAATGCTTCGCAATGCCTCATCCCCACTCTCAGGGAACCGAGGTTATAAAGGTAACTGAAGACATTTTGTTTGTGTTGTCAGGCTGGTCAAAGTGGTTTTCATTGTGTTGTTAGGATGTTTTGAGTGGATTTCAGTTTGTTGTTAAAGTGTTTTGATTTGTCTTTAATGTGCTGTCAGGGTGTTCTGAGGGTGTCTGTTTATTGCCCATGCAAAAAATCTGAAAAGTATTGGTACATTATTCCTATTGCATAGCACAAACAGTGTGTGTGTGTTGGTTATGTGCCAAAGTTTGACTTTGGGTTAAAAGTTTTGAAAAAGCCCTACCCTATGAGGAGCCGTCTGTCTATCCCTAAGCTTTTTGATGTCTGTCTTTTGCTTTAGATTTTAAATGTAGCATAATAATATATGTAGCATAATAATCCTTTTAACATATAATTCACCTCACATCATATTCATATCAATAGACTGTTATGAACTGCTAATGGGCCTCTCAAATCTCAGACCACAGTACAGCACACTGCAGTGTGGGTGAGGGGCCTCCGTCTCCGTCCTACCGCCCACTCCTGGTGACTCACACACACACACACACACTCACGGCACACTCGCTCGCTCTCACTCTTCAGCGCACCCTTTCTGAACTCTTCCTACACACGCCTCCGTACTGATTAGCTACTGGACAGGATGTTCTTGAAAACGAAGGGCTTCTCTACGCCCCTCCCTACAGCCACAACTACATTCCCAGAAGACAGCACCACACGTCTGGTCCATGAACAGGGTTTACGGTTTAGTACGAGCAAGTTACGCAATGATATAATACAGAAAAATAGCCATGTGCAACCATCACTCCAACATAGCACAAATATATATATAAGGTGAATTTAAGCAGGTTGCATATGGGATGGAAACACATTCAGACGTTAGTAACTGCTCTTCATGCAGTCTGGAGTTACAACGATGTGGTTTTACTGTAGGGAAGTGGCTCTGTTATTACAGGTAATTGATATGTCAGAAATGACGTGCATTACTTCACATGCACTCCTGCACAATTGCAAGGTAGAATAAATCTTATCTTTGCAATAAGCCCGAACAAACTGTGCCCAGCGGACACGGTTGTGAGGGTTGATCTTTGGGGATTGCCATGGCAACTGCTGCTGTCCTCAGCCATATGACAGGAGAGACTGAAAATACACCGGTGATGATGCGGTCTATCTTGTACAGCAAAGGAAAAAGGATCAGGGTCTTACCTTGCCATGGTAGGCGCTGCTGTTCTTGGCCACGGCGCACTGGCGGTCCACCAGGAAACAGTATCTCCTACGTTCCTCTGAAAGTGCTGTTTTGTAGCCCTCTGCAATGAAGCTATCCAGCTCACTCTGTTTGCTGCTGATGGTCTCAACGTACTAAAGAAGATAAAAGCAAAAGCAATAAGTTACACACAAAACTCATGGCAAACTCATATAAAAAGCTTGTATATACCTGCATAGAGGTTATTAAATGGATTTTTGACCTTCCTCGAGAACCATTTTTGCTGTGCAATGTTCTTAGTCTGGCTGTATGAGTCTTAGATTACCCTTCAAAAGTTTGGGGTCAATATATATTAATTAACAGAAAACAAACACTCATTTCCTTTCATTACATGAAAAAGAGCGGCAAGGATTTTCTCTTTATTTACCTTTCCTTTGTTTCTTTTATTACATTGCTTCACAGAAAAGAAGACATTCAAAGGAGTTTGGAGCGATATGAAGGTTGGTAAACAATGACAGATTGTTAATTTTTGGGGGTAAACTGTGCCTTTAAAAATGTTCTTGCTTAGTCTCAGGCAGTTAAACTTTTTTTTGTACTGGCATGAAACTTTATGAGAATGTAGAGACTTTTGTAAATAACTAGTTGCATTAGTAAGCAGGTCCTCTTTTAAGCCTTATACAAAAATTATTGTGGCAGTACTATGGCACTGAATGATTACCATATTCATGCATTATGGCACTACAAAATCTGCACTTTTTAAGTGTTGTTTTGTCTATGACTGCACTGTAGATTAAAACAGGAGTAGGAGTGCTATGAATATATGAATGCGTTTTAGATGTCTGTGCGATAGTTTTCTGATGAATACTAAAATGATCTTTTCTCTTCCAGCTCTCTGCTGATTGGCTCATAATCACCTCGCCATCTCCCTCTCTCACATCCCCAGTGGGAACCCTCGGCTCCCAGAAATGTCAGAACCATTACAGAACTCTTTATCTCAACACACATCCAGGTGTTTTAGTGCCCTATTCCAATTTACCCACAACAGTACGAGGGGGACTCTCCATTGCCCACTTGTATTATCATGCATTTCAGTTATATCGGCCTGAACGAGACAAGTTATGAGAAAAGCGTTATAATGAGGAAAGCACTACAGAGACGCCATCAAAAATCAATGATGGAAACTACTTCAAATAAAACATGGATTTATAGAAGAAAGAATAAGTCCGAGTCAGAAATCGAATAGAGCAGAAAATCTCCTATGGTCACATGATGAACGCTCAACTGCATTGAATCCAGGTCCTGATTGAATTGAGTGCATGCTGTTTGAAGTTTTAACCACAGGCTGGCGCTAGTTTTACACTGACGGCAACTGGCTTACATTTACTGAGGGACAACAGAAGGTTGCATTAAAGAAAACATGTAGGTTTAGAGGCTTTTACTCCATCTATATGCTAATGCAATACAAAAAGTTGACAAAAGTTACTTATGCAATTAAAACGTATGTCTTCCTCTTCCAGAATAAAATAAATTTAAGACCATCTCTTTGTTAGGGGTGTTTTCAAATCGTCATTATCGCTGGGAGTTGGATTTCAAAAACTTCTGTTGCTGTGGACGGACAAAACTAGTCTTCGCTTTAAAGATAGAGGGCTGCATTACTCATGAAAGGCAACAAAACATGATATGCTGTTCAAAAACGCTTTATATTTGCATTATGAAATATATTATCATGTGAAACGTGATATTTGCCCTCATAAGAAAAAAAAAAACTGCAAAAGAAAGGGTCAGTAAGATTCCTGCCTTGTAGAATAATACATCAGTCAGAGAAACAAACTAGTTTTATAGCCCAGATAAAGCAGCATGTTTTCATTTCCCCTCTAGAATAAAAACAACTGTACAATGAGTCAGAGTACTGCAGTGTGAAAGAGACACGGTGAGGTTTGACAGCACAGGAGGTGAAATGAGGAAAAGCACAACGGAGATACAGAACATGGGGAATGAGTGTTTGATGAAAAGATGCATTCGAGGTCATGACAGTCAGGCGTGCTGATGGAGTGATGGATGGAGAAGGCAGGACCCTTCGTTTCAGATATTGAAGCTGTCAGACCCGCTCAATCAGCCACTGTGAACGATGTTACACAGGTCATGTGGCTTTAGCACATACCATCTAGTTACTGATGGAGACGGTGTAAAAGTACTGTAAGGTTATACTGAGGTTATATCTTGACACCCATGACAATTACTTAATTTTATTGCATATTCAAACATGGATGGAGGATCATGACGACACTGAAGACTTGAGTTATGATGCTGAAAATATATTCAAATAGAAAACATGTAATATTTCACCATCTTACTGTTTTATTGTATTTCTGATGAAGTAATTGCAGCTTTGGTGTTCATAATAGAATTCTTACAAAAAACATTAAAAATCTTAACTTTGGATTGGTGTAGAACTAAGATGGACATTATGCATTGTACATTTAGTAATAAGTAACTAATCATATACAGTAATGCATATAAAGTCTACTGTATAATATATGATAATCAAAATTCTAAGGCCACAAAATCAACATGATCATAACTTGAAGGTAAAAGGTATTTTAGTATAAATTAAATAATTGTCCCTGTTCAGGTTTTGGCAGTGTGTATTTTTGCTGTGAAATCTGATTCTCATAAAGTAAATGTAAGAATAACTTAAAAAAAAACTGAAAAAAAAAAAGTATCAAATTTGATTAATCAGGCTTTTAGGTACCGTATCATTTATTTTGTTTGTCTCTCAATGTAGTACATTGCTTTATATGTTTCGCGATATAAATATCAGAAACTGCACCAAGTTTTATGAAATATTTCATTTCAGTTTGGGTCAAGTATGAGCTCCAATAAATCTTTCATGAGCCATAAAATCCGCTTTTGATAGGACGGCATTCAAATATTGTCTTGGGGTTTGAACAAAGGGCAGCTTCGGAGTCGTCATGCAATGCAACAATTTCACTGAAAAATATAATCAATTTATGATTAACAAAATCGCGGTGGCAAACATTATCAAAACGAGCGGTGCGGTTTCCTGCAAATATTCAAATGAAGAACAGGTACATTTCTTTCTTTAGGGATGAAATAAATATTTTTAACAGGTAGTCAATTTTCTTAAATGACCCAGTGGCCACAGCTTCAGAAAGCGTTGTTTGGACCCTGGCTGTGCGCTGAATGGCAAATGGAATCCCTCCCATTTCTAAAGCACAAAAACCTCTCTAACTTAAACACTTCCTGCTGCGTCAGTCTGATATAGCCACATATCCGCTCGTTCCTCTGACATCAGCATTCCTTCATCCCACGTCACAGCCAATTCACTCCATCCCTGGCTCTCTCAGGATAAGTCTCATGCGCTAACACCGCCTGCAAGTGTTCTTCTGTAGATACTCTAATTGCTTTCCCTGAACTCATTGAGTCGTTCACACCATTCAGAAGCATGACATGTCTGTTAACACGTGATATCACAGCAAGCGCCAATGCCGTAGACCTCCGCCGAATCTCATATCCCTCCCGCTGCACCTCAGACCCTTCTACTGAACTGAATAATCAGCTAATTAGCATCTTCAGTGGGACTTCAGTGACTAGTTATTTCAAAAAAAGAAGAGAGGACCGAGGTACAACAGAGACTAGAGTGATAAAAACAGAGTGTATAAACAGTCGTCTGAACATGCTCACACAAAGCAGTCAATTCATGCCTGTTTATGGAGCTTTTCCAATGAATCGTAATCCGTGAACCTCCAAACCACCAGCGATAACTGTGTGATTTATGGTAATCTGGATGAAGTGTCTGAATTTACGTGTACTTTATGGGCCCCTGGGGCTCGCGACTAAATCAGTTGACTTTTCTTGTTCTCGTTCATGAAAAAGAGTCTGAGGCAGAAAATGAGAGGCGCTCTATTCTTCAGATGGAAGCAGGTATTGAAAATCTATCTTTTCGAAGCTCAAAAACAAAATGACTCTTAAAACAATGTATATAATCAGCATTTGATTGTATGGGCTTTGTTCACAGTTGTTAAACGTGCACACGCACACACACATACACACACACTCGTGACCAAACATTATATATTAAAGTGTCAAGTGACTGTTGCTTAGCAACTGTAAGGTCTGAAACAAACTCTGTGCAAGTATTAATATTAATGCATCAAACAATTAATTGAACATCCATGTCTGCTTTCATTTCAAGTGTTTTTACAGTGATTTTATCAAGGTTAAAATTGTTCTTAAAGTCTTTGTAAAGGCAATTCGGAGAATATTAAAAATGTATTGCTGAAAAAAAAAAAAAATATATATATCTTTTTTTTCTCCAGGATTCTTTGATGACTAGAGAGTTCAAAGAACAGCATTTATATAAAAAAAATAAAAATAAAAATAACATTACTAATGTCTTTTTTGCCACTTTAATGCGGCCTTGCTGAATACATTTATTAATTTTCTAATAAAATAAAATCTTTTGAATGGTAGTTTATATTTTGAGGATAATTTAATGAACACCATTTTATGAACAACTCATTTGTGCAAAACATCAACCCTTGGTAAAATCCCTGCATGTAAGTCATGGCTTCTTGTGGCTTTAGTTTACAAAATCACAACACTCCAAATATTTGTGGATCTCTGAGGCAAGGGAAGCTCCGCTCAACCTGAGCTCACTATCTGCAGGGCATCTGGCATTCACTGTATAAACTCCCAGCTGCGCTGCATCTCAAAACACCCAACAGCAGTCACTGACAGATACCTGCTCCTACACGCTCTCGGCCTGAGGGGGGAATTCAGCCACACACTATCAACACTTCTGTATACAATTTTTAATGAACACCACATTTTATGAGAGTCAAAACTGTCTGCAAATGTATTTACTGTATGTAAAAATATCAGCTTGGAAAAGAATGAAAACTGAAGATATACGCACTTAAATGAGAAAAACTGAAAAAAAAAAAAAATAGAGAGAAATTATTTTAGTTTTCCTTTTTCAATCAGTGTTCGATGATTAATTAAACTATGCATTGTGTCAGACCTAATCAGCCAATAAGACACGAACTGACTGTCTGATTGACAGGTGAACCAACCACGTTTTTTCTGTATTATTTTAACTTATCTGTAAAATCATTTTAAAATCATTAAAACTAAATTAACCATGATTCAGCACAGAAACCTCCACCAATCAGAGAATGTAGCACAGTGAATAACAGTTCTCACAAACTACTTAAATATTTGTACAAATATATGGAGGATATCGGTTTAACTGTGCATTTACTGAATGAGCACTGAACTGCGTCCAACTGACTGCACTGTATCATCTTATGTATTCTTTTCTTTAATCTTAATTTCATTACATTCTAAATTGAATGTTGTTCTTATGCATCTGTTATGATTACACACACACACACACACACACACACACACACACACATATATATATATACATACATACATATATATAATATATATATAATAATATATAATATAAAAAATTAATAATTACCAAATTATACAAATGAAAGAATAACTTTACTTGCCATATATTTGCATAATAATATATATTATGTATACAATTTGTTGATTTAAATCAAAGCTTGTTATGTTGCGATTCACCTCATTGCAGGTTGGTTTGGTTCATGGCTTATAATTTTTTAATAAAAAATCCCAATGGGAAAAACAAATGGGAAAAATAATTCAGAACCAAGGCAGCTAAAAAAAAAAGTGGACAGCTACTAAAAACACACTGAAAATAAATACCAAATTAAGCTAAAATCTAATTAAGGCTACATTTAAATGGACAATCCAAATAAAACAAACTAAAAGCACACTCGCAGAGCTATGTTTTGAGGAAGTGTGAGCTGATCAGGGATAGAGCTGTAATCGGGCCTTAAAAGTAAGCCCGAGCCCGACAGGTTTCGGCCCGAGCCCGACAAGTACATTTTGATTGACAGATTTTTTAAAGCCCGAACCCGTTTACAGCCCGACATTATTCAAATGTGCGCACGCACACAGCTCTTTTGGCTTTTGCCAACAATGAGCAATTTATTCATGTTTTAACATAATTTACTCATAACTAAAGTAGACTAGAACACTTGGAAGTTGGAATAAAGAAATAAAATAAGTCCTGTGTAACATCGTAACATCTCAGCATTCTAGACATAATAGGCTCATTTAACCGATAAATAGACCAACGCACCAATAAAAATGAGTGATTTAAAAAAAAATTAAATTAAGATAAATTTTAAATTAAGATGGGTATTTGGCAATAACGAAATTAAGATAAAGGCTCCGCCGGATTTGCTTTATTTAATAAAAGAATAATGCCAACATTAGCGTAAACACTGTCAACATTATGCATTTAAGACTCAATTAATATTTAGTTATCATTTGAAAAACCTTTACTCACAGAGATTAGGCTAGGTCTACATGTTTATGTGGAGGAAAATGATTGAATCCACTGTAGATTCATTATTCACTCATTATTCTCATTATAAACACGGTCAAAACTTTTCCACACCTCAGAGTTTGCTTTAGTTGCTGGTGCAACCAAAACGTAATCACCAGAGGCAAGCCTCCGTTACACCTGCTCAGCATTCATTTTCGCATCTTTCTCGCGCTAATCGAAACACATCACATGACCGCTCGTTTACCTCGCAAACTGGAGCGCAAGCCCGAGCCCGGCCCGAGCCCGGCCCGAGCCCGCGTAAGATGATAGAAATTAAGCCAAAGATCTTCAGCTCTAATCAGGGATATCACTGCTTCATAATGGGGTCAGGACGCCTGATCTTTCAAGCATGGCAGAGCGAGTAAGCTTCCTAGAGCTCTGGGCCGGAGAGCGCATGCACTTTGCTTATTGATCTATGTAGGGTCCCCACATCCCCACTGTCACGGTGTAAGACTCCTCTCAGCAGGCTAGCATTCACACACCGCAATTAATACGGTAGGTTGGGGTCTACTCACACAGTTTTAACAGGGAAGCAAGTCACTAAAAAACAACGGTGTTGTTTGCGCGTGTGTGTGTGTTCAGCACAGTCTCGTAGCTGATATACCACAGCGCTGTTTGTATACACACCTACAGCTTTCACCCACCCATTGTGCTCTCTCTGCCACGAGAGGTTCACAGCACTTCTTACATTCAGACGCTGTTAAAATCATCTCAGCATTAACATGATGTAGGTGGTCTCACTGAACCAGAGCCTTTCCATCCACCTCCGTCCCTTACAAAGGCCTTGGACGGAGCCCACAGCGACCCGCTAGCTCTGTTCACGTCCCGCAGCCAGCAGAGGTGGCGGCAGCAGTGTGGGGGCTCACCTGCATCTCCTTCTCGCTGTACTTGGAGGGGTTCTTGCTGCCCTGGCTCTTCCTCCGCAGTTTCTTCAGCTCACCCTGGAATTTCTCCAGACTCTCTCCTTTGCTTTTGTGCTCAATCTGGTACTTCTTAAGAGCCGCCTTCAGGAGAAAGAAAAAAAAGAAAAACACACACACAGGAGCATTGTTGGTAAATGCAGAAATCATCAGACTGTAGCTACTGCAATAGGAAAGACATGGGAGTCAAAACCCTCTAGTCAAAAGTCATGTTCCAAAACACTCTCTGTCTGCTGTCTACACAAGCAGCTGCCCTCCTCTTAAGTCTAAACCACAGTCTTGACTGAAATAGACTGACTTTAAACAGCCTACATAGGCAGGAACTTTCTTCATGGACACTAGTGAATTTGACAGAACAGACAGACACTAGACAGAATTTGCATAATATGACAATACAAATGGTATGATTCAATAATATTACTTCTGCTACTACTACTACTAATGATTAATATTAAATATTACTATCACATTATAGTTAATATAGTAACAACTATTATTATTACGGCTACCACCAACAACAATAATAAATATATAAATATCTCATAATATAGTTACTATTATGATAACTATTATCAACATCTTAATAGGTGTATTTGATTTTTATCCCTCACAACTGAATCTGACAATTAACTATTGTTTTTATTATTGTATTAATTAGTTAGTATTTAATACTACTACTATTATAATAGAAATATCTTTATTATTAGATCACTGTCTGTAGTCTGTAGGACTACGCCGAAAAATAATATAATAATTGTTTATTATTATTAATATTATTGTTGTCAACAACAGCATCAATAATAATACTAATGATAATTATACCATTATATATCACATTGTATATTTATGCAAATGTTATCTAAATAATTATTATATTAGAAAATTAATTATAATCAAACTATCGATTAAATCAGAATATTTTAATCAGCACAGTAATAAACTTTAGTCAGCACAGTAATAAACTCCATCTGGCTTGTAGCATGTCGCTAAGCAAATTATCTGTCATTCTATTTTTTTTTTTTCTATGTTGAATAAAATATAAGAACATGTTTAATAAACTTTTCACCATTTTCCTTTTCACAATCAATAATACACAACAATTAAAACAAATGTAACCTGCCATGGCACCTTAATGTCAGAGTTTGAGATGCTGTCCCATACTGTATATAAATTGAGCATTAAACCCCAGTCTCCCACACCTGATTAATTCGTTGAGTAACCATCAAGTAAAATGACTAAAGTGCACACTCCCAGTTCTGCGACTGTCTTTTCGAGGATGGACACTAGTGATGTTGCCTTCCAATTAGCCCAGAACATCTGAGAAGGAAACAGTTCTGCCAGCAACTGTTAAGAAGAGCCTTCAAGTCAGCGTCCCATCATGATGCCTTCAGAAGCGGTTCACTGGGTCCGGAACGGAGCTAAAGGTCTGGGTTTTTTTGCTGGGCATTGCTTTCTGATTTCTGCAGAAGAAAGCCGCGAAGGTCTCCACTCCCAACCGCACAACATGGCTCACGGATTCTGAGGCTGAGCATTTCTAGATGTTTGAATCTTCGCACTTCCTACACAAGGTACATTGAGAGAATGATCTCTAGATTACGTGTCTATAAATAGTTTGGCAGCTCAACCAGATTCCTGCGCTGCGGCAATGTGTCTACAGTGTTACATGTGAGTGATGGAGCGTTTGAAAGGAAGATTCTGCTTCGCCAGCCATGATCCCCTCTTCTCACCTTATAGGAATGATTTACAATTCACTACAGGAATACCTGGAATTCAAGAGATGGAGCATGTGGCTGGTGAACTTAGGTTAACTTCTCTCACAATGTATTTTAGACAAGGTTGATTTGTCATTGGCAGAACAGTATATGTATATATAACAGAATCTTGAGACCAACTAGTACTAAATCAACCTGTCATTTTAAATGTTAACCCTTATAAAACGGTGCTCCTACGGCAGCAGCATGAAATGGATATCATAATAGTCATCCAGACCAAAGCAGAGATTTCACAATGGACTCCGAGGCAGCAGTCTTGCGCAGAATGTGTGGAAAGAGAGAGAAAAAAAAGAAAGTGTTTGGTTTCCAAGGGGAACGACCGCAGACCGCTCTCTCCAGTGCTGAATAAGGCAAGACAGCAAGGCTTTAATTTTATCTGAATACAATGTGATGACAAGCAACGCCCAATCCCAGTCGCCCAAACCCCCCCAATGAACTGCTCTACACAGCTCCTCTCCAACCCACTCACAGTCTAAAGATATCTCTCTCTCAGCACCGCGCCAAACATACTTTAATCTACCACAAATTGCGTACTTTCATTTGTTGAAATAATTGGAAACAGGAGTGATGAAACCAGGGTCGTTGCTACACAAGAAAACTAGATGTATTTCTACAAGATCTATAGGTGTTTTTGGAATGGCATACTAAGAAGTCTGCAGTATATATGCAGTGTAGCGAAAACATTTTTTCTGTTATTTTTTTCCCCCTGTAGCTCTACTGGTTGTGTGTTTGAACCAAAGGGAAGTCATGTACTGATAAGTTGCTTTGCATAAAAGAATATGCCAAATGCATAAAAATGTAAAATTGTTTGCAAATAATATACTACATTTTACAAAATGTGTAGAATATAATCAAAGCAGAGTCAGCAATGTCATCCAATTTTTCAATATTTTTGGCTCAATATTTTATCAGACTGCCAAGATGACAGAAAATTTTACTTGAAAATTGCTGAATAGCCTTATTTACTCTACAAAAGTTTGGCATCAGTAAGGTTTTTTTTTTATTATTCAGCGAGGACATTTAATTACTCAAAAGTTATAGTAAAGACATTGTTACAAAACATTGCTTTTTGTTAATTTGAACATTTTATTCAAAGTCACAGTTTCAACAAAAAAAATATTAAGCAACTGTTTTCAAGAAAGGATGAGAAGAAATGTTTCAAGTGAAGACTGGAGTTATGATGCTGAAAATTCAGCTTTGCATCAAATTAATAAATGACATCTTATATTAAATATATTCAAATTGACAATAGCCATTAAGTTTTTTTTTTTTTTAAAATGTATTTAACAAATGTAGCCTTGTTGAACATAAACTTTTCAAAAACACTCAAAAATCTTACCAAAATGACAAAAATGATCCAACTTATTGAAACATCTCACTGGATAATTGTATTCCTACTATGATTTAACAACCCATTTTACTCTCACAATCATGTATTTTCTGGTGAAACTGGAAATACAAATTGGTTTTATTCATCGGAAACAAAATGGATTAGGAAAAGTGTGCGCAGAGAGTGTTTGCTGGTTATTCCGATCAGTTGGTGTTATATTATATATTATATATTATTATATAGAGTGTGTCCCGTCTCTGTTAGCTTATCAGAAGGAGTGGGATGTGCTGTAGACTCACAGTCAGGTATCTTGCGTCCAATTCCACTTTCTTCTCCAGCTCCGATAGCAGCTCATTGTGGAAGCATTTTAACTGTATAAAAAAAATAATAATAATATTCAGAAACTTGACTGAAGTTAGTTATATTGGCTTTTTAAGAACCTTAAAACACAGATTTGTGCAGATCAAACAACATGTGCATGTTCAATAATACACTAGACAGCATTTTTATTATAATGTTGATGCGCATAGAAAATAATTAGTGGCCACAACTGCACCCAAACCAATTAAAACCAGGTTTTATTTCAGAAACAAGTTCATTTTTCTTTTAGCGGTTACATTAAAGGTGCAATATTTAATATTGACAGCTAGCAGTTAAAATGGGTACTGCAGTCCAAATTCAAAATACTGGAGAGGATTGATTCTCCCACCCCCTACTCCTCAAACTTGATGCTCATGTGGGTTGCCATATTGAGGACACCTAATGGGAACAAGCACAACTGGCTTCCACCAATTTTCTTTAGTTTACCACCAACAGGGCAACCCTGGGTGTCAAAATACTAATGGGCAAACTGATAGTAGGCAAAAATCACACAGACCAAAACAAAAACATACATTCCGACACGGAACACACATTTCAGAAGTAGAGTAATTGGCTGTCGCGTTGTTTTTCGGAGAATCAAGTTTGTGAATTTGGCATGTTTTCTAAACGTAGGCAAACACAGTAACATATTGCACCTTTAATCATTCAGTGATAAAATTTTTGTTGTATGAACTGCAAACTTGTTTAACTCCTCATTTTGGATGTAATTCCTATGGGTGGAGTGTGTTCTGTGAGATTTACAGTGATTTACAGCAAAGATTACTGGATTTAACTTGTACTGAAACTGTGAACATTTAAACAAAGTTTTAAATCTAATCTATGCAAAAAAATATCATTTTACAAAAATGCTAAATGGATGGCGGTCAAACAGAGAACATACCATTTCCTCTAACTGCACTTGAATCTGCCGGTGGACCTCTGCCATCTGGAAAAGCACGTCCCCTGCAGAGAAGAGGGACAGACGTCAGCTAAGAGAGAGGACAACAGGAAATGGACTCATAATCATGTGATTCAAGTGAGAATAAATGTGAGGTTTAAGAGACAGACAGAGTTAGGGTGGAATAGGCAAGAAAGACAGAAAAGAAGAAAGGCAAGAGAAACCCAACGTGCATTATAACCATGCCATCATACAGAACACACACCACAGACGGGCAGAGTCAATGACAATGACACAGACAATGACACGGTCAAAGACTTTAAACACTGAAACAGAGAAATTAACAGCAGGATGAAAGGGTGGAGAACAAAGAAAAACTCACATGAGCAAAAAATATAAAGCACTTCAAAACAGGCTTTCATGAAATATTTCACAGAGAAAGGAAAATTCTGACCTTTTTACTCACCATATGCTGTTATTTTTCTATGGAAAGATATCATGGAACCTGTGAAGGCTTTTATGTTCGTTTTTTTTTTTTAGGTGGGGAGAAGCTTGACAGATGTGGTCACTTTGAACTGCTTTGATTCTTCAAAAATTCTCTTTTTGTGTCCCACAGAGACACAAAAATAACAGCATATGGGTTTGGAATGCCATGAATGTCTGTAAAAACTCAGTTTACATTTTCGAGTGAACTATTCCTTTAAAAAAAAAAAAAAAAAAAGAACAATCTCTCTCCTAACATGACTGTAAACTCCAAATTAGTTTCATTTGTCTTTTTTCAAGTGCTTCTCCAGCAGGATGACTGTCAGAATGTTGTGAAACTCATTGCAAAAGAGTAACGAAAACTAAACCAGGAAGAAAAAAATTAAAATAAATTAAAGTGAGGCCATGCAGCTGGTGGAAGTGGTGTTGTTTTTCATATACCTACATGCTGCTGCTTCTGAATATGCAATGCATTGTGAAGAAAGGAACAGACAGTGAGCAGAGCACAGAAGAGACCCGGTGAGACACTGTGAAAAGAACACACAGCAATGGAAGACAACAGCGAGCCGCCCTGACCTCCTCCCATCTCAGCACCCCAACCTAAAGACGGTGCTACAGAACGTCTCGAAGCACCGTGCAAAGCGCATCTCGCAATTTAAAAATCAGTCCACTGTAACAACACACCAAATCCCCTGCACAGTTGTTTACACCACATATGCATGATTGAAGAGCTCTCGCTGAAGAGCAGAATGACTGAGTTCAGAAATACAGCCTGTTGATTGCTCAGAGAGGCTCACTGTAAGACCAGTTCGCCAAAAAATGAAAGTTCTGTCAATGTTCATTCATCCTCACCATGTTCCAAGCCTGTGTTTACTTTCTATCTTTCGTCAAAGAGAAATTTTATTTTCATTTTGTTCTAAAATGAGTTTGTGCTTCCATAAATTGAAACTTGCCCAGTTTGATCAAGCTCTTGCACACGGTTTACTTTAAATACTGTATGTGAAAACGTGAAAGGCCTTGACTGTTACAGGGAGGGGAAGATTTTCCTCACATTAGGCTGTGAGCTGACCTCAAAAGACATGGAAAATAGTGAACAAATTGCATGGACCACTTTTTCGGCGGACTATTATTGGTCTTTGATCTTTTTGGAGCTTGATAGACTCATGCTGTATGGAAAAGAGCACGATGAACATTCTTCAAAATTTCTCCCTTTGTGGTCCCTGGAAACCATAACAGGTTTTGCAATGTAAATGGGTGAACCATTCCTTTAAGGGTCAGACAACTGTTACAGATACACTATCTTGAGTTTTTCTTACTAATCTTAATTATGATCTCTATGTGCATGTCATATACTGTACATGAAAGAGAAAGAAAGAAAAATAAAGAAAGAAAAGCATTGACACAGACTCCAAAACTTTGCTATGCTTACCAGCACATCAACCATGCTATTTTGGGAGTGACTTTAGTGTTTCATACTCACTTAACGAAAACCCCCGCGCTGAAATGTCACTCCCAAACCCCTTCAGAGTGCATGTGACCATACCCAGAAACACAGACACACCCAAACCTTCCTTCCTGATACGTTACTAGAAAAGCTTCTTCCTCAATCCACCTTTAGATCATTTATTCCCTTTCAAGCTGACCTGAAAGCCTCATTTTGTTTGGCTCAAGCCAAAGGAACCAAATGAAACGAGGTCTGAGGCTGTTACTGAATTAAGGTACGTTAACAAAATATTGTCTATATTAAAAAAAAAAATTACTGAAAGTGAAATCTGCCCTTACATCTGAGATCTTTGATCTGATATCTTTTTAAAGATGTGCAGTGAGTTTTTACAGCAAAAAAAAAACGCACACCAAAAGCCTTGTGTCTGACAGGAGCTCTTTGCATGCAGGTACTTTAAGCTCTTGATAATGGACTTGTGACATCCGCATTCCTTCTGCTTTGAGCCCAGCTGCCTGACTGACAGACAGATGGCAAGGGGGCAGCAAGGAGTCACAGTCACTGAGAGAGCTAACACACACACACACGGTCTGGTTCACTATTATTGTAGGGGCTGTCCATAGGTGTAATAGTTTTTACGCTGTATTTTCCCATCGCCCTACACCTACACCTACACTACACATAAACCTACCCATCACCGAAAACCTTCCGCATTTTTTTCAATCTAAAAAATAAACAAACAAAAAAAAAGTATTCTGTATGATTTATAAGCTTCTGTACCCATGGGAACTTCAATTTAGCTCCTAACGGTGACACAAGTCCCAATGAGTTAGTGTATTCAGGTTTAAGTCCCCACCAGTAAAGAAGAACATGTACAAACACATGTACACAGATGGGTTTGTCACGCCCATCTCCCTCACAACCCACAACCAGGGGAACAATAGATACCTGTCAGTCAGTAATGCAGGTTCTCTTGGGAAAATCTGAAGGTTACATTGCATGACTGATTTTGTAGACATTTTTCAAAATATCAAAAATAAATAAATAATAAACAATAAGTAGTGAAATAAAGCAGTGAAGCAAATAAAATAAAATGGTTATTATTATAATTATAAATAAAATGTAAACATTTTACATTTTTCTAGGACAGATTTATCACACGGACAATTCTGAGATGCACAAAAAATGCTTTTAACATTAACAGTAATAAAAAATATGATATGAATAATATTGAATTAATATTAGGAATTCTTATCATCATTCTAATTATTGCTGCTGTTAATAATAATAATAATAATAATATATTTTTTATTAGGACAGCTTTAACACCGAGATTGAGACGCACAAAAAGTTTTTCAAATAAATTAATAATATTAATAAAATAAAACAATCATAAAAGCTTTTATTAATAATAATAATAATAATAATAATAATAATAAAATATTCATCATTTAATACAAAAAAATTATTAGAACAGCTTTATAACCCAGACATTTTTTTAGACACCGCAAGTAAACAAACACATACATAATACATAACCAACCTCCAGAAATGTTTATTCAGAAATTAAAAACGAACTCCTCTGTCTCAACTCGCCACGAGGGGTGAACAATAGATGCCTGTCAGGAGGAAGCAGGTTTTCCTGAGAAAATCTGCGCCTGCAGTCTTGCATGTCTCTACTTGGACAGAAAGAAGTGTGTGTACAAAAGAAAAGAAAAAAAAAACAACAACAACATTTGGACCAGTTCCATCTAGTCAAATAAGTCGCCTCGTACTTGTCACCTCTATATGCAAACATTTATATCAGAACATCTGAAGTGCAGGAGTGTCATCACCGTTTATTAAACTAACAGGTAGCAGAGAGACGCAGCAGCCGGGGGCAAACCTGACAGGCCGGACCAGTCTGGGAGGAGGAGAACGAGTAGGAGAGCAGAGTGAATCACTGACAATGGTCAAGTGTGGAGCACTGCAGGGTGTCATGGAAACAGTCGAAACGCTGAAGCTGCCAGCCAAACAGAGATTCCCAGGAACAAAATGGAGGTCTATGTATCAGCTTAACTCAGATGTATCAACTCCTTTATCTACTTCATCTATTAGAGCCGATAACGTCACTCCCCACGGTGCTGCAAATGACAAAACACGTGTATCCCATGGTGCACTGGTGCATCCAGTACATCAGATAGCACTTAGCTCTGTCACACTGTATTGTGTGAGCAGTCCTCATTAACACATGCAGTGATTTTAATCACTGGAGGTCATCAAGTGGCTGTATTGTTGTCATCATTTTGGATGTTTATACTGCTGGTTGCTTTAATACTATTGGTGGGCTGCATTACAATGGAAAATCTGAACAAATTATATGTGCTGTTTATTAAAATAAGAAGCCATTCTATTTTAATTAAGTAATATTTACCATCACTGTAAATACAATTTTTTTTTCAATTTTATTTTACAGGTTAAAACTTACAGAACTGCATGTATGCGATTTTCACACTGGTAGACATGTTCTTTTCACATTTACTTACATTTTTTATATTAAGATGTATGCAAAATATGTGGTGAAAATGAACTCTAAACCTATTATCAGCTCAATCTTTTGCAATGCAGATTTTTATGAAGCCAAACACAAACATCTGATTATTTTCTGCACACAGTTGCAGTTCTTTCATGCAGAAACAGACTGAAAGCACAACATGACCCTGCTGTTATAGTGATGCTCCTGCTAAGATCACTTCAGGAGTATCCAATCCTGCTCCAGCCCCAATTAATCACACCTGATCCAGCTCATCAAGGTTTTCAGGATTACCACAAGCTTCCAGGAAGGTGTGCTGGAGCTAAATGTGCAGGAAGGTGCCCTGAAGGAGACTGGAGATGTGTGAAACTGACCAACAACAAACACACACTCCTGGAGTATCCTCTATCTATTGTAGGGAAGTCTGATTCATCTAAATGAGACTGTTTGTTTGGATGATTCATTTTAATTAACTAATTCAAAAATAGATTCACTGAATCACAGTCAATTACTAGTGTTACAAGAAGACTTATTGTAGTAAAAAAAAAAAAAAAAGTTACATAAGTTTAATATATTCAAGTTTGATGCAGTTGATTTTGTACCAGATAAATATTGCTCTTGAATTACTGTACAATTCATGCGATCTGATTTATCATTTGACAACTGTTTTATAATTTAACACAGTCTTAGCTAGTTTCAAATGTACTTAGCTACTATTTGTTAATAGCAAAACAGGTAAATATTAGAGCCCGACCAATATATCGTTTAGCCGATATTATCAGCCGATATATCGGTATCTGTGAATATGCAGCTGGTATGAATTATTTTTTATTTTTTTTACAGAACATAACGCAGATTAAATGCTTCTGAATGGTGTAATGACTAATTTGTCCAGCAGAGCTCCATTGTTTGCTACCGGCGACCCAGGTCAGTGGTGTAGAAATGCGCAGATGAGCTCAAACTTCAGTCTGCTGCTTCAAATGATCCATCCTCCACCCACCCGCACCTATATTTCATTCACATTACAATGATTTTAATTCTTAGTTTTGCATGATGTGATGAATGGATGGGTCATTTTTAACAGCAGATTTAGAGATGTTAGGGATTAGAGCTGATCTGTGCATCACGGCACGTGTCTGTGGTGCATTAAAGCCACTCAGTCAATGGTGGTGTTTATACCAGCTTTGCCGCGGCCCAGAACTCATGTTTATTATCAGTCACATCGCACTGTACGCCGTAACAAAACACAACAGGATTCTATTGTATTTTGTTGTACCGTGCCATTCATGTCCGGTATAGAATAGAACCCATTATAATCAATGATGTTGTTTACACTGGATGCAGTAAACCTCTATTTATGACGTGCTGACACAAAGCTCAAATTATTTTCAACGGTCGCTTTGTTGCGTGCTGTTGCGACACAGTTTCAGCATAGTTTGTCAGTACAGTGAGTAATGAAGCGGATTGAAAAGTTAGTATCTTTCTGTAGTCCAATAGATGGCAGTGCAGTGGTGTCGAGTCTGGTTAATGGTGATTTAACGATATGTTGTCACCTAGTTGGAGACACTCAATGCTAAGTAAATAAACCACAATTTCCCCAACTTTTACTCACAATGAGCTTACCATATTTGTTTGCAACAGTAGTAGGGCCCTATGATTTCTGCAAAACAGAAAAGTCCAGCCATAAAAATGGAATTTACTGTATAAAGCGGAATTTCATAGAATTTGTCTTATTTTTGATGAATAAATGAAAAACAGATCCGTATACACACACACATATATACATCCGACGCCAGACTTTTGACTATACTGTACTACAGGGGTCAATACTAAGTATCGCTAAATTTTATTTCTCAACAACAAGGAGGTTGTAGAGATAGACAGATGCAGACAATTCACACATCTCTCCTCTCTCCCTCTCTCTCTCTCAAAATAGCCATATGAGAAAATTTTTCATCACTGGATATAGCTGTCAGACATTTAACATTTCTATTGTAAAACTTATTAAAAGTTGACTAATATTAAATTATTTGCAGCTTAATCTTACCTCGCTCTCTTTAACGTTAAACTGACGCTTCGCGCTCTGCTTCTGTGAACAGTAAACCCCGCCTACTTTGATTTGATTGGCCATCTCAGTCATTTTGACATTGATGACCGCTGTTAGAACACTAAGGCTTTGATGTGAAGCGCCTAGTATGTGCAGCATTCGTGTGCGCATCCGTAGACTAGCGCAAGTTAATTCTCACACTTTAATAGTATTTATAGTTCCTAACAGGCTGTGTGACTATGAGAAGTTATTACCTCAGAATTTCAGTATGCAGTTTTCCCTATTGCTCGTGTGCCAGTGATCATCCCTCTGTGTGCCACTGTTGGCATGGGTGCTGTAGGTTGCCGACCCCTGCTGTACTACAATATAGCCTACACAAAGAATATCGGCCCATATATATCGGTATCAGCCCCCCCAAAAAAACACATCAGTCAGGCTCTAGTAAAAATATATAATTTTCAGAATAGTAGCTTAAATAGTTTAACTACTTTAGTTTAACTATCTTATAGTTTAGAGTTTAATTTAAGTTTATTGCCACATCAGTTTCACTGGTTATTTCAATTTAAAGATTATAGATTAGTAAAACGATATAGTACACAACAAAATATAATAAAAATAAATAAAAACAATTGCACAAACGATTCCTTAAATTTACTTTGAAAGAAACTGAAAACGTTTTTTTTCTAGGTCCATCTTATAAAACTAGTCCTTAAGAGTTTGTCCTCATAATAACCTTTGTCACATGATTTTAAATATTGGGGACACCAAAAACACACCATGCACATAAGTATTGTCATTTCACAGTAAAGTTTATATCAGTTAATTTACTGTTCATTATGTAACTTCCCATACATTCCCATATTCTATGGTCCATAACATGGCAATTAATTTCAAGAGACTTCAAATATAATGTTATGAAAACCAAATGTCACCACAAGGACAGTAACACCAGTAAAATTGGATCTTGTGAGGCCATTTTTTGATTTTCATTATGAAAACAGCTTCTAAATAATTCAGAATGTTTTCTGAACATCTAAAAATAGCAGAAAGTTTTCTGTGAGGTTAAGGGGACAGAAAATATATTTTGACAAATCTAAAAACCATTATGCCTGTGGAATGTCCCATTAAACAACAAAACTCAACGTGTGTGTGTGTGTGTGTATGTGTGTGTAAGAGACCAAATGCCCCCACATGAATAGTAAACCCTTAAATTAGGGTTAGTGGATAGAATATAAAGTTTGTAAAGTACAAAAATCATTGCGTCTATGGAAAGTCCCCATAAAACATGAAAACCCCAGCTCTAAGAGAAGAGTGATTTAATCATATAAATAGCTGGAGATCAACCATGTTAGGTCAAGGATCCTGTCTTACTGACCCAGTAAAATCTCACCACTGCTATGACTTCTTCACTTCAGCATGTAGGTCACAGGTCTAAAGACAGTTCAGTTGAAGCCAGCAAACTAGCATTATTATATAGAGGAGAGAAAAAAATGGCCTCCTGCACAGCTTTAGAAAATATTTATTTTCTGCCAAGATACTCTTATATAATAATAAATGCACTGGGATTTATGGAACATTTACTTAATGGCAGAAACATGTTAATGTCTTTTCAAACCATGGTACCGAAAAAATGATTCCAACAAAAAAAATCCTGAAATTCCTGTGTTTTTTTCAAGGGTTTTGTGAGTGTGAGCAGATCTTTGTGTCTGTGTCTGTGTGTGTGTGTGTGTGTGTGTGTGTGCGTGCAGATTTGTTCACAATAAGCAGCTTCAGGATTTGAGGATGGGTAAAAGAGGGAAAAGAAAGAGGTGGAAATCAGAGAGTTCATAATCCTGACAGACAACACAGTGTATGAATGCAGCCATTAGAGTTGACAGAGATGCTGCTTGCACTCCAAACTGTAGTTTTTGGCAGATTTGGCAGTGAAAGGCAAGTGTGAGGGATCCTCTCGGCACAGCCTGTGCTCCTGAGATGACGGGAGGTGGAATTGACAGGACTAACGTTAGATACCAAGACTGTACCATTGAAACACGCCAAAGAAATCCAGCGGCTTCATCTAACCACACACTCATTCTCTGAATCAACCGGGTCTTTGCAGAACCTTCCCTCTGCCTTGTTGCGACATGTTCGTCACAGAGCACTGATTGATTCGGATGACCTCAGATACGTCTTGACAGGAATATACCAACACAGCACAGTTTAAAGGCCATTGTTACAGGGCTGTAGCATTTTATGGTTTCTCTCTAAAGTCCACACATATGGAATTTAGCTTTACTTTGGTTTTACATTGCTGACCCTTCAATAGCCTTTTTGTACTGTACTTCTTTGATGCCTGAAAGCAGATGATGTCTGGCAGCACAGTCCTTTGGATGAGACGTTAAACCGAGGTCCTGACTCTCTGTGGTCATTAAAAATCACAGGATGTCCTAGGTATGGTATAGTATGACCTCTGCATCCTCGCTTAATTTGTCCATTGGCCTCTGACCATCATGGCCTCCTAACAATCCCCATATCTGCTGATTGGCTTCATCACTCTGTCTCCTCTCCACCAGTAAGCTGGTGTGTGGTGGGTTTTCTGGCGCAATATGGCTGCCGTCGCATCATCCAGGTGCATGCTGCACACTGGTGGTGGATGAGGAGACACCCCCGACTATGTAAAGCGCTTTGAGTGCCTAGAAAAGCGCTATATAAATGTAAGGAATTATTATTATTATTATTATTATTATTATTATGTAGACTTTTAATGATGAAAAGTCACCATAAGCAAATGAAACGCATTACATGATCATTAAACCTATTCAGCAAAATTCGTTGAAATTAATTAATATTACAATCCTTATTCTACAAATGTCTTTACAGATTTCTGCACAAACATTAACACACTTTCACGCGCGCACACACACAGACAATGCTATTAAGCACTTAGTATATAATATATAAATAGAATGATAATGTTGTCAAATATTATTTCTATTTAAAAATAACCATTTTCTATAATGGTTATTGCTATAATATTGTTTCTAAAAAAGCAAGAAAAAAAAACCCTCCTGTCTTTCATGATATGACCTCTTTAAAAAAAGAAGCATGGTTGTGAAGACAAAGATCAGAAAGGGTAAAAAAAATAAAGAAATGCAAATGCAAAAGCAAGCAAGCACAAAAAAAGAAAGGAGATATTATAATAACAGCAATTGAGAGGAAGCCATCTCTGTAATAAAGCACTACAGGATGAAAAGCAGAAAGCCACTAATTTTATGGGGCTACAGAAGCTTATTAAAGAGGTCATATGATGCTGCTAAAAAGAACATTATTTTGTGTTTTTGGTGTAACGCAATGTGTTTATGAGGTTTAAGTTTCAAGACGCACATTATTTTTCCACATACTGTACATTGTTTCTCCTCTATTCCCCATTTTTCTGAAACATGTTTTTTCTTTTTTTACAAAGCTCATCGTTCTGAAAAGTGAGGTGAGGCCAGCTATCCAGTTCTGTGATTGGCCTCTGTGATTGGCCGAATTCCTCAAGCGTGTGATGGAAATGTTGCGCCCCTTGCCATACTGTGATGCTGTGTGTCCCGGCGTGATGAGACAAACAATAACATCCATTACAAATGAGGCCAACCTACATTGAGAGTAAACCACTTGAATATGCGACAAAATTTTACTTTATGCGACTAAATGTCTTTTTTCAGCCATTGGCTAGTAAATTCTTAGATTTTACTCACCAGTGTGTTTGTTCAAGGTTATTATAAGATTAGCACTTTTCACTTGCTGAACACTGACTGAGCGCTTCAGAGTTTAGCTCTCCATCAAGCGATCTGTACTTTTCAATTCATCTCAATGGACACACAGTACACCAGTATTTGAAGTGCTAATGCATATATATAGCATCCAGAGTGGACATAATTACTGATTATGACTTATACTGTCTTTTTACGCAATGCATATTACACTGCTTAAACATTAAACCATATCTGCATTTGTGATTAGAGAAACAACAAACAGCTTGCGCTTCTCTAAATCGCAAATTCTTTAAATATGAAGACGTACTTACAGACCGAGTCAGAAACGCCAGACTGTCCTTGTAAAATTGTCCCCAATTTTACAGAAACAGCCACCATAATGTAGGAAACCGTCCTCGTCCTCCGTAAAATGCGCTGCACACATCTGAATATTTGGGTTGAACTGTTCCAGAACAGTGTTGGAAATACAACTTAACCACTGATTTCTAGTTGTGTCCTCTTTTGGAAGGCCAAACAAAGTAGTTACACTTTCACAGCGAAACACAAAGCATCTCCACAAACATGGCAGTAGGGGCATCAACAATATGAGAGCGAGAATCTAAGTTATGCCTTCTTTCTTTATGTGAACATTTGGGCAGTGTCATGCAAATCTTCCAACAATGTGATGTACACGTGGGGGCATGTTTAAATGAAGCGTTTTAGGAGGGTGTAGTTGACTCAACTTTTATAAAAAATATCTCTTTAGATTCAAGACTTTAGTCTTTGCAACTTTACAGATCTTCTTTATGCACCAAGAGCTTGTAACACTCCAAAAAGGAAAGAAAAAATTGCATCATATGACCCCTTTAACTATTCCAGCTCTGAGCTCTATGAAAGCGATGCCAGACGCAACATATACACAGGATGGATCAAGACACTCGGCACATATATGCCAAGACAGCGTATCAAGGACAAGGTGAGGGAGGGCGTGTGGGCCCTCGTTCTCCCAGCATGCAGTGCATCTCTCAGAAATAGAGCAGGAGAAAACAGGGCTCCTGGGACCGAGGCACAGGGCTAATAAAAGAGCTCCACTGCTCTCATTCCGACAGGCCCAGGTGAGAGAGAGAGAGAGAGAGAGAGAGAGAGAGAGAGAGAGAGAGAGAGAGAGAGAGAGAGAGAGAGAGAGAGAGATAGAGAGAGAGTAAGAGAGAGAGAGAGAGTGTCAGAAGTTATCATAGGGCTCGGTCTATGTTCCATTAAAAGAAGTGACTGAGCAAAGCACTTTCCTTCCTAAACAACACTCCATGTTATAATAGCATTTACTAGTGCCATTAGCCTGCTTTCTTTTTGACATGTGAACATCAAAGATATAAACTACAAATTACTATTGTAAAGTGCTCAATCATTTTTCCAGCGCTTCAATCATAAAAATAAAGGTTTCAAAGCTTTTTAATAAAAAAAATAATAATAATAATTCTTTCAGTGATACCCTAGAAGAACCATTTTGGTTCCACAAAGAACCCTTCAGTGAACATCTCTTAAAATATATTTGTGTGTGTGTGTGAGAAACATTTTAATAATCTAAAGAACCTATAAAATAAAAAAAACCATAGAATAATGAATCCATTGATGCCAATAAAGAAATGTACTGACCACTGATATTACAATGCATGGAAAAATTGGAACACCCAAAAATGGCAAAACCCGCATTCTAAATAAGAGCTAATTGCAAACATGCCCTTTTCACATTTCCGAGATTCTCAGAAGCGAAAGTCATCATAGCGGGGTAAACTTATAAAGTGGTGAATGAAAATTGTGATAAAAAATAATTTTCCCCATTCGCAAAAGGGGGGAAAATATCAACAATAGCACTTCCATGACGTTCCAAAAGGGGAATAAATATTTAGAGATTGATTAGGAGGGTGAGAAGAGTGGAACATTTGCGGTCACTTACTCGGCCATTATTTTAGAAACACTCATGCAGGAACATTGACTAGTTTCTTTGTAAATCAATGTTGAGGTAATAAAACAAAGCATAGTGTTAGAAAAACTTATAATTATTATTTTTTTTAAATGATAATAGTATTTAAAAAAAGATTCTAGATTCTCTGTGTAAATCAGTTATTGCCTGGTTGTTACATGATCAACCTGAAATACTATTAAAAAATTGCATTATTTGATGGTAAAAAGCAACATTTATGATAGCATTCATCATTTCAGATCCATATCAATCAATTTAAGATTTTCCTGATTCAAATACTTTACAGAAATGTGAGTGTCAAGTACCCCCCCCCCCCCCCCACACCCATATTTCCTTTTCATAAGTATTCATATACTTGCATGTCTCAGAGTGAGGTAATTGCAAGTAACGTGTATTGCAATAGAGCCCGACCGATATATCGGCCGGCCGATATTATCAGCCGATATGAGCTTATTGCATTTAAATCGGCATCGGCGTTTATAATGGCCGATGGAACATGAGAAACGGAGTCTCATGCTTTACTCATGTTATGAGTGTTGCATAGTTTACCCACCAGAGGGAGCTCTGCAGCTCCAGAGTTGACAACAGCGCCAGAAATTCACTAGCGAAGAAAGCGATAAGCCAAGCCAGCCACGGAGATTTTTTTTCTGTTTTGACGGTGAGTCTGTCGTTCTTCATGTGAAATGATTTAGTTCATACACTGTATATACAATGATGTGGTAGTTCTAGCTAACGGTCCTATCATTATCACTTATAAATATTCTGTAACATCACTTACAGCCACTAATGCATTGCTATATTAGATTAGCCACGAAGCTAATACCATGTTTATCAGTGGAAGAGTGCGAACGTTAATAAGATGTCAAACTATAACGTTATCGTTTAACTTATTCTAAATATATCTGCAGTGTTTCCCACATAATGACCGGGTAACTGTGGCAGGGGGGCAATTACTAGAAGTTATGTACAGCGTGCCTCGAAAAAACAACAGCTGTTATGTTATTGAATGAATTCATTAAAAATAGGTCATTGCACTTACATCAAATCACGATATGGACGAATATCTGTAAGTATTAAGCCGGAATAGTCTTTTTAAATATGAATCCTGCATGTTCTGCGCGTCTCTGTTAATGAATGGCGCAGAAGCGCCTCTTCATTCATTAAACACACGTAAGCGCGCATTAAGCTCGCGGTGAATTCAGCGTCCGCTGTCTCACTAAATAATCACGTGAACACATGAACAACATCCCCAGAACTGCTCTGACAGTCACTTCATGAGCATTTGACCGTTTGATTTAAGTAAAAACAGCGCCACATCACATACACAGAACTGTAAATGTACGCCAACCCGTCAAAATAAAAGTCCAGTTAAAGGCTGTTGTTCAGCAGAATGTACAAAAGCCTATCATAGACCCGATTACTAAAATATTCGATATTTACAGCCTTATGTTATTCTAACGCTAATATAGCTTCCTTTTTAGCAGGCCCCTTAAATGCTTGCTATTAACTTGATTGAAGGTGGTTCTTCTCAAAATTGACAGCGGTGTGTTCATGACACTAACGTTAACCATTCAACTTCGACTAGATGCGTCAGAAATGATTAACCAGATAGGACATGTAAATAAATGTGAGCTGAACAAGCGCTTTTTTTTATTTATTTTTATTTTTTACAGATTGTTTCAAAGCAGCTTTAAAGACATAACAGGAAAATGTTGTAATATTGTTAAATAGAAGTAGGTAATAGGTAATACCTATTGGTTGACAAATAAAAAAAATATATATTTCTCATTTTTGCCTATGTAGGAGATCCCTGTTTATTATAATTCTAATTCTAATGATGACACGAGTAATGATACATGGTGATATTATTAATACACATGCTTATTCTTTCTCTGTCTCTTTCTGGCCTACAGATACCTGAAAAAGGTGAATGCTGTAGCAGCAAAGTGTGGGACTACTTCTGCAAATACTTTAACTTTAGTATTATAATTTATTTACAGAACACACACAGACTGTTAAAACCAGCTTCAACTGGAAGAAAGTAAAAGTGTTTTTTTGACCATTAAAAAATATATACTTTTGATGTGCAATTGTTTAGTCATTGAGACTATAATCTAAGGCTTTTTTTTTTACATAATCTCTTCTGGAAAATGGTTTATACAGCCCACATACATAGAACAGGCAGATATTTTGCTATTGAATGTTGTGTAAGTGCAGTATATAGGAAATGGGTCTAATATCCAGTTTATTTTCAAAATCAAAATATCGGCTTATAAATCGGCTCTTTTCGAGTTAATATCGGCATCGGCCCCCAAAAATCCATATCGGTCGGGCTCTATATTGCAAGTAAGAGGTAATTGCAAGTAATTTGTGTATCTTTGGGGAACAAAAACGTATCATTGGGATATTTCTGCATTAATATCTCTAATAACTAATTCACTGGCCACTCGACCTAAACCACTAGGGGAAGTGGTTCAGACCTGCGGGAAATTAAAATGGCATATCACCACATCATTTGCCACTCAGAGGGGCGTAAATGCTGATGAGCCCTAATTATGTAACAATTTTTCCCCCCATTACATGAATTTCAAATCATCAATTAAAATGTAATGATTGTAGCTTCTTTAAATGAAAATACAACTAAAACCTTTGACAGCAATAAGACCAGGCAGTGCCTTTAGTAATAAGGCTCTTTTATATGTAAGGTGGGACTTCCATTCTGTCTCTGGTACTTCACCGTTTTAAATATCTAGTTGCCATAGAAACGCTCATATGAGAAACCATTCAAAAGCTTAAAAATGAAACTTTCCACAAATGTCAGTCGCTCTACTTAAAAGTTACGTTTTTAAAAAGTTTCAACAGCATTGTTAAAGGCTATTCTTCTTCTCTTAGTCCGGTCTTCTCTCCTCAGGAAATGTATTTCTGTCAGGCACACAAGAGTAGGGTTGAGCTGACAGAAGCTCATGAATATTAATTATGGTATTTGACAGTCTGATTGGCTAAAGGTTTGTGTTTAGTCAGTCCACTGATGAATCAACAGGGTGGTAATAGCTTCTGACCTACATCTGGCCACTTCAAAGCCAGTTTGAGATGCATCTGGCTTGCTAACAGAAGTCAAGTTTGGTTTCTAAACTAAACTAAATGATCAAAAACTAAATTTCTGTGAAATTATTCCACTACTCTTCAACCGTTTATGCAAATTTGCATTTATACCATTAGATTTCAACTGAAAATAAGGTAGGATCCAGAGTCTGTCCTCGGGCATACAGCTGGAAGCTTTATGTAAGTAAATATTCAGAGACGTATAACTGTGGTGCTTCCAAGTCTGGACGACCTCAAGCTGTTGTGGCACACTGTGACATGACGCATCATCAGGCTCTTGTGTAGACACGGTGTAAGACAGAACGTAATACAAATTTGATTAAATCAGTCAGTTTTAATTTACCCGGAAACCGAAACTGAATATTTAAAAAGAATAGACACGAACGATAATTTCATTTATCACATCAAACGGAAGCCTAACATCAAAACAACATCCAGATCAGAATAAACGAGCAAGAGGCTAATTTCAGCAAGTTTGTTCTCATGGTAACAGTTTCACAAGCAACTTTGCTAAAGCAATGAAGAATGCTGCTTGATTTGCAGCATTTTATACACTTTATACACATTTTATACACTTTTTTTTTTTTTCTCCCCTTTGCTAGACTTATTGAAGCAGCAAGCAACAGTATAAACCACGGCAAACATGCATAATAAAATCCAATAAATCTACATAATAAACCAATTTCTTGGAACACTCTGGGTTTAATAAAGGTGTAGCTCTGTCAACAATCTTTGTGCAATGAAATGTTAGCTCAAAAGAAAGTAATTTTACCTAATCCCTCAGTTTTTACAGTAAGACACTTACAAAGTACACAGGTCTAGACAGTATACATTACAACACCCACAGAACGTACACTACCTTGTGCTTTATTGAATAATTTGTGTAAATGCTTTAACAGAGCTTAGAGTAGTAGTTCACCCAAAAATGAACATTTGATGAAAATGTCTTCACCCTCAGGCCATCCGAGATGTAGAGGAGTTTGTTGAAATAGATGTAGAGAAATTCTCACTTGCTCACCAATGCATCCTCTGCAGTGAATGGGTGCCATCAGAATGAAAGCTGATAAAAACATCACCATAATTCAAAAGTAATCCAAATGACTTCCTGTGAAGTGAAAAGCGGTGTTTGTAAGATTAAAAAAAAAATCCATTAAGGTGTTTTAACTTTTAACAATCACTTCTGACCAAAATACAAGCCCATAATTCTTAACAATACTTCCTCTAGAGAAAAAAATCCATCCTCCTGTTGTCCTCACACATCAAGATCCACCCACACATTTGTTTAATTGCGTTTTGGACTTTTACTTCACACTGTTCAGCCCTGATTCAGACAAGACTTTTTTACTGAAGCAATATTACAGATGGAGGATTAAATAAAAATTAAAAACATCTTGATGGATTTTATTCATTACAAACACACAGCTTTTTAATTTACAAGGCATTAACTGATGGACTGGAGTAACGTGGATTATTGCTATGTTTTAATCACCTGTTTGGACTCTCATTCTGACGGCACCCATTCACTGCAGAGGATCCATTGGTGAGCAAGTGATGCAATGCTAAATACATCCAAATCTGTCCTGATGAAAAAACAAACTCATCTATTTCTTTGACGGCCTGAGGTTGGGTACCTTTTTGGGTAAACCATTCCTTTATTGCAACACCATAAAATTCCATTAAAACGTGACGAGGAACCAAAACTGTGGTGAGAAAACACTACGTTACCCTGGTAAGCATGCGCCATGTTGTGATGTGTCATCTATGTGCAGTCCAACCACTGTCTGCTTGTGTAAGGGTGAGAGTATAACAGTGATGTAATGAAGCAGTAAAACACAGAGAAAGAGATGTGGTGGTGGGAGGATATGAGTAGGAGGTGGTGACAGGGGCATCATTATCCTAAACAAACCAGTGAGCGTGGGAGTGTGTGCGAGAGGGGGAGGAAAAGAGTGTGTGTGTGTACGCACTCCCTCACGCCTCACTTTCAGATGAGAATGAGCGCTCCCCACTGCAAGCGCTTTGTGCATCCAAGGACACCATATATGAAGACAAGATATTTGCCCAGGCTCAACTATGAGTGCGTGACTATGTTTATGCAAGTGTGTGTGTATGTGAGAATGTGTGGTGTTAAATGTGAGAAATATCAGAGAAAAGCAGGAGCGCATGTAGGCGGAAACCATTTACAGTCTGTCTCAAAGTGAACCCCCATGGCTCTCTCACTAAGACAGACAGACATCTCCCACAAGAAATTGCCCACAAGAATTTAGTGTTCCACCTCACGGCGCAGGACATCATCTATCCAAAACAGAGATGAAGCCGTTTGTTACTAAATGACACATCATCCATTTCAGCTCAGAGTTCGGCAGAGTAAAAAACCCATCATTATAGCTCGGGGTCGGCGGTCGCAGCGGTGCATCTGTGCATGTAATGGCCAGTTTATCATTTCAGAAAGTATGACGTGATGTTCTGTCTGATTGAGCTCAACTCGTGGTATGTGTATTTGAGTTGTGCCTGTTCTCACGAGCAGGCGGAGTCCTGTTGTTGACACGGGAGAGGATATAACCTTGAGTCATCCCTCTGGGAGAGACTCGACAGGAAAACTCAAAAGACGTTTGGGTGTGAGCCATGAGCCAACAAAGAATATTTCCCACTCTATTTTCTGACCGGATGAGCTGCATTTGAAGCCGCCAACAATGCCAAACTAATTTTCACATATTGACCTGGCTCAAAATAAAGAATATAAACCTCTATGGCTTGCATTAGGGAGGACAAAAGAAGTAGTGCTTTGGTACCAAGCTGACGCTAAATTAAAGAGAAACAAGCATCCACAAAAACAGCTGTGTTCCTGGAGCACTGGTAGTAAAACATCTCAATTGGATATTAGTAGGTTCTGCAGTGTAAATGTGCAGAATAAAACACGTACCAATGTTTAATGTGTTATTAATGTTAAATCAAACAATACAGTATTATGAAAATGACTCGCTGCTTGTGGCTGGATAACTTTAGTAATATTAACAAAGATAAACACAAATTTAAGCCTAAAGAAAAACAAAAGAAAAGTAATTTACAGCTCAGTTTAATTAAAGATCTGCGTCCCAGTCAAACTGGCACCATTAAAACCACATTATTAGTTGTATATATCTAATAATCATGCAGTGAAAACTATGCCAATTAAGTATATTACATTTAATTACTTAGTATTTATTTCTGTTTCACAGTGGTTGACTTGAATACTTGATACTGCTATTTACTGCACATAAATAATTACTTAACTTGATTTTAAAAATATTTTAAACTGCTGAATTAAAGTAGATTCGCATGATCATATCGTTAGATAGATCATCCAGCCCTACCTCAAAACCTTTTCAGCTTTCTCTTTCTGCAAATGTTTTGGTGTAGCGATATGACGGCACCCAAAAGATGGATAAAAAAGGCACACAGGGGGAATTTTTACCTTACAAACTACAGACATGGCTGATTTGCATGGGATTAAGATTACAGACAATCTCCGCAATTATTAAAAATGACTGGAGGTCACTAGTTAATACTAATCCCATGCGAATATGGCTTTTGCTTTCTTTTGTTTCTGCATTTTTCGCAATATTTCTAAGCGTGTCACGCAATATTTATTTTAGCATTATTTCAATTAACCAAAACTATTAACAGTTTTTGATTCAGTTAACAATAACACTCAGTACATTTACATGGACAACAATAATTTAATTGTAATACGATTAAGACAATACTCTAAGAATCTACCATGTAAACAGAGATTTTTGATTACCTTAATCTGGCTAAAATCACATTCGAATCAAATTAAGGCATGTGTAGTATTCCTATTTTAGTCACATTACTGTAGTGCAGTAGAAACATGTAAAAACCTTAATTATTACCATTGTGTAGGACTTTGACGCATTTTGCAACAGGATAAACACACGGCAGTGGTCAAACATTTGACGGCAAATAAAAGAGCTTCCACACCGCCATCGTCTGTATGCACGTACAAATAATTAACTGCACATGATCTGTGCGATTAATGGAACTATGTACTATAACATGTAAAACGGGAATATGAAAGGAATATTCTAAAAGCAACTCATGCAAACCCCTTAAATCATAATATTGGTAATAATAAGGTAAATAATTAGATTACTTATGTCCATATAAACAAAGTCACTGTTAGTCAGAAGCTCTAGAGCATGACATCACATCCTGTTGCCCATATTTTTTTGCGGGGTCCAAAGTCATTTTGGAAGCCTAGTGTGTCTGTAGCTTAACATAGCTCCTAGATATAATCTCCCTGCAGAGTTCAGCTGCTACTCTAATCGCTCATCAGGGTTTTTGGGTTCACTAGAAAATTATAGTCAGGTGTGTTAGCAGACTGAGAGCAGCTACTGTAGATCTCCAGGATTGAGCACTCCTGCTCTAATGCAAGCACTTCTGTTATTGAGTAATGAATGCACGCACATACACACACACAGAGACCGAGACCGAGAGAGAGAGAGACAGAGAGAGAGAGAGAGAGAGAGAGAGAGAGAGAGAGCGCACACACTACTCTCTTAATCAAAACAGAATGACTCATTGTGACACTGCTGTTGAACAATTGCACAGGTTCTCACAAACCACACCTGTCCATTATCTACATATAACTGCATATGAAAATTACAGTGCAAAACAGCCATCAGTCAAATGATTTTAGTATTGTAACACACACACATACACACACACCATCCTACCGTATCTTTCATTTTAACCATGAATGTTTGAATTTCAGTTAAAAGCATAGTTCAACCAAAAATGGAAATTTGTCATCATTTCGTCACCCTCATGTTGTTCCAAACCAGTACAAATCCTAGTCAGCTGTTGAACATACTAAAAAATAGCCATAAATGGTCTTGTCCTCCTTGGTCCATTCGCCGCAGGGCCCAGTGCGACCGCAGCAGCCGCACCCCCCTAAGGATGACCCTCGTTGACCGTAGCCATTGACTACCACAGTATGGAAAAAATTAATTATGGGAGTCAATGTCTACGGTAATCTGTTTGATTACCAACATTCAAAATATTCTTGTGTTCAACAGAAGAAACTCACTCATACAGACTTGAAACAACATGAGCGCGAGTAAATGTTGACTACATTTTTGGGGGAGAACTATCCCTTTAACAACTCTTTCTTAGCTGCAGCTTCTGCAAAAGCTTCTACAATAAAATGCGCTAACTTGATTATGACCACGGTCATTAAGATAAATCAATCAAATCTCAAGTGTCTTATACTGTTTGAATGAGATCTTGTATTACTTTACAGGAACAGTAGCAATTAATTGTAGTATCTTGACACCAACTATGATTACCTTGGTAACTTTTATTAAGGGTTGGTATTAGTGACACAAGGTATAAATTCAATCTAGCAATGTGATATGGTAAATTGCTGAAAATGAATGGTTACCATAGTGAATTTTTGTATAGGAGTGTCTTTCACACATCATAGATGATTTGTTGTATGTCCAGGGGGTCTGTGACTGAGGCTGAGACTCTCTCTGTGATTCATTTTCAGAGAGAGTGGGATTCAAGTGCTTATACCTTTTGCGAGTTTAAATGAGAAGGTGAAGTGCACTGTCGACTGTGTTATACATGAGGGGGAGTTTCTCTCATATAAAGACAGGCAACTGTTTAAAGATTATTCATACTGAATGAATCAGTATGTTTGAATGAATCAGTTGAGCAAATTAATTAATGTCTCATTCATAAAGACTGTAGCTGCATACTTCTCTATTATATACATTGACGTAAAGCAGTGTGAAAAGAGTATTGTCCGAATTCATAGTATTTAGAAAACAGTAGGCAAGTAGCACCAGGGTAACATATGATGTGCACTCCAGATGAATACTTCATTATCCCAATTGGTTGAGCGAATAATTCAACGACTCATTCATAATATTAGCCACTTGTCACCATACACTGGAGTAACAACATAACCTTCAGAAAGAGTCACTGAAAAATACCCACTACTAATATGCTGTCTGTATTAGTAGACTGACAGTCTGCCTGAATCAACAAATCTCTCAAACAAAAGTCAACTAGGGTCTAAATTCACTCAGGGCTCCTGATAGTGAGGTAGTAGATTCAGTCCATGCCCAAAAAGGGCTTGAATGATCATTAGACTATGGAGATTGCATCACAAATACAAAGCAGATTTCGCTGCCGTACCTTTAGCAATCCCGATAAGGAACAAGCATCTTTAGGGTCAAGCATACACCCATTCTCACATCCTTGACAGAACAAAGTACTGACCAACAATTCTGACAGCCTCCCTGTAGCAGAAAGTGAAATGCTATTTTAAGAAGTTAAAGCCCTCAAACTAGATCTGCTTTTTAAACTGATCATAAATGATGCATCGGTGAGTTTCCCTGCAGCACGGCAGATGAATTCCCATCCACTGCTGTCAGCCCCTTTGACTTCATTTTCCACGCAAACTGGAGAAATTGAGTGAGTGAAACAAGGAATAATTTATGCCAGTACATAAACTAGGTCTGAAAAGCTTCGGATTTAAAAAGGTACGATGCAAAAAGCTTTTCAGCTAGATTCTGACAGTCGGGCCTAATGAAAACAACATCGGCACTTTGCTGAGCATGTGGTTCCATTAGTGCGTGCTTTGTGTCGTCATGTCGGATCAAGCCACACAGTTTGCCTGTTGCCTTGAAGCTAAAACAGGATGGCGAGACTCACCCAAGTCTTTAGATCCTTGGCTTTCACTGGCCAGCTCTCCCATTCTCACCAGAGCATCAAAATAGCCCTTTGCTGCAAACGTCACACCTGCAAAAGATGGAGACAAGTAGAAAAATGTGTCACAAACATTCTCCTCTCTCATTACAGCAGTATATTCCATGATCAAAGGGCCCATCATGAAGACGGGATGGCTCTCAGCTGCACATGTTGATGTCAGTCCAGCTGAGTAATGAGCAGCAAAAAAAATGATGAGTCTGTTTCACAACAGGAAACACGATCAGTTTTTACAGGAAACACATTTAGAAGGAGTAAAGATTGCTCTCCTGTGACTATGGAAATTGGGCCCTTTTTTCTTTACCAGACTAGCCCAGCTGTCTCCCTCACACACACACTGCTTTCCTATCCCATGCCTCATTACGGTTTTAAAATGTAATAAAAAACAAACAATCTCATTATCATTATCTCCAATGTGTGCGTTTGATTGGGTGTTTTTCCAGCTGTGGTCTAGCCTAGTCTAGTTTGGTGTTGGGCCAGCATAGCTAAGCGATTTACTAGTACAACCTAACTGTTGCAATGACCTTTTCAGAGACTTCATGAACTACTACTATTACTATTGCTTCTCACTACTCAAGCAGGTTTCGGTCTCATTAAGACACCAGAGACAAACTCAGGCTGATGTAATGGACAGAAGATATTTACTGTATACAGTGCTCTGCAAATGTTTGGAAATGCTCAAGGCAATGTGGGGTTTTGGACAATATGAATATAAATCTTTATCATTTTTTGACAACTCTGCATTATAAGTAACAACAAAAAATATCCATCCATCCATCCCTGTCTGGGATCAGCAAGATTTACAAAAATACAGTGAAAATAGTGATATTGCCTCCAGTGTCACATGATCCTACAGTATTGTTTCTAATTTATTGATATGCTGTTGAAAATATTTTTTTTTTTTGTGGATGAACAACATTCGAGGAACAGCATTTATTTGAAATAGTTTTATTCAGCATAGACGCATTCAGTTAATTAATGACATTTATAGTGTTAGAAAAAAAAAAAAAAAAAAAAAAACTGTATCGTATACAGTATATGAAATATCTGTACAGAACATCAAAAAAAGAAGAAAAAAATCTGCTAACAGAAGTTAGTCAATTAAACCGGTGCTGCGAAACAGATGAAACAGAAATCTGGAACAGCCAAATAGCAAATGCTAGTGATTTCCGTAGGACTGGCAGCAGCACTCAGTAATAAGTTTCGGAGTAAACAGGTATGCATCTCCTCCCTAACAGATGTTCACTGGAATCAACTGCTCGGACTTCATGACTCTCACTCTCGGCCTATGAACACCATACTGAGGAATAACACAGCCACTGTGACAAACTAGAACTGCACAGCAAGATCTGAAAGCCAAGAATCTGGTCTTCCCCAAAAACTTCCAAGAGCAGCTCAGGTATTATTATGCAACAGTGCTTTCTGAAAGTGTGTCCCAGACTGCACCATGGCTGAAATATTGTCTCTCTCTCTTCAAAACGGATACCAGTCAGCTCTTCTTTAAGGAACTCATTCAGAAATCAATCAGAACCTTCATTTGAATCTATGGAGAGTGTTTAAAACCACCCTGCGCTTCTGGCACAGGTAGAAAAAAAAATTGAGCAAACAATTCATCAAGCTGGCCAGCTGTGGCTCTGATTAAGTAAGGCAAAGCAGACGGTTGAACAAGGTGAGCCGCTATGTGGATAGAGTTCAGGGGTAATTGACAAGGAAATTATGAAAAAAAATGTGCCTGACATCAACTCTAGGAACAGAAACAGTGAGAGAAGGCCCTCGGTTTCTTTGCTTCTTCCTTTATTTATCTAGGTTGGATAGGCCAGTAGATGAACTCATATTTTTGCTGATACACTGATTTGATAGGAATCAAGAAGGAATCTAATACTGTAATATAATTTAATTTTGTCAACTATTTTAATGGTTGCCAACTACAAAATGTAGAAAAGGTTTACGTGACAAGTCAACTTTAATTGAATATTTCAATAAAATATTACAACTGAAAAAAAATATTAAATAGCAAGTACTGTACTTAAAACTTACACATTTTTACTGAGAAGAGATATAGATAGATATTTCAGTTATATGTAGGTATTGATTATATTTTTGTTGTAAAAGTTGTGTTATGTTTCAAGTCACCATTAGAGTGATTAGTGTTCTCTTTGGAGAGTTTTAAAGTTTAAATGGTTTTAAAACTTTAAGCTTATGCATTTTTTTCAGTTTGCTCAACAAACCGACAGACAAGTTAAACTAACCACTATTATTTCAATCCTCAGCTTCACTTGAAATGCAAGCTTAATGAATTTTAATACACACATAAAAAACAATTTTTGAGTTTGTAGAACTTATTTCTTAAAAGACCAACTTTAATTGTGAATTTGATTCAACATTTTCCATAAGCTACATAACTGTAAAAACCCCCGTAGATGCTTCCATCAAGCTTTTGAAATTGCAACCTTTATTTCATTTTTTTTTATGCTGAAATGCTGAGATAGGCTTCAGTATTTGGAGCAGAATGGTTAAGTGAAAACTTGGATTTTTACAATTCTCATCCATATATGCAAGACTCCGGCTTTGAAATTCTCTATTTTACTGAGAAAGAACCTTGTCATAACACACTCCTCCTACTGCACTCATTCATCTTTCTGTGCCTGAGGCTCTAAAACAAATCAGCAAGAACAATACCAGTCAGAAATAATAAATGGGGGTAGAAAGCCTTGCTGACTTTGTGTCTGAGTGATTTCATTTCCTAAAACACGAGGTAGGGTGGTAAAGACAAGGCCGGAGAGCAAAAGAGGATTACATTTTATTCTGGTGGGCTTAGTGGTCCAGGACCTCTACCACCAGAGCCCAGTTTCCCTCAGTACAGGGTAGTCAATTATGGAATAAATCTCTTTTTCAACTATGTGTCTTCTCTTTATGTCCTTTCAGCCATGTCTGAGTAAAAACCCATGCCATTTTCTACCCCACTGCTGCATAATTTGCGATACCACTAGCAGTCTGGCAGCATATGGACCCCTGTGTGCAGTCAGCCACTTTTTGAGGATAAGAGTCACTTTTACCACCTCAGCCAATTGACCTTTAATGCTCAATAGTTTTCGGTTGGGTGCTGGGATTAAAGGGAAGCCCCTGTTTTGTTTGTGACTTGCTAAAGGAATATTGTGAATTCAATAAGGGTAAGCGGAGTTGACGCCATTTGTACGTTGTACATTTTTTACAAAAAATAAATAAAAAAATACTACATTTAAAACCTGTTAATTAGTAAACCAAGTTATCTTACCATTTACAGTGACTTTTTAAAATGGTTACATCATGTTTATATTTTACTACAAGTTACTGTCAAATTTAAGGTTTTTGGAAGTAAATACTATAATTTACCGCATTATTTACAGTGAAGTAAAAAGACATTCCCAGAATTTCTTTGCGACACTTCACATGATATGAACATTTTACACAAATATTTTTTCCTTATGACTTATGTCAACTTTACAGTATTTATGTTACAGTTTATATTATTTTGTTGGTTGCACTGTAACCCAGATTTCCATCTTTATAAGTAGAGTATAATGCATGGCCAGCTGTGCATTAAACTATTTTAAAGCTGATAATGATATTTGCAGCACTATATTTTACTTCAAAATAGCAAGGAATATAATGTAGTCTAAGCTATTTTACAGAAAAAAAAAAAGGGGCAGCATTCACAAGACGTTTCTGTGCTTATGAATGTTTGTGTGTGTGCGCGAACGTGCATCAATGAAAGCAACGCATTAATACAGAAATATGATTAAAATTGATAAAACTGACTTGGAACTACCTGTACAGTTTTATTGTATACCTGCCAATCAGAATTGAGTATTCGGACAGAACATTGTATAAGAAAAGAGATATTCCTTTAAGATGCATCCTTGCAAATCACCCTAAATGTTTTTCGTCCACTGTTGGCCCTCGGCTGCCAGAGCAAGATTACATTTGCTAATGTGAACGGAGACATCAATGGGCAATTGTGTGGCTTTCATCAGCCACCTACCGCACAAAGCCTTTAAAGTTGTCTGATTGTTCCTCTGTCTAATGGCTAAATATCAAATGATCGTTGAGGCTGGGCACATTATCTCCTCTGTGAATGCCCTCATCAGCAGAGCTTTTGTGTTCGACCCATCTGAGCTCAGGAGGTGTCTCGGGCTGTGAGAGAGTTGATAAGGCCGTGTGGCCATCTGAATGATAGGATGACAAATATTGTCATCATCCTCAAATGAACTGGCCTTAAAGGTGGATGGGAAGGCGTGCAGGGTTTGGACGGCTGCCTGAATGAGGAATTAAACGGGGGACGTCTGGAGATGTGATGTGAGGGTACTTACTTGAGAGAGCCTTCTCGTAGTTCTTTCCCATGGCGATGAAATTCCGCAAACAGGGATTGAACTGTTCCATGATGGTCTGCAAGAGAAGGAAAGGTTTGTTTATAAGGCAGAACTGCAACATGTGCATTGGGTTATCTGTAGGCCCAAATAAATCCTCACACTAAGGATACACCACATTTTAAAGGCTAACAAATGCCAATAAACCTATGATTATCACCTATGGCCAGTAAGCTAGTATTAAAATTCCATACTATTTTGTCTAAATAAAAGTGAAATAAAATGCTATTACTTTAAAATGCTCCAAGTTAACAAGGCTGGATTATGTGCTCAAAAATATAGTAGAAACACTTATATTGTAAAATACTGATACAGTTTAAAATAACCGTTTTGTATTTGAATATATTTTAAAATGTAAATGTATTCCTTTGCTGCAAAGCTGAATTTTCAGCAGCCATTATTCCGGTTTTCAGCATCTGATGATCCTTCAGAAATCATTCTAAAATGCTGATTTAATAAATAAATAAATTATAAATATAAGGGCTAGGGTTAGAAAAAAAACATTTAAATAACCATTATTGGGCATAGTCTCATCTATACTAATAGAGTCCTCACAAAAAAGAAAAAGAACAAAGCAGGCAATTTGTAATATGGGAGCAATTTGACAGTTTTTACACACACACACACATACATAAACAAACATATACTTTCTTCACAATTAAATTCAATAATGAACTTGTCCCATCCACAGCTTGTTACTAACTACTTGGCTAATTTAGAAAATCCTATCAGCTACACATTAGAGTATCTAGCTTAGTTTACCAAAAAAAATATATAAAATGTATATCTATATATACAAACAACGTCAGCAGATAGCACCTGGGGCTGCTTATTAAAAGGCAACTGATAGCATTTACCACCTGCTGAAAAGACTAGATTATGCATGAATTTCCATGGTGGTTTAGTGCATGCCTTTATCGTTAAGCTGGTTGACCAAGGACAAACATACCAAAGATGCTTCCATTTTCCCTCATGCAAAAACTGTCCACAGCATCATCCCTTGTTCACACCACCGATCATTCCATGTTGTGTTAAACAGTGTGAGATTATTCTTGTGGGAGGGAAGCAGACACTCATTCTAGGGGTGAGCAAAGAGATTTGACATTTTGTTCAGGGCGTTGATGCGGTGTTTAAGAGGATGCAAAGAAGTAAAATAGATAGAAAGTGATTATATGTTAGGAGTTAATGAACATTTTGATCTGAAGTTTGGGGGCTTGTTAAACTGCTTGTATACAGTGCATTTTAAGGAAGGGCTGGGATGTCTGGTGTTTCTGAGAGAGCATCTATGCAGGGAAGGGCAAATTGTCTCGAAGCTCAGTTCCTAGTGCAACCAAAATAAACACTTTATCACCTCACCATGCTGTAATCCTTCAGTGATGCTCACTCGAGCGGGCATCTGTCATAGCACCCTGAGTACCATCCACTTCACCTTCAGGGCTTCCTCCAATTAGAGCAGCCATAGTCTGCCAGGGCCTTAGGGTTAACAAAGACCTGAAGCTGACAGCACAACACCCTGCTTTCTTCCTCCAAAATACACCATAAATTACTACATCCCATACCGCTGCTGTTAACACCTCACAGTGGGCCAATCACCGGTTTGACAAACTGCGTTGCAATGCAATAATTTTCCAAAATTTTATTTATGTGAAAATATGAAGTTTGGAAATGCCTGTTAGGGTTGGAGCTAAACTCTGCAGGACACGGAGACAAAGAGAAAAATACTGTAGCAGGCAGATCACTCACTGTTAATGATGCACAAACTATTGGAAGAAAATACCAAATACTGATTTGGGGGTTTAGATGAACAAGTTTCTGAGGTTGAATTGACACTTCAAAAAAAAAGTTTATAATTAGATGGTATTTTCTTTTCATCTAGTCTCTGTAGCAGTGTTTCAGTTTAGCGCTGCTTTTGTTTTAGAGCTATAACAAAAATACTGTGATATTTTTGCTTAATACAATCAAAATCCAATACCGGCCCATGCCTACCTCACATGATCCCTCCATAAACAACTCAAAAAAAAGTCCAAATCAAAATTTTCACAGTAAACATTACTAACTCTCAAACTCAACCCCTTTTACTGGCACCAAATTTGGCTCCAACTTGTCTCAACACACCTAGTTTGCCTAGTAAGACCTTGATTAACTGGTTCAGGTGTGTTTAATAAGGGTTGGAGCTAAACTCTGCAGGACACGGCCCTCCAGGACTAAGTTCAGGCTGTGTTTACATTTGGCATTAACATGCAACCTACCTATGTGTATCTGGATGTTGTCCACATACACATTGAAAAGACAAGTGTAAACGCACTTCTGATTAGAATGTTATCAGATCAGTGTATCCTGCTCCAGAGATAGTCAAGGATGCATTGTGACCAGTTCTCAGTGTAATGTTAAAGGCGGGGTGAAATGCTTGCTTTCACTCAATATCCTGTTAATCTAGAGTACCTATAGAGTAGTACTGCATCCTTCATAACTCCAAAAAGTCTTTAGTTTTATTATAATTTATAAGAGAAAGATAGTCTGTACCGATTTTTCCCGGAAAAACACGAGCGCCTGGAGGCGTGACGTGTGGGCGGAGCTAAAGAATCACGAGCGCCAGTAGGCTTTTGCGTTGAGAGCGTTTGGAAGCTGTGACTTTACCGTGAGGAAAAAACATCCAAAACAAACCATGGCTAACAGTCAGATTCAGCCGTTTATTTATGATCCAGAATCAGATCCAGAGGCTGAAATTTAACAAGAGCAGCATCAGCAACAACGTCTCTATGTGGTATGTATTGAAACTGTATATATTTGCTTAGCGGTTTTGGAAAATGAGTTAAAGTTCCACTTTATGTCGTCTTTTTTTTTTATTTAATTTTTTTTAAGCTGTACATGTGGAAAGTGCAGTTTGATGACAACATCGCATGTTGTTTACTTGATGTGCTTACGCGCCGATTGCTAAGTTAACAACACAGAGATATTTGAAGCAGTTTTACTCACCCCCTGAGGTTCCAACACACGATCGTGACCCTTTTTCGTTGGGACTGCATTATCCTTAAGAAATAAACGATATGCAAATCCGGCGTCAAACTGGGCCTTGTTTGTAAAACAAGCATCTTCGAAATGCAGGGAACAAACAAAAACACTTGCACAACTCCGTTGATGCTCTGTAAAAATAAACTCCATCCACTGGTCCCTTAATGCTGTTTTTTTTGTTGTAATCTGTGCAGGGTTGTCTAGCCCTGGCAACCAAAAACACACTTCTTTTGTGACATTTTGCTCTCACCCTGGTCAGTGAATGTCTCGACTCTGCTCTGCTATACGGGAGCGCGCGCTCTTCCGGCAGAAATTCCGCTCCATCTAACTTCACACAGACCCATACTTTTTGGAGTATTTTTGGAACAAAAATACTTCTTCAAACGTACAACTTAATTTTTGAAACTTTGTCCATGTTTAGCATAGGAATCCAACTCTTTAACAGTGTAAAAAAACTCCGTATGCATGAAATAGCATTTCACCCCCCCTTTAAAAGCGATCTACCCATCGTGTCTGCATTCAAAAGGTCAAACGAAATGCAAAACCCCACCCCCTCTCTTGCGAACTGTGTGGAGCGGTAATGAGACTCCTACACTTATCTTTTCATTTCAGGTTGACTTTGCACTAGTGTTGTCAAGATACCAAAATTATGGGACATGAGCGTGTTTGTTTTTGGTTCTTCCAAATATCAACAGTGTTTGGCAAAATTTGCTTAGTGCACCTTTAATGGAACCATTAGCATTTGGTGATTTAAGTATTAGGAACCAAGTGGCACCCAACAGAGTAGTTACCACATAAGCTGTAGCTAACTTTGTCCCAATTTGATTAAGACATAGTGCAACCCAGGATTAAGCATTTTTGAGCATTTTAGGCAGGGTAGATGCTTTTCAATCAGTCAAGATACATAGATGAGCCAAATACAGACTGGAACATGTCAACAGACGGAGAAATACCAGGTCAAAAACGCTCTCAGTTGCTTGGACTGAAAGGCATATTTGGGCTGACTTTATCTAGCAAATTTGGGTCAGGTATTAATAGCTATCAAACTACTTGAGGACTAGTTTGACAAATATTTCACTCAAAATTCACCTATCAATCCTTCAAAATTGTCAATGTCTTCCACAAATTCTGAGAGAAATACGAGTTAGGGAATCTCTCTTAGAGCGACAAGAAGACCTGTTCCCCAGGCTTCATTGACTTGACGTCACAGGTCACCTTCTCGCTCCTGCCACACTCTCTGGGCAGCTCTAAAAGTGGGTCTGCACCTGATGGAGAATAAGATGGAGAGTGGGCAGCAGTGCCTCAGCAAAATCAGTCACCCCAGGAGCTCCATTAGATGGAAAGAAGAAAGAGACAGAGACACAGCGAGTGAAGAAAAAAGACAATCAAAATATTAGCAAGGATTTTGTTTGGGCTTCATGTGTCTTATGTCAGTTTGCAGGCTTTGGCACAACAACAAGACAAGGTATGAAATGAGATGATATGTGGAGAGCTCATATTGACACGGAGTACAGTTCTCTTCTCTAAAGGATGAAAGACCGCTCTCCATTTCCAAGGGATTTGAAAAAAAATCTTTCTTTACCTACACTCTGACTCTTTCCCTCTCCATCCCTATTCCCTTGGTGACTTCTTTATAATCCCATGTCAGCAACTCATTAAAAAGATCTCATCAACAGCATCCTCATAACACGTGAGGGCAAAAAAAATAAAAATAAAAAAAAAGAGGAAGAGAAAGATAAGGTACAATGAGGAGAGGTAGAGATGTGAAGAGCCTGGCGCTACATGTGGGTGGTTTACATAACGGTTAGGCGAGACCAGGACATGGCACTCCAGCAATAAAGAGCAAAACTGGGCGATACTAATGTAGGAATGATAGAACAGTACTGAAGTGGGCTCCAAAACCTAGTGAGCGGCCTATCCAGGTGACATTTTAAGGCATCTGGACGGCATTTTAAGGCATGTCGCAAAACTGGCTTCAATGAAGCTGGAAGCATTGCATGCATCTTTCGCAGGGAAGGCAATCCCAGGATGCTACATTAACCCAAATAATCTGTTTAGACGGCTCAATAAAACTGAAAAGCATTCATGTAAACAACTTAGCTTGTGCATGCCCTGCAGCATTGCTCAGAATACATGTAAAGTTACAATTTAAAGTGATCTATTTTATCTAAAATGTGTGTGCAATGTATTTATATGTGTATTGGAGTACATTAGTTTAGCAATACATTAACGTCAAACAATAATCTAATCAATACTGTGCTTCTGGTGTGCTTTTAGGAACACTTATTTTTGTCAATGTACCGAGTTCCACATCAGCCACTTCTAATTTGTCATTTCAGGTAAAATGCAGTCTATAAGGACATCTGTCTATGTAAGCAGCAGACTGCAAGACAGCTCACAGCAGCAGAGCTGTAGTCAGCAGTCCACTGCTTACAAAAATTAGACGGTGTAACTCTCAAACACCATTCATCACTGAAAAACTAAGCAATTTGCATCTTCTGCTAATGCTAGTGTCACGTAAGCTAGGTGTAATTAGTTTGGTGTAATGCTAGCACCTTGAACTCATGAATCACAAGTGAGGTCAGATGGAGTGGGCGGGGCTTGGGTGGTTTCTTTTCTAAATTCTGTCAGTGTGGCTAATTTTATCATCCCAGTCCTCGTGTGCTACATCTGCCAGCCTAATTGCAAGAGCTAATTGGAATATGAGGACAGCATACACTTTGTCTGAGAGCTTGGCTATTTCCTGACTCTCTGTATGGGGGACGTGTGCAACACCTTTACTTTAGTGACAAGACAAGAAAGCGACAGCAAAAACAGTGGAACAAAATATGGTTAATATTGCAAATGTATACAGTTAAAGTTGGTATTGAGCTTTGAGGTGTATGAGGTGTCAAAATTCAGCCAAGCAAGTAAAATACAGATATTTTATTTCCCCACAATGCTAGCGGTGCAACTACTACTGTGAAAAAATAAAACGTTGCGACATTAACTTTCATCTTTGCCATATTCATGTTTTTCTAGTGAGCCTATAGGTTGTTCTATTTAGGTTTAGGTTGAGTCAAAATATCTACAACAGTTGGCTGTTTAAACTGCCTTTGAGCCTTTTATCTTGTGTGTCAATTAAATACGCCATAAGGAAATTGGTATTCCATTTAAATTTTGATTGGTGTACAATCAAAAAAATAGCAATGATGCCTTTATAAGCAATTTATGAGTAACCACTTTTTGGCTCATATGATAATTGCCATTTCATCAGTGGATTGTATGTGAATCCTTGGGCCATCATTTTGTTGTAATATTCTCAAAGACCCTTCCTGTCATCATCAAGAAGTGGAAAAAAACAGAAATATGAAACTACACCCAACGCGTTCATTTATTTCCAAACAAAGCCATATCATGCACTACCTCCAGATTCAAACCTACAAACCTTTTGATTCCCAACCAAGGCAACCATTGCTCATGCCACCCAGCATTTATGGTACTGTTGGGAACCCAATGTTGATTTTAATACCTGGCATTAGCACTGACAAGCTAGAAATAAAAGAAATAAAGTATTAGCAATAAAAGGCTAAGGAAAAATGTTCCCTAAGCACACTCCGAGAAGCGTTTGAGAGGAAACAGGGCCAGGAGGAGAGACAAGATATTATTACAGATGTGAGTTACTTCTTCTTGGGGCCCTGATCATGTGGTCTAGCTGTATTTTATGGTTATGGCCAAATGATCATACATGATTACCCCTAACATAAATCTAACTAGTTTGAAGCAAAACTAGTTTTGGTATCAAAAAGTAACTGAAAACAGATTTACAGTAAGAAGAGTTTGGGTTCACTAAGGGGCTGATCACATAGGAACTGTTCCTATCTTCCATCTGTGCAGTTTAAAATAGTAAGCTTAATAAAAATGTGTTTTACGCTAAGGATAATTTCTGTAACAACAAAAATGGCTGGTATGCTACTTTTTAAATACCAGCAATGTGTTTGTTTGTTTTTTTGTGTGTGGGGCTTAATATATGATTGACACTAAATAAAAGGTTCAGAATCGTGGCTGCGCGATAAATCACGTGAGATATTTAAGACACCTGTCTTAATCACATCAAGGGGCCAAAAAGAGCAGGATCATCTGTTACCCTCTCTGTTTCTGGGCAGGCTTATTTTCAATATGCAATACAGATCTAGTCTCTGTTTGGATCCCTAATTCAGGATCAACAACCACAAATCCTGCTAAACATAAGCCGGCCAATATAGTTCCCAGCTGGTTTTACTTCAAACAAGTTTTTATATCGGAAATCATGTGGTGACCAAACAGACATTCCAAAAAACATTCTAAAAAACAAACATTAATATTACCAAGAACTGCACTGGCCCACCAATATGTTAAATTGTTAATAACACAACAAAAATCAGTGCAGTTTTCTTTCTTCGGATGACATATTTCCATTCGAGAGTGCAGGCAAAGCATGAATCACTCATCAGTTAAAGAACAACCACAGAAAAAAAAAAAACACACTATCATGCTAAACCACTAAATAGCAGAAGGATCCTTAAAGACCCCCTGATTATCTGAAGGAATTTCCCGAATGCACTTCATGAGAAGCACCACTGGGCTGACCACACTACAGAGCTGTTGGAGTCAAGCCAACGCGTGTTCAGACACATGAGACGATAAGAAACTTACATTCTGCATTATATTCAGTGTATAACAAACATTTGACTATCTGAGCAACTGGAATAAAAATAAAATATTTTTTCTTGTAAGGAATAAGGGATAAGGAAAGAAAATTCGAAATTAAAAGCTGTTTAAGGATGTAAAGAACAGCTTGACTAATTCTGAATGTGTAGTTTTCACCATTAACACTGAACGATTAGTTTCCGTCCCCTAATTTCACTGGTCCAGCAGTGCTTCAATAGCAATGACATTTAGCCCAATACCCATTTACACGTAGTCCACTGAGACTTTTCACTGTTTGTTGGTGGCATTTCAGACCAGTATGTGAGTGGTTCTGAGTTTAGGTCAAGGCATCATGTTTTCTCTTGCTCCACGGTCACAGAGCTATTGCTTGTGTAATTTTGCAAAAAGAAGAGAATGAAAGCCTGTTGAGGCAGTCTACAACAAAAAGCTCAGACGATCGATACTGTGCCATAATTGGTTGCAATAACGGTGTATCTAGATTCAATTAGCCCAATTAAATGAAGCTGGTCTGAGAGAGACAGTGGCATCTCTAGCTGGACACATTGGTCTTTGCTTCAGAATGTGGGTGATGCTGTTAGACAGCGCTTTCAACACATAACCTCCTGAACCCTGTGACAACACTTCATATTCCTGCAGCTCACTGACGGTTTCCATGGGAACATCTGCAAATGTGTCTTCCTCTACACGCTAATCGATTTAAATTTGAGAACTTAATTAGGAGTGGACTAAGTGTCTCCTGATCATTAAAGGAAGACTGCACTTTTATTGAAAATAGGCTCATTTTCCAACTGCCCTAGATTTAAACAGAAGAGTTCACCGTTTCTGAATCCATTCAGCCGATCTCCGGGTCTGGCTTTAGCACTGTTAGCTTAGCTTAGCATAGATCATTGAATTGGATTAGACCGTTAAGCATCTCGCTCAAAAATGACCAAAGAGTTTCGGTATTTTTCCTATTTAAAACTCGACTCTTCTGCAATTACATTGTGTACAAATACCGGCGGGAAATGAAGAGTGATTGTGATTTTCTGGGCCAGTACCACTAGGAACTATGCTTTCATTCTGTTGTGATAATCAAGGAACTTTGATTTTACACAGCACCTGAAAATAGTTTGTGTAATTGCAGAAATGGAGTTGCTGGGGACTATTTTCAGGTGCTGCGTAATAAAACTGTTTTTGACATTATCGTTAAAGGTCCCATGACGTGGATTATTTTCTTTTTTTTAAAAGCTTTTTTAAAATGTTTCCTGAGGTGTATTTCTATTGTTAATATGAATTTTACATTTAAAATTTAGAAATAAAAGGCATTTTTATATCCTGATATTAGTCCTATGGCTTGAATGCTCTGTTTGAAGGGGCGTGTCTGCTGTGAGACTCAAAGTAAACGATAACTGTTGTGATTGGCTGACACCTTTGCATTCGAAATGCGTATTACTTGTGGAACACTTCTCAAATACTTTTACTATGTTTTTTTTTTTTTTTTTTACTATCACAGCTGTCGATATTATTGAATCATGGAAGTGTTGATTACAGCATAATTTTTTAGATCTTTTCCCATCACACGAATCACTGCAGTGATGAGCATTGAGTAGCAGAGTCTGTTTATCGCGTGAATGTAGTGTTCTCGTCATTGCAACATTTTTTTCTCACAAAATGCTTTCACCACAACTAACAGCAAACACAATAATCGACATGAATACAGTAAGAGCTTCATTGTGCAGCATAACAGCGTCATTCATTATAACGGCAGTTTGGGCAAATGTGCAGATATACTCGCGATGTGTGATTGACAGATTTTTCTCAAAGGCAGAGCAAGACACCCAGAGCTTGGTTTACACCTATTGAAATTCCTAGCCACTGGGGGACCATATACAGGCTGTTGAAACTCATATTAATGTTAAAAAAAACTCATAAAATTTTCATGTCATGGGACCTTTAAGTGTCCGTTAAGAGTGATGCAAAATATAATTTGAAATCCGATTTGAGCAGTCAGAGCTTCCAGACTGAGACGTACAAATCTGATTCAAATCACATTTCAAACCCCCACCATATATGGTTTCTATAAGATTTGGAAAAACACCCTTCTAAACCTATTTAAAAGCAAATACACTACAGTTTAAAAGTCTGGGGTCAGTAAGACTTTAGTATTTTGTATAATTTTCACACAGGACACATAAAAATGACCAAAAGTAAAAAATAAATAAATAAATAAAAAACCATTCTTGATATCACAAAGCATTATTATTTTAAATAAATGCAGTTCTTTTGGAAAAGCATTTCTATTAATCAAGAAAAAAAAACTGAATATAAAAAGAAATGTTTCTTTACTGGCAAATCATCATATTAGGATGATTTCTGAATGATAATATTTTCCACCACAGGAATAAATTCTATTTACAAATATTAAAACAGAAAACAATTATTTTAAATTGTAATAGTTTTCACAATATTCCTGTATTTTTGATCAAACAAATGCAGCGTTTGTGAGCAAGAGAGACCCTAAACCTTTAAATGGCAATGTACATCGAGATTTGCACATGTATAAGATATATATCTATATATAGTATATATCTCCAATAATATCAAAAAGGTAAACATTGAGGTATAATTGCTCAGCCCGAGTTTGTTCACACACTTCACACTATAAGTGACTAACAGCATCCTCCTCCTTCAGAAACAGGAAGACATCCTTCACTTTCATCTGCAGAACACAAGAGCAGACTGTTCACAAGAGAGTCCTTCTTGAGTTCCCGAGGTTAAAGTTGACCTCTACAGAGAGATCTAATTCAGTGTGCCCTATTTGTCACAGCTGGATTGACCCCTGTGACCCAGACATAATGAAAAAGTGTTCCTATAGGAAAAAGTTCAAGGCCATTCGCTCCATTACGGTCAAGCAGTAAAAAGGTTAGAAATAAATGCAGCATTACTCTGTGCTAATCCCATTCTGTATGTCTATGTGCATGTAAGCAACCGCTGGTAAATTACTGCTAGAATCAAAAGCAGAGGAGGTTCCTTTCCCCCGACTCTATGACCTGCCGCCCACACCTCCTCCTAAATAATTACAGGCCCACATATCCACACAGCAATTACAGACCATTTCCACAAGGACCGGGAAGCTCTCTTTCTCACCTACACTCCTCCTCCCAATTCTTGCTCCCACATTCATCTGTTCTTTCAAAGGCCAGTCTCGAGATCTCATTCCCTTTTTCATTTTTATATAACTTTCTACTTACTTGGGACTTTCTTCAACTATGGGAACCTATCACCTGGGGGTTGATTTTATTTAAACTAACAGATTACAGTTTTTTTTTTTTTTTGGTAAATGAAGGTAACATGAAACCTTGCCATGTCTCAATCACTTCTACTTTTGAAATTTACTTACACTACTATTCAAATGTTTAGGGTTAGAAAGATTTATCTATTTGGTCCCTATGAACAGTCTCTTACCAGGGCTGCATTTATTTGACCAAAACTAAAGTAAAACCAATAAAACGGTTTTAAATTTAGTGTAATTTAATCCGGTGTTGAACTTTCCTTTTATTATCAATGTAGAAATCAGTTGTGCTGCTTAAGATTTCTGTGTAAACCGCAATTCATTTTTATTTTTCAGGATTTTCTGATGAATAGGAAAAAAAAAACTGCCTTTGTCTTTAATGTCACGTTTGGTCAATTTAATGCATCCTTTATTTAAAGAATATATAATCAAACTTTTGATTAATTTACATATTTTATTGTCCCTTCTTCCGGATCCTGGATTTCAATACTGCCATTTTATTCCAAAAAGTGAGGTGAGAAGTGGTGGAAATGACATTCGTTCTTGACAGTTCAGGTGGGAAAAAAAATGGCAAAAGTGACAGAATTCATCAGTGATGGAGATACTGTATATACCCTGTTAACTGACAAAAACTATACTAAAGTCCAAAGTGGCAAATTGAAAAACACTCAATTAATGAATATGCAAAAACAAAGTTATCCCACGCTCCATATGCATGAAGCATTCGTCTTAGCATCATCAGGTTTAATGTGTTGAATCATTATGCAATAAATCCAAAGTGCGTTGTTGCTAATGGTAAAAAAGGTGTGTATTTTGTGAACGCTCGGCAACATTACTTGCAAGCTCTGAGTATTAGAGATAGAGAGCTCTTTGAAGAGAGAGCTCAGACAATAAGATGTGGCAACGGCTCAGAGCCATCCACCCCCGGACCGAGAGGAGAGTGGGTGTGCGGAGTGAATCCATCTCTTATAAAACCAATTCCCTTTCAAATGACTGTCGGGAAACCTATGATAAAAGTAATCTCTTGAGGCCTAGGGACTTCTGACATTGCAGCAAAAGCTACATCTTTGTCGAGATCACAAAGGCGACTGCTCAAAGTTGTTTTACACTTATTAAATATATCACAAGGGATTGTAAGGTCAAGAGATCCATTAACTTGGTGTCAGAGAAATGACTGTAAACTTATTGATTGTTTCAAAAGGGCTGTGAGAATTTCATAGGAATCGCAAATAAATGTAATCCTTTCATCATTATTTACTCACCCTTATGTTGTTTCAAACTCAAAAGATGTTCTTTTATTAAATGGAACACAAAGATAATTTTTAAGAATCTCTAAGCAACTCTTTTTTCCCCATACACACATAGTGACCATCTGTTAAACTCCAAAAATCCTAAAAAAGGCACAACAACATAGCCAAAACAATCAGACCATATTCTGCTTCACAAGGGGAAAAAAACAGCATAGTTTGGAGGGTAATTAATGGGAAATGCATTATAACTTTTTTTTTTAAGGTCTAGTCAAAACGTATTGGAATTAAATTGGTGTTCCTCAAAAAAAGCTTTTGAAAGCTTCAGAAGGCTTGCAATATAGCTAATGGGTTATATGGACTACTTTTATAATACTTTTCTAGAGGTTTTTTTTAGCTTTAAAGCAGTTTGAAAAAGCTGCTTAACTTCTCATTTTGTGTTCTAAAGACAGAAGAACATTAAATTGGTTTTAAATGACACGAGGGTGAGTACATGATGATAGGATTTTCTTTTTAGGTGAACTATCCCTCTAAGAATTAGAAAAACTGATCTAAAATGGCTAATCTATTAGATCATTAGCCCCATTACATGAACATGAACTTTGTGTTAATGATGAATATAACCAAATACATGCCCTCAATATCTGCTTCTATCTGCGGTCTGTGAATCTCACAAACATTCTGTAGCATGTTGTTGCTAAGAAACCACCTGTTCAGATTTCTACATGAAAAATATTTTCTCTGACTTCCTCTGAAAAAAAAAAAAAAAAGGAAGAAGAAATAATAATAGTTTGCTCCTGGTGAATGAGTCCCTGAACAAGTGAAATGTCACACCTGTTGGGTATGACGCTTTATCAAACGGGAACGTAATATGGATATTGTAACCGAAACCGTTGCTTGTTATTTCCATTCTCCAATATCAGTCATGGCATGTAGGAAAAACAACAACAACAACAACAAAAGACACACCTATACGTTTCCCCTGGGATTGTGAACATGGTAACCATGTTTACTTCACTCCAAGTTGACTATTTGGGAGAGGTGGTAGAGACACTCCTATGGTATTGTTTCACCTGTAGACAAGATGAAACATGTCCTACTGCATCACATGTCTCTCCCTACAACCGGATCATCACCACTGGAGGAGATTCTAATCAATTACTATACATTCAAAGTAGCGGTCGACCGATATATCGGCCAATATTTGGAATTTTTTTTATATCGGTAGATAAGTTTTTCTGCTTGGTTGATGTGTTCGAGGCGGTTTTATTTTGTTGGTGCACCTGACTTTTATTTTGACAGAATTGAGAGCGGCAGCACCTGAGTGTGCATAGTGCTCACACTCTTGTTCGTCGTCGTTAACTGTCAAATACGGATAGAAATCTGTCTAATAATCAGATAGAACGGTTAAAGGAATTAATGTATACAAAGTATTATAACAATATATTTTATATTAGGCCTATTAGTAATAAAAAGTCAAACATTATAATACAGTGGTTTTCAACCTGTGGTCCGCGGCCCACTAGGTGGGCCGCCAATTATTTTCTGTTCATTTCCAGTCCAGTCTAGGGCTGTGCGATTAAAAGAAAACGTCCTAAAATCACGATTTGAGCGTGCGCATATGCCTAACTCCAGGTTCACACACTGTCTGTGATGCGCCTTTTTTTCTGAGCCAATGTTGACGGATCAGAGCGTTCTCACTGCGGTAAAAGGCTAGTAATAAAAACGTGCGAAAATAATTCATGTCTAACACATGAGCATAGAGTGAATTTGTTAGTGAACAGGATGCAGTTTAAGTGAGAGGAGACACGTTTTAAGTGTGCACACTCTCTCCTCGCAAAGCAGCGTGTATCTGAGCAAGCACGACCGGTTTTGTGACAGAGCAAAGGAAATCTGCTGAGAACAGAGAGATTCGCACTCGTGCATTATTTTAATGTGCTTTCGCGTTATATTTATGCGCTCTCACTGCTGACCGCATACACATACTGTATACACACTGCAAACACCTGAGGCACCGCTACAATTAATGAGCTCTATGAACAATGCATGGCAAAAAAGAAAAAAAAGTCCCTGTATACAGGATTTTTTATTTATTTATTTATTTTTTGCCAAAAGTCTATAAATTTTTTTACATCTTCACTATAGTGATAATTTTGACTTATGTCTGTTCTAGAGATGTTACAACTTTTTGATAAAGCTCTGATTGGTTTTCTTTTGGAAATATGTTTCAAATTAATCCAGAATTCATTTATGACTGTAAAAGCACAATTGCAAAATTTTTTTTTTTGTCCATATCGCACAGCCCTAGTTTATTCAATAAATATAGCTTAAAATCTAGCTTCTAAATGCTAAGTTATTAACCCAACAATAGCGGGGTCAGTTAATTTTTTTGAAGTGGGCCGCGCAAACATATGTGTTTGGTTGTGTGGGCCGCGAGTTGAAAAAGGTTGGGAACCACTGTTATAATACTTTCTTGTTTGCTTTCAGCATTAAGCAATACGCAGTTATATAATTTGAACAAATCTTTGAATGACAAATGAACATTTAATTTCACAAACCTTGCAAACTCAGTTGCATCCAGCTGTGAAATCTTGTGAAGTGTGTATGTGTATCCAGCATGATCGTGTGTTCTCTACGTGATGGTCAGTCCGTGTGAAATGAATGCTTTAAACTTTAAACTCCTGATTTCAAATTATGCTGCGCTTTATGCATTTGCCCACTGCCAGATTCATGTCATTTTCACTGTGTGCTAAATGTAAAATGAGGGTTCCCCTGGCTTTATTTGAAAAATATGTTTGCCAATGCACAAAACTTCCCAGAATACTGAGTGCCCTGTTGGTTACAGTGTTTACTTATATATATATATATATATATATATATATATATTATAATTGCATTAAATATTTATCTATTTGCCATCTAAAGTCTATGTTTCTTTTACACATTTATTTTCTAATCCATTGACAAATGATTTCAAATTTCTTAAATATTAGTAATAATAATTAAATTAATTATATCAGCTTTATATCAGCTTTATATCGGCTAACCCCCCCCCCCCAAAATATCGGCATCGGCTGTCAAAAAACACCTTTCGGCCGACCACTAGCTTAAAGTAATAGTAACCCTTCTTAGTCTTCATACATTAGCCTACACCAATGTGTGAAGAAAAATTATTTAGTCAAGAAATCTCAATATCATCAAGACTGTGTTCGAAGGAAGGAAGGAAGGAACAGACAGAGTGAATGAACGAACAAACAAATGAACGAGAGACAGAAAGACAGACAGACATGACAGAGTGACATCAAGTTAAGCATGTCGTTAGAGGGCGGAGCTTTGGAGAGAGGGTGTGTGGTTGAAGTTAGCAAAATGGCAGTTAGCAAAATGCTTCAAGCACCTTCAATGGCACCGCCACAGTAATGCCTGTGATTTATGTTTTGCCTGGGAATCAAAGCCACAATTTTGCCCTACATATTTAAAGATAACTCTTGAGCTAAATCCCTAAGCACTGAGATTTGTCACTACCTCAGTGATGCAAGAACACACGCAAATCCAACCACATGCTAACAATGAGCATGTGCATTAGCTTACAGAATGAGTCTGGCCTTACACTGCACCTAAGTGGCTTGACCTCAGCTCACCCACATTCACAGGTGACCGGACAGCAGTTATGTCACTCTCCTGCTGGCAAAGGTCTGGTCAGGCCTGCCGCTGGTACTCGCCTGGAGGCTGATGGGATTAGAGAGATCCGGCTGAGCTTGGCACTGTCTGGATGACTAGGCCCCGGCGCTGAGAGTCTGAGCGTCTGAGGGCCAGCTGTGACTCACAGGTGAGGCTTGTTTTAAAACCATGGCAACTCCAGCGGGATCACAGCCATTGCTCGCAGGTAGGGAGTGGTTTGCTCGCAGAGTTGAGTAACAATCTCACACACACACACTTGTGCACACATACGCCCTGGTACACCCATATGTTTAGTCACAGAGCATGTTCTGGCTTTCCTGTGACACTTCAGCAGATGTTTAACATCCCACCACTGATGTTTACCTCGCTTATCTTTCCCGCTCTTTCTCTCTCACACAGAACTCTCATCAATACTGTTCCTCTTTTGAACTCAATCTATGTTCTTTAGCTGGCCGATTTAACAAGCTATCCGAGTAGTGGGTGGATTTGGACGAATGATCCAGCCCTCGAAGACGCCAACAGTGAATTGGCACGCAACGATTCTCTGTTAAACGACCGGCAGATCCAATAGACAGCTAGTGGACTAATTCAAAGCCCTCCCGTGAGGACTAACCCACTTTGGGTTTATGAAATGAAAATCTACAGACTGACATAGTAAACTAGAATTTAAATATTTGTCAGAACAATGAAAATATCATGCGAATTGTGCCAAATGCTAGTTCTCATAGTTAGTTTTCCATTGCTTTAAGAGTAACACCCCAGTTTGTCCTTGATGTTTCTTTGTCCTCATTTTAGGTGTTGGACTTCAGGTGGCCTATTTAACAGGCTTATGTATCTGATGAGAGCCGTAATCCTACTGGTGTGGTATTTACTTTTTTTTTTAATTTACAGAACATAAACTGCAGCAGAAACCCACTGGGAATCTACTGAAACACTGACGACGAGACACACATTGACTGAACCTGTTGCAACACAAACCAACACGTCCCCTCCTCCCTAAACCACCTATGCTGGAATGCCTGACGGAGCCCATGCCAAGAAACATAGCAACCCATACAGGTTTATGGGAAACAACAAGCCTCAAAATATAATATAAATAAATAAAAATAATAATATGACCAAATACTAGTCATTTATATTAAAGAAAATATTCATAATATTTCGTTTTTATTGTTGCTGTAAAATGTATGAATTTTACAGAAATGTTATGTACTTAATTGTAATTTACACGTAAATAACATATATGCATTTTGTGTGTGTGTATATATCTTAGACAAAAAACATACTTAAAAGTAATTCAAATCAGGTCTACATATCGGTTATCAGACATTTCCACAATCTTTATACCAAATCAGTCATAAAAAGTAGCTAATAATGGCAATCTGGTAGTTAACTGTTTTGTGCAAACTAGTTAGTGCACTTATTTACTATTTTAACCTAGACATAACTGCAAATACATTATATACTTTTGTGACCACTTAGTTTACAAGCTTAGCTTAAATATGATGGCGTTGCAAATTAAATAAATAAGAGAAAATACTCAAATACAGTGGTGCATATTAAATACCTTTTTGTATCAGTTAAATTATTTAGTATTTCTTTAAAACAAAATCTGTATCATATTGGTCTAAAGCAATTATGTAGATCTCTAATTGATAGATAGATAGATAGATAAGTGTGATAAGTGACCGAGTGAGTGACTCTGTGTGTGTGTGTGTGTGCGCGCGCGCGCGCGCTCTTATCGTGGCAGATAAGTAAAAAACAATGCAAATCACTTCAGTTCTCACTCCTGCGCTTCATTTAAATGACATGAGCAAACACAAACGAGAAACTTGATCTCCCATCAAGTTCATTAACGATTATAATTTTACACGTAAATCCACTCAAGAGAATCATCCTATGCAGTATAACGAACAACGACGATAACTCCTATCTAAAGCATGCACTTTTCGTTACTCAAGTCTTATTAGATCAACACCTGCGATCAGTAAGTTGTTCCATCAGTTGTATCAATGCACTTTACCTTATAGACATTTTCCGTAATGCGGTGGACCTCGTCGGTGCGAGACATTGTGAAGTCTTCAGTTAAAACCATAAACGGCGTTTTGCTGAACGTGATGTTATCCGAACAGTTCGACTGTGTGATGAGGCTCAGCTGGAGATCCGCGCTCTGATCCACAGGCGTCTGATCTCAGCTCAACAGAACCGAGCGGAGGAATTGGAATAGAGGAGGGGCTTACAAATGACCACCGCCCCGTGTTCTAACTCGCTCTGTGGGGGGCGTGGCTACGTTCAGCCTGCGCACGCCTCCTGCCGGTCGTCAGTTGTCTAACAGCCACTGGACATGCATCTTCAATGTTTTTTATTTTTTTTTGTTTTATGTATCAGGTTTAGCAACGTTATATGTAAGAAACGGCAAACAAAGGCTAATTTCCAGGTTTTCTTTTTTTTAATTTCAGTATTAAACACACACACACACACACACACACACACACACACACACACACACACACACGAGCAGAATCTACATTAATCACAAACTCGGTCATCGGAAGACGACTGGTAGTTGTGCATGTCAGCACAGATTTATTTCCTCTCAACTAGTGATATGAAGAGCCCCCTGCTGCTGATGACATGCTAACACACATCTGCAAGAGCAACGAAAACGAAATGAACTTAATCTTTCTACACAATCAGATACACATACAGTATTATAACCCAAACTATTTTAGGGTTTGCATACATGAACAGGCTTAAAAAGCACTTTGTTTAAACCAAATCTTTAAAAGTGCTATAAACCTTTTTGGAATATATTGTATGTGTAAGATCCTTTCCAAATTACCCTTCATCAATAATCCAGCTAGTCCACTAGAAGTGAGCTAGAAGTAAATACCAATGCTACAGACTAGTTTATAGCCTAAATTTATTTAAAAATGAAAATATAAACAGTCACAGTTGCTAGTGCCACATAACAAAGCTCATATTTCATAGGTATAATTTATTTAATATATATATATATATATATATATATATATATATATATATATATATATATATATATATATATATATATATATTAATCGATGTGAACTTTCATTTATGCTTCTAGCTAACCTACCCACTTACCTAACAACAGCTGGTTTTACATTAAGATAATACTGTAAACTCTAACAGCATTTCTATTCTTCATGGTTTGAAAATCTTTTATTGTTCATGACATTTCAAGTGGTTAATAATTACTTTAAAAAGTAAAGTTTTAAATTGAATTTAAAATATTTTACAAGTATAACTGCAATATAAAGACATTGTAACCAAATATTACAATAAATAATTTTTTATAACAAGAAATTCCCATTTCTTTATCTTGACATTTCTTTCCATGACTTTTAAAAACGTAAAATTCCCTCACATTTTTACGTTTTCCATGACCATGTGAACACTGATTCTGATGCACGCCTATTAAATATCCTATAAAGCTTTCTTTTCTGCCAAATATATTCCCGTAGCTCTTCCTTTCATCCAAAACAAAGTGAAGAGCCAGGTTGTAGGATCAGACACTACGCTGCCAGCATCTCTCGCTCCACCTTGATTTGTACATCTTTTCTTTCTGCAAAGACACAGAGCACAAAGTGAGTGACAGAAAGCAATCAAAAGCCAAATAAGAGAGCCATGTCATTCTCTCACACAGTGCTGTGTTTGACAATACTAAAACAACACCTGTCTCCCCTTTAGGCACCGCTGGCAATGGATCTGTGGGTAATTCTGGAAGTGTGATGTCTTCTCCCTGCCCCGGATGGAGAGAGTAGCCTTAGATTAGACAGAGGCTATGCACTAGCAGCGACTGATATCCGGCAGGACTGATGACAGGTAAAGGTCTCCACACCTGAATGATAGCCTCCAGCTCTGCTAACACAGCATCCTCATCCTCCGGTGTCAATGAACCTGCCAGCAGTTCATCAATTTGCTTTAAGGGAAGAAGTTTCAAGAAGGAGTTAGACATTTAAAGCAATAAAAACCAGGAAAGAGCAATATGGCCAATGTCCAGGACTTGAATTTCCCAAAAGCATCGTAAACCCAAATAGATGGTAGAACCACTGCCACAATCAACTTAGCTCACACTGCTTTTGAGAAACACAGCCCAGGACTATAACAGCAGGTTATAACTGAACACAGTTTGAACTGAACAGTTTTCTAAACAGTGAAAAATCATTATTAGACCTGCTTTTGCGGTGGCTTCATAATCCTTAAACATTTATGAATTTAATTATTTTTTCAGAACTATCTTCACTTCTTGCAATGACTTTTAATGGTTATTCGGTGAGTTTTAGTGAATATGTCTACCATGGCTGTAACATCATTACAATCCAAATAACTGTTTTCTATTTGAATATATTTTAAATGCAATTTATTCCTGTGATGTAAAACCGAATTTTCAGCATTACTCCAGTCTTCAGTGTCACATGATCCTTCAGAAATCATTCAGATATTCTGATTTGCTGCTCAAGAAACATTACTTATTATTAGCAATGTTAAAAACAGATGTGCTGCTTTTCACTTTCTGAGAGTGGATTGCCACTTTTGATCAATTTAATGAATCTTAGCTGAATAAAAGTATTAATTTCTTAAAAAAAAAAAATCAATCTGATCTCAAACTTTGCATATCACATTAATTATAGACATGTTATACCTGTACATGCTTGTGCTCTTTCTTCAATGTAAATTCCACCTGGTTTTCTTTCAATGTGTTATGTAATGCAATGACTTTCATTCTTTTGAAAGTGTTTTAAGTCTATTTAGCATTGCTCTGAATGTTAAGTGGACTGAATTTGACTCTCATAACCTTCTGATACTCAATGGCCTCCTGCGTCTCCTCCAGTATCCTCTCCACCTCCTCAATAGACATGACCTGATGAAGAAAAACAGAGGAAAAAACTAAAACAAACTACTTCAGTAAAATTCTCACTCAGTCCAATAAATAACTTTTATATATTCACAACATTATTGACCCTTGGTTAACCTCCACCCCCATTCAGTTACTGCTGCTCACTGAGACAAGCCCTACAGAACATCCCACAGAGATGAATCAGTCAGCAGTGCAGATTTCAGTCAAATGTGCTCATATAAGGCAGTGGATAAGTGAATGTTCCTACAACACATGATCCTGTGAGTGTCAGTGTTCCTACTCATGTTCTACCATGTACACGTACTAGGAATCAAATGCACAGATCTTAAAAAAAAAAACTCATTAAAAAAGCAGCAAAAGCTTGTCTGATAGTATAATGGACAGAAGGGGCAGTTTTTTCCTGTTGTTGAGTTCAAAGCGTTTTGGAGATTCAGTACAAGACAAACACGAGCCTGCTGTAATCTAAGAGTTTTATGTTTAAGCCTTTAATCCTACAACAATGTCCAACAGCATCCAAAACATGCTGCTACTTACTAAACCACCCACTGCACAACACCAAACAGTCCAATGAATCATACTGGCTCCTAATAACAGCATTTAACATCACCGATAACTGATTACTAAGCTGTTCCAGGTGCATCCGTTTGTTAAAATACAGCAAATCCGTGATTTGAACTTGTTTCAGTCTATAGACTTACCTCGTGCATCTGCTTGAGACAGTCATTCCCAGCCTTTAAACCCTCAATGACCTTTATTTCAATCTGAGCAAATTCAATATCTTGAACCTGAAATGAGGCATGATCAAAGTATAACTTATATTGCTCATGCTTCTCGTGATACCACAATACGATTAAACAAACAAAAATAAATACATAAACAAATAGTCAGTTTCTTCAGTGACACATGATACTTCATATCGTTCTAATATGCTGATTTGATTCTCAAGAAATATTCGTTATTACTATTATTGTTACATGGCTCAAAATAGTCCAGGGTCTGGGAATTAGTAACAATTAGCAGCTTGTTAGGCTAGGGGTATGATTCTCACTGGTCCTGGGTGAGCCCCCGATTTTTAGGGAGGCACGTGACAATAATTCAAAAAAAAAAAAAAATGTTTCTTGAGCATCAAATCAGTTTATAAGAATGATTTTTGAAAGATCATGTGACACTGAAATAATGATGCTGAAAATTCAGCTTTACATCACAGGATTCAATTATATTTTTAAATATAAATTGTCATCATATTTCATTATATTACTGTTTTTGCTGTATGTTTGATCAAATAAATGCAGTTTAAATGCATAAATGAGCATAAGGGACTCCTTTCAAAAAATAGAAAAAAGATTACATAATAAAAAAAAATAATTATTGCAAACTATGCATTGTAGGTCGCATCTTATACCTTTAAATAAAATCAAAGCACGTCATGTAAACCCACCATGCGCTCCAGGTTGGATATCTGGACGTCGGTCTTGTCCAGCAGCTGATCTTGGTAGCGTTTCTTTTTGAGCAGCAGAAGAGCTCGTCTGTGAAATGCATGAATCACACGTGTTAATGAATCTGTTAAACCAAATTCGCTTTTTGCCATGTACGATGCAGATGGCACGTCAGCACAATAAAGGCACTGTGCACTGCATGATTCTGGGTGATTGGCTATCAAGAATGTTAGCATTGCATAATGAGTGCACTTGTATCGGTGTAATCTGAAATGTCTTACTCCTTCCTGCCATCCTTCAGGAGCTGTTTGGCCAGACGTCTCTCTTTCTCCAGCTGTAGTGTGATTTTCTTCTGATTTTGTTTCAGTTTATCTCTCTGCTGTTTCAGTTGCTGTGATCCAGTGACAGGATGTAAAGCAGAAACACGACAGTTCACTTATAGAAACACTTCTTATTCATAAAAGTGTCAGTTCTTGATTAAGACGAACAAACAACTGTCAAAACATATCACAGTCCAGATATGGATGATGGATCACCTGAAATACTGTTCCTGTGTTCTGATAAATAAGACCGCAGACTCTACTCAGAGAGAGAGAATATCGTGTAACACAGTGTTTAGAATCAAGCTTATGTGAACTTTTGAACAGGGTCATTTTTAATAAATTCAACTATTATTTTCTCAAACAACATGCATTTTGTATGATCTCTCTTACTTTAAAAATTAACATTTTGCAGATACTGCAACGTGCATACAATTTTGATCACAACTGTATGTACTTCCATGAAAACAATAGTCACTGAAGAGGGGATTTTTTTAAAACTTTTTTTTGTATTTAAAGAATATATATATATATATATATATATATATATATGTATATATATATATATATATATATATATATGTATATATATATATATATATATACACACACACACGTATATATATAAATAAATATAAATATATATGTATATACTGTATATATGTAAATAGCTGAAATAGTTAAAATATTAATATCATATTTAATCTGACATTTAATTACTAATTAAATAAATTTAAATAACCTTTATAATTTTGTTGAGGCCTCCTGACTGAGAACCACAGGTCTATAAAATAAGAGTTTATATTGTATACTATACTATTATAGAATAGAACATAAATTACATATAAATTGTATTATACTATTATTATTCTATTAAATATTGTTCTGTTATTTAGGCTATACAACAGATACTGATGCTTTATTCAATAGTAGATTTGATTAAATTCTACTCAACACTGTTATTTTGCATTTTATGCCAGTACATTATGTTCTACAATGGGTACTGTGCTCTTTTATTCTAATCAATAAAAGTTGTTATTTTCTACTCTATAACAGATTGTGTTCTGTTGTATTTCTATGATAAAATGTTATCCTCTATAATATACGTTACAGCACACTGTTCCATTGCACACTCTATTCTAAATTGATATTCCATCTATTCTGTAACATCCGTTCTACTCAGTTCTGTTGTTATTCTATAACACACTGTTGTGTTCTATAGTAGTCTACATCACACTGATTTCTATTCTGTGTTGTGTAAAGTAGGACAGCTGATCTAATCCGTTCGTTCGCAGTTCAGTGTGGCTGAAATGATTTCAGACGAACTACAGTATGTTGGCTCTCTATATCTACACGTGTTTGTAACTTAATGACACGTGCGCGTGAGTGTGGCGCTCGTCGATTGATTGATTGATTAGTCTTCTTACCAATATCGCCCTGTCCTGATCTGTCACTCGACTGGTGACTCGTCCCTGTCTGCCGAGAACATTTCCCATTACGAAAAAAACACATTCCCGCCTTACTTCTAGCATCACATCTTATATGAAATGCCAGCTAATATTGACTTTAAAGCACATGGAGAAGATGTGGTCCGATATGTCAAGTGTAGAGCGGTGGACAGCGTGTTTTATATTAATCCGTGGCTCACTAAGCGCATTTACCTTCTATTGGTGCAGCTGCGCCCTCTAGAGTCACTGCAGCAGCATTGCAGTAATCATCTGACTATTTGCCTCCCTCTGTCGTTCATTTTGTGCAAGTGTCTAAAAAACATTACTAATGTTTCGAAATAAACTGAAACCACATTTTCACGCTGCAAGGACTGAAATTAATTAGAAATTAATGTTACTATGGAATATTTTTTATTCCACAGCAGAAAAAGGGTTCCATACTTAACGGATTAAGAATAATATAAAAGTAACTTTCAGTAAGAATAATTTATTGTATCAAATGTCAAAAAAATAAAAAAATAAAATAAAAAAATCATTAAATGAACAATAAAAAAAGCACTTTTGCAATATGCATAATTTAAAATAATGTTATTATTTTTCATTCACTGGGATAATAAACCGTTTTTTTTTTTTTTTTTTTTTGATTTTCAAATTTTTTTAAACTTTGTGTGTGTATTTACATAAACATAGTAAATATACACAGTACAAACACATACATTGTACAAAAACTTTTATTTTGGATGTGATTAATCATGATTAATCATTTGACAGCACTAATGTTTATCTTTGTTCCATGCCGTGAGCCTCATAAAATTGTGTCTGAAATGAATAGCAGACATAACTGACTACTAGAATACAGACATTTATGTAACAAAATCACTTCACAGCATAGAAGTACAGAATATTTCAAGAAAGGCACCAACAAAACACCTTGTTCCTCATGCATTCATCATTTGCTGTCTATTTATCCAGTACAAAAGTCAGAGAATATTAATTGAAGGCTCATAATGGAGCTCAAGGCCTTTGTGTGGTAAAATGCAACAGTTTTGTTTTTTACTTTCTTTTACATTTTCTTCAGCTCTAATCACCATGTACATGCCCTAAGCTACAGTATTAATCAAAAACAATTAAGATCTTCTTCTGATTCTCAAACACCGGGCTGATCCAGTTTGCTGCCATCACAGAAACAAGCCCCTGAGGTCAATGAGCGAATATTTACATGGTCAGAGTTCAACCACAAACCTCTGAGCTATCCTTTGCCTTTAATGTCTAAATGGCATGCGGTCTTTGAGAACTCCCTTTGGTGGATCCACAGGTGTCCTCGTTTGAGATGAGAGATCTCCATCTACTTGACCTATTAAAGGAACGCATCTCATGTTGCTGGAGAATCCTTGAGGATGAGGAACCAGGAAATCTACCTCTGGAAGTCTGTCCCGAAGTGTCTGAATTAGGCATCAGTCATAGACAGTTCTCATTCTGGGTGAATACTGCGGTTGAGAAAGAAAAATGAAGAAACAGAGATGTTAATGGTGTTCGACATAAGACACTGGTACTGTATGTGTGAAAATCAGTTAAAAGACCCTCAAGCCACATTCACAAACACATAAAAAGAGCTGCACTGAGAAAAGTAACTCATTTTCTATGGGAGTTGATTTTTTTTTTCAACTGAAATAAGGTAAAGCAATCTTTTTTAATGTGGTATGGGCCAGTGCCTTTATGCAAATGAGGAGCGATGCAGACACTACCATTAAAAGCAAGGACATTGTTGCACCTAAACTCCCTGTCAGATACAAGTTACTTAACTTTACTAATTAATAAGGTATTAAGGATCAGTAAGAATTTAAATTTTTTTTTTTTTTTTTTTGAAGTATCTTATGCTCATCTAAGCTGCATTTATTTTATTCAAAATACATTTTCAATGCTTCAAAAAATTCTAACTGACCCTCTGATGTCAAATGGGCTACTTAGAAGATGTTTTTCTTACCTTTCTGGACATGGACAGTATACCGTACACACAGCTTCAATGGAGGGACTGAGAGCTCTCGGACTAAATCTAAAATAGCCTATCTTAAACTGTTTTCCGAAGATAAAAGGAGGTCTCACGGGTTTGGAACGACATGAGGGTGAGTCATTAATGACATAATTTTCATTTTTCGGTGAACTAACCCTTTAAGTTTAGTTCTGTACACTGTGTTTTTTTATGTATAACTTTTCAGGGATCGCGGTCCCTTTAAATGTTCAGAATGCGTGATGACGTGGAACTATATTTTCTGTTGGTTGTTTTTTGCCTTAAAAATAAACGGCACACGCATGCATGTGCTCAAAGTGATAAGTTGTCTCTTGCAAATAACTGCAATTTCCACAATGATTTATTATTAATGGTGGACACAGTTGTGGTGTTTAATATTTAATTAATTAATTAATTTATTGTATTTTTGGGATACTTTTTTCAGGATTCTGGGATGAGGTTTAAAAGAACAGCATTTCTTCAAAGCCGAAATCATTTCTAACAATGTTTTTACTATCACTTTTCATCAATTTAACACATTCTTGCTAAATAAAAGTATTAATTTATAAAAAAAAAAAAAGAAAGAAAAAAAAAATACAAAAATGACCCCTTGAACTAGTGTATATTTCTTTATATATATATATATATATATATATATATATATATATATATATATATATATATATGCACAGAAATCTTTATGTACTTTTTTTAATTGTAAATACACAAGGTACACTCCATTTTGCTGAAATTAACCAGCCAAAGTGACTTGAACATGAAAATACTAACTTCCCAGCCGAACTTAAAAGCACTGTGGAAGTCAGCAAGATGGAGTTACTGTCTGTGAGCCATTTCACTGCTTTTTTTGATTAGTTTCTACCCATGTACTGGAAATAATAATAATAATAAAAAAGTAATATCTGGACACCTCCACAAATGAAATTACTGTACTATATGTGTGAATAGGACTTCATGTGAGGAAAAAATGGGAGTTGGAAAAATACTTTTAAATGTTGCCAAAAGATGACAGCTGTTCAAACAGCTGAAAAAAAAAATAATAATCTTACATTTTAAAGGGATGCACTTTATGTTTTTTGAGTGGGTGATGATATCCTCAAATGAAAGAAATGTGGACAAAGAAGGCAACGGCATGTTGAAGGAAAACAGGGTGCACTTACTGTTTCTAAAAGTCTGAGGATATAACTTCAAATGTGATAAAAGACAGTAAAAGAACTCAATTAGTTGTGAAATATCATTGTGAGAATACAGTTTTGACAGTTAAAAATGAAGTTGGGAATGTGTTCATTAGACAGAGGACTGTCCTGTGATGAGTTTTACGCCTTCTGCAATGCATCAACCAACACGACTCACTAGAATAGATGATCATCTCAATTATCTTGGATCTCGCAATCTGCACAAGCCTGATGGACAATTAAATCAAGACGGGACTGTTTTTTAATGAATTGTCATTAATAATTTAGTATTAATATTTAACAGTAATTTCCCCTTATTCCCTTTTTTACTTTAAGGATGGTCAACTAAGAAACGTTAGAGGGCAGTAATGCTCCATGTCTGCGTTCAGCTTCAGTTCTTTAATACAGTTTACATTAATCAATTCTGAATGGATCTGACACTCATACCAAAACATTCACCATAATTTAGAATTATAATGAATATACACTATACCTTTCGAACGTTTGGGTTAGGTGAGATTTTTTATGTTTTTAAGAAGTCTCTTATGGTCTGTAAAGTTGCATTTATTTGATCAAAATAATATATATAGGTACAGTAAAATTTTAAAATATTATTACACTTTAAATATTAATTTTTCCATTTAAATGTATTTTAAATTTAATTTATTCCTGTGATGCAAAGCTACATTTTCAGCATCATTACTCTAGTCTTCAGTGTCACATGATTCTTCAGAAATCATTCTGATATGCTGATTAAAAAAACATTTCTTATTATTATCGATGTAGAAAACCGTCATGCTGCTTAATATTTTTGTGGAAACTCCCCCCCCCCCCCCCCCCCCGGAATTCTTTTATGAATAAAAAATTAAAAAGAAGAGCATTCAAATACATATTCATTATTATTATTATTATTTTATTTATTTTTCGGTAATTTAATAGATACTTTCGGAATAGAAGCATAATTTCATCATTAAACAATTTCATCATGAAATATTACTGACCAAAACCATTTAATTGTTCAGTATAAGTGATAAATATATATCCAAAATATAACCAAAAAGTAAATATTTCTATAGTCTACAGAAAAAAGTAAATCATGCTAGTTTAAAACAGTCCTAAAAACAATCAGCAACAATCTCATAATGTATTACATGATTACATAATGTATTTTATTATTAGATTTGAATTCCAATTTTAACTTTGCTTTTTGTCCAATATGGCAGAGTATGAAGTTGAAAACTTTTACCAGTTTTAACCAGTTTACACTCATTCAGACCTACCTCGTTAGAAATGTTAACAGAATGTACATGGTAAACATTACATTACGATATATTATATATAACGTTTTATCCTTATATCAGCAGAGCCATAGTGTTGAATGACATGAGGGTTGGAAATATAGTCATTTTAATATCTGCAACAAAAAACACATTAACAGACCAATGGATGATACAGAAACCAACAAACCTACAGAAATAGAGTATAACTGACAGTAAATGGAAGATTGAAATCAAAATACAGATGGTGGTGGTGAACCGCTCCCAATCAATCGAACGTTTTCATAGCGAGGATTTCTTTCAAATAGCATGCACTGGTTCCTGCCGGAGAGGGAGAAAGATAAGTGGGTCAGCATGAAAAAAACAATTGTTCTCCCTCTCACAAACACACACACTCACATGTTCTCTGGTGTGCTGGACGTGGCTGGCAGAGGAGGATGAAGACTTATTACGCTGTGATGTGTCTCGATGGGTTAAAGGGATCCCCCTCATCAATATTACCATAATCCCTGTCCCTGAGGACCAACCAATCGCACGTCAGCCACATCGATGGTCTCAGGTGCCATGCACTGCAGTGACACAACATGAAGGTGGATGGTACCTGATGGCGATGAGGGTCCAGGCACGTGGGACGGCACACAGCAGGGCACAGAAGGCACAGGCTGCCAGCAGAGAGGACAGGCACAGATACAGGAGCCCCTCCACGCCGTCATAGCAGACGCCCAACAGAGCCTCCAGTGGGATACATTGCAACAGAAAACTGCAGCAAACCTTGCACCTATATCTGCATGGTGGTCAAAGACCTCTGGAAGATGGTCAAAGACTGCAATACAGAAACAATAGCAAATCGATTAAATTCGGCTAATGGTTACATCTGTCTCATACATCTTTACATACTTTAATAGATCCTCCAAAACAGCAGCTTAAGCAGCACAGAATGAAAGTCTAAATCAGTGGAAAAGCTTTCACAGGATTCCCACAGGCAATGCGAGAAAGCCAGACAAATCTAATTATCCCAAAACTACAGACAAAAGAGACCCCCTCTGATCATATCGCCCATTCATAATTGAATTAGCCACGCAGATTTTTTTTTTTACAGAAACATTATAATGGCTTTAACATGGGTATTTGCCTCAATTAGAAGTCAAATGAATCTGTAAGCTCCATTAATGGTTTGTGTCAGGAGTTCAGTGAGGAAATGAACGCTGACGTGTCAGGGAATCGTTTACCTGCAGGAACGGATTGGGATGGGAAGACTCTGGCTGCAGTAAAGGTAATAGTGCACTATATCTGCAGGGGACAGAAACAATGTGAATGAACACTCAAATGCTTACAGTCTGTGCCATTAAATGACATTGAACTAGAAAATTTCTCATTTGGAAAATCATTAATCAGGAGCACATTGAAGGAATAGTTCACCATAAAATTGTTATCAGCTGTTGGGGCTCTCATTTCTGATGGCACCCATTCACTGCAGAGGATCCATAGGTGAGCAACTAATGTATTTGCTCAGAAATGATAAATGCGTTGCTCAGAAAATATAAATTTCTCCAAATCTGTACCCATGAAGAAACAAACTCAACCACATCTTGGATGGCCTGTGGGTGAGTGCATTTTCACCAAATTCTTGGGTGAACTATTCCCTAAACACATGTCTGCCCACATCTCAGCGCTTCGGTATTAAGCCATATCATTTTTTTTTGGACCTAACATCTACCTGTTATTTCCCTCTCTTTTTCTCATTTCAGTATTATGGTGTGTGGTGTACTGATCCTGATCATGAGTTGGGTCCCTTACCAGACCGTATACATGAAATTGTAAAGTATAATGAAGAAATATAAAAACACCACATTAACAAAAGATACATTAGTCCACAGAGAAAAGGGTGCCAGATTTTGTCAAACTGCTCAAATTTGCCCTGCAAACAGTATCTCATTTGTTCCAAATGTACAGTAGAAATCATCTCTCCAAGCCATGATTTGACTGTAGGAGCCTCCATTTTCTTCTAGAATAACAGTAGTAATCTTTTGGCTGTAATAAAACTGTATGCAAGAGGTTGTGTTGTGCTCCTAATAAAGGATGCATTCAATATGTTCAGAAATTCCCAGAATGAAAAGTGCCGCATCCGGCTGCATTTGCACCCTAAAAATCTCTGAAAGCACATCAAAAATTCCATTCCAATAACTATGTATCTTGTAACAAAAAATTTAATTATGGGACAAATCTGTATCTACTGAATTATATTTGTCAAAAAGAGATTAGACCATTTTTTTTTAATAATATAGTCTATGAATGACTTTAAACTGAATAAGGCAGTGTCTGGAATTAATAGAATGTTTTTAAATATCCTTTAAACTCACCTGACATGTTTTCTTCGGAAAATTCCACTCCTAGTTCTTTCTCCCATTCTTCCTTAGAAAGCAGATAGAGGGAGGATTGATCATAAATTATCAATAATGCCTGTTTACTTCCTTTACATATAATTATATGAAATATAATTCTTAATCTGTAGAAATAAAAAAACAATTGCTGTTTAAAATTTCTGTTGCAGCTGACGAAAGGATGCGAGAGCCCCATCAATGAAAAGATCCCCTATAGTACATATTTCTTCCCATTGCACAAAGGTCCAATATAAAGTAAATAACAGGATATCATCTGCATATAAAGATATGTTAATGACTGTATTTAAAGTGTTAAAGCTATGAATAGAAGGGTCAAAAAGCAACAAAAGAAACAAGAAACCTTGACTACCATATAGGATAGGTCTTTAAACAGCGGTGTTAAAACATGCGGTTCATGCAAAGAACAGGCATATAAAGAGCAATGAAATATTACTTACCTGCACTTAAGGAGTCTTTGGTTTGACTGAAAATAAACTTGTCAGGAGAGACACAGAGTCACTGCTGCCCTGGAACAGATCAAACAAGCAGCTCACAATCTCGATTCTGCAGAATCCTTTAAACGAGAAAGAAATTGAAAGCCACATATCATTTGGTAAATGTTGTTGCAGCGCTCACACATATTGGACTGTGGTGTTTGTATCAAAAGGTGACAGGGTTTCTAAGACCTTTGCTGAAAGTCATGACCATATAAGTGAGATCAAACAGGGGCTAATGCTATTTGAAGATCTGTGGATGGCCTGTCTTAAATAAGTGGGCGTCAGCAGCAAGACCGAATGAACCGTTACCTGAGATACTGAAAAAGGCTCTGAAGAAACTTTCTTGAGGGAAAGTTTCATGAACACTGTTTCTAATTAAACAGCTGTGCACTGACAATCTTCTCTCTCTGATAAAACTATAAAAGCTCATTCATGCTTTCTGATCTGAATGCATTCAGATTCAAAAGTGACAGGCTGGATGGCAAAACCAACCAGATTTTAATTTCAACAAGGCCTAAGGATGACCATTGGGATTAAAACTGGGAACAGGGGAAGAATGAATTTGTGAGAGCCACACATTCCTACAAGGTTTGCATCCACTCTCTCTTACTATCAGTAACAGGAGGGAATCGATGTAGACAGGCACTGCTGGAGTAATCCACTTTACTGAAGGCCTGACCTCTGTTCTGACCCCTCATTGAGCAGTCTTATGTTCTGTTCCCCACAGACATCCAGACTGAAGCGTTGGCTCTGACTCTAATCACTGTCATGCTAACCGCAGAGTTCAGGTCTGCCTCATAATGTGTAGCTCCTCAATAGAGCTTAAATAATTCAGCCAATTCACTGATACTGTACCCCATTTTTTTAATTAAAATTAGATTATGTAGAAAGTGAAGATTACGGTTTCTGTTCTAACCCTATTTTGAATGACAAAATAAACAGACTTGAGGAAAGAAGAAAGTTATATTTTTTTACGGTTGACAGCAAAGACTGCACATCCAATCAAACGCAGTACTTGAGATCCCCCTTCAATACCCCAGTTACATCATGAACAAGGCACTTAGCACCTAGGTGTACGGTACTGCACACCCAATTACTATATTACAAGTCAAGACAAAATAAAAGGCATCTTCCGAATGATAAATAGAGTTTGCTGTCTTTATTATGCATGCAGCCAGAGAGATGCAGAGATGAAGACAGTGGCGAGACATGAGACATATTTAGTGACCCCGAGAGAACAGTTGTTTACACCTGTTAAGCCAGTGGACTGTCTAATTTAAATGACCAGGGCTGTGTTATCAGCTTTGCAAACTGGCATGCACCAAGAGATGCATAAATGCAGTCACTGAACCCTGATAATCTCACTCAATCTCAAGTTTCACATACTTCACACCCCATTTACCCTGACTTACAAACATTCACATCGTTTTTTTTTTTAAATCCAGACAGTGTTAGTGAATGAAGTTACTGACTCATAGTCAATGGACACTGATCAAAGCTGGTTTAAAGTGAGCAGTCGTGTGAAAACACAGTAACTTAGCACAGCTGTGGCTGTGCCCGCACCTAATGACACCCAACTCATGATCAGGATCAGTACACCACACACCATAATACTCAAATGAGAAAAAGAGAGGGAAATAACTGAGACGTGAGGTCAAAAAATGTAATTATACAGTAACTATCAAAGGTCTGAGTCAGTAAAATGTTTTTGAAAGAAATCTCTAATGGTCACCGAGGTTAAAAATACAGCGAAAACAGTAATAATGTGAAATATCAATATAATTTAATCAATTTGAATATATTTTTCAAGTAATTTATTCCTGTGGTGGCAAAGCTGAATTTTCAGTATCATTACTCTTCAGTGCCACATGATCCTTCAGAAATCTTTCTAAAATGATGATTTGCTGCTCAAGAAAAATGTTTTCTCAATGGTGAAAACAGGTGTGCTGCTTCATATATTTCTGTGCAAACCGTGATTCATTTTGTTACACGATTCTAAGATGAATAGATAATAAAAATAACAGAATTTATTTGAAATAAAAATTATTTTCTGCCGTTTACTGTCACTATTGTTCAATATAACGCATCTTTACTGAATAAAACTGAAAAAAACTTGACCCCAAACTTACAGTACGTGTTATATAATTTACAGTATATGTAGTTTCTACTATAATACTACCAACCAATGTTTTTTTTTCTATTAAAACACCATTTATTACGAAAAAAAGTGAATGTGTAAATGAATATCAACTTAACTTCCAGTTAGTGAGTAAATCCGATGTTGCTTCAAATAGCTGCTATGATAGCTTCAGTAAGTAATTCATTGAGTAAAGCATTACTTACTAAATGATTCAAAACAACTCTTTTGACCAAATTATTAAAAGAACCTTTTCATAAGAGTAAATGTTGGGGAACTGAACTATCCCGTTTACACCTTAGTAAGAAGCACATGAATGAGGATGTGAACCACAGAGAAAGTCTATAACACAAGAGCATGTGTGTGATCACATGAGCAAATAGGGAGTCAATAGGAGACAGAGATGAATGAGGTAAATGGCTCCCTGGTGGCCATTGAAAATGGAGATGAGGTTTCCTCAAACAGCCTCTCTTTTCTGAGGATGGTCTTACAAGCAGCAGTAAAGCAGACTGGAAGCACGTAATAATTAGTTAAGGGTGAGCACATGTTTGCACGGGAAGAGAGATCAATAAGCATTAGTGGGGTAAGTGGGGATGGAGCTAAAGGAGCTTCCAATAAGGCAAGCGGAGAGAGACAGAGGACTGAGATGAGAGGAAAAGCAGGGCACCCTGGCGACTGACTAACCACAGCACTCGATGTACTCAAAGTCATTCCACAGAGGTCTGTTTATGTCAGAGGCTGCATTATTTTACAGTGCATCCATTAGGGATTCAAGTTGGCAGGAATAAACGACTTATTGACACTATACAGATAATTAACAACGGGAAAGGATCATATGCATGCTGAAATACAGGTCATATGTTACGTGACACATTGTATATGCAAGTATATATTGCCTCCTATCTCCATGTTGACATCTAATGGCTTCATGGTTACAAAAATGGGTCCAACTTTTCTTCTGTGAAGAGATAAACCGAAGCCAGATGTATAATATACTGATATTTAGAGCACACTTACACTGCGAACAGCCATCGAGACATGCTATGAGACAGATGAGCAGGTATCCAAAATCAGAAGCAGCAGGTATGTTAACCATCTGAAATAAAGCAAATAAAAAGGCGATGAAAGATGAGAGCAGAAATAAGTGTTCAGACAGTATAAAAAGGAACACATATTTTCTATTTGTTTTTATGTGCGCTTTCAATTTAGTACATTTTATTATTTAAAAAAATATATACGATTTAAAAAAATGGCTCATAATTTTCAATGACATAAAAACAAACAAACAACATATTACAGTCCTTTTCTAACCAAATAATACTTATGCTATCATTTTCATATAATTGAATATAATAGTGCCGATTTTAATATTCATCTACTGTGTGATTTAGATGTGTGGGAGCAGGCCTCTAAGTACTTTAAAAGTGTGTGTTTATGGCACTCAAATTATTCTTTCATCTTCAGTTACATGTTTCCCATCCATTTGATTAATAATTGAGCAGACCAAAGTCACAAAAGAATTTCATGAGTTTGACAATCTGCCAAACTTTCACTCTGAGAAGGTGTTACTTCTGGTAATCAGACATACCAACTGAGTACAATAAATGTCTTATGTTTTAATAATAATAATAATAATAATAATAATAGATTTTATTTATAATGCACTTTTCATTGGGGGAATCTCAAAGTGCTACAATAAAATAACAAGATCAAAACATCACAGATTACTAAAACATGACAGCTCAGCAATTATATGCTTTCCTAAATAAAAAAGTCTTTAGGTTTGCTTTAAAAGTGTCCAGTCTCTGTGTGACTCGCAACTGGACAGGAAGATGGTTCCAAAGCTGTGGGGCTGCAGAGCAAAAAAATCGACCCCCCATAGTACAAAGCTTGGTGAAAGGAACTTGAAGGAGCATGCTTCCTGATGATCTGAGGGTACGATTTGAAAGTTGCAAATTGATCAAATCTTTGATATATGATGGTGCCTGGCCGAAAATACATTTGTGAGTTAACAAAATGATTTTGTATTCAATCCGGGTAGAAACAGGGAGCCAATGGAGTGATTTCAGAATGGGGGTGATATGTTCAAATTTCCTTACTTTCATTAGGATTCTAGCCGCGCTGTTTTGGATGTACTGCAACTTTTGTATGTCCTTAGCAGGAATCCCAACAAAAAGTCCATTACAGTAGTCCAGCCTTGAGGAGATAAAGGCATGGACAAGTTTCTCTGCATCTGGAAGAGTTAACAGGGGGCGGAGTTTGGAAATTTTTCGTAGCTGATAAAATGATGTCTTACACAGATGTTTTATGTGGCCGCTGTAGGTCAACTGTGCATCAAGCTGAACCCCCAAATTTGTGACTGAGGAGGAGAGAGTAATAATCTTGCCATCAAAGAGGAACTGAGATATAGGAAAAGAACGAATCTGATGGGGGGTACCAACAAGGAGTCCCTCAGTTTTACTACTATTTAACTGTAAAAAATTTCCATTCATCCATGCCTTTATCTCCTCAAGGCATGCGGTGAGGTGAGAGATGGCTTCTGAGGGGTTAGGGACAGTTTTGATATAAAGCTGCGTGTCATCAGCATAGCAATGGAAGGACAGCCCATGTCTGCTGATGACGTGCCCGAGAGGTAACATATAGATGGTAAAAAGGATGGGACCAAGAACTGACCCCTGCGGAACACCACATGTAACGGAGGACAGCCTGGACTTACATCCTCCCAACATAACACATTCAGTTCTGCCAGACAGGTAGGACTGGAACCACTGCAGTGCAGTCCCCGAGAGTCCAACTGTATGATGGAGTCGATCCAGGAGAATAGTATGGTCCACTGTGTCGAAGGCCGCAGACAAATCCAACAGAATAAGCAGTGATGGCGATCCTGCATCAGCTGTCATCAGTAGGTCATTTGTCACCCTGAGCAGTGCTGTTTCCATGCTGTGGGCTGAGCGAAAGCCTGACTGGAACTTCTCAAACAGATTATTACGTCTAAGATGGTTCTGAAGTTGGGAAGCAACTGTTTTTTCCAGGACCTTTGACAAAAAAGTCAGGTTTGAGATAGGTCTGTAGCTTGCAAGCTCCTCTGGGTCTAATGAGGGCTTCTTCAAGACCGGGCGGATAACAGCTGCTTTAAGAGAGGGTGGAACATGACCAGTTTGTAATGAAAGATTAACTAACTTTGTAATGATTGGACTGACAATAGGAAAATATGACTTAAGCAGAACTGTCGGAATAGGGTCCAATGTGCAGGATGTTGATTTCATTCCTCGCAGAATTTCATCAATCTGGCTGCTTGAGAACTCAGTAAAATATGGGAGAGATGGCAAACTCCCAATTAAAGGATTTAAGGCAGGTGAAGGTGGGGGATATGATCCAGGCATTAAGGAGCGGATGTTGCTGATTTTTGATCTAAAAAAGTCAATAAAATTATTACAGTGCTCCTTAGTCACTTCAGTGGAAGAAGGCTTTTGTGGTTCCAAAAAATGGCTAATTGTGGCAAACAACTGCTTAGAATTACCTGTATTTTTATTGATTTGATTTGAATAAAATTGACAACGTGCGTCTTTCAGGGACTTAAAATAGGTCCTTTGATGGTCACGAAATGCAAGCTTATGGACAGTGAGTCCCGATTTCCTGTAATGACGCTCCAAGGCACGGCCTGCCATTTTCATTCTACGTAGTTCTTGTGTATACCAGGGAGCAGAGCATACAAAAGTAACTTCACATGTCTTAATAGGAGCGTGGAGGTCAAAAACACTGCTCAAAGATGCATTATAGTGGTCCACCAGTTCGTCTACAGTTGAGATGGCTGGACAAGAAATTTGTTTGAGGTCTGCAGTCATAGAGTTTTGGTCAATGTGTTTCCAGTTCCGGAAGGACATTTGACGCTTGAGTCTTGTGGTAGGCAATTGAAATGTGAAAGCCATAGAGACCACCTTGTGATCAGACACACCCAGATCATAAACATCTAAACTCTTAATAGGGACAGAGTCAGTAATAACGAGATCTAAAGTGTGCCCCCTAGTGTGTGTTGGGGCCTTCACATGCTGCTGGAGACCCAGACAATCAAGCAGACTCAAAAACTCTCTTGACAGCTGGCAAGAGGGGTTATCCACATGGATATTTACATCACCAATAATAATAATAAACATTTCAATAAAACATTCACAAAACAACCTTATTAGTAGGGTTTTCTAACTGACGTTAGGGCATTGAAACCACATGTAAAAACTGTACTGTAAAAAAAACTGTAAAACTGTAAAAACTGTACTGTATTTTCTGTATTGTGTTGATTGAAGGTCTACACGGTTTGGTGTGTTATTGGAATGCTTGGCAAGCCACAATCTCATCAGTAATCCTACACCATGAGGACTTAAAAATACCCAGACATCTTGAGACAGGAAAAGAGAGAAACGGAGAGAAATATATAGAGGCAAAGCTGTATGATAAACCAAGAGAGGGAGTCCAGAGCGGGCGAGTGGATTTGTCTAGTAATGGAGGACGAGACACTTGACAGTTGCTGCTCAACACCACAGTCCTTTAGCTGCATGAAACACTAGCTACTCATCAATACATGCACTGCCAGTTCATAAGGTACAGGTCTACAAACGGAAATGAAATCTTCTCAGAGGGCACACAAATCAATTTAACAAGCCTAACAGCACCAAAAGTAACCTAGTCAACATGAGATCCAGTAGTAGTGCCCAGGGCCGTTTGAAGGAATTTGGGGGCCCCAAGCAAAATGGACATAGAGGCCCCCCGACCCCTGCACGCACGCAAAGCCTACAGGAACCACAGCATAGCCATACAGTTTAAGTTCACCCACACTTTATATAAATAAAAAAGGTTTACAGTGCAAATACTGTTTGAAAAAATAGTTTGGTGAGAATTCAATAGTGATTTGCAATAATATGACAGCACACACTTATCAGTTTAAACTCTGGGCTGTGCAGGATATCAGCTATAATTATGTATTGTACTGTGAACAATGACAATAAAGTTGACAGATGAATTAAGTGAATTTAAGTGCCATTCAGTTGGGGTTTTAAATAGAGCATTTTCTGAGATGCACATTAAACATTAAACATTAAACATTAATTTAATTTATATTTAATTTATTGAAATTAAGCAAACTTAACTTTTTGGTAAACAAATGGGATTTACTATTAAAAATAAAACATGGAAGAAATTTTGTTTGATTAAACCTTAAAAAAAAAAAGTTAGATTTTTTTTTAGGCGTAGGCTATGTTCTGCTGAACAATAGTAATATATCTCTGGCAAATACTTGTCTAAAACAGGACTTTTATTTTGACGGGTTGACGTACCATTTATTCAAATCAAACGCTCAAATGCTGATGAAGTTACTGTCAGAGCAGTTCTGGAGATGTTGTTGATGTGTTCACGTCTTTAGTGAGACAGCAGATGCTGAAATTACCGCGAGCGTCACGTGCGCTTCAGTGTAAAGGAAGTCGCGCTTCTGCTCCATTCAGGCCCGGCTGCAGGATGAAATGACTGAGGGGGCATGTGAAATTGTTAAGGGGGCTTAACTTTATTACACCATCAAAATGCTTTGATGGCTGTCATGTTCATCAGCTGTACTCTCAATCACACTTTCAGTGTTCTTTTTGTGGTCTGAAATACGCTGCATATACTTTCTTATGTCCATTTTTAATGATATTATTGATAATTCATATTTTAGCTGAAACTGAATTGCTGATAATATCACATGTTCAGATATTTGCTTGATGGACACCGAATGGCGCGGGGTTGGATAAAACCACGCCCCTTGCTTTAAATTTAAACAACTGTATTTTCCATGTGATTTAAAGCTGCGGTAGGGAACTTTTGACGCTCTAGCGGTTAATAAACAGAACTGCTTGCGTCTTGCGGAGGAACATCGTAGCCGGAACTACTTCTCTCTGTTTATGTCTATGAAGAATCACAAAGGTACTGGGTTACTCCGCCGCGGTATCCCCGAAGCAATCTAAAATAGTCCGAATATAAACACTTATTATAGGTGCACCCTAGTGAGTCAGGATAAGCCAAAAACACGGTTTGGAAAATGGATTCATGGTGTACTCGCTTATTATATACAGTTTTCTACATTTTGAACACAAAGTTACGGACCGCAGCTCTGATTGGTTATTTTTTACCGGGAGCGGATGATTTTCTGCAAATGGCAATAGGACCACTGGGAGGATCCAGAGGAGCTTGATTTTTTTCAGATTATCTGTCTCATATTCTACTGTCAGGACATAATGACAGGTTTAATAAATATGTAAAAAATTTTTTTTACAAAAGTTCCCTACAGCACCTTTAATACCCACATCAGGAAATCACACAGCCAAGCCAGCGTCATTTATTATGAATAATTAACCCTTTCACACTAAAGTTTAAAATATTCTAACTGACTCCCGAAAGTAAGATTTTTCAAGGCTACAGTTATTTTAGAACGTTCCACCTTAATGTTTCCATGGCAACGCGTCATATTTGTCACGTGAAACACAGCAGCCACAATAACTGTATAACAGATGTAGGCTATCCTTCATTTCGTTTTTCCTTTTTTATTCGAAATATTCACAAACTTACTTACCATGTCATCAACTATCCTATATAAAGATTCTCAAATATGTGTAAGTGAGTGTGTTTGGTCGTTTTAAAATCTTTATAACAATAGAGTAAACTTTATAGATAGCCTACTTCCACTGTGTTTATCTGATTTTAAAAACACACGTCGGCAAATTACATTTGAATAGATTGTTTTTGCTGCTTTCACAGACTCCAAATGTAGCCTATTGTTTTACCAGTGCTTACGTGTAGCCTATTTAAATGTATGAAATCTAAAATAAACATTATGAGGTTGAAAACACTGCATAGTTGTGATATGACAGCGCTGAGCTCTTCCGTCTCTGGCTCAGCGCCAACCAACGCGACACTAGCACTTGCTTCCACAGACATCAGTGTGTATTTTACAAACTCCAAATGTAGGCTGTTATTTTACCAGTGCTTATGTGTATTTAAATGTCTGAAATCTAAAATAAACATTAAGAGGTTGAAAACACTACATAGTTGTGATATATGACAGCGTTGAGCTCGTCCGTATCTGGCTCAGCGCCAACCAACGCGAAAGATATTTGAATCTGGCAGTAATGTCACGAGTCACACTGAACATTCTAAATCCCATGGGGATAAGGTTAAATTATTATTTAACTCAAAAGGTTTACCATTTATTTTTAACCACGAATACAAAAATGAAACAGAGGGGGCACAAGTCAGATCTGAGGGGGCATTGCCCCCTTTTGCCCCCTCGTGGCGCCGGGCCTGGCTCCATTCATTAACAGAGACGAGCAGAACATGCAGGATTCATATTTAAATATACTTTTCCGGCTTAATATTTACAGATATTAGTACATATCGTGATTTGATGTAAGTGCAATGACCTATTTTTAATTCATTCATTCAAAATCGACACACGCCACGACGTTCTCTTTACATTTGCCCTCGCCCTCAAATCAAAACACTGCTGACTCCTTTGACTGCGGTCAAGCCAGCCGCACTTCAGAAAAACACCGTCAAGCCAGCCGCGAGTGAAATTTGTATGCGCGTGTATTACTATAATTACGGCAATAGCAGGAACAACAGAGAGGGAACGCGCTTTCAGAGCGCTTTTCATCTATACGTTCAGATTTGATCTATGACGACCTTTTTCGCCCATCTGCTCTAATATTCGTGTAACTTATTGTTTTCCTTGACTGCTCTGTATTACTATAATTTTCAGCCTTTCAAAGCATTACAATTATTAGTAGAAAACGAGATATGGGACATTCATTGATTTAGAAGACACTTTTTTATGATGAGAAAGAAGCAATTAAAGGTCAGTTCTTAAAGAAGACATCCCATACTATATCCATACCTCACATAAAACCATTTTACTGGAGACTTTTAGAGATATAGGATAATATTACACTTTACAAGTCTTTTAAGATCCCATTTCTAACAAGTAGAAAAAAACAATGGTCAGTTCTTATAAGGGACTTCGCATACTATATGCAAACTTCATATCAAACCATTGTACAACAGCATTTTTGAGATATGGGACATTATTACACTTTAAAGGGTTATAAAGATCATATTTCTAAAAAATAGAAAAAAACAATGGTCAGTTCTTATCAGGGACGTCCCATACTATATACACAAAAAATCATTTTGCTAAAGCATTTTTGAGATATGGGTCCATATGGCGATTAAGAGGGCTATAAAGACCCCTATAGCGGAGTACAAAACTTTTTATCCACAGGAAGGAGGAGGCGGAAACCGGCCATCAATCAAATAAGGCTTTTAATAACAAAATAAACACAAAACACTGCGACAGCCCTTCACGGACGACTGTCGCTTACAAACAAAAACCAAACACAAACTAAAATCATGGCCTGGCCTGGCCCTCTCTCGTTGTTCACTGTCGTCGCACCCTCTTTTGTATCCTTCCATCTCCACCGCGGGACGCGAGGCCGGTGAGTGGAGCAGGCGTCGCTCATTTCCAGTCACTCCACTAGCCTCATTCCGTTCTCATGGCTCGCGGCCCCGCCCCACTCATCACAAACCTATTTCTAATAAGTAGAACAAAAAACAAAGGTCAGTTCATATAAGGGACATCCCAAACTATATGCAAACCTCATATCAAACCATTTTACTGCAGCATTTTTGAGATATGCGTCCATATCGCGATTTAGAGGGCTATAAAGTCAACATTTCTAACAAGTAGAAAAAAACAAAGGTCAGTTCTTATCAGGGACATCCCATACTATATGCACACTTCATATGAAACCATTTTACTGCAGCATTTTTAATATATGGGACAATACAATGATTTAAAGGGCTATAAAGACACCATTTCTAATAAGTAGAAAAAAACAATAGTCTGTTCCTATAAGGGATTTCCCATACTATATGCACACCTCATATCAAAACCTTTTACTGCAGCATTTTTGACATATGGGTCCAAATGGTGATTTCGATGGCTATAAAGACACCATTTATAATAAGTAGAAAAAAACAATGGTCAGTTCTTATCAGGGACATCCCATACTATATGCACACCTCATATCAAACCATTTTACTGCAGCATTTTCAAGATATGGGACATTATTACATTTTAAAGGGCTTTAAAGATCCCATTTCTAATAAGTAGAAAAAAACAATAGTCAGTTCTTATCAGGGACGTCCCATATTATATGCAAACGTCATATCAAACCATTTTACTGCAGCATTTTTGAGATATGGGTCCAAATGGTGATTTGGAGGGCTATAAAGACATAATTTCTAATAAGTAGAAAAAAACAATGGTCATTTCTTATAAAGGACATGCCATACTATATGCATACCTCATATCAAACCATTTTACTGCAGCATTTTCGAGATATGGGACATTATTACACTTTAAAGGGCTGTAAAGATCCCATTTCTAATAAGTAGAAAAAAACAATGGTCTGTTCCTATAAGGGACGTCCCATACTATTTGCACACCTCATATCAAACCATTTTACTGCAGCATTTTTGAGATATGGGTCCAAATGGTGATTTGGAGGGCTATAAAGACATAATTTCTAATAAGTAGAAAAAAACAATGGTCAGTTCTTATAAAGGACATCCCATACTATATGCACACCTCATATCAAACCCTTTTACTGCAGCATTTACGAGATATGGGACATTATTAGAATTTAAAGGGCTATAAAGATCCCATTTCTAATAAGTAGAAAAAAACAAATATCAGTTCTTATCAGGGACATCCCATACTATATGCACACCTGATATCAAACCATTTTACTGCAGCATTTTTGAGATATGGGTCCAAATGGTGATTTGGAGGGCTATAAAGACATAATTTCTAATAAGTAGAAAAAAACAATGGTCATTTCTTATAAAGGACATGCCATACTATATGCATACCTCATATCAAACCATTTTACTGCAGCATTTTCGAGATATGGGACATTATTACACTTTAAAGGGCTGTAAAGATCCCATTTCTAATAAGTAGAAAAAAACAATGGTCTGTTCCTATAAGGGACGTCCCATACTATTTGCACACCTCATATCAAACCATTTTACTGCAGCATTTTTAAGATTCAAGACATTATTACATTTTAAAGGGCTGTAAAGATCCCATTTCTAATAAGTAGAAAAAAACAATGGTCATTTCTTATAAAGGACATGCCATACTATATGCACACCTCATATCAAAACATTTTACTGCAGCATTTTCGAGATATGGGACATTATTACACTTTAAATGGCTGTAAAGATCCCATTTCTAATAAGTAGAAGAAAACAATGGTCTGTTCCTATAAGGGACGTCCCATACTATTTGCACACCTCATATCAAACCATTTTACTGCAGCATTTTCAAGATATGGGACATTATTACACTTTAAAGGGCTATAAAGATCCCATTTCTAATAAGTAGAAAAAAACAATAGTCAGTTCTTATCAGGGACCTCCCATACTATATGCACACCTCATATCAAACCATTTTACTGCAGCATTTTTGAGATATGGGACATTATTACACTTTAAATGGCTGTAAAGATCCCATTTCTAATAAGTAGAAGAAAACAATGGTCTGTTCCTAAAAGGGACGTCCCATACTATTTGCACACCTCATATCAAACCATTTTACTGCACCATTTTTAAGATTCGAGACATTATTACATTTTAAATGGCTGTAAAGATCCCATTTCTAATAAGTAGAAAAAAACAAAAGTCAGTTCTTATCAGGGACCTCCCACACTATATGCACACCTCATATCAAACCATTTTACTGCAGCATTTTCAAGATATGGGACATTATCACACTTTAAAGGGCTATAAAGATCCCATTTCTAATAAGTAGAAAAAAACAAAAGTCAGTTCTTATCAGGGACATCCCATACTATATGCACACCTCATATCAAACCATTTTACTGCAGCATTTTCAAGATATGGGACATTAATACACTTTAAAGGGCTGTAAAGATCCCATTTCTAATAAGTAGAAAAAAACAATGGTCAGTTCTTATAAAGGATATCCCATACTATATGCACACCTCATATCAAACCCTTTTACTGCAGCATTTTTGAGATATGGGTCCAAATGGTGATTTGGAGGGCTATAAAGACATCATTTCTAATAAGTAGAAAAAAACAATGGTCAGTTCTTATAAAGGACATCCCATACTATATGCACACCTCATATCAAACCCTTTTACTGCAGCATTTTTGAGATATGGGACATTATTACACTTTAAAGGGCTATAAAGATCCCATTTCTAATAAGTAGAAAAATAGAATAGTCAGTTCTTATCAGGGACGTCCCATATTATATGCACACATCATATCAAACCATTTTACTGCAGCATTTTTGAGATATGGGTCCAAATGGTGATTTGGAGGGCTGTAAAGACATAATTTCTAATAAGTAGAAAAAAACAATGGTCAGTTCTTATAAAGGACATGCCATACTATATGCACACCTCATATCAAACCATTTTACTGCAGCATTTTCGAGATATGGGACATTATTACATTTTAAATGGCTGTAAGAATCCCATTTCTAATAAGTAGAAAAAAGCAACAGTCAGTTCTTATCAGGGATGTCCCATACTATATGCACACCTCATATCAAACCATTTTACTGCAGCATTTTCAAGATATGGGACATTATTACAATTTAAAGGGTCATAAAGATCCCATTTCTAATAAGTAGAAAAAAACAATGGTCAGTTCTTATAAAGGACATCCCATACTATATGCACACCTCATATCAAACCCTTTTACTGCAGCATTTTTGAGATATGGGTCCAAATGGTGATTTGGAGGGCTATAAAGACATAATTTCTAATAAGTAGAAAAAAACAATGGTCAGTTCTTATAAAGGACATCCCATACTATATGCACACCTCATATCAAACCCTTTTACTGCAGCATTTTTGAGATATGGGACATTATTACACTTTAAAGGGCTATAAAGACCCCATTTCTAATAAGTAGAAAAAAACAATGGTCAGTTCTTATAAAGGATATGCCATACTATATGCACACCTCATATCAAACCATTTTACTGCAGCATTTTTGAGATATGGGTCCAAATGGTGATTTGGAGGGCTATAAAGACATAATTTCTAATAAGTAGAAAAAAACAATGGGCAGTTCTTATAAAGGACATGCCATACTATATGCACACCTCATATCAAACCATTTTACTGCAGCATTTTCGAGATATGGGTCCAAATGGTGATTTGGAGGGCTATAAAGACATCATTTCTAATAAGTAGAAAAAAACAACAGTCAGTTCTTATCTGGGATGTCCCATACTATATGCACACCTCATTTCAAACCATTTTACTGCAGCATTTTTCAGATATGGGACAATACAATGATTTAGAGGGCTATAAAGACACCATTTCTAATAAGTAGAAAAAAACAATAGTCAGTTCTTATCAGGGACGTCCCATACTATATGCACACCTCATATCAAACCATTTTACTGCAGCATTTTCAAGATACGGGACATTATTACACTTTAAATGGCTGTAAAGATCCCATTTCTAATAAGTAGAAAAAAAAAATGGTCAGTTCTTATCAGGGATGTCCCATACTATATGCACACCTCATATCAAACCATTTTACTGCAGCATTTTCGAGATATGGGACATTATTACACTTTAAAGGGCTATAAAGATCCCATTTCTAATAAGTAGAAAAAAACAACAGTCAGTTCTTATCAGGGATGTCCCATACTATATGCACACCTCATATCAAACCCTTTTACTGCAGCATTTTTGAGATATGGGACATTATTACACTTTAAAGGGCTATAAAGACCCAATTTCTAATAAGTAGAAAAAAACAATGGTCAGTTCTTATAAAGGATATGCCATACTATATGCACACCTCATATCAAACCATTTTACTGCAGCATTTTTGAGATATGGGTCCAAATGGTGATTTGGAGGGCTATAAAGACATAATTTCTAATAAGTAGAAAAAAACAATGGGCAGTTCTTATAAAGGACATGCCATACTATATGCACACCTCATATCAAACCATTTTACTGCAGCATTTTCGAGATATGGGTCCAAATGGTGATTTGGAGGGCTATAAAGACATCATTTCTAATAAGTAGAAAAAAACAACAGTCAGTTCTTATCTGGGATGTCCCATACTATATGCACACCTCATTTCAAACCATTTTACTGCAGCATTTTTCAGATATGGGACAATACAATGATTTAGAGGGCTATAAAGACACCATTTCTAATAAGTAGAAAAAAACAATAGTCAGTTCTTATCAGGGACGTCCCATACTATATGCACACCTCATATCAAACCATTTTACTGCAGCATTTTCAAGATACGGGACATTATTACACTTTAAATGGCTGTAAAGATCCCATTTCTAATAAGTAGAAAAAAACAATGGTCAGTTCTTATCAGGGATGTCCCATACTATATGCACACCTCATATCAAACCATTTTACTGCAGCATTTTCGAGATATGGGACATTATTACACTTTAAAGGGCTATAAAGATCCCATTTCTAATAAGTAGAAAAAAACAATGGTCAGTTCTTATAAAGGATATGCCATAGTATATGCACACCTCATATCAAACCATTTTACTGCAGCATTTTTGAGATATGGGTCCAAATGGTGATTTGGAGGGCTATAAAGGCATCATTTCTAATAAGTAGAAAAAAAACAATGGTCAGTTCTTATAAAGGACATCCCATACTATATGCACACCTCATATCAAACCCTTTTACTGCAGCATTTTTGAGATATGGGACATTATTACACTTTAAAGGGCTATAAAGATCCCATTTCTAATAAGTAGAAAAAAACAACAGTCAGTTCTTATCAGGGACCTCCCACACTATATGCACACCTCATATCAAACCATTTTACTGCAGCATTTTCGAGATATGGGACATTATTACACTTTAAAGGGCTATAAAGATCCCATTTCTAATAAGTAGAAAAAAACAACAGTCAGTTCTTATCAGGGACGTCCCATACTATATGCACACCTCATATCAAACCATTTTACTGCAGCATTTTTGAGATATGGGTCCATATGGTAATTTAGAGGACTATAAAGACCACATTTCTAATAAGTTGAAAAACAAATGTCAGCTCCTTTAAGGGATGTCCCATACTATATGCACACCTCATATCAAACCATTTTACAGCAGCATTTTCAGATATGGGACTATATGGTGATTCTTTGGGCTATAAATATCCCATGTCGCTCCCACATTATCTTAAGTGTTCTTAATACCTGTGTATATACAATGTAACTACATGTGTACGTAATATATAACACAGTGTAAGTATACATTGGTATATAGTATCCATGGCTATAATATTTTTGTAACAACCCTCAGAATGGTTTGTGCAAGTACAAATGTATAACAGGACATGTAAATCTACATTTTGTAACAACAATATGTATAAGAGTAATTTGAACCATTTGATCCAGGTGGTGGAGATGGGTGGGTTTAGGGTTCTGTAAAGTGGGAGGAGTTGGTGCACCACTTTAATACCCGTGTACTTACATGGTAACTCCTCAGGAACTGTAGACTTCATTTAAAGTGCAACATTGTGGACACCAACCACATTTTATATGTAAAGCCTAATTTACTTGCCACTGCAGTGTAACATAGGGGTAATTACATAATAAATTGAATATTGCTATTAGTCCTGTTACACATTTGTACTTTCTTACCAATAAATTTTATCACCAATGTCCTGTTGCACATTTGTACTTACACATACCATTCAATGGGTTATTACAAATATGTAGTTACACAAACATTAGAGCTATAGATACTATGTACCAATGTGTACTTACACTGTGGTTACATACTACATACACATCTAATTACTAAGTACACAGGTATTAGGGACACAATATAAAGTGGAACCCCCATTTCTAATAAGTTGAAAAAAAAAAACAATATTTAGTTTGTATATTGGAGGTGCCATACTATATTCACACCTTATATAAAAAAGTTTTACTGCATTTCTAGCATTTTGCAAAGATGTTTTTCTGTTTTTCTGAAATGTATTCTGTTTCAGAGGCCTAGAAAGACCCCATTTCTAATAAGTAGAAGAATACAATGATCAGTTCGTACATGGGACATCCCACAAGCACACCTTATATAAAACTATTTTACTGAAGTATTTGGTGTATAAAGATATTTTACGATAGCAATTTGGGGTTAAAAATCAAGAAAATCCTCAGAAACTCCAGTTTTGAGAACTATTTCAAATAAGTTTAAAAAAAGGCCATTCCTTCTAAAGTTCCTCCTACATTTTAAACACACCTAATGTGAAGTCTGTGTACTGTGGCAGTTTGTAGAAGCATGCATTCATATAGAACAAAACACTCAAATACATTTTAATATTTCCTAATTTTTTGCAACCTATAGAAATGTTTTTTTTCAAATACTTAAAAGAAATAATGGCCTTTTCTTACAAAGTAGCTCATATTCTATCAGCACAGATAATCTGAAGTCTGTGTACTTTGGCAGTTTGTTGCATACATCCAAATTTAAAAATATTATATATATATATATATATATATATATATATATATATATATATATATATATATATATATATATATATATATATATATATATATATATATATATATCAGACTTCAGACTATCTGTGCTGATAGAATATGAGCTACTTTATATATATATTATAGACTGGATATTTTTTCCCCAGTTTTGAGGTTTATATAAACATCAGGTTAAATACATACAGTAGATAAAAATAATGGCCTTTGCATGCAAGGCACTCCCTATTCTTTCAGCAAATATGAAGTCACACACACTTGTCTGTCACACTATACTTCACACACTTTCTAAACACCAAATATGGAGTCTTTGCTCTGTGAAAGTTTAGAGTAGCTTGCATTCAATGGATGAATGGATCATAGCGTATCCCCAGTCTTGTTTCTGGAAATCTCACTTAAAGTTCAGTTCCAACCCTAATCTAATTAAGAGTCAGGAACAATTCATAGTTACAGAAAGGTTTGCTGGAGCAGGATTGACACTGAACTCTGCACGAAGGTAGTATTATTATGTGCCTTTTAAAAATAGTAAGTGTTCCTACTTATGTAGTTAAATAGCATTTTGTTGAATTAGAATACATGTAAGTCCAAACTGCCAAAGTACCCAGATTTTATTTTAGCTGTGCTAATAAAGTAGGAGGTGCCTTGCATGAAATGGGCATCGTTTTCCTCTACTTTTATAAGCTGACATTTCTACATGTCTCAAAGTTATGCAAAGTCTCAGAACTGACTCTGAATGCATGCAGTTCCAGATTGGTAAACTGAAATGTTTTTTATAATGGCTGCACATATTTGGTGATGTCCCTTATGACAATTGTTTATTATTATTATTATTATTATTGGAATAGATAAATGTAATGTTTTATAACTCTATATGTGAAATACTTGCTAGCTCTTAAAAAAACCATACAGTAAAATGTTTTCCGTGGATTTACTCATAGATTTTAGAAAACATTACATTTCTCTATGAGCCTCTGAAGTGAATATACCCTTTATCTTTATAGCCCCCTAAAGCACAATATAGGTCCATATCTCATTAATGTTGCAGTAGACTGGGTTTTATATCAAACCATTATGTGTGCATATAGTATGGGATGTCCCTTATGAGAACTGACCATTGTTTTTTTCTACTTATTAGAAATGGGATCTTTAAAGCCCGTTAAAGTGTAATAATGTCCCATATCTCAAAAGTCCTGCAGTAAAATGGTTTGATATGAGGTGTGCATATAGTATGGGACATCCCTGATAAGAACTGACCATTGTTTTTTTCTACTTATTAGAAATGGGATCTTTACAGCCATTTAAAGTGTAATAATGTCCCGTATCTTGAAAATGCTGCAGTAAAATGGTTTGATATGAGGTGTGCATATAGTATGGGACGTCCCTGATAAGAACTGACCATTGTTTTTTTCTACTTATTAGAAATGGGGTCTTTATAGCCCTTTAAAGTATAATAATGTCCCATATCTAAAAAATGCTGCAGTAAAATGATTTGATATGAGGTGTGCATATAGTATGGGACATCCCTTATAGGAACAGACCATTGTTTTTTTCTACTTTTAAGAAATGGGATCTTTATAGCCCTTTAAAATGTAATAATGTCCCATATCTCGAAAATGCTGCTGTAAAATGGTTTGATATGATGTGTGCATATAGTATGAAATGTCCCTGATAAGAATTGACTATTATTTTTTTCTACTTATTACAAATGGGATCTTTATAGCCCTTTAAAGTGTAATAATGTCCCATATCTTGAAAATGCTGCAGTAAAATGGTTTGATATGAGGTGTGCATATAGTATGGCATGTGCTTTATAAGAACTGACCATTGTTTTTTTCTACTTATTAGAAATGGGGTCTTTGTAGCACTCTAAATCACCATTTGGACCCATATCTCAAAAATGCTGCAGTAAAAGGGTTTGATATGAGGTGTGCATATAGTATGGGACATCCCTTATAGGAACATACCATTGTTTTTATCTACTTATTAGAAATGGGATCTTTATAGCCCTTTAAAATATAATAATGTCCCATATCTCGAAAATTCTGCAGTAAAATGGTTTGATATGAGGTGTGCATATAGTAGATGTCCTTGATAAGAACTGACTTTTGTTTTTTTCTACTTATTAGAAATGGGATCTTTACAGCCCTTTAAAGTGTAAAAATGTCTCGTATCTTAAAAATGCTGCAGTAAAATGGTTTCATATGAAGGGTGCATATAGTATGGGACGTCCCTGATAAGAACTGACTATTGTTTTTTTCTACTTATTAGAAATGTTGTCTTTATAGCCCTCTAAATTGCCACATGGACCCATATCTCAAAAATGCTGCAGTAAAATGGTTTGATATGATTTGTGCATATAGTATGGAATGTCCTTTATAAGATCTGACCATTGTTTTTTTCTACTTATTAGAAATGGGATCTTCACAGCCCGTTAAAGTGTAATAATTTCCCATTTCTGGAAAAAGCTGCAGTAAAATGGTTTGATATGAGATGTGCTCATAGTATGGGACGTCACTGATGAGAACTGACTATTATTTTTTTCTACTTATTAGAAATGGGGTCTTTATAGCACTCTAAATTGCCATATGGACCCATATCTCAAACATGCTGCAGTAAAATGCTTTGATATGAGGTGTGCATATAGTATGGCATGTGCTTTATAAGAACTGACCATTGTTTTTTTCTACTTATTATAAATGGTGTCTTTATAGCCATCGAAATCACCATTTGGACCCATATGTCAAAAATGCTGCAGTAAAAGGTTTTGATATGAGGTGTGCATATAGTATGGGAAATCCCTTATAGGAACAGACTATTGTTTTTTTCTACTTATTAGAAATGGTGTCTTTATAGCCCTTTAAATCATTGTATTGTCCCATATATTAAAAATGCTGCAGTAAAATGGTTTCATATGAAGTGTGCATATAGTATGGGATGTCCCTGATAAGAACTGACTATTGTTTTTTTCTACTTATTAGAAATGTTGACTTTATAGCCCTCTAAATCGCGATATGGACACATATCTCAAAAATGCTGCAGTAAAATGGTTTGATATGAGGTTTGCATATAGTTTGGGATGTCCCTTATATGAACTGACCTTTGTTTTTTTTCTAGAAATAGGGTTGTGATGAGTGGGGCGGGGCCGCGAGCCATGAGAACGGAATGAGGCTAGTGGAGTGACTGGAAATGAGCGACGCCTGCTCTACTCACCGGTCTCGCGTCCCACGGTGGAGATGGAAGGATACAAAAGAGGGGGCGACGACAGTGAACAACGAGAGAGGGCCAGGCCAGGCCAGGCCATGATTTTAGTTTGTGTTTGGTTTTTGTTTGTAAGCGACAGTCGTCCGTGAAGGGCTGTCGCAGTGTTTTGTGTTTATTTTGTTATTAAAAGCCTTATTTGATTGATGGCCGGTTTCCGCCTCCTTCTTCCTTTGAATAAAAAGTTTTGTACTCCGCTATAGGGGTCTTTATAGCCCTCTTAATCGCCATATGGACCCATATCTCAAAAATGCTTTAGCAAAATGATTTTTTGTGTATATAGTATGGGACGTCCCTGATAAGAACTGACCATTGTTTTTTTTCTATTTATTAGAAATATGATCTTTATAACCCTTTAAAGTGTAATAATGTCCCATATCTCAAAAATGCTCTTGTACAATGGTTTGATATGAAGTTTGCATATAGTATGCGAAGTCCCTTATAAGAACTGACCATTGTTTTTTTTCTACTTGTTAGAAATGGGATCTTTAAAGACTTGTAAAGTGTAATATTATCCTATATCTCTAAAAGTCTCCAGTAAAATGGTTTTATGTGAGGTATGGATATAGTATGGGATGTCTTCTTTAAGAACTGACCTTTAATTGCTTCTTTCTCATCATAAAAAAGTGTCTTCTAAATCAATGAATGTCCCATATCTCGTTTTCTACTAATAATTGTAATGCTTTGAAAGGCTGAAAATTATAGTAATACAGAGCAGTCAAGGAAAACAATAAGTTACACGAATATTAGAGCAGATGGGCGAAAAAGGTCGTCATAGATCAAATCTGAACGTATAGATGAAAAGCGCTCTGAAAGCGCGTTCCCTCTCTGTTGTTCCTGCTATTGCCGTAATTATAGTAATACACGCGCATATAAATTTCACTCGCGGCTGGCTTGACGGTGTTTTTCTGAAGTGCGGCTGGCTTGACCGCAGTCTCCTTTGCAGTAAGCGATTTCTGTTCTGCGTCTTCCTCATCCCGTTAAAAAACATGTTACAGTAACCATATTCCTTCCTTTCGAAAAACAAAATTGCACTAACTGTTCGTTACAAGCAGCATTTGCCCTCAGGCAGGTAGCTAACATAAACATATTTTTGCTAGCCTACCTGCTGCAAAATTACACCATTTGTACAAGACCTACAGGTAGAGCAATTATATCCAGTGTAATTTATCACTTACCACTATCTTGTTTTTTTTTTTTTTTTTCTTATCCTCCTCTTCCTTTCTCTTCTGGCTTTCTGAAGCATAATTCCGCTTCATGACTGCCGAGGAGGTTTTGTATTTTGCCGGTAGCAGAGATCACGTGTAGGCTGGCTGCTGTTCGCAACTACTGAGAGGGGCCCCCTTGAGGGGGATCCCGATAACAGTGTCATTACATGTTACTGCATTGACAATGAAAGGGGCGCTCAAACAGTGTCGTTGCATTTTATTCTTAACCAGTCGTTGTCTTGGGGCCCCAGGCCAGCTCGGGGCCTCAAGCAATTGCTTGGTTTGCCTGCCTTGTCGCGACGGGCCTGGTAGTGCCAGTAAAGAAGATTAAGTAGTAGGCCAAAAGGAGGAGTAGGACAAAAAATGGACATGTTGTTGCGAAAGTTTTCAAGAGCAATAAGTGAATTAAAAAAGCCATCATTACCCCACCAGCCCAAGACAGCTTACCTGTAGTACTCTATGAATGAAGTTTTATCCGTGATTACTGTCAAATCCACTTGCACCTTCCTTGTGTGTGGCATGGCTGTCAGCTGCTGAATAATGTTGTTGGCCATCTGCTGCATGGAGCGCAAGGTTTGGGTGTAGTTTCCGTGTGGAGAAAATATCTCATCCAACCACTCCAGGTGTTCTTTCAACCCAACCTGCATACTACCCAAGAGTTTCCCACCTGAGACAGGAGACAAGAAAAGTGTTGCTCACCAATACAAGGTTAATAGTGCCGATCGGCCCCACTGGAGCCGAAACAAATGGCTGTTTCCAATGAATTCTCTATGGGAGCAGAAGGCATGCACAGGGGATCATAAGAAGTAAAGTACCAAGAGTGACAGAAAGCGGAGAAAATCTTTAAGGAAGAAAATACAAGACTGTTGATTTCCTTAATTATTATAGATATTTGGGAATCCAATCAATATTGGACCAAATTGACTTTCATTGCGTAGACACAGACAACCACAACACAGAGACATTTTTCAAGATATCTTCATTGTTATGACTTATTAAAGGACAAGAAATGGATCAGCTAGATAACTTTCTCAAAATAAGGTTTAGATTAAAAACATAAAAATGTTATATACTCTGATAAATGGCAGAAGCGGTATTATTTTTTTTATTTTTTTTTAAGTCGGACCATCCATTATTAATGATTTCTGGGCTAAAATCTTTCCAGAAAGTAATGAACAAGTTTGCAGTCAGCTTCTTTAGTCCCCAATCACAGTGATCTTGACAGATTCACTGAGGCTGGTGGAGAATCAATAATGCTTTCAGGAGTATTTTGTCAGGTCACCTCTGAAATATTACTTCTATCCACATGCCACTGTGTAGAGTTATTACCATTAAATATTCTGTGCTTATTTCTTTAAAACACTAGAGTCGGCTTGAGTCGATGTCGGAGATCTGTCCATGTATCGACCTGTCTGTAATAACCGAATGCTACACAACCCTGAAAGGTTCAATTGTGAAAAAAGCTTTTGACAAGCCATAATATATTTTGTAAACAACTTTTACATGAGAATGCAGATACTTTATGGTAATTAGCTACCAATTTTATATAAACACGTTATCCAGCCAGAGTAAGCTACACTAGACTGGATTAATGGTACATAATGTGTATCTGATTCGTTTTTTAAAGTGGTTATGAGACATCAAATCATTTATATAATTCATCAGCACAGTATATCAGCTGATAATTGTTTTTATTCCCTCTTGTTAAAGGCCTCCATCCCGCTTTTCTGGTAAACCTCTCTTATTCTTGCCAATAATTGCTCGTTCTGCTTTTGTTGCAGTGAATTGCAACATGTGGCTCTTTTGAATAATTGCTGTATAACTAATAATTACGAGATGGTGGATGCATAAATAAGATTCATAAAGATTAAGATTCAAAAAGGACTATCATTTATACATTAGAGTCACTTCCCTTGGGGAAGGTAAGGATATACTGCATGAAATAGGGTTAGAAGCATGCAAAATGCCAATCACTATACCCATTTATTCACTGTTGCAACAGCTATTTTATGGCACGCAAGTTGCAACTATATGCAGGAGGCGTTTATAAAGCCTGGAAGTTTGAAAATGTCCACCTCACTTTCCCAATAACTTCAACATAAATGAATTCAGTTGTGCAATCAAGCTTGGTTTTCAGACACGGTTCTCTTTGCCTTTCAATTTTAAGAAAAAAAAAAAAAAGTCCACTGAAGCTGAAATTGGATTTATGCAGCTGTAGTGAAGCCAATGGCTGTTTGTTGTTCTCACATTCTGAATGTTGTTTTAGCTACAGCAAACAGTGAAAAGTCTGTTCAAGACAGCTTATTTAGATCAAATTGTTCAACCGTGAAGCAATGCATTATGGGCCAGTGAGCCAAACATACACTGGCAGATAATGAGAGTGACAGCAGGGAGCTCTTGGAGGCAGTGTATTAGAAGAACAGAGGTTGTCACCTCATGCCAGCAGGTAATGAACATCATGGTTGTATTAGGAGAAATGTTCTGCCAGCCAGACAAATTCTCTGTTTGTCACACTCAACCTGCCATATGTTGAATTACACAGCCCTCCAATCCAAGACATACCGCTGGAAACACTGTTTGATTTAAATATAAAAGTTCTCAGTGTAAAGATGGAAAGGAAAGATCTTGTAAGCCTGCACCTAATCCACAATGATTGCAACGACAAAAAAAAAAAAAAAAAATGAAATCATTTGAAACATTTAGTCAATATTTCATAATTTTCCTGAATACATAATACATCAATACACTGTAGAGTAATTCGTGTATCTGTAGATCTTTTAAAATCAAACTGAAAACTTTTTAAGAGCTACAATGCTCACAGTAACGTCCTAACCCTAAGTTTGAACAAAAATAAATTTGATAAAAAAAATTATAAACCTATAACATTTCAGCCAGGAGTCAAAATTATGATTATGACTGATATGTGATTATATACATTTCTAGACACCTTATGATTCTAATTGTTTACATTTTTTGAAAGCACCATGTTTTTATGTTGAAACATGCATTACTCATATTTATTTCATTAAATCATTCTTTTGAGGTTTAACCATCCCATTATGCCGTTTCATGACCTCTTGAAATGATAATTAAGAATTTTCTTAAACTATTTATTTAAGACTTTTTAATCACCTTAAATTTTAAATGAATGAACGAGTTAATGAATAAATGAATGAGTGAATTACTTTTTAAGGACCCGATGGGACCCTGGCAAAAAAAAATATTTAGCAAATATTTACCTATTAATTTTTATTAATACATGCAAATTACACAGAAAATTGCCAGTGGTCATGCAAACAAATTGTTAAATGACAGATTTTTAATTGGATTTATTAAAAGCTTAATGTTGTGACACAACACAATTGTGAAACTAATCTAACTGGTATGCTCTTCAGAAAACATAATGACCAAATAAAAAGTGCATTCAAATCACTGTGGAACTTACAAACTTCACTGCAAATATATGGTGAACAACACATGGCCCAGCACTACTGCATCTCACATTACGAGTAAATACACTGTTTTGAACAAAGATACAAAGATGAGTCCTGATATGTCACAAAAACAAGAGCACACACATACATACACACACACACAAACACAAACACACACTCGGAAGTGGTCTGTTGATAGTCGCTCAGTGGTGGGTGTCCTACCCACACACATTCTGAAAACCTCAACCATTCTGTGATCATCAAGACTCTTACAAACATTTCCAGCAGACCAGTGAATGTGGATGCACGAGCGGATATGAATATAGATTTTTAACCCACTTTAATGCAGAACAGATATTCCCAGTGTTGTGGTATGCTGTTTTCCCTTGCCAGCTGGATGTGTTTACATCTAGAAAGGTTTCTAGAGTCTATCTTTAACTTAAAATTTAAGTTAAAGAGGGGACAATCACAATGACTACAGCTTTAAACTCACAGAGATGAAGCCTGTAGAAGTGCTTCACTCCTGCATTTATGGGTTTTTGTGTGTGTCACTCATCACAGGATACACTCATACTCCAGCAGCACTGAAAAGCCCCCGAGGTCCCGGGCTCTTATGCAGCATGTAACAGCATGCAGCATGTAACAGGCAAAATTTAGATTTCGTTTTAATCACAGTGTTCCTTGTAATGAAATAAGGCAGCATGATGAGTGACAGGTGAAGGAAGTGAAACTCTTACCAGACGGCCAATGCCACCCAGTGTGTGATTGGCTTTATGAATGGAGTAAGTCAACTGGTAAACTCCATCATTGGTTTAGCTGTTTCCATAGAAACCCACGCCCACCGCTGAACTGTGAGGAGAAAAAAACAAAACAAGCCAGAACAATGGTTTGTGTTACACATGGAGTTTCATATTAATAAAACAATAAAAAGTGGATTGATTTAAGATAAGTGTGGAAATATTTGTATATTTTCATGACCATTAAGCAGATTTATCCCCAAATTTTCAATTAGTCTCAATGGTGATTCTGCAATTATTAATATACAATCCCTAATTTTTACAGCAAAAAAAAAAAAAAAAAACAGTATTATATATTTTTTTATAAATAAAATAGACCAATACAGTCATGCCCACAAATATTGGCACCCTTGGTAAATATGATCAAATAAGGTTGTGAAAATTCATCTGTGTTGTTAATCCTTTTGATCTTTTATTTAAAAAAGTTCACAAAAATGTATCATTTCATTGGATAATGAGAATTTTAAATGGGGGGAAATATCATTATGAAATAAATGTTTTTCTCTAATACTCGTTGGACACAATTATTGGCACCTCTAGAAATTCTTATGAGTAAAATATCTCTGAAGTATATTCCCATTCAAATTCACAATTTTGAGCACTCCAGCATGATTATAAACATGAAATCATCCAGCTCTGGCTTCGTAGATTCTAGTGTGAAATCTGAGTAAATATTTCAAAGCAGTCTCGAGAATTGTACACTGCTCCGTTGAGTCATAACAGCCCAGCAACCAGTCTGCTTACTCTCTTTTCCAGACAGCATCAGATCAGCTTCATTAAACAACCTCATCAGAGCCACGTGTGCAGACCGTCAAGCATTTGGGCCTCTCAGTCCAACTCAGTCAGCAAGGGATTGAACCCATCCCCTGCCAATCCTTATGTTAGAAGCATTATAAGTGAGACACAGTCCAAGTGTGTTATTTCATCTGCTTCTGGAAAAATGCTTCTTGGATTAGGTATGTATTTGATATACGAAATGTATTGATTATGCAGTAGCGGCACATACTAAGCTACTTAATTTAATAACAAGAACAGCGTTTAAGTTGAAGAGTTTACTTATTTTTTCTCAACCTGGCAATCACATGCATGACTTGAATATCTTCTTTTCTTTGATGGCTTCAGCAGAGAGGCTATTTTTCAGACTGACAAAAGCAAAAACAGTACACTGGCTGACTGTGGATCACAAGAGACTGTAACATAAATATATTCAGACTGTTATTATGTATATATAATATGATAAAGCCATCTATTTATCTGTCCATCTAATTATCCATCTATACATCAATATATCCATCCGTTCATCCATATATCCATCTATCATCCATACATCCATCTCTATATCCATCCATCCATCACCCAGAGCACCTCATAAATGTGTATCATTACCTTCGCAACCACCTCTAGCAACGATATAGGAAACTATATAACCAAAACGCACAGAAAAGACTTCAACCACACAAGGGACATAACCTTGAAACGGTTTCTCAACTTTCCTTTTCTAGTTAATTATTAAAATAAATGAATAAACACACGTTTAAAGAGGAGGATTAGAAAAACTCAAGGCCAGTTTAAACACGCACAAAACACAAGGATGTCAAAGTCATTATTGGATGAGGGCTTATATTAACAAAGCAGCAGGCGATTTATAAATTTATATTTCTTATTTTTTCCCCTTTTAAATTTTTTGGCAGAGTAAACATGGTCTCCTCCAGAAAATTAACTTGAATCAATAACTAGTCCTAGAATGACTCTGATGCGCTTTTTTTTTGCTCACTTTCATTGCTTATTTTAAGGAAAGATTTGAATGTCTATGCCTGCACTAATTTGGCATTCATGTCATGATTTATTTCTCTTGTACCTGTCCATGTCATTAGTGCCATTACTAAGTGACTCAAACTTAAAAATGAGACAAAACTAACTGAGTTGCCAAAGGATGTGTGTGTGTGTGTGTGTTGGTGAGAGAGAGAGAGAGAGAGTGTGTGCGTTCGTTGGTGTGGGGGCAGGTTCCCCCAAGCATGATAGATTCCAGGTTTTTACCTTATATCATTACTAGAACTCCCTCAGGCCAGCAAGCATTACTGCTCCCATTAGCCGGTGAGTGCGAGCCCAGCTCTCACCCTCTGAATCCAGCACATTGCTGAAATCACTGCTCATCTGGTTACATTTCACTTATGACCTGCACCTACCCATTAATTAAAGTGCCAAAGCAAGTAAGGTGTAAATTTGAAGGTAATGATTGGGTATAGTGTCTGTGAGATGAGAAAATTAGACAGGTCTCTAAACTTGAAAAAGTGCAAAGATTTAGGTTAAATAGTTTTTAAAGACCCCTTCAGGGTGGATCATACAAACACTATGTTCATATTAATCAATCCAGTCTATGCGTGAAGATGCCATTAGCGAATAAAACACATTTGCACCTACATTAACAACAGGCTGTTTTTGCTACTGTAGCTTACAGATTTTAAATGTTAATGACATCGGTTATGACCAAATATTTAAAAACATCAGATAATTTGACAATTTTATGACTAGGCAATATTAGTTAAAACTTCAAAATGTCATGAGGAGCAACTCCCTGAAAATATGATCTACAAATCTTTTCTGATGAAGAAACCTTTCTTTACCCTTGGGAGATATCATCAGGAAACATGGTGTTAGCTTTCACTGTTATGCTGATGATACTCAGCTCTATATTTCTTCGCGGCCTGGTGAAACACACCAATTTGAAAACCTAATGGAATGCATAAGTCGATATAAAAAACTGGATGACGAGTAATTTCTTACTGCTAAATTCTGAAAAAAAAAAACAGAGGTGTTAATTATAGGACCTAAAAACTCTCCATGTAATAACCTAGAACACTGTCTAAGACTTGATGGCTGCTCTGTCAAGTCTTCGTCATCAGTTAGGAACCCAGGTGTGCTATTTGGTAGCAATCTTTCCTTAGAAAGCCACATTTATAGCATTTGTAAAACTGCATTTTTCCATCTCAAAAACATATCTAAATGAAGACCTATGCTCTCAACGTCAAATGCAGAGACATTATTAATTCATGCTTTCACGACCTCAAGCTTAGATTATTGTAATGCTTTATTGGGTGGTTGTTCTGAACACTTAATAAACAAATTCCAGCCGGTCCAAAATGCAGCAGCTAGAGTTCTTACAAAAACTAGCAAGTATGACCATATTAGCCTGGTCCTGTCAACACTGCACTGGCTCCCTATCAAACATTGTATAGATTTTACAATCTTGCTTATTACTTATAAATAGTGAGCTCTTATTGCACTATAGTCCTCCATGTCCACTGCGTTCTCAAAACTCTGGCAATTTGATAATACCTGGAATATCAAAGTCAACTGCAGGTGGCAGACCTTTTTCCTATTTAGTTCCAAACTTTGGAATAACCTACCTAACATTGTTCGGGAGGCAGACAGACTGTCAGTTTAAATCTAGATTAAAGAACAACCTCTTTAACCAGGCTTACACATAACACACTAACAACATTTCTAATATTCAAATTCGGAGGATTTTTAGGCTGCATTAATTAGGAAAACCGGAAGCTGGAGAACTTCCCATAACACACAATGTACTTGCTACATTATTATAAGAATGGCATCTACGCTAATATTATTCTGTTTCTCCTCTCTTATTCTGTGGTCACCGTAGCCACCAGATCCAGTCTGTATCCAGCCCAGATGGTGGATCACTTCTACAGCCCTGAATGTCAGCAGAGACCGCGATGGAGTTTTGGTTCCTTGCTGCTGTCACCTCTGACTTGCTTAGTTGGTGACGCTTAGTTTCCAGCGATATCCTCGACTTGATTGCACAGATACTATTTAAACTCGATTAAGCTGTAAAAAAATAACAGCAAGGATTGATATCACCGCAAGAGATGGGAGATCCTTCTCTAATCCGCTGGAGGACTAGACTAGAATCATCCAATGTTTCAGTAAACACTCAAGTAATCCCACTGAGCACTGACAGAGGGATGCAGGATAAAAGTGTCCTTTAAACGCCTAATATGCTCAAATGTGCAAATGACAGCCACACTATCTCTCTAAGCTGCACCATCAGATGCTGTTCTGAAGCTGGCTATGAGTTACAGAGATAGTTCCTGCTGAAACGACCCACTGTGGCTGAATCTTCACCCATCAGCCATCTCTGCAGGGGTTTAATGGGGTCAGCGCTGTCATTAGAGCTCAGAGCACGACTAACTGAAAAGAACACTCATTTATGATTAGCAAAAATTGAGATAAACTAGAAAACTGTGGAGAATGGGGTGGAAGAGGCTAATGTTATTCTGTAAATGAGAGAACTGACTTCTAATGTACACGACTGTCTGTAGGTAGAAAATAGCAAGTGAACTGAACCACTCTGACTGGATGAAAACTATTCTGGTGGTGTTTAATTAGATAAAAAATAGACAAATGTAATATAATGAAATGTATATTGTGGTAAGAGTTAGTCAGCTCTCTCCCATGAAAAAAGTCTCCCTAAACTCTACAACTCATCTAAATATTTAAAACTTAATACAAAATATTGTAAATAATATGATCAATATACAACATTTACTTATAGTCAATGAAGTGAACTTCAATAGAAAATTCAGCTCTGTCACCATTTAGGAGAAATAATGGCAGTAAGTTAACAGGCATTGTCTTAAAGCCGCAAAACTCCAGTTTGGGTTTTATACAAGTCTTTAAGAGAGCAAATAACTTACAATAGAGTGTGATAGGATGCACATACACAAGAAACAGGGTTAAGCTGGATCTGAGCAGCATCATGCAGCAGCACACAGCATGACAACTATAGCCCTGTGTGTAGATCTGGAATGTTAACTCAATCAGGGCTTAAACTTTTATGACTGTCACAAGTTTAAGCTGAACGTTCTGCCAATTCAATTTAGCAAATTAGCAAAAACATTTGTTCTCTTTTATTGACATAATGAAAAGTAAACGGTGTGAGCAGTGCGCCAACTCTCAATGCTCAGGAGGTATGAAATTGATTTAGAGGTTCTCCTGAGGGTATGAACTGAGCTTCAGGTCAGGTAATGATATTGTCCCCCCCCCCCCCCCCAAAAAAAAAACACATGGTCCATATCTCACATGTAACCATGATCCACCAACAGACTTTGTGTATAAGAGATGCTCACATGTTTTCATGCGCGTTCATTAATTGGACATATTGAGTCCTGTGACAGGTGTGTGGTGGTTAGCAGGGAATACATTTGAGCAACATCCAGCTCGATGAGAGCACAGGTAAAGGAGGATTAATTCTCACAAAATTAGAATTGAGTTTCCTACTTATTTCCTGCTAATCGGAGCTGAAAGCAGCAGTTCGAGCTCTGAGGCCACAGCAAAAATTTGACAGCAAAAAAAAAAAAAAAAAATTGCCATATGCAATATTATTTAAATGTTTCTACGGGAAGACACTTATGTTTACCAAGGCAGAATTTATTTGATCAAAAGTACAGTATAAACACCAAAGTTCACATGAACATTTATTTAAACCTGAAATGATTAGTAGCATTTTAAGTGTCTTTACTGTCACTTCTGCTGAATTGAATGCATCCTTGCTGGAAATAAGTATTAATTTTTATTGAATCTGCATCAACATTTACAGTAGTGACATGCAAATAATGTATTCAAAACAATATCCAAAAACCATGAATAAAATCAGTTCCTGTGTATCCTAGTCAAGTGGGTCCAAAACAAAGTGAATGTGCTCACTTTAAGACCGAACCGGTGATAACAGCAGCCCATGTGACACAGCAGGTGCCGGGCCTTTTGACTTCCTCAGGTCAGATATGTGGAGAGCACCATCAGGCTCAAGCCCAGACACACCACAGACACACAGGCAGGAAAGATCAGAGACTGCCAAACATGGAGCAGACTGGCAGATCAAACAGGAAGTAGACGGATTCATCTGTTGTAGGGTTGCAATTCAAGAACAAGTTTATTTGATTACATTTTCTTTATCAGCATTTTTGTCTTACTTTTCAAAAGATCATCAGAAAAAAACACTATATTAGATTAAATAAAAACTAAAAATAAATAAATAAAAACTTTCAGAAAATATATTGAATTAAATGTGTTCTTCGTAACCTATTGGCAAATAGTTTTGTCTCGTTTTAGGCATAAACCTAACAAAACTTAGTTTTAACTTAAATAAATGCATTAAACAAAAGGCTTTAAAACAAGACAACAATACAGATTTAGTTGCAAATGTTCTGATCTGCACTACTACTATACTGTACATAGTTATTTGTGCATTATTGGTGACGAGGAAAGGCATTATGTTTTCCTGAATGGTGTCTATTTAGACAACTGAAAAACAGAGGTGTCCGCATCTCTCAGAGGTTATGGATCTTGACGATGTGCTTGTTTGTGTTCATGGCAGCTGTGGGTGGATAAATCACATGATGGCTGTTATGATGGTGAGATTGTGCCACATCACCACGGTTACTCACATGGACTGAGGCAAAACAGAAACGTTCAGCTATACTTGAACACCATGTGATCAAAGTGAAGCACAAGAGCTCTGGAGTCCTGTGATCCAGGGCTAACAGAAGGACAGCCAGATATTAGATATAGATATCTGAGATATTAGATATATTATTAAAAAAAAAAAAAAACACTGAAAAGGACTACTGCTAATTTTTTTGCTGAACAAATACCTCTCTGTGATTTTAAAATGTCAATTTTAGTCAAGGACCAAAAGTGTGGCTATGCCAGATTGCATAAAATTTCACAATAAATAATCGCAGCATGCTCTTGGGAAAATCAGATCAAAATTACTCAAATCACTAAAGGGTGGTGTGTAATATTTTTAATGCCCTATAAAGAACTTGAATTTATATTCCCAAATCCAAATTGAAGAATTAGAATAGTTGTGTAAAAACACTAAAAGGCCAAAAAATTTTATAAAAAAAGTGAAAAAGACCCCAAACCCAGGAAATTGAGTGAGTGAGGGAGTGAAGTGACATTCAGCCAAGTATGGTGACCCATACTCAGAATTTGTGCTCTGCATTTAACCCATCCGAAATGCACACACACAGAGCAGTGAACACACACACACACACACACACACACACACACACACACACACACACACACACACACACACACACACACACACACACACACCCGGAGCAGTGGGCAGCCATTTATGCTGCAGCGCCCGGGGAGCAGTTGGGGGTTCAATGCCTTGCTCAAGGGCACCTAAGTCATGGTATTGAAGGCGGAGAGAGAACTGATCATGCACTCCCCCCACCCACAATTCCGTCCGGCCCGAGACTAGAACCCACAACCCTTCGATTGGGAGTCCAACCCTCTAACCATTAGGCCACGACTTCCCCCAACACAAGCGAAACGTTACTCAAATAGAATTTAACAATAATGTGTATTGCATCCACCACTGTCTGCAATTTCATATTATTTCACATTGTTATAATATATTATTCAAATATTACCATACTTTTCCAAAACAAAACATTCACATTGGTTCTACTGCTCTGTACATTTATGTAAAGAATTCTCATTTTTGTTTCTTCTATGAAATCAAAGTAGAAACACCTGAGAAAAAAAATTGTCCCATGGATTGTTATAAGAGGAAGTTTAACAACATTAAACTTAACTTCCTGCCAGTGAGAGCTAAAAAGAGATGGGGGGGGGGGGGGGGGGTGACTACTCAAGAGGGCAAGCATGAAATAAATATTTCATATTCATACACTTCCTTACAAAAAAGCACTATATGGTATTATCAATCAATCAATCAATCAATCACTTTATTTATGAAGCGCTTTAAAAACATTATTGGACCAAAGTGCTTTATAGAAAAATAAGTCATACAAGACATAAAATACAACTAAAAGACATTAAGAGATCACACACCCCTGAGATGGTACAGGAAATATGTTCAGAAGAAATTGATTTCAAATAAGCACTAGCAAGGGAATTTAACTGAGACAAAGTTTTAACAAGCAGTTTATTTTAGAATGAGAGATGAAACAAACTTGTGTTGCTGCTTCATTGATTTCCTCAAGTAACCCAGAGAAATGTGACCTTGAACGAGGCATGATATATACTTTATGATAAAAACCCCAGAAGAAATATATACTAAATCAATAAGCAAAATGCTCCTCTGTACAAATCACCCTGTAGAAACTGTCTTTTTAATGGAGATCTGACCCACCAGACATGTCTGTGTTTACCAGACACTACATTTATAGTTCAATTAAATTTATCTCACGTTTTTAGATCGAAGTCCCAGAATGCTGAAGGTACAAAATATATTATTTCATAATTAAAGTGTGGTATTCTTGTCTTAAAGGTAACAAATTTGGATTATAGGAACAAATAAGAATATGCATATAAAGAACAAGTCACAGAAGTCAGCTTCTACACAGTTGCCGAGTCGAGAGAAACCTGTCATCCAATTACAAAATTACTATTCACACCAAATTTCTTCCTGCATGTTCCACTACTACACCTACAAGAAAAGGCCACTGCTACAGCGGATTACTCAGAGGGGAGGCTGGGGCAAGTTGTCACATTGTAATATTACATGTAAGTTTATTTCAAATTCATTAGGCACGTGTCTTAAAAATGTCTTCGAACACTTCTTGCCCAGAAAAAGGAAAATAAAGCATGTTGGACATGCTGTCACACTACATGGTAAAAACCTGCTGTTCACTGACACTGATTTGAGATGATTGGGCTACTAAAAAGTCATCTACTGTACAACATGTATTTAGTGGTTTATTTAAAATGTACCCTATTACAGGGTATTAAACAGGTTTTCAGATTAATTTAAACAGCAAATCAAAACTGACAAAAAAATAAATTAAACGGTCTTCAAAAAAAGCAGATAAACTAGTTAACTTGTTTTACAAACTGTCATACAGATAAGAATAAACTACAAAAATAAGACAATTTAACTTAAAATTAAGCTATTTTCAGGTCTTTTTCGTTCATATCAAGTTGGGGCAGTCTAATAAAATGTCCAACTCAGGTTTACTTCATTTAAGCAATTAATACATTTTCTTGAGCTAAACAAGAAGGGTTGATATTTTACACTATATTTTATTTTTATCTATTTATTTATAGACTAACAAATTGCTTAACTCACTTGTTAGCTTCATTCTGAAAAGTGTTTATTGCCCTGTTAGTCTGTGACAACTTGCCCCGTGTAGTGTAATACAAATCTCCAATTGTGGTCAAGAGTGTAACAGTGTAGATGTTCAATGGCTTCTTTTTGTTGTTGTTAAAGTATTTGTCTATATAGAAACTTACTTTCAAAAATAAACCTAATTTTTTTTAAGGTTCTTCCCTTAAAATAATTCTTAGAAAAATACACTTGTCCAGAGAACACGGCTCAAAAGTTAAGTTAAAATGTACCGTCATTATAGCCGCCTAACCTTTAAATGTGTGTCAGTTGTTCACTCAGCAGCTATAGTAAAAAATGATAATATTTACTTTTAGTTTTCCGTCGGTCTCCCCTCCAGCTCTCACCTGCTGATAGCTGGCGTCCTCCGGTTGAAAAGTTTTATCAACTGTCTGGAAATTAAAATTAAGATGCGGCAAATTGTGCAGCCAGTAGGTCCACCATAGTGCCATGTAGTCCTGATGGGATAAGGCCATCCCGGACGAGAAACTCAAACACACCGCTGATTTCTGGAGACAGGAGCGCTCCGGTAATCCTCACCGTTCACTCAAAAACAACACCGCAGGAAAGTGTTTCCCCTTTCTTATTTGGCTTAAAAGGATGCATAACACTAGGGTTTAGCGTGAGTGTGTGCGTGCAGTGATCAGCTTGGACGCCTCGGAGCGCCCTGACACTGACTGACTCCACGCGCCTCTCCTCTCCCGCGGCTGCGCAACACGCACGCGCGCGTCCACGGCACTGACCATCACTCTAGACAAGTTGTAAACGCACTTAAGATCAATGTGTAAAAAGTAGACTTTTCCAGTTAAGGTGCTATAAAATGTGCTACTAAAAAGTTTAAATTTATGGTGCACATACAGTCAAATAAATCTCACACACAAAATAATAAATCAACGAGTGAGTCTGTATACACAGAAAAAGCCTATAGTGCTTTTGTGATCTTAAGACTTATTTATTTAAAATATGAATGCGTAATTCGAAGAAAAGCATCTGACATTTTTAGACTGAACGTCGTTTGTCAAACAGTGAGTGCCATTAACTATTTCACTCATATTCAATATTGACATCTGGTGGATAAAAAGAGCACCTCACCCAAAAATTGTCCTATTCCAGGGCTTTCAAACCTTCCCAAACCGAAGGACCCTTTCATGTCCACAAACTGTGCTGGAAGATTACATTTAAATGTCGTACTACACTACCCACAATTCTGAAACTAAATCCACAAATCAGAGACATTTAGTTTACTGAGGAAACAGGGTGTATATATATATATATATATATATATATATATATATATATATATATATATATATACATACATATTTCTAATGTATTGTATTTTTATACTTACTGGCAACGACTGTTAAAGACTAGTTCTAGTCATATGTAATAAATAAATAAATTTATAAAATAAAAATAGTGTAGAGAACAAACCTTTTTCAGGGTAGTGCTTATGTTACCCACAATCCTGAAACAAAATGTAACAATCAGAGAAGTTTCTCTTACTGTGGAAACGAGATTAATTTGAAACCATTATTTGTTTTTTAATAATAAATATATTTGTAATGTATTGCATTTTAAGCTCACAGATTATGACTGCTATAGTAATTTAGTACATAAAAACCTTAGAAAACAGTATTAAAGTTGTGAGTAAAAATAAAGTGATCTAGGACATTTATACAGTGTGTGTCAATGTCAAGACTATAAGTCTTTCCCTCATAGCCTTGTTTTTATTTATTTGTTTTTTAATTGAATACGGTGTCTAACCTGACTAAGGTCTAAACACAGGAACTTTCTTATACCCAGTACCAGTAACAGTAACAAAAATTTCATCTGAAATGTTCTGAAATCTAGTTCGACAAAAGAGAACATAATGAAAACACTACTGAGAATACTTCAGGGCCAAAACATCACTGTCAATTACAGATACACTGTATTACACAGAACTTGATGGGATGAATAGCACATTGCACTATAAAAGAAGTCAAGTACACTGTCTTGTACCTTTGGCTTGGAAATTCATAGAATGAATAGAAAACAGGAATGAAACAGGCCAACATTAATGAACTGAGGTTATTAAGCCAAAGTATATAACATTTTAATCATGCATGTTGAACACACTTTTAAAATGTTTCAAACAAATTCTGCACACTCTATGTCATAAAATGTCATGATACAGTATAGATGTGGGTGGTAAATTATTTGTTGAGCCTGTGATCTTGTACCGAGAGGTGGCAGTAGCACATAACAAGTCAAAGAGAATAAAGATAAGAAAAAGTAAAGAGTGAATAACCATAAAAAGATCTCCCACACCTTAGTGCACTGAGAAATTAACATTTTACTTCTTGTTAATTAAAGGACATGTCCATAAAATGACAGTCTTTTTTATTATATATGCATGCTATGAATCATTGCAGTGATATGGAATCTCAAGGCTGCTGTTTCTGTAGGCTATGAGCTCAGTAGTCTCAGCCTCCAATGTCACTCCCACAGACCGTTGGCTAAACATCTGATGCATATTGGACACAAAAGTGGAAATGCTTCAGGAGTGTCAAAGTCGCATAGACAGTATAAGAAATGGACATAGCGACCCCATTGGATTCAACGGAGACAAGTGAAGTCAATTAGAAGCACACACTTCCTGGGGGTCGGGCATACTGCGCAGACTCAAACTGAGCTTGATGACTTAGATGTCAGGTGAGCAACCTGTCTGACAATTGTAAGTCTTCTAATAGTTGTGCTAAGAGAAATCTGAATCACCCACCGAATCTTGCAGACGTTGTTGAATAATTTTGGACGCTCTATGGGCTTCTCCCTTGACTTTATGCCTCCACGTCCCCCCGATTGCCTCATAGACAGTAAAAGATTGCCTGCGAGCTTCTCCTCCTGTCCATTCGGTAATTTCTCTACTGTGCGACAGAGAGTCGCAGGTTATGACGCAATCGTTAGACTATTTTTTACAAAAACTGCTTCTACGGGGCCACAGCGTAAGATACAAGGTAATGGGGCCTCTTATACATTTTCGTGTTTCTTTAGAAATAATAAATGGACAAATGGAGTCTTTAAATGCCTTAGATGTAAATTTATTCGCTGTCAAAGTGACACCAAAATGAATGGGAGTCAATGGAATGCTAACAGCAGGTGGGGGTCCGCTAGCCAATGGCGACGCCCAGGGGTGCTTCAATAAAATATGAAACCCTGCCCCCCTGCAAAGTCGTCATCGGATTGGTTAAATTCTACAGGATTTCCGCGAGACGTATGTGTCGCGTTCTTTATGTTGAGCCTGGAAACAAAGATACTGTGACAATGAGCCCTTATCAGGATTAACTAAACACTGGATTTCAAGAGTATGTATGTGAAATATTTAAAGTTCGTGGCATAGAATCTATAAAATACATACCAGAGTTTTACACACCGGTCTGTTATTGTGGCGACATGTGACGATGAACGAAATTAACCGTGATCGGTTGTTTAACATGTCGGTCAAACGCTCTTCAGTCTGAAGTTCTGGCTACGCGAGACTATGAGTTCAGTGACATGGACATTGTGAAGAATGTAAGAAATGGTTTGCGCTATTAGCTGTATATTGCATATATGTCGCATTTGGCACATCGGGTTTCAAGGTCATCCATGCAAACCTGCCATACAGTTATTTTTGATTACAGGTCTGATTAACTTAAATATAAATTGCTTGTCTGAATGTGATGACCTTCCTTTATAACAATTAAATGACAAAGTCTGTACCGACAAGCTACAGAGCTATGCTCTTACTAAACATAACTAATTATTATGACCCATGACCTTTTCTACACATAATTGAGTTTGTCAACACGTACACTATAGCTGTTCTGGTATTCAAACGAGCTTTCATATCTCATTTGCGTCATTTTTCTCTGTTGCTCCCTGAATTGACTTTATGAAATTATGACAATGTCCCAAGACACCACAGGATGAATTTGCATAATAAACATTTTCATAAAGGTTGTAGCTGACATCAGCACAATGACTCTGAGAGGAATTCTCTCCTCATCACCTGCCGTTATTACAAATTAATCCTCCAATTCCTGAGCCAGCTGTGATGGTTTGCATTTGATGTTCAAAACAACGTATAGTGATATTAAGGAGTCTTTCCTATTTGGTTATTGCTTCTTGGGATTTGGAATCCTAAATCCTTCTGTGGTGCAACGCTATATGTCTACGCTATATGTCTTTAATCAATTGATATTTGAGTACTTCTGCTAATATGTTTAATTGATGAAAGTGTGCCATTACTAGACCCAGTCCTCAAAGAACACTATAGCAAACAACACAGCAACATGACAAAAAACATTTTGACTTGCAACTGCATGCAACCGCTCAAACTCAGCATTCACATTAACACACAAGATATTCAACAGAGTGACGAATCACTAAGGAAATTAAGGAAATCATTAAGGAAAAGGACGCTAAGAAAAGGTGTATCATGCTTCTGCTTTCTTTTTCCTATGTTCAATGGCCATTCACTGTTCAAACTTGATGCATATTGCCGATGGCTGTGCATTCATTTTTCTAATTCTAATTCTTGGTTTAATATTTTAATTGCCGAAAATAGGAATTATATTGTTTGAGGCTAATTTTATACAAAATAAACATCATATATGTTTGATATTTTTTATTATAGAAATACTTTATACAAAATGCAGTTATATTGTATATTTGATAACAAGATTATAATCATAGCCTATATAATATTGTGCACAATCTGTCACGCCTGTTGGAGTCTCCTCAAAAGGTCATGCATACGCTGATAGTGATAGTAAACTAACCCTGAAAGATAACCTACTCCGGACAGAGCAGGTTATGTTCAGAAAATAAGTTACACAACCTGAGAGCTACAGTACCTTCGTAGTTGGAACAGAAAGCTGAGTTTATCCACATACCCAGGTATGTCACATAACCCGCTTTCTGGAACATTCCCACACGAGTTTGGGGGGGTGCCAAAATACAGGAATACATACAAGTCAGAGGAACATAAAGAGATCAAATGCATGTAAGGACTATAAAGAAAGAGAGTGGGTATCAATAAAGCATCTAATTGATGGAGGAAGCTGAGAGCTTCTATGCACTTGATAACAGATTACAAGCTTGCGTTCCTCTGCCGGACAGGTAAATATATTGCTTTATCACCATGGTTACACCAAAGCTGCAGATCGTAGAAGGAGAGGGTGTGTTTGAAACACTAATCTACATATTCTGAGATGTTGACGGAGGTGTTTGTGTTGGACATTGTAGAAGAAAATGTTACCATCAGTTTATTTTAGGAGGAAATTTTTTATTTTTTTTTGCACTATTTTTGTCTTCTGGTGTTGTGAAATCCACTGACATCCATTCATAAATATTGACCTCTAGTTGCCAGTGGTGGATGGCTTACATATAGTGGCCCAATAAATATAATTTTCTGGCTAACTTAGGGGGTTAGATTTTTATCAACCAAAAAGGGAAATCTTTTTATGCGTTTTGGCTTTACATGACAATGATGTTTTGGGGGCCTGAAAACACAAACTTTTGAAAACTGTTAGCGACTTTTTGTAAACTCTAAGGGCCGGTTTCCCGTACGGGAATTAAGCCTAGTCGTAGACTAAATGTCATTTTAAACCTGGATTTATTGAAGTAGCTTTCTCACACATGGATTACAATAGTCTCAGACTTGCACTAGTCTAGACTTAAAACAATCGGATTTCTAGAAGTAGGATTAGACCTAATTCAGATCTAAATGAAGTCTTAAATTAAACCTGGTCAGAAGCAGGTTTAACCTCAGATTAAAAACTTCTTGCCTCAAGGCTCACGTTCATAGTAGCAGAAAATGGATTACCTCGACTATTTCAACGACAATCAGAGACCACCACCAAGACCAGAAAGAAGGTTGCTGAAAGACAGGAGCAACCCACTAAATGATTTTGATGATTTACATTTTCTTGACCGTTTCCGTATGTCAAAGGAAAATGCAACAGAAATAATTGGTTTGCTGCAGCCCAAGCTTTCAGGTGACTTAGTCAGGGGCACTCCTATTTCTCCTTCCTTACAAATATTAATTACCTTAAGGTTTTTGGCATGTGGAACCTTCCATCGTGAAACTGGGGATTTGTGTGGTGTAGGTGAATCAACAGTGTGCAAAATAGTACACAGAGTCTGCAGTGCTATATGTGAACTGAAAAAGGATTTAATCAAATTCCCAAATGCTGCTGAACAGGCCACCTACAAGGTAGATTTCTATGAATATGGTAACTTCCCTGGAGTCATTGGTTGTATCGATGGCTGCCACATTCCCATCAAGTGTTCCTCTACAGCAGATGCTGAGGAATTCAGAAATCGTAAAAACTGGTTTTCAATAAATGTACAAGGAGTGTGCACTCCCACTATGCAGTTCTCCAATATTGTTGCACGTTGGAAAGGTTCAACCCATGACTCAAGGATTTTCCACAACTCCTCTTTGTACGGTCAGTTTGAAACAAGACAACACTCTGGAATTCTACTTGGTGACAGTGGGTATGCATAGACAAACTTCTTGTTCACCCCCTATCTCCATCCAGTCAGACCAGAGCAACAGCGCTATAACCAAGCTCACATGCTCACCAGGGGGCTAATAGAGCGCATGTTTGGTGTATGGAAGAATCGTTTCCAGTGTCTCCGAAATACACTGCGGTTTGAACCTAGGAGGTGCTGCATTGTTATTATTGCAACAGCAGTGCTTCATAATTTTCTTAAACAGTGTGGCTGCCCAGACCCTGATATTGCAAATGATGATGACCAACATGTCCCTATCGCTGAGCTAGCCAATGACAGAAATGGACTTGCTTGCAGAGATGCTTTTGCTTTGCAGCACTTCTCATAAATGAGCCTTGAGTGATACATAAATGATTGGCATAGACAGGTAAAAAAAAAATTCATGAAATTATTTATTTAACTGAGATTTTGTTCCAAAGTCAGTTGACACTGCTGCTGCTTCATGTCTCTCTCTTTCATAGACAACTCAAGATGAAGGATTTTCATTTTGACTTCATGTTCTTCTTTTAAATATTGTAATTTACGTTAATGGAACTCTATGGCAAGTTTCTCATGAATGGTCATCCTTTTCCCTCTTGACCTGCTGCCTAGATTAGAGACTGCTGGATGCTGACTACTGCTACTGCAGGAGACTGGATGCTGCTGCATGTTGGTGCTGGCTGCTGCTGGATTCATTTGAGCATCTTGACTCCCAAGTCCTGTGTCAAGATCAGGTGATCTTTGTATGAAAAAAATAAATAAATAGCATTACATTTGACTTCAACAATAAAGGTCATTACATAATTTTTGTTACAAGACATGACTTGCATTTAATTATGTTGGATGGGATAGCACGTTACAGTAAATGAGACGTGTTAAATGAGTCTTTGAAAGATTCCTCACCTGAACTGTCCAAATGGTCATCATCTGGAATACCTTCCAGGGGTTGCTGACTTTCAATAATCCCAGCCAACAAGTCCCCCAACTCCTTTGTGTCTGGTGGAACTGGGAGTCCCCCGCCTGTCTTGAAACGCTCTTGACGCGTAGCAGCAGTTGTTTTTTTTCAGGTTTATTTTTATGTTTTTCCACAGGACCTTTACAAGATAATATATACTCTGAAGTAGGACTTCTATATAATATTGTTTTCTTTTTACATTTCATTAATGAAAACATTTATAATTGACTGATTTGTAAGAATGGGGCAACAATAAATCTTACCTGAACTTGTTGGAGTGTCCGTTTGGTTACTTTTTCATTGGAGTTGAATTGATTCAATATGGAAATCCATGCCTCCTTCTTCTTGTTTTCTTTACCTGAATCATGCTGTTTGTTTTCAATTACAGGATAATTTGATACAATTTGTTTAAAAAGGGTCTTCTCAAATTCACTGAAGTTTTTTGAGCGTTTTCTTCTGCCTTGATCCATTTTTTGGTTAAGTGTAATGACTCCTGTTCCACACACTCCTTAAGACTAATGAATTACAAGTAGTCCATAACAGGTTTTTATAGCAACCTCTCCTTAGCCACATGTGCATGCCATTAATCTAATCGGGTTTCCAAAAGATGATCTCACTTGTCCTTGATTACCTTAATCTGAGACTCTGTAGTCTAGAACTAGTTAATCCAAACTTAAGCAACATCTCAGAAAGTCAGTTGTTTAGTGTGGATTAATTTAAGTAGAATTAGCCTAGTCCTGGTTTATTTTAAGCCATTAACGGGAAACTGGGCCTAAAACCGTAAATTTTTGAAAAGCATATCATGCACATGTATATTACATGTTTTTGTACTATTTCTCTACAAAGTTACATCGCCAACTACTGGCCTGGGATTCATAATACAATGCTTAAGTCATTTTCACAGATCAATATGAACAGGGAATCTTTTTGACAACATTGTCATCTGTATGCGAAAAACACATACGACAAACATTTAGTTTTTTTGTATATTGTTTTCATGTAAATGTTCCCTTCTAAAATGTAAAACCCTCCAAGCATTTCTTCAACCTTCTCCTGTTTTAAATGTGTTCTTGCATCGGAAACTCTTTTTCTCTTCCTCAGTTGATTTTTACCTATAATGTGTGTCACTAAACTATTGATCTTTTTTGTTTTGTTCCCCTTAACCATTACAATGATAATCTATTTTCTTAGTGGAACAAGGTGACTGAGTAGTCTAGTTTGTGCACTGCAGGAGGGAAATAAGAAATCCTGGGGTTCCTTTGTTTGGCAAGCCTTAGACCTTGAGAGAAAAAAAAGCACAATACAACGGCAGTGCAAACAAATAAACTGCTGAACCTGCACTCAGATGAAATTCAACATATACTGTATTTGTTTGACAGGCAATCGTTGTGAGCGGTCAACAACCTGGGAATCCAACAAGAAATGCAGTGATTCCTTTGAATGGGCCGTTAAACTGACTAATGTTTTGGAGTGAGTAAATGGGAACAATGTCTCGATCTGAATGAATTTTTTTCTGCCTCAAGTGTGTAACTGAATATGTATATGATTGTCTGAAAGAAGATAACATCAGCAGGTTGAACTAAACTGGTTCAAGTATGTTTTTGAGGGACGTATCATTGCAATATGCAGTTTACAGTGATAGTTGTCTCAGTACTGTATCGATCTGCTGGACTGAAGAAGAGAGAGAGCCAAATAAAGCAGGTTTGGAAGAACTCTCCAAAGACATCTTTGCACAATAACTGTTTTCTTTTATGTACCACTTGTATTTCTGAGGACGTAGAGACGATGTGAACAGAGAGCGGAGATAAAGCATAAGCTTTGGGCTTATTGCCTGTTTTGAGAGGAGATTCTTACACTGATTGCAGTGTGAGCTGCACACCTTCCAAAGACAAGGGGGAACAGAACAAAGAACACTGCAGCTTAAAGACTGATTATGGTTTCTGTTAGCAGCTCAAGATCAAAGTTTATTCCACAACCAGGGACCATAACCACCAAAAAGAAATTTTTGTAGCATAGCCGTTTCATAGTACAAGTCAGAGTGAGTCTGTTAGTGAGTGTTGTGCCAAATTCAGAATTTAACCATGTGCTCTTTTTAAATATATGTTCACTAAAGACAGATATAGATTAATACCTATAACTATAATGCTTTATTAATCATTTTAAGTCTATGAATTTATAGGAAATCCACACTGCATCCAATGATAAGAAGAGTTTTGAATTATGGTTGGCATCAATTTCAGATTTTTTTATTTATTTTCCAGCTGATGAAAGATAAAAGCATTGCCAGCCAATTCAAATCCACACTTTACTTTAAAGAGCTCAGTCATTTAATGTGGCAGACAACAAAACTGCAGAAAACAGTGTCATTGTCCATTGGTGTGGAGGCTAATATATATAATTGATTTGGAGGTAGAATTGGTATTTGCTGAATTAAAAGAATTTCAACATTCTTTTGTTGACAAACCATAAATAATTGAATTATGACTAATTATTCCGATATATTGCTTTATATTTAGACATAGTTTGGATTAATCATCATTATCATCAATATAAAAAAACTAAAATATACATACAATTATATATTTTTTATATTTAATTCTTTAATTGTAATTGTTATTTAAAATAAATAATGAATAATAAATGAATTTCTGCATCATATAACATTTAATTTCTCATATATTTTGTGTGTGTGTGTATACACACACACACACACACACACACACACACACTTTTTTATGTGCTGTTTAAGACATCCTGTTTGAGACACCTTTAGCCAAAATTATTTTAAATCCAGAAATGGAATAGGAATATAAAGGCACTCTAAATTCTTAATGGTGCACAACACTGTAAATCACTTGAGAATGCATACTCAATACTGGTCATTTATTAAAAACCATACAGTATCTAAAATTGCTATCTTGGAGTGAGAAATAAGAGCATAGTTTTGAAGATGTGAACTGAAAGACCATGATAATGTAATATTTCAAATATCGAATGTTATATGAGATTTCAGTCAGTTCCATAAAGAGCAAAGCCTCAGCTGCAGTTCTATTATGATCTTAATCTTAACTCAGCCTTCCTGAGTATTACTCCTGTTGATTATTCTACTTCCAGTGCTAGACTCTTTACAGAATCAGATTGAACCATTGCCAAGGTCCCCTGACTGTAAAGTGCCAGCAAACAAGTGGGGCATATTAATTTTCTCCTAGACCTGTACAAGAGAGCAGCTGTGTTATAGATTTTGGTCAGTGCTGTGTCATACACTTCACAGTCAAATTGAAGAAGCTAAAACAGTATAGCTTTCTTAGTGGAGCATTGTGTTTTGTACATGTAATGCCCATTAGAGGTAATGATCTGACTTTATGTGAAGCACAGGGACTTTGAATCAGCTTCTCGTTAGTGCTTTTTTATTTTCAACTATGAGTGATAAGGACAGATGAGGAAGGGTTTGGAAAATGACAAAAGATACCAGGGACCTGTATCGTGAAATTTAATAGGTTGGTGAGGTGCTTGGAGGAGGTGCCACCACTATAAACACAAGGAACAAAAGAAATAAACAATGCATTTTGTATTTTAATTCCTGCAGAAATGGCCATTCTTAAATCTGCTGATATTATTCAACAGCGCTTAATCGCTGAATTTTAAGTAGTTTATCCACATTTAAAATGCAATGAATTGTATAATTAAAGTAGCTTAGAATGTAAATCAGTGGGCTGGAAAGGCAGTAGGTAATTAAACAGTTTTCCTAGTGGAATAAAGTCCAATTGTCTCAAAGAAAAAAAGCGAAGAAAATATGTTGAACAGGAAGAAAACATGGTTTGGTGTGTTTCTTGGTGCATAATTTGAGTCAGTAAAAAAAGCATGTAACTAGAGTTATAGAGTAAAATCATGAGCTTATCATTATTGTAGTGATTTTAAATATGCACTTTTGATGCATGCAATTTTTCCTCATTAAAATGTCCCTATGGAAATGAATAGAACTTGGGAGTATATGGGAGTTTACATAATTTTAAATATGAGATGAGGACAGTCATATCAGTAGCTAATGAAAGCCGTTTCTTTTTCTTGGAGCAGGTTGCTCAAGGGGACTTTCATATTGAGACCATGAGACAATTTGAAGACCAGTTTGTTCATTGGAACCCGTTTGATTCACTGGCAAAACAAACGTCACTCTAGAGCATTACGGACAATCAATTTTTCAAGTGCTCCAATGTTTGCAGTTTGATGGAGTGTCTGAGAGCTACATGCAGTATTCTCTGAGAACACAGGCTGCTTTGTGGTCTGAAGTTGCAATTAAGATGTAGCAGATGGAAGCCTCACAATTAGTTGGGTGTGGTAATCAATTTCTGCCATTTACTAAGGACTGGAATGGTGCCATGGAGAGAAAAGCATGTGTTTCACACCAGAATCGTAGCGTGATTTCAATGCTTCTCCTCTTCAGTAGGTGGAATTGTGCATGTGAACCATTTCTGAGCTCTCTTGTACCGCACAAACCTCTGAACGAAAATTTCAGAGCCACTTGTCTTACCCCTGAGATGCAATCTGAGGCAAAGCAATCTATTGGACATTGCATGTTTTTGTTTTTATTTACCTTATTGGAATATTACCCATACAAACATTTCAGAGCCACTTGTCTTACCCCTGAGATGCAATCTGAGGCAAAGCAATCTATTGGACATTGCATGTTTTTGTTTTTATTTACCTTATTGGAATAGCCATTTAAATGTGTATTATCAAACCATAACAACACATGCTTTTGTGTTCATCGCTGTGCGTTCAGCATATTGATTTTCAATTACACCATTTACAGGATGACTATTGCCCAAGTAAAGGATTGTTTTGTTATCTGAAGCACATATGGCATGTGAATTGTGCAAGCGTGCATCTGTGTGTGTCCACTGTTGATGAGCAGATGTTTATGCTGATGAGATGAGCTTAGGGAATGTGGCTAGCTCTGCTCTAGATGTGATGAGATTGGCATGGCTCTCTCAGCCCTCCACTCACAGCTCCTGTGGGCCACATGATGCCGCAGACAAGAGCATGTTAGTATAGAATGCTACGGCGGTGTGAATGAGAGAGTGCAAGATGAATGGCCGCCCACTGAGGAGTTGGTTTTCACCTTGAACATCTCATCACTCTTCCTGACTAATCTTCTGTGCTGAGCCAGGTGGCACTTATTCAACTACACGCATACATCAGCTGCCATCAGTTTAACGGGCCTCTACGTGCTCCTGCACCCCTTGAAGTGTCACACCAGACACCACTGAGGGTGCACCCTTGTATCTCCAAGACAACTCTTTACTGAGCCATCCAAAAATGTCGGCTGGCAAATGTTGTTGTCCCCCATATTGTCAGAGACTAACAATTGTACCTTTCCTTTGCCTTGTACAGGAGAAGTAAAGGCCCTGATAGATGCACAAAAAAGTTTGAAAAACCTGAGCAGTTGTATACCGTTAGCAAACATCCCAACACCACCATGCTGCGAGTGGAGAATTAAAATGACAATTTCTATTATTAAGCCGCTCTAGTGTGTTCAAATTATAAGCTGCGGACTACTGAGAGCACACCTACCTATTATCAAAGTGCCTTTAAAACAAGTCATTTCATTTGGCAGCCATCTTTAAAACCCCTCGTACAATGCATGGCAAATGGTAACAGAATCTATGAGATTAAAAAAAAACAAAGCATGCACAGACTAATCCAAATTAAACCCTGCAGCTTGGGACGATACATTGATGTGTAAAGACATAAAACGACCGGTCTGTGCAAGAAACTGAACAGTATTTATATAATTTTTTTTTTTTTTTTACCTCTGATTCACTCAATGTCTGAACTTTTAGAACTTGTGTGAATGCGCTTCACAGCAGCAAGTGCATGAGGCATTCTTCTTCGTCTAGTCACATGACAACATCTACATCACTCATTGGACATTACGTATTTCCTAAACTGCATTTTGATTGGTCAGAATTTACGTGCGGGAAAATTCCAACATAAGAGGAAAAGCCAGCAAACAACACGGAGACAACACAACTAAACGACAACATAACTGCGCAGGCTGGTTTTGTCCCTGGCCATAATCTATTACATTGTTTGTATACACCACAATATGCAAAAAATACAATTCTATAATGAAGCGCGGATGCGGCTTGAAAACAACGCCCTTATGCACTGCAAACTGCGAGCGGGAATCGCTCGTAACTTCAAGCGGAGGTGTGCATTAGTTCTTCTCAACTCTGACATGCTCATGGTCATCTGACCAAATTTCTATGAGGCTCTGCACTTCCTCACTACTCCAAGTTTGTCCACGAGCTGCCATGCTAAAGTGCGAACTGTCAACAAACACTTCCTCATCCCATAATGCACAACTGTTACTACGGCAGCTGGTTTAGTCCAAAAATTATCAGTACTTTTTGCAGTTGGTTCTGTTCGAGGTCGGATGTTTGAAAGCATACCGAGACCACCTCTTCAAGCAGGTCTCGGTACGCTTGTTTGGTCCGCTTTTGGTGCGCACCCGAGTGTGATTCTACTCTCTCACCTGCCCAATCGAACAGCACCAAAGGGGGAAATGAACTCTGGTACGATTCAACCGAACTAAATGAGGCAGGTGTGAAAGCACCCAGAGTGTCAATAGTCCATTTGAGAGATTTAGTTAGTTAAAACTAAAACAATAATAAATAAAAAACATTTGAGAGAAAAATGTGCATTTCATCTCACATGCTTCAACTTCTGTTCTATTTACTTCTTACTTCATCTTCTTTTAATCTGTATTCAACAAGGAGAGATAAAACTAAGATGGGAATGGACATAGTCAAAGCATTCATGGCGACTGTACGGCACCTGAAATACTGCCTGAAACCATCAGTGGTATTCCAGAGGGGCTGAAAATGGCTTTCTGCAGTCCATCTCTGGTCTCTCAATTTTTTCTCCCTTTTCTATTCTTCATTCTATCAGCTGGAAAGCAGGGGAGGGGGGGAAGAAGTGTGCTTAAAGGGAAATCCTCTCTGCTTCTGTGGCAAGTCACAGACTCAGGCTGACTGATGGAATGACAGGACAAAGCAGATATTCAGAGCGTGTCCCTTACCACGGCAATTGCAGCAACTTTGCGCACTCCGTGTCATCTTATTTGTGAGTGCAGCATGGTGTGACAGAAGAAAGATGAGTGTCTGAGGTGTCTACCTTTTTTTCCAATCATACAGTAGATAGGGTGAATACAAAGCTCTGCAGAGACCAGAGACCAGAAATCCAGACAGAGTGAAACTACCAAATTTGAGCTTGGGAGAGCAGAAGCTAATGCTTACCCCTAAAGACTCTGAGGGTAACTTATCACAGCCAAGAAAATTGATAGAAACCCAGACCCCCCCCCCCCCACCCCACCCCACCACTACCAGTGTGGAAGGCAGTGATTTTTTTCTAAAGTTGTCTAAACAAAGCAAGACATTTTTACAAAAGGCAGTCAGCACACATTTGGTCTCGAAGGCCAGTGTGTGAACTGCAATGTAGCCGATAGACTTTTTGGCAGGGCACTTTGGGTTTGAGCAAGTGTGGAGTGCTGATAACAGTCAGAGACAATCGGAGATTGTCCGATTAATCCAGATGAAAAGCAAACTATGGATGGTGTTGTAGAGCGAGGTCTCAATCGGTTGGTGGCGATAGTCTAAGCCGCCTCAACTGGTGGGCTGTGATAGCGACAGCAGTGACAAACAATGCTACATGCTAATAATTAAAATCAATAATTAAAATATGAATATATAATCTGACACAGAAATTAATCCATAAGTCCCCCACTTATTTGTACAGGCTAGTTTAGCTTGGTACAATAGCTTATGACTTTTTTCACTTGGGGGTCTTGGTAACAATTTTGCATATTACTGGGCCTAGGCAGTTCTTGGCAATACTGTTATACCGAAATGCTTAATTTTAAACACATTTTGTTTACCATTGTATGATTTTGGTTGTTGTGTATCCTGAAGCAAAACCAGATGACAACCATTGGTCTATATCAGGGCTCCTCAAATCTTGTCCTGGAGGTCCAACATGCTGCAGAGTTTAGCTCCAACCTGATCGAAGTCACCTACTTCGGATTTTCTAATGAACACTGAGAAATTGATTGGCATTGGTTAGCATGCTCAGGTGCATTTGATTAGGGTTAGAGCAAAACTATACAGGAAAGTGGATCTCGAGGTCCAGATTTGAGGATCTCTGGTCTATATTATATAGTACAGGGATAGGCAACTTCGGTCCTTGAGGGCCACTGCCCTGCAGAGTTTAGCTCCAACCCTAATTAAAAACACCTGAACAAGGCAATCAGTGTTTTCGGGATTACTAGATAGATACAGGCAGGTGAGTTTTTATGAATAATAAGTATGCGCATAGGTGAATAATTCCCTCTGACTATTCTCGACGACCACACTCCTGTCTGGTAGATGGCGGTAAATGCACCTTAAGTTGGTTTGCCAACCGCCAGTTAAACTCTAAAAGAAGAAGAAGAAGAAGAAGAAGAGTTTTTATGAGGGCTGAAGCTAAACTCTGCAGTATAGTGGCCCTCCAGGACAGGAGTTGCCTATCCCTGATATAGTATGTGCACTTCCATTAGTCCCTTGCAGACTTACTCTATCAACAGCCAGTACAACCACAACTTTTTAAAGGTTTTTAAAAGATTATGGGTTGATAAAATAAACACTTTTGAGAATCTGGAATCCGCAAATGTTAGCAGCATCAGACTTTTGTTTGAGGAACTTTGTTAGAGCAGCTAGACTAGTTAACAAACAGAGTTTATTTGATTTGGTATACTTTGATATTTTTGTAAAATAACTAGGACATATAACTTTCAAATTGATATTTTCCACCATTTTTAGGCCCCGTCCACATGGTATACTCATACATACGCATAAATATTGTATCGTATATGCGTTTCATCCACATGGATCTGGCGTTTTGGGAGAGTGAAAGCTAAATTTTTTGAAACCGGGTCTCAGAGTGGATAAATTTTAAAATGGCACCTTTGCATTTTCGTGTGGATAGTGAATCCGTATATTTTATGAAACTATGACATCATCAGCCCACGTCTCGTAAAGGGCCAATGTCCTGCATGGTTAAATCATGATGAGCTAGTTCAGGTGTGTTTAATTAAGGTCGGAGTTCAACTCTGCAGGAGCAGAGTTGGACAATAAACTAGACAGAGGCCTTGGCAAGTTTTGCACTTAGATGTAAGGTAAGGCATACAAACAAACAAACACATTCAGGGTTAAGTTGGAATAAAGCCTGAGCTCTGAGAGCATTCATTATCGGACAAAGCAAATGCCGCTTTAATGAGATTACCCCCGTAGACTACGCTCCAGAGACAAAGCAATCTCTGCATCGGTTGTCTTGTTTACAGCTAATGGTAACATTTCACAGCTCCTTCAGACGGACAGCTCCAGTGCATTATTGCAGTAATCGATCAGAGCCTCAGCACACGAATGAAAGGCCCATTCATCGCTCCTGGACCACCCGCTTTCGCTCACACGTCTCAACAACCCACCTCTGTGTGTATAAAGAACTGAAAAACAAGCCTGCCCATGCTGTGTGAACATGGCTTGTATCATTTTCTTCTCACCTTAGGAGTGACGGTTTGACAGGTGCCTGTCGATTTGATGTTACGGGCTGCCCCTGATATGCTGCTGTCAAGATCTCTGTGGCGGCCCTGTTAGACTTGTCTGGGGTCATTGTGGTCAGGTGAAAGTATGCCACAGAAAGGTTAGGCTCGGAGCAACACTCTCATTTTGATTAATGGACCTCTCTGTACCCCTGAGTGAGCAATTATCAGAGGATCGCACACTCGTTCATCACTGTAAAAGAAAAGCGGCTTGGCCTGTGCTGTGCAACCATACCCAAACTGCAGCACTACACCACCACCTCACCGGTTCAGGCCAAAAGAAGAGCGATGCCTGGTAGAGTGGAGCGGAAAGCAGAGTAGATAAAGTTTCTCTTGAGGAATAACTCGGCAGCCTCTTGGATTTGCTCTCTGGCTGTGGTGTGAGCTATAATCAAGCCTCCTGCTTTCATCTGCACTGGCATACATGGTGGTCCACACCTTGTTTCAGAATACCCAAACACGATCATCTACATGATTCAACAGCCCATTAGCGCAATGTGCTTCCTGACAAATTAGGTTTGGGTTACCTTGCAACCTACTAAAAACCTAAAGAAAATGTTTGCACAAGGCAAAACGTGTTAGTGCAACAAAATGAGTCTGTTTGGGCCAATATGCAGTGGCTGTCCTCAAGACTGTTTGGCTCTGATACTGTCACATTGTGCAAAAAGATCATTATGTTAATCTGCACCTCTTTTGAGAACATCTGGCAGATGACATGCATCTTTTACTCACTCTGCCAAACATATTGACATTAAATGCATTATTACATTAGAAGTTGGCAATCAAATTCGCTCTGACACATGATCAATATGTAATTTGCAGATGTATTATTTCTCTGGCCGAGTAACACATCATCGATGAGCCCGTTTGAATAGGTTCACTTAAGCGGACATCTGTAATTCTCTCAGATTTATTCATTGTCTCATAGCAATGCTCCAATTTGATCGGCTGGCTTTCTTCTGGGAGTAAATGCATGTGGGTTTTTTTTTTTTATTTGTCCACCTGGAAATAAAGTCATGTTTACAAGGTACTGGTTTGATACATTCATTTAACCATTGGGTTTGACAAACGGTTATATGTATTCAGTTTTGTTTTGAGGCATTCATCAGCAAAGTAACTAGATATCTACAAGCACAAATGTATTCTGTATTGCTTTGAATTTCTGTTATTTACTGGAGGTGCAGATACTCTAACCACAGAGTCTATAATGTTTTTTTTATTGGGAAACTAGGGAAAATGTGTTTTATGTCTGACTAGATTTTCCCTTGAACTATCAGGAAACCATCAAATGTAACAGTCATTAATAATTTCCAGTTTTTAGTATTTGATATATTTAATACAATTTGATTTTGCTAAAATGATCATCATTGTGAACGTGATCAAGTTTCAACATCTAGCTGATCTCAGCATATACATGGAAACAAGATAAATGAGGCTGGTGCTCTTAAACACAACACTAGAATATAAACTACATTTTTAAAATGATGATCTGATGGTAAATTAGAATATATATATATTTTTTTACAAAATTATTTGTTTTCATTACTGTCCCTCTTTACCTCAAGTTATAAAAAGCGATACAGTAGTTTCAGGGAAAATTTGATGGATTATGATCATTAATCTCCATAATAATATGATTTTACATGGCATAAACCATGTCATATGACCGTTAGAGCCAGGATTTTTCCTGAAAGTCTGTTTCACAGACATGAGATGCATAGGGTAGTCTACGTGTTACCCTTCTGGTGGTGGCTTCGAGCTGGAGCATACACTGTTCCTCATTTTCACAGTCCCTGTATGGATGAAGCACAGACACCATACTTTCAGCTGGAAAAAAAATTAAATGAACAAGGCTTGATAAATGTAATGACTTAGATGATTAATTTGAAGGGGATGAAAATTAATTACTCGCTACCTCCTAGTGGGACCACTCTCAGAAATATAGTTTTATTAGTAAACCTCCTCTGCCTGTTGGAACGAAGCGTGCATCATCATTTCTAATCCCTAGACCCGATGATTTACCTGCTATTTACCTCTAACTATTAGTCAATTACTACACTGTCTTGTGGACCAGACCTCTGAGTTAATGGGTTTGGAGGAAGGCCAGGGTGTGATTTCTTTTCAACAGGCTAATGGGCTGTCTTGCAATGCATTTTTAATGCGCCACATTGAGTGCAATCCGCCAGCTATTGGGGTATTTCTCTTGCATTGATTTTGTCTTCTCTATTTCCCTCTGCACTGATTTCATTGCATTGAATATGCATGCAAAAGCCTGTCCTTGATTTTCATAAGCTATTGTTAAGACAGGTGCTTCTCTAAAGACATGTTCATTGGGAGAGTAATGTGGGGTCGTACCGCACGATTGCTCGTTTTAGTTTCAAATATGCCGATGAGTTAGGAGCAGCCCTTAAAATCACAGAGGTGTCAGAGTTTAATCCTTTTAATTGATTTGCATGACCAGAAGTTGGCAAATTCTGACATCGAATTTTATCCATTTGTATTCTCCATTACCAACCCTTTGATGGCCTGTTGAGCAGTCCCCCAATAACATAAGCTGTGTGAACGTCCATTATAACCAATAATACAGAACTTGGCAACCTCCAGCAATAAAATGACTGGGTCCATGCATGTGTATTGCATTTGCATTTAAATTGTTTTAATCATTCAGTGATTTAACTTCAATACTAATGGCAGTTTTTCACAGACACAGTTAACACAAGGTCGTTTTGTCGTGAATGAAATACACTTACAAAGTGTGGTATAAAAAGCTGCCTATAATGGCTTTTCTGACATCTTATTGCTTTTTAAGAGTGGAGTGAAACAGTTGAGTAAAGATCTGTATTTTGAATCTACATATTGCTTTCATGTCCCCTCTTTCATCTCCGTCTCATTCCCTTTCCCCTCTCTCTCTCTCTCTCTTTCTCTTCACTCACTGGTTTGTCTCCATCCATTGCTCACATCTTTATTTCATTCCAATTTTCACCCAGCACGGGGGAAATGGAGTGGGAGGGCTGGGGAGCTGGATAAGATGGAAGTGGCTCAGAGGAGACAAAAATAAAACCCAATTTCAACAATAGCTCAAACCCCTGCCTCAGTGTCTACAGGAGGACGAGCCAGCGCACCATCAGCAACTCCTGGAATTTTGTATTCAGCTGTAGGGAGTTTTTTAAGCTCTATTTTTCACAGGCATCCTTGAAAATAAGGCAGGGACTGGGGTGACTAAACAGTTGTGGCACTTTAACAAAAAGTATTTCTGTGAGAGAAAAAAAGACGTCTTATTTTACCCACCTGAAACCTACAGTCACTAACCAATAATTTTGTCCCTCTATTTCTTATTTCGAGGCTACATGGAGGCGGGAGCTTACAGTGGAAATGAATGTGGCTGGTTTTTAGAAGGATCAAATGCAGAATCTGAAGCATATAATTGCACAAAATCACTTACATTATTATTATTATTTAAAGTTGTGTATTATTTCAGCTGCAAAGATTCTCTTGTCAGTTTTATGATCATTTAAGGTACAGTAGTGCGCTGTCATGGCAATTGCATTGCAAAATATAAATTTTACATGGAAAAATCTGTAAAGCTTTTATGTATTTAAATTTTGCCACACTAAAACCATATAAACATTTTGATTGCATAATGTGGATTTTATAATTAAAACTCTATTTTAACATTCATCACAGTGTGCCATTCATTTCTATGTGAAGCTTATAATTTCTGAAACTTATAATGTATACATTGTGAAATAATAATAATAATAAAATATAATTTTACATACAACTGTACAAGTTTATTTATTTATGAATGCCACACTAAAATGAATGTTGATTGAGTTGAACTTGCACTGAACCTGGAACAGCCTATTTCTTTGTTTATTCCTGATATTCCCCCTCTGTTTTTTTTTTTTTTTTTTTTTTTACTTTATGGAGTGACTACTCGATTAGCTTTGCATGTCCAACATGTGAAGCCTGCCTGACGTGTATAGAACAGATGCATTCAGATAGATGCATTCAGAGTGTTCTGTCCATCCCGGTCAGATGGCGTTACCTATCAGTGAATCAGACCTATCATCCTCTCAAATGACAGCAAATTACTGCGACGCTGTCAGGTATGAGCTCTAATCACACTCAGCTCTCCAGAGGGAATATAATCACACCCCGGCCTCACTGCAACTCAGCAACTGGCTTAAAAACAAGACCTCTGACAAGACCTTTTCACAGAAAACCACCATGGATTTGCCACATAACATAACATGGGAAAACCATCACAGTGATATCATGGTGTTCTTTGTAAATTACATCACATTTTCGAACACATGTTTTGTAATGATATTTAAAGCAACTGGTGTGTTGGTGATTTTTCGATTTTAACTATGCCACCGTCGACAGAGGCTTCTTGTTTTGTTTATATGCTTGGACGGCTGCTGCAGCAGAACGCTGTTTGATTTGTTGCCATGTCAACTCATTATAGGCGTCTTTGGGCTTGGCTCATAAAGAGATCCAGTGTACGGAATTAATAGGGACAGGAATTTAAAGAGACGGGCATTTTTGGAGGAAGGTCGCAATATTTCAGCCTTGTTTCAAATATAAATCATTTAGATTTATTCAGGATTATTGTTGTCTTTTTTCATTTTATTCTTCTTCTAGCAATTATGGCATCACAATTTATTGATTCAAGCCATGCACCTTGTTCCCTGAGATATCTTGCACTGCACATAAGAGAGCCACATCTCTGAGAGATGTTTACATCAGAACTAGAATCAGAATGAGCCTTATTCGCCAATTGAGCTCTTGGCACAAACACACATATTTGGCATTGAGAGCAAAAGAACATTTTAAATAAGACTGAGACAAATATACAGTGATAAAAATAATAATGGTATGAATCTGGAACAGACGATTTATGTAGATTTCTGCATTATTTACTATATGTACAGCTGTATAAATAAAAATAGTTAAAAAAAAAAATAAAAAAAAATATTTAGTTTGTGAAAATCAGTTCCATGAGTTGCATACTTGTGTTTTAGTTGTATCTTTATTTTAATATAATTTTTCCCTCTGATGTTCCCTTTGTTTTACACCAATATAAGTTATTAAAGCAAAAATACTTTTAATTTATGCTTTATTGACTCCAGAAGACAATATGTTATTCACAATAGTGAATAATTAGAGAATGATGTATAAGATAAATAGAAATGTCAAATGTGCCAGCCTATTTTGAGCAAATACAACAGATAAAAAAAAAAATAAAAAAAGGTTCAAAGCTTAATTTACATGGAACAATTTAGCTGGGTCACAGTACATCACTGTAGAAAATGTTGGCAGGTCTAGACGCGCTCCTGATTCAAATCAATGGCTTTCATACATTTTAAGTGTCCAAATACATTTTGATGGCAATGTATTAAAGTACAGCCACATTTTTTAAAAGTATCACAAGGGGAGTTGTTTGACGTCATCCAGGGCTTCAAAAAAGTGAAAAGTTAGAGTGACGTGACATTCAGCCAAGTATGGTGTCCCATACTCAGAATTCATACTCTGCATTTAACCCATCAAAAGTGCACACACACACACACAGCAGTGAACACACACCCGGAGCAGTGGGCAGCCATTTATGCTGCGGCGCCCGGGGAGCAGTTGGGGGTTCAGTGCCTTGCTCAAGGGCACCTCAGTCATGGTATCGAACCTACAACCCTAGGGTTAGGAGTCAAACTCTCTAACCACTAGGCCACAACTTCCCTTAAAGAATGTAAGACTGTATAGAAGAATATCAATCCAGCCTAGTCACACCACATTCATATGAACTGATCTGCTGAGACTCCATCTTGAAATCAATATCCACCACTGGCTGTTGCATCGAGAAATAATATATTAGCAATTGAAATTCATAGATCTTGTGCGTGCACTTTTTCAACTTTCCAGAGAACTCGTGTGTTGCCCAATACTGCCTGATTGGGAATAGATGCAGTGATTGACAGCTCATGACTATGTTAAGAACAGCAGCAGAATCACTGTCTGCTTCACCACTGCTGGACAGAGAGAATCAAATATCACATACTGAGAGTGAAAGTAAAGAATTCATTAAAGAACTGATATCTGACATGGGCAGTAACAAATCCAAAACAAATAAAAATCAGTTGATCATTATTTTTGCTTCTCTTAGATGAGCTCAAGTGTATAAAGCTAAGAAATGGTAATTTCTGAGTTTATAGATGTTGCTCTGCCTCATCATGGCTATATCAAAACAATACGTGTTTAAAATGTTCTGTTTCACATCCTACATATACAGTATGTACTGCATGGATATTAATGTACTGCATGAATATTAATATTAATTAAGCTACTGTTTCACTCCATATGTGCATTGCTTTTTTAGCATATATAAAACAATCTGTTATTTTTGTTCTTGCTCTTTTTGTTCATGGCTCTTGTGTGTATTTCACTCGGAGTGGTTTGTACCTGGGATTTGTTCTCTTGTTCACTGCCTGTGTATTTTGATTATGGTATTGGATTCCCTTCATTACCCTGATGGATTCTGATTCCAGTCTTGTGAACATGGACTAAAACACTCTACTTGGATCCTTCAGAATGATTAAATCTTGTATTGTTTCTCGAGCGTTGAAAAATGGGCCAGTGAGCGAGAGCAGTCAGAGAGTCCCGGAGAAATGCTTGACCTGTGATTCTTGACACAGCAAATATTCAGGGTATAGTTAGGAGATAAAAAACATGTTAGTGCACTAATCATGTCATCTTAATCCCAAATGGCCATCATAAATTATTCTCTCTTAATGATTAAAAAATAGTAAAAACACTTTTTTTTCTGGGACAGTTTATCATCGGATTATGATGCAAATACTAATTAAAATGACACAAAATAAAGACTCCTATTCATCCTCATCTGCAAATGCCCGACATTTTTATTATTTTACATATTTGAGTGTAGAGTTTTTAACTGGATAAATATTTACTCCTGAAGACAAAACACGGGAGCTGTATTAATGTAAAGGATTTTATTTTTATTTTTGTGTGTGTGTACTGGCTATAAGACAGATGGCTTTATATTCCACAGTGTAGAAGATCCATATTTACACAATCTCAGTCTACAGGTTTAATATTTTACAGTCTTAAAGGAAAACAATCCACCACAATTGGGAAAATAATCTAGCATGGTGATTTATTGACCTGTCGGTCTAGTGCACATCATTTAAAAAATAATTCTGTATCATAAATTACATTTTCACACAAGAAGGTTTAGAAGAAATGTTAATGATAACTGCAAAGTTTTGATACCCTGATAAATAATTAAGGCGGATGCCACATCTAATAACATGACTGGCTCCAATTTATGAAAACAATAAAATACAACTTTTCATTTCCAAATGACTGCTGCAACTATTTTAGAAATGTCTTTTTAGAGCTGCTTTACAGCTGAATTTGGGTCTCCTCATATCTGATGAGGTTTGCATCACTGATTCTGTTTCTTTTCTATTTTGTATTGTATAAAGCTCTATATTAATATAGGCAATTTGAATGAAAGAAAATCTTGGTAAAACTGTTTAACTATGTTGTCTGCTATTGTCTTCCAAAAAGGAAACACATATTGTAAAGGTGAAATTTGAGTCAGTTAGCATTACCTGAATGATACATGCAGTGCTGCATTGTTTTTGGAGCAGCATTGGGATTCGTATTGTGGGAGAACTTATGAATTTTGCAGATCACTAGGTTTTGGAACAGAGCAAATGTCTTTGTATCCCTTTTAATTTGAGAAGGCCACCACTGGATGATAGAACTGGAATAGATGGTCCACAGGAGACTGTGTTCTGAAAAAGAAAGGAAAACAATGAATGGATGACAAATTTCAGCAAGTCACCTTCACTTAATCTGAAATAACAGTGAAGCTCTAATTTAATAATATAAGAGCTATAACAGCAAAGCACAGAAGTGAAATGTTATTTTAACAAGATATACACAGTGGATATTCATATTGCAGTTCTACTTTGATCATGTTTACACACACACACACACACATACACACGCACACACACACACACACACACACACACACACACACATGGAACAATTTTTTTTTACAAATATACAATTTATTTATGCTTATTCAAAGTCTCACCACGTTCTCCATCTGGTATTTGCATATTAGTATACCTTATATTCAGACCGATGGCTCACTCACAATTAAATTTGTTTTCTAAAGTCAAGTCAAGTTCAGTTTGATTGTTATAGCACCAAAGTAAATATTTTTTTATTTGTCTCCTCCAATGTTATTGACCTTATTATTATTATTAGATTAAAAAAAAAAAAATTGACGAGCCACTAATGCTTGGGGTCATTTTTATTTATTTATTTATTTATTTATCCAATCATTTAATGTTTTTGAAAGAAGTATGTATGTTGAGCGAGACTGAATTTATTTGATCAAAAATATAATGAAATATTATCACAACTGTCTACTATATGAATATATTTTCAAACATAATTTATTCCTGTGATGGAAAAGCTGAAGCAGACTACGGTCTTTAGTGTCACATGATCCTCCAGAAATCATTTTAATCTGCTGATTTGCTGTTGAAGATCTTGTGATACAGGATTATTTGATTAATGAAATAGAATTCAAAATAAATATTTTCTTACATTTTAAATGTCTTTACTGTCATTTTAGATCAGTTTAATGTGCCCATGGTGAATAAAACTTCTACCAAAATTTTGAATGGTAGTGTAAACATATAAATGGCTCATTCTGGGTACTTACAGACAAACATTCGGATGCACATGCCACACATGGCAATCACGTTGGCGATGCTAAGAGCTCGACCGCACTCTGGACTCATCAGACAGTTCTTGGTGCTAATACAGCACCTGCAGCAGCAGCCCTGCCTGTTATCAGCAGAGCGGCTCTGACTAGTGTTGCTCGTGTGCTGCTGGGTAATAACTTCTTCATAAGACGGTGGTGGTTTCATGTAATCCCCCTCCATGGCTAGTCTCCTGGATCTGGCCTGAGGGAGGATGAGACAGTTACGCGGTGACTCACGGATGCGGAGAATCAATCGGTTGTAATGATGTTCCAGTATCTGGCAACAGCCTTTCATTGCCATTAACTGATATGGGAATAAATCAGTGCTCTGTGGATCACGTAAGCTTTATCTGAACTCTGTTGATGTGGAGAATGCACAAGTTGAAATGCTGTTTTGAACCTTAACAATTAGCTAATTATTGTTGTTGTTACATTTAGCAAACAGTGATGACTTCAGTATGTGCAATGAGTGACGCAGTTGTGAGATGAATGTGTCAGTACTGAGCTCAACCCTTCTATAGCAGAGCTCAAGGGTGAAATGGCAGCAAATTCATTCAAAACAAGCACTGAGTTCCTCTGTTTCTCTTTCCCAGACTCACAGCTTAAAGCTCCTAACAAACCAGAACGGAGGACGCTTTTATTACACCAAACTTTTCAAACCAAAAATTCAGTTCCAATCAAATAATTTCCCCAAAGACAAGGCTGCAGGTGATGGATATGTTTCAGATCACACAAATTACCAGAGAACTGCCATTTAAATTCAGTGTACCTTTGTCAAGTGCCTTCAGATGTGTAGAGTCTTCTTTTTTCTTAAATTTTCCTCTCTTCTTCAGTTCCTCTTCTGTTTGTTTATTTTTTCATGAAATTGAGAAGAAATTAAAATCTTCAATCACTGCACTGTCACAAAAAGGAGAAAAGAGCATAGAAATGGCATTCTCTGCTTCTCAGACGAGCTTGTTTACCTCTTTTGTATCTCCTGTCCTCTTTTCACCTTTAAAAAGTCAATGTAAGAAGTCAATTTCAGTAAGTTCAGTCAAATGTACCCAAGTTGTCTTTCACGTGATGTTGACAGGGCTGATCTGATGTATGCCTGGGTGGACTCCTAAATATAAATACTGTACCTCTGTGAAAGGGAGTTTCAGGGCGTGCAAATCAAGTTTTTCCTGTCTGTCCTCTGAAAGTCATTCTGGTGTATACCACGTCAAGCAAAGACTTTTTTATAATTTGCATGTTTGTTTTCTCACTTCTAAATAGACACTCTAGATACATTTAACAGATGACACTTTAATAGTTCGCAGAATCAGTTTTGGTGCACATATTTGGTGCTTCAATATATAGAGTAGAGTGCTGTACATTGCATACACAATATATCATGGGTTGAATTACAGAGGTAGCAAATGATCTACAAATGCACTTCAAATGCACTTCATTAATGTTTTTCAGTCTCTTGCTGTTCAGAGAATGGCCTCATGATGTAAGAATCAGGTGTTCACCCATCCAACCCATCAAATTTCCATGAAATTCATCAGGAGATTTTAATGATATATATATATTTTTAATAACAGCTAACAGTGTTTTTTTTTCTCTCTTATGAAGAACTTTGCAACTACGTCAACTTACTCTCTTTTTTGATTATTAGTTGATTGTTATTGTAGGGTAAGAAGGATAAGTTGCCATGCACTTGCACAGTTAGCAGAATGTCTAAATTGGACTATCAAAAATAATCCTTACCAAATTGGAGCCACAGCAATCTATAAGTTAATAATAATGGTGGATGTAACACATATGCATAACTAATTTGTTACTCTACCTATCTTCTCTTGGTTTCTGTGTAGATCTGGGCTGCTGGGTGGTCAGAATAGCAGCGCAGGAGTCGGCAATCCTGGTGCACGTGAAACACAGAGTGTAGCGGCAGTCGTCCAAGCAGATGAGACAACAGCCGTACAGACAGAACTGACATCACAGGTTAAAGCAGCGGTCCATTCAGGGCTCGTCCCGGTGACATTTGTCCCCGCAGCCTACTCTGCACTCAGGACAAGGGCCAGACATTCCACAGCAGCTTTGTCCCATGTCTGCTTGAGGTAAACAGTCTCTGCTGATCACAGCAGCCCTCTGACCAAAGAATCCCAGATATGACAGAATAAGTGCGTTTATGAGTGTGTCATTAGGGGACCGACGTGGAAACACATATTGTTGGCTCATTTTAACTATCCATGAGCTGAAGAAAGGGATGACATGCTGTGTTTGTTAATAGTGAGCCTCGGGGTGGCCCGGGCCGCCCATCTTTCTGTGCTGAGTCAATTATAAGACAGTGTCCCGTGATTAGCAGCTCAACAGAGAAGAGTGCTGAGTCTTTCTCCCCTCAGGACAACAGTTGCTTGGGAACTCTGTTCTGTGTGCTTGCATAAATTCATACGCTAAATGTCTGAATTTTAACAAATGTAGCATAATAACCCACAAGAGACGTCACATTTGAACCAGTCTATATGGGCTGCTTTATCTTACCACAAGCATGCCTGCTATAATGATGACTTGGGGGACATTTATTCACCTTAGGCACAGAAGAATGTCAACAAAATGGAATATGGTACACGGGACGTTTTCTAGTCCCAACCTGCACATTTTTAGGTCTATGCAAACCATGTTGACTCATTGTTTTTTTAAGTTGGGGTTAATGACTTTTTTGGTGTGTGGAATGATAACAATGAAACCTCAAATACTACAATTTTTGTATCTGCCAAGGTTTTGAATGCTCAACTTTCTAAATATATGAATTAGGATTCTAAATGACTAAATCATTAAATTAATACACAATCAATGCATATTTCTTTAATTTGTTGAAAGTTCAGCTGGCACATAGAGAACATTTTTACACTGAAAGCAAGTAACTAACGCATATAAAATATAATAAACAAATCTTTTATCAAAGGATGAGAGACGACTTATGTTGCATTCAATTTCTGTTTATCAGTTCATGCTTTCCTCCGAGAATCAAACCCTTGATGTTGATGTTGTTAGAATATAAGTGAGTCTATTATTTTCATGTCGGCCCCACATCAGTAGATTCTGGTTTTCTAAAATCAAAGTCATAAACGTATTTTGACACAATATAACTGTGTAACATCAAGATCAGAACTACCCTTATTAAAAAGAAGGACACTTTTAGCATACTTAAAAAAAAATTGAACTGTATGCCATGTCATACGTGCACAAACTGACAGTCACCACTTATAAAGCTTCTACTAAATATTGTAGAAATATAATTTTCTGTAAAGTTGCTTTGTAACGATTTGTATCGTAAAAAGCGCTATACAAATAAACTTGAATTGAATTGAATCATGTTTTCAAACAATTAAATGAAAATGTATTTAAGTTTATATTGAATGCACAACTTAAGACTATGTTTTGGACCTACTTTAAAAGTAGTTTTACAATTACTTCTGTTAAAGTGAACTACTAAATAAATGCATGATCATTTCTATTGATAGATGCATGTCATGGATTTAAATATTTGTAATTACACATTTATAATAATGAAGTTGCAATTCAGTAAATTTTAAATATATAAACTTCAAACAGAAAATTAAACAAGTCATAATCAAGCAATTCCTTTTTTTAGAGTGTCAGAGTGAAACATTATCTACTTCTTTAAAACAAGACGAGATTATTAAAACATGTTTTAAATGGTTTAAAATGATTTAAAACGTTAAAAGTTAAACTTTTAATTTAACATTTACAAAGTGCATTTTAAAAAGTGTACTGAAATGTGTTAAACAGTCATTATTTCAGTAATATTATTTGCAAAAATACACTACAGCTGTACAAACAGTTCAATTTAGTGGCCTTCTTTTTCAGAAGATTTTGGCTTTATTAAATCAAAGTCATGTATTCGGACAAAATATTACCATGGAACACCAAAATCCAGACCTAGACCCTTCAAAACCATCAAGTTGCATCCAGTGACAAAATATACCATAACCAATAACCATTTTGGCCATCAGTGACCCCAAGATCAAGACTCCAGCTCAGGTGATAAGAGTTTGAGTGGAGTGCTGACATTGAAACGATAGTATCTTTTAGAGTGGCCCCCTTTGTTTAGCTTCTTTGATATGTGTAACTGCAGGCAAGATAAACAAAATCAGAGAATTTGGAAATGTCACGACGCTCATTTAAAAGCCTTTTAATCTTTAAAATCATGTGGAAAATTAGATTTTCATGATGAAAAGCAAAAGGTGACCGTTCCCACACGCATCTGTCTGAGACACACATACACAAACAGCCTTTCCACACAGTTCACAAATCAACACACAAGAACATGACAAGTGAATCACTATAAAGATGAAGTGACCTTGACTTCCCCGGTAGCAGAGTGTGAGCAGTAAAAGCCTGTAGTGTGCTATTGTGGGCCCTTGGGCTTCCATTAGTGAATGACATGACACGTCTGTGAGATACGAGGGCATGCAGGAGATGATGGAGGCCAGCTGACAGGTCTCAGCATAGCAGCCTCACATTTGCGGTGGATTCACCTGTACAAATGCCTGGGCCTCACATTCACATGGGAATAAATCACGGCGCTTGTCTCATTATCTTATTCATGCTGTAGGGAACTGCACCCAGTGGTGACTCTCGTTTATCCAGCTCTCTCACAGCGTTACACTGTGTCCACACAAGCAGCGCTGTGCCAAGGGGCGGATCTCTGATTTCATGACTTCCTATATTACATCGTGTTAAAAAAAGACAAAATGTCAACACACTGATGCTTCCAAATATTATATAGCAGTGTGTTCTTTGTTCTTTCACTCGAGCTCCTGTATTAGCTATAAGCATAACTTTGGATGTACACTATTTACCGTATGTTGAGGGCAGGGAAATTCTTCAGGAGATTTTCAGGCGATTCTTTTTTTGTTTAAAGCCACACAGAAAAGTTTTCTCCCTTTGATTAATTCCTGCTATTAGTAAAATGCTTTGGATAAAGGTGCCTGATAGTTCGAACATCTAAACGGTTCAGTGATCAGATCACCAAACGTTACAGACCCCTGTGTTTAGTGCCATCCATTTGTGATCAGATCATCCAAGATGGATGTTAATAATCCGAGACCAAGCGACAACCAATGGAAGCACAGAAAAAAAAAAAGATTTAAAAGAATATAGTTAAGTGCAAACTGAATGTAATGTTTTGGGACATTTCATCGCAATTAAATAATTGAAACTTAAATTAGCCAGTTAGTTGAACTTAACAGTAACTAAAGTATACCTTAATGTAATTTCTAATGAACCTTGTATGTCAGGTATTTAAAAATATTTGTTTTTACACATTTGTAATGTTGAAGTTGAACTTTAGTAGATTTCAATGTAATATCACAAAATAACATGACAACCTAATGGTTTAAATGCATTTTAAAGTAAAACTTTTAATTTGACATTATTACAAAATTGTACTCAAGTCTGTTATGAAAGTTACTCTTTTTAAGTACACTTAAGTGACCTTTTATTAATGAATTGCACTTGTTTTACATAAGGCATGCCACCTGATACAACTGGATAATGCTGCAGCATAGGAGCTTTCAGCCACAATATATTACAATCACTGCAGCTTCATTTATTTATAGATAGAAACATGTATATGTACCGATGATATCTGGTCAGGTTAGGTTTGATATGCTGATATGTTGCATATCAAGACAGATGAGGAAAATAAAGTACCCTGCAGTGTGTCAGAAATAGAAGCTAGGCTTCCATCAACTGAAGATGTGACACATTGCATCGGACACTTTCAGTGTAGACTGCTTCATTGATTATAGCTGAATTCATTTTGTTTTGATGTGTCACACCACTTACGTCTGGTGTAGACATGGTATTACACTCTCTGCAGTCTCCTGGTGAAACAGTGCCTAGGCAATCAGGTCACTGATGGCCACTGATCAAACAGAGTCCAAAGGTTTTATTGTCCTGGTAATGTTGTGAAACAATCTAAACAAATCAAGGAGTGGGCGTGTGTGTCTCAGTGCAGCTATGCTAATGTTGCTAATGGGCTGAGATGTATTTAAGGATAGTCAATCATGAGATACAGGTGTGATTAAAGTCATGTAATGCACTCTTTCGCTCCACCCTGCTCCACCTCTAAGGAGTGAATGGGTTTCTGCACTGATAATTACACTTCTCCAGCCATTCCCTTTCTCAGAAATAAAAAATGAAGGAGATACAGAGCGTGAAACGGGAGAGAGAGAGTGAAGAGGGGGAACTCACAATTTATTTTAGCTCTCCATTGAGATTGAGATGAGATTAAAGATGCTGTTTCGGTGCTCACAATTACTGGCGTCTCACAGTCCACAGATATTCCATCAGCTGACTTCAGATGTGGAGTGTCCAAATTTCTTAAAGTCTAGCAAAGAATAAACAACAAGTTTTGACATCTACACTCTCAAAAGTTTGTACACACTTATGTTGACTGCTCTCATGATCTTATGATTAGCTTTGAAATTTGATTCATAGACAGAAACAAATTATGACTATGTATAAAATTATTTGCAAAACTATTTGGATCTGAAAGGAATGCCCCCTTGATCTACTTAAATGCGTTTATGTTTGCGCGAATCATTCATGATCCAACCTCATCTACAGAAGCAGTGAGTATAATATTTAGAAGAAAACAAACATAACCCCAGGTATTTATTCAATACAGTGGCTAAATTAACTAAAGATAAAGCCTCAACAAGTGTTGTTATTTCCCAACATCACAGCAGTAATGACTTTATGAAGTATTTTACTTCTATAATCGATACTATTAGAGATAAAATTGTAACCATTCAGCCATCAGGTACAGTATCACATCAGAACGTGCACTAAAGACCCACTGAGGAACAGTTCCAATCATTCTCTACTATAGGAGAGGAAGAATTGCATAAACTTGTTAAATCATCTAAACCAACAACATGTATGTTAGACCCTCTAAGCTCCTAAAAGAGGTGCTTCCAGAAGTCATAGATCCTCTTCTGACTATTATTAGTTCCTCATTTTCATTAGGATATATCCCCAAAACCTTCAAACTGGCAGTTATTAAGCCTCTCATCAAAAAACCACAACTTGACCCCAACAAACTAGTTAATTATAGACCAATTTCAAATCTCCCTTTTCTGTCCAAAATACTAGGTAGTATCCTCACATTTATATTTATTCTTAGAGAAAAATGGTATGTGTGAGGATTTCCAGTCAGGATTTAGACCATATCATAGTACTGAGACTGCTCTCCTTAGAGTTACAAATGACTTGCTCTTATAATCTGATAGTGGTTGTATCTCTCTATTAGTTCTATTGGATCTTAGTGCTGCGTTTGACACAATTGACCACTATTATTTTGCATAGACTTGAACACTTAATTAATGGAAGTAATGATTTAAATGGTTAAATCGTACTTATATTACCGCCATCAATTCGTAGCAGTGAATGAAGATTTATCATATCGATCACAAGTGCAGTATGGAATACCTCAAGGCTCAGTACCAGGGCCACTACTCTTCACGCTTTATATGTTACCCTTGGGAGATATCATCAGGAAACATGGTGTTAGCTTTCACTGTTATGCTGATGATACTCAGCTCTATATTTCTTCGCGGCCTGGTGAAACACCAATTTGAAAACCTAATGGAATGCATAGTCGATATAAAAAACTGGATGACGAGTAATATCTTACTGCTAAATTCTGATAAAAAAAACACAGGTGTTAATTATAGGACCTAAAAACTCCCCATGTAATAATCTAGAACACTGTCTAAGACTTGATGGCTGCTCTGTCAATTCTTCATCATTAGTTAGGAACCCAGGTGTGCTATTTGATAGCAATCTTTCCTTAGAAAGCCACGTTTCTAGCATTTGTAAAGCTGCATTTTTCCATCTCAAAAATATATCTAATTTACTGCCTGTGCTCACAATGTGAAATGCAGAAATGTTAAACCATGCATTTATGACCTCAAAGTTAGATTATAGTAATGCTTTATTGGGTGGTGGTTCTGCACACTTAGTAAACAAACTACAGTTAGTCCAAAATGCGGTCCTGTCAACACTGCACTGGCTCCCTATCAAACGTTGTATAGATTTTAAAATATTGCTTATCACTTATAAAACCCTGAATGGTTTAGCACAGTATTTGAATGAGCTCTTGTTACATTATAATCCTCCATGTACATTCTCAAAACTCAGGCAATTTGATAATACCTAGTATATCAAAATCAACTGCGGGCGGCAGATATTTTTGGCACCTAAACTCTGGAATAACCTACCTAACATTGTTCGGGAGGCAGACACACTTTTGCAGTTTAAATCTAGATTAAAGACCCATCTCTTTAACCTGGTTTACACATAACATACTAATATGCTTTTAATATCCAAATCCGTTAAAGGATTTTTAAGCTGCATTAATTAGGTAAACCGGAACCGGGAACACTTCCCATAACACCAGATGTACTTGCTACATCATTAGAAGAATGGCATCTACACTAATATTAGTCTGTTTCTCTCTTATTCCGAGGTAACTGTAGCCACCAGATCCAGTCTGTTCCAGATCAGAGGGTCACTGCAGTCACTCAGATCCAATACGTATCCAGACCAGATGGTGGATCAGCACCTAGAAAGGACCTCTACATCCCTGAAAGACAGCGGAGACCAGGACAGCTAGAGCCCCAGATACAGATCCCCTGTAAAGACCTTGTCTCAGAGGACCACTAGGACAAGACCACAGGAACCAGATGATTCTTCTGCACAATCTGACTTTGCTGCAGCCTGGAATTGAACTACTGGTGCGTCTGGTCAGAGGAGAACTGGCCCCCCAACTGAGCCTGGTTTCTCCCAAGGTTTTTTTCTCCATTCTGTCACCGATGGAGTTTCGGTTCCTTGCCGCTGTTGCCTCTGGCTTGCTAGTCGGGGTCACTTCATCGACAGCGATATCGTTGACTTGATTGCAAATAAATGCACAGGCACTATTAAAACTGAACAGAGATGACATCACTGCCTTTAACTGTCATTTTGCATATTTGACACACTGTTTTCCTAATAAATGTTGTTCAGTTGCTTTGAAGCAATTTGTTTTGTTTAAAGCGCTATATAAATAAAGGTTACTTGACTTGACTATTCTTATGAATCATTGCAAATTGTCTTTTCTAATAATGTGCTAATTAGCAAGTTTCACTAAGAATGTGGCTAAAGTAAACAGTCTCTTAGAGAGCAGATCAGAAGAGATGGGCGGGGTCAGCAGAGCTCATTAGAATTAAAGGAGAATTCCACAAACCAGCGTGATTCGAAAATAACTGTTTTTTTTACAGGGTAAAAAAAAATTTTTTTTTACACTACTATTGAGAAATTTTAAACAAACTATGTTACAGACTTTTCATTAAAACCCTAAAGAATCAAATCAACTTGTGAAAAATGGGCATTATATGACCCCTTTAAAAATGTGAAAGTTATAATGATTAAAACATGAGTAGGTTTGTCCAGGTATTTGAATGAACGTGTACCATTGATTCCATTAATGTGATTAATGGAAAATTAACCTTCATTCTCCTTAATTTCCTTTTCATTTGCTACTAATCGATTTCTCTGTGCAAAAATTTAGTGTGGTTATTGTTCAGGTGAGGATCAGATAGATCTGAACCAAATTGGTTTGCAGAAAGACATTCTAGAATGAAAGTATGATCAAATCAGCTTGCAGCAGCAAAGGAACAGCTGTCTCCTTGCAATATCAAAAATGAAACCAGAGACAGTGGCTAGAAGGACACTGAGGACAAGTTATTAGACATCAGTGAGTCTAACAGTTCAAACTGGGACATGTAAAAAAAAAAAAATCTGGGTCATTGAGACACACATCATGAAATCAGGTTTGTCTGAACATCTGGTCACCCTATTCAAATCACACAGCTGCATTCACGTTCATGAAAACAATAACATCACATCTGATTGTAATCAAGCAAATTAATTTAAACAGTATTATGACAATTATAAAAACAATAGATGTCTGTTGCTTTCTCCGGCTAGTCTGTCATTTCACATCAGGATGCATACATTGTGCTCAGGTTATGAGTAAAAGTTGATCTTCTAAAAAAAAAAAAAATATTGTTAGATTTAGTGCTGCTGCAAGCAGTAGGATGACAACGAGAGGTGAAATATGGCAGAGAGCTCTGTGTAACCAGCCGCTCCAGCATTTCATTCAGATTGGCAACAAGCCGTCAAGATGCTCATATTTTACCTCACTGCTCTCTCAGGTTGTGCTCCAGAACTCAATGTCTTTCCATCACATCTGTCAAAAGAGCAAAAAGTGGGAGGTAACTGTGGGTTGGGAGTTGAAAGTGTGTTTGTTTGCATTTTATGGCATGAGGGTCCTAAAAAAATGGTGGTGTTTTAAGTACATTCAACCTTATAGTGCACACTCACTACAATATATTTAAAAATAGTGGTAGAAAAAATAGCAGTAGATGACATAATTTGTTTAGAAGAATATTATATGGCAGTGAAGCTCTAAAAGTCTGTCAGGAAGAGACCCACAACAATTCCCCTGCATTCAAAATGCATCATGGTATATAGAGAAGCACTCTGTATAATTTAATGTGCTTTAATTTAAAATACAAATTGACTCCCCCCCAAAAAAAATTCTAAATTGTGGCATAATTTTATCACCCTCATGAAGTAAGACAGAATTTGTTAAGTGATCTATACCTATACCTTTATACCTATTCATAAGGCCTTCAGAAACCTAAAATATATAAAGATCAAGCTACTTCAAGGCTGGAACAAAATAATTGCCTGTTGGTTAGAACACGTCTCAAAGAATTTTGTAATTTAATTGTTCTGTTACGACAGTTTGAATCAAGGCTCAAGCAAACATGTTTGTGTGAAAGCCACACCTGAATAACTGTACTCTATAATTTCAACCTCATACACTCACAATCCATGCAAAGCCACGCTCATATTTTAAGTAGTCACTTTATGTGCCCAAATCACTTGATTCCCAGTGCAATTAGCATATTATTCAAATAGATCACTGGGTTAAACGGTATCATCAGTTGCATTATTTACTCCTTAGCCCCTACACTGGATGATTACATGTCAAGACTTTATTTACTGAATTAAGCTCTGCTTCAATACATTTAAAGTGGTTTTGATACATCAGGGACCTAACACTGCATTACTAAATAAGCAAACTGCGTATCAGAGCAGTTATGATTGATTTCAAATAGTGGTGTACCTTTTGGTTATATTATAGGCCCCATACAGTTTTCACCTGGGTCTGTTAAACTGTTAAATAAAATGTAGCTGACAACACTAAAATTACAGTATGCAAAACACTGGCAGAACGATATAAAGCAATGAAGCAGCTGCCCTGATATATTCCCCCTTGAATGTCAACTAGACAAAATAGTACATTGGGGAGTTCAGCAGACTCACATTATTATTAATGTAAAAAAGAAAAAAGGAAAATGAAAAGAAAAAGCACTGGGCATTGTTTGCTACTTCGTATTTAGCATGGCATCTTGCACAGATCATCTGACATAAAGGTCATTCTGTTCCAACCTTGCATCTTCTCACTGAGTGTTATTAGATTACAGAAACTGGAAAGATGGGAATAACATGAATAGACTGCTCCAAAATCCCATATCTCCCATATCTTTCTTTTAGAGATCTCTCTCCACAGTATATCTTAAAAATGTTTACCACAAACAGATATGTATGCAATGTCAGTGTTTCTCTAACCTTTTTGTCTTGTGTATCCCCAAAGCATAATCATATTATGCTAGACATAATTTGACATTTTTAAGATAAAAACCATTTATATATTGGAAACTCACTAACTTGCTTACATTTTGTTTGATATTGGCCTGATTGGCTAAAACATTTGTTGCTATGAGGAAAGATAGTCGTTTTATCGTGGGAACATGTACCAACAATGCCATCAGCATTAATTAGCAAATTAGCATTTATATACTCTGATGATTAAAAATACTACACAAGCATAAATGGCCAACATTAGTGGGTCGCAATCTTAAAGTCTTAAAGGAATAATTTAACCAAAAACAAATATCTGATGAAAATGTACTCACCCTCAGGCCATCCAAAATGTAGATGAGTTTGTTTCTTTATTGGAACAGATTTGGTGAAATTTAGCATTACATCCCCTGCTCACAAGTGGATTCTTTGCAGTGAATACCTGATAAATAGATGATAAAAACAAGTAATCCAAAGACTCCAGTTCGTCAATTAATATCTTGTGAAGCTGCGTGTTTGTAATGAACAAATCCATCAAGACATTTTAATTTGATTTAATCTGTCACTTCTGGCCAAAACATGTCCATTATCCAAAACAACACTTCCTCCATAGAAACAGTCCATCCCCTGTTGTCCTCTCACATAAAAGTCCATTGACATACAGGTGCATCTAAAAAATTAGACTATAATGGAAAAGGTCTTTATTTTTTAATAAATTTTTTAATTAATTTAATAAAAAAGCTAACTTTCTTGTATTCTAGATTCACTGCACACAAACTGAACTTTTTGTTATAAAAATAAATTAAAATATTAAATTTTGAGCTTGATTAGTAAAATTAATTTTGAGTATAAATACTGGGTATTTCTTGAGCTAGTTTAAAACATGCAACTACAATTATGTGAAAGTCTACTGAGTTGACAATTGTCGATAAGACAATCATCAACACCCTCCACAAGGAGGGTAAGCCACAGAAGGTCATTGCTGAAAGAGCTGGCTGTTCACAGGGTGCTGTATCAAAATATATTCATAGAAAGTTGACTGTAAGGAAAAAGTGTGGTAGGAAAAGGTGCACAAGCAACAGGGATGACAACAGCCTTGGGAAGATTGTCAGGAAAAGCTGATTCAAGAACTTGGGAGAGCTTCATAAGTAGCGGACTGAAGCTTTTCTTTGATTGATCTTTGAGAAAATATAAACATTTTCTGAGATACTGAATTTTTAATCTTGCAAGTAAGTCATAACCATCAGACTTAAAACAAAAAAAAACTCTTGAAATATTTCAATACTGAATGTGTTAAATGAATCTAGAATATAAGAAAGTTTGCTTTTTTTTATTAAATTACAAAAAATAAAGAAAAAACTTTTCTTGGTGAATCTGAGCTTTTCCCTTCACAAGTAGTTAACTGATGGACTGGAGTTGTGTGAATTACTTGATTATTTACTGTATAGTGATGTTCTTATCAGCTGTTTGGACTTTCATTCTGACGGCACCCATTCACTGCATAGGATCCATCGGTGAGCAATTGATGTGATGCAAAATTTCTCCAAATCTGTGCCAATCTGTTTTTTTTTTAAGCAATTTTTTATTTTTGGATGAATTACTCCAAAATCATATAATGCACTCACATTTCTGAATAAAATTATATTCAAGGAAAAAAAAAAATGTTGGGTGGGACTTGATGTTAACCAATCGAAAACTGTATTGAATGTAAAAAGTGGGTATTGTTAACTGAATGTTGCCAGGTGCTTTTAGAGAAAAGGTAAAAAATTAAGAGGGATATGTGACATCAAACTTAAAGGAAATGTGTCTAAAATCTGTCCACATACTCACATAGAAAGCGAATGACTTCTTATTTATTTTTGTATTTTTTTTTGCTGGAAACCTTGCCATCATGAACACCTCTTTACAGGGTCAGACCCCTGGAGTAACCTGAGGTTAAGTGCTGTGCTCAGGGGCACCATGGTGTTAGTCCATCCCTTAATGTGTTTTGAACCAACAGCCCTTTTGGTTACGAGCCAAGATTTTAGGACACAAGACATCCATAGATAAAGGAATACAAGACAGGTTGTCACTTATCCGTGAGACTTTAGGCATTTGATCAATAGTCTACATGACAATACAACATTTTCGCCTAGTCAGAGAAGTGCATTCTGATCATCAGCCTTTGTCAACATATTTAGCTCAACCCACTATTCATCATGAGCAGCTCTGTGTGTCTGACGCTTGAATTTCTGAACTTTTATTTATCATCCGTTTGTACCTCCCGGTCTTCTCCACTCTGTGTGCAAATAAGGATCTCAAAAGAGGACTAAAATTATGCCTCTCGATCAGCTGCCTGGCTCTTCAAAGTCTCCAGCCCGAGCTCCAGTTACGTCTGCAATCAACAGACCCCCTGGCCTCATCCATCAAACGGGAGAATGCACCGTTAGTGGCGGATTTACAGCACTTGCACAGGAAGTGCAGAATCAATCTTGATTTATGCTGTAAGACTGAGAGTTGCAAGGCAAGTGTTCTTTCTGCTATCTAAAATATGAAATGGATCAGCCTGGTGGATGGAGGATATTAAACATACTGTAGGAGACTATCTGTCTATTTCTGGACAGACAGACAGATCATTTAACATAAAAATTAAAGCTACTGTATTAGTATGTGTTACAATTAAGCGGTGTATGCTAAATGAAAGACGAAGAGCTTGAGGAGGATCAGGATCAAATGAGGAGTTTACTGACGATAGAAGGAGAGTACAGACAATATACTACACTTACAATACAATATCTGGTTAACATACAAATAACAGCATTAACAATCACAGACGAGCGAGAACTGAACAGACCGGGTATTTAAACACACAGGAGGTAGCTGGAACTGAGGGAACTGGAGACAGGTGGGGAATAATCAATTAACAAAACAAGAACAGGAAGACCAAATAAGGAAACAGAAAGTTCATAAACGTAACAGTATGATAATTTTTCTTGCCTAATAACTGATATATAGCCGATATTAAATGAACTAAAAACAAAAACCTTAAATAAATGTTTTAATTTCACAAATGAATTCAATAATGTGTATTAAGTAAAATGGATATTAATTTTGATATTTGATGAAGATCACATTTAAGAGTGCTATAAAATGTTTTTTTTTTTTACACTTAGATTGAGTTCTTAGTGTTAGATGACAAAAGTTGTCTAAATTAAAAATAAGCGACTAGAGAATGTACAATTAAATATACAATATTGTTTCATACTGATTATATAAAAACTAATATTGTAGATATAAGCTGATTACCGACATGGTACTAATGTAAAGTGAATCCCTCTACATGTTCATAACCAAAGCCTTTTCAGTGTTCATCATGAAAACTTGATCCAATATTTGTATACTATTTGTCTGTTCAGACACATGCGTGATATAGCAGATGGGATGAAAGAAAATGCTAATTTACTTCAAGCAGAAATACTGTACAGTGGTATGCAAAGGCGGCGCTGTGCAAGTGTTTTTATTGTTAAACTGAAAATAGGTATTTGAAATAAGACAAAAATAAAATATAACATGAACAACTGCATAGAAAATTTGAAATATTACACATTACTGAAATAAAATGAGTTTAAACGTAGGGTATGTATTTCATAGAGGCTAGCAATAGCAAGCTATTTTTGAAAAGCAAAAGATCCAACCCTCCCTGCAAATCACTCTCCAAAACACATGAACGCATGCAGGCAGACCAGCAGTGACATGATGAGAGATGCTGCTGGTGGAGAATGGAATGCAACAGTGTCAGATTACCTCATGTCTCATTCATCGGTGAGAAAACATTACAGTAAAGTAAAGCACATAATATTACAATAATAACGCTTTTCATTCTCGTTTGGTCTGTAATAGCGTAATGGAACGCGCTGGTGACGTATCATGTCTGCGAGAACAGAGTGTACAGAGGTATGTAAATACATTCATTGACAGTCAAGTAGAACAGCCTATCCTAGCCCTCGGACCGAGAGGTTTTATTTGACGAACCAGCAAAAAAAAAAAAATAAATAAAAAATGTTTTGAAACAAACCACCATACCCTGCCTTTCAGTTTCCATTACTAAAACTAAAATAGTTCAAACCTGTACTCAAATTAAAATTAAAACCGAGTATCTAAAAAATCAAAGCTAATTGTGAGCACATGACAAAAAGTTCAAATCCCAGTGTAAATAGCTACCAGAAAAAATTAAAATAATCCATCACATTGATACTGTTTATAACTGAATGGAAAAATGAACAGCCATTCATAAAATATTTATTGCACCAAACATTTATTATTGTGCGAACACCTAAATTTGAACAGCATCATTGGACGTCAAGCTGCTTGTATTTACTGACCTCCTGAAAAAATAAAACCTGTCTCTTTTGAATGTCTGCTAATAATATGTGCACATTTTATACATGTGCAAACAGTACATACAGTATGACGACACCACACATATGTGTATTTTTGCACCAGTGCTCCATAACATTTCTTTAACTGCATCAGCAGGAAATGCAATCCCTTAATGAATGTTAACCTCACAAGTCATGAACACTTGAAAAGTATTGTATAGTCCGTGAAAGCTGTCAAGACTGTCAGCCTGTGGTTTTTAAAATTATTCATATGTGCTGTTTTTATTGGTATATTATTGAATGTGTGTTGCCTTTTGTTATGTTATCCTGGCATTAAGCTGGGTTTGTGATACACACAACACACAGGCAGTGCAAACACACGAGAATGAAACAATTTTAAATACATGAATTCGTTAACACTCCTAGACATGTTTATTACCAAGTGATAATGCATTCATTCTGACAGCTGTAGAGGTATGTAATGTTATTGGGACTTGTGACTTTTGATATTGTAGAAGAGCTCTTTATCTTGCCAGATGAATATTTGTGTCAGCCTTGGTGTGAATAGACCTTTTTTGGGTGAGATTTGTCTCACACTTTCATCTCATGTTTGGTGTGAAAAGGCCACGAAAAAAAAACAACAACATTAAAATAAATAAAAAATAATTGTTGCTGAAAATTTACTCACCCTTATACTATCCAAGATGTTAATTAGTTTTTTTTCTTCATCAGGACAGATGTGGACCAGAAATGGGTGCCGTCAGACTGAGAGTGTGAAAAGTAGATAAAAACATCACAATAATCCACAAGTAATTTTGTAAAAAGATGTGTGTTTGTAAGAAACAAATAAATTAAGACATTTACATTTTTAAATCCTCACTTCTGCTCAAAATACCACCATCCAAAATAATACTTCCAATGAAAAAGTCTATTCCATGTTTTCCTCTCACATCAAAATTCACCCACATATTTGTTTTGGATTGATCTGCGCATATTTTTCTCCTGATTCAGATGAGACATCTTTCTTTAACTGGAGAAGCAATATGGATAGAGGACTGGTATTTAAGCGTTTCAAAGACATTAAATGATTGACTGGTTTACTTGTGGATTATTGTGATGTTTTTATCAGCTGTTTGGACTCTCATTCTGATGGCACCCATTCACTGCACATGATCCATTGGTGAGCAAGTAATATATTTGTGAATTACTTGAAATCTATTAAAACTAAAAACAAACTTATCTGCCTCTTGGGTGGCCTGAGGGTGAGTACATTTTTAGAAATTGTTGGGTTTACCATTTCTTTTCAGTCAAGGTTTGTCAATAAAGTTTTGCAGGTGCCGATTTTCTGTTGGTCTTTTCAGCAGGGCAGATACAAAAATAAAACTTTAGCATCAAATATATTGAGATTCTTGATACTACAGTCCTAAGATAAGAAGTGTAAGGAGACTGTCAGGAGAAAAGTGAATATTTACTAAAACCACGAACAGGCTGCTAAAAATATTGAAACAGAAAACTAACAAGCTGGCAAAGAACCGCAGGCTAGCCTTTTTAAACACCTCCAGGGTGCTACAATTTCATATTTGTGCATGTAATTCATCTTTACATTGGAACTCAGTGGGATATTTCGAGCAAACAGCCGCATGAGCAGGATTATATTGTCAAGCTCGAGTTTTTGAGTCATAACACTAAAGTAATACTGTAAAATGGCATGTGAGTAACTGAATAGTGCTGCGTAGGAACAATCACACTCAGCCCGCTGAGTTAATGACTGTGTCTTTTTTTCCACAAGATGATGTGTTAGTGCTTCAGACCCGCTCATATCTCTGCATATTTTGCTCATTAAACACTAGTTAATTTCAGCTATGACATAATCAACTCTGAGAGGCACAAACACGCACTTGAAAAAATCTCCCGGGGCAGATGAAAAGAAAGTGATTGCCACGATACAAACAAAAGACTGTTTACAAGAGAGACGCTTGTCAAGAAACAAACACAGACAAGTTTTGTTCTTTCAGGTTGCAGCTCTTTAGAATTCATAGCCTCCATATTATATTTTTAATGTTACACATTAAATTTTGCAATCACTGGTCCATTTATACAATACTTCCTTTAATCCTTCTGGTCTGGTCTTTTATTTTGAAGTTTTGTCATGTCTAGCTTTGAGTTCCTACTTCATTGTTGTTGTCTGGTCCCTCTCTTGATTGTTTCTAGGTGTTTAGTCACTCGTTCTTGTGTTTTATGTTCCCTTCACACACAGTCAGAATTATCATAAATACAAGTTTCCTGATCAGAAATTGGAGATCTCAAATCATATTTACTACCGGGATAATTTACTAACTTTAAACATGGTGGAGGGTGCAGTGATTGCTGCTGTCAATGCTATTTTGCATGAGTTTTTTTCCCCAACAACTACATCACCTTGTCTTATTGTTGAAGTAGTTTGTATATATAATTTCAGAATTGTCAAAAATTTCTGCTGACTGTCTAGTACAGTGAATGTTTATAAGGTTGTCAACCAATGGGATGCTAAAGCACTTGAATGCAATCAAAACAGGAAAAAATCAGTCCAATAGCACTGAAGGCAGCATTATACCTCCATGTTTGTTTTGTTTATCGGAACTTTTCGCAAAATTTTGTCAGTGCTCTGTCACAGTAAATTGTGTTTAAAACTAAGAAAGCTGTCTTGCTGCTCAACCAGTCAAGATGTCTTTGTTTTGTTTAGTTTTTTAACTTGGGATTGCAAAACTTTTTCATGCTTAGAATTCACCCCCATGAATTAGTTCGACAGGGTGCAAAATGAGCTTCTCCCCCAAAGACAACAGCGACTACACAAGCAATGTTCTTCATAACACTTGTTTGTTTTATTTTTGTACTAATTATTTTCTCATCTTAACTTTTTTGAAAAGGCGCTGTCTCCGTTGCCTCCCTGGAGAAAACACTGTTATTGACACTGCATCATTACTTGCCTCAATAACGTGCAGATGGCTTAATGGTATGGAGGATGTGACACAAGCGTCATTAGCAAGACCACACCAACGCAATCACACAACAGCACACTGTTTGTCTCCATTCACAACATCGTCCAACCATCTCAGTAGGAAGATTAAGTCACTTTTGACAACAAACATGATAGTTTTCACATTTAAAAAGGCAATTAAATAGAGGTTATTTTGTCAGCCCTCCCATTACTCTGTTTCCCTTCAACCGTTTCAAAGAAATCTTCAAAACGCAAATAAGAAGCCCACCTTCAGGCTGATCTTCTGAGGCTCAGTTCTCTTTGCTGTTTTATTCAGTGAACTAAGAGGAAAAGACATACGAGAGAAGAGAAAAAGCTCTGTGTCGGTCCCTGGAGGCCTATAAAACTCCAACGAGTCAAATCCATAAATAGGGTCAAGAGCTCTAACAGCTTACCCTCTAAAGTTATGATTCTCACACCAGCAAAACAACACCAGACATCTTGAGAGATAAATGGCCCATTTTAAATGATCTAGTAAATGTGGCTAATGTGTATTAGCAGTGGCATGATCCTGACCTGCTTCTTTGGAGGCCGAATACTCAAGCTCTGTGCACACTCTACTATTTTGCCATTTTTTTTGAAAAATAGGGAGATATTCAGGCCAAAATCATGCTGCAGTACAAGCTCGTCTGTGTGATACTGTATGCAGCATATATACTAGGCTAATTAGCAATCTCTTCATGTTATGATCATACTATCAAAATTATGTGGCGCTCATTCTGAGCAATTCACAAAGTCCTTGTGTTGCCCAGATATGACGTACTCCAATCAACACGGCATCTTTTTTCCTGCTGCCAGAGGACACATTAGTGCAAGATCTTGGCAGTGAGGATATCAGGGTTTCATTATGCATTTAGTGTTGAATTTAGTTATAGTTTTTCTCTTCTGATAAATTGTCTATAAGTCAATATAATTTATTCAAGTCATGTAAATTGTTTAGTCAGTTTTACTGATTAGAATTTGCTTAGTCATAACATTTACTTTAGCCAATGTTATTCATTTTAACTGATAAGAACTCATATATGAAAACATCTTAAATGGAAATATAAATAGGTGTCAGCATTTAACAAAAATGTGAAAACTGTTTTCAACTGTTGTAAAAAACTAAGCTCATGGAATATGATTTCCAGTCTTGTTATTGTTAAATAAAACTAACTATTAGAATTTGTCTTAAGTAACTGAAATAAACACAAAATAAAATATAAATGCTGGATGAAAAACTAAAATTAATTATTTACAATTATTTATTTTAACATGAAAATGACTAGAGTTGGGGTAATTGGACTGCAATTATGAATGACTCTGACACTGACTAAAATAGATTATTTTAGTTAATTAATTAATAATAATAATAATAAAATAAGATAACAAAGACAAGATTTAATTCAAAATGATTTAAGGACTTGGATTCGACTTGGACTGAACAAGATTATACAGAATTACTACAATTATTACAACTAAAACTTAAATAAAAATTAATTAAAACTAAATCTAAATAAATAAAAAATAAAAAAATAAAGATGACAAAAACACATTACTGTCACAATTCAGTGGGAGCGAGGAGACAAGGATATCAACTTAACCAAATAAGACTTTAATAAATCAAAAACGGCAGGAACATAGGAACTCAGGAAACATGAATGACGTAAGACACTGGACGCTCGACACTGGGAAACACAGGGCTTAAGAAACAATGAACTAAATGAGGGAATAAATAGGACACAGCTGGAATCAACTGAACATAATGAGAACAGAAACAGGAAAGACAAATAAATGGGCACAATCAAACAGGAGGGAAAACTAGATCAAGGAGCTCATTGGGAGGAAAACAGACAAAACATGGGCATGTCAATAACAAAATAGCTAAAATTAAAAGGAAATAGAAAATAGCTAAAGTAAATTGAAAATAACTAAAGTTAAAATGAACACTGAACATGCAAAAATAAAGCTAATTCAACATATGAATAAGTATTGTAATAGTAGATAATGCTAAAATGACACTGATTATTACAATGAGTACACTATTGTAATACGATATTATGAATAGTTATTCATTGTTGAAGTATTAGTCTGTTTTAAGGCAAGAGTGTCTTCACAATGTGACTTATACAGTACATTCTGACTACATTATAAGGTGGTTGAAGTTCACTGTATATTGCATCAATTTACGCAGATGAAAGTTGTAAATAATATCTATATGAGATGTCATATGTGTATAGAATGTGTGTGGGTGAATTAATTAACCCCCTAGCATTTAAAGTTTACCAGTGATCATTCACTATTCAGCTGCAGCACAGCTCAAGCGTGTCAATCCCTGGCATTTCTGACTAGGGATGGGCTATATGAAACAATCGTGTTCTTAAAAAATGCAAAAAAAAAAAAAAAAAAAAAAACATTTTTAAGTGCATTGTTCACATCTATTTGCTTCAACAGGATGCCTGCAAGAGACCAAAAACAGCTGCACTTTGACTACATGTTTTAAGCGATTTCATTAGCCATGCTGCTAATTATGTGTTCTGCTAATCAGGGACATAAAAGAGCAGAGCCTCTCCACTTCATTAGGCCAAGAACACATTGTACTTCTGATTGCTACTCCCTGAGTACAGAGTTCATTAACTCCTTTGGACAGGACCTGCAAAAAGCGAGCTTGCTCTGTCTTTACACTGTATTGCATCAAAGGGGAAACTTGCGGTCCGTGACGTCTTCTGGATATGCATGTGATGCCGAATAAATGTCTCATTAGGAGCCTTTTGAAGTATTTATAATATCAAGAGTTTCTCAGAGTCAAATGTATGTTGTTTTTAAGCCAGTCACTACTGGTTTGTGGGGGCTATAAATCTTTCGATGTACCTGCTCGTGTTTTCTCCGATGATGGCTTCCCTCAGGTCTCTGATGCCGGCTGCAGCCAGCATACTACAACAGCTCCAGCCTGGAGCTTTTAATTAACACAGAGATTGCTAGAACCAGCTTCACCATGGGAACTAACATTACATTCAATTGAACCAGGTATTGATTGTTTGTGCTGTTTCAGTTTTGAGAATTTTAGTAGCTAGCATATGGTAGGATAGAGTTTAGTGATTTTTGCTAAAATGTGAAAACCTCTCCTCAGAACTAATGCTACGAGATAGAAAATAGAACTTCACTTGATAAAACTGAATCAAATAAGACCAGCTAAATAATATAAATTCAATAGCACTGTTTCAAAATCATGTTTTACAGCATCATGAGTGTATTAAAGACATAAAGGCTGTTTCAATAGGTAGGAGATAGCAAAACGATGGCACCTTGTACCTCAATTTGGCATTTTTAAAGCTGCCGTGTGTAATTTGAATTTGCAGAGACAACTGTAAGAATGGTAAGCCATTCTTTCTTTGTTGGAAAAGCCAAAAAAAGAGCGGTATTGTACTTGACAAATGATGCATGTTTGGAATAGGATACCCTGTTTTTCTGAACTAGTATGCATATCAAAGCAGCTTTACAGAATAATACTGCAGTAATATTGTCTTAAAATCTATAAGGTCCTCATTCTGGAGTTCCATTTAAAGCCTAATTAAAATATTATAGTCTGATATATGTTCCTGAGAACCCTAAGCGAGCAAGCTGTGAAAATGAATGAGAAACTCCATATGGTGAACATAGGATTGATGTTAGTTAGCCAAGATTAGTATGAATCAACGATTAATTTGGCATCATTCATGGAACATATGTATATGCTTCTATGTATGGCACTCTTATGATTTGTCAAAAATAACCAGTACATAAAGTCAAGATAAATGTTTTTTGTTGCTATGGACTACATTGACAAGAGTGATGTACTGTGGAAGTATTCACTGTGAAGCACTGGTGAGATACCTGAGAGAAATCAGATTTCACGTTAAGTGATCGAATTTTCAGCCGTAAGAAAAATAAGCTCTTAAAGGTTGTTGTTTTGCACATCATATTTATACAGGATATGATAATAGCAAGGCCTGTAGTTAGGGAGTACATGTTATTCAAAAATGTTCAGAATGAGATCATTTTTTTCAATCCTGGTCTGTGGGGAAAAACCCCTCCAGACGTGGTTTCGCTTCCTACTATCATAATTACTGTAGTTATCATGTTCTACACATCACAAACTTAGTTTTTCCATCAAATGTAATCTCAATGAAATTAAATATTTGGACTTTATATTTTGAAATTACCCTTTTTAGTGATCTTGCATCCTTGTGTTCTTGTACTTCAAGTTTAAATAGGGTGATTTTTAGCATGGTTCATTAATAAATATTCATATCTACTGTTATTTTGGCTTGTCTTTTTCATTTTAAGCTAAAACTGTTTGTACTCTGATTTAGCTGTCAATGTATAAAGAAAATGTATTTGTCAGAGTGGGAACATTTTACGCCATCTGTGGTATAAATTACATTTTTTTTATTAAGAATGGAATAATATGAAAACTAATACTTTTTTCATACTTAGTTTATAATTTATGTCAAACTAGGATAATATTCTAAACACATTTAACTTTTGTTCCAAAGAAAAATTACATGATCCTCAAGGGGGCATTAAATAGTTTGTAAAACCATTTTATGCAATTTAGCATAAATTTATGACTGATTTACACAGAAATTCTGCTCCATATGTGAGGCATCAAGACAAATGCGGATCATTTTCAAGGTAAATATTTTTTGTAATTCCCATTGGTGACTATACTATTATACGTATACTATAAGATATATTATTATAGCATATCTTGATATTTTAATTACACTTTATTTTTTATATTTCTTTGTATAAGGATTTTTTTTTTTTTTTACAAACATTGTGTTATGTCAGTATTTCTGTAATTATATATGTTGACTGTTGAGTATTGAGCAAAATGTTTGTGCAAAAAGTCTGATTCTTTTGTTTAATACTGTTTTCCCCATTTACTTCAGTCGTGATGAAATCCTGATGGTGGCATTAGAGTTGAGAAAATCAGTGTGACACGCTGAAAATAGAATTCTCTCAGAGTCCCCCTTTGTGACAGAGCGCTCAGGTTTGTTTAATACCTGTTCTTGACCATGACCATGTCAAAAAGCAAATCCAAAGCTGCTCTTAGAGTTGCAATCTCTTTAACCAGAGCTAATTGTACAGGGTTTAAAATAGCCAGGACAGTTTGCTACATAATTTCAGGTCCTGCTGTGGTGCTTTCCTGAAAAGGTTTGCTAATGAGTTTTGAAATAATAAAATAAACACACATACAGCGGACTCAAAACGTTAGATCTAACTTTCTAAGGAGGTGTTAAAAGTCATTTGACATCAACTTGAAACTGAATGTTACCTGAAAACAACATATAAAACAGGTACATACTGACATTTCAGAAGAAAGCACACTGGCTTTCCCCCTGCAAACAAATAAAAGAGGCACTGATTCTGAGTGGACTTAAAAAGCCTGAATTTCTTTCAAAAGGGTGCACGTTTTGCTAAGCTACATGAGGCTGTAGTCTCTAGTCTAATTTTTTACTGTTTATCTTGACAAGGGATACATAAAAAAAAAAAAAAAAACGACAAGAGTTATAAAGGAGGCAGTGTTCTTTCTCCTTTCCATCTCCCACTGGATACCCACTTTCAGCATCAACAACCAAGAAGAGAGGAACTTCAAACGGCAACACTGCCGACAGCTGAGGCTCAGAGAGAGAGAGAGAGGATGATATAGCAGAGAACAGAAAACAGAGATCATGAAAAACAAATAACAACAACAGAAAAAAAGAATATTGGGTACCACTTTCCCTGGAAAATAGCTGACGGTAATGCATTGACTCCCTTGAGGGTGTATCTGCAGTATCCTTCAGTGAACCTGCTCGCCGACACTTTGCACTTGGCAATATACCTGAAACTGACTCTGGTGAAATGAGGGAGAAATGATGTTGGAGGCTGGCATAGAGAGTAGTGAAAGTAATCAAATATAAAGAATAGATAAATGTGACATCATTACAGGGCTGTGTCTTCCTTTAGAGGCTAGAGCAGCATTACTGAATATGCTGTTGACTTCAGCTTCTACTTCACTTTTTAAATATACTCCTCCACAGTTTCAGTGGGATTTTTCAAGATGCACGCTTCTCTGGCTGATACGGCAATGGTCTTTAACTGTATAATAACACTTATTGGAATGAATGCAGCATCAAACTGTTGCCATTATAGAAACATATATTGTTCAGTCATGTAACTCTATATGGCATAGGCTGATAGGTGCTTTACATGCTAGTAATCGCTACATGACACAATATGATTGGCCTCTGAAAACCCTCCACCTCCCCCAGCTCCACTGTCAATTCATGCAGCAGCAGCATATCTTACATGCTCACAGCAGTGTGTCTGTGTATCTACTGGCTGTCATGACTGAAATACTAATAATTTATGCCCTAAATGAAATTGTTTGAAATAGCAGGGCAAGGGTGTAGGATTCAGCTGGTCATGTGATCCCCAAATGTCAGCCACCATGAAGGGGCCACACTCTTTATAAAGAAAACAACAACTGTCTTCTTTTATGGTTGAAGAACTCTTCATCTCAAGTTAAAGCATGTCATTTGAAACACTTGTGTCAAATACTCTACAAAACAAACATTGTGTACTTCACCATGTTGAAAATAAAACCATATATCTACAGTTAGTATGAAACATTTTATTTTATTTCCATATTCTAATTTATTCCCAAGCGAATCTTGATATTATCCACCGTGTACTGATTGGATGGTGAAATGCAATTGTTACACACCAAAAAGGAGTCAGGCTGCTGGGGTTGAAAAATAAGGGGTTTGTGACGTCAAACTAAAAAGAAAGTAATTTCAGTGACTTGGTAAGCTATTACATTTTGATAAAAGACTATAAAGGCAGCCTTTTTTATGTTTTCTTTGGAGTGACGTGCACCAATGAATCATGCACAATAAGAGGAGGAATGTAAAGGAAAGTAAATAGGGTCCATTTTGATTTCATGCTGAGTTTAAGAACATTCCGGTACAGTTATGATGAAATAGCCAAACTATGCCAGCCAGTGTCATATTTATAGACCCAAGATTTCAGAGAGTGCATTTGAAACTAAAAGTCTCCTTGCAACCGTAACACAAAGAGACAGTTTTATCTCCATGCATTCAAACCCTCTTTGCTTTCTCTTATCTCTTTGTGAATAAGTTGCTTTTCCAGACGTAAATCTGCTTTCGGGTTGACAATGTGTTCCAGCACCGCCGATTGGGATCATTTGAAATTGCTGTTGTGGTTCATTTAAATCTCTGTGCATTGAATGTTAATTTATTCAAGGGCTTGACATGTGGCCTTTTTAGTTTTCCACATCTGTCTGAGTGCCCTCTGAGGGCAAATGCACAAGAACCCTTCTTGCTGTTGCTGTCTTACTAGTAATTTGCCTCCACTCTTTAGACATCAAACTATCAGATGCCCTTTCTAGGACCCTTTCCAGTTCTGAAAGCCAAACGCACAAAACAAGCCAAATGTTCGCCACCCTTGTATGCAACAAAAGCCCAAATTCTGATGTAGGAACACTGAAATTGTATTTTCTTTTCAAATGTATTTGAATAATCTTTTTTTTTTCTTTACAGTGTATTTACAGACATGTAGGATAATGATCTTGTAATTAAAATACTAAATATGTGCAGCTTCAGTCATGTACTTTTCAGAGTAATTCACCCAAAATAAAGAACATTTATCATTTTCCGTACTGTCATCAAGGCACTTCAAAGCATCCACAATTTTAGACTTTTTAAGGTCAACTTTCCTTTAAAGTCTGCATTTTGTAAACCCATATTATTTTGAGCTTTTTGTTTTTATCTGAATGTCAGGAATCACTTGGAGTCCTAATGAAGGCTCGATTTCAAAGCTTGCATTCAGATCACATACAAATATACACATACACTTTTTTTTTTTTTTTTTTTTTTTTAAGCTGTTTCACACAGATATACATCAACATACAGAAGAAAAACTTTCAAGACGTGTAGTCTAGACTGGTAAAAAAACAAAACAAAAAAAAAGGTATCTAGATTCTAGGTTTAATAAAGATTTGGAAATGAGTCCAGGGCAGAACTGGACACTGTTGTTGGCTCAACTGAGAAGGAGAAATATGTATCTGGAACAATCCATATTTCATGGTCTGAGCTGCACTTTAGGATTTTTTTATCCCAGAGAGGTAGCTTTTTTCAGGTTTCAATCTGCTTGGCTTTACAAGTGTTTCAGGGACGGGGCTGTGTCTGTGAAGGATGATTTCTCTCCAAGGGGAAATCAGATTTTCCCAGCTAGACATCCTGTTTAACAGCAGCTTAGTAAGAGTAATACTGTGATATCATATAATTGTGTGTGTGTGTGTGTGTGTGCCAGTGGACATGTGGTGAAGACACTCTCAGGAGAAGGGGCTTTTAAAAAGGAACGTATGTCAAATTAGGATAGTAGCCATGGTGGGAGGCAAACCGCAGAGCCCTAGCTCTAATGAGCCTCCAATCCAAAGCATCACAAAAGCCTACGGGATCCTGTCGAGCACCAAACACTGCCAATCAGACTCAATGCACAAGGCTCTGTACTGTATCCCTAATTTCCCAGACTGAGTCAGTGTTCGATTCGAAGCCGGATGAAATTAAGCCATTCCGTTTCTGTTCCTTCAATCTAGTGAGGAGGAGGAGTGGAAGAAAAGTGAAACAGTTTTCTTTGAGATGGAATGACTGTGCTACGGTTTGACAGGTGAAAGATTGAGACAAAGCTGAGAAATAGTATGTAGGCTTGTGGGTCATTTTATGTGGCTTGATTTGTATTCTCGCTCTGCGGTTAATAAGCAGGTCTGATTGGCATTCCTGAAAGTTTGCTTGACATTGCCGTATAGAGCTGTCACTACACATAGGCTCATATGTGTTTTCCTCAAAGCTTTAGTTCCAAAAGAAATATTAAACATGGAGAAGGGTCTGCCTCAAATTCAGAATGAAATATGTGACGTGTTTCAGTGATAAACTGAAAGAAAGTTGGCATTGTTGCCATCTTGGAACGGTCATTGTGTCATAACTCATAGAAAAAAGTCAATTCATTTTCCAAGCCACAACTTTGTGCAGCCTCTGATTGTAAAAGAAGGGGAAATTTATATTCTCAAAGTAATGGGATAAACTTTCAGGGTAGAGAATGTGTTGGTTTGTGTTTTACTCAGTTTTACAGGTTTTAAAACGGTCATGTTAGCTAACGGCTTCATTTTGTTGTTTTGTGTTGCTGAAGTCTATTCACAAAGTATCTTCTCATTGGTTGACACTCATTTTCTTATTTAGTAGTTCTTTTCTGTCATTGGTGTTGTTTTTTCAGCTATAGTCTTGAATTTAAGCAGTAATGTTTGCCATCTTTCCTGGTTGTATTAAAGTATTTTACACTGTTCCATATTCAAGGTAATTGCTTATTATCAAGCTATGCTTGCAGCTCATGGTTCTTGGTTATGCTTTGTGTCATGTGGATTTAATTCATTATTTATGTTTTTGGATCATCACCGATTCACCGCTGTAAATAAACTGTGCTTGGGTTCTCTGCACCTTCATCCTTGTCTGCTTCAAGCCGACAATATGTTAAATGTCCAATAATTGTTGTTTGTCAGTTTGGTCCAGTCCCACATTTAGCCATTTTGCACTCTGCTTTTTACTTTGTATCTCCCATTTATATTAGTGAACTTAATGGCTGACAATATTTAAAAACTAATGACAAAAAAACAAATTCATTTGTCTTTGAATGTCCAAAAAAAAAAAAAAAAAGCAGTGCTAGAAAGTTATTCATAGCATTATACAATATTTTGATCATACCACCTACCCCATTACTGTTTGAATGTGTTCATCCATCTGTACTATTCTAAGTCAAACAAAACACATTCAGCAAGACATGGTGCAGGACCTATTCCCTCTGCCAGTGAACTAGTGTTTCTTTCCACCTGCCATCTGGATGCAGTGCACAGCAGGATAATAACGGCAAGACAGGCGCAATTTGCGTTTGCATCAGACTGGGAGCGGAAAGCTGCCACCCAGCCTGCGAGTCTCATCATCTGAGCATCATTAAAACAGGCCATGAGAAACGCAGCTCGACGCGACTCCAGCACGCACAGGAACCCTGCTGCTGAGGAGATGCGGTTCTGACAGGAGAACGTCAGGAGAGCACGACAGCATGGACTGCAGAGCGGTCTCACATGCTGAGAAATCTCTGTTCCTTCATTGATGGAGTAATGCTTTTCTTTGCATTGTGTGTGTTAATCAATACAGTTCACTTCTGCCTCATCCACCTTCGCAGTCAACAGTTCAAGGCCCAGTCAGCATCACTCATGAGGTTTATTTGATTTCTGTTCAACTTCCCACATGTTAATCATATTAAGTAGTAAATGATTCTTATTTAAAAACCATAGGCAATCTGTTGAACATCCAAACTTTACACAGAGGTGGATCCCCTAAGGACTGAAGAAGATTAATTTATGTATACAAGCACGCACACACACACACACACACACACACACACATAATGTTTTAATTAATTACAATCAGCCTTATTCATGAACATAATCACCTGGCATCATGTCCATCAGGTTCACATCATCATCATCTCAATCTTCATTATCATCATCACCATCATCATCCCCAGTGCTATCAAATCAATGCACCTATCATCATAACCAAAAGTATTATCATTACCACTATCATTACCACATCAACATGAACACTATCATGATTACCAACATCACATCTATCATCACCAGCAGTATAATAATATCTTATGCAGTTACTATCATCATCATCATCATAAATACTACCATTATCCACTAACAGTATAATCACTACTAACACTATTATCCACTAACAGTATCATCACTACCACTATCATTACCACACAAACATTCTCAACACTGTCAGGATCACCACCATCATCACCACCACAGCAACTATCATTGCTATTCCATCATTATCATCATCACCTGCACCGGTTTTGTCACTACCATCTACCACTATCACAATCATCACTGACTATCATTATCACCACCATCATCATCTTTACCATCTCACCATGCTCTGAGTTTAAGGATTTAAGCACATTTGGTAAAACAATACCCCACATGCTTATATTTAGAATGTGAGTTATCGTTTTGATTTTTGCCTCCTGCTCAGTGTGGGAATGAATGCGGTTTCCGGATGTAACTTGAACAGTTGTGCAGTACGTGAGTCATAGCATGCTTGGGTAACGAGTGCAGTAGTCTGTGGATCTGTTCGGAATTTAAAACCAGATTTGTGTCCTCAGGATCAAAGCTTACACTGAGCCGGCAGTCTTACACACACACACACACACACACACAGATAGAGATAGAGATAGAGAGAGAGAGAGAGAGAGAGAGAGAGAGAGAGAGAGAGGGAGGGAGAGAGAGAGAGAGAGAGAGAGAGAGAGAGAGAGAGAGAGAGAGAGACTAATAATAATGTTTCTCTAGGAGTCTGTGCTCTCTTGGCGAACAGAGTACTTGCACTGTGGAGTTAAGGAGTTATAGTGTACTAGCATCTTGTAGGAAATTGTGGACAGCTTGAACTAATTATCAGTGAATAAAACGTTCATAGATATGCAGAGCTCGCTGCGAGTTATAAACCCTTGACACTGATTTTCCTAAACATGGTCTCGCCGCAGTATGAACGTCTAAACTTTGAATGATCCTGGCTGGATCTATTATGAACATGAACACCTCGTAATAGGGAGATGTAGTCCTCCCTTCCGCCGCGTGGTGGCGACATACCGCAGTGAAGAAGCCCCGCTTCAGTCTGGAGTTTTCAGACAGGCACTCATACAGTGTTGCTCGCAGTACTGAAAGGACACGGACACTGCATTTTAGGGGGAAAACATCCAAGATACCGGACGGAATATTTCCTCATTGATGCTCCACTACTTCAGCTGTTACTTTTCTCCAGGCTGGACAGTGTTTTTTAAGTATCCACCTGATGTTTCATGGCGCGGAGGGATGCAGCGGAATCGATTCACTCCTTTGAACGCAAATGACTGAATTCATCTGAACCCAGTTCAGAAAGGTTTCAGAGATTAGACAATTATTTTTGCCTACCTTTTTTTTTTTTTTTTGTAACTAACACAAATAGCGCAAATATTCAAAATAATTAACAACAGAATAAAGGGATTGCCATTTGAAGTCGTGCTGTTTATACTGTTCTTAAACTTTGCTTCTTCGGACTTTGCAGTAGTTTATTTGTGCCTGACCAGTACATACTTATTTGTAGACTCCTGCTTATTAAGCGCTGGTTTTGGACGCCCGGGAGCGACGCGCTCAGTGTCTCCCATCGCTTTGGGGAAACTACGGCGCAACATGTATCCGGCGCGGCGCGGGCGAACGCGTGCTGCGGACTCACAGACGCGTCGGAGCATCATGTCAAGGCGCGCGTTAACTCTGAAGTGGAGCGCAGGATGGATTCTATTGTTTTCAATCATCAATAACACTTGCGCGCAAGGTAAGCGTCTCCGGTCTTACAGTGGCCTCTGACACTCCGAGCTCACGAGTCAGTGATGTGTGATTTATGGAAAGACTCCTTACTGAATGCGAATGGAATTCCTGTCATAATTTGGAACCGATTCTAACGGGATTCTAAACGTTAGAATCAAAAAGAGCATGGTTAAGCTGATATCTCCAGATATGTAGTTTTCAAGATTTCAGTTTATTCAGATCTTAAGGTCACTTCTAAATTATGATAGCAATATTATGAATTTACCTTTGGGAATAAATCAATCATTGTTTAATAATGAAATTTGTAGTATGACATTTGCTGCTATGAATTTAGGTGATAACCCGGCAGATGTGGTTGAACTAATACCCTGTGGTCTCTAGCTCTGGCCAACATGCCCCATCATTTGTAACACAATCCCATGGGATGGAGTGATCACAGGCACCCAGCATCACCGCAGTTCACTTGTGTTATTGCTTCTAGATCACACTTACACAATGGGTAAGGTTTGAAAAGAGAGGTCTGTCAGAGAACAAAACATTTATCTCAGCTCATTTGTGATCAGATTGTGGAAAAATGACCTTAATGCCCAAATGCAATGATGGATGAAAGCTTTTCTTGTTGTGGATCTAACTGAAAAGAAAATTCTATTAAATTGTCATTTCAATTGCCATGCTGTCTTGCCTATTTGGAGGGAAGAAATACCATGAATCTGCTGATATTTGGCCAGTTTGAAGTAACTGGTTTAGAACTGTGCACTTTTGTTAGATTTACAGAAATGGTTGTTCCATCATGTCACTTCTTGAAGTTGAAAATCTACAGAGAGCCTTGTGAAAGTATAATGCACATTATCAATTAGTTTTTTTTTTTTTTTTTACTAAAATAATTAAAATACTTGTATTACTGTACTTATTTTACTTTTTTTGAGTAAAAGTTTTATAAAGTTTCTGTGAAAATTTAGGTTTTTGCATTTTATGTTATTATATATTTTATAATATAATACATATGTATAAAACATAATGCTTTATGCTCTCTCTCTCTCTCTCTCTCTCTCTCTCTCTCTATATATATATATATATATTGGTGTACAGAAAAGTTAATTAATGTAGTCACATTTACTGTGTCTAGTGGCACCTGTTAACTCTTAAATCCCTAAAACGATCCTAAATCATAGCAAATAATTACAATAAATAATCCCAATAAATAAAATAAAGCAAAAGAGCAAGAAATATATGTTGATTTGAAATGAAAACTGACTTGTCGAACAACTATATAAACCAACAATATATCATGCATCAATCTACTATCCATCCCCCATAGTGCAATACTATCGCTTGTTCATCCAGTTAGCTTCTGAGGGTATTTTACCTTTTGACAAGGTGTTCTGCTCTGTCCACAGGGTGCATTTCTCATCTATTAGCTGCTGTAAAAAATGGCCTCGGCATCCGCAGGCAGATAGTTGATATACAGCCCAGTGATCCATCCTGGTTGACAGGTCTTAAAGTACTGGCACTGGTAATTCATTCTCTGTGAAGAGGTGTGGATAAACTGAGGTGCATCTGACAATTACAATGCCCTAAGCATCGGAGTGCTAAAAGTGTTATAATTCTTGAGCATGTTAGCCTTTGAACAGGCCACATTGAGGTAAAAACGACCCCCTATTTTATCTAAAAAGTGTTCAGCCCTCCCCTATTATGCATGGCACCGTGTTGACACTTATTAGCATCCTGTCATGGAGTGTGTCTATACTCTAGCACACTATAGACAAGGTCTGTCCAATGTTTGTTTAGAACTGAGGGCAGCTTTGTTTTTCCTCGTATTGATCAGATCCCTGTTTTCATCCTTAAGTGTACTTTCAATGCCCTTGGACAGCTTTAAGGGAGCTTAGCGGTGACTAAAAGGAAACCCAGCACTTTGGTCAATGGGTAGAAAAAGCTCTTTGAACCCTTTTCACCTCAAGTCTTTCTCTGGTGATCAATTGCTCGGCTCCACTTGAAGCTGGCAGACTTTGCAGCCCTGAGCGACCGAATGGGTACCTGTCACAGAGGGTGGCAAGAAGAAGCAGCAGCAAGTCGGAGGCTCTTTCTTTCACAGAGGGTGGCATTAACCACCATTGGGGAGCAAAGAGTGTCTGATGCCCAACGTTCCCCCACACGGGGCCTCAGTATTTGTTCTGAAGCTTCCTGCTAATGAGTATCAGCGTGACTGGCATGCAGGGTACGGCAGAATGGGAGATCAGTCATCCTTGCGAAGGGTGGGGAACATGGAGGATTCCATAAATTAGGTGGGCTCAGAAGCTGAAGAGGTCTCTAGGGATGCAAAGGTATCATGTGCTTGTTTTTTTTTTCTATCCAAAGGCTGGATATGTTTCTCATGCTGCGTTTAATAGCGATCCAAACTCTAATTCCACCGGGATACCTGATAGAGTCTGCTAAAAGAGACGGCTCCAACAGAGTGACACTTATTTTGTGTTCACCGAAAAACAGAAACCCCCTTCGTGAGGCTGACCACCTTTGGAGAATGCTACCATTAAACCAGTGCACAAATGCCTTACGGACTCTTGAAGAAAAGCACAGATATGCCTCAGAATATTTGTATGTGTGTGTTTCTCTGGACAGCTTCTTTCTTGATTTTTTTGAACTAATTCCAATTCTATTGTATTTTGGAAACAATGTCTTACTGGCACTTTGACGCATCGTATGACAGCTGTCAGCCATCTTTAAATCGTCTGATTATATTTGATAATCCTCCATGCGTACAAAAATGAATTCGGGTGGAATCCACATCTTTATGCGATTAAAACTGCCTGCTCTGTTATTTAAGCGGGATAACGTGTGCGTGCAGGCATATGTCAAGACGTCAACCGCATTTCATTCACCCAAATGAAAGGAATCTGACCCGTTTGCCTTAAAAGCTCCAGGAAATTTGAGTCACAGTCGCGGTAGTTTAAATTCGCCACCATGCGGCTGTCCCCCTTTGAGGGCACCAGTAAAAGCCTGTTCCCATATGAACACATGGGGCTCGCACGCTGTTTTTTGATGTCCCAGATGGGCCATAATGAGCATGGAAGACCGCAGCTCCCTAGATGCCTTGTCATAATTATGCGCCCGTGCACCAGTTGCGCCATATTTATCTGTACGCGCCGTGACTTATTTAATTAAACGTCTCTGAAGCAAGGTCCCGGCATGGCAACAGATGTCTCGTGAATTTTTGACAAAACTCTCAGCGTTTTCTGCGAGCCCGATAGCTGCGACAGCCCCAGTGCAAGGCCCATATGAAACAGACTGACAGCCCAGTTCCTGCGATCCCACGCCGTCTAACGCAGTAGCTCTTTCCCGTTCCTCTCCATTGCAGTCTGCTGATGTTTATTCATACAGCCAGTAGACTGAGGAATGAATAAATGGCTCAAAATGAGGCACGTCGACCTCTGAAAGGCTCCGTCTGTTTTTTCATTACTGGATGTCAAACTTTGCTTCTTATCAGAGCGGCGGCTCACGTTAATCTGCCTCTAGACCGAAAGCGATTGTAGCCTAATATTAGAGGACCTGTAGACTGACTGAACCAAGCCTGTATCTCGCTCCAGGAGGCTTTTAAACGGAATCGTTCGAGCAGTAAAACTGTTTGGATAGCGCAGAATGGAAATATAATCAGATAAGTTTAGACTTTAGGGCCCCTGCATAGTAATTGCTGTGAGCCTGAGGGGGTATGACTGTCAGTGTTTGTGCGAGGCCAATGAGAGTCAGATCTAGCAATGCATCCATGAAATGCTGGCTCCTAATGCAATCCCCGAGGTGATCCAACTGCTCGCTATCCGTCTGCTGCGAGCGCTCGAAAGAACGCTTTCATTATTCTGCCGCAAATGCATGTCTTTTTATATCACGCTACTGGAACGGCACTGTTATCGGGTTTGATCCTGTCTCAGTAGTCTGTTGGTGCAAACAAGGATTTATTCATGGAGCTTTTAAAAATTCTGTGTTAAACTGAATCCCGTGAATTTTTTGCAAACACCATTTGGCTCCGGAATCTCAGGCTGGCTCCAATCAGTAAGGAAACAGTTTCTGTCGACGGCCAGCTGCTGGAAGCTACTCGCCTGATGATGATGATTATGAGAACCCTTCAGTTTTGTAATCGTCTGCTCTCTTAATACTGCTAAAGTGTTCAATTTTGCTACAACATTATGTCGAGAACATTATAAGTGTTTGTTCACTATCTCTATGGCGAAGTGATTAACTCATGGCATCAGTATGTATCACATCCATTCATAGCACGGCTCTTGATGGTAGATGCTGGTTGTGTAGGTTGAAAGTTGATGCTGTGTACGAGGATTGATCTACTGGAGCTGAAGATGTAACAGTTTGTTGTTGTGGAGGGATTTTTCACGCTATTGACAAGACCATTACTGCATATGTTGTGCTTAGAATGCTTGACTCTATTGTGGGATGTTGATGTCAAGACGCCATTGTTCAAAAAGCTTGGTTTGCAAGCTGAACCGGCACCAAACCAGCATAAAAAGTCTGCAAGTCTTGTATCTGACCATCTGAAGGTATATAGTAAGATTAGTGATATTGATAAAATAAGTGACCATTGTTAGTCAAATTAAATATCGTACAAGACCCCAGAAAATTCAGTGCTGTTAAAAATACACCAATGTTTCAAAAGAAAAAAAAACCTGGCCTCCTATCAGACTCGTTGTGCGTGTGTCTATTGTTCGATATTTGCATGAGTGAGCTATTTATTTCAAGTGTACCCATTCACTGTTCTCTTCCAAGTCAAATTAATATGAATAATCACAATTTACTTAAGTGCTGTATTTGGCAGGCTGATAAATGGTTTGCTGTTGGCACAAAGTTGCCTTCGAACTTAAAAAGTGAACAAAACTTCCCAAAAATTATGTTTGCACTTTATTTTACAGTACGTGTACTAACATGTACTTATAGTGTACTTACAGTGTATTTATCTAAGAAAGTTCTGGTAACACAAGGTAACTACAATGGGGTAGGGTTAGGTTTAGGGGTAGGTTCAGGGTTAGAACCTAGCTATTACATAGTTATTGTAATTACTATAATAAGTACATAGTATGTACATGAGGAACAGGACTGTAAAATAAAGTGCTACCAAAATTATTATAATTTGATCTGGTTTATTTTGATCATAAATATACATTCTGTATACTGAAATATTTTTGCTACACGTTTGAAATGTACATCTACATTATTTGTGAAGCCTTTTGCCTCAACAAACTCCTAATTTGCTGCCAAATATTAGTTAGGAAGGTACTTCTGAAGTTTAGGTATGGGGTTGGGATAACACTTTAGTTTAGGGACCAATTACTTATTTACATGCATACTATTATTAAGTAGCATATGCACATGTTAATGCGTCTCCACAACATGGCGGTGGTGGGAACAGCGAGAATAAAAGTTACGCCTTCTTTCTTTGCGTGAACATTTGGGCTGCGTTATGCAAATATTTAACCTACCCCTCATGGAAATCATTGTGCATTTTTAGATTTTTTCTTTTTTTAAGCCTTTTGAATAAATTACAGGGTCATAGGTAGAGTCATCATAAACCACTTTTATATTGTTATACCTTTGTCATGCCTGTCATTATAAAATTTGCGTCCTTATAAATCACCCAAACCAGTGCACACACACACACACACACACACACACACACAGACACGCACATAGACACCTGAAAGTTTGCAGGCAAGTTTACTGGACATAGATAATATTACAAAGAGCGAAGAAAAAAGGGCTGATCAAGGTCACAAACATGACAGGTTGTTTCGATAAACATTTCATATTTCTTGCAATCTACTGCAGTGTGCACGATTTTTCTCTCTTAGATTAGTTTTTTGATATGTTGTACTGCAACATGACCTAAAAGCATCCAAAATGCAACATTGTGAAATATTGTTTAAACATTTTGTGCTTGCTGGGATGCCAGCCACAATATCAGTCAATTTGCTGTAATATTGAATGATAACATACAACACTGACCCTGTTTACTTTCTTAACCCTTGTGTTGTGCTGAAAATCCTTCATCTAATTTGGTGTTCCTGGTAAAAAAAACAACTAGCCTTTTATCCCGTTTTTGAGGAAAAAAAATGAAATCACATACATTTTTGTCAAAACCAGATATGTATAAGCTGATTTAAGTGATCAGTCAGTTCCAAAAAGAAAGACAAATTTTGTGATAATTAAAAGAAAACAAGCCAAAAAGTCTGAATTTAATATTTCATAATAATATAGCAGAACAAGAAATGTATGAGCACTTTTATGAAGGCTGGTAATTTTTGACCAGGAACTCCACAAGTGTATAAAAATGCGAAAAAATTTATTCCACAAAACAATATGTGTGAACAAAATCAGTAGTTTTTAGTCCAATGCTCTAACATTGTAACATTTGTTTGCATATTCTTTAGTCGAAATCTAACGACGCTTCTGAAATGATTTTCCGTTCTGTTGACTTAATCAAAACCATGCGGGATTAAAAGAACCAATGGACCAATACGTTTTTCCTTTTTTTTTTGGATAATGCTTTGTTCTGTACCTGAGCTCAAATCAATTTATAACTCGCAGGCAGATCATTTGATATTTAAGATGGGAGGAAACAGAAACTGAATGCTGTAAGATTTAATGCTTAATGAGAGGGATGTCAATAATAATAAAAAAAACCTGCCTTTGGATTAAACATATTATTTCAAGGCTAGTTTAAATAAAAGATCATCAGCTTGAGTGAATTTGGTTTTCATTTTGAGATTGTTCACTGCAACAGAGAGGGGGAAATGTCGGTGTTATTATAGGCTTAATAAACGTTCTGCATGTGCATTTGCTTGGAGATCATTTGTTAAGAAATTCAGTTCAAATTTGCACAAGACAAAATGGAAAAGGCTACCATGTGTATGTGTGTTCATATGAAGTCTTTATGTAGCGAAGGTTGTTTCTGAATAGCTGCAGTGCACAGTGATCGTCTTCTGAAGAGACCTTGGCCACTGACATGATTAGCATCGGAATGAAATTAGCAGGTCTTTCAAAGCGATCTTGGCATGGCAGGATTGCTTTGGAAAGGAGAAAATGTGATGAAGTTCTGACAAAGTGTCATTTTCCTGCTGCATACAAGCTTGTTTCAAGCCTCTGGGCTGTTCAGTGTAAACATTTCAACAACAGAAAGCTTGACTGAAGGGAAACAGCAGCTAGAAACAAAGCCCTCTACATCTTTGCCCTTATTCAGCATCATCCTCCTGGGAAGCTGGGAGTGCATTCTTGTGTTTTGAATAAAATAGCAAAGTGGCAACACGAACGTATGATAGAGACATTGATAGAAAGATTGAAAACGGGGGGAGGCGGAGGGGGAGAGGAAAGCAAAGGAGATGCAAGCCTCGTTTTCTTCTGAAAAGCTCCAGCGCTATGAACCCATTTATGTGCACAAAAGACTGAGCTTTGTTGTTCTGACTGTACATGCTCAAAAAAGGTGCTGAAACCAAGCCCGGCCAATCATAACATGGATAATTTTACCCATAAAACAATCTTTTGCTCTCTTTCTCTTGTAACACAAAAAGCTCTCAGCACAGAGCGGTACTGCAAACCATTTTGAGTAGTCTTTTACAGATTTCAAGGATTGGGCCTTAAAGATCCAGTGTATGCACATTTACAATTTACCAACAAGAAAAAAAGATTATCAATTGGAGAATAATGCTTCATGAGTAATGTTTTGAGTCCCTTTTATGAGAAAAAGGGCAATGGCAATGACGTTTCATATAAGAATAAATGTGTAACATTTACTCAAATGCAAATATTAAAGTAAAATAGTTTGAGAATAAAGTCTATATATCTATCTGTCTGTCTTTCTCGGTCGGTGCAGAATGCAATATAATTTTGAATGTATGTCAGCAAATGACATACCACAATTTGGACTTTAATCGGATTCCTGAGTGTAGATCCACTATCTCCTTAAGACCTTCCACTGAGCCCTCTCTATAAGTGACAGGAAGACATTTCTGAAAGCGCGGCACCCATCGTGACTGTGGATGGAAATGTTTCAGATTGTGAAGTTGCCTGCTGTCCCATCACACCCCTCCTCTCCAGCCCTCTTCCCTCCACCGTTTGGCAGTGGGCCTGGACGTTTGCCTGGCTGGGAGCCCCTGGCTGCATCTCAATGCCTTGTGCTGGGTATTGATTAGGACAAACGCTGAGCTCTCCCCACCAGCACAGACTCGGCGTGTGTGGGAATGTGTGGCTGTTTGATGTCACTTGTGTTTCTCACTCTTCCTTTCCTTCTTATTTCTCTGTCTTCCATCTCGTCTGCGCTTCTTCAAATGCTGGTGACATAGCGAGCAGCCTTGTAGCCGTCTCGTGCGCTTGATGTTTCTTTGCATCGCACCTTCTTTGCAAAACAAATTGATGGTGCTTTGAGGTGGAGGCTCACGAGCCCCTGATGCGTTTCTGAAACTGGTACATGTGTGTTCACATATATGCATGAGTGTACTTGTACAAGGCATGCAGAGAATATATAAATGTTGACTTGCTGTTCACACTTGCAACAACATTTCTTCTCCTCACAGATTCTGTATTTATCACGTATAGTCAGTCACGGTATTAAAAGGAATAAAGTTCACCAAAAAAAGACAATTCTGTCACTGTTTACTGTTCTAATCCCACATGCTGTTCGGTGGAACTCAAAATTGAAATTTTGAATTTTCAAACAGTTCATTTGCATACAACATAGTTACTATATGCGGCAAGCTCCAAAAAATGAACTAAAAATATTAAAAAGTAGCCCATATGACACTAAAATATGTTTGACCAAATGTCAAGCATAATTTTCCTTTCTTGTTCACAAAGTTCACTTCACAAAGTTGATGCTAATCCTTATGATTCATTCAATACGAATTTCAATGCACAATAATATACTGTTGAACACACTCCTTTAACTGAAAATGTTAAGTATTAATATAACTATTATCTATTTAAATTTAGAACACTGACATTTAGCCTTCATTAAACTGAAAAATAATAATAATAATAATAAAAAGTCAGTATTGTCTTGACTGCATGATTATTAAAAAAACATTGATTAATAATGATTGTTTAAATTAAAGGACTGATTAAAGCTTCTAAAGATATCCATTCTTTTGTTAACAATATTGTTGCTTAATTAATATTGATGGCAGAATAAACAGCAGCAGTTAGGCTGCATATACAAGACTTTTTTCTGGTTCTTTTGATGTCACTGATTTAAAATATATAGAAATAATTTGCTACATGGGCAACTTTAATGGTTCTTTTATTTGGGGTTTATAGTCACTGTGAAGTTTAATTGAAAGAGAGCTGCATAAAGATTCTCCAAAATATCTGGGTCAAAAAAAAATAATAATGACGGGATGGAATGGAAATGTTATGGTTATTCTGTATGGCTTTATAAAATAGCGCATTTATTTTGTTATATACAATAATTGGTCTTCTCAAGCTGCAATGAGTTGGGAAATGACAGTTGGTTTTGTTTTTCTCTGCTAGGCTATAATTGTGAGTGTCTTAGAAACTGACCAATTTAATGTGTTAATAGATTAGCGCCATTTAATTTGGACTGTTGTTATTACAATGAGGTACGAGACCCAAGATAAGTCAGTACCATCACCGCCTGTGCCCTGAATGATTTAGTAAAGGTTAGTGAAGCTATTGAGGTTAAATGGAAAAACTGCGGTGCATTGCTTTTTGCTCCTCTTGCAGTAATGAATACTGACAGAGATAAAAGAGATTGTGTGCGGATATTTATTCTCATTACCAAAGAAGGCAAGAAAGCAGACTCTAATAAAAGTCTTTATTGCCGATATATATATAGACCGTTTCAAAAACATGTGCGCTAAATTCTTGACAGAGGCGGATTATCATGTGGCTACAAATTGCCCCTTTGGATTTTTTGTATAAAGCATAATTTCCGAGCTCAGTCTTTAAACGCTTCCAGAAGTGTCAGTGTTTCCAGTATCGAGCGGACTGTATTCACCATGTCCAACATTAGAATCAATTCTGGTCAATGGAGAAGCATGTTTGAAAGAAAGATGCTCTTTGCACAATAAATCCCTATCATGTTTATTATGAGGTCATACAACGGAAAAGAAAATGCATTTGAAAGAGAGTGAGAGATGAAAAGAGAAACCAAGTGAGTGCACCGGAGAACAGATATTGATGTGGTATACAGTAGTGCGCATCTCAAATTCAGCCTTGATCCCATTTAGCTCAGAAAGCCTGTTTGTGTTTGGCTCTGCGTTCATTTGACGAGGGTTGTCGCCGTACCAAAATTTCAGCTGGTAACAATCCCAGTTAAATTTCACAGTTCTGCAAAATCCTTTCAGTATACCACACCAACAGCAAAACAATTATGCTATTGAACGCATTCTTCTTCATTATTAATGGTAGTAATAACAAATGAAACGCTGACATTTAGCCTTCAGGTATTTCTCAGACAAGTAAACATTGTTTAATTACTCAAGAGAAGGAAAACAAGCCGTTTAAAAATAAAGAACAAAAAAGAACAAAGGATCAAATTTGATGCAATAAAAGAAATCACTGCAATAGAACAAAATTAATTCAAGAATAAACAGTGCTTGAAGTTTCTCAGTTATTCAGTGAAACATTTCAAGTATTCAATTGCATATTCAGGAATATTAAAAAGTGCAATAGTTTAATTAGAATTATTGGCATAATCTTAACCATTGCATGATGATCAAAAACCGTTCACTGTCAGTCAGCTCTCAACCACTATCTATCTATCTATCTATCTATCTATCTGATAGAAGTACTGTTTTATCGGCTGACATGCCTATTATAGTTTTTCTCAGTCGCTTTGGTACATTTCTCGAATCATCCTTGACATTTGCAAAACAGTAAGTGCATTTCTCAGAACAACTCGTACAAATAGCAAAACACCATGGATTAGTTCATCTCTCAAAAATAAATATGTGTCAATGAACATGTCAGTGCCATCAGAATGCCAAGTCCTTCTGTCATTGTGTACGGATAAGAGTCAAATTGCTTGGTCATGTTGTCAATATAACAGTGTACTTTGGAGGGATGTTCTGATGTAAACTATGGCTACAGGTTTGATGACAATTATTGTAAATTGTAGGTTACACCTTAGTGTATGTGGGAGTTTCCAAGAGACTGGACAAGATTCACGTTTACGCTTTTATGTTTGTACTGTAATTTGCTGACAGACCATGTCACTGCGATACAGAAAGGAAAAGACAGCACTGCATAGCAAAAAAAACAAAAACAAAAAACAAAGTAGAATGTGAACATAGGACAATCTCCTTAGTGATTTCCCAGTCTTCCTACACCTCCTGACGTTCCAGAAAACTAATGCACTTTATTTTACAGTCCTTAAACCTAACCCTACCCCATGTAGTTACCTTGTATTACCAGAACTTTCTTAGATAAATACACTGTAAATACACTATAAGTACATGTTAGTACACGTACTGTAAAATAAAGTGCAACCACTAATTTTCATATGCGTCAAAACGAATATCTTCTCTTGCGATGCAGGGTGGAAAGAATCTTTTAGAGTGTCTTATCCAGCCTCTGCAGGCATCTGCTGTGATGTCAATGGCAGCCAGAAGGGTCATCTGTCTATGTGGCTGGCGATCATATACTTTCCATCTCCATGCTGAGAAAAAATCCTCAATGGGGTTAAGGAATGGAGAGTAGCGCGAGAGGAACTCCATCATCTTCCTTTTGTGGTCTGCAAACCATTGCCTGATGATGTTGGAGTGATGGAAACTGACATTGTCCTAAACTGTCACGTACTTTGGCAGGTCATCTACAATCTGACCCCTCTCTTGTTAAGGGATGAGATCCTTGTAGAAAGTGTCTAAAAAGGTGACAAGACACCCTGTATTGTATGGCCAAATAATGGGAATATGCATTAGCATACCATTCTCAGAGATAGCAGCACCCATGGTTATGTTCCCGCCCCGTTGGCCTGGCACGTCAACTGTAGTTCTGTGGCCGATGATATTTCGACCACGGTTTCTGCGTTTTGTTAGGTTGAAGCCAGCGTCATCCATGTAGATGAAGCGGTGCGGTGGTTCACTTGTTTTCAGTTCCATTATACTCCATATCCAGAAGACACAAAATGAGTTTTATGAATTGCATGGACGGGTGTGTGTTGTGCTCTGGCTGTATATATATACACACTTGCCAGTTGATGGTTCATGAGATGCACCTTCATTAGAGAAAATCAAGATTCACCAGGGAGCAATTGACCAGTGCAGGACAGATTTAGAAAAAGTCTAATGGAAATAGTATAGAAATATGCTTGACATATTATGACAACTTTTTCAACCATTTTGCATGTAAAGACTTATGCTATAAACTAATGCTTAAATGTTGTGGGGGGTGAGACTATTCAACAGAGACCCATTATAATACATTTTGGTCAACATGACATAAGCAATTGATAATGTAGGAAACAGCAGATAAATTGTACATAATCATTTGCATGGATGTACCAAAACATTTTATGTAACTTGTTCAAAGAAATGAGAAACTGCTTTTTTTATGTGCACAAGTGACACAATGATGTGAAGATTGAACAGGTATTTTTATGAGTTTCAATTCTGATCTGAGAAATGTACTGAAAAAAAAAACTGTGACACACACACACACCAACACACACAAATGAAATGAAACCTCCTGCTCGACAATCCCTCAGTATTAGATTCATCCTGGCCGCAAGCGATTTCATAAATTGATGGGAACAAGATCTGTCATTCTTCTACCTTTCTCACAATCATACCATTCACTTTTAAGTTCACTGTTCTTGCGTTAAATCTCTACTCATCTGGCATGTTTATGTTGTCCTTACCTCTTGGCTACTTAAGCTCAACTCTATACACTTAGGTTGTTTTCTTGTGAAAGATCCTGTAGGACTCCCACTTGCTCTGACGCACTTTGACAAATACATCGAGGGCACATGAAGGGTCACGAAGGAAAGAAACTGAAGCAAGTTCTCCAGATGAAACAAAGAGTCGCTAGCTGAAGGGAGAGGCTGCTCATGTCTCAGTGAATCAGTGCAGGGCCGGTGATCTGGGTGAAACTCTGTCATCCGGTCTCCGCACTGGTCTGCAGGGGCTCTGGATATAGCGGCATCACGGGGGCTTGTGTCTGAGAAGCGTCCTCTTGTCTCTTTGAGTGGTTGTGAGCCCTGCGAGGACCTCTGAGATACATGCACATTACTGTACTGTACATACAGAATCACACGCTCACTCTACAGTGTTTGTTTCCTGCCTTGGCTTCGTGTTGTGGACTTGGGAGATTCATCAAAGGCATCAAAAGTAGCATCTTACCAACAGTGTTCACTCAAATGTGTAATTCCTGCATCGCTAGCAGCTTCAAGCAGAATTCCATTTAAGGTATACTATATTGTTTCATCGGTTCATACATTTCCTGGGAATCAAACCTTTGACCTTAGCATTGTTAGCGCATTGCTTTACCGTTTGGGCTAGAGGGATGACTAGTTTGTTTTAAAGAAGTTCTTTATAATTATGAGTCAACCAGATGCCGACTTGAATCCTGAATGGAATATGTTTAATTATAGAAATATTGCTCACAGCTGATAATTTGAAGAATGTCATTAGCATGCTAGCATGCTTAAGCACAACATGCTGTTAGCTTGTTACAATCCTCTAATTCCCTCTTCCTCAAATCTTGCCCTGGAGGTCCAATGCGCTGCATTTGGAGTTTAGCTCCAACCCTGATCAAAGTCACCTGCTTGTGATTTTCTAATGAACACAGAGTCATTGATTGGCATTGATTAGCATGCTCAGGTGTTCTTGATTAGGGTTAGAGCTAAACTCTGCAGGAAAGTGGATCTCGAGGTCCAGATTTGAGGATCCCTGCTATAATTCTTCCTTAACTAAAATATTGAAGTTTAGTTAAGTTATAAATTAGGCAAACTCACTATTCAACTAACTGGCTGTAAGATGACCAGTCAACCAGAGTAGCAGTAAATCAGTAAATAGCAGTGAAATTATTTACAAAATGCAAATAAAAAAACACAAATGACAAATTTGTACTGTGTCATGTGGTGTAACCATCAAGTAAAAAGCATTAGCATAATTTGAACTCACATCTTAGTCATTAATTGGAAACACTTTACAATAGGATTCCATTTGTTAAAAAAAGTGAAAGTTACATGATCACATTCAGCCAAGTATGGTGACCCATACTCAGAATTCGTGCTCTGCAATTAACCCATCCAAAGTGCACACACACAGAGCAGTGAACACACACACACAGAGCAGTGGGCAGTAATTTTTTGCTGTGGCACCCAGGGAGCAGTTGGGGCTTCAAAACCTTGCTCAAGGGCACCTAAGCTGTGGTATTGCCAGCCCGAGATTCAAACCCACAACCCTAGGGTTAAGAGTCAAACTCTTGGCATAGTGTTTAACATTAGTTGACTACATTAGTTAACATAATCTTACAATGAAAATCATTTATTAATTTTAGTTGATGTTGATTCCAACATTTAGTAATGCATTGTTAAAAAAAATCAAAATTATATCTATTTATGTTATTTAATGGACCTGATCTAATGTTGACTAACAGTGAACATTTGTATTTTTTATTAAGAAACGTTAGCAAAGCTTAATAAATACTGTATATATTGATGTATTTTATTGCTCATTGTTAGCTGATGTTAGTTTGTAACTCAATCTTATTGTAAAGTGTTACCCATTATTAAATATATATATATATATATATATATATATATATATATATATATATATATATATATATATATATATATATATATATATATATATATATATATATATATATCTTCAAGCTTTTTCATAAATCTCATGAATTATTTACAAATATTATTTCAGTTTTGTCCAGCCTCATCAGCCACACTTGAAATTTTACTGCCTGAACGTGCCTTGCCTTTGCATTAAAAGGTTGAATTATCTGATATGCACAGTCAAAGGTCAATAAGGATACTCAAAAAGAATATTAATCAAGAAATGAAAAACTGCCTCATAATATAAGAGGTGTCTTCAAGTCATCTTTTGTGGAAAATAAACACATTTTAGCGTACTTTAAAAAATATATAGTTAACTGTAAACTGAATGTAATGAAATTTTTAGCACTTAATTTCATGCTAATTGCAATTAAAAGGAAAATATACTATAGTTTAAATGTATATGAAATGAAATAAGCTGTTTTTGACACACTTAACTAGGACTTAAGTACATCTTTATATGCTGTTTATAGGCAGTATGTCTTTGAACAATGGTTAAAATATACTACTGAATGTTCAGACAAGCATGTATAGTAAACTAAAATATACTTTATACTTTATAGTAATTTCTACTGATACTGTATTTGTATGTCATGTATTCAAATATATTTGTAATTACAGTTTTGTAAGTTGAAGTTGCAATTTAGTATATTTAAAATGTTACATCAAATATCACACTACAATAAAATCTCTTTACATGTGCTTTAGCGTGTCAGTCAACATATCAAAATAAGTGCACTTCTTTAAAATATTATTAAAACAATGATTTAAACTGTGCTTTTAATTTGGCAGTATTATAAAGTGCACTTTTTATGTGTACTTAAGTGTATTAAGAAACAGTCATGAAGTGTGCTGCCTTAAAGTATACTTAAGTGGCCTTTTATTTTATTCATATTACTTTATCTGAATGTACTGTTTTTTTTTTTTTTTTTTTTAAAGATTTAAGTGCACTTCAAATTCAATAAAACATGCTTATTTCCCACATGGGATGGCATGTATGAATTACATTTTATTGATTTATTTAAATAAACTAATAGGCCTGGAAAAAAATTAATGAGCTTTAGAAGTCGACCAGACTAGAGCAGGGGATTTTTTTACTGGTCTAAGTTTTTCCAGCTGGGTCCACAAATGGATCTTCTGTGATATTTTGTCAAGTGCCTTAATCCATGAATTATTGTAAGGATTCCTGGTGAACTGTATTATTCTATCGTTTCATAACTCCTGTGCTGCTCATCTCCAAAAAGCCCCAAAACAGTAACATACATGCTTGTATATGATCATTTGTAGAGGCAGTAGTGTTGCACTTATGTTCACCTGATGAATCGTGTTTTTATGTTAGCATTTCATTAGCCAAAGAGGAACAGACAGACAGGAAGGCGATCTGACAGCTCCCCCCTAACCTGTCCATTGATCCTACAGCCTCATTAAACCTCTTATCCCGTGGCTTTCACACACCCGAGCCTGTCATCACTCTCAAAGCTGTCAGGGCGGAGTAACAGTCAGAACGCACACACACACACACACACACATACACACTCATACACACATGTTGCCAGTCTCCGCAAGCAAACAAGCAAGACTGTGTTTTTTTAAAAGCTTTAATCAGGGCACAACAGTGAGGGGAGCATGTCAGCATGCCCTCCTCCCTCTGAAGGCCTGTTTTATTAAAGGTGTCCTGAGCGAGCGGACCGTGCAGAACTTCATGTAGAGCTGGAACTAGAGATGGGGATGAAGTCCAGAGAGGGCATCGTATAACACTTCATTAAAACTCCTCACTGTTAACAGAGGAGATGAGACCTAGTTTAACGCCACACTGCAGCTTTTTCTTTTTTTAATTTGAGGCTCAAATTGAATCGTCAGAAGTTTAGAAGGTGACCTGAAGTGTTTAGCTTTGAGATTGTTAAGGCTGATGAATAAAAGCAGTTGTGATTGCACGAGCAACTTTGGGAATAGGCTGACTTGCTTCACTTTGATGAACGGTGTGATGCAGAGCTCATAAAGCCTTTGGCTGACGCCTTGATATGAACATGTCATCTCAGGATCCAATCTGAGAAGGGATATCAATTTGCATACTATTTAGCATGGCAGGATTATCGTGTCCCATGATAGAAATATAATTTCAAAGCTTGGTCTAGGGGACTTCTAAAGTAGACTTCCATTCATGCTTTCTGAGCTTATATTGCCTACAGATTTGCAACAGTTCTCTGAAAGTGGTTAGTGGTATCAAACTTAACACCAATACTAGTTTTGATAACCAAAGCAGAAACAAATTTGCTACTGAACACACATGCACATATGCATATACATTTTAAAAACTCCCACCTGTCAGTAGAGAATCCATGTGGGCCAGACCTGGGCTGAAACTGCTTGCTGTCTGGGTTGCTACCAGAAGTTTGGGTTGGTAAGATTATGTATGTAGGTATGTATTTTATTTTAAAGGAGTCCCTTATGCTTACGTTATTTGATTAAAATAGAATAAACATACTAATACTTAGTCTTGGGAGGGAGTGTGATTGCAGTCTGGTTGCCACGTCTGCTTTTGGTTTCATGCGTCCATATGATTCAGCAGCTCCAATCTCAAGCTCTGTTTGTCAGAGGCCTCACAAGCCTCGTTACTAATTGCCCTCATTAACAGCCAACACTCACACCTTGCACCGTTCCCTGCAATTAAGACTTTGCAGTAGAGCTATTATTAGGTAGAATAATGTGATGGGTCAAGGAGATAAAGTTAAATCGAATTAATTCTCACTTAAATTGACGATATCTCTTGAACACAATGGGCTTAGAGTGTATTAATCCCAATTTTGAGAAGTCAAAACATGAGACTTTTGTTGTGTTTGTGTGAGTTACTCTTTGTAAGATGAACACGACATCCTTTGGTGAGGTCGTATTAAAGATCTGCCATCCTTAAATGACAATCAAGACTTATTAACATGAAAACATTTATAAAAATAGGCACAAAGCTCCTTTGAGCAAAGATTGGGTGACAGCGACATTGGCTGAGCTTAACTGACAAAAGCTTGAGGGATCACATATGAGGACGCAAACACACACACGGACCGTGCACTTTTCTGTTTATTTATTTTTTAACCTGCGAAGAACAGAGTTTGTGTTTGACCATTTCTCAAAATAATCTGAACTGTAATTGACTACGATACATTTTGGATTTAAACTGCACTTGAAACTGTGAATGGAAATTGTAATAATAAATACAAATCGCAATAAACTTTACATTAGGGAATAATGCATTTCTTTGAACAAATTGCATAACACATGTAGAAAAGAACACAGAGTGAACTGCTGTTGGAAAATTTCATGTTTATTTTAAGTGCTTTAAACTAACTTATGAGCATTTAGTTTAATGTGGCTTGTGCTTGTTTCTTTATCAGAACAGATTTGGAGAAATGTATCATTACTTCAGACAAACCCATCAATAAATTTGTAACTTCGTATCGTTGCTTCCAGTTAAAATATGAGTCCTCTGTCCATAATAATGCTTTCTCACAGTTGGTGAGCAAGTGATGTAATGCTACATTTCTCCCAATCTGTTCAGACGAAGAAACAAACTCATCTATAGTACATTTCTTGGCCTGAGGCTTAGTACAGTAAATTGTCAGCAAATGTTCATTTTTGGCTAAACTATTCCTTTAGCAAAACCCTTTATTCAGCTGTTTATTTTTAACTACACATAGTCTTATGACAAACCATAAATGATTCAAAACTTTTGATTGGTTTGATCTGTGAGTCTTTAATGACTTTCATTTGTGTGCTTGCACAGTACACTTTGTGTTGTGTGCAGCCAGCAAAGACAACACAGTAGAAAGATGCTTTATCAATTTATTGTTCTTGCTTTCTTTCCCAGTTCCCAGTCTCTCTTTCACAGCACATTAAATTCGGGCTGCGAATACATAATTCCTTGTGCCATGCTGTACTATTCAGCAGGGCAACACCACATTAAAAACAGCAACTGAAAAGGGACTGGAATTCATGCAAAACATTATTTTTTAAAAGGACTGCTTCTCAGATTATATGCATTTATATTTAATATATTAATTTAATTTATTTTGCTTTAAAATGCAAGCGGTCAGCGTTTTCTGTTACAACATATAAATCACATATAGCCTATATCATTATAATAGTTATTTTAATAGTTACAGATTCTTTTCTGAAAGGTTCTTAAAAGCGCAAAACTATTTTTCCCCCCGTCTGCTGCCTCTCACAGCACAGTTCATATTTAGTGCAGAGTTTGGGTCTGTGTGTGTGTGTGTGCGTGTGCGTGTGTGTGTGTGTGTGTGTGTGTGTGTTAATGCAGTCACAAGATCCCCAAGTTCTTGCCGTTGATCAGTTGTTGTCATGACAATAAACGATGACAGGCAACTTGCCTTTTTTTCTGAATTTGAAACATTAAAATCTCTACACAAATTAATGTCAAAACATAGCATCATTTAGTAGCATAGTCCCATTAGGATCTACAATACAGTAGTTCATCTTTGGGAGCAGCTTCTCCAACACTGTTGAAGAAATGAGGCACAAAGTATAGCAGATGATTGACGCCTGGCTGAACCGCAGGTGCTTCAGTCAGCCTTCTTCGAATGTTTCGAGCATCTTTTGCCTCGAAGCAACGCAATGCATCATGGGGTTTGTTTTCTCTCTGACATTTATGCTCATAACCATTATCTCATATAGCTCTCTGTGTGACAGTTTTATTCATTCATGTGCTTACAAGATGACAGGGCAGCCATTGATATCAGTTAGTGAAGGAGAGCGAGTGGCTTTGGCTCAGAGACAGAAGCCACGACACGGCTTTAATGAATCGAATCGATTTTGATCCTGTTTACCTCCCCGGATCCTTGCTCTAGTTTTAAAAAGACTTTCATAAATGAGATATCCTGCAAATCGCAGTTATTCTTGAGTATGTTTTGTAGCTATGTTGAAAGCGTTGTTAAAAACTGGATTGCTCACAGACACATTCACACTGCACGCGCAGTTAGACCTCGTCTGACACTTTCCAGAGCCCCTGGTGATCAACATCAAGATGTTTCTGTTCTCTTTAAGGAATATTAAGTTGGTCTGGATGCAAAAAGCAAATGCTAATCTAGCTTTCAGTATTCAGCAGTTTTAACTGATTAATTATAGATGTTTACTTGATTGGCTGCGGCTTACTAAACCATGAAGTTATTTGTCAAGCTATTCCAAATAGCAGTTTTGATGTGTTTTGTGTGTGTTAAAAACAAAATTTTTAAATGCTTTTATCTTTGATTTCTTGTTTAATTTGTTATTTTTTTTTTATAATATCATCCACCCTTCATTACCCTACCGGATTGTCAACACAGAAAAAAAAATTTCTGACTTTTTTGTTGTTTAGCAAATTCCCTTTCTGGGGGTGTGAATTACGCTTGTATGTGAGGATTAGCCAATCATAACAGAGGTCATTTAGATACAGAAGACTTGAAGGCATAGCTCAGCTGAAAATAAAATGTCATCTTTTGCTCATGTCGTTTCAAATCTGTAAACTTACTTTCTTCTATGAAACACAAAAGAAGATTTTGTTTTGTTTTGTTTTTTATTTGATTTTCTATGGGGTTCATTGCTGTTTTTTAAAATATTCATTTTATAATTTTAATGTAAGTGTGAGTAATTCTTTTTTTTTATAGTAGAATTTTTTTTTTTTACAATTTAGTACTTCAACTTATTTATTTCAGTTGTTTGCCATGGCAACATTTCTATGTTTTAAGTTAGTCATCTAATATATTTTACTTCAGTTTTATTTCAATTTTAAAACAAATACCATTGGCTCCCCAATATGCTATTTTGCTTTTCTAGGGAAGAAAGTTTTTTATTTTTTTTTATTTAAACATAAAATCAAAAATCATTATTCTTCCACAATTCTCAATAGAAAAAAAAAAAAAAATTCGGCAAGATATTTAATTAATTTGATCTTTTAACTTTTGATTCAATGACTTCAGTTGTGTTACTGAATAAATCAGCGTTTTTGAAGGAATTTCTCGCATTTTTTTTACGGTAACTTGTCGACACCTACTGGCATGATGATTCAATGATATAATCTTTATCTGAAGCGTCAAGTTACTTTCATACTTTCAGAAGGTGATATACTGGATTTGTAGATTATATTTGAACTATAAACAGCTGAAAAGACTATTTGTGAAGCTGTTTTGTGACACCTGCTCTTTTTGGACCAGAAGCAGTTTGAATGTAGATGTTAATGTTTCTGTGTTAAACATTTAATAGACATAGCCAGCTTATCATCATTTAGGAATAAAATCACATAGGTGTTTGATTCAAGATCATTATATTTTAAGAAAAACAATATACAATTAATTTACAATAAATTACAACAGTTTTTGTTTTAAGACACATTCATAATGTAAGTCAACTTGAGGGAATCTAGCCACAAAATAAGTCTTGAATGTAATTGAAATGCATTGAAAACTCCATATTATTTGGCTGCTAATCTGAATATTAGAGAGAAAAGTCCCCCTCAGTGTCTATTGTGTCTGATTCAAGGAAAGAGTAAAACGCTACAAAAGTGCAGAAAATGGTCCCTTTGAAGCTCTAGTAAAGCATTAGCATTCACCACCGAACCACAGGAATTATTTATCTGCCTTAACACTAGTGCAGAATCACAATCCAGTGATGGGTTAGTAGGTAGAGAAGTGCAGTGTGAACTGCTGTCGGTGGACACATCTGTCAATGCTGCAGCTCCTCTGTTAAAGTCAGTCTGGCTGTTTCACCCAGGCCGCTCTCTTCCCCGTGTGCCTGTCTACCATTTAATGAGACAGTATTTCAATGCTTTCAATACATCCAGTGTGGAAATAACAGGCTCAGAGCAACACACTGAATATAAAACTGTAATACAGTGCATTGTGAGATTTAAAAGCTTTTGAATGAGACTGCTGTAAAAGCTCCTGAACCCTGAGAGACAAAAAAAGCAGCCACATTTCTTCACTGCTTAAGATGTTTTGTTCAACAGTTCTTACCAGGACCAATCAAGCCTTGAAGAACATCAGTTTGGTTGGCACATGGTTCATTTTATGGTTTACATTGGAGGTAAGCAGGAGAAGTTGTGATTTTTAAAATGTATTTTAAATATTATGGATGTATACATTTTATTAATTGCAGTATTTGTTGGTTTGATCTTATATGTTACATACTACAAAATTACCTAGTAAAAAGTGTACAGTTGTTTTAAAAAACATATTATATTCTGTTTAATGGCAGGTTACATTGACAACAATTAGCAAAAGTAGCAAAAGGTCTTGAAAATTACTTTTTTTTGTGCAATAATACTGAAATGTATTATTCAGTTAATACATTTTTGTAAATAAAAGTAAAAAAAAAGAAATACTTAAATCAGATTCTAAACATTATCTAGTTAATTGTCTAGTTAAACATTTTATTACCTAAAAATATGTATCTAACTTAATTAAAAACTAGGGTTTTAATTACAAAGTATTCTTTTATTTTTATTTATTTTATTTACAACTTATTTTTACAATGCATAAAACATTTAGATTAATAAATAATTATTAATATGGAGTTTTATGTTATATATATGCATGTGTGCATATTTTATTTATTATTTATTGATCTAAATTGACTATACTATTTTTAAATAATTTATTTTATTAGTTTATTGGAGTGCATTTTACCGAAAAATACTATTTTAGTCTTTCTGCTGCCAAAATTTAGTCTTTCTGCTGCCAAAAGTTAGTCTTTCTTTGTAACTAATTGTGAAATTTACAATTTCCGAGTGAACATTTCTCCACCAAATTACATTCAGTGTAAAATACTAGTTCATTTATTAATCTCTTGCTTTTTCCTCAGCCATTTTTCAGTCTGTGCCATAGCAAAATCCAATGTCATTTTTAACATTGATTAACAAATGAGGCCCATGAAGGAGATGCTTGCTTTTCTGAGTTAGCATATTCGTCATCACTGTTTGTTTATGCGCGTGTGTGCGCCTTTGCATAATATATGCCTTTTTGAAGTGCATGAGTGTAAATACCCTGGCGCAAACCTGAACAACAGCAGCGTGTGATTGAAGAACTCCACGGAAATGTCAAGAGTCATCAAGCTCCATTCAGTCAGAATCAGCCCCAATTCTGCCTGTAGTGTATTCGTTCAACCCATGCAACATGCTCCCGGGTCCCTCCAGATTTAGCCCTCCTTGACTTTGTCACAAGGATTCGGGATTGAGACTGCACACCCAGATGATAGATCGATTCATACTCCTGTTCTGGGTCAAGGGTCAATTAAAGCTTATTGAATAATAAATGGAAATAAATAACAGGCAGCTGGGAGCGAGCAATGTCTTGGCCTCTATCTGCTCAACCCTCCCTCGCTCTGATTTGCGGCCAGCCCTGTATGAGCCTGTAATGTCCTGTATATATGCAGGGATTCATATTGCAGTCACAGCCACGCTGGCTGAAATTGGTGGTTGAAGATGGAGTTGAAATTGGAAAGTGGTTATCATGTCTGCATGAGGAAACACATTTGAGTCAGTAGGAGGTGGGGGAGAAGAAATCTGGCCGGCTGTATTATTGTGGAGACTGTTTTCTGCTGTGGGCCTGAGATTGTAGCCCAAAGTGAATCCAGACCAACCTGAAGTCAGACGCTCTGAGCAGACATAGGTGAGGAGTCTGCCTAATGATGCATACCTAATGCGCTGCAGCTTTATGACACTGAACAATCACTGCCACCTCATTGAATAGTACTGCATCTGCTGAAATTTTAGTTAACACCTTTGTTATTCACATTTTTTTGTAGTAATTTGCCATTTTCATCTCACGCGACCCCTTGCGACATCTCAGTAAATCTACTGTGAGCAGGCGTACAAAAGACAAAGCATCATGGCGTTTAGCTGTTGAAGCATTTTATTCCTCCTTCTACATATTTTCCTTTCTGCGGCATATGCAGAAAACTGGAAGTTAAAATCTCCTGCAGTCTCTTCGATCTTGTCTTTGAAAAAAATGTCAGGGGAGAGCCAGCGTTCTGTGATCACAAGGCTTTAAAAAAAATCTTTGGACTCGATGTCTGAAGTCGTCTCTTGAGTTTAACACTCCTGCACACTTCTTTACCAGAGTGTTTGGGCTTAAAGCTTCTTTGGAAACTATCGAAAATGAACAATACGACTCATTAAATTCTCTTCACGTCTGGTGTTAATATATGTGGTTTAATTTTCACACTCTTTTGCATATTATTATGTAAATGTATGGCACAGTATTGCATTTAATAGACCTGCTAATGCAAGCTGAAGAAATGGCGGCATTAGAACTCCATTTGAAGTTAGACTTCCTAATTGGAAATTCATTCTGATTTTGCAGAGATGTGGGTGAATGTGGGTGGGTTTTATTGTTTATTTGTAGATCTAGAAAGTGTTGACCACCATACAAAGTCTCATGCAATTTGGACAAAGAGAACATTTTTATCTTTATTTTAGCGAACGTCATTTGCGGAGCAAAAAGACCCAGAAGACCGCATAAGGGTTAAATACGTTAAGAAGCATAGTTTTGTAAATTTAAGTAATTGGCCAATATATCATTAATATTGTTATATTTTTTAATGTACAGTATACTTTTAAATTACATTACAAGTGGGCATTCAGTAGAATTAACACGCTTCTTTTTTTTAAGGCATACCTTTAAAGAAACGTTAATAACGTTAATAGCAAATAAATGCATAGATGTCAAATTCCCCAAAATATATGACAGTAGAACTAGTCTAGCATATATAGTAAATCACCCTGTTACCATAACATGTTGCTAGCAGACTTTTTTGTTGACAATCAGACAACTGCCAACCCAACAGTAGCACTGCCATTCTGTTCGCTGATACACAGGGCAACAGACAACGCATCTCCATTATATTTGAAATTTGCAAATGTTTAGCATGATCATCACACATCCGTCTCTGAATGGAATGCAGCATAATAAAATGTATCTTGTTTTAAGGAGCATGGTAGATATGTGGTTAATTAGCTACAGGATGCCTGCCATTCATTCTGTAATTAGGTAGAAAGCTTGAAATGATAGTATGCCCATGTGAAAAGCTGGTTACGAGAAGAGATGCTATCTCATTGGTTTGGATATTTCACTGACGTTGGGAGTGTGTGTTTAAATTTGTAAAACAGCCTCCACCTGGAAAATGGCATTGTAACAAAGAGAAACTTGTATATTCAACATCATCCACAAGGATTTTAGTCTCTTTAGGGTGCTTTCACACTTGGTTTGATTGCCTGGTCTGAACCTGTGTCCGATTGCTCCCCACTGCCCCCTGCCCCCACTGATTTGTGTCCATACTGTGTTTTTTTGCGTTCCAAACCATGGTACAATGCTTGCTTCATTTTTTTTTTTACTGCTAAAGCACCAAAATAAAATGCCACATGTGTCTCTTTGTTATGACTGTGATGCAAAGATTCAAAAGAACACAGGATTGAGCAGAAATGAGATATACATTCTTTCTGCTTCAGCGTCATTCATGCTCTTCAGAAAAGCAAGCAAGTTACCCTTAAATACACAGTTTGCCCAATTCATATGTCTTTAATAGCGGTTCACCTATGTGATTTAGTACGATTGTGTTCACATCAGAAGCAAACTGTATCCCAGACCACCCATTCTTGGCGAACTCGGGTATGGTTCAAGGTTGCACACACAAGTTCAGAAAACAGCACTCACATTATTAAAACAAACCGAACTCTGATGTCAAACAAACCCGGGTTCGCAACAAAAGTGGTAGTGTGAAAGCTCCCTAATTGTGATCTGGTGAGATGAAAAAAGGAATCAATTAGTCATTTTTCCTGGAACACTTGCATTTAGCTCATTAACATATACCGCAATACATCTAGGTTAGGTTGGTTTTATTATTTGTCTTTATGTGCTGATGTGACAGCCCCCTGGGCATTGTGTGCAACCCCTCCCTGCGGGCAGCCACTTCATTCGTCCCGTCATCAGTGCCGGCTCACCGAGTCTATTCAGCCCCACGGGTGGCAGGGGTGGCCCTCAGATCCAGGTTTTGTGTGGTCTGAAAGGAAGTGGCTGTAGGACTCCAGGGCTCAACGGCAGGGTTTTTCATGGGGGGTGTTGGAATATGCCAGGTCAGGACAAACACAGCCATTGTGGTTTGTTTAAGATGGCATTTTGCCAGCCACCTCAATGCAGATGTATTGAGCGGACTCCACCGTCTGCACATTTCTCTCGAAACGTTTATTGCAAACAGGAGCGATCTGAAAAGTGGTGAGAAGGGGTATGAACCTTGTGAACCGGACCTGTGAATATTCGGGCAGTAGTTGAAAGTTATGAGCTTGTTAAAATCTGTGCATTTGTTTGTTTAACGGTCACTGCCTTAATGGGGTAGTTCATGCAACAATTACAATTTTGTCATTGTTTGAGGCCTGTTTACACCAAAAACAATAAACATAACAATAACTATATTAGTGTTCACATCAGCATAAAATAGATTTAGTTTTTACAAGCACACTTATGTTGCTGTTTAGAGCAGGATGGATTCTTATTGGGTCTTATTCAATTCAGAAAGTTATTTTAGTTGTGGTGTGGATTTCATTATTCTCAATTATTATTATTATTATTATTATTATTATTATTATTATTATTAAAACTAATAATATTAATGATTATTAACATCATTAGTTATCATTCAAATCATGTCATTCTTGGTGTGAACGAATCTTTACTCTTAATTTTTTTGCATTGTCTGTTTCATTTTAATTTTAGTTCAAATGTTAATAAGTATGTTGTTTTGTTTTTTTTTCATTTTTATTATTTTTTTTGTATTATTTTTTTAAAAGCAGTGTGGTTTTTATTAATTTGTATTGTATTTGCATTAAATTGTAGTTTTTGTTATTTTAGTATACATTTGAATAAGTCTATAGACGAATAACTGGAAACAATTTATTTCCTTCTCACTGAAGCCAAGCAAAACAAAGCTCTTGAAATAAAATGCTTAGTGCCAAGTAGAGGTCAAACTGAGATAATTAAAAAAAAAAAAAGAAAAAAGAAAGAAAAAAGTGTTGTCCAGTTCACAGTTATAATGTTTGCCGCAGGAATGTAAATGTGCAAGGTAAAAAAACAAGACAAAGTCATACAAAGAGCTTTTTTTGTGTGTGTGTGATTTGGTGCTTGGTCACGGTGACTGAATGCACAAGTAGTCAGATGAAAATGTTGCCATGGTTTCCAGGGGCCCTCTGCCTTGTGTCCTGTTGCCCTCCTGTGATAATAACAAGGCTTTTAACATTTGATTCGGTCAATTCAGGGGTTGCTTTGTCCTACTAGGAGACTTCTTAGGCCTATACATGTGTCTTTAGTCATCATGGCTCATTTGGGAACATTACGGGGCGGTCCTGTGCAAGCGGAGGGTGCGGGCAGGATGCCAGGCTAACTCCAATCCACATGAAACATAGGGAAGTATTTCTGTCGCGACAGTAAATCTGTCGTTCAGTCATCTGGTACTCATTTAAGACAACCGTTCCCACCACATGCCACAGATCTACTTAGCCTCAGTGCTGAGGGCAAAAGGGGCGAATAAATGGACTATTATTTCAGAGGCAAAAGCGTGCAACATTTATCACAGTCAATGAGACCTAACATCCTGTTCGAGTTCACTCATCGCTGGCGGATTCTTTAAGCTCAGCCAGAGCGTGGGCAGCCCGGGTGGCACACATCCAAGCTCTAAGCTGTTGTTTTGTGGGTTTTATTTGGTGTGGTCTCATTAGACCCTCCTTCGCATCTTGAAGTAATGTGTGTAAAAGTTTGCCGCTTTTAATTTGTTTATCATTTCCTGTAATTTCACTAATTAAAGTTTGACGGCGAGCATTAACCTTAGCAAGGAATGCTCTCATTACCCTTCAGATTTACTCTTGCACACTACTTGTTCACACAAGCTTATTCTCACACTGTTACAGCCGCTCTTGTTACATCTAAAAAGTGTCATTGCCATCCCGTTCTTATTTAAAGGAATAGATCACTCAAAAATGACATTTTGCTGAAAAGTCTCTCGCCCTCAGGCCATCCAAGATGTAGATAAGTTTGTTTCTTCAGAACGGATTTGGAGAAATGTAGCATTACATCACTCGCTCTTCAATGGATCCTCTGCAGTGAATGGGTGCCATCAGTCACAAGTAATCACAAGAAATCCACATGACTCCAGTCAATCTGTTATAATCCTGTGAAGCGAAAAGCTGCATGTTTGTAAGAAGTCATTATGGTGTTTTTAACTTCAAACTATCGCTTCTGGCCAAAATACCATTGCCTAACCCATGATATTTTTCACTAGAGAAAGCAATATTATGTATAGAGAACTCATATAAACACACATTAGTTGATGGATTTGGGTTGTGTGGATTACTTCTGGATTATTGTGATGTTTTTATAAGCTTTTTGGACTCTCTTTCTGACGGCACCCATTCACTTCAAAGGGTCCACTGATGAGCAAGTGATGTAATGCTAAATTTCTCATAAACTTCTGTATTCCTATGAGGAAACAAACTCATTTACATCTTGGATGGCCTAAAGGTATGTACATTTTCAGCAAATTTTGGGGTAAACTATTCCTTTAAGGCTGAAATACATTGTACATATCTTAATTTTGCCATTATATTTACATAGACCAAATGTCCCTACTATGATAAAAAAGCCTGAAAAAACACATCTCGTTGCTTACATGAGGAAAACAACTCCTCTTTGTTTTATTTTATAAGTAAAATGCAGTAGCAATGCTGTTAACTTGACAACATTTTTCAGTAGCATTTCAGTAGCTGGCAGGGCATTTTTTTAATTGAAGCTACTTTTGCAGTAAAGCTTTTTTCCCCCCAACAATTAGTGGTATTTATACATTAGCAACATATTACTGTATTTAATATCACACTGTTGCACAAAAAATAAAATAAAAATAATCAATTAAACTAATTAAACCGTTCCTCTTTCTGTCTGATATGTCACGCTGGGAGCTCTGATTCAAGTCTGTGTGCAGAAGTCCCAATGCGGCAATTTGCATCTTTTTATAGTGATATGTTTAGTTATTCGCTGTAGTTCATCACTATACTTCTGAGTCACAGTCTAGTTTAGTTGTATTTCGTGTAAATGGACTGTGTCTGTTTAAGATAGATTGCTCTGATTATGTCGCCATAATCAAGATTAATTCATTCCAAAACCTATTTTTTGAGCCAGAGAAATACAGCTCTGATTTAGTTATAATTATATAATCTGTTACTTGCCTGTTTCAAAATATATATAAAAAATATATGGCTGCCTCAAATAGCTTCAATGTTGTTAGCAACCTTGTAGCTTGTTACACTCAAGCGTTCTATTAAAAAGAGTATATATATGATGAAAAGTATAAAAGAATAGTTAAGTGTGAACTGTTTTGAACTTATTTCATGTCAATTGATATTACATAAAAATATACCGTAGATCAAATGTGCATTAAATGCAGTTAGCTGAACTTCAGTGCTTTTTGACATACTTACATCTTTATATGTAATTTCATTATTACGTCCTTTGTTTTTGAAATATGGTTGAAGTATTACTGTTAAGTAATTAACATGATAGACTGACAAATACTTTAATCATGGAATTTCTTATCAAATTTGAATGTCATGAATTTGAATGTGTAACGCTGAATATAATATAATAACTTCAAATATAATATCAAATTACACACTACAGTTCAAATTATAATCAAGTTATTAACATGTGCTTTATCATGTTAGTCAGAAGATCAAAATAGATGTACTTCTTTAAAGCATCTTTAATCAATTAGCAATTATCTGTAAGTACCTTCTTTTAAAAATATACTTTAAAGATTTGAAGTACACTACATGTGTGTATTTAATATAATTAAGCACACTACTTTTTATTTATTCTGTTTCTTTTTCTAACAAGGTTTAAAAGCTGTAGGCTTAATAATAGCAACCTACTTTTTCAAAAGAGTTGACGTAGCTTAGCTTTTAGCTTGCCAGCTACATGTAGGGTCAGCAAATAGAAATAGTTTAATTTAAGAACAGTTTTGAAAGTCTAAATAGCATGTCTCGCCACAGTATCCTGGCTATATATAGTTCCCACATTTAGAAGAAACTCAAACCATGTAGTACTGCACCTATGCGTCGTAATTAAATCTAAAAATATATTTCCACAACTTAAACTGTAAAACCCTAAAAATGCCTTATTAGACTAGCATAAAAGCAGTAAATACACACACGTATGTTCTGGCACACAGAACAGCTGGTGGCCTTTCAGCATACAGTAGAAGTCCCCACACGACGTGTCAGTTTGAAAGATTGCCCTGGTTAATAACAAAGAGTGCCATAGACTGGTAGGAAGTGCATTCACTCTGAGCCCTACAGGAACTGAACTGTCCCTTTATTAGTATGACACATTGCCGACACTGAATTGCTCACACCAGCTGCTGATAAAGCAGAATACGGCCGGCTTGCCGCACATGAAACGCATCTGCTAACTATGGCAGTGAATTGTTAAAGGGGCACAATGAGTTTATTGGGGCTTAGCAGATGTGTCCATATCCAATTCAACTCGTCATCCAGCCACCATATAGAGCAAAGCTAGTACGCCATATTGGCCATCAATACAACTCTCCAGCCTGGATCTAATCATAGGAGCAGTTCTTGAACCTATTTAGGTTAAGTGATTTGCTGTGGGCATTATATACATGACATAGTTCCCTTATGTGCACTAGTGCTTGGTGAAAACTGTAAAAACATGATGCAGGCCCTGTTTCCACGAGTGGTAAACATGTAAGCCATCTGGGCATGTTGTTTTGTGTGTCTGCTTGGAAAAAGATAATACAAACAATGGCATTAATGGGAAGCGTGTGGATAATGCCCCAGTGATGTCACTGATAGCCGCTGGAGGAAATAGAGGTGAGAAACAAGCCGACGAATTACTGTAGAGCGCGGTCCAGATGTGGCGAAAGGTGCCGTGATGTTGTGATGGATCCGTGCTATGGATATCCGTTCATCTGTTCGTCGGCTTAAGCCACATTATTGTTATCCAGCGAGATCATCCTAATCCCCCCGGTTTTAGCCCACTAATGCGTATGACAATAACAGTAAGGGGGGCAATGTCAGATTATACTCCCCTTTAGAAGTCTCACCTCCCTACAGAGGAGTCAAAAATATTATTTAACATCACTGAACCAGCCTATAACATAGTATTAGAGCCTGTTCTAGTGCACCCCCAAAACAAAACCAAGACTTTGTAATAGGACCCCATTTAAATGCATTTAAAAATTGTACACTTTCATGACTATTTTTAAGTATTTTTAAAGGGCATTTTGTAATAATGGCAAAAATTTGAAGTACATTTTAAATCATTGTGTTTTAATAATTATTTGTCATGCTTTAAGGAAATACATGTTTTGTGTTGACTAACATATTAAAGCATGTGTACAGTACTTTAGTTTTAACTGTAGTGTGATATTTGATATGACATTTAAAATCAATATTTTTTACTGCATTGCAACTTCATTACATTTGTATTTGTATAAGTACAAATATAATTGAAAAAAAGTAGAAATGACATTAAAGTTGATTAAATGCTTGAAAGTACATTCAGCAGCACAACTTGAACCATATTTCAAAGACAGCAGAAGTAATTATGAAATTACATTAAATATGTACTAAAGTGGGTCAAAAAAAGAAAAGTAACAAAAAGCACTTTAAAGTTAGGCTAATTACATTATATTAAACTGAACTATAATAAACATTAATTAAGTTGCACAGTTTTTGTTGTATGTGTGTATTCTGCATGTGCATATTTATATTCTGTATTTTTATTGGTTTTCATTTCTACATTTTGAACGCATTTAGCTACAAAACACAGTTTATATATTGTTTAATATAAATCTATTCATTTATATTGTGTGTATTTTAACAATTTTCTATTTTATTATTCTAAAACATTTTAATTAAGCTTTAGTAAATTATACTTTTTTTGAGTTTTGAGTGCTTCTCCACATTTCTAAACCGCCAGAGGAGATCCCCTCGGCTACCTCCTATTCAAAACTCTCAGCTCACCTTTTCCTCTTACTCCATCCAGGCTGTTTTATTTTTACCGTCCTGTCACTAGGGATCCGACTGGATGACTGCAGAGAGAAACGGGATCATCTAGTCCAGCTGCTAAATGTCATCAAAATCATTTGCACAGTGCTCTCAAAGATGCTCTCGAAACTGTTTAAACGGAGCTCCTCCTCTCAAACTCCAGAAGTGTTTTTAAATCAAAGTCATTTGTAATATTTTTCAAATAGGAGATGGGGACTCCACAGCCGGAACAGAGCACACATGGGCAGAGAATATAGAAGTGCAAATAATTCCCTCATGTGGAAAGGCTGCAATTAACTGGGGATGTCAGCCTTTGTAAAATGTAATTGAGTTCAGGAAGAAATGAATGTCTCTAATCCCAACGACAGAGCACTGTCAGTCAGAGTTTTCAGATTCCCATACCCCATGTGTCATGCTTGTTTATGCGTTTCTGTCTGATACGATGACTGCGTTTCATTTGTGGCAGACCCATTCTGCCGCATGGATGTCGTTGTGTGTTTTTGATGTCGATCTGGATTTTTTTGCGCCAATAGCACTCTCTCAAACTGTAATTCGCACACTTATTACAACAGCAGTACGGTTTGTGCTACTTACAGTAAATGCCATTTACGGTAATCGCATCAAATGGCTCGTTGTATTGGAAATTTTCCTTGACTGAAGTCTTTTCGTTTTCTCGCAGAGCTGCACATTTCAATATACTATGAAGAGGCAGTGTTAGCATTGGGCCTCACCTCAATTCCAAGGGTCAGTAACAATCATACTTTTACCTGACCGTCCAATCGATAGCCTCCTATTCTGATGGAAGAGGAGTAAATTACTCTTTAACCATCAGGCTTTTCACTGTGGCATCTCAAAGACTCGCCTTTGGAAATGTCAACGGCTGAAGGCACTCAAATATCATTTGTCAGCCGAACGAAAAAGAGCGGCAACCTCGAAGTGTCTCCTTGACTTTTACATTTACGACACGAATGTTTTGTCCTCTCTAATTTCTCTCCATCCGTATCCTCTTCCTTTGGCATCCATTTTGTGTCTGTTTGTGTTTTGCTTCACAAGGACTTTGAAATGAGTAAGTCTTAAAAAAAAATAAAAAAAACATTACAAATTCCCACAGTTCTGAGGGGGGAAAAGAAAAAGAGTTTATATCTTGTAATTCCTCATATCTCGCAATTGTGAGAAAAAAGTCTGAATTGTGAGATAAAAAGGCACACTTACTTTTTTATCCCATTGTGGAAATAAGCTTTCATTAATATAAACTGAGTGATTGAAGGATGTTAGTCTTTTTGTCTGGTTAAAAGGATGGATGGTTTAATCTAATGAAGCCCACTGCTTACTAGCAAAGAACAACACGTTAGCAAAAGGGCCGATATTTTCAATTTTACACCATTAAGTCCCTTCCTCTCCAAGGAAATGATGTCATTTCTAGCAAGTCATGTGATTTAGGGCACATGCTAAAGATTTTAAAGGGAAAGCAGGACCAATGTAATGGTTGAGTGGAGTTTGAGAGACATAAACACAATTTAAAGAGTTATATCTACCTGATTTAATCCCAATTTTTTTTTTGTATAAATAAATATATTTTAGTTAATACATTGATATTACATAATATTCTTGACTTTATCAGTTAATATAGAGGAAAGGAATGCACCGAAACCACTTTTTCCTGAACAAGGTATACCGATATTTTGTTTTGTGCTTGCCGATACCGATAACGATACCTGTGTTTTCATTGCATTTGTTATTTAAAAAGAAAAAAACTGGGTGCAGAAACCAAAAGAATATCAATAATTTTAGTTGGCTTAGTTCATTTAGCAAATAGAGATTTCATTCAGTTATTTTCAAACTTAGGCGCAGAATGAGAGAAACACATATAGTCTAGCGCTTTAAACATAGGCTTCGCTTTAAATAAAGTCATGCATGCTTGACATTTAAACGTTTTGTGCATTTAAAATATGCATCACTTTTTGCATTTTATGCCAAAGAGAATAAGTAAATGTTTATTCTAATACTCCAAATTGCTCATTTATAAATATATATGCAATCTTTATTTCAAAGTGAAGTCGACCGGGCACATGGGAATTTGTTAAGTGCTTCAAAAGGATACTAATCAGTTGATTACTAATTTATGTAAACTAAACAGTATAGTTTTATGCATAAAATTTGCCGAACTGTCGGAATGATTGTTTCACTCTCATTGGACGATGAGGAGTATGAGATCATGCCAGGCTTTGCGAAAAGGGATCAGACAGCTAGTACGTGGTCTCCAGGGGTTTTCACTGACCTTGGAGGACACAGGACCTGACATGCAGAGGCACAGAGGGCTGTTGCCTAGTTGTTTTATTCTCTACACTTAGTGTTAATAATACAATGGGATCGTGCTGTGGTCAGTATGGCAGAGCAGGTTGGTACAATTAGTCGCAGATTAATTGCACTGTTATCTCCTGGTGCTCGCCTCTTATTGACTCCGGGGTGACAAAGTCATTGTCACGGCAACTCACTCCGATGTAGTGCCATGGTAATGGAATGAATAATCCTTCTTTCTTGAAATTCGCTGTTGTGTCAATGGACAAGCTTGTGGTAATTAGCTTTATGTGGAAAATGGTCAGCATTCTGCAGATGTCACGTTGATTTAATGATTGTACTCTTACATTGCCAGGCAACATCAGTGTACTTCCATATGTATGACAAGTTATCGGATATCATAAATGCCCAATGACAAACTAGCTTGTGTTTATAGGGTGCAACAATGATTGTTCCCCTCTTGTCTGTTTGAGCCAATATTTCAGATTTTTCCTTGCGCTAACAACATTTTCACTCACCCGTGTTCAAGATTTAAACAGGGATACTTAGCAAAAAAAAGTGTAATGAGTAAAAAAAAATATGAGTAAAAAAAAAAAAACTTGTTTGTATTGTATTTATAGATTTTTGTATGTTTGTTTGTTTTAAATTTCACAAATAATTACAAAGGAGTAACACACTGAATTAAACATTATATTTATAAGTACAAACACTAAACTAATATTTTCTTGAAAAACAATTAACTTACAACACATGAGTATGAGTGTGCGTGTGTATGAAGTATGTGTGTGTGTGTGTGAGAGATCCTGGACCACAAAACCAGTCATAAGGTTACATTTTTGGAAATTAACTAACCAGGGACATCCTGCTGGTTGACCAGCAGTTTTGCATGGCCATCCACATCCACCAATTAGACCAGCACCAATCCAGCTTAAAAATGCTAGCAGTTCCAGCAGAGATTTTTTCATTATTTATTTATTAAGTTTGAACCTTTCACAAACTTGTTTTGGATTGTCTGGGTTTATTACAAAAGTCCACAATTTTGTAACACAGTGCGAGGTGCTAACAGTGCTGACTCTGAGGTCATCAGGTGCACCAGGCGTGTGGTGCAGCAGCTGAAAACTTTGCAGCAAGATGAGAAAGAAAGGCAGAAAATCACAGTTACACAGCATGGGTGAGCTTCACTTCCCCCTGTTCTCCTATTGACTAGCTGTTTTCTTCCCGTGCCCCAGAAACCTGTTCTTGTTGTTTCTTCACACAATCCATGAGGTCAACCTCATTATCAATCTCAGGAGTCCACCTCAGCTGCAATAACATTGTGACCCCCATGACCAGACAACTAACTCCCGACCAGCGCCGCAGTGGCCAACTTCCAACTTATCTGCCTGACGCTTGCAGTCCAGCAGTCCAGCATGTACGCAATTTCAGCACACCACAAAATGCTTGTTGTACAGCGTGGAAGACAAAAAAAAAAAGGAATTGTTTCCTGGATTTTGCAATTACTTCGACCCACTGAAGGCAGTCTAGTCTAGTGCTGATGTACCTTCTGTAGAGGGAAAGAAACATAACACAGATGGGATTCATACACTCCCAGAGCTATTTCACCTTAACACTCTACTCAGTAAAAAAAAAAAAAAAAAGTATATTAATATATATAGAATTTATTTAAAACGTTATGCATAAAATATGAGCATTTAAAAAGAAAATGCCAAATTGCTTGAAGTTTTCTTCCAGTCTAGAATTTATATTAATTGTTGTTTCTATTTTTTTTCTTAATTTGTATATACAGTATATCAAAATATAATCGAGGTATATGCCAGAATTCTTAAAGTTAATTTGCAGTTTTTTTATATTTATTAAAAATGTTTTAATTATATTTAAAACCACACACACACACACATTATTTTACATTTATTTTCACACCTATAAAATAAAAGATACCAAGACACCAAACTGCTTAATAAAAAGTTGACACCTTGACTTTTTTTATTTTTACCTCAAAAAAAATGATCAGAAATAATTTATAATGAAAATTGAACACGTTCATCATAGACGATTAATAAATTGCATTTTTATAATTATACATGTTAATCATAGATAATTATTGAATTACATGTTTAATTAGATTAGAATTATTAAACAATTCTGTGTATGAGTGTAATTAAGTTATTGTATGAATGAATGAATTGTATTTTAATGTATTTTCATATAAATGAATAAATAATCACACCAGTTTAGTTAATCCTGATTAATTACATAACACCAAATTTGTAGCATGAAGTGGAAAGAATATAAAGACAGTATTTCTTCAAATATTTGCTTGCTGGCATCTTTTTATTAAGCACTAATGGCCAGAATCACTGAAAAATATTGTTTCTTGCAATTTTGCAGTTATTTTCAGCTACTAAAGGCAGTCGAGTGGGTCTGTAGTGCCTGATGTTACCTTCTATAGAGGGAGAAAAGCTGGAAAATGGCGTGATTCATAAACTCCCGACGCTCTTCCACCTTAACACTCGCCCACTGCTCTCTAATTGTACCTTAAGAGCCTTAGTGATTCACAGCCCAGCATCTCGTCCTCTCGCCCTATTGTCTCTGCGGCCTTGTGCTCTCTGTCCTACTTGTCTGCGAGCATTGCTGCAGCAATTATGGAAGTCTGCCATATTCTCCTCATGATCAATCAGGCTGTGCCATTTTAGATGCTAATAATATTGGAAGTCTCCCAGGTTGTGTGTTTGCATACACACATACACACCAGAGTTTTTTTGTCCCGTGCTGGATTTCTTCGAGTGTGTATGGATGTATGTAGCGGAGCTGTCCTGCAAGGAGCTGAGATTAAGCTTCCAAGATCAAAAGAGAAATGAGACGAGGCAACAATCACTTTATATTCACGCAGCAGGCCAGCTGGAGCACGCTGTGCTGGTGATGGAGCGCTGCAGAAACCAGTCGAAATCTGACGGATTTCACTGGACAGCAGTTGGTGCGCCGTGATTCAGCAGTGCTGTAAGCCATTTTAACGTTACGCTATAACTTCTGCCATGTAGACCCTCGATTAGACCACACCCTCTCACTAAACCACACCCGAAAAGATGAGGTCCCCTATTTTAGTGCTGTAATTATTTAATTGAAAACACAATAAAAACAGTAATATTCTGAAATATTGTTACAATTTGAAATAACTGTTTTCTGTTTGAATATACTTTCAAATGTTGTTTGCTCCTGTGATCAAAGCTGCTTTTTCAGCATCATTACTCCAGTCTTCAGCGTCACATGATCCTTCAGAAATCAATCTAATATGCTGATTTGATACAAACATTTCTTATTATTGTTAATGATGTAAACCTTTAATCTGTGTTAATCAGTGTTATATCATTAGAAATGTCTTTACTTCTCGCTTTTGATTCCTTTAATGCATCCATTTATTCACTTTTGATACATTTAATGAAAAATCTTGAATCTTGAATCCTTACTGAATAATAGTAGTCATTTCTATATACATAAATAAGTACAGTTTTGTTTTTGATATATTTGTAACTAGGTGAAGTCATGTTTGGGATTACAGACGTCTGGATTACCCAATAGACCGTGGCACTCATAGTTGCTAGGTAGCTTGATGCTTTTATTAAGTCTTGTTAAATTGTAAATCTTCTTTTATTTAAACCAGATTATAAGTGTGCATATGGCTTGTGTGCATTTTGTTTGGCTTTTTGATTTGTTTGTTGTTGAAGAAGCTACTTAAAAAATTAAATACAAAAAACTATAGTAAAATAGGACTTTCATTTTTAAGTAAATAATTATCATCTTATAATTACTGCCTTTAATAAAAAAAATACATCTCTCTCTCTCTCTCTCTCGCTTTCTTTCACACACACACTCTCTCTCTCTCTCTCTCTCTCTCTCTCTCTCTCTCTCTACCGTCTTATATAAAATATACATAATACTACTAAGCAAAGACTGCTGGGAACTCCATTGTACAAGTTCATTGAAAGGAACTGTCCAGTCAAACGATTTCACTACAATAAATCAGACTACCTGATTCTCCTTAAGAGAGAAATGGGGCATTCAAAGACCCTGAGTTGGATTATTCCCTGGGCTATAAAGGCTGTGTGTGGCATCAGCAAAGAAGCATTTTGTTATACAGCACTGCATGTTGGAAAAAGAAACAGCTTGTCACTATAAATGCTACAGTATTTTGAAAAAAAAATTGAGGTACTGTCACTCTACCGAAAAATGTGATTTTGTTAGTAGTGTCACTTCTTTTAGCTGACTAACCCTCTAACACTGGAGGTGTGATTGTGCTAGCAGACGTGCAGGCCTTTGATAGTGTCTGTACGCACGGTTCCAACAGGAAGTTGTCCATTGTGACTTACATATCTTTGCATAGCATATCTATAGCTGTCTTTGAGGAGAGCAAAAGAATAAGGATAAAAAATGGCTAAGTATTGTACAAATCTGTCTCCCAAGAGGCTTAAATAGGACTTGGCAGCACAACACTCTGAGGATTACATACCGGATATTCCTCCTTATCCATTTATCACACCGAAGTGGACAAGGTTCGGGGGCCTAATTCAGTTACCACTTGTTTTTGTAAAAAGCTGATGTCTGGAAATCTCGATGAGCAAGTGTAAGAGCTGGGTGCTTTAAAATGGATTTAAGTCCATAAAGAAATATTAGGTTAGAAGAAAGCAAACAAGGCGGGAATGTTAAGTAGCGACACTTCAATTTGATGCCGCCAGTAAATTATCAGCCATTTGACTTCAAATGAACCAGGAGTTGAGATTCTAAAGAAAATGGCTTTCCTTGTCCTTCTCAAAGTCCTCAGGGAGCGACCACTCCAAGCAGTTTTGGTCTCTTGTCAGTGTTTTTCTTTTTTTAAGCTAGCGCACTATTCAGTATAAGCATTGACTTGGGTCAGAGACAAAAGACACCAACCTAAAAGAAAAGGGAAAAATTCTCTTCAGTGAAAAGATGTGGAAGATAATAGAACAGCAAATGTTACCATAGAAAGAAAAACTAAAGTGCAACAGCAAGGTGAGACTCCCTCTCCTCAGTCTCCACAATGATGAAGGTAAACACCCATTCTGTCCTAGGAGACTTTATTCTGACCGGAGATAGCACAATTGAGACCCTGATGAGGAGCACATGCAATTACTCTCTCTTAATAAAATCTCATAGTTCCAATTATACCCCAGCACAATGGCCACCGTGCTTGGCTGCTGATTGAGTTCAGACCACGTGGGACTTCCAAGAGCACTCTTCCCTCTCCCTCTCCTGCCGCACAAGCCTCACTGCTGTTTCTATCAACCAGATCCTTTCACGCCGCTAGTCTCTCCACCTTCGACTTTTTTTTCCCCCTGGCTTCTTTAGATCTTTACAAAGGCTTGAGTCCCAACCCACAGTCCATCCAATTGATCCAGAACAATTTAAGCATGATGCTCGAGCGCTTTGAAGAAGTATCTCCTGCAGTAGGCTTAGTCTCAGCCTCAGGTGTTACGCCCACAGACGGCCCATAGTCCAGCTCCCTGATGCAATACGGATTTCATATGTCTTACACCTTGAATACTAGAGCACATCAGAATCGATATTTAAACAAAAAGATTTTTTTAGTGTTTTTCGCTCAAAAAAAAAAAAAAAAAATCACTATTTTATTTTTATTTTATAAAATATTTTAAATTATTAACTCATTAATAGGATTGTGGTTTATATATATATATATAACATTGGGATTTGGAGTAATAAATAATAATAATAATATTGTGATATTGGGGCAAAAGACATGTTCATCGTGTATGAATGGATGAATTGCATTTCTAATGTATTTTTTATAAAACTGTCGTTTCTGTAAGTAATCTTGATAATTCACATGACATAAATAGATAGATAGATAAATATATTTTTACACTGAATTACCAAATAAACGTGAAAAACAACATAAAGACAGTATTTTGAATATTTGATCTTTTAAATATATTTTAATGGCTTTTTTTTTTTAAGTTCATATAACAGCTAGCATGACTGTTACCAATACTGATACATGCCTCTATTAAATAGATGATTTTTTGTTTTGTTTATATAATTTTTTTATTTTTATTTCTGGCAATAAAATAATTAAATATAACCATTAAACTGTATAAACTGCAAATGATTAATTTGAAATTATTTATTAACAATTACAGAACACAAAAATCTGCACAGACAGCATGTTCATAACATTAGACAAAAGATATGAAGACAATAACATTTCTAATTTTTAACATTTGCTGCTTTTTAATATTAAGATAGTTTTTAACTTTGGGAATTGCGTAGGATTAGGGATGTAGAATATGGTCATGCAGAATATGTGCTTTTTAAGTAACAAGTACTATGATAATAATAGGCATGCTAATAAACAACTTGTTAATACAGTGAAAATTGGTCCCTATACTAAAGTGTTACCATTTTTACAGCACAAAGTGAAAAAAACACATGGTGTATTAATTATTTTTAACACATTAAACAGAAAATATTAACACAGTGTTTTTTTTTCAGCTCTAATCTGTGAATAAATGAATAGATGAGTGGCATGGCGTTGGCTCAACTAAGGTTAGGAGAAAAGCACTTATTGGCTACTCTTGAGTGTGGTGTAACCTAGGGGTTAAAGAACTGGGCTATTAAAGGTACAATTTGTAAGATATTTGCAGTAAAATATCCAAAAACCACTAGGCTAGTGTTATATATTTTGTCCAGCTGATTACTAACAATATCTCTAATGTTTTCAACTACTTGAAATCATGAGAAAATTCCCATTCTAAACAGTGACAGGGAGCAGTGCAGTCGTCTGTCAATGATGTTAGATACCCTTTGTTACCGCCTTTACTGACGCAGAAACCACATGACAACCGTGTTGTGGACTAATGCGGAGTAGTGTCTAGCGTCCAGCAAACCACTAGCTTGTTTCAAGCAGTTCCTTATTTACTTCTTCTTGCATCTTTGATGGTGGATTGTGTTACTTATTTATGAAACATAATTACTGTTTACCGTCTGCCGCTGGTTCTGTCGACAAGGACAGATCCCGTAAACGTAAGCATACGGGCCAACTAAACGACCCAAGAAGAGTTTGGGACAAGAGGAGAGAAAGAGCGAGGATTAATATCCTAGCTTTGATTGCATTTTCTAGTTGGAGAGAGCTTCGCGACAAACTTAGAAAGAGATGCTGATCTCGCTTGTGTTTTACTCGAAAGGTGAGTTGTTTTGATTCGCATCTTTACAGAAAACATATGCTTTTACAACAATCAACAAGATTAGTATTATAGGGCATACACGCCAAACGCGGGGCATCGCGTCTCTAGACCTGTGCGAGGACGCATCTTTGCATTGACTTTGTATGTAATCTAATCGCGCAAATCGTTGAACTTGCGTTAAATCCATGATTTATCTTTCCGTCTTATTGATGGCCGTCAGCGGTTGGGTAGAAGACAACAAATCCCATCATTCCATGCTCCTATTAAGCGTCATCAAACCTCGCGATTGTTATTGTTTTGGTAGTGCGCCCTCTCGTGGCAGGTCCTACAATCTGTACCTTTAACCTGAAGGTTGCGAATTGAAACCCCATAAGTAGAAAGAAACAAGAGAGGTTTGGTTCGAATAAATGTGAAGTGCTGGTGGCATGTTGTCTAGGAATAGCGTAGCCCACAGATGCTAAATGGACATACTGATGTCAAATGATCCAAGGTCGTTTATATTTTATAAATCAGATTTTTCACTCTCAGTCTTGGGCATGGTGCATGGCAGAGCCAATATGAATGCACTGTTTCCATCAACACACTCAGAGGGGAAGTACATATCTTTTGAGGTTCAACAGCAGTCAACAGGAGTTGCATTTTTCCCTGCTGTGATGGTACACACAGCACAGCTGATGGTACACCAGCCAAATCCTATCACACACCTGCCCACAGCGCAGAAATCTGCAGCTCATTGTTGCCTTTAATGGAAAACAAGAAGTATATGAGCAACCACAACATAATTAACCGGCACATTGCTAAGCCTGCTTTTGGTTATTCGCTGTGACAGAGCTAAATGGTGTGAAAGCTCAATTTCCCACACAAAGCCTCTGCAAGCTGTCCTGGACCAATCCTACTGAGAAGACCAGCTTAGACTAGCATGAATTAAACACTGATTCAGGCTGGTTTATGCTGGTTTGGTGCTGGTCTAACTGGTGGATTTGGACTTTATTATTTTGGCATATTTACATTATATAATGTAATTATTGTTTTATTTAATTTTTTTTTTTTTTTTTTACCAACATGTCAACTGTATAAGTTCAATTATGGATGAAAATATACATGAGTATATACATGAATATATAAATGAGTAATAAATGAGTAATTTCTGTTCCTCCAAACAGAATTGGAGAAATAATGTCTTAAGAAGAACTAACCTTATTTTTCAGAATTAGTCCCAAAATGTATATTTTATGTAATTGACTTATTCAGTTATGACCTTATCAAGTCTTTGAAACATTTTCCTGAAAAATGATTTTCTTTAAAAACGTATTCGATTTATTTAAGTTACGAATTTATTTGTTTTTATAAAAAAAAATTCCTCACTGCCGATTCCGTTTGCAAACAAGCATCACAGTAATATATCCACTTTGATATAAATAAAGCTCGTTTGAATTTGTTATAGATCATTAAACGTGTCATTAAAGTGCTTTCATGCAAGAACTCTGACTGTTTACTGACTATTTGGTGACCAGCATCCAAAACAAAGCATTTGCTGGTGTGCTCTGCAGGACATTGTTGGTTACAAGTGTTGACTTTATCATATAGGTCAAACACAGCGCTCAGACGCTGGCTCCCTGAGACTGCTGTCAGCTGATTATGTCAGATTAATTTCATACGGACCTTTTGTTATGGGCTCTCCTTTGATGTGCTTAGATTCACTGGGATTTATTTATTTGACTCAGTGTGCTCCTCTCGCGCAGACCGCGATATCATGATGATAAAGGCCGCGCATTAGGGCTATCGTGTGTCATGCTGTATTTCCCAGTCTCTTGGTCCTCCGCTTGAATGACAGTCCGAGCTCTCAGACAGAAGGAATGGACAGCTCACCCTCACGACACAGCTGCAGAAAGGACGGAGTAATGAAGGACAGAGGAGGATGCAGACAGTGAAAGAATGAAATAGTGGAGAGAGCGAGAAACAGGCAGAGAGAGAGATTGATTACTTCAGGGCTTGACACAAGCTGGCACCCATCAGTAATCCTTCAGTGACACCCTTCTGCTGTCATGAGCTCAAAGTCTGGGGCGCTCTCTAAATCCTACACATACACTTTAACTCTCGGAGGAAGGCAGTCTTTCTCTGTTCTCCTGGGCTTCCTGTGACTGACAAGTGGAAGAGGAGTGACTTTGAGGAGTTTAGTCTAAATATGATGAGCTTTTCAGCAGGACGCTTAGACGCTGTCACAGATGAGCAAAGTAGGAAATTGGTCGTGCATCTGTTGCTGTGTAGAGAGAAACTTCAGCCGTCTGTGGTTATCAGCTCTCTGAGGTATCCTGTGTGTCTGATTCAAGCGGTCAGGATTTCTGTTTTTCTGTTTTGATCGATCATCACTAGCCAAGCAACTAATCTGTGCTAACAATATGCTAAACAACAGCAGCAACATGCTACGTTATGATAGACATTATTAATTATTACAAACTGCCAATGATATACTGTGAAAGATAATGAAAGACAAACATTGATTTTTTAAATGTATTTGATTTGATATATATATATATATATATATATATATATATATATATATATATATATATATATATATATATATATTTTTTTTTTTTTGTAGTTTTCAAAAAAAAAATCTACAGGTATATGTACAGTTTATTTGCATTTTATGTTATAATATATACATAAATAAGCATTAATTAGTGCATATGTGCATATATATATATATATATATATATATATAATACAGATTTACTGCACCAACCAAGCAATGTCTGTTAAGGTTTTTTTTATTAAAAAGAAAAAAAAAATTGTACTCGCTAAGCAACTGCTTTTTACACAATTGGGAATGCTAATAAATATCTTTTCCCAGTTTTTTCCAGACTGAGGTTTTATTATTTTTAACATTATTTTTTTTACTATAATATATTTATATTACATGTAATATATCACGTTCTATAACAATAGATATTTACTGCAGCAGCTGAACAGATGGCACTGAGAATGCTAATGGATAGCTTTCACCAGATATTATGGATCTCTTTGATCTGAATCTGATCCCTCTGCTCCATCCCAAAGTCCTTCTCCTTATACATCAAACATCTCTGGAACTTTTACTTTATTTGCTACAGTGTCTCTGCCTTCAACAATCCACATAACACATACACTCACTAGGCATTGTTGTGCCATCTCTCTACTATCCTCTCCTCCTGGACAGATCCTCACAGTGAAGCGGTTCAGATTGATTGGCTCGGTATTGATCAGAACATGTGCTGGTGCTAAAAGCAAAAGGGATGGTTCTGTGCGCCCCACAGCTTCATGGAAAGGTGCCCAGTCTAGCCTGGCTCTTTTGATTCACAGAGGATCAGAAAAGATTGCTATACAAAAAGCATATACGAAAGCAGGAAGATGCTGGTCCATCAGACAGCTCGTCCAGCAGACGTGAGCGGAATGAGTCTGGGTGTCGTGCAAGTTTATCCCCGTGTTTTTGAACAGGTGTGAAGTGGTTCCGGTCCATCATCCAGATGAGCATGTTGCTGAGTTTTTGTGAGGTGGAGCAGGCTGCCTTGTGACTTCCTCTACCTCATTTCAGGATTAATTACCCATTCGAACAGACAGATGGAGGATCTGACCTATGTGCTGTATAAACACTCCTGGATTGTTCTATATTCTGAGCATGGACATCCACTGAAGAGCATCAGCTACACCCTGATGAGATTCTCAGCTACTTCAATGGCTGATTAAAATCCTGCTGCAGTGTGCAAGAAGAGATCTCTTCCTCTCATGTTTGTGTGTGACTCTTCAACAATACTGTTATTGCCAACTCTATGTGTAACATATATTAGTCATATCTAGACCCAAGCTGAATCTGCAGATCTTGAGGGAAGATACGTGTAATGGATCTGAAAAATAGTCGAAAGCATGGTTATGAGTCAGTTCTTTTCAGTGAATCGAAAACATACAGCAAAACCTGTCTAGTTTCATTTATGAACCAGTGAGTCCAATCTAGAACGTACAGAGAAACCAGTGCATTCAGATTGCTGGGAAAAAGACTTTTTATGAATTACTTATTTTTAGTGAATCAAAAACATATACTGTAGCATGACCAGTTCTTTTTAATTAATCAACTTTACAATTTATTATGTTATGTTGTATTTATTAATGAAAACTGCTGTTTTGTAAAACAGTGTTGTTATTGTTAACTAAATGGAAACTATTACAAATTGTTTTTTTTTGTTTTTTTTTATCGGAATGGAAAGTTTTTTTTTTTTTTTTTCTAAAGTAAAAGTTAAATATTAGATGCAAAAATGTAACTCAAAAAACTTCAGCCAAAAACAGAAATGTTGCTTTTTGAAAAGGCAGGAAAAAAGAAAATCTGGTCAATAAGCTCAGCTTGATATTCACAACAGTCTGAGGGAAGTTGGAGCAAAACAGTGTTAAAAAAAAAAAGTTCAAGCTAGCCTTTCAATAATTAAGACAGATTTGGGAAAGAAAACATCTCGGAAAGAACAGGTAAGAGCGGGCACTTTGATAATATCCCGCTGATTCATAAAACATTCATGCACTCTTCATTCTCAAACTTGTCAGTCAGATCTCGGCACCTTGTTCTCTTCTTTTGATATGCAGGTCTTTTGAGGCGGTGTGGGCTTTACGAAGATCTATAATCACAGCTACGAGCCCTTTTCCAAATCTATTTGATGAAAAAAAAAAATCCATTTAGAAAATAAGGGACCAAACAATCATTATTCACAATAATGTGGTCGCCTTTAAATGCAAATGCAAAAGGTGATCCCAGTCCTTAGAATCGGAGGATATCCCACGGCATATTATTTTATAAAGTGCATTGATCCCATGCAGAAAAGCTGCAGACTGTAGATGGGGAAAGGAACCGTGGATTTAGCCACAATCTGATTTACTTTCATCATGTCGCACGCTGTGAGATAGGCACTTAAAGTGATGAAGCAGAGCGTCAGGTTTATGTTCCTCACGGCGCTCGTGCAAATGACTCGTGGCATGTGATCTACACCACAACAGCCTGTAAGGGGGTGCAAGAGCGGCAGATATTCTCGCAGGCCTGATTAAGGAACAGTACGACATATCTGAATATCTCATGTTGAAAAAGAAAACACATTTGTGAAGTAGTAGTGTACGACAGGAACCGTGGGAGCCGAGTGGGTGGGGTTGCTGAAGGCAGAACAGTTCATAAACCTTCAACAGCTTCAGGCTAAAACAGCTGTGTTCTTTACAGGAGTGCCAAGCATACATTGCACACAGAAGTCGGCTTTGCGTGATCAGACTCCTCAGTTGGCTGTGAGATAGAGCTCAGTGTGTCAGCGCTGCTTGGCACTCTTTTCTTTCCCTAAGAAGGATCTGGTTTTCATCAGCTCTTCCGTTGGTGAGATGACCCAAAGAAAAGCTGTAATCTTTCAGCTGACGGGCCGTCCTCCACAGAAGCTGAAGAGTGAAGAGGTGTGTCTGTGGCCCTCTGTGCCTTGTCAAAGTGCTAATGAAATATGGGGCAGAAAGACGAGTCTATATCCTTCCTGGATAAGAAGAAATCTTTGCTTTGTGTTTATAGTATGAGATCTTTCTCTCCCTGCTGACCAGTGTGTAATATGTGTTAGGCCTTCTGAAAGAGAAGTACACTTAAGCATGCTTATTAGGAAAATAATATTCTTTAAAAGAATATACTTAAGTGTGAACTAAATGTAATGTTTTAAGACAGTTTAACAAAATGTTTTACAGCGTATATTACGTGAAATTAGCTGAGGGTATTTTGACCCTTTCAAGTACGTAGGAATTAAGTACATCATATGTTATTTCATAATTACTTTTATTGTCAATATTAATGATAATAATAACTTCTTTATGGGATATTTGCTTTTCTGCTTGTAGAGTGATTATGGCATTCATGGCTCAGGTGTCTGTTGCATTTTAGCAACGTTTTCTTACTATTCCTGCCATATACAGATACCGTACAGAAATAATAACTATGGTGGTATACCAAATTCAGTCATTCTGTTATCAGAGGAGATCACAATCAGTTCGCCCGAAGCGCTGTTGCACCATATGCCTGAGTGCTGCCCCACAAGACTATGGCTCCAACGCAAAATTAATTTTAATGAAAAAAAATAATTATTTATTCACATCATAGAAGAGGTGTATTCAAGTCATTATATGTGTGAAAAGCATTTTAAATATATTTAAGAACGAATAAATAATTAGAAGATTTTTTTTTTTGTCACATCACTTACCCATTGTTCAGCAAGTGCAAAAAAGAGAACATAATATGAAATTTTTATTTCTGACCAAATTCACTTGAATGCACATCACACCATGATTATGTATTTCAAACTCTTAAGTAGGAACTTCTCAAGAGGACTTGAATGCAGCATAAGTGTGGCAAATTCTGCCATTGATTTTTTAACAAGTGGTCTGTCTCCTCCTCCTTATACTTTCACTGATGTTCTGCAACATAAGTACATGTTTATGCTCAGCACTACAACAGATATTATGTTTCACAAAGTTTGGATTGGCAGCTTGGAAGCATTTGTCAGACATTCACATTCTTGTTCACGTGTTCATTATGACCCTTGGGGTTTGCTGGGTCCGGTACAACTAACTGCTCTCACTCAGAATCCACCAGGCAATATAAAGACATCCGTAACAGACACAACCTGTCTGGCTTGTAATTACAATGTGCCATGCACGTGGCAGCAGCATCTCTACTCTAATTAGCCTCAGGTGCATGGACTCTATTCAGACTCACGTCTCGTAGAAGTTACTGGAATCTTTTCAGAATGCGAGCAGCGTTGCATTCCCAGCCGGTGCCCAGGTTGCGTCAACGTGCCGGGGTCCTGACCTCAGCAACTGTTTGTTCCACCCCATCCATTCGGTAGGTAACTGCCATGCATGTGTGGGCGAAGAGTGGTTCTGAATCTTTAAAGAGACCAGTGCCTGCCTCTCATGTTTAGCACGCCGCTCATGAGCTAGAGCCGGCAAGGTTCAGATATTTCAATTAATAGGAAAGCTGAGAACTGTGGTTAAAAGCATAGAGGGAAGCTATGCGCCACTGCACCCCCCTCTTCCCTACTTCCCCGTCTGCGTTGTCGCAGAAACACAAAGGCTATTTTCAGAAAGCCAATGCACAGTGGGGCGAGTGGGCTGGCCGAGTTGCTCGCCTAAAAGCACTCATGACTTTTTAATCTGTGGCTGAGGGGCTTTCGTCCGGCGGTCACAGAGCGCACCAAACAATGGGGCGAAATTGAAGGATCAAACCCTCACCCGTTGTGTCGGCTCTGTCGGAGAGCGAGAGAAGGCTGGAGAGGTGAGGAAAAGAGGGGAAGAGGTGGAAGCAAGGGTGGTTGGAGTTGCAAGAAGGAGCGAAAGTGTTATATAAATGCATTTCTTAAGTTACTCACAATAGGAAAAAGCTGATAAGGAGACTGAGAAATGGCCTACAAAGGAGGACAAAGGACAGGGGACCAACAGACAGAGATACTTTGCATCATCTGCCTAGTGAACAGAGAGAGAGAAAGAGAGAGAGACGTAGAGGACACGATGAGGACGAGCCAGCCATCTCCAGAGAAAACAAAATGATATCTCTTCCAAAAAGAGCACGCAGGCAGACAGTCTCGTGGGCATCATTCGGTATTAACCCATCTCTGTGTCTGATTCATCTCTGGCACCTGTTTCCACCATATGCATTCTTCCTGCAGCAATAATACAAAACAAATAAATATGTTTATGGCATTCTCGCCCTGTCTGTTTCAGTTATGGCATTTCAATTCAAGAAAGATTTATTGAGTTTGAAAAGCTGCACTGAAAAGTGATTGTCAGAGAAGGCCTGATGAATTATGTATGCCTGACGTTGAACTCGCCCTATGAGAAGTGCAAAATGGTGTTAGTATTCGAAGTAGTGTGCATACAGTGTCAGGGGTGAAAAGGTAATAGGCCATTGATTCTGAGAGCCTACGAATAGCAGTTTGAAAAATTTATTTCCATGAGCTTTTTACAATAGCTTGTGCTCTTTTTGAGCCATATATGCATGGACTGTCATAATTTTAATTTTGTTTTGAGGTCTGAAGAAAGCGAAGCTTTAGATCTGAGCTCAATAAAGCATGCTTTCTGCCATGTGGCAGCTCTTATCTGAAATCAAAATGTAATTTAGTCTATCTGAGAAAATGCTCATAAATAAATCTAAATGTATTAATATAATCCAGTGCATTGAAGTATGCATGACTGTGTTTAAGTGATTCTAATATAATTCTGAAGCGGTTTAAACTACCAATGCGCTACTCACCACTGTAACGCCAATATTCCCTAATGGGTTTCATTTAAATATGTTCATTTACGATTTTCTCCAATTCATTTCTATCTCGGATATTGTAGATGGAGATTATCCTTGGGATTACAATGTTGAGGGGGGTGAAGCGGGGTAAAAAAGACACTCTCGATGTGTATTTACCCACAGCTTAGTGAAGAAAATTGAGTCTCGCATATGTAAAATAAAACCTTGACAATATCAGCCCAGCGTCGCCCATCTGGCGGTTTGTCATTTGCTAATATTCATTTCCAAATGTGGAGAGCTAACAGACGTTTGCGATGCAAATAGTGGGGCATAACTCTTGTCAGCATGGCAAGCAGCAGTAATCCGCCAAATCACTCATCCCGGCTGGCGCCAGGAACATCAGAGCCACCAACTCTGATGGTGGGAATCCACTGCACTTTGTGATGTCAGTCTGCTTCAGCTTGGTAAAGGCCACTGTGTATGAGAGGGGCCAGAGCTTTTTTATGGGGACTCTGTTTGGTGCCGGATTAGAAATGATCGAAAATCTGTATATTTGGACTTAATAAGAAATTATGTTAATTTACGCATATCACATATCACATTGTATCACCAATAATCAAATTAAGCATTCGTCTTACTTCGTGTGCTCTTTTAGCCTTCAGTTAGCAAGGTATTAGCTTAGCCAACTACTGTATCTGATTTAAAAAAAAAATACTTTTAATTTGCTAGTTCAGGTTAAGAAGTTAAGAACGAATTTTCTGCTACACTGGTCTATCCTATTGGCATAATAGATGGCCCCCTCGAGGCCTGCTGAGATTGTTCATGATAAATGAGTAGATAACTAAAGGAAATGCTAACTAGCATATGTACAGTGGAAGTGAGAGGTGCACTTTGACAAAACTGTCAGTTCAGCTTTAATCAATGAAATGAAGAAATCACGTTGTTGTTTTGCCATGCTGCTCTGCTCTGCTCTTTGAATCTAAAATGGTATTTAATATGAAGAACAGCAGCATTTATGCGTGTTGTGTACAGGGTGGCTATTTTTAGCACTTTCTCTGGAAACCAAAGAAACCACTTGTCACGTTGCAGTGGTTCTATGGGTGTTTTATTTTAAGACTATTTTTGCACTGCTGGGGCCAATTTTAATGATCTCGCCTAGGGCCCCCATAAAGAGCAGATTAGGGTCTTGCAAGGCTCCAGGGCACCTACCTGGGCATTGCAAATGTGAGAAATAAATGTGAGAAATAAAGTTGCAACTGCATGAAAGTTTCGTAGTTGCAGTTACGAGAATGAGCAAATATATGTGACCCTGGATCACAAAACCAGTCTTAAGCCACTCGGCTATATTTGTAACTAAAGCCAAAAATGCTTCTTTTATGCCAAAAATCATTAGGATTTTAAATAAAGAGCATGTTCCATTAAGATATTTTGACAATTTACTACTGAAAATATATTAAAACATAATTTTTTATGAGCATTTCTAAGCACTTAATCTGAACAACTTTCTCAGTATTTAGATTTTTTTTTTTGCAGCCTCAGATTCCAGATTTTTCAACAGTTGTATCTAATCCAAATATTGTCCTATCCTAATACATCCTAATAACATACATCAATGAAAATCTTATTTATTCATCTTTCAGATGACATATAAATCTCAATTTCGAAAAAAAACCTCTGGTCCAGAGGCACATACTGTATTGCAAAAGAGACACACTGTAAACACTATACTCTATATAGTTTTCATTTCTTCATTGTAGCAGTGGTAAGTGGCACACTTATAAGTCTTCAGTGGTTTATTTACTGGTATAGGAGATTATTATCATTAACTCAACATTCTGAGTCCTCACTAAAACATTTCAATTATGTAATGAAGGGTAGAAAGGTAAGAATGAAATGGCTGTGCTTTAATATTTTAGTTTTAATATTGTTATTTCCATCCCTCAGGGATAAACCTGATGTTCTGTGAGAAGTAAAATTGCTGTCTCTATAATTCTCTCTCACTCACTTACTGTTTATCTCCCTATTGCTTGCTCTCTCTTTCTCTTTCTTTGTCTCACTCTACCTTTCTCTCTGTCTTTTAAGAGCTCCTGAATATTTATAAGACAATGTCAAAAATAGAGCTAACCTTGATTTTACTTTCACAACTTCAACCCTGCGTTGAATCTCTCAGGCTGCAGTTTCCAATACTCTTGCATATAAATTGGATTTGTTAGTAGGAGGTTGCCAGTGTGACATCTGGGTGGGGTGCAAAGAATTCCCTCCCCTAGAGCAAGGTTTTTTTTTCTCACCTTTGCTGCAGGAAAAGAGAGAGACATTTCACAAAACTGATGATTAAACATCACTACAAATGCTTCAAATGTTTCGAATGCTTCAGAAGATTTGTCAGTAGAGCTACCTGTTGCCCGACAGAAAAGTTATCTCTTGTTCACCACAAGCAGAAGTTTTGTCCATCATTAACAAAGTTTTGTATATTCCCGGCCCTTTCTGTATTTGCGTAATTAGTTTGGCTAATTTGATTCTTCTTTAAGCCAGTGGTTCTCATTTGATTTGTTCACTGGTCTGTTTGGTGGAAAACAATGCTTAATGGCAATAATCAAATCAAATCATGTATCTACCAAAATAAATATCCTTATTAGCTTAAAAAGGCAATTTTGACAAATTCACCTCTGCATGTTAACTTGATTAATGCTAAGATAATATTTAAACTAATGTTTGTTTCAGTTGTTTTGTTCCATGCTGGTAACTCACACTGCTTTGCATGCTTTTGTTTATGCATGCATACAATTGTCAGTTTACATAGTTTCATATATTGTTGAGCCTATTCAATTAATGAGTATTTCAGTTAATTTAAATGTTTGATTTATTGACATCATCTGCTTTAAACCACTAGCATAAAGCAGAATCAGTGCCTGAATCTGGTTCCTGAAGACAAAGCAGTGCCCCAAAGATTTAATGCAAAGAAAGAAACACAGAATTTAGATTTTCGGGTGAACTATTCCTAATCTACCAAAGTTTTCTCAGGTCACACATTCAATTAAATTTCATTCCGAAGAATTCCACACGTAAAAATCAGCAGATTCCACTTGTGCCTGATACTGGTGTGAACTCAATCAGAAAAACTGTGTGGGTTTCTCGCCCCCTGGATGGCGTTAATGTGACATACATTCATCTGGTATTTGAAACTAGTATTTGAGCCCAGCAGCTTCCACAAATTCTTTTCTCTTATGTGTGGCTGAGAACAAAAGTACTCACTCATTTAAATAAATCTGTTAATGTGCCCATCACCAATTTCACTTGGCCAGTCCCTAACCTGTGCTGTAGAAATCTATCCCTGTGACCAGGTCACATGAATTTAAACCACATTCGTCTGCAGTTTTTACAGCAAAATGCTGATCCAAAGCAAGCCTGCACCACAGTTCTTTCCCTCTCCCATGTTTGTATAACCAGATGCTTATTTAGTCTATTTTTAAAGGTGTGGTCAGTCTTACTCAAACTCCAGAATTCCAGGATGTTTATCTATATGGGTACCATGTTAACCACAAGCACGGAGCAGATTCCAGACTCTATTGCTCTATGCTGACTACAGAGGTTAATTGCACCCGCCTTCACATGCAAGACCCTCGCCGACCACTATTGTGTCCTGGCAAACACAATAATTAGTGTTCTGAAAAAAACTCCTCTCTCCTGTTTCTGCGCAGTGCCTCTCAGCTACTGATGCACAATATCTGGGTAATTGAGAAGCAAGATGAGATTCAGTGAGGAGACATGTAAGATGTGTGAGAACAATGTCATTAGCATAATGTCGGAGTGTTCGGATACGTATCTGCGGTCTGCTCTGCTGTCCAGCATGGTTGCGCGTACATCTGAGCCCATTCTAGACGGAGCTGGCCGTGGCAGTCTAAACACAGCTATAGGGTTCCTGGCTGGAATAGAACTCTCGGAATGACAGAGGTCAGGGGTCAGCGATAAGGTGTTTAGGGATGTGGAGTGCTTACTCTCAGTTAATGGGGACTGCAGCTGGAAGTGGGGTCACGGGTGTCACAGGGGAGGTATAATTACACCATCTCTGAGAACACGAATAGCCCAATTAAGAAGAATGATGGGTGAAAATGGTGGCCTAAAAGGTCTGTAGGAAGTGTGTATGTGTGTAATGGAGTGCCATTAAACACTGTAGACTATCAGCAGGCTGAGATGAGAATCTGCTGTTTGTTTTGCTGCTCGAATTGTATTGTGTATGTTCTCAAACATTCAAGTTCTTGTTTGGTCACCCTGTTTCAACTCCCCGTGTGTCTTGCTTGTTCCAGACACACAATTGTTTATTTTTTCTACTTTTGTTACCAGGTTGCGCTCCCAGATGTACGACCATTGCATTTTGCAGCCTCAATAGTGTTTTGTCCTCTGTGAGGACACATTCTGTCTCTTTTCTAAAGTCAGATGGAAAACCCAGATTGCTGATGCTTTTCTGTTTCAAGTCACTCTGATGTAAAATATGGCTGACGTATCCTTGACGGCACAGAGCTGCATTCTTTGCTGTCCCCCCCATACGAAATGCATGTGACTGATGTTCCTAATGCGAACCGTGTTCTGCACCCTCATAACAAATAAATAAACCAGTGTCCAAGCCGTGCCCTGTCTGCTTTGGCACGTGGACTGCTGTAAATGAAGCGTATGGTAATTCTTCTCTCTGTCGAAGCCATGCAGCCATTAGCATTTACATCCAGCCCTGCCATTCACTCAGTCACCTCGCGGCGCTCTAGCCAGCACACACGCAATGATAAGAATCACAATCAGCGGCCTTTCCGTGCACATATATTACAATGCTAGCCTCCAGATACAATGCAGAGCTCCTGACTATTAACAAGTGCGCTATCTTTCCAACACAGGGGTTTCAGGTGTAGGGGAGAGGTTGGAAGAAAGCGGGAGGAATCCGACAGCTTTTTCTGTGCTGTTGGAGTGTCAGTAACTCTTAAAGCCAAGTGAAATGATTGCTCGAACAGATGGGGCCTAGCCCGTCCTTTTTTTTATTTGAAATGATTGCCTCAGATGCCATTTAGTAGAAGAATGCAATGTGTGATTTCCTGTAGGGGAGCCTAAAAGGGCATATCAGCCCTTAATTACACTGCATATTTGTCATTTTTGTGTTTGTTTGTTTTTTGACTTGTTCTTTGCAAGCCCCGCATTAAGAGATTAAGGTTTTGGACAGTGTTATGTCGCATGTCCAGGTGCTCTACCATAATGGAGCCAGTGAAATAATAATGTGTGGATGGAATGCTTTCCCACCACCCCATCAACTAATTAGGATCTAATTATCCAGGCAAGTGTAAACAATCGCAGCAGATGGCAGAATGCACAGAATTAACTCTAATGACCCAGGGCTCAGTGGAATTCTCATTTTGATGCCTTTGTTATTTTCCTCCATTATTCTTTGCCCTACTTTCTAAATACAGTTCGTAGCCGCCTCTTCGTGCCAGGCTAGAGTGCTTTCCTGCCTCCGATCTTTCTTCTTACTACTTCGGTGAGGTGTTTGCATGCCTTCCGCTTACATGATGTAATTTATCGTCGCACTAAGATCAAGTGAATTTGTTGCTTGTGCTCTCATTTTCGTTTCGTTTTGTTTGCCACCTACCTACTTGCATTAAATTAGACGGGAATACTGGCTCTAAGATGTAGTTCTCTATAAGCAGGCACATAATTACAGCACACATGCCATTAAAACTTCAGTGCTCCCTCAGCTTCACTCCAAAACTCCCTACTCAAGTCCATCAAAACAGTATCTGACTTCACAGAGTCCACTGGATGAAGAGAGAAACATGCAGTCGGGGAAACTGATTGGGATTCTCCGAGGCATTGACAGAGGGGTGAAAAATAGATGTGGATGAAGTATGAGGGTGCACGGCATCTCATTAATTGATGGTTGGCGTGCACTGTTGCTTCTCCGTGTTGTGCCAAGAGCTCTAGTGCCTAATTAATCTCATGGATATCAGAGACACGTCCCAGGGCACATGCATCCCCTGGTATTGAGTCAGAGAGAGATTGAGAACCAGGGAAGGAGTAAGTGAGATGAAACAAGAGGGATGGAGAGTAGAGAGAGGTGGGGATAGATGCAGAGGTGAGTAGAAAGAGAAGTTATAGAGGGAAATGCAAGGAGACGGCATATGCACAGCGCCAGAGACTGTGACGAAGTGGCAGAGAAAGAAGAAGTGACAAAAGGTAAGAAAATAGATAGGTGTTGAAAGAAAGAGAGGGTGGGGAAAGAATGTGTGCTGGCATTGTGTCGATGCCGTCTTCAGGAGGCTGTGCTCAGATAATTCAATCTGCCGACCATTGACTGCCCCCCATTCTGTCTTTGCTCCTAATTAAATCTCTATTTGATAGCTCAACGCTGCCTCTAATTGTGTTTGAGTTACGTCAATGGGTGCCCGCAGCCCCCTGGATCAAAATCGCAATGCCGTGCTACATTACACCTCAATTAATCGCATCAATTACACATCCATTAACCCGCGGCAACCTACTCCTACTGCAGTCATAGACAGATGTGCCGAGAAAACCTGAGGAGCTAATGAAATTCAGAGCTATGAGAGACTGTAAATTACCCCTCCGATTGAATTGCAACAGAAGTCAAACAAAGTAATTCTGAGTTCCTTTATTATTCTACGCCTCATTCAACAGACCTGTGGTGCTTTTCAAAGAAAGATAACAATGGTAAAATAAAAGCATTTTCTGTCTTTCTTGGTGATATCACAATCTGCCTAAACAAAAGAACCCTTGGCGCTTCTGAAGCACCCACCCTTGTGCCTCACAAATGTGATGTTACCAGTCATAAATACACCAACAGATACTGTACGCAGTAACGTGAGCTGGAATGCCGAATGTGATGGTCATGATAGTGCTGTTGCATCTCTGTTTGTCTTAATGCGGCAACATGCTTGTTTGGACTGAAAGGTAATGGGGCTCTTCACCTTGCTGCCAGGGTGGAGGGCATTTTGCACACTTGGAGAGTTGATGAAGTCAGGGTGCCGGTTGTCACCGTGACAACTGCAGCTGAAAGAGAGTGACAGATCATGCTGACCTTCAGAAGGCACCAGGGGCACAGAGCAGGATTGTTCCTGTGCCAGTCTCATACACTCACCTGTACCAGCAGATAGACAAACACGCACATACAGCGACTTCTCAAATATTGCATCTAAAGGCTAGGGACATGGCAAACATTACGCTTACAGGAAGTACTGTGATCTTTTTTTGGCAAGACAAAGCAGAGGTGACCATTACCCCAGGGTTCTACAATGATTTAGGAATGGGTATCTCTTTAAAAACAGCTTTAAGCCAGAGGTTGCCTAGGACTTGCGTCTACTTATTCTAAGCTTTTGTGATGAGAAGAGCATTATTGGCTGACGTGCTTATGCACAGGTGCCAGAGGATTAAGCGGAAGTGGACATGGCTGCTATCGTGTTGGAATAAGGGAGGGAACTGCAGAACAAGTGTTCAGTCCAAGCCACAAGAGTATGATTGTGTGCCAGCAAGGTGCGGTGAAAGCTTTGTGGGGCATGCTTTATGGATCCTGGCTGGTGCCTGTGGCCTTTGTCTCAGAGCTATTAAAATTCTGTGTGTGCTAGACCAACAGCAGCCTGAGTGGAGCATTGCCATTTGAAGTTGGCTGTCAGGTTAGTGGAAGTGCTTCTTTGTCATTTCTAAGGTGGCCAGTGGTGGCAAGGTGGATAAGGGCACAGCAGAATAATGGTCTCAACCCGAGTAAGCATGAAGAAAACATTAAACGCCCCCTGACTCCAGCCAGCTCAGCTTGCCAACTGCAGGGCTCCTCCACCACAGAGGAACCTCCCCTATAGGTTCTCCATCTGGACCAACAATCCATGCCACCCAACACCCCCACACACTAACATACAATGTGTGGAAAGAACCTCAATATAGCACACTTCATTCAGCTAGTGCACGTTGACATGCTTCTTATCTCCTGCTCCCCCCCCCCCCCCCCCCCCTTGAAGATCAACACAAAAAGGCATCTTCTTTTAGTTTTATCTTTTTCTTCCACTTCCAAACCACAGGGATTCTGATGAGAAATGGCACCTGCGTTATGGCTCATTAAGGCTGAGTTTGGAAACATCCTGACCTGGGGTTTCTTTCTCTCTGTGGGCATGCTCTCCTGCAGACCTAGCCCGCCCACTCAGAGCAGGATATTAGAGAGTGAGAAACCGAGCTGCTTAACCCTGCCTGAGCCCCAGCAGATCAAAGTCTGGTGCTCAAACAGTGAAGAGGCCACAGGCACTGACTGACATTCTCATTACAATATGGAGATCGCTCTCGGCACCAAGAAGCTTCCTGTGTGAGGACAATGTCAGACCTCTGCGAGCTAGTCTGTGCTCTGCCTCCATTTCATGCTAACATAACCTTTCGTCTGACATACTGTATAGGAACCCATGGGAGTGAATGTTTTACCGCATTGTGTACTTGGCCACAAAGACCCTGTTAATTTTATTTTATTTTATTATTTAACCTAAAACAACACAGCTGCTCCAACCATTTTGAGATCTCTCAACCACAAACGTTAACAGTTTAGACAAACGGTCTTTAGAAGCAGTTTAAAATCTAAGGCCTCAGTTCTGCAGAGGTCTCAATTGTGCAGAGGTTCGTCTTTCATGTGTGGGATTATGGAGTTCTCAATTTTGTTTGAATGTCACTAAATATCACAGTGTTTCACCTAGACTACCTTAGAAAAAAACACAAGATAGTAAGACTATAGAGCAGAGGTATTAGCCACTATTAACCACCAGTAATGTAGTCCTTGCCCCAGGCTGTTTATGATATAATCATTTAAAGTTTCAATCACCTAAGAAAAAAAAATGGCAACTGGCCTCTGCCAACCAAATGCTTTTAAAATGCAATGAGTTGTAATCTGTTATTGTTAGCAACCATTTAGCTGCCTTTAAGCAAGGACTACTTATGTATATAAGTATTTGCACCCCCACCCACACAACACCTTCTTTGTGAATTAGTCTTATGCCTATGTATAGTATACAGTGTGTATAAAAAGAGTTTAATATAGATCTGCAAAACTAATGTGCATATTGTAGAAGACTGCTGTAATTTAGTAGATTAAATGAAGAGTTAATGAGAAATATTTAAAATGAGGGTATTATATTGAGCTTATATTGAAATCTTTCAATTCTGATTGCAGACTTTGGCATCTTGGCTTATATGGGGGTATTATTGAGTGGTATTTCTTTCAGGAAAAAATTTACGAAAAATGAAAAATCCCCATTTTCTCTTCATTTAATGCGATTTTTGTCTAGGAGAAACGAATGAGATATCAAAGAAAGTGTCACTCTTGATTTTTTCTTTCCTGCGGGCAGTGGCACAAACAATCATACAGCCAAACCACACACACACACACTCACACACATATGCACAACCGTCCATCATATCGTTGTAGGGGGGATGCTGCTTTCAGCCAATCGATGTGAAGCCTGATTTTGCACCTGAGGTCTCTAATGGTGGTATGTTTATAGTGCGGGACTGCTAAGTGGATGTGCCTCTCCACTGGCTGTGCTGAATGGCAGTGCATTTACTGGAGGATAAAATGACTGGGGTGGCATGGTTGGCGAGCGCTGTGCACTCAGGGTGGGGGGATAGTGAGGACTGGGTGGGGGTGGATTTGAAATGACTGGCAGTCTATATCTGCTCACAGAGGAATTGTTTTCAAGAGCTTGTTACCCAGTGGCAATGATTTGGAGGTTTGTAGCATGCTTGATTAGGCCGATAACAGGCCAAATTGTTTAGACGAAAAAATGACCCATTCTTCATGCAGGGGAACGTGTAGGAGTGTGTTTTTATCATAGTTTTTATGATTGTACTTATACGTACATACATGACCACAGCGAAAAGAGACATATATATATATATTGGTATAAGGATATGGTAATGAATATGCTATCTCAGTTTTTTTTTTATGGCCATCTTTGTTTGCGGGCCCCAGACAACTTTTTCAGTTGCCTTCAACCACACTATGAAAGTTAATATGCATCATATACTTTTGTATATTTTTATATATTTTTTGTTTGCATGAGACCACAGTCCAAACTGAGATCTGTAAATGCTTTAGGTGATGTCAAAAGGAAAGACTTTGTAACATTGCTCTCAGTGCACCTTGCAGCATAGGGAAATTAGCACAATGTTTAACAACCCTGCAACAGAGCTCCAGGGCTTGTTAGCTTATTGCCTCAATTGATACAAGCTTTAATTGGCTTTTCACAAACACAATGACAATCAGATCCATGTCACCTACAGAGAACATCTCAGTTGCGATCGATAGGTCCCATCATCTGCTCCTCGTGAAGCAAATGAAATCACTTTGTCTCCTGGCTGAAGGCACCCGCATGCAGGGCTTTGTGTTTGTCTGAGAGTCTGTATAATCTGGCTGTTTTAGAAAGACTGAAGATGAATGGATTCCCCAGCACACTATAGCTCATTCTGTCAAGTTTGCAGGCGGAGCGACTGCATCTTAAAGTTATCTTCAAAACCTTCCCTTATTTAGCCCGTCAGGCCCCTGAAATTCTCACCTCGCTCCCCCTCTATCAAGACTTCAGATGTCTCCAGAGCGTCTCAGCGTCACAACAGACAAATCGTTGCTTAAATTGCCTTTTATATTTTAAAAAGCCAAATTCAGTTTGTCACATCGCATTTAGCTTATCGTTCTTAATGGCTTCTTTTGCTTGTGTTTCTGTCTCTCTCACTCTCAGCATGGCGTGATTCAGCGCTGAAACATGTTTCATCTTTCTTTGTTGGTAGTAAACAACATCTCTTTAAAAGAATTATAGCCTATTGAATACGTGGCCTGATAGGTAGTGCACAAGCTCTGACATGTTGCCACTATAGATATATGTATGAAATGAAACTTTGAAGGAAGCAGTCACAGCTCCAACAGTAACAGTAACCTTCTGTAGATCTATTTCCTCTCATCCCCTGTGGTCACTGGCCGGTTGTGGCGTCACTATGAGGTCAGTGTCTAAAACCTTCACACTATGAAATTGATTTCCGACTCATACAACAGAATCCACTGGAATCTTCAGAAAGGGGCTAAAGACACACCTTTAATGGACTAGCTAGCAACTTTGATCTTAGGAACCAAGGCAGATGCAAAAAGTATCAAAAATCAAATGAACTGGGAAATGGCTAGATGTAGACGATAATACTTATGAGAGAAGAGGAGGCATTATGATCAGCTGATTACTCTGCCAATGTGATAATGCCCACCTGTCTGTTTCACAAGCGGTCTGTAAATAAGCCCGAATGGGTCAGGTGGCAGTGGATGAACTAATTAGAAAGTAAACAAGTCACTCACTTGGAGGTTGCCACATGAATTGAAATGAACTTGGAATGACTTTACCCTGGATCTGTTGATTATTGGTTCAAAAAGAATGAATACAACTATAAAAAATAAAATAAATGCAAGAAATAAAAGTAATAAAATGTGAATAATAATAGCCAAGAAAATTTAGTACTAACAAACAATTTATATACACCTTTTGCTGGTTACTATATCAGTTTAGTTATTCTTTTTGAATAAAAAATGTGACTATTTTAGTATGTTAATATACTGTAAACACATAAACATTTGATATTATTGCTTGCTTGCTAGTAGTCCTAAGTGTAAAGCAGTGGTTCTCAACCTGTTTAAGGCCTTTTTATTTGGTTTAGGCCCTCAAGTGGGCCCGGGACCTCTGGATGAGAACCATTGGTGTAAAGTACATAAGAAAACAAAACAAATAAAAAAATACTTATTTTCATTGAAGACTGCTATGTTATTCTGGTGCTCAGTTCAAACTGACTGCTGACTACATGTATTGTTTTCTCACTTGGATTAATCTGCTTGTATTATTCTGGGTTTTAAGACGCTTTGGATAAAAGCATCTGCTAAAATGAATACATGTAAATGTAACCTCAGCCCTAAGCTTGACTCTAAATCTCACCCTTCTCTGGGATTGGTTGATAGAAATGTTGTCTCTGGACTAACAAGTATGTTGATCCTGGAACACGTCCTACTTGAGTGAAACATGTTAAGCCTCTTTCTCTCTCTCTTGCTCTCTCTCCCTCCAGATGATGTCCCACCCTACTTCAAGATGGAGCCGGTGGCAACCCAAGTCCACCTGGAAGGGAACCGTGTGGTTCTCACCTGCATGGCTGAGGGCAGCTGGCCTCTGGAATTTAAATGGCTTTACAATGGTACAGAGTTAACGCGTTTCTCCCTGGAGTACAGGTGACACTTCCTATCTTCCCACTGCTGTATGAGTGTTTCTGCAGCTATGAGCACTTTTGGCCCAGTATTTTGAAATTGCATTTTTCACACTCTAACTAGTTACTTTCATTTGTGCACTAATAATTTCAACAGTGAACATACATGACTTATTTTTGTTGTTGTCGTTGTTTTTTCTAAGTCATGCTCATTCCCAGCACAATGTCACATTTCAAATAATGTAATGCATTTAACAACATTTTATGGTGCAATAAGTGATGGTAATGCAAATCACATTGTAATTCTGATATGTACATATATAATACATGATATGTAAAAAAAATTCCCCATATTATAAAAAAAAAATCTTTATATATATATATATATATATATATATACATATATATTTATACATACATATATATATATATATATATATATATATATATATATATATATATACACATATATATATATATATATATTTATATATGTGTGTATATATATATATATATATATATATATATATATATATGTGTGTGTGTGTGTGTGTGTGTGTGTGTGTGTGTGTGTGTGTGTGTGTGTGTGTGTGTGTGTGTATAATTTGACAAAATTACATTTTAATCTGCAAAGTTACAAAGTTACAGCTATGATGAACAATTAATTCTCTCCTTATAGTGAATTTTCATATTTTAAAATTGAAAGTCTGGAGGTCTGGGAGAAGAATAAAACAAAAAAATCTGTTCATAAAACTAAGTAATAAAGAATATAATGAAGGCCTGGTAAAATGTTTCCAATGCCATTTTAATTAGACCTTCATATAACAAATAGAAGAAAAAAAGAAAGAAAAGAAAACATTTTATTTGAATAAAAATCAACCCCTGGGTCACGAAAGTGCATGTAGTTGAAGAAACACACATTTATTACTCAGACGGCTTAATCATTATCACAAATAAAACATTAACCACACTTCCATTTGCAACAAATTTCATTCAGTTTTTCTGGTATTTATTTAAATGATGTCTTCTTTCTTTTTATTGAGTGAGGAGTGTTTGTGGATTGTAATCCTCTTGAGTTGTAGTGCCTCATTCCCTCTGCAGCCATGAAATCACTCTCATATTGCCTCTCAGCTCACATTAAATGAGAATGAGATGTATTTCCTGAGCGATCCCTGTCGTCCATGTTTTGTTTTATGTATCGTGCATAAATGTTATATCCCTGGTGAAGTCAGTGCAGAATTATCCATCAAGAGCAGGTAGCCGAGTACCTTGTGAATTATTTTCAATAGCTTCAAGAGCTATGTAATATTTATATTTGAAAAGGCAAAGTGTTTCGCTCTCTCTGGTCGCAGTGAGGTGGCTTGGGCGTTTTCTATTCCTGCGGTCTTTGTACCTGCTGACCACAGGACTCCAGATGGACTCTTTCATATTTGCCTTTGCATTATAACATGTCCTTATAGTTAAAAGTCTAAGCTACCTGTAGTGTGAACTCTAAGTAGGGGTCGAGTCAGACTTGTTCTGGCTTCTTTCAGAGATTCCTGCTTGCTATGGCTTTTCTGCATGTTGGTCAAGACAATAGCAGTGCTTCTGACTGAAGAAAAAGCTTGAATCCTATTCAGCAGGACATTCAGTAGTAAACCTGTGACTGGTAATGCAGGACCTCTAGTATTGGAAAACGTAAAAAATGAGGCAGCATTGTCTGGTTGAGTAAAAGTTCCACTGCCCACATGCTCAGCTCTCTCTTTATCACTCCATTTAACTAATAGGTCTTGCCACAGGCTCGTGACTGAAACAGTGTGCGTAGGTGTTGTTTTCACTTGCGTATTTTATGTTTTCATGTCGGTGGCCTAGTTTTAGTTTTTATTTCAATCAGCATACATGACTACGGTCACAGATGTTCAAAGCACATGATTAACCCATATCAAAGACACCTAATTTTGCATTAACCGACTAAGAATACTACAGATCCTAAATGGGATATGGATTGAATCATTTACAAACCCTTATGTCATTCCAAACCTGTATACTGTAACTTTTGTTCGAAATATCTTCTTTTGTATTTCAGTGGTGAAAGAAAGCAACCTGTCCTCCAACCAATAAGCTTGTATAGGTCGTTTGTTCAAATCCCTGAAATACGACCCATCAGAGCGTATACTACAATTGCGCCCCTGTCGGCAAAAGGTCTTTTCATATTAATGTTTTGTACTCTTTTATTTGCCCTCTGGTTTGCGTTTTGAGTAGCTCAGTTAGTAGATTATTGCGTTATACCTTGATATGTAATCATGCTATATTATATACTCAATAAATCATGATTTAGCATGATTTCTGTGAGGGTTAAGTTTAGGGGTGGGGTTAGGTGTGGTCATTCGAATGAATAAGCCACCTACAGTAGTAAAATATGTAGGAAATACTGTGAGATCGGTGTAAAACGCCCACACATTGCATTTAAATAAACGTGCGTTTTGATTGGTAATGACGTTATACGTCAATTCATGACAACAGAAGCAATGCGATACTGTCGTTATTTTTACGCCCGCTAGAGGGCGCTTAACTTTAAAATGTAAATATAGGTCGCAATAAAGTGCTTGCACAAACGACCTATATGGTTGTTTTTTTGTTGGAGGACAGGCTCAAAGAAAGACATAGAGTTTTGTATGACGCTGAGAAGATGACAGAAAATTCACTTTTGGTTGAACTATTCTATAGGGGCCCCTAAAAGTCAGTTTGTACTGTACAAGAGGGCCAGGTCTCCTATTGGTCAGCAAGTGGTCCGCTTGCATTGTATGCAGCTCTAGTGTTCAGCTTCCTTCGATGGTCTCGGGTCATGCAACCTGATGTTTTGTAGGACCTTGTTAGTCTGAGGCCCCAGGGCCCTATCCATAATCCAACCCTGCCTACATCCACATAAATATTTCTCTCCTTTGTTCTGTCTGAAGTGTTAATGGCCACCCCTGTGTTTTGTTGTGACTGCAGCTCCAGAACTGCCCGAGGACTCCTATCTATTGTTGATTAGGGTTCGTTCTTCAACAGGTTACCCATGAACACTAAGCTGGCCTGATCTGCACTCGAGTAGAGGCTAGGACTGTTTGATTAATTATGGACCGATAAATAACTTTTCTGGATCAAAGGCCATTTATTACAGCCAGTGCTAGCTGCAAGCTTCCATGCTGTGAGTATGAAAAGTAGCAAACAATGGCTGATGGGATTCCGATTTTCTTTCACCAGGTACGTGATTTCTTCACTGGATCGCTCCCATGCAGGCTTCTACAGATGCATTGTCAGGAACAGGGTGGGAGCTCTGATGCAGAGGAGTTCACAAGTCCAGGTCGCCTGTAAGTGTCACATCATTTCCTAACACGATACAAACAGGAAATCCAAAAACTTTGTTAAGTGTGGTCGCTTAACATATCATACTTTCATCAGCGAATCCATGTGACCAAATTTAACAAGTTGAGAAATCCGCATAATTCCTATTTAATGATTGGATTTTGTCCAACAATTGTAAATGTGATCACAGCTTTAGATAAGTGATGATGATGGTCATGGACATGCTTTTACATCAATGAACGGTGGTGTACAGATGTAACTGTGTTAAAGAAGACGTGCTGCTCAAATCTCGAAACACTCTTCATTAACTGCAAGCCGTTCTATTCGCCGCGGGAGTTTCACTCGTTCATTCTGGTCAGTGTTTACATCCATCCCCAAGCGCATGTGAGCTCAGCTTTACAGAAACTCGCTGATCAGATCACAGAGACAGAACAACAACACCCGGACTCTGTTTTAATCATTCTCGGGGACTTTAATAAAGCCAATCTGTCCCGTGAACTGCCAAAATACAGACAGCATGTTACTTGTCCCACAAGAGACAGTAATATATTGGATCACTGTTACACCACAATAAAGGATGCATTTCACTCTGTTCCACGAGCAGCTTTGGGACGTTCTGATCACCTTCTGGTTCATCTAATAGCGTCCTACAGGCAGAAACTAAAATCAGCTAAACCTGTATCAAGGACTGTAAAAAGATGGACTAATGAAGCAGAGCAGGATTTACAATCTTGTTTTGACCTCACTGATTGGAGTGTTTTTGAAGCTGCTACCACCGATCTGGATGAACTCACAGAGACCGTAACATCATATATCAGTTTCTGTGAGGATATGTGTATTCCTACAAAGACTCAACTAATTTACAATAATGACAAACCGTGGTTCACTGCAAAACTCAGACAGCTCCGTCAGGCCAAAGAAGATGCTTACGTGAAGGGGGACAATGTCTTGTATAAACAGGCTAAATACACATTGGAAAAGGAGATCAAAGTGGCAAAGAGGAATTATTCTGAAAAAATAAGGACTCAGTTCACTTCCAACGACTCCGCATCAGTGTGGAAAAGTCTAAAGAAGATCACCAATTACAAGACACCACCCCCCAGCACTGTAGAGAATCAACGACTGGCAGACGATCTGAACGAGTTTTACTGCAGGTTTGAAAGAACACCCATCACCTGCCCTGAACGCCTCCCCACACAACCATTCACACCCTTCACAACTCCTGCAACCAGCCCTGAATGCCTCTCCAAACTACCGTTCACACCATTAACAGCTCCTGCAACCCATCCTGAACACCTCTCCAATCAAGCACTCTCACCATTCTCACCTCCTGCATCCCCCCTCTCCCCCACACCTGCAATTCAGATCAGCGAGGATGCGGTGCGCCAGGTCTTCCGGAAGCAGAAAAGGAAAAAAGCACCAGGCCCAGATTGTGTTACACCAGCCTGTCTGAAATCCTGTGCTGACCAGCTGGCCCCCATCTTCACACAGATCTTCAACAGATCGCTGGAGCTGTGCGAAGTCCCTTCATGCCTCAAACGTTCCACCATCATCCCCATCCCTAAGAAACCCAAAATTACAGGACTAAATGACTACAGGCCTGTGGCTCTAACATCTGTAGTCATGAAGTCATTTGAAAAACTGGTGCTGGGCCACCTGAAGGACATCACTGGGCCCTTGCTGGATCCTCTTCAGTTTGCCTACAGAGCAAACAGGTCTGTGGACGATGCAGTAAACATTGGACTGCATTATGTTCTGCAACACCTAGACAGACCGGGGACTTATGTGAGGATCCTGTTTGTGGACTTCAGCTCGGCCTTCAACACGATCATCCCAAACCTCCTCCTGCCCAAACTAAATCAGCTCTCCGTGCCCACCTCAGTCTGTCAGTGGATCAACAGCTTCCTGACAGACAGGCAGCAGCTAGTGAGGCTGGGAAAATACACATCCAGCACCCGTACAATCAGCACCGGAGCTCCCCAGGGGTGCGTTCTCTCCCCACTGCTCTTCTCCCTGTACACTAATGATTGCACATCTAAGGACCTCTCTGTCAAGCTCCTGAAGTTTGCAGATGACACCACACTCATCGGCCTCATTCAGGACGGTGACGAGTCTGCTTACAGACAGGAGGTAAAAGAGCTGGCTGTCTGGTGCACTCTCAACAACCTGGAGCTTAACACCCTCAAAACAGTGGAGATGATCGTGGACTTCAGGAGAAACCCCCCTGTACTCCCCCCACTCACCATCATGAACAGCACTGTGACTGCAGTGGAGTCATTCAGGTTCCTGGGCACCACCATCTCTCAGGACCTGAAGTGGGACATTCACATTGACTCCATTGTGAAAAAGGCCCAGCAAAGGTTGTACTTCCTCCGCCAGCTGAGGAAGTTTAATCTGCCACAGGAGCTGCTGGAACAGTTCTACTCCACCATCATTGAATCCATCCTCTGCACTTCAGTAACTGTCTGGTTCAGCTCAGCTTCTAAATCTGACCTCAGAAGACTACAGAGGGTAGTCCGGACTGCTGAGCGAATCATCGGTTCAACCCTCCCATCTATTCAAGAACTGTACTTATCCAGAGTGAGAAAAAGGGCTGTCAAAATCACTCTGGACCCCTCACATCCAGCACACTCCCTCTTTGAACTGTTGCCATCTGGTCGACGCTACAGAGCACGGAGCACTAGAACGACCAGACACAGGACCAGTTTCTTCCCTCAGGCAATCCATCTTATGAACAGCTTATAATAACGGCGGACACACTACACTTTATATTTATATACACACACATTTTATTTATCTAACACACATACTTAGTATACACTTAAATTTTGCACACAATATATATGTACATACATAACTTCATTTTGTAATATACTTGCCTACAATTGTCATTTGTATATTGTTATTCACTATCTACTTATTTGTATTTTTTATTCTTTTATTATGTGTTTTATGTTCTGTCGCTGTCATTCTGTTGTACTGCGGAGCTTCTGTCACGAAAACAAATTCCTCGTATGTGTAAACATACCTGGCAATAAAGCTCATTCTGATTCTGATTCTGATGATTTGAGGCAGCTTTAGTGCAAACGGTGTGAGATGATTAATGTACCAAAATTGAATACCTAGGTTTATGGATTCTGAAACATTTTGACTGGCAGTTTTGTTGCTTTGTTAATTTAGCACAGACAAATGAGCATATAGAAAAGCTGATGCGAGAAACTTTTCGTGTCAAACCAAGTCCCCAACTTAACTTTCTGGCAAGTTAGCATTAAAAGGATGTTTGTTTTTCACACTGAGTGTGAAAAAGTGAAACATTGGACGCGATGACTTGCTGGAATATAACAATAGATTTCTATAGATGCTTTCACATGGAACGAAAATGTTTTTTTTTTTTTTTTTTTTTTTTTTTAACCACTCGACTCCACTCAATGAATCTTTTCAGTTTTGTAAAGCTAAAACTTGGGCCATCCAATAAGATTTGAGCTAAAACCATGTGACCGGAGCAGCTCCTGTTGCACAAAAAAGGCAAGAGTGGTGTTAACCAGTGTAAACAAACAGAAGAGAAGAGTAAAAGAAAGTGGACGCTGAGTTCTTGTTATCGTTGGTATTTGAGAACAGATTTATTCTCACATGTTCTTTATACAGAATTACATTTCTATTAATTGTCCACTGAATTATGTGATCTGTAGAGCACCATCCGTTTTCTTCCATATGCGTGAGTGTTATGAGTCAGAGAGCATTCACTCTTTTTCTACACATAACACATGAAGGCAAATAGACATATGATTATGGTGATATATTTTCTGTATGTGTTTTGTATGCAGCTCATGCTATTTTTGTAGCAATAAAGGATGTTTCTGACAAATATTAGCAGTCGAGCGTTGTTAAAAATAGAAAAGAGTGCATGTTATTAATATTAATTAATGCTTATAATAAACTATGGATCACAATTATTACAAGTTAATACAAGCACTCGATGATATTTTAAAGTTGTAAGCAAATTCATTAATAATTGCATACATTTTCATGTGTAGCTTGATGCTAATTGTAATTCTAATTATATTTTATGATGTAGCCTATTCTAGTAAGCATTATAGATAATTTGTTTCTTTTGTAGAACTATCAGGAACTGTTTCTGTTTTGTGTGTGTGTTTTGCTCCCCATGTGCCTTCCATGCCCATATTTGGTGCTTCCTGTTTCTGTCCCCATTGTGTTAATTTGAATCCAGGTGTTCCCCATTTATTTCCATTGATCCCAGGTGTGACTCGTCATCCCCTCATCTTGTTATGTGTTTAAATAGTGTTCCCTGTCTTTAGTTCAGCATCTGGTATTGTTCATGATTACATGCACTACGTGAGGTTTCCTTGTTATAATTAAATGTCTCTGGATTTACACACTTCTCTTCTTCCTTCATTCCTTGTACACACTCCATTCAGTAGTGCACCCTCGACAACCTTGTTTATCTTAATGTTTACTATTGAGCAATTGTATTCTATTCATTTATGAGATACATATTGGGAGAAAATTGCTTTGTTGGTTGGTGCTGCCTAGCATGCAGGTGAACCATTTTTTTGTTTCCGGTTCATTGGTTCTTTTATGCCGTAGAAAAGTACTGATTAATTTTTTTTTGTGTGTGTGTTTAATGATCTCCTTGCGATGATGTAATGATATCAAGTCTATCATTCCAAAAAAAAAAAAAGTCTTATCATTCCGGGCCAGGATGAAAATACACATTCAAATTAAAGTTATTTTACATAATCGTAATCTGGAAAGTTTATAATTAAGTTTTGCAAATAAGCACCCAAATACAGTAACAGGCAGTAATGTGCATATGAGGATATATATATTATTATTTATTTTTTTATCAGTCATCAGTGCAGAAACCATAATCCACGTACTATACACAATCCATTGTGATTTATTTGTTATTAAATACTTACGGTTTACCTGCGCTCATAACATTAGCACAGAGTCAGTTGTCCAAAAGAACCAGTTCGGTTCAGACGTGCTGTGTCAGTCATAGTAGGCAATCTGTTTGGTAGCTTCATGCTGAATGACGCATCATGACGCATGCACAGTATCATCAGCTCATTGGTTCTCAAATTGGACCGGTCTAAAAAAAAAAATTTTTTTGGTTCAGTGTACTGGTGATCCAAAAAAAAAACAAACGATGCAAATGGTTCAAAATGCAAAAACACAGAAAATGAAGCCTTAAGTGTTAGTTGCCAAAAGAGTCGTATCACAAGATTGGAACCTTGTGTTTTCTGTCCCAATGAGTCACATGTCCCTGTTCTTGTTTTGTCCTGATTTGTGCTCGTTCTCTCTCTTTCTGTTTCTTAGACATGGAAGGCTTTGTGCAGGGAGAACGGTCTCAGGTGGTGTCGCAAGGAGAGGCGGCATTGATCTTCCCCCCACAAATCCACAGCTTTCCTCGGCCCGGGATCACATGGTTCAGAGACGGGCGCAAGATCCCCCCCAGCAGCCGCATGTAATCTTCTCTACATTTGTGGATCAGAGTACTTAATGGCCCTCATTCTCACAGATAGGCTCTTTTACCGTACAGAAATAGAGTACAGTGCTGTTGTATAATTACTCTGGAACTTCCAGAAAAACTCGATGAGTATTTACTGCAGAAACTCACACTGGTAAAGTCTGTTATAATACGAGCCCCTGTTGACTTTAGACTAAATGTGATTGAAGGCTAGAGAGGTAGCCGGCAACATGGGAGCCAATTATTCAAAGTGGACAAAAGGCCTTTATTGATGACCTTGGATGACTGACAGACTTTGCGCCTGAGTGCGCACTGCCTAGTGTGTGTGTGTATGTGTTAGCATAGCAGTCCATGTTAGAAAGGTCTTTGTAATCACCTGAAATCAATTAACCTCATCCGCCAGCAGAAGGCTCGACGAAAACAGCCAGCATGTTTGACGATCTATAATTCATCCTGATCGTCCAGCATGTCACATCTGACGTGAGGGCTTTAGACACTGAGGAGTGTGTTCCCCCATCCCAAAGCACAGACTGGAGAACATTCAGACACTGTTTTACAGCTGGAGTATATGAGGAATCCCAATGAGGCGCTGAGCGTCGAGGCAGGGGTTATATAAACATCTGAGGTTCCAGCGGCGCTGCTTTGAGTTTTATTCTGTCTGGCTCTCTCTATGTCTGTCGAGCAGCAGTTATGGTGCTGTATGATGGTGAGAGGGCCTGACAGCATACGATTTGTTTGCCGCTTGCTTGTTGCTCCTTCAGTGCATTGATATTCCGCTGCGTGTTTAGTTTGGGCTCTGTGAGAGCCTTCACTCTAATTGTGCTGGAGTCGGTTTAATCTGGGCTGATCGGGCCTGTGCTGACAGATACACAGGCTCTAATCTCGCTGCACTCCAAGTGTCGACTCTCATTTAACCACACGCACTCACGCATGGCCTGCATTTTAGCTCCAGCAATCTTAAAACACTTATCCACTCGAGTCTTCAATGCAAATAACATTACCATCACAGCCTATTGGACATAAACAGTTTTCCTCAGCGCTGCTGTGTGTTTGAGTTGTTTACTAAGGTTGCAAGTTGTGTTTTTCTAGTTCTGTGACTAATGTTTTCTCGTTAACGTTTTAGAGCCCTCTCTTTGGACAACACCCTTGTCATCCTGTCCGCCGTGGCCCCTGATGCGGGCCGGTACTACGCCCAGGCTGTCAACGACAAGAACGGAGAGAACAAGACCAGTCACCCCATCATCCTGAATGTAGAAAGTGAGTTCTGAATAGAGAATCAACACACTTCAAAAGATTGTCTGTAACGGTCTCAGGCAAGGATTCCCAAACTCATTTGTCAGCCAGACTCCTTACCTAGAATGTTTACTTACCCCTTTAAATTTTAAGATGAAGTCAAAAACGTATCAGCATGTTGGGACCTTCACGGTTCTCATATGTCAGTTATGGTCACATTATATAGAGTACAGGTCTATATTATATACAATTTTGATTGTTTTTTATTTTAAAACTTTAAACATTAATTGTTTATTAGCTTTTCATTTAGCTTTTTTCATCACCCACCCCAGTTTAGGATACCCTGTCCTAGGGGGTCTGTGGCAGCACTGCGGGTGGTCCATCAATTATGGTTTGATCCCAAACATAATATTTAAATATATGTTAAACAAAAATACAATATTCAAATAGACTTCTACAATATTCAAGTACATTAAATGATTCATCGTCCCTATAAAATCAGATTTTTCACCAAGGCTCATCAAAAAAAGCAGTAATGTTGTGAAATATTTGTATAATGTCTGTTTTCTATTTTAATCCCTGTTTCATCCCTCTATTTATCGAGCCACTTGTTTTTTTTGTTTTTTTTTTTACTTTGAAAATAGTTGATCTGTGGTTCATAAATAACTTTATTTATTAGTCGTTTTCCTATTTTATTAATGTGAATAGTGGAAAGTGAACCTGAAATGATAAAGAATAGTGTTGTAGCAGTGCAAGCTGGACTTATTTGCTATATAAGCACCTCTTCTCAATGTGTTTAAACATTTCCACTAACTTCTTGGCAATCTTATTTATTTGCATATTGATTTCTCCACACTATCCAACAGGTGAATTGGCACGTTCAAATTAAACAACTCCATCGCCCCCTAGTGATGATAGTATGATACCTAATGTAGCACACACATTCGGACAGACACCAGTTTTTCAAGAATCAATATTCCGCAACTCACTGCGCGGTAGATTGCGAGTATGTGGCGTGTGGTGAAGCTTTGTGGAGCTTTGTATGATAGCTGTGGTCCTGCGGTGCAACAGTGACAGGGTGATTAATCACCCTCATAAAAACAGTCCCTCTCTTTAATAGACCCTACAAAAACAGATTTATGAAAAAGAGAGGCAGACCATCAAGTCCCTCTGTGAGACCATAGCCTACTCTAACTCTTATCCAGGGGTCCACGTATGGACAAGGAAGGAGATAAAGAGTAATGAGATTAAGACAGAAGAAAAGAGAGATCACTGATTGAGGGCAGAGAATCAATGGACAGCTGTAGGTTTCCAAATGATTGCATGGCATATAATCATGTCGACGGTGTCTCTCAACCAGGCACTGTTCTGCAGTGTGGCACATTAGCAAAGATATTACAGTGCACTTACAGGAGGAGAGGGTGCAGACAATTACATATATAATCTAAGCACATAATAGAAAGGGCTGTGAGAAAGAGATGAACAAGTGCTCTGAGCTTCAAGATTATCTTTATGTCTGCCTTTTCTTCACTGCCTCAAACTTTAGTCTGGCTCTCTCTCTCTCTCTTTCTCTCAGAAGGAGATTTTATTGCTCCGAGATTGCTCTTTCAAATGGTTTCTCTGGTTCTAGGTTTCAGAGACTCTCAAATGGCTCCAGTGGGGTCATGGAGCGCCCATCTGCTTGGCGACCAACTGAGAAGATCACAAAATGTCTAGATACTGTAAAAGTATAGAGCTGTAGAATTCATGTTAATAGTGAAGCTCACATGATTTTGAGGAATTTGGATGAGAAATGGTCATGAGATCCTATACTGAAAACTCTTGCTTTGTTCATTTTTTTGTGGTATTGTTAAGTCACAATGCCGTTTTACTCTATCAAAAGTTAAGAAGTTGGATTTTTTTTGTTTTTTTTTGTAAGAAGGCTTTTACAGTATGTTCACCAAGGCTGCATTTTATTTGATTAAAAATACAATAAGAACGTCAAAATGTGACATTTTATTACTATTTAAATTAACAGTTTTCTATTTTATTCTATTTTAATATGTCATTTATTCCTGTGATGCAAAGCTGAATTTTAAGCATCATTACTCTTCACTCAATGTCACATGACCCTTTAGAAACCATTCTAGTATGCTGAATTGGTAAATTAAATCTTCTTTAATTAATAGAAAGTTCAAAGGAACAGAATTTATTTGAACTGGAAATCTTTTTTTTTTTTTAGCATTATAAACGTCTTTACTGTCACTTTCGATTGATCTAATGCATCCTTGCTGAATAAAAGTTTTAGTTTGTTAAAAAAAGAAACTTACTGGCTCTAAACAGTAGACCACTGTATACAAACAGCTATTTCTATTCATTTCTATTAAATATTCAGTATTTGAGTAGTCCAGGAAGCCAATTTACAGTTTGAGTCGCATCTTGTGCCACTACAGATAGCAAGCCAAACCAATTTAGGAGAAACTATTGAGATATCATTTGTAATTTTCTTGTCTATGTGCTTCTGCTTCTGTTTAGACATTGGCGGCCCAGCAGACCCCATCGCTCCTTCAATTATAATCCCACCGAAGAACACCAGTGTGGTGGTGGGCACGTTTGAAGTCACACTGGAGTGCGTGGCCAATGCCAGGTGTGTGTGTGTGTGTGTGTACACAAGCACTCAAAATGACCTCTATCAAACTATTAAAACTAAATTCTGTTTATTTGTCCCCACTTGTATTTATCCACATTTCTCTCTCTCTCTCTACCTCCAGGCCTCTCATTAAGCTCAGCATTACATGGAGGAAAAATGGAGTGCTGGTAAACCGAGGCCTCCGGGACTTTGGCCGCCGTCTGACCATCAGCGGGCCCTTAGTCAGTGACAGCGGCTACTATGAATGTGAAGCGTCCCTCTGGAGCAGCAGCGCCCCCTCTGTCAGCGCCGGAGCATATCTGCACGTCCTGGGTAACATTACGTACCTTCTTCTCGTCAAAATTGTTTAATATGTGCCTTGCACAGAAAGTATTCATCACTGTGCATCATTTTTTCCCTTTTAATCTTCAAAAATGTCAACACAAAGGCATGCAAAAAAAAGAAATAATTCAAGAACCTTAATTTCTCCCAGATGAAAGACTCATTTATGAAAGTATTCATCTCTTAGTGAATACTATCCCTCTTGCAGCAGTTACAGCCTTGAGTATGTTTCTTTGAGCCTTTTACTTTCATTTCCACCCATGCAAATACTTTCCAATTCTACCAAATTAATGGTGGGGGATTATACCAGATTTCAAAGATTTTGCTGGGTCATTGCAAAATATTAACCTTCTTTATTAAATCCTTTACTGCTGTGTGCTTTTGCTCGTTGTTCTGACATGCCTTTGAGAGAAACCCCAAATATCTGGTGTACTTGAATGAGGTTCTCTCAAGGATGTGCCTGTATCCATGTTGCATTGGATGCCAACAGCTGAAAGAAGACCGTTAATATGAGTATTATGAGATAAGGATGGTATTACTTGGGTGTTGGACCAAAGACAGTGCTTTCCTTTCATGCTCACATAGCTCAAGTTTATGCACAAGGTGTTCCTCTAAAAGGTTTCACATTTTCTCCACTGGATTTTAGCAAACTCTGGGTGAATCTGGGCATCGCTCTCAAACAGAAATGGCCTTTTTCTAGGAAACTGATTCTGGAAAGAGCTGGAGATTATTGGTGCCTGAACAGGTTAAGATCCTTGCAGTGCTGCCTCTTTTTTTTTTTTTTTTTTTGGATACTACTCTACATTTGTTCTCTGACAGATATCCTGGTACATTTGCTCAGTTTGTTGAGATAGCTTAATCTTAGGGCTGCCTGGGTTGTGCTGTGTTTATTCTCTTTTGTTATGATGGGCTTCATGATGCCTACAGAAGATTCTAAGCTTGCCAGTCATTTTACAAAGTTGTCTAGGTATTTTCCACACAGTAACTTCATCTTGAACAGCACCTGGGTCTTAAGATGAGCTTGATGGTTTGGGGTTAGTAAGATGTGTCTCTTATGTCTCATATGCTCACCAAGGCTGAATTTATTTGATCAAAAATATACTAAAAACTTAAATATTGTGAAAGGTTATTACTATTTAAAATAATTGCTTTCTATTGAAATATATTTTAAAAATAAATGCATTCCCATGATGCAAAGCCGAATTTTCAGCATCATTACTCCAGCTTTCAGTGTTTCTTCAGAAATCATTCTAATATGCTGATTTGCTGCTCGACAAACATTTCTTCTTATTATCAATGTTAAAAACAGTTGTGCTGCTTAATATTTTTGTAAATCCTTGATACTTTTTATAGCGTTTGTTTGAAATATATATTTCTTGTAATATTATAAATATCTTTACTGAGACATTTGGGATAAATTGAATGCATACTTTCTGAATGAAACTTAATAGAACAAGCAAACCAATAAATGTCATAAATGCGTAATGCTGCTCTGATATTTCATCCCCAATATTCATGTAAAGCTTAATTATTAAATGTACAAAAGTGCACAAATGCCACTTCAGTTTGAATGGGCATGACACTTTTGCACATTATTAATGCATTTAGTGTGATCTGTCATATCAGATAATTGAACACTCCACTGTACATACAGTACATTGTTATAAAAAGAAGTGAATGTTATAATGATTTTTTTTGACCGCCATGTTAAAATAGAAAAAACCCTGCATGATTTATGTTATTCTGCAACAATAATGAAGTGCAATAGAGAAGGTGAATACTTTCTGAAGGCCCTGTGCATTCTCAATATCTCAGTGATATTGAGTGATTTAGTTCAGTCCGGTCAAGGCTACTCTCCCGACTGACTCTATTGAACTCTGTGCAGAACATCCCCAGTTTGTGAAGGAGCCTGACAGACACATTACTGCTGAGATGGAGAAGGTGGTAGACATCCCATGCCAAGCTCGCGGTGAGTGTGTGCACCTCTGCCGTGTGTGTGTGTGTGTGGATGTGTTAGATAACACTCCTCTTGGTATGCCCCTGCAGGTGTTCCTCAGCCAGATATAGTGTGGTATAAGGATGCTGTACCCATAAGCCCCGTGAAAACACCTCGCTACAGAGTCCTGGTGGGCGGCAGTCTGCAGATAAATGGGCTGCTCCCGGACGACACCGGAATGTTCCAATGCTTCGCTCGCAACTTAGCGGGAGAGATCCAGACGAACACGTACCTTGCTGTCACCAGTACGTCAAAGCACCATCTGGGCCTGTCAATAACTCTCTTCATTTATTACACTTCTCCCCTACATTCATCTTCTTCCTTATCTCCTGTCAGATGTGTCATTTTATAAAGCCTGTGACTTATCAGCTGCTTTTGCTTTAAGAAAGAAGGAAAGTTTAAGAGTGATTGTTCCAAGTTTAAGAGTGAGAGATAGTAAGAATAATGGTTGGTTTGTCTGAACTGGACAGGTCTTTATTATGTACACCAGTTATTTGATGCGTAGAAGACAACTTGAAAAATACATCTTTGATGTTAGGAAGAAATGGTTCTTATATTTTTACATTTAGATGATCAGAAATTTGTGTGTGTGTTAGAGTGTGTGCATTGCAATTTTCCTCTAGATGTGAGATAAGTTTGACAAAATCTGATAATGATATTTATGAATTTATTTATGAAGTAATAGACAAATATTTCTTATTCCATGAATATAAAACAAATATAAGTGTATGATATGCCCCCTGTTAGATAGCCAAGTGTGTACGTGTGTGTGTTTCAGTTTTAACCTATATTTGTGAGACCAAATGCCCCTGTAGCTATATATATATATATATATATATATATATATATATATATATATATATATATATATATATATATATACAGATAGATAGATAGATAGATAGATAGATAGATAGATAGATAGATAGATAGATATATAGATAGATAGATAGATAGATAGATAGATAGATAGATAGATAGATAGATAGATAGAAAACGTTGTTCAAACTTTTGTAATCGCTTAGATTTTTAATTATTTTAAAATATTTAATCTTTTATTTTGAAAGAAGCCTTTTATGCTCATCAAGGCTGCATATTTGATCAGAAATACAGAAAATAACTAATATTTTGAAATATTATTATAATTTAAAATAAATATTTACTATGTGAATATTTTTTAAAATGTAATTAATTCCTTTGATGCAATGCTGAATTTTGAGTTGCATCATTACTCCAGTCTTATTATCATTTCTTATTATCAGTGTTGAAACAGTTCTGCTTATGAATATTTCTGTGGAAACCGTGATACATTTTCTTTTTCCCCAGAAATCTTTGATGAATAGAGAGTTCAAAAGAACAAAATTTATTTCAAATTGAAATCTTTTGTAACATTATAGATGTCTTTACTGTCACTATTGATACATTTAATAATACATCCTTACTGAATACAAGTATTAATCTCTTTCAAAAAACAAACATAAAAGATGTTCCTCTCTCCAGACGTTTGGGCAGTAGTGTATATTGCTGGAAAACAAACAAATATAAATTCCAAGAAAAACACAGACATATAAATCCATCCGTGTTTACAGCTTTTAATAAACCAAGCAAATCTGCCGCTGCGTATCAGTGGCTGTTTCTCAGAAATGGGGCATATTTGTTTGCTTTATATTTTGTTATTATACTGGAATACAGTGACATGAGGAGAGAAAACCACAGCAACCCTGACTAGAGGGAAGCCTAATGCTTAATGTAATGTACTTTTAAAGATTTTTTTTCATTATACTTTTTAAATAGAGACAAGTAGATCATTCCGTACCAATTTAATATCTGTCTACAAGGATAATAAATCGAGTCATCGCCATCATTAATGGACCATTCAACAGTTCCCTCAATGAAAATGGCTTAATAAACATACTAAATGTGTTCAGAAAAAGAGAAAAAAGCAAGAGTCTTTGTGAGATTTAGGGATAGAAGTGGGTTTGGAAAATGTAATTAGCTCAATATGACAAGATAGAAGTCAATGGAAAGTCTCCAGTGTGTGTGTGTGTGTGTGAACATGTGCATATGTCTGAGCAGTCTCTCTCTCTGGCACAGGTATCGCCCCAAACATCACGGCCGGCCCTTCTGACAGCGCTGTGATTGATGGCATGTCCATCATTTTACACTGTGAGACCTCAGGGGCGCCGCGGCCCGCTATCACATGGCAGAAAGGTCAGTCTCCAATAAGTCATCTTTGTCAGAGAAAGATATTCATCAGTGTCTCGTGGACTTACGAACATTAATGTATCTTAGGTATGTCAGCTAAATTAAGTGTCCGATCAACAGTCTTCTGATGAGCTGGGGACCGTCTTGTCTGTTTGATCTTCTTTTTCATTTCTCGCTCTCTCTCTCTCCCTTGTGTTTTGCCATCTCTCCATCTTTGCACAGCTGATCGGGTTCTTGCGAGCGGCTCCGTACAGTTGCCACGTTTCACTCTGCTGGAGTCAGGCAGTCTTCTGATCAGCCCCTCACACCTGTCTGATGTTGGATCCTACACCTGCATGGCCAGTAACTCCCGTGGCATTGATGAAGCCTCGGCCGATCTGCTGGTGTGGGGTGAGCGCATGGCCGGTCTCATATAGTGTGGACATACAGCATGTGATTTCTATCGCAGCTTCTGACCACCCATTTAATAAGAGTCTGTCTGTCTGACTGCCATGAAAAGTGACCCACTGTCCACTTTCTTATATCTACACTGTGTCCTAGTTAAGGTTTGTCTGGTTGACATGGCCCAGTTACTTGCTGCCAGTAGAAGTCAGTGATAAACAGTATAAGAGTGTCCACAATGAGTTTAATACAATTGTAATCATAAATAATACAAATGTAGGACTTTTTTGGAAATGGAATAAAATAATCTGAATAATGACTAAAAATGTGTTAACCGTTAGTAAAAAGTAATAACATGTGTTTCATCTTAAAATGCATTTACAGTACACATCCTAATCATAAAAAGGGTAGTCACACCAAATGACATTTTACAACTTGAACTAACCCTGATTTGTTATAAAACATTTGTCAAATTTTCTCATATTTAAAGAGATAATTGCATGAATGCACTCTACAATGTCACATTGTATTTTCTGATTTGTCGTTTTGTTTTGTTTTGTTTTGTTTTGTTTTCTTTTCTTTTCTTTTCTTTTCTTTTCTTTTGTTCCGTCACATAATTTTGATTGCACTGCTTGACTTTAAATTGGCGTTTTTGTTTTCAAATATTTACATGCAATATTGATATTTTGTTATTTTTTTATCTAGGAAAATGTATAAAAAGAGTATGCAGAATTTCTTAAAAATGGTTTCTTTTTGCATATTTAATTGAGGCATTTAATGAGTCATTTTTTTACTTTATGCCTCAAAATAGTATCAAAATACATAAGAGAGAACACTTTCATTACTATATTTCCTTTAAAGTGTAATAATGTCAAATGAAACGTGTTACTTCAGAGTTCATTTCAAACATTTTGTTTTGACAGTCTTCACTTGGATGTGTTATATATATACTAACATACTAGAGCACATAAATTACTCAATTATACTTTTAACTTTAGTGTGTTATTCAATATTACATTTCAGGTAGTTTGAATGTACTAAATTTCAACTTCATTATTACAAAAGTGTAATTGCGAATATATTTAAATATATGACACAAGTTTCTGTAGAAATTATATTAAAGTATGTTTTAGTCTAGCATGAATGGTTATCAGTACATTTGGTAGTACAGTAAAAAAAAATCAAAGACGATAGAAGTAATTATTGCATTGCATATAACAATGTATTTTTGGGCTTTCTTAAGTGGGTCAAAAAGCACTCTAAAGTTCAGCTAATTGCATTTCATATAAATTCAAACTATGGTAGATTTTCATTTAATTGCAAATAACATCCAATTAAGTGTCCAAAAGCATTACATTCAGTTCGCACTTAATTATGTTCTTTTAGAATATATTATTTCTGTAATAAGTTCTCTTTTTAAAAAAAAAAAAAAAACAGTGTGCTGCTTTATCACAAGTGAAGGCTGTTATATGTCTACCAGAAATTGGAAGGGGAAATCAATGCCATGGATTATGATACTACACTGTGATTTGTGTGTGTAGCTCGAACGCGGATCACTAATCCACCTCAGGACCAGAGCGTGATCAAGGGCACAAAAGCAGCCATGACCTGCGGCGTGACCCATGACCCCAGCGTAACAGTCAGGTACAACCTCCACCCTCCTCCCCATGTCTTTGTCGTCAGCTCTGTCTAAATGTCTATTGTCTGTCACACGCTGCTTTATCTCATGCTCCATCTTTGATCAATGCCAGCTTGTTCCATCCATTCATGTCCTGTGTGTTTATTACATTCAGTCTCGTAAGACTTGATTTAACTGTCACCTGCTGGGCTGCTGTTATTAATTTGATCAGGGAAAACGGATGAATATGTAAACAAAGCAATAACTTAGATGGAGACTTTAATTAAACGCAAGACAGACAAGATTAAATGGGGAAACGATGTGGCTGCAATTAAGAAGTGTCTATGTGTATGTATGAGTGCATATATGTATGCAGGCCAATTTTGTTTGTGTGTGTGTGTATGTTTTCAGTAATTAAACAGCTTTGCCATGCATTGTTGCTGTGAAGAAGAATATGTAATTAAGCCCCTGTTATTCACAGGTACATCTGGGAGAAAGGAGGAGCGGTTATCGACGTGAAATCGAGCCCTCGCTTGCGTCTCGACTCCAATGGCACCCTACACATAACGCAGACCTGGTCAGGGGACATTGGGACCTACACCTGTAGAGTTACCTCTGTGGGAGGCAATGATTCTCGCAGTGCTCACCTGAGAGTCAGGTACATACCAGAGATGCTATTGCCCAGCTAACGACCCACTGTGTCCTTCGCCTTATAGATTTACATTCTTCCACTTGGACGTCGTTTTGGTGTTTTGGATTGTAACTGTGAGCTTTGTTTTTTTAATTGGGATTTAAAGAACTGAGACAATGGGTTGTTGAGAATGGACAATGGATCGTAAACAAACATCCAAACACTGCATTGTATTTTTATGTGTCATAAATAATGGTGAATTGGCAAAGCAGTTGAGTCAATATTTATCATAAAAACTCTGTTTATCTCTCTTTCAACATCATTTTGTTTGCTCTTTATTGACATCACCATTGTACATCTATATTGCGAAATTGTTTGCAGCTTAGCAAAAAATCATAAAAATAAATAACAAAAAATTAAAGATTATTTTATAAAAACATGCAATTGTATTGTATAAATCTGTGTATAATACCAGTCAAAAGTTTGCAGTCAGTATGTTTTTTTTTTTTTTTTTTTTTTTTTTGAGAAATTATCACTTTTATCAAGATGCATTCAATTGGTCAAAAGTGGCAGTAAAGACAATTATAAAGTATTAAGCAGCACAGTTGTTTTCAACATTGATAATAAGAATGGTTTCTCAAGCAGTAAATCAGCATATTAGAATGATTTCTGAAAGATCCTGTGACAACGAAGACTGGACTAATGATGCTGAAAATTCAGCTTTGTCATCACAGGAATAAATTACATATAAATAAATAAATATATATATATATATGTGTGTGTGTGTGTGTGTGTGTGTTCAAATAGAAAACGGTTATTTTAATTGTGTAAACCATTGTAAAATGTGTGAATTATTAATTCTCAATTTTGATGACTCCCTCTGGCTCTTTCTCTCATTGTAGGCAGTTGCCTCATTCTCCAGAGAACCTCATCGCCACCCTCAGCAGCTCAGAGAGACGAACCATCAACCTGACCTGGGCCCAGGCCTTTGATGGGAACAGCCCGCTCATCCGTTACATCCTGGAGGTGTCAGAGAACAGTGAGTTTTCTGGCCTGCTGTAGTTTCTGTCACTCTTCACTTGTCATTCAGCTCTGGAGTCCATTCTCAATGTCTGTGTTCGTGACAGACGCACCTTGGACTATGCTTTTGGCCAACATTGAGCCAGAGGCCTCCAGCGTGATCGTAGGGGGCCTCATCCCGGCACGTTCTTACCAGTTCCGCCTGTGTGCTGTCAACGACGTGGGGAAGGGCCAGTTCAGCAGGGAGACGGTGCGGTGAGTCTGGGAATCAAAAAGCGAGATACTTTGGATCGTCTTTTAAACCCGATCTCATGTTTCAATTTCATGGTTTTCTGTTTCTATTTGGCATACAATGTATATGCAGAAATTGACTTTGGCATGCATATGATAGACAGTGGCTAGGTTTAGGGGTGTAGGGTAATTGCGTATTATATGCACATCAAACACATGTGCATCACATGCATTCTGCATAAAATGGAACACCAAATAGATCAGAAAATCGTGCTATAGATGCGCTTTTTCATGAGACCGGGCTCCTTTGTCTGCCAGTATAAAGTATAAATAGCATCTAATTATTGTTTACACTATTTGCCTATTGCAAATAACTGCTACTTTTACATGGTACATAGAATACATTTATACATATACATATACATATTTGCAGGTGTAAATAGCATCTAGAGCTATTTGCACAGGATGTATCGCTAAGAAAGTATGTTAATTCCACTGTATAAATAGATGCTGGCATATTTTTCTTACCCTATTGGCCGATCATTTGTAAAAGATAAAAATGCACTTAAATTATATATACATTTTGTTTTTTATTTGTTTATTTTTCTGCCCGCGAGATACCATGAAAGTGAATAGCCTATTAGTTCAATAACCTACCGTTCTGCCAGTGATAAGAATTAAACTTGTATTGAGTCTGAAGTATGCAGACATCTTTTTGGCGGGAGCTGTTGCCATGGTGAATCATAATATCGAAGATCCATTGATCATGGTTTTTCATAGTCGTGGTGCATGTGCTTAACTCAGAGTCAGCCTACCCAGAGTTGAATGAAGTTACACAGTTCAGCTGTTCTGAACCCGAAAACTCAGGTTCCTGAGTTTCTCATCTCAGAGTAAGTCAACTCAGAATTCAAGTTTTAACTCAAAGTTGGTTGAACTTCCTTATTGAAACGGGCCCCAGGGGTTTTGCTATTGCTCTGAAAAATGTATGGGAAAAGTGCTGCCACCTCATGGACATCACAAGTAGTGCAAAAACATTCAAGGCGCATGTGCAAGCCAGGTGGAACGTTAAAGAACGCGCCACACTTGTCTCCCGGAAATCTTGTAGAATTCAACAAATCAGATAGTGACTTTGAAACTCCTGAAGTTCTTCCAATTTTGTATACCATATGCATCAGACGTTCAGCCAACAGTCCCGTGGGCGTGACGTCTGAGGCTGAGACTACCAACTGACAAACTTTGGCAAATCTAGTGGTTTTCCTCATTGCACAGACAGACTGCTGAGAAAACCGCCGTGCTTGTACATCCAGAAGTGAATCAGATTGGAGCTAGTGATTTCAGTCCATGCTTTCCATCAGACGGTCAGTGAACAGCGTTTCCTTGAGGGTCCTGAGGACTAGCTCAGACTTGTCTGTGACAATCACACCTAGGTGAGTAAGAATAGCCACAAAAGCCTGGCAAAAGTGGGGAAGACTTTCTTCTCACAGACCTACAGACCCCCGTGAGGAGAAAGGTAGTGCATTATTCAGCTGAATCGGAGCCTGCTGCCCGCAGTGCTGTGAGGAATGGAACCGTGCACTGAGAGATTTTTAGCAGCTTTTGTACAACTGCTTTCCACTCTGTCTACTACAGCATTACAAAGAGTGCCAAGTGATGCTCACCTTCAAATGTGCTCAGATCCCAGGAGAACGTCTGTGACGTCTGAGACATCCTGACTCAAAGATGCCCCAAATACAGAGAAAACGCCAAAACAACATTTCTGCATGAATATGATGTTTTCTCATTAATATTCATGTCTGCTTGTGTCTTAAGGGATCCTGCTAAGAAGGAAGCAGCCGTTCACAGATATTTGATTCTTGTAATCTGATAGAACAGCCACATTTGGAGTTTTTTCGGATCAGCTGGAGAGTGTGGCGTGTTTTGCTGACTTACAGCGGGAGGGAGGCTGATTGAAAATGGAAAAGTCAAGCTGGAATCAATGATCGAGGATGAGATCTGAAAGCATGTGGAAAGTAAACATTCTCTACCCATCTGCAATATCCTGCGCATGCACAGCTGTGGCAAATCAATAATCTGCTGCCCAGGATACCAAAGTCCTCGACAGACTTAAAAGAAACAGACCGGGAAAATATTAGGGAAAAAAACGTGTTGCTGATGCAATGCCCCGTCAAGAGCTAACATCCCTGAGGACAAAAATGAGCAACACACTATTATAAGAATGCCATTTGTTCTCCAACACACTTAGTAGTGGTCGAAATGGTGTGGAAGCGAACTCTTCGTAAAGGTTTCATCACTCGACACCTAATTTATCGTGTCAATTACCGTATGCAAAACCAGTGCAAGGTCTTGTTTTCTATTTATGCATTTAGCAGACACTTTTATCCAAAGCGACTTAAATTGCATTCAGGCTTTTCAACAATTTTTCCTAACATGTCTTCCCTGGGACACAAACCCCCAACCTTGCGCTTGCTAACCCAATGCTCTTACCAATTGAGCTACAGGAACACTATTTCAAAGGTCAATTATCATTACTCCAGTCTGTAGTGTCACATGATCCTTCAGAAAGAAGTCAACAAAAACTTCAGTGAACAAATCTGAACAAATGAAATTTTTACGCCAGTAGTTGGTAACAAATGAGCATCTTTTATCTATTATAGGTGAGTTTAATGCATTGATTTAAACTGATTGCCCTTGAACCAAGATGACAGGTTTAAAAATCATGTACTTTCTGAGCGAGCAGCTGCCATTGTGATGAATTGGAGTGCTAAAAGCTATTATTAAGCTCCTTGATTCTGACAAACGCACCCCAAACTTAGGCATTGATGCAAAACAGTGCCATTCGTTTATTCCCACAGACTCTGAGCTCATCTCAAACCAGATCTATTCTCTCAGCTAACAACTTCCACTCGTTTTGCGACTCGCACGCGCACAGATCAGAAGATATTCTTCTCTCAGCGCGTTCAGACGAGGAACCCGCAGAGGTGAGGGTGACATAACAGCACTGCGCCGCTCAAGAATCCGCGCCTATTTCTTTGATCCTAAAACACTCTGCTTTATCTCAGCCACAGAACTGCAGCTCTCACGCAGGAGATATCAAGCTGTCAAGTTAAATAGATTTAAGAAGAGTCTTGCTGGATTTTTTTGACTCTGTGGCATTAGCCAGTTTTGGCTTGTGGTGTCTTTGATCATCTCCATGCCGAGAGGAGGCACGTATCTCGAGGGCCCCTGCTCAAAATTCAGGCTTCCGAGATGGAGCATCGAGGTTCTTAAAGGGATAGTCCACCCAAAAATAAAAATTACCACATGATTTACTCACCCTTAAGACTTGCTATGTTTATATGACTTTCTTCTTTCAGATGAATCCAATCAGAGTTATATTTAAAAATGTCCTGGCTCTTCCAAGCTATATAATGGCAGTGAATGGGTGTTATTTTTCAATGGTCCAAAAGAAGTGCAATAAAGTGTATCCATTTATCATTAACCATTTGATGCTTACGATTACACCGGTGTGCTTAGAAAGCTCAGTACGTCAAATCATCTTCGGCTAAATTCAAAATCTGTGCAGCCGTATCGGACGCCCTGAGCGCTTATCATATTATCGCAACTATTCAGTGTATTCAACCATATAATGCTTATTTTAAGTTTCAGAAATTTAAATACACATAAGTACTAGCAAAACCATATATTTATAGTTTGTAAAATACGTGCTGATGTCTATGGAAACAACAATTTATTACAAATATAACCTGATGACATGTTTTATTTATATCATATACAGATTGTGTAGATTACTATAAAATGTAATCTGCTCAGGAGAGGATGAATTTACGTGTTGTAAATCCCACAGCTCGGATTCAGTGCGAACTAACATGGCGGCGCCCATCACTCGGTATAGATCAACAAACACGTTCATTATAAAAGCATTTATAGTGAGTACATTTCTGATTATTAATAATGAAAAACGGAAAAACTAAATAGAAGGCGACCGTTTTTAACTCACGTGTGAGGTTTAAAAGTGTCCCACACTGAGTGAATAAAGGCCTCCTCCAAGAAATCGATGCGTTTTTGTAAGAATTTTTTAAAAACATTTTATAAACAGTAATCTCTAGCTTTCACTAACTATCGTACAAACGTTCACAATAACACCGTTCTGGCGAATGACGTAGGATATATAGCATAAGGTCTGGTGAGAAGTGACGAATGCCGAAGATCAGCGGAGAGCACAAACAAAACACTGGTTATGAAGTAGAAGTACAAAATGAAGAATTGAACGAACTAGCATATTCTCACCGAACATTACGCTGCTCCTACGTCTTATTTCATCCGCCGGAACAGCGTTCTATTCTATTGTTAGTAGAAGCTAGAGATTACGTTTTATAAAGTTTTAAATATAGATATTTTTCTTACACAAACACATCGATTCACTTCAGAAGGCCTTTATTCACCCCCGGAGCCATGTGGGACACTTTTTATTAACACCCATTCACTGCCATTATAAAGCTTGAAGAGGCAGGACATATTTTATATATGTTTAATATAACTCAGATTGGATTTGTCTGAAAGACAATACAAACCTAGGTTTCCAGGTAAAAAAAAAAACAAAAAAAAACAAACAAAGACAAATTCCCATATTTTCACTGTGGTTTGAGACATCTAGGCCTCAACTTAAGTAATATTAATTTTTCAGAAATTCCTTTCTCTGTCTTTCTTTTAAATGATACATTTTGTCTCTGTATTAGGTGGTACACTAAAACAGGGAAATTATTGGATAGAGAGAGAGTGAACAGAATCAAACCTGCATCGCATGGCCATTCCATTTTCTTTTTAATCCCTTTTGCTTTTTCTCCCAATTCCCTGTTTTTAGGGTATCATTACCCGAGGAGCCCCCCAGCGCCCCTCCTCAGACAGTGATAGCCAGTGGAAGAACCAACCAGTCCATCATGATCCAGTGGCAGCCTCCCCCTGAGAGCCACCAAAACGGGCCGCTTCAAGGCTATATCATCAGGTGAGAGATCTCGGAGACTGTCCTTTATACAATCAAGCTGCTCTCAGCAGCACTTCTTCATCTTTTAGAGTAGACTGGTCCTCGTCTGCTTCAGGTCCCACTGGAGCCAATAGTGTCCTCTCAGTGAGAACTTCTATTTTTGACTCTCAATAGTCTCGGGGCTGCTGCTTTTCCCGTGTCTCATACTGTTTCCGCCATGCCGCTTAGGTACTGTCTGTCTGGATTACCGGTGGACTGTCAGATGAAGAACATCACTAACCCAGACCAAACTAATCTTCTGCTGGAGGACCTCATCATTTGGACCAATTATGAGATTGAGGTGGCTGCTTATAACGGGGCGGGCCAGGGCGTCTACAGTCCCAGAGTCACAGAATGGACTCTGCAAGGCGGTGAGGATCTTAAGAGTATTTTATATAAAAAAATGTAAAGTTTAATTTAATGTTTTTATATATCTTTTTTTTCTTACAGTAACAAAATAGTTAAGCTTAACAAATGCCATCAACACTACAATTTGTGTAAAAAGTGAGAAAATTGAATGAGAAGACTTAGTTTTCTTGAAGAATGGAGAAAAATCACATTTAGTTACAGGGTTGTGCACAACACGGAGGTCACAGCAAAAATAACAGTTTTTGATCATTGAAAATAGTTAATAATTAATATGAAAATAACTTTTTTTTATTGCTTAAGACAGGGGACCAACAATATAAGACACTTCCATTGAGACCAACACAGAGTTTACATTAAAGAATAATAAGAAAAATATAAATGTAAGTTATTGAAGCATTTGAATCATCTGAAGCTCTGCAACATTTTAGCAAACTCACATAAGAAGTATGGATATGATTTACCCATCAACAAAACAAAATTACATTACAACAACAGAGAAGGATGTATTTAAATCACATTTAAAAAAGAGGACATCTTGTTGGGTTATAGGAGAAAATGTCTCCATTTTTACTGACAACCAGCTATGTATATCAAACCAAAATTTAGTAAAAACCTCACAGTAAAAGAAAAGGTGATCAAGTGTTTTAGGAAATGAAGAACAGAAACCACAAAGATCTACCCCGAAATGAAACCTTTTTTGTATAAAGTCACTTACTGGGTAAATCCTAATCATAATTTAAGAATTAGACTCCTTAACCTTTGGAGCAACTGGGTATGCCATATAATTGGTAAAAGCTTTGTCCTTTACTGAGGTTTCAACATCTCCCAGACAATAACACTGATAATCATCAGTGATGATACGTTTAAGTTCGTTGTAAATAAGTTTGTTATTATACCTATAGTCTAAAAGGTCAACATCACATATTTTAAAAGAGGGAAGAGAAACTAAAGTCTAGATAAAAGTTCAGAAAAACTGCTTTGGATTATTCTTAACAATCCAGTGGGTATAGCATTGTATACCTTATTATAACCTTTTATTGTAATTCTAACTCTGTATTTATTAATGAAATCATTATAAGATCAGAAAAAGCCATTATCATCTAATAAATCATGAATAAATATCATTTTCCAAAATAGTACTTGTTTATGAAAATTAGATCCCTTCAGAGAAATTTTACAAGGGTCAAGATCACATCTCAACACAAAATCAAGGTCGCCAGTATTTGTAAAAAATGTGGTTAGGAATATGATACCATATTGAGTGTGACTTTGTTAAATAGTCTTTCATCAAATTTATTCTGATGTGCCAAGAAGGAATTCAGAATCAATGGCTCTCAAACCTCCACGTTCATACTCCTTCACCATATGGAATTTACATAAATAATGTGTTTTCACAGATTGAACTACTCTTGGGGCAGTATACAAAGCTGGAGATAAATATATAAGTTTGGATATTCCCTTTTTAGTCAAGAGAATTGTACCCAATATAGATAGTTCTCGAGACCAATATTTAAGTGTTTTTTTAATACTTTCTATTTTAGAGTTAAAAGTTGAGTGTTCTCTATTAAAAACATTTTTAGAAATCATAACCCTTAAATACTTAACCTTCTTTTTCACTGGAATGCCCTCTACATTGTCTTAGTTACAATTATGGATCGCTAGAGTCAGACCTGATGCCTTTGAGAAGACAGTAACTAACAATAACAATAACTAATGGAAGCACCTCTTTATTTTTAACTAATAAAAGAGTGTCATCTGAAGATTGTCTAATAGTAAAGGTTCTACCAAGAATGTCTGTGCCTATATTATCTTCAAAATTTTTAATGAATAAAGACATTAGTTTGACTGCAAGATTAAAAATTAATGGTGAGACAGGGCATCCCTGACGAATTCCTCGTTTAATTTGGATTCTGGGTGATGAACCAACATTAAGAGAAACAGTAGTAATAATATCATTATAAAACATGGAAATTACTGTACAAAACATAGGACCAAAAGCTTCTAAGGATCTAAACAAAAAAGAGTATACAAGGGTATCAAATGCCTTGAAGAAGTCTAGAAATAGAATTAAACTTATCTTAGGAATTAAATAGTTATAATCAAGCATATCAAGAACTAGTCTAATATGACTGTGAATACTTCTCCCTTTGATAAAAGACGATTGTGTTTCACTGATAATTTCACCAATACCCGTTTTTAGTCTGTTCGCAAAAACATGAGAGAGCAATTTGAAATCATTACAAAAGAGTTATTGGTCTCCAATTGTCTAAAACTAATTTATCTTTGTTCGACTTTGGAGCTAGAATAATTAAACCATGCTTCATAATTTCAACAGATGGAATATACAATTTAATATCAGTTAGTTTTAAACTGTTTAATATTTCATATAAAATAAAGACAATTGTTTCTTTTTTTTTTTTTGGAATAGTTAAGCTTGACAGATGCCATTAACATTACAGTCTGTGTAAAACCTGAAAAAAGAGAGAGATATTATTTACTTCTCATCGTGCCGAAGAAAGGTCCCAAATGATGTCACTTCCTGTGTGTCACAATATTAAGGAATGTTTTTGGGAAAAAAAATTGTAATGCAGAAAAATCATGCAGCTACAGGGTTGTGCACAATATGTGGGTCCCAGCTAAATATACATTTTTGGTCATTAAATGTAGTTAATAATTTCATGTGGAAATGATTAAACATTTAATATTAAATTTTATATTAGCTACAGTATTTTGACAGATTGTGTCACAATTATGACATATAATAATAATATAAGAGTTGGATACCACCTGTGAGGTGTGACTGGCCAAAATCGCCAATTTGCCACCAACTAGTACTTTTCATCCTAGCTCAATTTTTTATTTAACGCAAGATAACAATTTGTATATCATGTCTAACTGATCTCACAAAGAGAAATCATTGTCCGCTTTTAGATTTCCCCTCACCATCTCACTCCGTCAAATATTCTCTTTTCAAGTCCCCACGGTCCCCCCAGGGAACGTCCAGGCCGAGGCTGTCAACTCCACCACAGTCCGTTTCACATGGAGTGCTCCCAGCCCACAGTTCATCAACGGAATCAACCAGGGATACAAGGTGAGCGTCCATCCACTGCCCTCTAGAGGCTGACAACAAGAGTGCAGTTCTTCTTTTATAATAATGCTTTCATTACTTCCAATGTATGTCATGCTGAGACAGCAGCAGGATTCACACCGGCTTGTTCTAAGCGATAGTGGTCACATCTGTCCGTTTTTTTTTACTTCAGCTGTTGGCATGGGAACCGGGCCACGAGGAAGATGTTACCTTGGTTACTGTGAGGCCCAATTTTCAAGACAGTGTTCATGTAGGTTACATCACTGGACTGAAGAAGTTCACGGAGTACTTCACCTGCGTACTGTGCTTCACTACTCCAGGAGATGGCCCTCGCAGCACTCCACAGCGCATTCGCACCCACGAAGACAGTGAGTGTCTTTTTTTGCTTTTCTATATCCATCTCGACCCATGACGATGTTCTGTTTAGGACTGCTGGTGTCTGTTTGAAAATACTTGATGTGGGTGTCTGTATGCTCAGCTCCTGGACCTGTAGGTCACCTGAGCTTCACAGAAATCCTGGACACGTCTCTCAAAGTCAGCTGGAAAGACCCGCCGGAGAAGAACGGCCTCCTCACAGGTACCTGAACCACCGGCTTTGACGATTTATTCTGATCTTCTGACTGTCTGCTGAGCCGCCTCCTGTCTTGTGCTCGCAGGATATCGAATTTCCTGGGAGGAATTCAACAGAACGAACACTCGCGTCACGCATTACCTGCCCAACATCACACAGGAGTACAGGGTCACCGGTCTGACCGCGCTCACTACCTACACCATTCAGGTGGCCGGTATGACCTCCAAAGGTCAAGGTCAGCTGTCGTCCTCCACCATTTCCTCTGGGGTGCCGCCAGGTGAGTTTCTTCTCATGATTTCTCTTACTCCAGGATTGCAGTGATGCCATCACGTGTGTCATCATTTTCAAGCAACATGTCTTGAGGTTTACTGTTTATTGCAATATAAATAATGCCAATGCATTAATATAATGACTACAATAATATGAAAATATTAAAAATAAAAAATTATAATATAATGACTGTATTATAATAATACTCAAAAATAATTGTAATGCTTTAAGAATAAATGGAAAAGATTAAGGATTTCACAAATATACCTTCAAATGTTAAATAAATGATAAACTGTTCAAAAGTTTAGGATTAGTGAGATTTTTATTTATTATTTTTTTCTGAAGGATCATGTGACAGAACTGAAGTAATGGCTGCTGAAAATTCAGCTTTGCATCACAGGAATAAATTATTTTTTAAAAATATATGAAAATATAAAGCAGCTTTTTAAAAACTGTAGTAATATTTCATAATATTACAGTTTTTACTGTCTTTTTTCATCAAATAAAATGAAGCCTAGCTGAGCGTAAGAGACTTATTTTTAAAACATTTTAAAAATCTTACATTTGGACAGGAAGGAAAAATAATTACGTTTAGCCCTGATGTCAATGAAAAAATGTTGTACATCCCTTAGTATGTTAACGTTCTACTGTGTGGCCTTATTAAACTTACTCTTGATACTGAAGTTAATGAAGGCACGCTGAACATGACGGCTTTGAGCATTAATATTCATAATCCTCAGCCATCTCTTAGACAGAAGCAGACACTCAAACACAGTGAGACGAGACACCGTGGAAAGATGCTTCGGCGTTGTGCTCTGTAGATGCTTGTAAGGAACCATCGGTATGCTGGATGGATCACACTGTTTTTAAATCAAACCTATCTTGTCTCACTTTCTGTTCCCTGTGATGCTAATTTGCAAGCTTCTGCTTCTGCATGCAAAAATGAACTGAACGGAAACGTGTGTCATGCAAATAACGTGCATCTCTCTTTGATTCCGAATGCTTTTTTTCACAGAACATGATGTAGATAATCGTGAGGGGGAAAGTAAAAGTCTTTTGTATATTGTTCAATATAGTGTGACTTACTGCATTTTTTTTTTTATTATTCAGCAGGAGGTATTGAGAGTGAATGGCGATTATAGTCTTTTATTTTTTCCCCACTAAGCCATTTCTACCATTCATCTTGCATGTTTCACCTCTCCTGTTCCTACAGAGATGCCTGGACCTCCTACCAACATTGCCATCTCCAACATCAGCCCACGTTCAGTAACCCTGCAGTTCAAACCAGGCTATGACGGCAAAACATCCATCTCACGCTGGCTGGTAGAGGCTCAGGTAGTACAGAATTCATGCTGAGCATTCATCTCAAGCTGTCACCTTTTTTATTAGCCATCATTGATTTCTCTCTCTTTGTTGCATGTTCAGATCGGTGTTATAGGAGAAAACGAGGAGTGGGTCGTGGTCCATCAGTTGGCCAATGAGCCTGATGCACGATCCCTTGAGGTCCAAGGCCTGAACCCCTACACGTACTACAGGTCCAATCACTGAACTGTTGAATTCTGTGATATACTACACTGTCCGCAGGCTGCATCCTAATTTACCATCCGATTATAGATTTCGAATGAGGCAGGTGAATATAGTAGGCACAAGCCCACCCAGCCAGCCATCTAGGAAGATCCAGACCCTACAGGCTCCTCCTGACATCGCCCCCGCAAACATCACTCTCCGCACAGCCAGCGAGACCAGCCTGTGGCTCAGATGGGTGGTACGTATGTGTCCCGGAATGTGATCGATATGCTTAAGGAATTGATTGGGTGTTCGTTTTATTTTGTTAAGTAGTCCTGAGATTGCATTTCCACCCAGAGGAAAATTTTATTGCTCTGGTTTTCTTAGATCATAGCCCAGGAGACTTATTGGATGTATTAGTCTCATGTTTTATTTAAGTAGAAACTTATATTGATGTTTCAGATGTTTCTTATTCCTTGTTATTCCTGAGGTGGAATTAGTGAGCACAAGTGATACTGTTTTATTCATAGTTCCTTTGGTATGTTATCAAATCTGTTTGATAACGTTTTGAGACGTTTGGTCTCTGATTCACCATGCATGTGCTCAAATTTGTGAACACATCATGACTAATCAATAACTATCATACTAAAATGTATTCTAAATTTGCACTTGAAACCACACATATGCAAAAAAATGCATATGTACAGCTTGCTACATTCTGAAAGGGTGTTTATTGTGTTTGAACTGGTTTTGAGGATGGTACACTTAGCATCACTCCTGCTGCGCATGCTCATGGACAGGATTGTATGATTGATGATAATCAAGAAAAGCTGTAAAGTTGTGCAGGAACGAGATGGTTTGGCCATGTTTTATGCAAATGATTAACCTCGGGTACATGATCACCCATTTCAAATACTTAATTAACATTCGAACAAGGTAAAAATTAATTCTTGTGGGTACGCACGCAGAAATGTTTAAAGAAAAGATCACCTGTATGTGGACTCATGGGATTTGTAGTCCAACACATTTGTAGTACTAAACAAGCCTAGTATAGAGCCACTACCAATACTACCTCCACCCCATTACATAATACAAATAATCTACACAGTTAGTGAATGAGACCAATTATCTCTCCTGAAACTATTAGAGATGTGCGTGAAATTCCTGACACTTTTTCTCTGGAGAGAAATAAAAAAAGAATTGGAGATTTAAACAAAACTTTGAATTTGCATCTCTTTGTTTTGGGAGAAACTGTTGGGCTATTGGAAAGGTTTCTTTTGTGATTTTATATTCCTAATAGGAAAGTACTGTTCGTGTGGTGATAAATATTCTACATTTTCTAATCTAAATTGAAGTGTGTCTGTATTCTAGCCGCTGCCAGAGTGGGAATACAATGGCAATCCCGAGCTGGTGGGCTACAGGGTGCAGTACTCTCGTCTAGGCTCTAAGGCTGGGGTCCTGTCCCATATCATTCCTGACCGGCAGGAGAGGGAGTTTACCATTGAGGACCTGGAAGAGTGGACAGAGTATGAGGTCAAAGTGCAGGCGTTCAATGGCATCGGACCAGGACCGTGGAGCCAACCAGTTCACGGGAGAACCAGAGAGTCAGGTGAGAAATCTACTGAGCTTTCTTTCCATCCTCTCTTTTACTTTGTAAAAAAAAAAAACTTCTGGAATGCTTTCACGACACTGCTGACCTTTGAATTAATTATGATGGCTGCCCACAGGAACACTTTATTGCTCAAAGGCTGATTTTAGACTTGAGTATCTTAGCAAATCTAAGTTTGTGAGATTGTTGAGATCTCATTTGAAACTTTAGAAAAGATGTGAAATTCCCTGGGGTCTTTTTCTCCATTTGCTCTCCATTGCTTAGTCCATTAAAAAGTTATTTGTTTCATGCAAGTTTTTTTTAAAGATAAGTTATTTTCTCATCAGTCAAACAGTCTGTCATTCACAGTTTGATTAACAGCTGGCAGCGCAGTCGGCAACACGTTTTACCATCATGTACTGAATTGTAACCAGACTGCATTGGCATATGCTTTATCTTGTAAACATATGACATGTACAATGAATGACAAAATGCACGATGTTCCTGTTTGAATCTCTGGCCGCTCATACGGTTGTTAATTGCATGTTTACTTGTTTTCTCCAAACATCAGTCCCCTCGAGTGGCCCTGCAAATGTTTCAGCTTTTGCTACCACCTCCAGCAGTGTCCTGGTTCGCTGGGGCGATGTGCCGGAGACCGATCGCAATGGACTAATTCTGGGCTATAAGGTACATTGACAACAGGCTTCCTTCTGGATTTACTGTTCTTTAGTCTATTGTTGTAGTAGTGAAGAGAAGCATCTGTTTTTCCTCTGATGACTTTCAGGTGGTGTACAAAGAGAAGGATGCAGAGTCAGCCCTGCGTTTCTGGACGGTAGAGGGAAATACCACTTACAGTGTCCAGCTCACTGGTCTTGGGAAGTATGTGCTCTATGAGATCCAGGTTGTAGCCTTCACCCGTATAGGAGATGGCATGCCTAGTTCTCCTCCCATCTTTGAGCGCACACTTGATGATGGTGAGAGTCTAACCCACAATGAACCATAAGTTATTAATCTTCCTTACGGCGTGCGCTAGTTACATTTACATATACTTTGCTTTTTTTTTTAAACAGTACCTGGGCCTCCGGTTGGAATCCTTTTCCCTGAAGTCAGGACTTCCTCAGTGAGACTCATCTGGCAACCCCCTGCCCAGCCAAATGGCATTATCCTTGGTAGGTTGAGTGCACACTAAACTATTTTTAGAGTTCTTTACTATCATTACTTGTCACATGAACATAATGGGAAAGTTAATCAGCCTTGAATTAAATTGTTACACCTCAAGAAACACACTAGCAACTATGGCTATGAAATAAAGCTGGAGTCTTTAGGTACTAGAGGTTGCAGTCTGCAGTTAATGTGTTTGCCTTATATGCCGATTTGATGCTAGTAAGAATCCCACTCAGAATGGTGCATGTATGATACAATTCAGAATCCTCTGATTGTAACGTTTTTGTGTATATCTTATCTAGCATATCAGATTGCTTACCGGAAAAACTCTTCCAGTATTACCTCTGCCACCGTTGATGTGCTCATCCCAAGTGCGCGACAGTATACAGCGACTGGACTGAAACCAGAAAGTGTCTATGTGTTCCGCCTCACGGCCCAGACTCGAAAGGGATGGGGAGAAGCAGCCGAGGCACTGGTGGTCACTACAGAGAAGAGAGGTACTGCTTCATCTCTCTTTACAAGGTTGGTTGCTTTTTACTACATGTCTTTGATTACAGCTGCTTGTCTGATCTCCCTCTCAGCGCGCCCTCAGCCCACAAGTCGTCCCGTTGTGCCTCAGGAAGAGGTCCAGGCCCGCAGTGTGCTTTTGTCATGGGAACCAGGCAGCGATGGTCTATCGCCCATCCGATATTACACCGTCCAGTACAGAGAGCTTCCCAACAGCAACTGGACCGTCCACTCTGCTTCAGTCAACCATGAGGCAACTTCATACATCATAGACAAGTAAGCCTGAATTGAGCCTTTGCCAAACTTTCTAAACTTTGAGGGTCATAGAGGACAGAACTGGTGGGGCAACAGTATCCTACCAAACTTGTTTCCTATTCGCAGGCTAAAGCCTTTCACTTCCTACCAGTTCAGAGTGAAAGCCACTAATGATATTGGGGACAGCGAGTACAGCGAGGAGAGCGAGGCAATCACCACTCTACAGGACGGTACGGGCAACTGTGAAACGCTTAAATGCTCTCGGGGAACAAGCTCCTGAGGCCTGAGATGAATCATGATGTGGCCAAAATAGGACACAGTCAGTGAAGGGGAAAAACTGCAGGGTTACCTCATGCTTGACCTTTGGCGTGTAACCAGAACGCTGCTAACTATTAACTTGTTTCAATTCTTGGTTATTCCACTCTTATCGGGGTCTTTGCAGCTCCGCTGTCATTAACTGAACAAACTGTCTGTTTGTTTTCCATTAGCACCCGACAAAGCTCCCACAATCCTCTCTGTGACACCGCACACCACCACATCTGTGCTGGTCCGCTGGAAGGTGAGGTCCGATTCATCACGCTGCTGTTTATCTGTTGTTGGGCGTTGTGTTTATAGTGACATAATCTGTTCAAACCCATCCAGCCGCCCCCCGAAGAGGAGATCAATGGTATTTTGCTTGGCTTTCGAGTACGCTACAGAGAACTGCGTTACGACCGCTTACGCAGCTTCACAGTGCGTACAGTTAATAGCCCGTCAGCCAACTGGGCCGAGCTCACAGGTGAGTCTTTTTTTCAGCTTACACAAAAAAAAAGAACATACGCTTGTCTATCAAGTCCCTTACCAAATTTACACTGGCAACTATAGCCAACATTTTTTCTCGTGGTACAGTCATGACGTGACATACAGCCAAGTATGGTGACCCATACTCAGAATTCGTGCTCTGCATTTACCCCAAAGTGCACACACAGAGATCAGTGAACACACACACCCAGAGCAGTGGGCAGCCATTTATGCTGCAGCGCCCGGGGAGCAGTTGGGGGTTCGATGCATTTGAGGGTGGAGAGAGCCCTGTACATGCATTCCCCCCACCCACCCAGCCACAATTTCTGCCAGCCCGGGACTCGAACTCACAACCCTTCGATTGCGAGTCCAACTCTCTAACCATTAGGCCACAACTTCCCATATACGTGTCATGGGTATGATATGATATGATGGCTTAACTATTATATTAATGTACTGTTGTATTACTACCATGTACTAAAAAGAATAAAACATATGTACAGTAGCAGTACCATGAAACCTTGTGAAAAAAAGAAAAGAAAAACATTATACTACTATGGTACGTTTTGTTAATGTCTGTTAAATAAATTAATCTTTGCTAATGCCAATAACCCTTAACCCTGAAAAACAAGTTACTACTGGACTACATGTTATAAGAACATGAAGAGATAAGCTAATCCAGCAAAAAAATGCTAACTCATCTGTTTTGTGTTTCTCTGTAATGAGAGATTCTATAGTGGCTTATCTCATTAACATGCATGTAATGAGAGCTTTAGAGTGTATGAGGGCTGTGTTAATTGTCTCCTCATCAGTTAGTCTCTCTCTCTCTCAAAGTCTGTAAAGCTGCCAGCCTTTCTGCTAGCATGAGCTAAAGCGCTAATCCAGCTCTTGTTTCTCTTTCTCTCTCTCTCTCTGTCTTACCTTCTCTTTATATTTCTCTCTCTTTGGTCTACCTTGCTGCCATCCTCTGCCTCGATCCTCTCCCCTCCACCCTCCCTTCTTCAGCCCCCTACAGTGTGAGGAACCTGACCGAATCCTCACTTACCCAGTACGAGCTGGACAGTAAGTTATTGTACTATTCTGCATATTAATTCATACTGGTTCTTAAAAAAAAAAAAAAAAAAAACTGTTTAAATACAAAAAATCTTCTACTGAAGAATTTCTAAATTAGTAGCTATTTTATTTTTAATTTTTTTGTAAGTTACTCCCCAACACTGCTTTCCACTCATCCATTCCCTCATCCTGCAAAAATCAGTCTCTGAACTAATGTCTCTTTCTCACATATCGTTATCTGCTTACACGAGAGCCCAATCTCATTTGTTTCACTTCTCACGTCTGGTCTTGTCTGACTGTGTCCATTTCTCTCCACACTGTCATTGACTTTTCCTCTCAACATCTCACTTCATTGGAACGGGATCATTATGATTTAGCACCACTTAAGGTTTTCTCATGCTATATTGAATAGAGTGTGTATGTGTGCACATGTTCTCCATTGTTTAGATCTGAATAAGCACAAGCGCTATGAGATCCGACTGAGCGTGTATAACGCAGTAGGGGAGGGGCCCACCAGCTCGCCACAGGAAGTGTTCGTGGGAGAGGCGGGTAAGGGTACAAATATCCCTCGATGATGCTCTGAGTCAATATAGTTGATTTCACGGTCTAAAAAAAATGTACAGTAGTCCTGTAAGTCAATATAAAGTCTAATAAATCAGTTCAAATTGTCTAGGTGTTTCATAGTCTCTCTCTTTCTCTCTGTCTCATCAGTGCCCACCGCTGCACCTCAGAGTGTCGCTATCCAGTCCTCAACAGCTACTCAGCTTGATGTCACATGGGACCCACCTCCAGTAGAAGCCCAGAATGGAGATATTCAAGGGTATAAGGTACAACATTTCAGCAATTCAAAGACTATAATATAAAACAATGGTTCTTTGAACCAGGGACTTCGCTAGACCCTAAATTATTGCTGTGCCCCAGTGAAACATTATATATCCTTGTCTGCCATTGCAAAATAACATATGACATCCTGAGAATGATATATATATATTTTTTATAAAAAATATTTCAATGATCAAGTCATATTTGTTTTTTTGTTTTTTAAGAATCAGAACTAGAAATGTCAGATTCACAAATTAATCAGGTTATTTTTTATTTTTTTTTATCTAATTGCTCACATGGGTTTTCAAAAATGTCTGAAATTGTTCATTATTAAAGGTACAGTATGTTTACACAACAATGATGTACTAAAAACAAAAAAGTATTTCCTTTTTGCGTACAGATGACAACATTGTAGAAATGATCCCCATTCAAACAGCTCTGTTATGCATGCCAGGCCAGTAGTTGGCAGTCACTTTGTAAAAACAAAACCTACATGTCTGTGCATATACCTTTAAACTGAACATGTACTATGCATGCACATTGAGTCAGTGTTTTCACAAATCCACGTTTTTGTAGTTTACACAGAGGATAACTGTATTGTTTTCAAAAACTTGCACTTTGAAACACGTTTTCAAAAGTGTGCATTTTCAGGCCCCTCAAAATGCAGTTGTAGTCTAAATTAATGGCAAAAAATATTTTTCATTTTTTGCTAAAAACTATGTTCTGCAAACAATCCCTCAGTGTGATTTATTAGAGCAGTTTACTCACTCATTGAATTGTTTTCGGCGGTTTTGACATCCGAAATAGTAGTAGTGGGAAATTTTATAAAATAGGTAAAGTGGATATTTACTTATGATCCATTGTACGAATTAATCTGTTCAGCAGGTAAAGATGAAAAAAAGTCAAAAATTCAGGCACACGTTTTTGAACCAGCATTTTACTTGTTTTTTCAACAGTATGCATGTTAAGTGGAAGGGCTGTTTACGTAATCCACAGGAATTAGGCCTTAAACAAACAACTTCAGAAACAGAAGAACAAGTTAATAAACAGATATAGGCAACTTAACAGCTCATATATCACATATTTTGGTACAGAAAAATAGTATATGCGTTTTAAATGTGCATTGAGTTGTTCTAGCTAGCATTAGCATCTCTGGAGTTACCGTACACGTTGCATGCCATCTATGGACGTGGATCAGTATCATAGTGTATGTAAATTAGCATTTTATGTAAATTACCATTTTATGTAAATTTCACTGATACTAATATTATTTTTTATTAGTCTTTGTGTATTCTGAATTCAGAACTTTTCTACTTCTTCGGCCATACAGGTACTGATTATATGATTTAAAGCGACGGGCATCATAAAGTTATCGTTCTTGGCCTCATTCTTCTGTTCTATTCTGTTGGAACAGAATAATGACTAGGTGACTAAGTGGTACGTAGTCTGATAGACTGATGTAATCAGACATGCTAAGACTTAGTCTGAAAAGTTTGAGGACCGCTGCTCTAAAATATTAAGCTTGATAGCCCATCAGATTTACATCTTCTGAAATGATACATTTGTGTGATTTGTGATCTGTCTTTCTAGATTTATTATTGGGAGTTTCAGCTGCAGAATGAGACTGAGCGACTCCGCACTCTCTTTCTGCCGGAGCTGAGCGTGAAGCTGAAGAACCTGACTGGCTACACCACCTACATGATCAGCGTGGCTGCTTTCAACGCGGCGGGGGACGGTCCACGCTCGCTGCCCACCAGAGGGCGCACTCAGCAAGCAGGTGAGCCGCTGGACACAAGTCCATGCAAAATACATCAATCAATAACCAGTGACCTTCATACTAATCCCGTTTAGCCTGAAACGTTTTGGGAAAATATTCTAGGTCTTTGAATTTACCGTTTTCCCAAAGCTCCCTGCTGAAAAGGTTATTAATTTTCAATTGGACGGATCACATCATACGGATTGCATCAGGGCTGTGACATTAGGGGGTGGAGGAGATGGGTTTTCTCTGATTATTGGGGGTTAGTGTGCAGGATTGGTATGTTTAGGATGGGGAGCTGGGAACTGTGTTAGAGAAAATGGTCCACATATTGAGGAAGTGCTTTTTGGCAGGTCAGCATAAGGAGAACTGCGTTCCAAGCGATTGAGAAAAGTTAATTCAGCCTTTTCCGCTCCCTTAAAGACTGTGACAGTATAGTGAGGAAGAAACAATTGGAACAGTACAAGCGAGACTGCGTCTTGGCTCAGCTTACACTAAGACACTGGGAGATTAGCCAACACAAGCCCCCGTGCCAGTCTTCTGGAAGGCAAACAAACTCCCCTACAGTATACAGTATATACAGTCAAACCAAAATTTATTCAGACACCTTCAGCATTTCAAACATTATCACAGTTTATTCACTATAGTTTTACAAATTGTGATAATATATGACAAGCTCTCAGTTACTCAGAGTTAAACAGTGTCAGAACAAATTCATCTTGATACTGTCAGATAATGCTTAAAAAAAACATGGCCAGGTGAAAGTTTCTGAATAATTTTTGGTCCCAATGTTTTTTTTAGCAGTTTTAATGGTAGTCCACTGTATGTAGAATTTTTGGGCGTAGTATGTCAAAGTTTACTTTATTTTGCTATCCTTACTTACATATATGAACTATAGTGCCCTGCACCCAATAGTAAAAATGTAAAAAAATATATCTGTTGTTTGAATAATTTTTGGTTTGAATGTATATATAAAAACACTGTTTATCAGTTATATTCACAACGGATGCATTAAATTGATCAATAATGGCTGTAAAGATGAAAAAATGTACCACTGTTTTCAAGCAAGTTTCAATGGTTTTAAACACTAATAATAAGAAGAAAAGTTTCTTGAGCAGGAAATCGGCATATTAGAATTATTTCTGAAGGATCATGTGACACTGAAGTAAAACTTTTGTTTTTAAATTGCAATACTATTTCACAATATTTCAGTTTTTACTATATTTTGATCAAATGAATACAGCCTTGGTGAGCATGAGAGACTTCTTCAAGATATTGAAAAATCTTGGTGATGTGGCTGGCAAGAGAATTCCACAAATGTGTTTTTGAGGGGGGTGGGGGGAATCCTGAGACACCCATGGTGAAATCCTGATACCTTTATTGCCTGAGGTAAAAGCTATTGTGAGTTTTTTTTTGTCTGTAGTAAACCTGTCAAAAGGCACAGAACAGATTTTGACTTTAGTAGACTCACATCACTTACTTCAGCAAGATTCATATTATTGACTTTAAAAATGGATTTATACCATGCATTATGTTAAAGTTCCTAATAAAGTTTCCCGCCAACTGTGAGTCACTGTTTTATTTACTCACCAAGGTCAATTTTTTACTTGCGTTTGGCACTTGGAAACTGTTCATTTTGAGCCCTGACTAGATCTGTTGAAATCACTCAATCAAAATGCACTTTAATGAAATCATGTTCAGGGTTTAATGAGATCTTCTTTTACTCCTCAGCTCCAAGCGCTCCCAGTTTTATCCACTTTAGTGAACTCACCACCACCTCGGTCAACATGTCCTGGGGTGAGCCCAAGCAGCCCAACGGCATCGTGGAAGGATACCGTGTGGTCTATGAGCCCTGCACGTCTGTGGATGGTGAGAAACTACACCACACTAAAAGCTTTAGCTGAGCAAATGATAACTAACAGTGAGCAGCTGGTTTACATCCTTTTAGGCCCGTCATGCTTTTTAAAGGCTTATGAACATCTAAAATTTGCTTTTACAAATGTGTTCAAGATGAGGCTTCTTTTGGGGTTTAATGAATGCCATTCCTCTGTTACGTTCTCTCCCTTTACCCTGTTATTGAGCAAGCCATGGTTAAAAATTGCCAAGAGTGGTGCATTGGCCACATTCCACTGCAACTGTGATCAGAGAAAGAATTGCTGTGGTTCCATAATAGCTCCAGAGTGGTCAAGCCTTTTGGGGAAAACAAATGTGATGGGCTGCTGTTTACCAATGGCAGTATCTCAGAATTTAAAGGATTAGCCTCAAAGGCAAAGGCCCAACTATGCTTTCAAACCATAGTTTGAAAATGTAATGTCAGCTCAGGTTTTAGTGTTTGCCTTTGATTCCGCATAAATTAAAAGATAGAATTAAGTGCATCGTTATAGGCATTTGTCAGAAGTATATGCTAAATGATAGAAAACATGTGAACTTTGCACATTTACAGTTTATTTGAATGTTTTTTTGTTTTTTGTTTTTTTACCTGGAAACACTAATGGTTGTGATTTGAAATATTATTACAATTTGAAATAATTTCTATTGATTTCATTTAAAATAGACACCTTTTCCTTTGTTGACACATTTGATCCATTTAATGCATCCTTGATTAAATAAAAGTATTGGTTGCTTTAAAAAAAAATAATTATAATAATCTTACTGACCTCAAACCTTTGCACAGTAGTGTATGTCATTATGACTGGTCCTATTATATTATATATTATATTATAAAATCAGTGCAGTGCTACAGTGCAGTGTAATGATGGGTGTTTGTATATGTCACTGCTAGTGTTTCACTCTAGCATGGTATCTAGAGTTTGAGTGTTTCCTCTACAGACTCCTCTCCTCACAATTCAGGTGTCAGTAAGGTTGTCACTGCGGATGTGAAGGGCAGCACCCCCTTGTGGATGAAAATCAAGGATCTGGCAGATGGAGTGACCTACAACTTCCGCATCCGTGCTAAAACCCTTACCTATGGACCGGAGATCGAGGCCAACATCACCACAGGCCCTGGAGAAGGTCTTGTTGCCTCACCATATTGTAATATCTTCAAATCCAAAGCTGAAGTATGTAATTTATGCCCCACTAGCATCTTATTGCCATATTCTGTGACACAGGTGCTCCAGGGCCCCCTGGTGAGCCGTTTATCTCTCGTTACGGCACAGCCCTTACTCTCCACTGGTCCAGCGGTGACCCAGGACGGGCTCCCATCACACGCTATGTTATAGAAGCAAGGCCATCTGGTAAGTTAAAAGGAAAACAGCAGAAATTGTTCAGAAACGCAGCTTTAAAGGTTGTTACAGAAGGGATAATGGCACTCTTGCCATCAACAGATGAAGGACTTTGGGATATTCTAATCAAAGACATCCCTAAAGAGGTGACATCATACACTCTTAACCTGGATACCCTCAGAGAAGGGGTCACCTATGACTTCCGTGTCATTGCGGTGAATGACTATGGCTATGGTTCTCCAAGTGCTCCTTCTCCTTCAATATCAGGTCGGTAAACTAGCACACCAGAAAGTCTAAATGGTTTTTGTGTTACGTTGTGCAAACCCACTTTTCTGCTTCTTTTCTCTTTTACCAGCCCAAAAGGTCTCCCCCTTTTATGAGGAATGGTGGTTTCTGGTGGTTATTGCTCTCGTGGGCCTCATTTTCATCCTTTTGATCATCTTCATCCTCATCATACGAGGGCAGAGCAAAAAATACACCAAGAAAACAGACTCAGGTGGGTTGATAAGCCAAAAACACTTTAAATAGATCCAAAATATCTTTCAATTACTCTGATTGCCCTGTCCTTCTCTGCTAACTGACACAACTAAATTGAAATGGACTCAAATTTAGCTCCATTTCCCCATCACTAGTGATCATTGCTATGGTGCTCTGGAAAAAAAAAAAGAAAAAGTGATTTTCCACTTGAGAGAGGCTCAAAGGATCAATCGCAGCATCTGTTTGCTTCAGTTGGTTGTAGTCATTACTATCAACCTGATTGCTGACTCATTTTGCTGTCTCAGTGGGAGGCATTCTGCAGCTTCACGTAAAATGACATCACTTATCATTTCATGTCTTGTCTCAGCTTAGGAAAGAAGTTGACAATCAAGTCGTTTCTCACTATTCTTGAGTAGTTTCACACAAAACTCTGTGGGTTTTGCCACTTATGAAATGGACCACAAACCATTAAGGCCACAACACACCAAACCAACATAAAAGAATTAGGGGCGACAAAAGTCGACTGTGTTGTAAGCTCATATTGTGTGCATCTGGGCCAGAAAGTTGAGCTTGATCACAGGAAAAAGACTGCAAGCATGTACATTCAATAACCCTCCATACCAGCAGGTGGCAGTAGTCTGTATTAATCAGTCAGAAAGAGAAACCAAAACTAGGATTTCACTTTCTACATGGCCAAACATTTCTGAAAAGTAACATGAAGATCTAAAATTAAAGAGTCTTCTGTGTGTGTCCTCTTGATGTCATCCTTTGCTTGCTTTCCTCACTTCTGCTTTCATCACATCACTTTTCTTGTGCACTAGTTTGAAGTTGAACAGCCAATCAAATTGATCTTACTCACTGATGCCTATTTAACTTTAAAAATCCACCAACGGGGTACCACTAGGGCCAACAATGTGGAACACACTGCAAAAAACTTGCATTGACAGGCGCTAAACGATGGACCAACATTGGCTAACGACCGACCATCAGCTTGGTGTGTCACAGCCTTTTTAAAAAAAGAGCAAATTTCACATTTTGACAGACTGTTGTTTCCAGTTGGATTGATTTAAAATACATTTATTCCAAAATGCTGCGTAAAGACAACCAGTTACATTAGCGCTTGCCAGATCAAGAAAGTGCTTTCTAGTTCCATGCATGATGCAACTTTCTGCTTGGCGGTCTGGGGAGGTTAGGTTGCAGGCTGATCTCGGTGTGTGGGAGGGATTCTCACATGGCTGCTTCTGAGCTTGGTCAGCGTTTAGTGCTGTGCCAGGGTCAGTAAACAGGGCTGTGGATGTGTGAGTAGCACAAAGGAAGTGTTTGTGTTGGACACAAAAGGCTTCTCTCAAGATACGCCCCACCCGCCTGACCCTGTTCGGTCCTGATCTATTGGTGCCGGTTTGTTTTTACTGTAGTCTAGTGAGGCCAGAAGTTCTGCAAGGTGGGAGATCACACTGTCCGTTTAGGCGAAGAGGTCACAGCGCTCTTCACCTCCTTGAAATCACACTTCAGTTCGACTCTTTGAGATAAGAGGTCTTTTGACTTAAGAAGATGCATGTTGTATGACCTAGTGAGATTTGACTTGCTTCGCTGCCATGGTCATGTACACAACGAGGGCAAACCCATAGCCACACAACTAGAGGTTAGTGGTTCAAGTTCTGGACTGGCAGACCTAGTGAAAGATGAATTTGCGTGAAAATACCACAGAGTTAGATTAGATGCACAACATTTTTTTATGTCAACAGCGAAGTGAAGTAAAATTTAATTTACATAGATAAGCATCTATTTATTTGGATGAATATATGATTGGTTTGATGGCTAGATAATGTAAAGCCCAATTTTACATAGTAATTTGATGTATTCATGAATGAAACTGGATATTTGGATGGATGGAAGGATAGATAAATATGGATAGGTTTATAATCATAAGTCGTCCTCTTTTCTTTGTCTATAGGTGCCCATTCGAATTGCACATCTCTGCCCCTCTCCCATGGAGAGATGGTACGCCTGGATGAAGGACGCTTCCCTGCCCTGGAGCTCAACAACCGTCGACTTTCGGTCAAAAATTCCTTCTGTCGTAAGAACGGAATCTATACCCGGTTAGTATGTGTGCATGAATCACAATTTCCATTTATAAGAAACATACAGTGATATCACTTCACAAACAGTGTACAACAGGCTCGAACAGTATCTAGTGGAATAGTTTGCTCTGCTAATATGTTTTTTTTTTTTCTGGAATTTTCTTTGAGGTAAACTCTGTCAGTATGCTGTTCAGGCCGTTGTTTGCACAATGGGTTTAATTCCCAAATGCGTGCAAACAAAAGAGCTAGAGAGGAATGTATTCTGTCCACACATAGAGCTTAGGCCCGGCTGTTGATTTAAAATTCTACTTCAGGCATCCTTTAAATGGATCGAGTTGGCATGGATTTTAATGACAGTCGCTCTTTTCAAATCCCCAACTGCAATCTGTCAGCTAAAAGAAAACACCAGACTGTGAAAGTTGGACCACTCAGACCCCCTCCTTTGTGTCTTATTGACATTCAAAATGCATTCTGTGTAAATTGACCATTATGTAAGCTACTTCAACAAAGCATCTTTCTTCACATTTTCTTGAGCTTAGAGCAGACCATATTTATGATAGACATACCGTCTCCCCTGTAGATTAAGGACTAAAAGAAAGATATTCAAGACAGTGACATGTGCTCTAAAGGTGCTGTTGGAATAAAGTACTAACCTATGTACTTACATATTTTTGTCACTGTTAGCACATTTAGCCAAATGTCTTTGACTTTCTTATTTTCTTATCTACAATAAAGTGACTGATTGATCATGACAATACATTTTGTCAGTGTATTGTCTAATACAGATCATAACATTTATGTCCTAACCAGAACCATGTTTTCACACTGCACAGTGCAAGCCATTCAGACAATTTGATGTATAGTAATTTGTGAACCAAGATTTTGTACAATGAGATTTTTTTGGTGGGTGGAGCTACCCATTGTGACACTGCAAAAATTAAATGACCATTCAGATAGTTATTGCACTGGAAAATGCTTGAGCGACTACTTTTGCTATAGTTACCACATTGGGCAAATGTGACCAGGTCTTGCATATTTTCACTATCATTAGTGAACCATTGTTTGAACACTGTACATTTCCAATGTAACATGTTAAATTAAAAATGGTTTTATACATTTATCTCATTCCTTTGAAGGAGTTCAGGCCTCAGTTGGGGAGCTCAGACCTCCCCGTACACCCCACTGTAGTACTGTAGGACTTCTACAGATACTTTTTTTTGGACTTATTTGCATGAACAGGATATTTGCATGAACAGTGTGCAATAATAGTCTATGAACTGAAGGACTTTGCAGGCAACTTAACTCAATTGGATGAAGGGATGGGTCTGCTTCCAGCTTCCTCTGGTGGTAATTGGAGAAGCCGCTCTGGGCCCATTATACTGGAATGTGCTAGGGGGTTTGTGCTGGTTCTCTGCCTAGATGCAGAGCCCAGGATGGAGATCAAAGAGCCTGGGCAGTGAAGGACTTCCACATTGGATGCACACAGTTCTGCTAATGAGCTCCTATCAAGATGGAGCCACAAGAAATATCTTTGATGAATGTAGGAAAGGGTTTGGAATGGGACGGGAGAGATAGAGGCGAAGGATGAGGATCAATAAGAAGAATGGAAGACCTCAGCGCTCATAAATGATTGAAGCACCTTTCTGGTTGCTGAGTTGTGTTGGGGGCGGTTTGATGAGGCTCCGCCTCTCTGTTTCAACCTTCGTCAAACCTCAGCCTACTCTGAATTTTAAACAGATACAATGTCATAACCCTCCCTTCCCCCTAGTGCTCTTGCTTTATTCCCAAGGGCCTGATTTTTGTTGGGACAGCCCCTCCACCACCAAGGCTTTCCTTTAGTATACTAGCTAGCACATGGTCCTCTTATTCATTTTCAGGTTGAACAATGCATCCTTGTTTCACCATTGATTCTGTTGGCTGGGATATGCCATGTTTTATTATTAACTCTCTTGCATATCAGATATTCCTTAACTCATTAGCTTCCTGCTTGGTTCTTTTGAAGCCTCATCCCCATGTGTTTTATTTCAGCTTGATTTATAAGCCAACTGAAGTAATGTACTGAAGCAGGGCAGCTTAGCAGCCTCAGTTCAAAAGCTCACATCTCCAGTGACCTTGGCTTTGAGAATATATCAGACCTCATTATGGCAAATCAAGTAAACCCATCCTGCCATACAGTGATCCTTCTTCCTTTCTTTTTAACAAGTGAACTTGTTCAAAGAAGTACAGTCCAACCCCGTGTTGCTACTGAAACTGGGGGTTGATTCGCGGTCCCTTTCCCTTCAGAAAGCTAGTCATCCGTCATTTCTCCTGGACTCATCCGATCAAAATCAGCTTTGAGAATTGATCCACGAGGATGCGGCATCATTAGGCCTCTATGAGTTCCTTGTGATGTCTTTTAAACCCCTGCATAGTCTAGTTCACACTTAATGGATTATTTGCTGTCTGTATCAAAGAAAGACTCCGTGGAAGTATCATTAAAGTGGTCCATGTCTTTTGAAACTATGCAGTTATTTGTTGTGAGGAACCGGATGAAATCTCTTGACCCTGGAGTGTTGCAACTGGTGTTGACGACAACTGTGACAAATGAAAAATGAGGCATTAGTACTACACATATGATAATAACCCAGCAGCTTTCACTATCTGGTTCATTCTCCAGCATAGTGTGTTGTTATTTCACCTTGATGCTGGTTGCCACCTCTTATAAAATGAAGAAAAGAAGATAAAGGTGACACTGCAATTTGTAGCTACTAATGTCACACAAATCCGTGTTGGAGAAGATGAAAAGAGATGATTCAGTAAAAAACATGCGGTGTTAGACGCCAGAGTGTTAGCCATTGGCAGGAAGTGCAGATGAACAGCTTTTTCACTGTTATGTTTACACCTTTTTCTGCTTCTCTACAAACAAATATTCATTGTGCTTTCTTTCACTTTTTCTATTCACTTTTTGTGAATACTTACAAATCTCAAAACAGCATATGTTGATTTTAAATGACTTCTAAAGTGTTTCTCTCTGTGTTGGTTTCCTCTAGATCTCCACCACGACCAAGTCCCGGCAGCCTGCACTATTCTGATGAAGACGTCAGCATCAAATACAACGACTTGGTCCCAGCCGAGAGCAGCAGCCTGACCGAGAAGCCTTCAGAAGTGTCTGACTCACAGGTGATTCACCCCAACAAGGTCAATGATTTTCTTAAAATATTTTAGTTTCTGATGTTATCTGGTCGCTATTTACTTAAACTGTTCTTGAACTTATTATCCATGATTCATCAGTGCATGTTATTGCAATTGAAAAAAAAAAATGTTTATCTTCATAATCTTTAATCAAAAACTAATAGCTTGCTCTGCCTCTGAAACGACTTTCAGTTTTTGGCTGACAACACAAATCCCCTTGTACTTGCCATCCCTTCCCCCCAACCACCTGCCTCTGTTCTGGGATAAAATTCCCACTATTCTCAGTTCAATCAAATGCTAACGGATCTGTCTCAGTGATTATTACATTTCACTCGTAAATACAGAGATTCGCTTGGCTGCCTATATTATTTATACTTCACATTTCTACTGTCAGCAGGGTTGTGGATGTAATTTAACATTTTAAATGAAGTGTTTTAACACACAAAACACTGAAGACCACCCCCCACACGAAAGAAAAAAACACAAAAGAACTCCTTTTAACATCTGAATTGTTTCTTTTAGACAGCAATGAGATTAAATGGAGAGCAAATGGAGATGTTTGCTTAAGTCTTCTGCCTCTCACGAAGGGGGAAAAAAAACACTATCAATCTTACCTGACTCCCCTGGAGATCATTCCTGTTACTGTACATAAGCTATTGTCTCATTTGTCTAAATTTAAAAAGAAATATTTAAGACTTAGATGAAACTTAAAAGATGAGAACTCCATTAAGTCTCTTGAAATAGCTTTGAAAAGGAGAAAATGTTCCTATGGGCCTCCAAAATGCCCTTTTATGCTAAAATATTATTTCTGCAAATACATTAAATTGATTATAAAAATTGACTTTCTTTTACAATCCAATGCAGCTCGTCTCATTCCAGGCCACTGGTCTCATTTCTATGCATTGCACCGGATAGGAAGGGAAAAATGGTTTAAATGAATTCTCATGACTGAAATTTCCCTGTCATAACAAATAATAGTGCTTTGGGTGAGGCCGTAGTTTCTGTTTAGTAGTCTAGTCTAGTAGTGTTTATAGGACTCTTTAGAGTAGTCTGAACCCTCATTCATATCCTTCTAATTAAAACAAAACGTAGTTCTTCCGTAAATTATATTTAATCATTCTTTACTCACCAAATGCCATTCCAAATCTATATGCTCTCTTACTGTTTTGTGGATCTCATAAGGAGAACGTTTGAAAACTATTCATGCAACTCTTTTCCGTAAATACTGTAACAGTCCATAGTGAGCATCAAGCTCCAAAAGAAGAATGCAAAACATCCTTCAGAAAGTCTAAAAAATAAGTATTCTATTGATTCATATAGAAATCAAAGCGTACAACTTTTTAACGAGAGTATTTAAAAGAATAGAATATATTATTGATATTTTTACAATTATAATATTATTTTTTTCTTCATAATATCATTCAAATGTCTAATGCTTACCAGTTATTTTATCAAAAATACAGTAATAACTGTTTCCTGTGTGAATATATTTTTAAAATGTAATTTTTTATGTGGCGTTAAATTCAGCATCATTACTCCAGTCTTCAGTGTCACATGATCCATCTAATATGCTGATTTGCTGTTTGAGAAACATTTCTTATTATTATTATCAATGATGAAAAGTTGCTGCTTAATATTTTTGTGGAAACATGATACATTTTTCAGGAATTTTTGTTAAATAGAAAGTAAAAAATTAATTAATCAAATAAATCTTAGAAATCTTTCAGAATGTAAAAATCTTTTTGATCAATCTGATGCTTCCTTGCTGAATAATATATTTTTTATTATCTTTTAGCATTTTTTTTTTCAATACTGAAAACGGCTACAATGCACATTTCCAAAATAGGCTTTAGAAATACAATCTAATACAGATAGTGAAAGTGTAACCCAATTTTTTTTTCCTTGTTCAATTGCAGGGCAGTGATAGCGAATATGAATTGGATCCAAATAGGCAAAAGACCCACTCCTTCGTCAACCACTACATCAGTGACCCCACCTACTATAATTCCTGGCGCCGGCAACAGAAGGGCGTCTCTCGTCCTCCGGCGTACGGCTACACCCAGCCTGACATGGTGGCAGAACAAGAGTCTCGTCCCCACCCGCCCCCGCTGCCACCGTTACCACCTCTGATGCCCCACAGCAATCCATCCCCACTGCCCCAGGGCCAGGGCTCTCTGTTTAGGCCCAAGGGCAGCCGGACTCCCACCCCATCACTGCTGACCTCTGACAACCACAGCCAGCACAACCTGTACAGGCCCCCTAGCAGCCTGGGCACCTCCGCCAAGGTCCCGGCCACGGGATTCTCCTCATTTGTTTGATACAAGACTCACATTTCAATGACAACATGCCTGGGAGGCACTTCTAAAGTATTACTGGTCTGTAATTATTATTAATATTATTTTTCTTTTTTTGCCGCACCTTGTTGGACATGAAGAGCTGCTTTTGGATTTTGCCATTTTGCCAAGTGTGCAAGTGTATTGTGGGAAAATTTGTGCGTGCAAGTGCATCGAAACGCAGACAATCATTCTGAAGGGAATTGTTGTTGATTGTACATTTTAAAATATATTCACTAAAAAAGAATTGTCATGAAAAGAAGTATCCAAAATATTATTATTTTTATTTTTTTATTTTTTAATGGCTTGACTGCATGTGGAGTCCAAAAGTCTGAGACCATCTGGAGTTACCTTTTTTTTTTCTTTTTTTTTTTTAGTTTCATTTAAGTTTTAGCATTCTGAAATATTTAAGACAAAGAAAAGACAACACTCAAGGTCTCATACTGTTAGACCCATGCACTGTAAATGTTTAAACAAACTGCATTTCACATAATGCTGCAGATTTCCAAAGCTCATCTTTATCATTCTGTTTGTGGTATTGCTGGTATGTCATTCACGCAGAAATCAATGACAGAGTATTTCAGAAAGCAAAAATATTGCAACTGTGTTTCTGTAGTAGTGTCAGTCTTATGAAACTGAAAAAAAAGAAAAAATTCAACTCCTTATACAAACTTCACGGCCTTTCACATTTAAAATTGTTAACCCTGGGTTATTATAAAACATGAGGGAAAGGAATTCTGGGTTATATTGTTTTAGGTTTCACATTGTTAATTGCTCATAAATGTTAAGAATTAATCCTGTGTATTCATAAACTGATGTTTCACACTGTCCGTTCCCAAAACCCGGGTTAACATTCTTATTTGCATATTTGTCAGTGTCATTGATTGGACAAATGCAGCTTGCGACCTGTTTACATGACGGCTTTAGCATTGAGCATCCTCATATTATATATTGGAGACTGCAGTTAAGAAGTTTTTCCTGAATGGACTTTTCAGACTATGAAGGTAAGAATAAAACAATCTTTTCTTTAAACCAATTCACTTGTTTTCTGTCACCATTTGACAACTGTTTATACAGCACACAGTGTTTCTGTGACTGTCCAAAGCACAAGAATATGAGGCACGTGGTCGGGTTTCTGTTGCAGAGCATCTACAATAGTCATAACATTGTAATAATGCATCATTTCACACTGCACAAGTCTGACAACATAATGTAGAGTTAACCGCACAGAAGAAGGCTTTCATAACCCAGGGTAGAAAAAAAATGGCGCTAAACCTGCTTCAAAATGACAATCTTTACATGGGGTTAACAGCAGTGTTTACAATGATGGAGTGAAGTGTGGTGTGAAAAGCTGTTTTGAGGAGGTTAAAGCATGGAATTTCTTTAGGATTCAACATGGTTCAATTTTTATTGCTCAAAATTGGCTTTGTGTCATTGTTTTCATCCTATTTTGATACATTTGGGATGGATCTTTTACTCATTATGTGACTAAATGCATTTTATTCTGCATTATTTAGTGGCAGTATTGGGTCATAATGTTTGTTCAGTTTGTTGAGAAACACCACCCATTAGTTGGTGCTACCATCACCAAACTTCAGTTTTCAAACCCATGGACAAATAAGGTTTCGGGTTTCGTCACTTTGTGGAAAATAACACCCAAGATATAATAAAATAATGCAAAATATATTGATGTTTTAATCATGCATTTGCATTAAGCAAAGTGTAACAACTGTGAATTTGTGCCAATATCATATTTTTGTCTGCTTCTAAGACCAACCGAATGCTAAGGAGAAGAAAAGGAAATGTCATTTTTACAGCAAAATGTTATTTCAATACAAGGCCACATGCATTTATGTTAGCAAATGATGTCTCACCTGTAATGTCTTTGAGGGTATATTAATGCATTTGGAAAAATAAAATAAATTACATATACATTTATCTGACACTTCTATCCAAAGCGACTTACGATTGCTATATATGTCAGAGTTCACATGCCTCTGGAGCAACTAGGGGTTAAGTGTCTTGCTCAGGGACACATTGGTGTCTCACAGTGGATTCGAACCCGGTTCTCTCGCACCAAAAGGCATGTGTCTTATCTACTACGCCAACACCACCCCAGGATAGTTTACCCCAAAAAACTAAATTTTGTCATTTACTCAGTCTCATGTTGTTCCAAACCTGTTTGAGTTTTTCTGCTGTTGAACACAGATGATATTTTGAGGAATATTGGTAACCCTAATGGTACCCATTGAAGTCAATGGCTACCAGCAATTATGTTTAGCAACATCCATCAGTATATCTGCTTTAATGTTCAACAGAAGAAAGAAAATCATACAGGTTTGAAACAACACGAGGCTGAGTAAATGATGACAGAAATGTCAATTTTGGGTGAACTATGCCTTTAATAATATTCATGCAATCAAGAACAATCACTCAAAATGTCTGTGCACGTGCGAATCTGTATGCGGCAGTGTATAGATACTGTTAGGGTCAATTATCTTCGGTAGCAGTGCACATTAAATCTTCATCATTAGCAAATGAGCTTCATGGACTCACTGTATCCTCATGGACACAGTTCACAGGCGACGACACACTGTGTCAGCTGATTTGTTCAGACGAGTTACGAGCATCTTCGAGTCAGTCTCACATTCGGGGTCTGTTGATCAGAGACTGATAAAAATGTCTGCTCTTATGAATGATTTTGTATGTATTTATCTGAATATATTGCAGAATGTGTTTTTACAGCTCACAGTATGACATATAGTGCACATACAGTATGCTTACGTGTATGTCAGCAGATATGCTTAATTTATTCATAATCAATGCGTTTTATACTCTAACTTAGAAGAACAGCAGCAGTGTTATGTGGAAACTATTTTAACGGACTTGAAAATTACAGTGATCATGATTCACAGTATCTCCTGTCTTATTCTCTGTGAGGTGACTATCACTGTACAAACCTTGATAAATTATATTGGACCAAGGCATGGTTCATATCTAAAATAAATTACTCTATTTTTCAGTGTTTTTGTTGATGTCTTGCTTTGACTTTTGAAAGTTTAGCAAACTTAATTTATTTTATTTTTTTGTAATTTTAATGTACAGTAAAATTTTTGTAACTATATAAAATATTAAAAGGTTTAGGGTGGGTAAGATTTTTATTGTTATTATTATTTATTAACTATTTATTATTAACTATTTATTTAAAAAAATAAGTCTCTTATGCTCATCAAGGCTATATTTATTTGATCAAAAATACAGTAGAAACAGTAATATTGTGAAATATTATTTAGTTTAAAATAACTGTTTCCTATTTGAATATATTTTAAAATGTTTTATTCCTGACAGGTTGTTGTTGTTGCTGTTGTTTTTTATTATTTATTACTCCAGTCTTCAGTGTTACGATTCTTCAGAAATCAATCTAACATGCTGATTTGCTGCTCAAGAAATCATTACCAGTTTTTAAAACAGCTGCTTTATATTTTTGTCAAAATCTTTATATTTCCAGTATTCTGAAATGCATATATCTGAAATAAAAACATTTTGTAACAATGTAAGTCTTTACTCTAAAAAAAATAATTATAAATTGACTGACCCTACATCTTGTACAATTAATTAAATAAAATAAATAACACAATAAATGTAATTTTACTGTAAATTTCTGTAAATATTTTGTTGAAGTAAAATGTATTAAGTATGACATTATATTTTATTTAAATAGTAAAATGTTTACATTTTATTTTTTATTAATACATTATACATTATATTTTACTTATTTGTTTTTATATAAATAATAATATTCCTTTTTTGAAAATGTATTATCAATAATGTTATGGGTTTTTGTGTTGTGTTTGTATAATTTAGTCACATGTGTTGCCCTGATGGTGTATATTATATTATATTATATTACATTATATTATATTATTTGCCCATTATGGCACTAGTCAATAACAAGGGCATAGTTTAGTATCATTTAATGCATAACTCTTGTTTTGACATTAAAGAGGTGCTTGATTGCGATTTCACTTTTTAAACGTTAGTTAGTTTATATTGTTGCAGTTTGAGTATAAACAATATCTGCAAAGTTGCAATGCTGAAATTTCAGTGTAAATGAAGATATCATCTTTTAAAATTCTGGGAGTTAAACAGCTGGGAAGAGACTACAACGAGCTTCTTCCTGGGTCCGTTATGTCACAAACCCAGATAAACCCCGCTTCCGCACCCCATAAACACAATCAAGCCTAAAAAATAAAAAAAAAGTAAGCCACCCTTTTAAAAAAGAAAGAAAAATCCATAAAGAGAGATTGTTCTGCAGTTCTTGCTTCCTTCCCCTGCAGCTACACTGGAAACCGATTTGGGCCAGATGAGAATGGGTAAGTGAGCACTGAATCATTTAACATCCAAAGAAACTGAGCTTGGTTGTAAGAGAGTACGCCTGGAGATAATCTCTTTATTCCAGGCTGGAAAACATCGATCTGGACATCAGGGGCTAAGAGCAGAGATGTCACAAGAGAGATGAGAAATAATAAGCCAATAGGGAGGAGAGGCCTAGCTTATAGTGTGGCCTACACAGACAAAACCCATCAACAATCAGACCTACACACATTACAAGTATGCTTTATCATATGAAATTAAATCAACACATATATAATGGTAAGAAGAGTAATTGCATGATGCAAGATTGTGAAGAAGACTTTCTCAATGTACTTTTGTCACAGTTTATGCAATTATGAACATGAAAGACTTTTAGTAATAATGTGCTGTATCTTTTACTATGTAACTGCCACTGATGGTTCAAGATGACAGAAAACTAAAAAAAACAACAACACTGTGATATTGTTTGCCTGTTGAGAGCAGATAGAGATCTCACTGTTCAAACATGCCTTTTTTCTGCACACATAGCACAAAAGGCCTTGAACTGCAAGATAATACTTCTCTTTAGTTTAGACTCATGTCTGAGGTGCAAATTACATATAATGGCCATTTGCAAGTTTATTTATTTGAATATAAACAAAACAGTTAAACCCTGCGAGTACTGACTAGACCTTCAGTTGCAAAACGACTAACAGTTGTTCCCTGCGAGATCCTTATCAAGTTTGTTTCATTTCAAATTGTCATCCAAAGACAAAGGCAGGGCCACTGGGAGGGCAGCCTCAGTAACACCCTTTTTTGCACACAGTAAGGACTGTTTAAGGATTAATTGAAAAAACTAAATAAATAAATAAATTCAGCACCACAGAAATTAATCTGAACAGGATGTTCATCTTTTATTGCTTTTATAGGTCAGACGGATCTAAAAATCATTCATAAAAACAATGCTCCAGTTTAATAATGGAGTAAATGTAAACAGGTCACATTACATTCGAAAGAAAAAATACTATAATTACATTGCCTTAATTTAGCAAATTAAATATATTAAAATAATATATAATTATAGTAATTTTATATATACATTAAATTATAATATGTGTTCTTGATATATTTCATGAAATTAATCAAAATTGTGAAGTTTAAAGTGTCAAAGCAACCAGTCCATAGTGCGCTAGATCTATTAATTGTGCTGTTTCTTTAAGCGCGGCGTGTATAGGGGCGTGTCTAATATAAAATGGGCGTGTCTGTTGAAATAAGGGGCGGGTTTGGGTGAATTATTGCACAGAGCGGTGAATTTACAGCAGAGCTTGACACAGGAAGGATGCGGGCGGCTGTCTGTGTGTATTGTCACAACTGAAAGATACATGTGTTACCTTTAGAGAATCAACAGAAAACAGCACGGGGATATATTAGGCTCAAACAAACTAAAAGAAAGGCTTTTTTAATTGCACCCCGGGGATAGGCTAAAACCACAAGCTGCAAAGTGCATGGATCACACCATTAAACGGTAAGTTTTTAACTTGATATTTTACACAATTAAAACATGCATGGATAGCGATTATTTCAGCACTCTCGTGACATTTGTGAACGTAAATTAGGCTTATACGAAGTAAAATCAAGTGTAGAATTATTTTTTTAGTAGGTGTATTGAGTTACGTCAAATTATTTGGTTGGTTTGTTGAGCCATACCACTTATTAGTTTGCACTCTTGCACAAGACCTCCATCAGTCTTCAAAGCCATGGTCGAAGAAGGGAGGGTCCCCAATCTCCCTGGAAAGCTGTTTACCATTTCGAGTATATATGGTGGTTATTACAATATAGAAGTAAACAATGCAACTGTTAAACATTTGCATAAACACGTTTCCTTTCCTCTGATAGAAGCGCATTCCGTGTGTCCATGTTTATTTCTATGAGGATCCATCATCATCATCACTGTTTCACATGGCCAGCTGGGTCATTGTTCATTATGTGCTCGTGCGCTTCACGCTACATTCACGAGTCAGACGGTCTTAAATATTGGTGTTCTCCTCATGTTCCCCATCAAGAGCTCAGATTTGCTCAATCGACAACACACGTCGTTTTTATTGCGACACGGGCGCTTCTCGGTCACTGTGCTGATGGCCATGTGTATGGTTGATATGAAATATTGCCGGGCGCACAGCATGTTGTGAACTGAATGCAGGATTATAAACGGAACTGAGAGGTCTGAATCTGTCACAAAGGAAGATCCAGTGTGCTCATGGCAATGTAATGAACTTGAATGTCCAGAGTCTGACCTACATTGTAACACCAATGTCTTTATGAAGGGAGATAAAAGGTTAAATGATGATTTAAAACATTATTAATGCAATATATGCATCTGAGTGTGTGTTGTTATTTTATATATGTAGGCTACACATACATTATAATAAGGCAATTGCGAGACATATTATGAGATATAAATTGGCATAGAGACCTACTTGCTCAGAAAAAAAATCAGAATTGCAAAATATAAACTCATTTTTAAGTATTCAGGTTTTCAGTTAATGACTTGCTATTCTGAATATTTATCTTGCAGCTTTTGCTTTTTTTCTCAGAATTCTGAGTTCACAGCTCATACTTGAGTTTTTGCCACTGAATATATATATATATATATATATATATATATATATATATATATATATATATATATATATATATATATATATATATATATAAACAATAGTAATTGGTTTTATATCTCACTATTCTGAGTGCATATAATTCCACTAAAATCGCTTTGAAGTCAGAAGTTAGTTAAAAGTCAGTTTTAAGAAAAACAAATATCATTTGATTAAAGATGGCACTTGGCTAATTTTATATTCTATTCCTTATGTAATGAATTTCAAAAATCACAGAATAAAAGCATTCCCAATTATTTCACATTAACAACAGCTGTAATAGCTGTCGTTTGTTGATGGTAACGATTCTACATTATTGTGAAGGCCTAATCACCATATGAATTCATGGTTGACGTTGGCAGTGACATATGGAGCAACACTAGTGTGTCTGAAGGTCTGTGTTTACACACGTGTGTCCACTCCACACATGTGCATGAGTACCAGTTGATGAATGTGTTTGTTTAGTCAGAGAAGTTCAGCACCCGCTGGTCATCCTGGTACCAAGTTTAATGTGTTTCCTGTCTCCGTAAACAGACTGCCAGGAACAGACGTGCAAGTTTATTGCCCACATATGTTTTATTTCTGTTAGTCTACTGGAAATGACTTCCGTTAATTTGTTGAGAAAATCTGTTCCTCAAACTTTTAGGAGAACAATATCTCAATTTTACCTGCATTTATGTCAGAATTAGCAGAAGTGTGTGTTCGTCTCTGGAAGTCAGTGTTGGCACTTTTAGTATTTTAGCTTTTTCATTTGCTCTTTAATAGTATGCCATGAATCTCATTACTGTACTGTTCAACAGCCCTGGGCCTTTTTCAAAGAGTCTTAATTATGAGATCTTTTGTCAGCCTCAGTGGGATCATTGGGTTGTTTCCTAATGGGAATTTAGATCAACTGGTGTTAAAAGGATGGTATTAGATTTCCAGTAAAAGAGCACATTGATATACAGTAAAAAGAAGACCACAGTATGTTTTTACAGTGGTATCTATCTCTGTGCTGTGTGTGAGCATGTCCTCGACAGTTCTGCATGTCAGTGTGTGGCTGAACATGTGTCCTGCCTTTTTTACGTTTCAGGGAATTCTTCCGCATAAACTATATTTTTCCCCCAGAACAGGGCATTGGAAGCACTGTCATGTGCAGGAAGCTGGAAAATGGCTGAAAGAGCTGTTAGTATGTAGCGTGGAATCCTCATACGAATACAGATGTTAAGAGGAATGAGATTAGGTGGAAATAACATGCCTGATGAAACCAATTGCAGATGGAGATATCACATGAGATTTATTTGACATGATACAGTGGGCAGGGTACAGTTATGTGAATCCAACCTCATCCAAACCAACAATAACTCTCTCTCATTGATCCACTGCCAATTCACTGACCGCGTTATAAACTTTGTGTAACCTCTCCAAACTAACCGTGAGACATCAGAATCTTGCACAGGACAAGCGGCAGAATATCAGAATGAAGTCTAAATATAAAACTATTGTCACTTCTCCTGCACCAGCTATGCTATGGGCATGATACCTCAAATCAAGCAGCTTGTTGAGGAAACTACTCAACTGTGCATTAGATTTCCAGATTCCATAAGTGAAATTTTGTTAATCGTCCCCTTTTAATCCAGTGAATTTGCTTGACTTCTCCAGTTGTTCCAGTCTTACTTGGTTTGGATTAAGGATAATTTTTATTTATTTATTATTTTTTTGTTTTAACATTTACTTAAAATTTATACCCAATAAAATATTTTAGAACTTTTTGTAACTAGAAAAAATTATATTCATTATAAAAATGATTGGGTTTTTAATTTGTTTTTATTTTTTTTATCTATTATTATTATTATTATTATTTAATGAAATAAATACAACTTTCCAGGTTTAGAAAATCACACTTTTAAAATTAGACTAGCTTATGCATTAAGTTTTTCCAATGTTATGAAAATCCTGGTTAAACAGAAGACAAAAGGTGTTTTTGGGTTAATAAAAGTACTAATTTTGTTTTATCCTTAGGTGTTTTATCTTCTTTTAACACCTGCTTTGGCATTTAAAATTTTAAGGGGTCATGAAATGTTGTTTCCTGAAGTGTACTTGTAATCTTGGTAAGTTTTCTTTTCACCAAAAATGGTCATCATTTAGATATAAATGGTCATTTTCTTAGCTAATATGGAGCATCGTGGGATATGTTTTGAGAGATTGCACTAAATCACTCAGTTCTCTTCGAAATGTTGTGCCGGATTACACGGAATAGGACTAAAATCTTTGTTAACATTCATATTTTTACATTTTTCGTATGCGGTATAATTGCCTCATACAGTCAGTTGTATTCATGCAAATCCACTCTGCGCTCTTGAGAAAGTGATGAGACGAAAGTGTGAATGAAAGTGAGTGTGTGACAAAATAAGAGGGGAGTGTCAGGATGATAAGTGGTCACAAGAGATGCATTAACGTATGTTAAGGCCAGCAGTAAACATTAATGTGTCTCAGCAGATCACTTGTGATCGTATCATGTAAGCCCCTTTCACAATGAGATTCCAGATAATACATGGGTAATGTGTCCCGGCGACTGTTCCCGGATCGTTAGATTTAGGTTCATTCGCACTGCAAGTGATTTCCCAGAATCTGTGCGTGCGTTCATACACAACCTGCAAAGGTGTAGTAATGACACGTGACATCAGGTTGTGATGTGTAATGCACAAGTCGAAAACGCTAAGTACGTTAACTTTCACTTAAACTGCCGAACAAGATCAGCTTCCACGCGGATGATGAGGAGCTAACGGATCTCTGCTTTGTTACAGTCTGCACTTTTTGTTTTTGTTGCAAACATTGATCCGCCTTCATAACACCTGGTAAAAGAGTCGCACGATAACGTGGGTCATCACTACGATATACCCTTTACGGCATTTGTTCTGTTTTTTTTTCAAACAGAGCTCGTTCCGGGACTGAACCAGGTAATGTTTTTTAGGTCCCCAACCCGGGATCAATCCCAGAATCAATCCTGGCATGGGTTTGCGTTCATATTGAAGGCACTCCGGCAGTTTTTTTTGGGGACCAACATGCAGTGTGAAAGGGGCTACAGAAACCGGGGCTAAGAAACCACTTTGCAATCGTTTTGTGAAATCTATTGTAACACAAATTGTGTCTTATCTTTTATAATCTATTCATTATCAGAATATTTGATAGAAGGGAAAGGTGCATTGTGTAGGTTACTAGGTAATTGTAGAGGCATATTTTGTTGTTGTTGTTGTTGTACAATGAAACGTTCTCTGGAAGTTACAAGCCATTGTTTGAATATCTGAGTGTGGCTTTGTCACTCATTCTCCTCCTTTTTTCCATGATGCATCACCATAAAAGCAAAAAAATCTTCAGATCTCCTCTCTGAGTGTCGAGACGGCATTTCAGCTATTTAAAATGATGGATCCCATCACTGGAAACATTCTGGGCATGTTTTATGACTGCAGACCGTGTGTTTTTAAAGACACTTGTTGGGCCTGTAACATCACACCTGGTTAGGAGGAGAATGTTTTTAATGTTAACAGTTGGTTGTCAAACCTGCCTTTAGGTGAAATAGACTGTCATTAAAGTAAAATAATTACGGTGCAAAGGAGAGTTCATGCAGTGGGGGTGATCACATTTGTAGCTTCGTATGCTAATCTAGATTCTTTTGCACTGTGCACGGCCAAATGTATTTATCATCAAAGATTAATAAGAATGAAACATAAGTGAAACACTGTCAAGTGTAGTTCCATGAGTTCATTATTCTATAAAGCTGAGATGATTTAATCCAATTATGCGTCTAAAGGTGTACATGCAATAAAAGAATCGACGTTTTATAAGTTGTCCACCTTTTAATTTTGTATGCATCACTTCGATTTGTGCCAGATTTACAGTAAATTGGATGCATGGATGCAATTTGTACGGAAACATGGTTGTAAATAAGTTGCATGAAGTTGCATGAAGTTCATCCTAAACGTCAGTGGAGCACCAAAAGCAGTCCAAAAGCGTTTTTGGATGCCTGCTGTGTTGTTTGTTTGTTTAGTGTGATGGGCAATTGAGTTTATGGTGTGTTTATGCTCCTGCGGAAGGGCCGGGAGTTGGTTTTTGTTGGGATGGGTTTTTGTAGGGCGTAGACACTTTGCCCTTCCTGTCCAAAACCCTAGTTTGCAATCTCTATCTGTTTCACATCATTCTGTCTCTGTCACTGCACCAGAATCAACTGTATTTCACTTGATAATTCAGACTTGATGTACTGATTTTAAAGTGCTGTTCGTGGGTTAGGTCAGTATTCATTCATTGTTTTACTCCCGGCCCCTAAAGTTTAATGACATAGATTGAACTGCCCCCAAATCATCATAAAATGGCGCTTAAACAATAAGAACAATAACTATAAAGCTAACTTGAACAACTCTATTAGTATTTATACCAAGAGATGATAACATTCTGGTCATCATAAGCACATGCTGCAGTTTTGTCGCCAACACTTTAAAGCAAGATTGGTTCTGATTGGCTCTCAATGTTTTTATCATTCATCAGATGGGGAAAAAAATATGTTCTGAAAGTGATTCCAATGAAATTGTTCTATTTTAATAGAGTTAGAATGCTTATAGAAACTATCATAGTTATCGTCCTGTGTGTATAGGTACATTAACACTACATTTATTTCCATGACTTTAATCACTTTAAGCCTTTTTCTCCATCATTAGTCACAGTCTGTTCACTGGCTGTCTGATGCGTTTGGCAAACTAAACTTTGATATTTAAGCAATGCATATAAATGCAAATTGAGTTTACAGAATTGATACAATTACCACTTTTAAGGAGGAACCAATAGTACTTCGCAAAGCTTTCCAGGTTAATGAAATCAAAATTTTAAAAGATACTTACTTAGTAGCAACTAAACACTTAATTGAAACTGAAGCACCATTATTTGAATTCTTGTTTCCCCAAACTTGTCTGTCGTTAAGGTCTTGTCTATTTTAGATTAACTTTGCCCTTAAACTGTAGGCAACTACAAAACAAACTGTGGTTTGCTTTTTACAAGTCTCTCAGATGGTCAGTTCCTGTCTGAGTAAGTGGTTTATGCCAGATAGTAGCCGTGTATATGAGGAGCTTTAGCCGTGTGTTTGTCTTGATGTCATCTGTCTGCCGGTGTTTTGGGAGCAGTATCTGGGCTGTCCTCTCAAAAATATACAGCTTTGCAAATATTTTGCTTTGGAGCAGAATGAATAGAGATGTGCTGATTTGATTGTTCCTGCCAATAACAATGGATTGTGTGTGTAAGCGCCAACATTTCCACTGTGTGAATAATCCTGTAGACCTGTGCATGGCTTTATTGTTCTTTAGTTATATAGTTATACAGTGAAAATCTTTGCATGGTTATTTTAGTATTGTACCTTTATATCAAGTACTTGTTTTTTTTTATAAAAAAAAAAATTAAAATTAAAATTAAAGATGATGGATTTGGGGAGACCGGGGACAAAGGAAACAAATATAAATATAATTATATGAAAATATCTAAAAATTAATTTACAAATAAATGAAAGGAAATCTAAAAATGTAAAAGTAAGAATGTAAATATAAAATAAATAAGCAAGAAAACAGAAGTAAAAATATAAATGAATGTGAGAATGTTTTGTAAATATAAGAACAAAAAAGTCAAATATACAAATAAATGTAAATAAAAGAAGAGATACAAATATAAATGTACAAATAAACAAGAAATAAAAGTATACATAAATATGAACATTTATTAAATATAAAAAATACATGTAAATATCAAAACAAGAAATAAACATGGAAAATAAATAAGAAATACAAATATATTATATAAATATAAAAAAGAAATGAATACAAGTAGAAAAATAAATGAACATGGAAAAATAAGCCTTATTTAACATAAACATTTTTAATCTATTAAATAAAAAAATGAATGCTAATAAATATAAAAAGTGGCTAAATTATAATAAATGTCAATTAATTATCTTTTCAGTTGAAAATATGCTTTAATAAAGTTTTTTTTTCATATTTTGCATATTCCTTTGTTTTGTCGTTTTAAATGGGTCATTAAAACTGCCCTCATTCTCACAACCTAGATCAAATCTTGGATGGTCAAATCATTCCACTCATTTTCTCCAGTCTCCTCACTCTTGCTGTTCTAGTTACCCTAGTTACAATCACCCCCGGTCTCTTCTGTGACATATAATACAGCAGACATTTTTCAGTCTGACTGTAGTACATTTATAATGTTGGGTGGCAAGGTGAGGCTCCATTTTTATTTGTAGTCAAGATGGTTACATCTAAATCAACACAAAGCAATCAAGATATTGACACCCAAGATAACGCCGGCTTTAACCTTTTGACTGGCCTGTTTGAAAGCCCCATCCTGACTATTGTCATGCTTGTTTTGGCTCTGTGTGCCACATTCAGCCCAGTAGCCTTTTGTGAGCAAATGCAGATGACACCTCATGGAAGGAGGCGTAACGTGTGAAGGGAGGAAGAGAAGTTATCGAGGGACCATTGTGTGAAGATTATCTTATCTCAGGTGAATAATATTTACTCGCCCTTCCCCTCATCCTTTCAGCATGCAGCTTCAGATCTCTATGAATAATGACGGGCTTGAAGCATTATCCGAGGCCTGTTTGTGCAGCACTGCTTGGCCAGCTGCCTTTTCAGAGCTGGCCTGATTTGGTTTTTAGGGTTATCAGTATCTGGGTGGACAAATGGGCTGAGAAGAGAGAGCATTGTGGGTAATTGAATCAGCTCTGCTTAGTGTCTGCTCTCCAGATCAAATATTTAGGCTATTTCTGGTTACGCCGATGTAAGATGTTTCACAAGCGGATGATACCTATGCTTCTATTTTAAAAAAATCCTGTCAGAGGTTGACATTTTGCACACTCTCTTTAAAGGCCTGTTCACATCACAGGGCATGAAAATAGGACACAAAATACCTTTGTTTGTGTGTTTTATTTTTTGTAATCTTCAGTGTGAACTCTTGCTTTAAAGTGAGAGTATTTTATGTTTTTATGCAGTGTGATTTACATTGTATTCAGTGTATACACTTTGCTGTTTTGCTATATATACCATTATTGTGTTTCTTAATATTTTAAATGAGCTTTTAGTTTTCATTGTAAATTTTATCTGCTTTTGTTATTATTATTATTATTATTTCTAAATTCCATTTTAGAGTTAGTAATTGTAGTAGTTTAATACATATTTTAAATGTTGCCTTATTTCGACTTAGTTTTTTTTTTTTTTTTTTTTTAGTTAGTTAAAATAACAACACTGGATATGTTGCATGAATACATCTAAAATAAATTTCTAAAATGTAGGCATTTGTGTTACCAAATCCTGGTTGATATTGTACCATCATCATTTTTTTTTTTTTTTTTTGATACAAATTTCAGTAGGGTTTGTATATAATTAGTTTGTTACAAATTACATGCATTTGCTATAGTAATAACAGTATTTATGAATAATTACAAGTAAATAAATCAGGTTAAATTCTGCTGTATAGCAGCAGCTCTAACAAACTAACACCAAACCAAAATCCAATCCTAACCTTGCATGCGCTTTAAGTAATGTTGCTCAGTACTTAATTGTAGAATTACAGTATAACTGACAGCTCAAACATGTAACTATTGGTTTGTTTACCTGTCTTGTGTCCCCTTTTGTTTAAAGATCTGTGGTAATGTAACTGCATGAGTCTCTGTCTGTGCGGCCCTGGGGTCATGAGGACCTCTATCAAGGTCATTGGCTCCTAACTGACCCTGACAGTCGGATCTGTCCCAGCTGGATACACATACCTCATCTCATCACATCACTTTTTCAAGTTGCCGGCTTTTCAAAGCATAAGGAATTAAAGCAAAAAGGCATCTTTTTGTGCTTTTATGCTTCATCTGCAGTCTTTTTATTAGCTGATTTGAAGTTTCTGGTATGAAGCAGAATGCATGTGATCAATAATTTATGGTTAAGATTTATAATAAAAGAAGACTGCTCACGTGTCTCTGGGCGCCTCTGCTCAGGCAGGCAAAGAAAAACTCCCACAGATCATTCACTGTCGGAGTGCTAGGATGCACTCAGCACTTTTGTTTGATTCACACAGAGATGCTTGTTCGCAAAGAGTGGGCTTTCTGTTCATCCACTGCAAAGACCAAAGACAACTTGAAGTGCATGTGACACGCCAGTGTGCTTCGTCCTTAAACAGCATGTTTCACTTTCTTAATGTTGTCATTAAATGAGACAAATACTTATGCATAGTTCACTTTTAAAGATGTGTAAATGTGTGTAATTTCTGCACAAGTAAAGACAACCTGACCCCGAAATAGATTGAATGTTATGTTTTATGTTATGTGATGTGATGTTAATTAGAAATATATTATCTGTATATCCACGACTCAACGTTGGACAAAAATATTATATGTTATATTATACCTACATATAATTAATATTATATTATATTATATTATATTATATTATATACAACCCTACACAAGCCCTATGTAGATTAATATGATATATGATATTGTTGTATACTCAACCTACATTGGCCAAAAAATATTATATTGTACTATATTATATTCCTCTTTATTTTTTATTTGAATGAGGGGAAAAAGTTGATGCAGTATTCAGACTTTCAAAGTCAGGATTTGTGGATCGCTCTGAGATGCTTGTTGAAACCGAAGCCACCCCAAGTGCATTATGCGTGTGTCTGATGTGTGTGTGTTTTTCTGTGAGATTTACTAAACCTCCTACACTCACAACACTGGGTCAAAGGTTAGTACGTGTAGGGTCGCAGGGATGTAGAAAAGGAGGAGTGTATAGTGGGAGACAGGGAGGTGTGTTAAGTCTGTACAGAGGAAGTCCAACTGCTCCCTATGTACTGTGTTACGATCACAGACAGATTGGTAGAAGGGTATTTGGAAAGTCACTCACCCCTTCAGAGGCCTGTTGTTTCCCACGCTGCCTTCCCATGCTCTCCGTTCTTACTTCATATTTACACGTCTATAAATAAACTATAAATAGAGATCATTGTTATCCGAAGGTTGTTAGACGTCCCCCAACACCTATGTGCCTACAGAACATGGGAGCTTTTGGAAACCTACTTTATTCAAGTACACAAATTGTGTATGAATACTTCAACAATGAATGTTATATGTCAATAATTCAATACATTTAATGTAATAATACCAAAAATGGAGCCAGTGCTTCCCAAATTGATGTGAAACCGGTAAACCTAAAGAACAACGCCATTGATCAAACAGATGAAACTCTATTAATGTGCGTCAAACTAATAAATACAGATGACCGTACAACTGAAATATAGCATTACATTGCATACAAAAGATCATAGAGGTGAACGAACTAACCACAGGAGGAAACACATCAAATCTTGCTTAGCATTTGTCTCATGCTCTTAGTTGTAGTGGGTGAAAAACATTAGCTGACTTTATAAAACAACAACTTTAAGCAGAAGCTAAGCAGTTGCATCGGCAGTGGTCCGAACCAATGCACAAGTGGTGAGTGGTAACATGCTATAGCTAGCACCCTTTACCTGCGCTTATGAGTTTGGACTATTAGATGCATGTTTATTTAGGTAGTTAGTTGGTTATATACACTACTGGGAGCTTTTTTTTTTAAGTGATGATAAAGATTTTATATTGTTACAAAAAATCTTATTTTTTTCTGTTTCAAGTGAATGCCTTTTTGTATTTTTATTTCTTTTCATCATAGAATCCTGAAAAAAATCAACCATGTTTCCAAAAAAATATGAAGCAGCACAAATAATAATAATAATGATAAATGTGTCATCAAATCAACATATAAGAATGATTTCTGAAGGATCATGTGACACTGAAGACTGGAGGAATGCTGCTGAAAATTCAGCTTTGTCATCACAGGAATAAATAATATATTAAAATAAATTCAACTAGAATACAGCTATTTTAAATTGTAATAACATTTTACAATATTACAGTTTTTACTGTATTTTTGATCAAGTAAATGCAGCCTTGTATGCAAGATTTTGCATAAGACATCAAAACATTTTACTGACCCCAAACTTTTGAACAGTAGGGCATGTTATTATTATTATTTTTATGATTATTATGATAAATCTGTACTGTGTTTTTTGTTTAGACCTTTTATAATTTACATGATTTAGATTGAAATAATTTTTTGTTCTCTCCTTTAATTGTATTTCTAGCTTCTGTACCAGTCTACAAACCTGGCAACAGCAGATACATATATATTTTTTAAATTTTATGGTTTTTGAATTATGAAATGCTTCATATATCAGTGTTAAATGGCTAAATGTAATAGCAAGGCATCAAAACTTGATTAATGCACAGCAGAAATGGTACTAATATTGACATTTGTCACCAATATACCGTGCTTTCCTGAGCATCATTTTGGATGCTGTGCAAAGGCTTGCTTTGTTTTCAGGTGGGCTCGTCATCCCTTGCTCAGAGCATCCATGAAATGAATGGGTGTGTGCTGTGGAGCGCCGCAGTGCTTCATCTCTCATTGGCTAAGCCTCATCCGTGCTCTCTCTAGCCTTCAGGGAGGGTGCTGGCTGCATGTGTTCAGTCAGTCTCTAACAGAAGACACAATAGAAGATGTTCATTAGCTTTTATTTAACCAGGGATTTCTGATATTCAGTGGTTCTGAGACATGGTATGTAATTTGCACTGTGTAATTAAGCTTTAATGCAAACGAGAGTGATAATAATATTCTAGTCATTAAAGTTGTGCATAATTGATAATCATTGTGGATAATTTAGGTTTTTAATTTAATCGTTAAATGTAATTTACATTGACCATGCAGATATATTTTGATTAGTGAACAGTACAGTTTGGGATCAACAACTTGGTTAATGCTCAGAGGAAAATGCATTTATGCTGACAGGAAACGCTAACATCTGTTTGTGTGCAAAGGGGTGTTGCTATAGAGACACAGGCAGGTAAGGACTTTACGAGGAAGTGCAGAGACAAAGCTTGTAGAAGAGGATTCAGCCAGAAAGAGGTCATGAGTTGGTTGGGCACTTCAGTGAAATTCGCTCTAGTTGTTGTTCTTTTCAAAAATTACAGCAGATCGGTGACAGGAAGAACTTGTTGCCTGCCAAGCATTTGGCCCATTTCTCACACTTAGTGTTACTTTACAAATTCGGAAATAATGCCACAGGACTCTCAGGTGCGGGTAAGCATTTTATCTTTTCAAAGTGAGGTTTGTTTAAGAGTGTCAAACCTTGTAGTGGTGTTTTGAGTCTGAGGTTTGGACTTGTTTGTCTTTGTGTAAATGTGTTCATGCTTAATTTGATGTTGATTGTGGTTGTCCCTGATGATCTGGTTAGTTCAGCGAGTAGAGGTTAAGTTTAGAATCGTGTGAAATTATGCCACGAGCCATCAATAGGGTCACGGCTTACCATGTTCCTGTCTCTGCCATTTATACAGTCATGGCTGATTCGAGAGGAAGTAGCTGTATAGATTATCTCCTCTGCAGAGCAGTAGTGTTTGATGAGATGATATTGCAGACTAAGTATCATTGGCAGCTGTTCACAATCTGTGACTATGTACTTGTGTATTCTTCGGATTATATATAGGACCATTAACAAGTCTTAAGTGTCAGTTTTCAAAAATGAGGTTTTGATATATTTACAGTAGGAAATGTACAAAATATCTTCATGGAACGTGATCTTAACTTAATATCCTAATGATTTTTGGCATAAAAGAAAAAATGAATCATTTTGACCCATATTTTTTTTTCTTTTTTGGCTATTGCTAAAAATATTCCCCAACGACTTAAGACTTAAAATAAGGTTTTAGGCAGGTTTATTAAAATTCATCCTAAAAGGATATTACTCATGACATCATAAGTATTTCACTAAGTAGTAAAACTCTCCACTAAGTTCTTTCATCAGTCTCTGCATATCTTATTAATGATTGAGACTCCTGCAGCCTGACCACAAGAAACCTGACTCTTACCTCATCCGAATGCCAAAAACACTACTGCAGTTCAGCTCAGGGAAAAATGACACTGCAGATTCTGCTGGCACTCTGGCCAGACGCATTGATGAGACATCCTGGACCAGCCTGTGTTCTGCCCGAACTGCCAATTTCTTCTGTCTGTATTGATCTTGCACCCAGCCCTATAATTAACTTCTTGGCTTTGCATTGTGGTTTTGCTTAGAGTCTAGATGTCATCTCCAGTTAACTATGAAATTTAATTTTGATCTTGTTTGTTCTCAATTATAGATTACCTCCTGTTTGGCAACTGAAGTGACGGCCATCAAGACTGGACTGAGTCGGGTTGAACAGAATCTGGTTGAACCTTTTAGGACTCGTTAAAAGGAAAACCCCTTTTAGTGAAACCACACGACCAGATAAAAAAAGAATTGTAGAACTGGGTTTGGGAGTTGTGCAAACGAAGATGCCCATCTTAAAGCAGCTGGTGACAGGGTCTCAGACCAAACGGCGCACTCGTATGGACCTCACTACTGAGATGATCAGCGCTCCCTTGGGGGACTTCCGTCACACCATGCATGTAGGGCGCAGCGGGGAAGCTTTCGGAGACACCTCTTTCCTCAGCACACGATCTGGAGAGCCATCCCGAGAAGGACACACCTATCCTCGCTCTCCGAAACCGGGACTGCTGTCTCGTACTTTCCGGGGCAGCAAGCGCTCTCAGTCCGTCACCAGAGTAGACCAGCAAGGCAACACCCTCCTTCCTTCCAGTGGGTCACCTACCTTTGTGAAGAATGCCATGTCCTTGCCCTTTCTGAACAACGAAGAAGGACAGGAGGGAGACGAGAGGGTGCTCAGGAGCTTGACCTCCAGCCCCTCCAATGGGGCCTCTGCTGACGCATTGGACCTGGAGCTCCATGAGAAGCACTTTGGAGTGTTGACAGACCTGCGACCTTCCCCAACTTACAGGGGGGGAGGATTGAAGAAAGCTGAATCTGTGATGTCATTCCATCTTGACCTTGGGCCCTCAATGCTGGGGGAAATCCTGGGGGTCATGCAGAAGGAAGACGATGACCAGGGATTTGAAGAAGGCAAGAGCAGTGAGGGACGTGCATCTCCTCTTCCCTGCAACCAGGGAGGAGTGGATATGGATGAGGAAGCGAGGGAGGTTGTTGTCAAAGAAGAGGAACCAGAGGGGTTAGTTGCACTTGGCGAGGGTTCCGTGAGGGCTCCAAGCTCTGTTGACTTGGACATCCAGAGTGAAGGCACCAGCACCCCAGAACCACACCAAAAACACCTGCATCACCTCGACAGCTGCTCAGTTTCCAGCTCAGGTTCAGCCGTAGTAGAGGAGAAACCAACCAGTGAGCCTTATGAGGAAAATATTGGAGTTACCGACAATACCTGCAACCCAGACAATGAACCAGCCTTCTCCTCCTTCATGGAAGATGAGGATGATGAGATCCGAGTATGAAACCCTACAATCAGTAAACCTTTCTGGGGAAGGAGAGATAAATATCTCAGACTAGAATTTGACATTGTGTAAAGAAGAGAAATGCAAAGACGGTGTGTAGATGTAAGCACGTCAAAGCTGGACAGATGCCTCAGGTTCCTGTGTCCCTGTAGAGATAAGTTGGGGAGACTGCTTTAGCTCAGACACCAAAGCCATCTGTCACACTACTGACCCATGCTAAGATGAGCAGCTGGATGTGTTCAGTCCGAAAAGGACCTTCCACAAATTCCACTGATTGCTCTGCTAAAGAAAAGACATGCATAGGGGATACATACGTCACAGAACTGGTAAACTACACTTGCGCAAGCAGATGCTATTTTTAAGCCATTCTCCCAAAGTCCCATGCAGGGTCCCCAGAGTTGTAAACAAGAAATATCAGGAATTTTAAAATAAATTTAAAGGTCATTGATTTTTTTTCATGTTATTCTAAGTATTCGTTCGTGATGTGTTCTCTATAAAATTGTTTTAAAAATCCTTATCTGGTAATCATATGGAACTGGAATGGTCATGTAAATTCACTGATCAAAATATGGGGGGACCCTGCCCATGACTTGGTGCCTAAAGATAATAGTTCTTTTGATTTAGAGCACTAGCGTATTAAAATAAATCGTTTGATTTGTTCAGTGGCCCTCTGCATAAAGGTACTATATATTTTCTAAGTTTTAATCAGCACTCTTCTATTGTCATTAAAGTAACATCGTGTTGGGAGAGAGCTCTTACGAGATGATCCAAAGTGCTAAGATCTGTTTTATCATATACATTCTTGGGGTTGCATTATAAAAGATTCTCTAGATTACATATAATTCAGTCATGTATCCGGTAAACTTGCCATTTTAAAAACAACTGTGGTTAAGAAGCTCCAAAAATGTCCTTGTGCAACAGATAACACACCACGCAGGTCTGAGCTCGAATGGCAATGATTTGAAGGCTGTGGATGTTTGAGAACCTCTTCAGAGACTGATCATAGTCCACTTTTGGGAAGACTGGCAACAGGTGTCCCTCCATCAGATCTAATTTTTCAGTCTGTACATGTTTTGCATAGTAGTTGTTTGCTCAGTGTCTTGCATATCTCACCACTTCCTTCCTGCTGTTCATGGCGTGTGAGGGGAACTACTGCTGTTTATTGCTGGAGTTTTTGATCCGTTTGGTTGTCGCTGTCATTGAAACATTTACAACATTGGTTAAACAATATGTGTCAAGTAAGTCAGTTGTTAAATCATGTCTTTTCTTAAACATGTCAGTTGTATTAATTGTGATAACTCTGACATTAGCAAATTATGGCACTGTTGAGCAAAGACACTAACAGTCATCAGTTCCGTTTGATCTTTTGAATTGTGTACATATGTCTTCGTATGTAGCAGATGATCATGACTAAAATGAGGCCTTTATTACTGCAGATCGTCATGTGTGAATTAACTGCATAGTCTGCAGACTTGCTGTCTCTGAATTAAGGATCAGGCACTGTGAAGACAAGTCTTCGACTTCAAGCCTACAGTAACATGGGATTTATAGGGAAATCTCAGCTGCTTCATACTTGAGGTCATGCCAGCCTTAAGCAGAAAAGTGCCAAATCTAATCTAGTGTGTACTGCCTAGTAAGCCTGACTTAAGAATCATTTAACATAGTGAATGATTAAGGCTTTGCCTTAATCTGCTATGTATAATAGTATTCTTGCTAAGAATTTTTGTTTACAGTAATAAATGGTCCAAACGATCAATCTTAGATTTATTACTGTAGACAGCATTCTGTTTTATTTGCATATCCTTGTGTTAGCGGTCAATTTTAAATTTGGCAAGATAAAAACAAGTAAAAAGAGAGAAGTCTGTTGATATCTGAAACTGTGTGGCGGTGTGTGAGATAGATTTAAAGAAGTTTATCTTCGTGTTTTCCCACTTTGTGATAATAGTGCTGTTTGTCTCGCTTATCTTTGCAACAGTTTGTATGTTCATCATGTATATACATGCCTGCCAGCCTTTTCAAGGCTAGAACTGCTATATTTTTAAATAAAAGAAAAAGTTGTCCACAAAAGTGTCTTTTTCTCCATTTTAGAAATTTTCTTTTATTGGTAAGATTGGGCTATTTCATGGTGTACTGTGTAAGTGGGTTAAGTTTGAAGTTCTCAAGGAGAAAATGCCTAGGCTAATTTGCTGGTCTTAGCTGGTATAAGCTGGAAGTAGTCTCTGACCTGCTAAAGAAGAGGCTGAACCCCCACTAAAACCAGCCTGCTGACGAGCTTAGACATGGCTGGAAGACCACCTAAAACCACCCAGCTAGTTTAGGCTGGTTTTAGCTGGGTGGGGGGGGGGGTTCTGCAGGGTCCGTGGGATCGTCAATAAACAACCTTTTTGATTTGGGTTTATTTTGCTGTGTCGGTTATAGGAGCAAGCTAGCTTGGGAAGACCTTCACTACATAGAAGAGTAGACTACAGATCCATTGACTAATTCAGGGCTCTCAAGTGTCACGCATTGAGCGTGACAGTCACTCATTTCGGTCTTTTGTCACGCACTCCCGCCACACATTGTATTTCTCACGCAGAAAAAACTATTTATAATATATTGTTAATAAAAGTTATCTGGTCGCGCCGCTCTCACTATGGAAACCGGCAGGAATCAAGTGCGTCTCCCCTGGAGTTCTTGATCGAGTCTGCAACTTATCAGCCAATCAAAAAAGAAGAAATAGGCTACACAAAAGCCAATCAGAAAATAGCACTATTGTATCTGGGTAAGATTTAACGCAACAACCAATGAAAAAAAAAGCATCCTGGAATTGTTCACCATCTTCCTCGTTCAACCACAGAGGAAACCACTGAGCACAAAGTAAGTAATGATCTCCTGTTACAACAAATTCTCAACTTGTTTGACACAAACAATGACAACTTGACTGCTGTTAGAGAATGTTTCCCAGATAATTAGCATCAGTTTTTCATGAGTGTCTGTTACTTAGCCAACAGGACTCACTGCACCAACTGCCAGGTAATGCTTTGAAGTCACATAGGGAGATAAACCTGTATGCTTATTAACAACACCTTTTCTATGGATTGAGTGGTCTTTCTGATGATGGAATATACAAAAGGTTGTCACTCTTGCCTGTCTTCAAAACTTGAGAGCCCTGCTAATTCAATAGCGCTTGGGCGCCGCGTTGCATTCTGGGACGAGGCGGCCATGTTGATGGCCATGTGAATGTAAACACACAGCAAGTTTAACAAGAAGAAGCAGAGTTGTGAGAAAGAAATAATATGTTAAAATCACTAATGGTTGTGGGATTTACAGTGATACACTAAATAGAGATGCCAGGGACCGGTATGTGGACAAAATAGGCACTATTAACGGTTTGGATCCATATGAAATTCCCAACAAAGAGTGGAGCACCGACGACGACTTGCTGCCGCACTTTTGTATTACAGAAATCTTCGGCTACCTTGTTTGTTTTGTGTGCGCCTACAGAACAGTTCCGAAGCTACAAGTCATTGGAGTCTCATGTGCGGTTCACAAATGGATGGATAGGAGCTGCAGATCATAAAGTCGGCAAACAGTATACAGTAATCTGGACAATGGTAAACTGTGCTCCAGCTGCTAGCTTTGTAACCGTTAGTGCTAACAACCATTCACACATGTACTTTAACTATGTGTTTCAAAAGGTTAGTTAGTAGCTGTCAACCCTCCCATTTTTTATGGGGTTCTCACGTATTTGAGCTCTTTCCCCGCTGTCTTCCCATTTTAGCATTTCCTGTAAAATATCCCAGTACCCCTTCCATCGGACCTGACAAGTCTATGTACTGTTGTCCTGTTGCTACCCCCTTGCCCTTCCAGCATAACAGATGTTTTTCAAAGCCTCGTTTTGATTACTTGAAAGCAACCTTAGCTTGATGTTGGTCTTTTTAAGATAACGTGGTTGTTGTGAGAGCACGATTTCACGCCAATCTGTAAGCAAAGTCACGTTTGACCAAGCTTCACAACTCGCTTATTTAATGGAGCAGTTCTGTAGTACGAAATTTTGCTGCCAGCAGAGGGATAGCAGCAGAAATATGAATGTAAAAAATTTCCCATATTTTGGTTGAGTAACCAGCGTAATTTCCCTTTTTTTTCAGTGTTCAATGTTGACTTAAGGTACAGTATATAATTAATATTCAGATGTTATGGTCTCCGTGGTGCGCCTCCAAGCAGGAAAGCGGTGGAAAGTTAATCTATTTTCTTTTTTGTCCCATGGCGATTATGTGTTGCGCTAATATATCCCACAATACAGCTACGGTTGGTTTACCATGGTTGAAATAGATTTTTAATTAATCAAATTAAGACACATGGCTGAGAGGGAGTACATCTAAGCAATGCACAGTAGTCCAGTAGCAGTAAAGGAGGCCATAAACATGGCGGCCACGCCAAGTAATGATGTCACGACGCCCAAGCCCCACCTACAGGTTACCCGAGGCTGAGGGAAACGTTACATGCTGCTAAATAAGACTTGATTGACCGAGCATATGCAGATCTTTTAATCGGACCACTGCAACAACAGATCTACATGAAAGTTTCATGTGAGTAAAGAGAATCCACACTCACTCATTTAACTGATATCAGCGATCACATTAAGCTCTTTCGCATATTGTAGCTGCTTGTAGCCTACAGGTGAAACTCAAAAGCCCCTTATTCCCAGCTCAAATTTACAAGTGATTGATTTGAGTGTTAAAAGCAAAGTGGTTTGATTGATCTGCCTGCTGCCCTACAAAGTTTGTGAGGTGTTAATGTTCCTTCGCTTCAGATAAAACAGAATTTAATAAATCTTGTCTTGACAAAAAATCCATCATTTCATAAACACACTTCTTCTTTGAATCGTGTGGTGAATACATCCTGCCACCTAGCGGTCATCCGTATGCACAGCGTCGCTATATGACACTCAACAGGGAACAGGATCAAAGCTTTTTTTTTTTTTTTGCAGAGTACTTTAGTGTTGTGATTTGTTTGTTTTTGGCACTGCCATGTAAATGCAATAATATATTTAAACAAAACAAACTAATTGAAATATAAACATAAAATCACAATATAAAATAATAAATTATACAGGTCTTAACTAGAAAGTGTTTAAATAATGTTTTTCATAATTGTTGTTGCACAAACCATGAACGATTGTTGCACACGCAAGTATGTATATCATTGCTCTTTTGTTCATTTTGGTTGCTTCCATTCACTTCATTTGTAAGTCGCTTTGGATAAAAGTGTCTGCTTAATGACTTATTGTAATATATATCAGCCATTCTTGTGTTGTTCTTGCTTAAACATCATAGCTCGTCCAGGCTGAGAGTAGTTTCCTGCTGTTCTCCTACATAACCAGATGATGTCGCTGTTTGTAAAAATATTTGAAGCATTATCAACGTGAGCTGCCAGAACTGCGTCCTCTGCTGAATCTCAGGACAGGAGTCAGTCTATGGTTGCTACCCGTCCTTTAAATTACGGAATCGTCCCGTATTTAAAGGTAAAATGATGCATGATGCAGCGATTTGTCCCCTATTTTACAAAGGCCAACCCATAGTTAAATCAACCAATAGGTATTGTGCACTGTTTATAATACTAATCACAATTATAATGAAAAAAATTTCATAAGAGAAGTTCATTTTTTGCGTGATTGTATTTTCGTGTCTTTTTTCCATTAAACCTGCATGGTTTAAAACATCTAGAGCTCATGTCCACGCTTTGAACACGAGGCTCTCACAAGATGTAGGGCTGAATGGGAGTTCAATGGATCTGTCCAGTAACTAATGATGAACGCGCAGTTTGCAGAGAAGCTTGAACATGAGGGATGTCCCTTATTTTGCCTTGCTGAAGGTGGCAACCCTCCTTCCAATAGGACACCAGCATGAAGAAATCTGGAAGCCATTAAGCAACCTGCTAGAGCTGAGATTTGAAAGAGGACGGGATTAGGAAAAAGGGGGATGGGGTAAAACTAGGAGTGGAACAGAATGCACGATTAACTTCTTTTTCTCCCTTGACTTCAGTGTCTCTAGACAGACACACGTACACAATTCAGCCGCCTTTGGATTCCTGTCCAATTGTATTCCCCCCACCCTCCACCCTGTGTCTCAAAGTGTGGCACATGCAGGGGGTTTCCTTTGTCTTTGCAATCTAGTTTGACTCTGGATTCATTTCTGGAACGCTAGAAAGCGAACAGGAGGGAAACCCGTCCATGAGCTGCAGCTGTGATCATGAGCATTGAAGGGAAACATCACAGACACTTAGTTTGAAAGCCTGAGTTGACAGTAACCAGACAGCCTGTCATCTCCAGCAAATAATGACCGTTTACATGGCGCAACACATGTCTGAGGCTTCCCCGCAGACACAATCAAACAGTTGGGACAAAAACATGCTGATTAAAAGTGCTGTGTGTGATTTTTCAATTTGAGATACTTTTCAACTATCCCAACTTAAATGTAAAGAAACGATTGTACAGTAAGTGCAACATTTGTAAGTTGATTTCCAAACAAAGTGTAAACGTGTGGTTTTGTAGTGCAGTTATTGTTCTGTTTAAACCCCAAGACTGCAACATTGCCTCATTTGAGTTAAACGGGACTATCTTTTAATCTGGGAAAGATTTAGATTATACCTATAAAACAGAAAGTTAACATTAAAAAATAGGGCTGTCACAACACTAAAAGTTTTGGGTGGGTAAATAAATCTTTCATCTGTTTGCATGTCTTCTGTGCTTAACCAAGGTTACATTTATTCAATCGAAAATACAGTAAAAACAGCAATATTGTGAAATGTTATTTAAATTTGAAATAACTATTCTATTGTAATATATTTTATAAAGTAAATTATTTCTGTAATTTTCCACATCGTTACTCCAGTCTTCAGTGTCACACAATCCTTCAGGATTCTTTGAAGAATAAAAAAAAAAAGGTTGATATCAAGTGCTGCAGAAACAGTTTTGTTCTTGTGCTTCATGTGTTTGCAGATGTAACCGCTGTGAGCAAAGGGCTTTGAATTTTACAGCCCTTCGGAAAGTGTTGAAAAAAAATGATAAAACCCAAATGGAAAGAATACTCGACTGCACTAGTGGTGCTTGAAACTCATTTAACAGTAGAACTGCTTTTTCCATCAAGCATTTTCCAAAAGTATTTTTTTAGCTGCAGTGCAAGCCGCTCTTCAGTACATGGCGATATACAACTCCAACTTGTGGTCTGAGAAGGATTGGAAAATGTAAACATACGGCAGTTTGGCAGTGACCTCTGACCCTGGGCCCATGGGACCACACACATGGATGAAGAACAGTTTGCTTGAGATGTATGTTTGATGTGCTTGTAAAGGGAATGGAAAAACAGCATGGATTAGAGCGAAAAGGACAAGGCTTTCTCATGTCCCCACTTGTAACCGTGTTTTATGTCTACAATTTGTACGTATGATTGTGGTTGAGATTCTTTTTTTATGTTCGCATTGTAATTCTTTCTCTCTTTCCTCCAGAGTATCTGTCTGTTGCAATAAGCGGTTTCCTGTATAAATCACAGCCCACTGGAGTAGGCTCAAATACTCACTCCTAAATCGAGATGCATTTGCCACTTTAGTGGGACTGTAAACTTCAACTGTAAAATGAAAGGCTTTTTAATGTACTTTAATAGCAGCTTTGCAGACAAAACATGATCTAGTAAACTAGCATATTCCATCTACTCTACGCTCACTTTGGGGCATTCACACAGAGTATGTTTTTGGGTTTAAAAACATGAGATGCTGATAAAATTGATGCGTATTTACGGATTACAGCATTCACAGTGGGAGCAGGCCATGCAGAGTCTCTTCTCGTTCACCAAAAAGGAGCAACAGCGTTGCACATTCATATGGACAGGTGAGTTTTTAGCTTTATTGTCAGTTCAAAACAATACAAAAATCAGAAAACAAGACGTAGTTGTGTATCTAAGGGATTAAAACATATTAAGTCAATGAAATAAGCTGAGGGCAAAGACTTCCCACACAATCTTTGTTGCCAATGGATTCTTAAGTGGTTAACTGTATGTTCAGGATATCAATAACTAGTTTGCATCGGAATATCAAAATCTAGAAAGAACGGTACACAGATTTTTTTGTGGGAAATTGGTTGTGATTGGTCAAATTGCAGTTGTCCAGATTTAGTTAGGCTTTCTCATGTAGCTATATTTTGTTCAAATGTTTAGACAGCCATTGTATTAGCTGTGACATTTGTTGTATTTTGTTGCAAACATGTTCAGATGTCAGTTCCCATACAGAGCAGCAGGTTTTGGGGCTGTACACTGATGCATACTTGAGTTTGGAAAATAACTTTCATGTTAACCTGAATGAAATTAAAATATGACATCAGTCTCCTCAGTCAAATGTTTCCAGGCTTTCCACATGTGTATGGCATTTTGGATATTGATATTTGTCTCCCTCCACAGATATTGCTGACAGGCCTCTTTAAATGCTTCCCCTTTGCCTTTTATTCACTATGTGCTAAATGCATTGAGCTATGTGTTAGAATACACATCAACACCCAAAGTATGTGCATGGGTCTCTTCTCAGTCTCTCTTACTCCATCGTTTTCACCCTTTCTCTCACTCATTAATTTATTACTATTTTCTGTGGTGTACTTTATGATTTGTGGAATCTCCCCCATGAAACTGAGCAAGTTCCCACCAATAAAAAGACAACACCCAATGCATGCATGCTTTTCTGTTTGTAAAAAGCCATATAATGCAGGCCTTGTTCGGCACTGGGGTTGTGGTATGTAGTCCAATATAGAGAAAGCATGCAGGGTGATGATGGGGTCAGATCTGGCCAGGAAGTTGGAGATCACAGGGGGTCACTTGCTTTTGGCATGTATTATACACTAACCCCTGCAGACTTCCACCTCCTTTTCAACCCCACTCCAGCACCATCTGTTTTATTTCCCATAGGGTGTGAATGCAGTTCTTTTTGAAAAGCATGCATACATTGCCTCAAACATGATTAAACATTCTTCTCAACAGATTTGAGACTTTTCGCGATTTCCATCTCTCGACTGGTGGGGAATTTAAAATGACCTTTTTGGCAGGTTACACTGTTACACCAGTAGGTGGCAACAAGTGACTCATTGAATCATTCAGTCAAAAGATTTTTTCAAACACACTGATTAATTCAAGAACTAACTTCCTGCATCTAGATATGCCAACTTACTATGTAATATATGAATATATTAGGATGTCCAAATGCTATGCCTGAAACAGTAAGCAGAAAGTTCCTGGATGATCTACTACATCCACCAAGATCATGACATGTGCATCTGATGGACACTTTTCTATCCCATAAGGCCACAGTAGGGGAGCTGTGAATGGCAGTGAAGCGAAATTCATGTTGAAAACATCAACATTGTGTTGCTTGATGTTTCATGCTGCTTTGGAATTGTTTGGAAGTTGTCTCATCTTGGAGAACAGTGTAACACAAATACATGAATGTTAACTCCTTGTGTACCGTTGTATAAAATCAATATCACACTCACAACTGTGCATGAGGCTGCAGGTATTTGGAACAACAGCTATGTTTCCAGTAATACTGCTGAAGTATATACTGTATACTTATTGATTGATTGATTGATTTTGTTTATTTATTCATTGCCGTTTCAGTCAATGAGAAGATTTAAAATGTTGGATAATATTACTTCTGCTTCATTTTTTTTTCATGTTGAACACACAACATTGTGGTATTTTTCTTTTCACATTCTTTCTTATTTTATGTTATATATCATCCAGGTATTTCATGCATATGCACTGATTGCATTTTATGTAGCATGCAAAACAACATACACACGTTTACAGTAGCATCTGCTATTTAAAGAAATGTTCTGTCTACTTGATATCAAAAGAAGTTGTTTTTATATTTCAGACTGTTACTTGCAAGAGGCCCTGAAGCAGGCAGGGATGAATCCGCTGAGCTTTCCTTCAATGGCTTTAAAAGGCACATAGTGTCCACTCTGTGCATAAGCATGCTGATCTTACAGTGGTTCATTGCTATCAGCCCTGGCTCAGAGCGAAACACTGACTTTTCCATTACATTACACTATTTCCTGTTTTGACTTGATCTTCTTCACGTCCACTCTCCAAGATTGCAAAGAATGAGATGGATTGTCTTTAAGAATCCTTATTTTATCAGTCCAAGTCCCTCCTGCAAAACAATTTGGCATCCTCTCGGTCTGTCCTGTCCCATAGGCTGATGTCTTCCATCTCTGGGCTGGCTGAGGGAGGAGGGAAAATACAGGCATATTTGACATTTCCCTGAGCACTTCATACCAGCTCATTTCAGCACTGCACCAAGGCATCTGTAAATCACAACTGGGACAACGTATTGCCAAATGGGCAAAGGTTTGTGAGTGCACTTGTACAAAGGGGACAGGAAAAATGCACTGAATGTACTGGGATATTCAGAAATCATACATTTGAGCAGTATCAAAATGTCCTCAGTTTAGTGGATTCTGTCAAGCCGTGGCAATCTTCAGATGTTATCGTGTATTAATGCAGGGAATATTATCACATGTATGAAAGCAAAACACAGAAGTGGTTTTAACCACCTTTTATACTGAAGTATTTTTGAGACCTTAACCTAACCCCAACTCCTAAACATAGTAATGGATTTAGTTACCAAACACTTTTAAAAATAAAGCTTATTTAGATTGTTAAAATGTTCTTTAAACAAAAAAAGACACTAAGAAACAAATGGTTCTTTTAAGAACTGTTCACTGAAAGATTCTTTGGGCAACCCATGATGGTTCTTCTATGGCAAGGATGCAAAACCCTTACTTTTAAGAGTGTTTAAAATTAAATGATAAAATGAAATGAATTACCCTGAAGGCATTTTTGATTATGAACTATCCTTTTAGGGTTGAACAACTTTGGCAAAAACTTGAAAAATGTGAGTATTTGCATTTAAGTATATTCTTTACACTCAAACCACTTAAAGTAACCATAAAGCGAATAGAGTTTAAAAAAAAAAAGAGTTATTAGTCTGTATCTCAGTCCTGACATTGTGCAGTCCTCCCTGAAATATATATTTCAAGTTTACTGAAGTATTGTTGCTCATTTCACATACAAAGATGTTAGCCGATCATAAAAATTGACTTTAATTGTCTTAAAGGAGAAGCAGTTTAACAAAAAGGGTTGGCACAAGGTTGAAAAGTGTGAAATTAAATGGCTATGACATTGTTTTAGCAAAAACATTTTTAGGTGGTTTGATGGCTGAAAATAATACAGAAAAACTTTTGTAGCAGAATACAGCCCCTTTAATATTTGCTGGTATGTGTATATACTCATATGCCTCAGTGATGAAGGTCTTTCTCTGCCTGTCTGAAATACAAACATTTTGTGAACTCTTGACTCCTGACTTGCTCTCAAGTGATTTAATTCATAAACCTATTCATCTGCGTACAACTTAATTTAGTCAAACCTCCATGAAGGCATGCAATCATAAAACATTCCTCTCTTTTTAGGATAAATACAATGTAGAGAGTTAAAACAGGCATATTTATTTTCACTTGGGGAGGCTGTTCCTGGGTTACATGACACGCAGAATTCCTCCCCAAGCAGTTCACCTTCTTTTGACCTTGAAAAAAAATGTGGCGATGTTGAAACACCTGAATTTCACTCATCCTCCGTCATACAGAATCGCAAGAGAGAAAAGATTAATTAGATCAGCATGTGGGTGTTAAACCCTAAAGTTGAGTAAAGCCAGTGGGACTTGGATGAAACTGATTGTGGTGTGTGCAAATGTGTCTTTGGCTCTCATACCTCTGTCTGTGTTTGTGTGTGTGTTTTGCACAGATCTGTGTGTATGGACAAAAATAAAGGTCCCAAAAGGGGGGTTTTCATAGCGGTTCCTCAAAATCTTTAATGATCAAAGACGATTCCATGGATGTTATAGGTTCCTGATGGAATCACAGATGCCAATAAAGAACCTTTATTGTTAAAATTGTACATACCCGATTCCAAAAAAGTTGACACTCAACAAATTGTGAGTAAAAAAAGGAATGGAATAATTTACAAATCTCATGAACTTGTATTTTATTCACAATAGAATATAGATAACATATTAAATGTTGAAAGTGAGACATTCTGAAATGTCATGCCAAATATTGACTCATTTTGGATTTCATGAGAGCTACATATTCCAAAAAAGTTGTGACAGGTAGCAATGATAGGCAGAAAAGTTAAATGTACATATAAGGAACAGCTGGAGGACCAATTTGCAACTTATAATGTCAATTGGCAACATGATTGTGTATAAAAAGAGCCTCTCAAAGTGGCAGTGTCTCTCAGAAGTCAAGATGGGCAGAGGATCACCAATTCCCTCAATGCTGCGGCGAAAAATAGTGGAGCAAACTCCAGAAATGAGTTTCTCAGAGAAAAAATTGCAAAGAGTTCGAAGTTATCATCATCTACAGTGCATAATATAATCCAAAGATTCAGAGAATCTGGAACAATCTCTGTGCGTAAGGGTCAATGCTGGAAAACCTTACTGGATGCCTGTGATCTTCGGGCCCTTAGGCGGGGCATACACTTTGCGATTTCCTTTCGATTTTGAGCCGAATTCTGACTCGTGCGACTCTTTTTCGGGTCGGGCTGATTTTCAGCATTTTCATGTGTCTTTTGTCGTGCAGTGTACAAGGGGAAATGAGAGGCGATTAACCTCTCCCGACCAGCAATCGGATGGTCGGATGGATTTCTGACATGTCCGAAATTTTGGGCGCCTCTTGTGAGGTATCGCACTATTGAAGCAGGGCCACGAACCGATTTTACGCGATTCCCTCACTGCGCATGCGCGAAACCATAAACGAAACCATGGTGACATGGCGTGTAGTGTGGACTGAAGTGATGGAGGGAAAACTTGTGGAGTTATGGTAGAGAAAAATAAAAATAAAAGAGGGAAGAAAACGCCTGCTTACCTCCAGTTCGCGTTGCAAAATGGATAAACGATATAGGCCACGTCTTCCGAGCCACCGGCGTGTCTAGATACGCAGACACCTTTTTTTCTTTTTTGGATGTTTCAGCACACATAGTTGCATATATCACCAAAGCAGTGCGTTTATTCCGGGAAAGCATGTTTATTCTGAAACAGCCACAAACATCCGGGTTCTGATTGATTCTACGTGTTGATTCGGTTGATTCCCCACGTATAGTGTGAGCAGTCAAATCGCAACTGGACGATCGGACCGTACAGTGAGCGCATGAAAAATGTGAGTTTTGGCTTTACATCGCATGCGATCTACTCGTACAGAGTTGGTACCTTGCTGAAATCGCACATAAATCGCACAGTGTATGTCCGCCTTTAGATGGCACTGCATCACATACAGGACCGCTACTGTAATGGAAATCACAACATGGGCTCAAGAATACTTCCAGAAAACATTGTCGGTGAACACAATCCACCGTGCCATTCGCTACTGTCGGCTAAAACTCTATAGGTCAAAAAAGAAGCCATATCTAAACATGATCCAGAAGCGCAGGAATTTTCTCTGGGCCAAGGCTCATTTAAAATGGACTGTGGCAAAGTGAAAAACTGTTCTGTGGTCAAACGAATCAAAATTTGAAGTTCTTTTTGGAAAACTGGGACGCCATATCATCTGGACTGAAAGGGCAAGGACAACCCAACTTGTTATCAGTGCTCAGTTCAGAAGACTGCATCTCTGATGGTATTGGGTTGCATGAGTGCGTGTGGCATGGGCAACTTACAAATCTGGAAAGAGACCATCAATGCTGAAAGGTATCTTCAAGTTCTAGAACAACATATGCTCCCATCCAGACGTCGTCTCTTTCAGGGAAGACCTTGCATTTTCCAAAATGCACATTCAAAGGAGACTATTTGGAGATACTGATAACAAAGCTCATATAACTCACACTAACATTTAAAAGTTTAGGGTTGGTTTTTTATATACAGTAAGTTTCTTTTGAACACTAATGATGCATGTAGAATAGTAAATACAGCAAAACAAATGTTGTGAAATATTATTTCAATTTTAAACAGATATATGTGACTATGATTTAAAATGTAATTTATTGCTGTGATTCAAAGCTGAATTTTCAGCATCATTACTGCAGTCTTCAGTGTCACATGATTCTTCAGAAGTCATTCCAAAATGCTGATATGCTGTGAAACATTTATTAGTATTATGAGTGTTGAAAGCTGCTTGATTAAAGAAAGAAAGAAAGAAAGAAAACCTGAGATTAACTTATTTTAGATTTCTTTGATGAATATAAAGTTTAAAAGAACAGCATTTAACAAAAATATTTAGTAACATTGTAAATGTCACTTTTGATCAATTTAATGCATCTGAATACAATTTTTCATTTCTAAAAAAAAATATTAGTGAATGCACAGATGAACATGAAAGTTATCTTCTGTTTAAAGAGTGTAGCTCATGTCTGAAATACACTGTCGTCATAACAATGTTAATGCAATACATTTTTCAAAATGTATAAATTATATAAATAAGTTTCTTATATAATAAATATGAATATTTTTTCGAACTGTTTGGTCAGCTGCAGTTACATGATATTGTCATTTTGCATATTTTATTGTAAGATTATTTATTTTTGTATTATATGTATTTTTTTGTATTATTATTGTAAAAAGTTTCATTTTTATTATTTCCCAGTTCAGTCAGAGTAAATTGGACTAAAATGAATGAATATTGCATGACAAAATATTGACAATGTAAAGGCATTTTAAGAACAAAACAAATATAAAGCTGAAATACGGCAATGTTTACAATGCTACTTAAGTTTTCATTTAATGTTTAATCAAGAAAAATGTTTGGCAATTTTTCCCAAATAAATTCTGTTACCGTGTGTGATAATGGCAGCAGCTGGGATCGTCTGTCTCCACATATTGCCCAGAGAGAAAACACTGTTACTTATCTGCTCATAAATTCATGTGTGGGGCTCATGTGTTCATTCATCTTGGCTAAATATTTTGGGAACGGTGCAGTGAAACTGGCCTACATGTCACCTTAATCACTTATTTTTTGTTCTGTATATCCATGTGCACTTTTTTGTGTTTTTCTTTGGTGTGTGCAGTTTGGCAGGGCTGCATGTGTGATTATAAATCTGCATGTTGTCATTAAGCTCAGTAAATTCACATAAAGACTTGAGCTCAAAAGGTTTCAGCCAGGCACACTAGAATGAGAACCCAGGTTGTTTTGAAAGGTTACGTTTATAATGGATGAATTCAAACAAACACAGGCTCTGGTTCCAGTTGCACCGCTGTTTCCCACCCCCAACCGAACAAAAGAGGAAGAAAAGGGTTAACTTTTGATTCCCCTTCTGCAATCCACAGAACTCGCTAGATACATGCTCAAATGCTCCCAAGCAGCACGTTGCTTTTTGTTTCATTCAGTCTGAAAGGGGAAGGGAGTACGCCCTCTTTCTCTTCAGGTCTATTGACTGTTTTCAATCATCATATTTTGTTTCCATATTTCTCAAAAGTCTTTCTAAAGTGTCAATTTAGCCAATTTTTGTTAATCCAGTCACAGTCTAGCCAGAATAAAAGTGTGCAGTTCAAACAGGAAATAAAAAATGTGCTCTTCTTTCATTGTCAGTGTTCTCCTAATGTTGAGCAGTGTGTTTGAATCCATACGTTCATGAGAGTTTTGTGGAAGCTGACTGGCAAGGGGCCTACCTGGAATTCAAATCAACCCTATTTCAACATGGCTGTGTACCAAAAGTGTGTGTGTGTAGTCAACCCCTAGGTTTGTGATGCTCAGGAACAGCACGAAAAGCACGCTCTGTTTTTTCCCCTTTTCTTTGAATGCTGCGATCTGATAACTTTGTTTAAATATTTCTGTAAGTTTCAAGAAACAGGCTTTTAGGGGAACTGTCCTTGCATGTTTGTTGGTTAACAGCTGGATTAAAAGCTTAAGTGAATTTCCTGTTCATTCTCAAGATCTGGATCATCTCGTTGTTCACAAACAATGACATGTTCCACCTCATTTGGTAAAAAGAGGAGGGACTCCACTTGCACAGTAAGATTAATGAGGCATAACGGTAAAGTCATGGTGAAATGGACGTAACATCACATCTTATTCAACATATCAACATAACATATTTTCTTTGGTATGACGCATCTGAGTAAAATGGATTATCGGAAAAGGAAAAATAAGAATGTAAGGTTCCAGTGTCCCAGTCTTTGCAATTTTTCATGAAAATGACATAATATCTTCATTCAGACTCGACAGGATAACAATTGCTCAGTATTCTGCTGTGCTGGAGAGAGTCAGGACTTGATTCAATTCATCGGTTGTTAATATGATGGAGGCGGGTCTGATTGTGAGCCTGCAGTTGATTGTAAGAATGGGGCGGATAGACTAAGTGGAGCGATAGACTTGAAGTCCGGCGTTATACTACAGTTTTCAACTCCTGTGTCAGAAATCATTATTATGTATTTAGTTATTATTTTGAGTATCTTTGAATACTCTCGTGTCCAAGCAGTTTTTTTTTTTTTTTTGTGTTAGGTAAGGCATGACAATGCTGGCCATTATATTACTTCAAAGAATACATTCTCTGTAATAATAAAACTCTAAAATAATGGCAACCATCTGGTGACCCGGTGTGTGGAAATACAACTGGGTAAACTGACAGTGGGAGGATTTCACAAACCAAAACAGAGACCGACATTGTGGCCCAGAATGCATATCTTCAAAGGAGAATAACTTACTGTAGCATTGTTTTCAGATAAACAAGTATGGTAACTTAGCATGTTTCTGAAATATTTGCAAGCATATTATGGTGCATATTTTAGTAAAGCCAAAAACGTACACACTGCACCTTTAATGCTTTGTGTCTGAAAACAAGAACAGCCTACATTTAGTGTGTAATATAATGTCTGCAACCTTGTATCTAGTCTTATTGCTGACCCTGTAAGTAAACAGAGTCAGTTCTCCTACGGTGGGCGTCAGGAATCAGAGTCAGCTCTGAAAATCTCAGAATCAAACACCCTTACCAACTAAATTCACTATTTAGTCCTGTCACTGTGCAAGCACACAGCGTGCTTTAATATGCGACTGTAAAAAGGCCCCAAAAATAGCCTTTGTTAAAATGTCTGTGCATATTGAAGACAGTGGTGTTCTGTACATCTGTGTTCTGCTGAGATATTTGATAGATTCAGTCAATGAGGCTTCCCTGAGTGTCATACACAAACAATGTTTTTTTTTGTTTTTTTTTTAATAAAAAATAATGAAGTAAAATGATACGCTTTATTCATCCCTCTCATTCTGTTCTAAGAGCAAGAAGTGATTGGCATCAATGCTTGTACCATATAAAGCCAACACCCTGGGATGAGGGAACGACATGCTGAGCTCTCCACATTTGGGGACAGTTCTGTCAAAGGTATGCAGGAAATGCTTCCCACAGGGGTCTCCCAAGATGACCTCTGCTGACCCACCCCATCCCTCATGAAGCCCAGAGTAATTTTAGTGCTAACAGCTGTCGTTGCTCCCATTAATGGCAGTTAATACGTGGGATTTCATTTTTTAGATGACTCTGGCTGCGTGTAATACTACAGAATCCTGCAGGGATTTTTTGTTATTTTTTATTTTTTGTACATGCACATTTTTATAGGCCAAAACTCAGAAATGAGTTAGCATTTTAGCGCTTTCAGTTCCGTTGTCTTGAAGTCAATGTTTTTATGGATGGGTTTTTGGTTCTATGGTTCACACAAGCTCAAGATAATTTCATGTTTAATATACAACATAAAATGCATCAGTAATACCACCTAGTGATTTTTTTTTTAACTTGGAAAAAAAACTGTTGCTGACCATGCAGTTCTCTATATGATGGAAGCATATTAAATATAATTGCAAAATATAATTGTAATCTCTTTTGAACCATCTCCCTCAGATGATTTGAAAAAAAAAAAATCCGAAAGACATCAAGTAAGAGATGCAATGTTTATAGTACTGACAGACCAGCAGGAATGTGTTATCGGGGCTCGGGAGGGAACAATTGCTGTAATTCAAGTGGACTTCAGCTCAGAGTTGGTCTCAGTGGACATTGTTCAGCCAGCACTTCACCGAGCACTTCAATGAGTCTGGGCAAATCCAATTCCTTTCAAACCATTCATTGGTGCACCTCCTCGGGCCGCTATCAGAGTGAGTGTGAGACCCTGACGCGGTGATAGGGATGTGTGTGCTGAAGACGTGGTCTTAAACAGGAAGCCAGGGCTAATGATTCACAGATGGTTGGGGTGGCTGGAGCACCGAGGCCTGGGCTCCGTCATGGTGCATGTTTGTGATTGAAGTGGCTTTCAATGCAATATCATAATCACAATTAATCTCATGATTTCTGACCAGGCAGAAATAAAGCATAATCATGTAAATATTATTACATCAAACATAATTCATTTCTTGGTTTGTTAACTTTGAAAGTCCCAAAAAAGCACATTGTAAACATGTTGTTGACCACCCAGAATCTCTTTACAGACACAGTTTGAAAGCTCTTTTTTTTTTTTCTAGAAAACTGCAACAAGACATAATACAGTGATTGACTGAACTTCTGCATCACACTTGGCTGAGAGTCCATATCTATCCCAAGTCAGTGAAAAGTGGCTTTTGCATACTAGCCATGGCATATGAACACTGGCTTGGAAAGTGTCCCAGTGTAGGCTGACTCATAGCCCCTCTGGCCTGATATCTGATCACAGCTGAGCGAAACGCAAACATCCAACACAGATCTCAAAGCTACTCATGTAGACAGATCTGGTCTGAGAGAATGAGTAAAGTAAAAACAGCAATCATAATTACAGCCCTCCCGCTACAGACAAAGCCTTATCTTTCATTACGCCACAATACAGCTGTGAACATTTGTCCAAGACAGAAGAGGCCTCAAGAGACATGTTACACAAGAACTGGTGGTAGGCCAACAAAGCTGCTCATATTTCTATCTTGTTGCATGGGAAATTAAAGGGAAAAGGGAATACCGTTGACAGAATTCAAAGAGACAGCCAACGTTTTCAACAAACCTGTACCGTGATTTGTTGATTTAACCCATTTCAGCACTGAGACATATGTGAATTACTGCTCGTCTCCTCCCCCAAGTGCTTTTCAATGTTAGCCTCATCTGTTCAGGATGTCCTCCCTCACTGAACTGGTGACATAATACTCATTTCAGCCCACACCCATGAAGATTTTCTTTCTTTCGCTCTGATATGAGTCGATGACTTCCATTCGCTCTATTTTTCGCTGGTTTCCCTCCAGCATGATAGTGGCTCCTCCCTCTCTCCAGACACGTGTGAAATTCCCAAGGTCGTTCCACATCCAAAAATAATAATGAAATGTCCCTGATAACTGTCACGCTTTCCTTATGTGGTATGGCTTGCCGTGAGGTGTCATTCATACTGAACCAGCCTCTTCTCGAAACAGACTGTTACAAAGAAAACTTGCCAGCTTCTAATAACGGGAAAAGATTTTAGTCATTACATGTGTTTTGAGACATCAAGCTTTTGGTATGTGATAAAATGCAGTCACTGCAAAACATATTTGAGATAGGACTTGGAACAAACAAACAAAATACACACTCAGTTATTATGAAGAATATGAAAAGTACTGTGTTGTCATATCACTTTTTCCACAGATTGATATTGGGTATAAAGGGTTAATGAGGAGGAGCCCTTGTGAAAAAGTGCAATTTGGCATACTTTTAAAAAGAGTACTTGTTGCGGAAATAATATGCTTTAAATAAATACACTTAAGTGTGAACTCCATGTAAAGTATTCAAACACTTAAGTGCATGTTCAATTAAAATGTATTATTGTTTCAATTTAGATTAAATGCAGTTAGTCAAACTTTAGATTTTTTAAGTAAAATGCATCTTACACAATTACTTCTATTGTCTTTTAAATATGCTAAATCTACTGACAAGAATTGGTTGTAAACTTAAAGCTGCGGTAGGCAACTTTTGACGCTCTAGCGGTTAATAAACAGAACTGCTTGCGTCTTGCGGAAGAAGATTGTAGCCGGAACTACTTCTCTCTGTTAATGTCTATGAAGAATCACAAAGGTACTGGGTTACTCCGCCGCGGTACCCCCGAAGCAATCTAAAATAGTCTGAATATAAACACTTATTATAGGTGCACTCTAGTGATTCAGGACAAGCCGAAAACACGGTTTGGAAAATGGATTCATGGTGTACTCACTTATTATATAAATTTTTCTACATTTTGAACACAAACAAAGTTACGGACCGCAGCTCTGATTGGCTGTTTTTTACCGGGAGCGATGGAGTTTCTGCAAATGGCAATAGGACACTGGGAGGAGCCAGAGGAGCTTGATTTTTTTCACAGATTATCTGTCTCATATTCTACTGTCAGGACATAATGACAGTTTTAATAAATATGTAAACAATATATTTTTACAAAAGTTACCTACTGCAGCTTTAAATATGCTTTAATATTATTTTCTGTGTCATGTGTTTAAATATGTTTGTAATTATATATTTGTAATGATGAAGTTGCAAGTCCGTACATTTAAGATATAAACTTATAATATTGAATAACACACTGCAGTTAAATTTCAAAATCAATACTTTATCAAATAATTGTACTTCTTTAACGCATTACAAAATATTATTTGAACATAATGATTGAAAATGCACCTTAAAGTAAATCTTTTTATGCGTACTAAAGTGTAAAAACGGTCATGAAAGTTTCTTGGTTGGTGCGAAAGAGATTTTCAAACTGTGGTACAGTTTTGATTCAATATGAACACATTCTGTCCTAAATCACAGAAGTTAAAACTCAAATGACAATGTGAAACCTCTAATGGGTCAGAATCAAACTGCAGTTAAAACAACCTCATTATGCATTAATGTGGAAGACAAAGTTATAACCACGTCTAGCCTTAAAATACAGCTCATGACACTGGGACGATCCATTCTGCTGGTTTAGTGGACAATAAACTAAATGAAGCCAGACCAAGAGCTCTCTGACTCAACATGTTGATTGAAACCATCTCTGTCTCAATCATGACTCACTTTGGCATCTTTGACTGCTTCGGCACAAGGAAATGTTTAAGTCAGAATATTGAATTTTCCTATTGTAAATAGATGTTTTCTTAATAAGATGGAGTCATATGGCCTGTGGCTCTTTCTGTCAAGCTATATTATAAACAACCACATTACATTTCTGGCATCATTCATTGTGCACATGTGAGCCATAATTAACCTTCACGGGGAGGAAACCCCATTTATTTAACAGTGAGATTAAAAAGGCTGAGATTACATTAATCATTTGGGCTACAAAACCTGATAAAAAAGATTTTAGGACTTTTAAATTACCATCACAGCTTGCTTTTAAATTCATGACAAAGCATTTAGTCATTGGTTTCGGTATTTTCCCTCAAATCATAATCAAGTTTACATCACATGTTGGATAACAAATTTATGAAAATATGATTGACGATCACTCCCTACTGATCCAAGTGAGGTCATATGAAGTTCTTATGACTTATTATTCCAGGGTTTCCCAAACGTATTTGTCAAACCCCTTTGACCTAAAATGTTAAGTGAATATTTCAATAATTTAACAATGCATTCTTGTATTCATGGCTCTGATATTTGTTCATGGTCACATGACATACGCATCTTTATTTGTCATTTAATAGGTTTTTATATTTCTAGAATCTGCTCAGTAATTCATATGTTAGTGGTAAATAAAAAAGTCTTGCTGAGCTCAAAGAATAAGGCGCTTAACTGGTCAACTGCCAGCACTATGTCAGACTGTGGCCAGCCAGTGAGTCAAGGCTGTATATTTATCACCCTCCCTACAACCTGCATCAAAAGGGAAGATTAGGGGAAATGTATTGCCCTGCTGCCACTAGCCCATTACTCTGACCCATAATCCATCCATCTCACAGAACAGCAGAGCTTCTGAGCCGACCCACAGCAAAACTGTCCGACACTCCAACCCTAATCAGAGGTATACAGACTGCACATACAAGACTTATATATATATATATATATTGGTTTGTATTTTATTGCACTTGTATTGTATTACACTACTGTAGAATGCTGGAGCCCCAGCCGAAGTATTTCAGTTTGCAAATTGTCACTGACATTGTACACATTATAAATAAACTTGAAACTTGAGAACTTGGGAAAAAAATATAACAGGGCTGGCCTGGCACAGGGAACGCCTCCCTCACTGTATTTACAAACACAGCTGCTGTCATGGGAGTCCTGATGAGGGCGTGAGCCGTGAGCCACGTGACAGAGAAGGGGACGCTTATAGCCACGCTGACTGCACCGAAACATGTTCAAGCATTCAGAGGGTCGAGCATTTGCAAGTGTATGAGTAACGAGGAGAAACGCGAAAGTCTTGCAAATGTTTTATTCAAAAATTTCAATAAAAGTTTCAATGTATTTGACTTCAAAGCGACTTTGTTCTGTTTACTTTGCGGTCCAGATGCAGATGTAAACAGACGCATGCCAACATTCTGGGCATACCATGGGGCCACTGGCAGGGGTCTGTGGGGCTCCACACACACTAGTCTACACACACACACACACATTGAGACGTGCTCTAGGCCCAACCGCAGTGTTCAAAATGAAGGACAAAGCTGACCTTGCTGTAAGTACGCATAACGCAAAACTTCTCTGTGACATATATATACAACTATCATGAATTTATTATGGCACAGCATTGTTAATGACGATTACTAAAGGGTTAACTTCTTAAATTCTACCAACATAAATTTAAGTTTAAAACCTTTCTGGAAAAAGTCCTAAGTTCTTGAATAAATGCTTTATTCCATATTTAAGCTATGAGTCTATCTAAGCGTTTAAAGTGAGAAGTTGTGAAGAATGGGAGGGAAATGAACGAGTGTGACGTCGTGACGCTCCAGGGCGGTGTTCTCACATTCCCGAAATGAAAAAAAAAAGACCCAAATACTGCTGTGGTACTACATCTGGAATACAGAGACTCGTGCTCTGAGAATCAATAGTGGGATCCCACAGTAAAGGCAACCAGCCCAGTGTTTTCTTCCTGCTTTCTTTCACTTTTCAAGGATTTTTTTTCTCTCTCCCTCACCTGTAAGTTGGAGAACAATGGAGGTTTTCTTCTTTTCGTTTGGTTCATTTATGGAATATTCACACGTCATTTCAGGAGATACTCGGCCACATTTGTTTACTATCATTTTCCTTCTGGAGGCGTCCTAACCTCACATCGTTTGCCTTTTCTCAGGAAGTTTGCTGTTTTATTCAACGTTTATCATCATCATCCTTTTTATTATAATTACGCTATTTAGCCTATTATGTTTTAATTTTTTATTATCAAGTTTATGTTAATTATATTATTAATATTAGTTTCCCATTGTTAGCCCTAATAATCGTATTTTGATTGGAGTCCTACATAAAGTTTTGATTTCAGTCATAATAAGTTTTGCACGTGAACTGCTTTGGAATCTTTCCCTCCTTTCTTTTTTGTCTGCTTCCGAAATCTGTCTCAGTTCGTACTCATTTGTCATTTTGATTATTACATTTTTGCAACTTTTACTTTCTTGGGGTAAACAGCTAAAATGTGACGAAAAAAAAGGCGGCACCTCGAGAAAAAAGAAAACGTGACGTGACTGCATGTGGGATGTGTTTTTCTGATAAATATAGCCATTTAAATGGCTTTTCAAACATTGCAGTGTGATAAGTGTCATTATTTACGTAATGTATCCACAATACCGATGGTATCGATTAATATGAAGGAAAAGGAAAAAAAAAAAGAAAATAGACAGAACTGAAGTTGGTGTTTTTGGTTGAGATACGTTGGACATCAGTGCCATCTGGTGGTCAGATGTGGAACTGCTTGGGAGCTGATAAAGCCCCCAGGTGTATGAACGAGGAGGCGATGTGATTACTTTCTCTTTCTTTCCTCTTAGACGAACCTCAAAATGCTGGCCATTCTGGTCGCAACGATAGTCTTGCATCTGACAGACCTTATCATTCTCTTCATTTCCACATGTGCTAATGTGAGTATCATCTTTGAGGTCCGTCTCGTTTGGTTTTTTTTGCATTAATGGGTCGTATTTTTGAGGTGGAATTGAATGAAGGATTGGTTTATGTGTTTATGCAATAATATGGATGTTTCTTATAAATAAATAAAAAAAACACACAGGCCTGGAGAACACATGGAGAATCAAGTTATGACCTCTGGTATGACTGCACACAAAGTAATGGAGGATATCGCTGCCTTTGGACTAGTGATGCTGGTGAGTTCAAACAGTCTTTAAAAACACTTTTAGATTTTAAAAGTGAGTCTAATGTTCCATAGTTATTTAAAAGTTCCAAATGGGCGATAATGCAACAACAGTAGACTACAGCAACTAAATGTGTTCTTATTTGAGAAAGAGAAACATATGTTTATACTATCCATGTAAGTGTTCGTTCTGATTGTGTTTCTCTACAATCTGTCAGACTGGCTTCAAGCAGTTCAAGCCCTCATGGTCCTAGCCACCATTTTCTGCCTGCTGTCCTTCATCATCTTCCTCTGCCAGCTCTTCACTCTTGTAAAGGGAGGTCGCTTCTTTTTCACAGCCGTCTTCCAGGTCCTTGCCAGTGAGTATTTCCTCTCCGGGTCTGTTAGATCCCATTTCACATGTCCCGATTGAAGAACCCCATCTACATGATTTATTCTTCCTCTTTCTAAAGGTCTGTTTGTGATGAGCGGGGCCATCATCTACACGGTGATGAGTCCAGAGTGGAAAAAAGAGAGTGATGTTTATGGATACGCCTTCGTCCTGGCCTGGCTGGCTTTCCCTCTCACGCTCATCAGTGGCATCATTTACATTGTCCTGAGGAAGAAAAAATGAGAGTTCAGCCCTCAGGGATTGTTGTAGAACTGAGAACACTACTCAGATGACAGACTCGTAACCTAATGGCCGTTCTCCTCCAAGTCTGAATATTTAGACCTAATGTGATCAAAGAAACTATAAGGTTCATGAAGATTGAATACAGCAAAGACACAGTGTGCATGACACAAAAAAAAGGTGTCTTTGGCTGGTGAGCCTATTTATATCACATTTATATGGCTTTTTTTTGTAAATTGTAATGCTATGAAGTGTCACTGAAGGCCCTGACTTTTTAAGAATTAGGAGGCGAGATGTAGGAAAAGTATGAATCTCTTTTTGTTTTGTATTGTGTGTTATAAACCTTTTCAAATACCTTTTTTTAAAATGTCATAATAAATAGTATTCGCAAAAGGAATTTGTTGACGTCGACTTGAAATGACTCTTTATGTCCAAATTCCAGGATAATAAAACAACATAAAAACTGTGTTGTTATGTGGTTGGAAAGTGTTGGAAACGGTGCTATGTATTTACCATTGCTGAATGTTATAGCTATAGATATACCTTATAGTCTCAAATGTTGTGTTAAATCTCACAAAAACATTGCATGATGCATATTTTACCTGTGATTATAACACTTTATGAGATGTCGTCTATCTGTATAATTTTTTGTTTTGTTTTGTTTTGTTTGTTTAAGAAAAAAATAAATATCTAATTTTTTTCCATGTCTCAATTTTCAGTACTTCAGCAAGACCAAATGTGCATCCCAAAATGCATACTTGTGCACTATTCACACTAAAATGCACTTTACGCAGATGAAATATGTATATATATATATATATATATATATATATATATATATATATGAAATGTTGGACTTTATTATGAATGACAAAATAACTTTATATAATTAATACACTATATGACTGAGTACATGGTGCATAAGAACATAGTGTATGAGTGCATAGAGTATAGTGTGTTATTTGGGACACGGCTCAAGACACAAATAGCATCAAGTTGCTGCATTATACAGTAATAGAGACTTTTCGAAGTGGTGGCTCCTTTGGTGTCCAGATGCAATGCAATGTGGACAAATCTAAAAAGTTCAGCAAACCCCTCCCGAAGAGGAGCTCAGAGACTGAGGTCAGGCTTTCAGTCAGAGGAGAAAAACAGATGTGACGTGATGAATTTTCATGCGCTACATGTGAGTCTGGAGCATCAGAAACCAAAACGTAAGTAAAAAGTAAAACAACACTCTTGTTTGAAATGTATAGGTCTAAACATCGCCAGAAAACATTCATCCAGCAGCCGTTGTTGAAATTTGTGATCTATTCCTAATATGGCAAATCCCACAAGCATTCTTTTTAATGTAAAAAAGAAAAGAAAAGGAAACAAGTACAGCTGCTAAATCAACAATCTAACAGGCAGAATTACTGTAAATACTGACATTAAAACCTTTTCATATAACTGGCTAAGGGGTATGTGTTTGAAGAGACCAAATTAATAGATGAGTGAAGAAATACATAAATAAAGCAAATAAAATAGTATGAATAGATAATAAAATAATTGATAATTAATCAATAATAATAATTATTATTATAATAGGAATAATAATAACGTAACCAATGAATAAGACGCACCACGCGCTTCACATTCCCGCTGTTTTAGAATTGACGACTAGATGGCGCCAGACACATGTTTGCTGTAAGAGATATGTAAATACTGTAGATAACGTCATCAGTTAAAGTGGATATCACCTAAAAGTCTAACACAGTGGAGAGATGTTAGCCCACGATTTGGTGTGGTTTTAAAATGCCTCAAAGTTGTCTGGTACTAATTTTCACCAACATTGCACGTCAAATCCTTTAATAATTATTATCATAAGTAGAATCAGTGGTAAGGTTTATTTTTATCATACTTTTTTTTTTTTTTTTTTTACAAAACTCTTCTTCTATGCCAAAAACCTTCCAGAAGTCATCACAACATTCACATCAACCCTCTGCTACAGACATACCTCACAGACACAGATGTGATTCTGATTCAACACTTTATTAGTATCCATTCAGTCTGTTTCTTAACACTAAACATGTACCATCAAAAGTGCTCAAACAAGGCAGAGCGTGCTGATAACATATTGGTAATGTTAAGAAAACTCTGGGGGCCCATGATGGTCTCACAGCTCCATTTCAAACGTGGTTAACCTTAGAGGTTATTTATCACCCATGTGGGTCATGAGCAGTATTAACAACCGGACATGGAGTCTTTCATCTGGGAATCAGTGCGGTGTATTTGAGGGGCTATCAATGAAGAGGACATCGGGAATGTTTGATAAAGCATACCACTGTTACTACGCAGTCCTGTGCACATTATGCAGATTTTGTGTATTCTTAGAGTACTTACAGCCACGAGATTAGGCAGTATATTTGCTTAGGCATATTGTCCTAGGAAGTTCTTATTTACGAGTTGGGAAGTTGTAACTATGATGTCGGATCACTTTGGTTGAAGCAGGTTGTACCTTTTCTTCATAAAGTTTAACAAGATTTTTCCCTGTTCTACAAATTGTTGAATTAAGAATGTGCATCTGATGTTTTTACTTTTAGTTTTTTTTTTTTTTTTTTTCAGTTTATTAAGGTGCTGTAACTTGAATCTTAATCTTAATAGTTCAATAGTATGGTATTTTGTACATGCAACTTAGATTTTTTTTTTTTTTTTTGTAAATGAAAAATAAATATATTTAAAAAATCCGAATCTAAAAGCTTAAAGAAAATTTCCCACCTATGATAACAACTTTAAGGTAACATTAATTTACGTTCAACACACAACTGGAACCCATTGTTAAATCGGAAAATTGTTCGCCTTTTTGCAAAACTCATATCAGGTGAATTCTTATTGAAATTACTGGATTCGCTAGCTAAATAATCACAAATTTGATCGCACTTTATGTCATTTTACATCTTTATGTATCCCATATTCAAAGTTGAAACACAAAGCTAGTTTTCTTTTTCTTTTTTTACCACAGTCATTCTTTCCTTTATGTTTAGGCATTTAGATATGTTAACTTAAAGCCACATGTTTCATCATGTGTTTAGCAAACATCTTGACATGGAGTTGAAGTAGAATGGGACTTCTGAAGGACCCAGTGTGTTCTTTCTTCTCTTCTTTGATCCACGGCAGCTGAAGCAAACCTGAAAAGAGCATCTCCGGTCAGCCGGGAACCCTCCCCTCACCGCCCCCTTTCAATATATTGCTTTTCATCCCAGGCGTCCATGTCCTGGAACAAAAGTAGTCCATTTAGATCTTAGTAAATGATATAGAAAATGGGAAAACCACATATATTCAGGCCTGATTTCATCATGCCCATGAATCTCAGATAAATCAAAGCCCAGCCCCTCCTGTGCTCTTTGTCTTGCTAATACACATTATGGTGCGGCTGGCTGGTCGCTTTGACTGACGGTCGAGTGTAGATGCACATCTCAGACGCCTTTGAACTCTGACCCACCACTGGAGTGAGTGGAGGAAACTCTGAACACCCAGAAATCTCTCTGGTCCACTTCCAGCCTCCTGGGAAATGAGACATGGACATCTGAATGCTGATGGAGAGAAAGATAATGGACAAAAAACATCTTGGAGTTTGTCTCCTCTTAAGACTCTAAGTTGCCAGCAAAGATTGGAATGCATTTCATGAAGAGCGTGGAGAAGAGGTGTTAAATAACCCATCTTGCAGACCCTCACTTTCTTTTCTTCTGGATGACCTCTTCGCATTCTGATTCAGTTCGTGATTTAGGCAGAGCTGAAAGAGGACAAAGCATTCCTCTGCAGTCAACTAAACAGTGAATGTTTCTTGCAGCCGTATTCTTTAGCTTTCTGACTTTCAAAAGCTCTGAGGAGCCACAGGCACGTCCTCGCAAGTAATGGAAACAAATGGCCAAATTAACTGGTGTTAAAACCAGCCCCAAAGAAATGTTTAGTTCTAATTCGGATTAAACCTAAAACAACGACTTTGCCAGCTCAACATTAGAGGGAGGACTTTTTGCAAGCTTGATAAACTACATCAATTATTTGAGCTCCAAACCACAGAGCTATTTTTATGCATAATGAGTCTGCCGTCAACACATTACATGACTAAGTTGGTGTGAAAAGGAAACGGTGGATAAATACTGGTGTTTTTCTCCACACCTGCATTCACACCTCACAGATTCTCATTTTGTCTCAGGTGGACTTTCTCAACTTCTGCTGACGTCTGTGCATCATCAAAACAAAACACTGGATGTCTCTGAATATGCTTACTTCCCTACTACATTATAAGCAATAAGCTGATGTGAAGTGAGTTGTTTGTCCGAATTCACAGTAGAAACACTAGGGGGAAAAGTATCCCGAGTTTACCCTGCTACTTCCAGCCAGACTTTGATACTTTTATCCCATTTGTCCATGCAGAAGAATTGTGAATGGCAGTGAAGCACTGATGCTGTACAGTCGATCACATGATAATAGCAAGAATACAAACCAGACAAATGCATACTATAAAGACCACACTTATTAAAGACTTTAAAGTAATAACTTAATCTATGTCTGCCTACTCAGACATTATGCCATTTTGGACGAAGTATAACACATTTAATGATTTTATATTAGGTTGTTTGGTACAATCATACAACCTAACTCTCTGTTTTGTACTTGCATGACTGCAGCAGAATGAAATGTATGTGGAGTTGTCTGTAATCCTGTGGTTGCGGATGGTGTAAGTGTATATTCTGTGCCTTAAGATCAAAATTAGTATGGATTTGTATGTCTCTCTTATTTTCTCTTCACATGCTCTAACTGAGAGTGGCAGCCTGCTCTTCAACTCCAGGCTTAGAAAACAAGCATTCATTAGGTTTACCACATTTTAGCTGCATTAAACATGTACTCATTTAGAATGCCACAAAAATGTATTTTCAACAGGCATATGCAACACTTTTGTTTGGCTTTTATTTGCAAGATACATTTCAGTCCATGTAAACTGTGAATTATCCATATTAACAAATATTTACTGTCATTGTGATTTGAGGTAGAACTAATTGAGTTTTCTTTTGCCTTTTCTTGCACTTGAATGGTTTAAAATTGCTTTAATGTTTCAAAATGTTATGACTTGCCTATGATCCGTTGAACCCCTATGAATCCATACCAGGTCCCAGAAAACATTTAACAGATCACTGGATATAAAAGGAGCAGGGAGTCTGATTACACACAAACAGGTTCAACAGAAAAGATTGTGGATCACTAATGAATCTAGCGATTCAAAAACTTTTTATAATGCATTTGTTTATTATTCATATACAGGTAGATATAAAAGAGTATTCCACCAAAGCCCAAGTGTTAAAAAAACTTTAGGCTAATACTTCCCCCGCTTCTCCATCCACACACAGATGTAAACAAGCCTCTTCTGCTTCCGCTGTAGTTCAACTAGTGGTTTGAATGTGTAACTGCAGAACAACGAGTTGTTCACCCATTTTACCTGACAGGTAGTGATGGGCAAAACAAAGCTTTTTGAAACTTAGAAACTTTGAAGAAAATTGTTTTGTTGAAATATCTTGCTGTTTCAAAGCACTCAAAACTTGCCTGCAGGTCAAAACTGTGTAAATGCAATGAAAACTCAAACATGCAAACATGCGTAAAAAAAACTTTTACAAACCAACTGCATATATTTTATTGAAAGTGTAATTAATCTAATAGCATTCAATATTAAGTATCTGTGTTACTTTATTAAATTCTAGAACTTATTTTTTTTTTGTTTTCTTAATGCAAATGTGTCATTAAAATGTCTGTAAATTTTATACAAACTCGAGTGCAGGTAAAACTAGGTCCAGGTACACACCAAAGTTTATAACTTGGGGTTAGGGGTTTGTTTAAATCTCTAACCTTCAGTATGAACAATAGTAACTGTTGGAATTGGGACCTACAATGGGGACTACAAGGGACTACAATGCCTCAATTTAATTGATTTGCCGTTTATGGCTATATGGGTCGTTGTGACCTCTCTGAGTTAGTTTAACCCTGTTGACCTCCTTACACTCTAAAAACTGCTGGGTTGAAAACAACCCAATTTGGGTTATTTTGACAACCCAGCGCTGGGTCAAAAAGGGACGAACCCAGCGCTGGGTTGTTTTAACCCAACCAGTTGGGTTATCATATTTAACCCAGCCTGCTGGGTTGCCTTTTTTATAGTTTAAAATGACTATATTGCAGGGTTTAAAAAAACAGAGCGGGTGTTTTTTTTATCAGTGTATTTCAGAAGGAAAACTACTGTATTTAGAAAATGTTCGATATCATTTCGAATGTGCTTGATAAGGCAGCGTTTGTGAGCTCAGTACCGCTCTGCAGCCGTTACCGGAGAAACCTACCTCTCCCGCTCTTAGCGCCTCCTGCTGGCAGAAAATAAACTCGCAGAGTGCAGCCATGTGGGGAAACAATGCATTTCTACGTTAAAATTAACCCAAATTGAACTAGGCATTAAACCTACAAATGTTGTTCATTTTAAATATCACTTTTACACACAAATAATAATTACCAAAAGGAAAATATTTATTAAAAACAAGAGAAAAGTCAAAAAGTAACATGTTAGAAGAAATGCAGAAAAGGATGGCATTAACAGCTACAGAGTTCATAAACAAAGCATTTAACATTTGATGAATATAACTTAAGATCAAATTGGACTTTGTTCAATTGTATATATTGTATAAAAATATACGAAAACACATACAATAAATTTACAATTAGTTAGGTTTTTTTCCAACTATTCTGGCATGACAGTACACAAATAAATCACAACATTAACTTTGATATTATAACATTTAACAGACGCATGTGTGTGTGTGTGTGTGTGTGTGAAAGAATGTGAGCAGGTGTATGAATGACAGTGTAAACTCTTCTACTAAACAACACAGAAAAAGCATTTAACTTTTTTTTTTTAAACAAATTATACACTTACAGTTTGTTTCATAGTCCATGAATACAGATCATGCATCACAGTCAATTTTCATGATCTCTTTAGCATAACTGATGTAGTCATGAAGAAACCCCATCAGCACAGCATGTGACATCTTCTACATCATCCAGGGCAGCGTCCTCCTTTAAAACCACCGCTGTTTAGGGGAAAGAAGATTCTCCTCTCTGACCAGGATTCATCCAGTCACCGCCTGCTCTTCATCAGTGGCCTAAGAGAAACACATTTGAAAAAATTAAACATTTAATTAAACTATCCATTTTCAGGTAGAGGTGTATTCACATCCGTAAGGATAGGTAAATAATCGGTTTTAAAGTTTCAACACTTTGTGCGGTTGTTTAATGTCTCAGTCTACCACAGCGCTCCAGAAGGCTATAATGGCAGCACTAGTGTGAGGACATGCAATACTGTTTGAATAAATATTGCGTTCAGAAAGCTTCTTTACTGAAACATTAAAACAGACATGACATTCACATACCTCACAATATTCACGTACATGGAGGGCTGCTCTTCAAACCGTTAGTTCACCAAATAATTAAAATGTTTATAATTTACTCTCCTCATGTTTTTCCTGACTCATACAAAATCTGCTCATTTTTTGGAAAACATATGAATATATTTAATATTCTCTTTTTGTGTCCTTCATTGCTGGTCTGGGAGACCAGTATTTTATTTTGAACATACATGTTTGCTATCATATAATTTAAGATGTATTCATATATAAATATGATATAATCAGAATTTACTTCTACAATAACTCTATATTTATGAAGCTTGAAAATACTGATTATCTAAACTATAAATGGATTAACAAATATTATGAGAAAACTAAAAATATATTAATTTATGTTGTAAAGACAGACAAAAGTCTTATAGGTTTGGAATGACTTGAGGGGAAGTAAATGATTTTTTGTGTGAACTTTACCTCTAAGAGCGAAGACCAAGAATAATGACTCTCCAAATCAGACACCTCCAAAGTTGGTTTGAGTTCTGCAATAAAAAACACAGACATCAATGGTTTTAATGAAATGAGCACGTAATCACACTGTTGTTGCATCAAAATGTGAAGTAAATTGGCAGGAGACAACAGAAAAATTTATTTTCTAAAAATAACTTGCATAAAATCTCAAAGGAATGATGCTCTCCCATGTCTCTTGCTTTTAACATCTACAAAAACAAAAAACAAACATTATTGTACTCTTAGTAAAACGCAACAACAACTGATAACATGAAATTATGAAGTTTACTTGCCTTAAACAATCTTTTCCTCTCTTCAGAAGAAGCTGAGAAAACCACCTCCTCACACAAGCAGACTTGTGTGTCTTTAACTCCAGTTAGTTTGAGTTCTGCAAAGAGGGACATCAATGGTTTCAATAAAATATTAACATATACATACATACATACATACATATATATATATATAAAATCACACTGTTTTTGCATCAAAATGTGAAGTTAACAGGCAGGACACAACAGAAACATTAATTTTCTAAAAAAAAAAAAAGTAATAATAATTTAACTCACATCAGTCTCAAAAGAATGAAGTTATCTTGTCTCTGGATTTCAACATCTAAAAAAAACACACACATTATTTTAGTCTTAGTAAAAATAAAGATAACTTGATGTTATTCTGAAGTTTACTCTCCTTAAACCGTCTGTCCCTCTCTTCAGAAGAACACCTCCTCCTCATCCTCACACAGGTCTGTGACTCCTCACACAAACAGTTTCTGTGTCTTTAACTCTCAGCGCGAGGACAATGAAGACAGGAGCTGGACAAGTCTGAAATATTACATGTAAAACATACTTTTAACAGTTACCACTTCAACAGCCTCAAAATAATTATGCTAGTCTTTACTACACAATGCCGTTTCCTTTAGGAGACAAACATACATTCAGTTTAACCGCGAAAAAAAAGACAAATTCACATGAGCGTAACCGTGACCATAACCGTCTGTTAACGCCTCAAAGAGAACAGATAATGTAAAATCTTATGTAAATATGACAAAATACATTCACAGACGTTATATTAAAAGTACATCCTCCGTTCAGTAACGTTACATGAGGCAGTTAAGACCTCCGTGTCCGAGGCGAAAACCGCGTCCGTTTTTTTTATATATAACGTATATAACGTTAAGCTCCTTTGTTTCCGCCTTTCATAAAACCTTCCGCCTTTCATACAACCGGGTAAACAATAAAAGATAACTTTACATTTTGAATATTTAACGTTACTTACCATAGTCTTTCACTCGCTTCTCGCTTCTATCACGCTGAGAAAATGGCGGCTGCTCGCACTGGAGACGTACGATTTTGACGTGACGTGCGTGCTCTCCTTCACGTCCGCGTCCTCAACCCACCCCGCTGGGTTAAAAAAGAAAGTTATTTTCAACCCAAACTTGGGTTAAAACATCCCAAAGTCCTATCAAACGGCCTCAACCCAGCAGTTGGGTTGAAAAAACAACCCAGCGTTTTTTAGAGTGTACCTACAGCCACGAGTGTGTTAGCATTAAAGTGCTCCAGGTTTGTATTCGAGAGGGGTTGCTTAAATGGGTTTGTTTGCTTGGACCCTCTTCCTCCATGAGTAATGATGAGGGGCCCAGTGGACCTAGTCCAGGAATTAGATAAATGGGAGCACATATTACTCCTTAAGTAAACATTTTAGCCCAAATGACTGGTGGAGACTTTTGGTAAGAATGGCACAGACAGATTAATCTCCTGACTGAAGACTGACACAGTTGGAGACGCTGAAGATCAACTGCCAGCCCGAATCAATTGTAAATTCACCTTGACCATCATTAGGGTCCACTGGCTCTTAGTGTCACCACAGTTTAATGACAGACTAGGGAAGTATTGTGATGGTTAATCAACCAACTAGTTAGTTTTACTAATTAGTTATTTTTATTTTATTATTTGGTAATTTGTATGCTAATTTATGGATATTATCTAATTATTTACCTTCTAAAGCCTGGCATATGAAAGAGTCTTCAGAAAAATATATAAACATCAAAATATGCTATATATATATATATATATATATATATATATATATATATATATATATATATATATAAATATGAAATTTGGTGCAGTTGATGGTGTGTATATAAACAAAAGGTAAAAAAGAAAACTGATAGCTTGTAATGTAAATCAATGAGACCTTAATAACAGACTACTTACATAAAATGCATAAAAATATAAGTTGTCAATGTCACTATATTTTATGTCTAAATATGTTAATATTGAAATGCTCAGTTTTATGATCATAAATATGTTTTAATTGTGCATATAGTTCAATGCAGCTATATATATAAAACAATTTTTTACTTGGAAAAAAATACAAACTATGAATCAGAAGTCAGAACACATAAACGTTTTGACCAATATTTGTTTATCAAATATAGGTTTTAATTGTTCATTTAATAATTCAATGCAGAAAGATGTGTTTTGTGCCATTGCATCATTTGCATTTGACTAACATCTTATCTGAGTTCTCACTGAGGTCTCCTGACCATATATCGCCTTGGATGAGTAAGTTTGTCAGTTTCTGAATGTTCAAAGAGCGGAGGATTGTGGTTGTGACTTTGGAGTTAAGCATTTTCTGAATGATCGGAGAGGGACACATTTGTTGAGAATATGCCATAGTAGTTGCATTTTAGTTTTGAATTTAAAGACATAGTTTAACAAAACGTAAGATTATGTCATTATGTTATGTAATTTTTGGACGAACTATTTCTTTAAAATCCAGTGTTATCCTGCAACTACACACTAATTGTCCCTATCGAACATACAAAGAGACACAGACAAATGTAAACAACCGAATGCTTCAGGAACGTAAAGTCCTCTCATGTATTACGCAGATCCATTTGGAATCTGTCAGCCTTTCTAAAGCTTTAAAAGCCCGCAAATGCAAGCTAATAAGTCACTAGAGAAATGAATGACAGGGCTGAGGGATTATAGAGGGCCGTGTACAGATGATAACACTGTTACATTCAGCCAATACCTTATCATTGTTTACATTGACCTCATTTCGAGGTTTGCAAAGAACCATAAGACTGCTTCCCCAGAGGACAAACCCCTGAGCTTAACACTTTATGATGCAAGTCTCAAGCTGTTAATGATGACACCATATTGAGTATAACACCAATAGACTAACAGTGTTGTTATGGCTACTGTTGTAAGCAGACCAGTTTAAACGGTTTACTATTAAAACTACATTTATATTTTATAGCTCTACAAAAATGCCACATTTCAGATTCATTCACTGGGCCACACTATGTTTTGTAAAGAGATGAATAGATACTGACTGAAGTTAGTCAAATTAATAGCATATCTAAGGTCAGTAGTGGCTATGAATTAGACCTCTGCTCCAGCTCGTACTTCCCCTGAAGTCTCAACAAGAGAATGAAACCTGGGCTTCAACCACTTAATGACACTTAATATTCTCTTAACAACTGAGTTCAAAGATTCAGCTCAAATGCTTGTTTAAGTAGTTGCTAACTAATTTGAAGCCTTTAGGATTTTGTTCAAGCGAGACCTTCAACCTTTCTGACAGCAGAACGTCTCTCCCAATATTTTTTAAAATAGGCTCATTTTCTAATTACCATTTTCGATTCCATTCAGCCGATCTCTGGGTCTGGCGGTAGCACTTTCAGCTAAGCTTAGCATTGATCAATGAAACTGATTAGACCGTTAGCATCTCCCTCAAATATGACCAACGAGTTTTGTGTACCAGACCAACAGAAAATGAAAAGTTATGATTTTCTAGGCTGATATGGCTAGGAACTATACATTCATTCTGGTGTAATAATCAAGGAACTTTGCTGCAGTACCATGGGTGCAGCAGGCGCAATGATATTACGCAGCGCCTGAAAATAGTCCCCAGCTAGTTTGTGTAGTTGCAGTTGCTGGGGACTATTTTCAGGCGCTGCATATCACCGCACCTACTGATGATCTATGCTAATGATCTATGCTAACCTAAGCTAAAAGTGTTACTGCCAGACCCGGAGATCGGCTGAATGGATTCAAAAATTTTAAAACTCAACTTTTTAACTCTAGGTGAGTTGGAAAACTTGTCTATTGTCAAAAATAGTGGAGTGTTCCTTTAACAAGATATGCACATATCCAAGTTAGTTTCTGTGAGAGTTGTGGTTGACAGAGAAAACACATCAGTACTTAATCATCAATTTATGGCAAAACACACCCGAATCTATATATTTTTTTTATTTTTTTAAGTTACAAAAAAAGAAGTTAAAAAGCATGCAATTCAGCACTGTCAGTGTTGCCGGTGGCTAAAACAGTGTGTTAGAAAACTCACTTAAGAAAAATGCAAAGGTGTGCCTTGGGTGGGAGCACAACGACAAGTTACACAACGACCAAAACAGTTTTTACCTTCACAGAAGTTTCATTCAAGCATTCACTAGATCCTTAATGTCATAAAACAAGCAATTATAGCTGGTTGACTGAGAGAAGAGTGATATGAAAGCACATCTGTAATGGCTTCGCTTTTTATACCAACATCATTATCATCTCAATCAGAGGTGGAAAGAGCTTTTGATTTGAAACGTCCAGTGTCTCTTAACAGCTCTCATTTATTCTTCTTATGTTGATGATTGAGTCTCTTTTGTGCTTATTGTGAGATGTGCAAAAGCCCTCGACACCAGTGTCATTATCGGTGCAAGTATGACCCTTGACCTCATCTTGGCTTCTGAGTGGCCGCTGTGTTTGCAGATATGAGAAGTGTATTTGGATGTTGAAATATGGTTTAATCTTGCAAGCATTAAGCCAATGTCCATAAAAAAGTCTACAAGATAACAAGTGTATATAAAGTGGGCCATGAAGGGAACGTGTTGGACAGCAACAGTTGCTAAGGTAAGACTGGCCAGTAAATTTTGTCAGTTCTTGGCCCAAATAAGCTGCTATGTTTAATTAAATTGTATGGCTCTAAGAAAGTAGAAAATGACTGACTGAATTCAAGCTCACTCGCTTAACCCACAATTTACATCTTTATATGGAAAATGCCCCCGTTTGATAGCTAAGCTAATGTAAGCTAATGCTACGTTGCATGTGTAGTTCAAGTTTCTGTAGCAATGTATTGTGTATGTGAATGAAAATATATTTTGCAAAAAATATGCACCCAACTCCAAATTTACATTCTTTTATTCAGCTTGACAGCAAAATGGTACAAAAATATTGAATGTGTTATTATAACATGCAGCTTTGTTTTGTTTCATTTCTCAGACTTGTCTGCCTCAATTTGTCACCCATCCAAAGCAAACAGTTTCGATACACCTGCGGTAATAAACTTAGATTAGTGGCGCAGACGGATAATTGCAGAGATTAGCATCAATGCTGGCTCTGAAATCATCATCAAAAGCACATTAAACTCCAGGCTCAAGGGCAGATCTCCATTATTACGCATTCAGACCCAACTGTGCCCCGTCTCCCATGGGCACAAACACTAATGTCTTTCCTCCTATAAAACATTCAGTTTACAATACTAAAAAATCTGATAACCATATTTCTGAGTTTATGCTGCTGCCGCTGCTGTTGCAGAGCAAGTACCAAACTTGCTACTGCTAATACATCCACAGACATGCTGCTGTGAACATTTATGAAAAACTGCTGCCTCACATATAACACATTTAAATAACCCATTATATAACATGCATGACATTACACTGTAGCAAATCTATACAGGTGGAGCTGGGGAAGGTGGAGGGTTTCTGAAGCATGCTGCAACTGCTACAGCAAGCACTAGCTGAGTATATGAATGTTGAGCAGCAAAACCAATTGGCTGCTGATGTGAAAAGAGCCAGTCAGCTACTCCAAGAATGATGCTGCGATTGATGATGTGATGATCGGATTGAGTTAGAAGCTACCAATCTGTGGCATCTAGAATTTCATGACAGAAATCTTTACTTTTGACCAAGAAGCATACATGCATCTTCTTTTGAACATTGAGTACTAGAAACTTTCTTCAGTATCAGTCATCTCCCCTTCATAGCTTTCATTGCTTTCACACCAACGCAAACTTTAGGGTTTTGATTGATTTGATGTCAGAGTTTGCTTTATTCAGTTTTTTTGAATGTGGGTGTGCTGAAACGGTCCCTGCTTCTGCTTCAGCATACACCAAACTTTTGGCATTATGTGTTAATAAAGTAAAAAAAATTTTAAAAAAAAATTACTAGAATTCTTACTTCTGTTCTCTGGCACTGTTAAGTCTGGAAGCGTTCATGGTCGTTCAACTTTCAAGCTGTCAACTTGCAGCCTGAGAAGCTGCCTCAGAACTCATATGGTATATATAGTCTGATCTCAAGACTTCACTTTATATTTATGGTCAATGAAGGGCCTATTAAACCTGGGTGATCTAAGTGTTGAATCAAATATGAAGAGCTATACCCACATTCCAAGAGTTTGGGGTACCATAAATTACACTGGAATGAGAAACTGATGGCTATTAAGGGATGTTTCTATAAGCCAGTCCATTGTAAACAGTCTTCCATCGCAAAATATCTTCCCAAGCTTACAATCTATCAAATTATTGTCAGTGTATTTAACATTCCATTCACTGAAAAAGGAGGGGAGTGAGACTTTTTGTATATTGGGTGGAAAGAAGCACCTCATCAGACCCAAAGAATTGTCAAAACTGTGCTAATTATCAAGACAGGTTAGGTTAGGGTTGTCTGACATTGACATTGAAATTCAATGCAGATGTTCTGACTTGCTTTCAAAATGGTTGCCGATTGAGTTCATCAGTTTATTTTAGGACACTGATTTAGCAGAAGGGCTGGGCTGAAACCAGTTCTTTGAAAAGAAATTCAGGCTGGGTGGAAACCCTTTTCCTGACTGTGTAAATGAATATAACTTATCCCTCATCCATTGCTTGCAGATTTTATAAATCTGATATTGCTTTGATCTTGTGGTTTTTTTTTTTTTTTTTGTGTGTGATTAGTTTCTGAATCTAATTAATGTACTGTTGCAGCAGAATAGTTTTGCCGGTACAAAAATGTCTTGTTCCAGCACCAACTCATATGGGTTCATATTTGGATCTATTTTTCCAGTTTTATTTAAGTACTTAATAAATGACGAAACATAGAAAGAAGCGTTTGCCCACAATAAACCATTATGAATGTAAACTTAAAATTCAGAGTCCAACTTTGTTTTCTTTGTCCAGCTTTTAGATTTTTAGCAACTGTTTGATCAGAGCAATTCAGATCCAGCATAAATTCTGCCAAATGTAAATGTCTGTTACTTTAGGCCAAAATAATTTATTGTATTCTTATAACTGCAAATTACAGTAATCCGATTACTTTTGCTCATTGCCGCACATTTAAATTTTGTTTTCCTGAATTTGACTAAATCTGTCATTTCCTTAATATCAGTTAGAGCACATTTCACTTTATGTGACGTTACTTTAGATTTATTTATGAGGGCCTCTGGAAGACACTACAGTGAACTGTTGCTGGATCTCCAAAACTGTTGGAGAGGAAATAGTTGCAAAGAATAAAATTCAACACAGACAGTTAGTGAATAGTGTAATTCTATACTGTAACAATTCCCAGGATTTGTGACAAATTAAATATACTGTACTATTTGCCAATCGAACCACCAGAGGTTTTTACTTAGAAAGTTCCTACCTTAAAACTGCAGGACCTCAGACAACAGTGCTGAATGCTTGGACACAGAGAGGGTTTACTTTGGCAGATGAGTATAACTTTGAGCTGTAGAGAGTGGAGAGGGAATGGATGGCCACATTTCTAGGTTTCACCAGAATATTTCATATTTCCATAAAGTGATTCATCAACTATCACAATCACTTAGATCTTAAAGAGTCTTAAAACCACACACACACACACACACACACACACACACACACACACACACACACACACACACACACACACACACACACAAACATATACTGAGAAGATGAGAATGGGAAAAGATGGGAGTCAAATTAATATTGTACTCAATTTAAGTTTGTATAATGCATCATATTAATTGAAAGATAAATTAAGAGACCATTAGTTTAGACAATTAGTTAGACATTCTGTTGACAACATCGCAAACAAACATTCACATGATCAAATTAGTTTATTGATGTATTTTAATAGATTGAGGTTAGTTTTATTTTTTTGTCAATATAACAGCAAATTGTAACATTTCAAGTACTGAATCAATTAATTGAAACTGCCAGGTAACTAAACTTTTAAATAAACAAGCCTAAGTAGTTGGCTAAGTTCAGTGTACGAAGTTCAAAATACCCTAACTAGTATTTTGCTAGCTTTCATCTGACTCTATTAACTGTCTCTATTCAGTCTTAATGCTCTTATTCTCGCAAGCTACTAGGAAGGATTGCAAAATGAGTGTAATGTCACGGTCTGTAGTAACACTTAATGGCGAAATACAAAGCTCATTAAAATCACTGCAATATTTATGACATTTCTTAATTTGGGAATCAAATTCATGAAACTGGCATTGCTACTGAACATCATACTCTACTGTTTGAGCTAAATGAATCCAGGAAACACAGCCTTGATGAACTAAGAATGACACAACTGGTTTTTGTAAAATACATAAAAATCCATTAATTCATATGAAATTGTGAAGGGAGCTATCAGAAGCATAGACCATGAGGATAATTTTGACACTTAATAATAGAAAAACATTTGATGTACCTCAAGCACATATGCTGTAGTCATTCCATTGTCATGGACAAATCAAACTGGACCTTTTCACTCAATTCATACTTCTCCGGTCTACATAGAAAGTGTGGAATGACTGAGGAGAAACTGAGGTTTGAATTATTTAAAAGATCATAAAGAGAATGATACCAGTTGATAGACATACAGTGCTGAAGCCCCAGTGAGAGGATGACCCGAGGAACTTCATCTTCATTGACATGAAACTAAAAAAATGATGGTCTCAGTTTGCTCCAACCTGTCCTCCAACCAATACGCTCGTATAGGTCGTTTGTCCAAATCCCTGAAATACGACCCAATTGCGTCCCTATCAGCAAAAGGTTGTTTTCATATTAATGTTTTGTACTCTTTTATTTGCACTGTGATTTGCATTTCGTGTAGATCAGTTGATAGATTATTGCGTTATACCTTGATATGCAATCATGCTATTATGGGTTCAATCCCAGAGAACGGATGTGAACGTAAAATGTATCTGCTCAAAAAAATCTAAATTTTGCATGATTTCTGTGAGGGTTAGGTTTAGGGATGGGTTTGTGGTCATTCGAACGAATAAGCCACCTAGTAAAATATGTACAAATTACTGTGAGATCGGTGTAAAAAGTCCACACATTGCATTTAAATAAACGTGTGTTTTGATTGGTAATGACGTAATACGTAATTTCATGACGACAGACACAACGCGATACTGTCATTATTTTTATGCCCGCTAGTTTATGTAAATAAACGTAAATATAGGTCGTAATAAGGTGCTTGCACAAACAACCTATATGATCGTTTTTTGTTTGTTTGGGCTGTTGTTGCATCCTGCTTTACTTTCACTACCATTATTTTCAGTTAGACAGAGTTAGATTTAAAAAATAATAATAATAATAAAATAAAAAAGCGCCTAGCATGTATTTGAAATAGAAATTAATTGTGTAGATGGAACATGTTTATATAAATATAAACCAGCAACATATCCTTAAAGCGTATGCATTTCTCAACTGTGAGAGATTTCAGTTTTTTCAAAGGTTTGATGTCAGAATCAGACAGCAGCAGTTGATTTATGATAGCTTCATCTTGTTTGCAATGCGCCGTGAAAAGATGAGAAAGATTCCATCTGCCTTTTCATTATTTAAGCCATGTTAGATGTTCTCCATGCTGCTGGTGCAGATGTGATACTAAAATGAGAACAAACTACCTACAATAAAAGAATCACATCCCTACTGCTGGCTTTTTACTTGTTGTTGACACAGAGATGGGTGCATGTGACAGACACCAAAATAACACTACAGATCCTGCTGATAGAATTTTGAAGAGAATTGAAATTTGGAAATAATTTCAGGATCATAACAGAGTTCGACTGCTGTTCAATTCAGCACACCAATGAATTGAATGAATGTGAAAATTGAGTGGTTCAGTATGTACTTCTAGTTTATAGAAGGCTGTTGGCATCATGTCATGTAATGTTCATAATAATGGCATATTTTCAGTGAAACGGAATATTAAGCTGTAAATAATGTTTTATACATCAGGATTTGATTCACTTAAAGTAATTGCTGTAAACATTGGTGGGACTGGTGTAAACATGTTCAGTCAGAAATTGCTAGTAAATTTCACAATTAATTATAAAGAGACAGCAAGTAACACATTGAATTAAATGAGAAATTTCAAAAGTAGAAAGACTGAAATTGTATGTTCTTGTAACATACTCCAACTTCAACAATAATTTTACAGTGTTGGATTATGGAGTAGGACACATCTGACAGTATTTCAGTTATAAAGTATTTGACAGTATAATCAAAGTTATAACATTTTGATAAAATTTTTATATATATTAATATATATATATATTGTGGAATGAACAGTACACAAAATGCATCTTCTTTACACCTTGTTGAGATTGAGAGACATCTCCCTTTTCATTCTTCCCACTTCTGTAAGTGACAATCCTACAGCAAAGCAAGGTCTTTCAGATCTCTCCTCAAAAGTGTGCTGAATAAAGAACCAGGAGAACAGAGAGCGTTGCCAAGGTGACGGAGAGTGACATGCGCAGGCAAGAAACCATGGAAACATTTGGAATTCTGCAAAGTAGGTCTGTAACGAATCGAGACTCTGATGTTCAGAGCAGAAGTGAGGAATAGAAGAGTTTGAACGGGGAGCAGCAGTATCCACAGAAACACTAAATACAACCTTCATGACAAACGGATAAGAAAACCTTCTTGAGAGATGTTTAAAGCTGAAGAGTGCCTTTTGAAGGAGATGTAATGTTTTGTAAGAATTCATGCTAGACAAGACATCTGCTGATGTACCTTTGCTTTCACCACAAGTTTGGTTTAAGAAGGTTTAACATTTCTTCTTCCTCAAACAACTTTTACATTTCAGTTGAAGTTCTCGAATTTTCATGTGAACCATGGCCTATGTGTCTTTATTCGCACATTAAATATTAATAAAATGTCTTGCTACATAGTCTACAAACTGCAGCTGAAGGTGAATTGTCTCTTTAAGTATTCATCACTTCTTATGAATGTTTACATGAAATCAAAGAGCAAAAGATTAAATTAAGATATAATTTTTTCCATTACAGCAGCACCAAATAGAATAAAAATAAAAAAAAATAAAAAAAAGTTTTCAAACAGGTTTCCCAAACACTCCCATCTGCCATTGTTCTAACAAACTCATGACCCCGCCCCCGAACTGACACCATTGGTTTAGCCATGTTGCTGGTCGGGTTGCTTAAATAATACCATCAGATTTTCCACATTTTTGGGTGAGTTAACCTACAAATGGCTTTCTGCTCAGCTGTCATTTTTTCAGAAAATCCTGGTAATTAATTTCAACCAGATGTTGACAGAAAAATGTACAAAGCATGTAGGACGGATAGTAACATGGAAGTAAGTGAGAACAGAACTTCATAAAGTAATTACTATGTCTTTTGACAGATATACATCATTATTTATCTGTTGATGACATTGCAGGACAGAATTCACTAAACTGAATAGTCAAAAAAAAAAAAAACTATATCTTTGAAACTAACATAGAAAATGACTGCTGTAGGGCAAAATGTAAAAGTTTTTGAATTAACACTTAGTAGTAACACTTCAGAATAGTGTTATAACTACACAGGAACAAATGAGTAACTCAATATTAGCACTCTATTAACTACTATTATTAACTAACAAGAAACTCTGATTAATGAATTAGTGAGTATTAGTGCTTAATTAAATGTGGTAGTTCACTATCAGCTAATCAGTAGTCTCGCATAGCCAGATCTTCAGACTGATGGCAGAAGATCTGGGAACCTTGGCTGCTTTGAATGGCAAGGCCATATGAAGCCATATGACTGACAGGTAAATCAACCAATCGCGTTTTGTTTTGTGCCGCGTCATGTTTAGGGGCGTGGAAATGTCCCCACAATAACAGACTTACTGTAAAACATTTGGATGTATTTGAAAGATTCTACGCTGCGAACTTTGAATATTTCCCATGCTTTAAAAAATCCAGTGTTTAGTTGATCCTGATAAGTGCTTATTGTTACAGTTGTAAACACGACGGTGATGATGATGAACTTGATGAACTTCATTTTCAAATTAATTATACATTATGCATTTTCACATTAAATATGAATTGCCAATTTCAACTGAATGCTATAACTTACACAGTTTCTTGTTAGTTAATAGTAATTACTAGAATGTTAATAGTGCATTACTTGTTAATTCATTAATGATGGAACAGTATTCTAAAGTATTACTGTTATTTAGAAAAAAATAAAAAAAATAAATACAAAATCTTGGCTTTAATTCAGTCCCTGTTTGTCCTCACACATAAAATAAAAAAATGGATTGAAGATGGGTGAGGATAAAGATTAATTTATGGTGGCTTCAAAGACACAGATTAAGCATCATAAAAAGAAATAAAAAGAGAGGACAGTATAACCATCCTTATCTCTAAGAGCCAAGCCGGTTGACCCACCGTACCTCAGACATGTGGTGAGCTCCTTTACATTTAGAGCTTTCTTGATGCCCAAAGCCAGGTTACAATTAGGTTGTAGATGGTACTGATAACAAGGACAGACAACAGAGGGGTCTTTGTAATCCCGCTGGGGGTCCTCATGCCCCATTACTGTGATTGTGAGGATGACACTGGGTCAAGGACACAGTATTATAGTGGAAATGAAGGATGTTCATTTCTTTTTGTCCTCTTGAGCTGAGATTAGGCTTATTTTAGGGTTGATGCCAGCAGGGGATAAATATTACCATCTGCTACCAATGTAGTGATTTCCCATCTTTACCAAATGAGGCTTGTTGTACTTCTGTTAGGAGCTCAGGAATGCTTCATCTTGCTCCATCCAAGTTGGCACAATCTTAGCAGGGAACCTAATTGAAAGTTTTTACTTGTAAAATGCATATTTTACTAAAGAAAAGAGACAATTAAATGACAAATAAATGTCAACTAGTCAATGGTTAAAAGAATATCTCTTTGAAAGATTATCTCTTTATCTTCTCATATCAAATGTATCACTCTATTTACAAGTGCTGCTGCATAGATGGATTAAGTGTGAATAAAGCAAATCTCATTTTTCATGGATAAGTAATACTGTCTATTTATATAAAACTTATACTCTCAGCAATGAAGACATTTTTATAGCAGGGGAATCCAGCTCGGATTAGGGCCCATGTTGAGAACCATATGTAAAATTCACTAATCTTATTTGCTAAAGCCTAAAGCCTACAACTCTGGCATTGGCTGGTATTAGGAAAGTCAAGTGCTTTACCAAGCATACAAAGGCTTGAACAGTTTAAAGGCTTCTAAAACAAAAGGGATTTAACCTCTGTGAAGAATATCATGCTCATTACCGAGCCAAGTTTTAATTTGTTTAAAAAAGTTTATAATGGGGTTTTACTAAGCACATTCAGCTGAAATAGGATAACACTCACACTAAATTAAAAGTTTAATTGAACATACTGTAGAGCCACTTACTATTTGTGAAACGAGTGCCAACTAAAAAAAAAAATTTCTCTATTTCATGTTGGATTTACTGGTTAGGTTTGATGTGTAAACATGTGACAGCAAAAATCCTCCTCCTACTGGCTTCCATTAAACACACTGTGTATTTTCCAGAATTAAAATGACTTCTGAGCCACACATGTTATTTATTGATATTATCATAATTTGTTAATTAAATATATAATGGCAGATATTTACCAGTGATCAGTGTTGGGAAGGCTCTGGAAAGAGAGTAATTCAAGTGTTTAGGTTGGCCATGGTCAAAGTCAGTTTATATACTCTTTAGTCGGCCAAAGTCGACTTAAAACCTTTTTGCTCTGTTTATAGGAACAGGTCTTTGGGCTCATGTAATCTCTCAATCAGAGTGCATATGGCATTATTATATGCCTTTCTTTTCAAAATTGATAATAATGAGAAATGTTTCTTGCGTGGCAAAGCATATCAGAATGAATTCTGAAGGATCACGTGGCACTAATACTGAAGCAATGATGCTGAAAATTCAGCTTTGCATCACAGGAATAAATGATATTTTTCTATTCAGACAAATAGAAAACAGATTGTTAAATTGTAGTAATATTTCACAATATTACTGTCTGTGCTGTATTTTTGATCAAATAAATGCAGCCTTGGTGAGACTTCTTTCAAAAACATAACTAACTTTTGATCAACAGTGTATATCCAAACATGTAAATGTCTGATGAGAGGCAGATATTTCATAAAACATATGTCCCAGAATAAAATAATCCACACCCTGTTACATAAAACTTCCAGAAACGTGGTGTTTTTGGGCTGTGTTTTACTGTGTGTCTCCCTCTTATATCAGCAGGTCTTGGCGACTCAGTCATGTTGTGGATTGTCAGGTGTCTGCTCTGTTTTTCTCAGCCGTCAAACAACAGCAGCTAGCATTTCAGCCTGAGGTTATCTGTGCAAACAACAATCCCCCAGCTGCATGGGAGAAAGCATTTACAGTTTATTGCTGAGAGGGCACTTCTTCACGAGTTCAGTCTGGATTCCCGTTATCGCAAGGGGCTTCTTTTATGTCGCGCTAACAGCTAAACGATTGGCCGTTTGTAATAGATTGCCTGATAATATATGGAGGTAATCACTGCTTGTTGATCACATTAAATCATGGGACTACAGAGGACGGGCATGACTGCCTCAAGTGTAAAACGTCATCTTGATTGAAGTTGTGAACAGTTTTTTCAGGCTTGTCGATGCAGGAACACACTGAAGCTGCTTTCATTTTACAGTTGTGTTGAATAGTTTATTTGATGTATAGGGGAAGTAAAGTGTTTGAAATGCAGGAACAGAATTATTTGAGTGTTTGCAAGGCTCTAATTTCTCTTGGATCACCAAGGTAACAGAGGTCATGATGTGCAAGTTAACAGCAGGTGCTGTTTCAGGAGCCCAAGGGAAGCATCTCCACCCTTAAAATGGTCTCCTGTGACCTAACAACAAAGTGCTAGAGGCTATGCTTTCTCCCGAAGCCCCAGAAAACAGCTCACCAGGTTGAAAAATAGTAGTCGAATTGGTGGTAATATTATGGCTGGTCTCACAATCTGATAATACAGATTGAATAAATCCAAACGGGCAAACTCCTATTACATCCAATTGCTCTTTTTCTAAAGGTGGTGATTAACAAATGACAAACTAATGTTAATTTGCATTGCTGTTCATCATTTAGCAGGAAATGGTGTATAGGTCACTGATATACATCATTGTAATTACTTTCAAGTCTTTAGCACGTTATATAAATGTACTGTTGTTTCGACCAAAGAAAAATAAAAATGTAATTGCTACTTGTTTATCTTGCAGTTCTGAGTAATCTGAAATCTGAGAATTCTGAAAAAAAGTGCAAGATGCAAACTATGAATTCAGAAAAAAAACCTGTAAACTTAAAAATGATGAGTTTACACCTTGCAGTTGTGAGGAAAGAAGTCTGAATTGTGAGATGAAGAATTGAAAAAAAAAAAGGCTAGATGTTAACTCAAATTTGCAAAAATCAGAATTGTGAGATCAAAAGTTGGAATTCGTTTTGTTGTGTACGGAAACAATTTTCCAAGCATAACAGACCAGTTTATGTACAAGGAAATATGAATATATTTGCTATTAGATTAATCAATGTTTCTTTAGAAATTATTGCTCTCTAATTATTCTAAGTAACATTAATTAAAAATCTGTTAAATATTTTAGGTTATACACTACCAGTCGAAACACTGGAGTATACTTTTCAATATTAATTTTTTTTAAAGAACTCTCTTATGCTCACCAATGCTGCAGTTATTTGATCCAAAATATATTAAAAACAGTTATATTGTGAAATATTATCACAATTTAAATGCTTTTATGTTGCATTGTCACATGATCCTTGAGAAATCAGTCTAATATGCTGATTTGATGCTTAAGAAATAATAATATTATTATTATTTATACTGTTGAAAACAGATTTTCTGCTTAACATGTTTTTTGGAAAGCATGAAAAATGATACTTGTAATTCAGTAAACACTAGAATATAAGACATGTTAAATGCTGGTAAAAAATAGATTTATTTCATCACAGCACAGAAATACTCAGTGTCTCGTACCTCGGACAGGACTGTTTGGTTTGAAGTTGGAAAGAAACAATCGTACAATAAATTTGTAACAAATTTTCATCAGATTAAAAAAACAGCATTTGAAAGTACATAATAAGGGTTGAATAAAACTCAACCACTGATGTATGAAAAATAATCATGACTAGGGAAACTTCACTTTCCCTTTTTGTAATTCTTGTGAGGTATGAAATGAGTTAACTGAACTTCTCCATTTCATATTCATACTGAAAAGGCCCTTAGACTTAAAACATTTTTTTCATGCAGAGTCTTACAGTAACATGGAGTCATTATATAGAAAGAGATGTGTGAACATGTCTGTCTAGCTGCATTGCATTGCCTTTCTCTTCTTGAGAATTATAAATACAGTCTCAGACTTTTGTAACAGAGAGTCAAACACAGTTAAAGTATCTGTCTTCAAGGACTTCCTGTGTGTAATGCTGATGTTGAAAATTACATTTTCCTAAAAGAAGTTAAACAGCCGGTGTCCCAAACTTCATTTTTCTGCCATTATTGACAAGTCATATAGTTTAATGTGTATTGATCCACAAAATGTGGCTTTGGAACAGCTGAGACAAAATAATAATCCCTTATAACCCTTTAAAATGAAGGATGGCATGCTGGAATCCTCAAAAAAAAAGAAAAGAAAGAATAACAGTAGATAATGTTTACTAAAGCAACAATTAGGGACTTTTACGTAACTGAACAGATAAATGTTTTCCATGACTCATTGAATACCCGTAATTAGTTTCATTGTGCTATTTTCCTTTGTCAGACACCCCCTCTCCTAAATTCCTACTTCAAATAATTTTTTATTTCCCTATTAAAAAAGACAGTATATCAGATTTGACTGGAATGTGAAAGGTAGAAAATTGCAGTACGTACAACAACAGATTGCAGCCGAGTGAGTATATTATTTTCAATAAATTATTATAAAATAGTTCTATACTTTTTACAATTAATTATTTTAAGATGTGCTCCCAAAAACTACAAAATCAGTCCCAGCCAAAGTCATGGCCGGTCATGTGGTAGAACTTTTTGTTAAATGGCGTGTAGAAGTCTCGCAGTCTTTGAATCACATCTGGGTGGATGTTTGGATGCGTGCGGCCTTTAGTTTTGCCAAGGCAGTGCGGTTTGGTATTGCTTTCAGGTCTCTTGAGGCAAGGGAAGCCCTTGGCGGGGTTAAAGTGAAAGTGTTTGTGCGTGACCTCCCTCCTCAGGCCCAAAAAGTTCTGTACGCGGGCCATTTCCCCAGCCGGGTCGCTGATCAGACGCTCCCCGCTCACAAACAACAACTGGCTCATGGGAAAAAACTCCAGCCACTGCTCCAGATGCCTGGCATACATGCCGATCTGCACCGCACTCCACGAGGTGTCTATTAGATTCGCTGTGATGTTTTTAAAAGTCAAGCTCTCAAAGGACGGGATGTCGGGTTTCTTTGAGCGGGTCTGCGTGTAGTCCGAGATCGCCCGGGTTACTGGGTCTCTAACCACAACTATCAGCTTAGTGTCCTTGGACATGGCATGGATCCGGCCTGGGACCTCCTTCGTTACAAAGTAGCTTGGTGTCTTCTCCATAGTCAGCTGACCCTCCTGAGTTTCAGGCATTAGTTCCCTAGGAGCAGAGAGGCAAGGGGTGGGTGAGTATCAAAGGAGGATTCATGATTCACAGCACAGATATGAAAAACAGCAGGACTATGGTAGTACACACACTTCTCTGTCTGTGAGAACAGTATCAGCATCAGAAGAGATCCAGCTCTGTCTGATGCGTAATGCACCAAAAAAGACAAAATTGCATTTCGCAGATGGTTGTATGCCTTGTACTTTAATATAATAATGTAATGCTAATCAACTACACGTACTTCCTCTAGGGTTAAGATTAGTGGGAAAATTTGGTTTAGGATTAGTTGCTTGTAATTATGCATAATTAACTGTTATTACTATAGTAAGTACATGTTACGTAACAGGGTGCTTTGGAATAATACGTACAGTGAAAAGTGATTTAAAGATAAATCCAAACTGAATCAAAAATATTGTCAGCTTGTCTCTTCATGTTTATTTATATAAAAGCATCCTAACAGTGGTTTAAAAAGTTCAATACTGAGATCTCTGCACTTTGAATGACATTGAAAATACTCTTCATCAAATAAGTTTTTTTTAGCACACAATAGAAAAGACAAATGTACATAAAAGATACAGCATCCTCGCTTTTACCCATTGTTTGATCTCAGAGTAGGTTTGTGCATGTGTATGTAGAGTTCATTTCAGTCCCATGATACCTGAATCAGTAGTATCAGGCCAGCAGCTGTAATTGGCAAATTAGTCTTTTAACTTTGGCTAGCAAGCGGAGAATGGCTGAACTAGGTCAGTTGAGGTTTATGTAAGACCAGAAACATGCAATAATGCATTATTATGCAATATATAACATCACTATCTACTTTAACATCATGATATATCATATCATGAGCCATTTTAAGTGTCAAACAAGATGAATGTGTATACAGTTTGGACAAGCCTGTCAAGTATTCTGCTTGAAACAACAGATGATTTATCATTTATAGTTGCCAGTGATAAGAATTTTGACATTGACAGATGTTGGAAAAGATATGTTGCCGCAATGATTACACCCATTAATGAGGTGTTTATATATAGACACGTTACTATGCGTAAACTGTTGTCTTAACCTCTCCTTCAAGACAACGTTTAATAGATAATATCTAAACAATTACTGGGGAGGCGGGAAAGCATTTGTACTGGAGGAGGAAACAAGGAGAGGAGAAGAAAGAAGTGCGTTGAGGAGTCGAGGGATGAGGTTAATCCTGTCAGGGGGATTGTAGTGGGTAGAGCTCATTAACCAACTACCACACAAAAAAAAAAACAACAAAAAAAAAAATGCATACGGTGCATCTTATGTAATCTTAGAAACCTCTCTTGCAATGACTCTCATCATTAGTAAGTGGTGTGAAAAAAAAAACATAAACCTAATAGATGCATATGGGGAGAGAGAGGCCTCTGTATCACTGCAATTACGTTCACAGTACCCCAGATACACAAGCAGAGCCTTTTGTAGTGGCCCAGAGGGAAATGAAACACAACTGATCAAACTTTCCACCTGGTGCCTAAGCAAAACAGAACTGAATCAGAACCGCATGCATTATTCATACAAGCAGACAGACACAGACATAAGTGCTGTTGGGAAAAGAGCGACAAGCTTTTGCAGTTTGTTCTTCTTAACACACTGTGCAGCCAGGAAGCAATGGCTGTCTAAACGTCATAATCCAGCGTGCTCTCTTATGCAACACTCATTAAAGTTTGCTTCTGTGTAACAAGTGGCCAAGATCTGCATGATTAGCAAAAAAGAAAAGCAACAAATGTGTGAAAAGTGAAACTAGATTTTACATTTTGTGAACTCTGCTTGTGTGCGTCATTGGTCTGAATGTGCACTTGTAGTGTACTTAAGAATATTTTATAAAAACTATTTGCATGGAATGTTAAGGAAATAAAAGGCCATTTAAGTGCACTAGAAGAAAGTACACTTTCATGGGTGTTTCTTAACAAACTTAAGTGCACTCAATATCAAATGTTTACTTTAATGTACATTTTCATTCATTACGTTTGAATAATCTTGTCATGCTTTATTTGGAATAACATACTAAAGCACATGTAAAACAAATTTTAATTATAATTGAAACTGTGGTGTTTTATTCAATATTACATTTAAAGTCAATATATTTAAATGTACTGAATTGCAACTCTTTTTTTTTTTTACAAATGTGCAATTACAAATATATTTAAATACATGACATACAGGTTTTTTTACAGAAATGCCAATAAGCTATATTTTTGTATAGTTTAAATGCTTGTCAGTACATCCAGCAGTTCACTTTAACCATATTTCAAAGAAAATTGAAGTAATTAATGAAATTACATATAAAATGTACTGTAAATCCTGTTGTGTACTCAAAAGTTTTTCATAGGTATGCTTTAAATTTATTAGTTATATTTCTAATCCACTTTTTTGTTTATGGAAGTACAAATATACCTTTAGTAAACTATTTTTTTTTTTTTTTTTTTTTTTGTAAGTTCTTGTTATTTTTAGTAAATTAATTTCGCCTTAAAGGGGAGGTCTAATGCTATTTCATTAATTCTGATTTATCTGTTAAAGAGTTGTATTCTCATGTTAAACATGGCCAAAGTTTCAAAAATGAGTTGGACATACTGTATGACAAATACACTTCTGAATTCCTTGTATGGGCACTTGTCCAGGAAGAGCGTGTGCACACATGAACCAGGGGTGTGTTTCCCAAAAGCATAATTTGCTAACTATGGTTGCAAATTCCGTTGTTACCAACATAGTTCAAAGATTTGGTGTTACCCAAAACCATAGTTTAAAATGAAAATTTGCAAACAGTGTTGCAAACTTAGGCATTTGAAACTACAGCGGCAGAGAGGGTGACTTATGAGGACATAACCCATGTCCCCATTTTTCTAAACGCTTATAAATCATACAGAATTAGTTTTTTTTTGACAAAGTAAAAATGCACAAAGTTTCCTGAGAGGGTTAGGTGTAGGGGGAGGGTTGGTGAAGGGCCATAGAATATACAGTTTGTACAGTATAAAAACCATGGGATGTCCCCATTTTTCACAAAAACAAAGGTGTGTGTGTTTGTGTGTGTGTGTGTGTGTATGAATGGGAACCACGGACTATGACGTAAATGGGAACCCACGATGAATCAAACTTCAAATAAAGCAAAATGACAGGGAACAAAATGAATAGTAAATTAGACATCAGCTGCCATATTAAATAGGGCAGCATCTCAGAGATCTCGAATCGTTTAATTAGCACGTGTGACAGCGACACAGCGACATCTTATTGTTGAACTATTGTTGCGATGTTGAACTAATGTGGTTCAACAATGGATGCAGTTTGTTTCTCTAGGACAGCAACGGAGTTGTTTACAATTTAAATACAATTTGAGTCAATAAAGTTTGTTCCTGTTTTATTCATATCAATGTCACAGCTTACAGATGATCGCTACGCGAGTGCTCGTGAATCTTTAGCTCCACCCACGCCACACCTCCAGGAGCTCGACGGTTTTCTGAGATCAGCGGTACCGCTGTATCTTTCTTTTACAAATCTGATAAAACTAAAGACTCTTTGGAGATATGAAAGATTGAATACTATGCTATAGGTATTCAAGATTAGCATGAGATTGGCAGAAACTGTGTGTTATGTCCCTTGTAAATACAAAATCAATAGATATTTTTGCTAGGATGTCCCTAGTTGTTTATAATGTACTGCTATGCAATTGCCAATGTATTCTGGGTGGTTGCTTATTGTCTCCAAAATATTATTGTCCCTAGATATAACTTGGGATCCTCTGTTAAAATGATAAATGTTCAAATGTGTCAAATGTTTAACCACTTACAAAAATGTAATAGCACAACAAGCCACACAAGTTAGAGGTACCGGAAATACTCTTAACACTAAATATAAGCAATAGCAATGATGCTCGCTGTAACAAGCGCTACTAATAAATGAGTAAATTAGTAATTTTTTTTCGCAAGCCAAGAACAATACAGAGAAAAAACAGACTTCTAGAAATAGTGATAAGGTCTTTACTAGCCTCTTGGACTGTAAGAGAAATAAAGCTCTCAAGCAACACAGGGTTAAATTAGAGAGCTTGCTTTGTTAGATGGCTGTTATTAGCTTGTTTTGTCTAGAGGGAAGTGAGCGGTGTCTTCTCTTGAGCTTGTTTATGAAGGGCTCTCTGTAAACCTATGTTTACATGATCTGCTATCAGGTAGCATGTTCAAAGGCTGGTGTTTATGCCTTTAAAGTATCAGCACTCTTTGAAGTTCCCTCAGGATAGCTTGAGATGCTGAGAAGATTGTCATCACAGAACAGCACTTTACAGCAGGGATTTAGTGAGTTGCTGTCTGCTTATGCAACTGTTCTGTGGAATTTCTCAGTGTTTTTAGTTGTTATAATCACAGCTCTGATAAAACACCTGGGTTGCTTTTACAATACTTTTATATACATTTATATTTGATTATGAATAGGTAGACTTTGTGAAAATCATTTTCTTTGAATATATTTTTGACATGTTTGGACGCAAATGACACTTACAATATAATGCGATTCTGTCAAGATTATTCATTTCTTCCAAGATGTCTCTGTAGCATTTGTTTTTTAAATAAATCAATACTTTTATTTAGCAAGGATGCATTAAATTAATCAAAAGTGACAGTAACAACAAATCAGCGTATTAGAATGAAAAGATTATGTAACACTGAGGACTGGAGTAATAATGCTGAAAATTCAGCTTTGCATCACAGCAATAAATTCGTTTTTAATATATACTAAAATATAAAACAATCATTTTAAATTTGAATATAGAATTAAATGTTCTTTATAGAACTGTAGATGCCAATAAAGAACCATTATTTTGAAGGAGTGTATATATTATATTTAAACCTTCTGTGCACCACCCATAGAGTAACATGTATGTGTGGAGGAAATTTTATTTTTATCTAAAATCGTAGTAGTAGTAGTAGTAGTAGTAGTAGTAGTATTTGCTTCACTGTAATAAAGAGTGTCTCTGAGTGCTTCAGTTTGCTTCAGTATGCTTAAGTTGTTGATGAGCTTTTCAGCTGTGTGTGAAAGAGAAGTATGAAACAGGAAATGCTATTTTATACCTAGCTTCTTAGAAAATGATTTGCATTAAATACTTTAAGCCGTGAATTGAGCACAGCACCTTGTATCCTATTGCATAAGTATATCCTACCCACTTGTTCACAAGCAAAATGAGTGCTTAGCATGGGTCATTTTAAGAGAGCAATGACCCAATGGGAAGGAATTCATGTGGGAACATCACTTTGTCAGAAAACCCAGGAGTGTACGAGAAATGGTGGTATGCAGCTACTTCAAATAATCTGACAGAGTTTGCCTGGGACACATTCCAGACCCATATCAAAGTACAAGGTGGGTTGCTGCGGGTCCATTCATGCTATCTCATAAATTAAAATTTACATACATTTAAAGATATAGGTCAGTAAAGGGTAAATTCAATCATTTTACTTCTAGTCAGGAAATCTCTAAAACCTGTGTTATATGTGTGTACGATATAATACTAATAATGATTCTTTTATATAGAACTTTTCTAAGCACTCAAAGCGCTTTATGCTGGGTACACACCAAAAGATGATCGGTCTGATTTTGGGCCGATTTCCCCCCTTCCGACAATCGTAGCTCTTTCCCGATTATCCTGATGGTTCTACAGATTATTTTATCAGATTTTCCCTTGGTGTGAGATGTGTTAAGAGTGTCCGAACCTGATCGGAAGAACGTCGGAGCTGCCCCGATCGCGAATCGTAAATATTCAACATGTTTAATATTTACGATCAGAAATCCTGATGTGTGAGAGGAACCCTGAGGACACATGCGCGCACGCTCTGAAGATTTTCACGTGAAATGAAACAATATCCAATCAGAAAGCGAATGATCACGTTCTTAAAGAGTGATGTAAGATCTGACAACAATTGTTTTAAGTTTATTTAATAAGGCGATTTCAAAGACAAAAAGATGTCTTTTCCAAGAGAGAACTGAGAACAATTATAAAAATAAAAATAAACATTTTTTGACATTCTGTTTTTGTGACCATTGCTCACCTCAAGCTCACTCTGTAACTTGTACAGACCATGTCCCCTGTCTCCACGACTTCACCCAAACCCTTTCCTTTTTTCTCTCCGTGAATTTTCAGTGAAAATCATTCCAAACACTATCACTGCAATTACTTCCTGCATATAGTCCCCTTTGCTTATTCTGAATTTCCTGTGTACACAGTCCATACTCTGGTTGAAAATCTGTTCGTGTGGTGAGCCGTCTTTGTCACATCATGGCACACGACAGACTATAAGATTTTTTATCCTCATGTTTGTGGTCTATCACATTTAGAAAATCTTATAAGATGTCCTTATCCACCACCATAAAAATTAAGAGTATTATCTTAGCGACATTAGATTCACCTACGAGGATATTTCAGCTGTTTATTTAGACAAGTGACAGGAAGGCAGCTCAATTGGTTTTTGAACAGAAAAGTTAGACTCCCTTTCAATATGCCAGTGAAGAGGATCAGCCAAGGTTTATAAATTATTATAATCAACTGGCTCTGTGCAGTTTCACACAGAAGAAATCCATCGTTCTAGTTGTGCCTTACCATCCCACACAAAGGCTAGCAGCAATTTTAACAGTAAACACAACAGCAACATCTTTCAAGACTGTGGAAAAGTTACGTGCATGGTTTAAGAATACCCTCATTCTGCTCCCCTCAGGTTTTTTTTTTTTTTTTTTTTTTTTTTTTTGAGGGAGATCCTGCTGGGTTTCTCAAGAAGCACTTTCACCCTCTGAGCACATTTGCATACAAAGTGAAGAAAGAAACAACACAATTCACTCTAATTGCCTGCTCTTTCTCACAGGGGTTAATGCAGAACCTCAGGGGTTCAACAGATCCTCTTTTGAAACCTCCACCATCTCACTCTATAGACTCGCTTTCAATTTACTGCCAGCATCTGCCATCCACAAACAGGCTACTCCTTGTAACTCAATCAGACTGCTGGGATGTTTGCTTCGGAGTCAATAAGTAATATGATTGCATCAGAGATCTTTTCAGCATGTCCTTTTCTGAAAACATCTCTGTTAGTTTCTCGTGTCCTCTCAAACTGCCATATTGTGAAGTCATTTTGACCAACATACCATTCTATGGCTTGAATAATAATTAAGATTACTTGAAAACAAGATATCAAAATCAAATTACCATTGTAATAGCACAGTATCTGTCATCAGGCTTTTTGCGGATCTATCAATCATCACTGTAGTGCATTACATTTATGTTCTGACTGTCTCAAAAATAAATGTCTGACTGTTATTTTATATGTCAGGCCTTACATGGTTAATTTTGTAATGTATTATTGTAATGCATGTTTTAAAGGGTCAAATATTTTTTAATTAGAAACAAAAACAGTAATATGCACAGATGAATGGCCTGTTTATTGAACTGATCAGCCCTCGGTTTCTTCAAAAGCGTTGTATGAAAAGTCCAGTTCTCCAGCCCTGCTGTGCTCAGTCACCCTTCTGAACGCCTCCTCTGTGCTGGACTAACAGTGCAGAAGAGCTCAATACCTCCACAGGAGACTTGGCCACCTGGCTACATGATTCTCTCTCCATGCTTCTGCTTCACAATTAGTCTTCTAGGCTCCCTGGATAAAGGGGCTCATACTGCTCTTTGCCTCTTCCTTGTACTTCCAACTGTGCATCAATAGCGAAGGAACTGGGACTTCAGATTCCTCCACAGAAAGTCTGTATATCAGATCAAAATATAAAAAGCTTTGGGCCGCATTTTCCTTTGTTATTGTTTCCAACAGAATGTGTCAGCATTTTGTCTGTGTATTTTATATTATTTTTATATATATTTGAAACAAATTGCATAAATTGATTATTAGTTTGAGGTGGTTCTGGGCCAAAATAACTATTAAAATGGACAAAATTTAATGGTGATAATCAAAACAGAATGTTCAATGAATATTCAAAACATAGTTTTGTTTTTAAAGTTTCAAAAAACATTTTCTCGGTTATACAAATGTTAAGGAAACATTAAATTGTATCAGTTTGCACACATTATGAGAATGTTACAGTTGAATGTTCTCTGAACATTCGGAAACAAATACTAATATTTACAAAACATTGAGATGATCATTCAGCTGAAACATTTCAGATAAAAAAAGTTAAATAATTTACTATTAAAAAGAAAATATTGTGCTAACATTTTGAGAACATTGTTAAAAAACAGATAGATAACTTTATACTGAAGTTCTATTAATATTATTGAAATAACTTTTAGGAAACCGGAATGTTAGCCTGGAAAGTTCTGAGAACATTCCCTGTCAACTGGGAACTGGCCAAAACAACTTTCTGTGACCACCATGTTGGGGTGAAATCAGGTAAATTGGACCCTCATTGCCATTGAGATGACTAATTAACCGAATTTACCTCATTACAAATCAGAATTTCAAAGTTACTGTAAAATCACACAAGGGAAAATATAGATCATTTCATCTGTTTTTACTATATGGTTGTCTGGTAAAAGAATACAAATACTAGGAATCAAAGGTGAGCGTCAGACCTCTACAGATTGATAAAGTGCACCTGACTAGAGCGGTGTTACACAAGCAGAGAACACAATGTTTGTTTAGTCTATGTTTGTCTTGGGTCAATCCAACATTTTATCTATGCCTAGTTCACTATTACCAAACTACACTGTGCTGGAAAAAAATAATTTCCGTAAGGACAACATTCAACAAGCTGCCTTTTTCTCTCCCTTGATTTTGTTTTATGCATCATGCCCATGAACATAAGAGTTTCCGGTTCTGCAAACTGTTATAGGCTATTATAGGCTATAATACAAATTCCAAAGGACTGGAAAGGTCATGGAAATTTATTTATAGGTCCTTATTTTAATTCAGAGGTACTTTATTATCAGTATCAATATAACAGTATTTTAGAACTTGGAATCTAACTTTTATGGTAAAAAAACAAAATAATATAAATAAATATATAAATAAATAAATGAATAAATAAACCTTTTTGGGAATCGTCGAACTTTTGTTTGTTTTACTTTCTTTGAAAACTTTCAACAGTGGAGCCAGAGCCCCTCAAGCCCCCCATAGTTCACAATATGACAATACTGACAGGTGTATGTGTCACTACTGGGACGAATATGAGCCACATAATTCCCTGCTCTTAATCCGCTTTTATCCTGACGCTCTCTAACAATGTAAAACGTACGTATGAATAACATTGTATTAAAAAGTACCTGTACCACTCGAGTCCTTTCTCGTAGTTGCGATCAAAAAAGTGCGGCTCCGCTCCCACCGCGCGGATATCAGGATGGAGGCGCAGAAACTCGAGCAGCGCGCGCGTCCCGCCCTTCTTCACCCCTATTATAATCGCTTGGGGCAACTTTTTGGTCTCGGACCCGTTCAGTGCACCTGCTACTCCCGAGTCCTCGTCATAAACAACATCGCCCTTGTTTTCCTCCCAGCCGTCTCCTCTGCTGTCAGCATCACTCTCGTTGTTTAGTAAGTCCCTGGACTGGCTTTTGAGGAACATCTCCAGGTCTTGTTTCTGGAGGGGTCTGGGTGGATTCCTGCTGCTCCTTTCTTCCATCATGAAGCTCGGTGTGGTGGAGGAGTAGCCCGCACAGCAGTACAGCATGTACACCCACAGTGACAGCATGATGCAGAAGACGAAAAGTTTGTTTTTCACCGGCTGAGCTGAGTGACAGAGCGGACTATATTCCATAGGACTCTCCTGTGTGTAATGTCAATGTCCGAAAGGGCATATTGGTAAAGTTACTTGCTCCTCCGCATAGGTCCGTGTAACATGCAGGCATCTCCGCGGGATAGGAAAAATAGGAGCACGAGTCCCCGGCAGATGTTGAAATCATGTCATTTTGGTGTCTGAACGTTGCCGGAGATGTAGAAAGTCACAGTTGTTACAGTGGCACGAGCGCGTCTTTGCGCATCACTCCGTCGCCTCACACTGGTTCATGTTGTCTGAGTGAGTGAACGACGGGCCATGCACACTATATAAAGAGGAGGGGCGTGTGATTGGCAGCGGGATTGACCAATCAGAACACGTGCCCAAGCTCTGAAGGCTTAAGTATTATTTTTTTAATCTTAATATGTATGTATTTAAAATGTAATTTAATAGGGGCTTCAATAACAAAACTGTTCAAAAGTTTGAGGTCGGTAAGTTTCTTTATTTATGATATTGAAAGAAGTCTCTTATGCTCATCAATACTGCATTTATTTGATCAAAATACAGCAAAACATAGCGATATAGTGAAATATTTTTACAATTTAAAATAATTGCTTTCTGTTTATTCCTGTGATGGCAAAGCTAAATTTTCTGCATTTTTCAGTCTTCAAGTGACATGATCCTTCAGAAACCAATCTAATATGCAGATTTGCTATTAAAAAATGTATTATTATCAATGATGAGAACAATTCTGCTGCTTACTTTATTGTATTTATGTTTGTTAGTTTATGTATTTTTAAATCTTTTTTTAAAGTGTGTATATTTTAGAAAAGGAATTTAATGTCACAAAAAGAATGTTACAATAACTTTCAGAGCAATAAAAAATATGAGCCCACTCTCATCTTTTTCAGTTTTTGAACAAAATGTTACAAAGATGTGAATACAAACATGCAATTTTGCTCATAATTGCTTTGACAATTAATTTGGCAATTGTGCCTCTTAAAAGCAGAATGATGAATGACTTAAAGAAACATAAACCAATCCTTCATGCACTGAACTGTGAAATAAAAATGAACAACAGTTCTGTTTGCTTGTTTAAGTGTTGTGAGAGAAATGGCAGTCGTCTCACAGAGGATTCCCGATGCAGAATTGTTTAGACATGATTCCAGCAGATGTTTGTACCTCTCCCACTGCTCACATCTCGCTCTTGGCTAGAAACATGTCACGGTGACACCAAACACTTACTGTAGCATGAAAAGAGATGTAGGGTATGATGTTATTCTTGAGTACGGAGGTAAAGTTCAGAAACTGCTGAATTTGAGAACTCACTGTTTGTGTGTGTGTGTGAGTTTGGCCTTGGACCTCCAGCACCTGTAGCATTCTGCAGGATTATCAGGATTACGCCAGAGCTGCCATGCAGTCCAATAATCCCTTTATCTCATCTAGCACACATGTATGTGTATGTGTATGTGTGTGAGATGACTGTATCTGCACTTCCTGCATGCACTGGTGTCTGTGAAACACATTGTCTTCCTGTCAGGACACCCACTCCACAAGTTAAAAGTGACAAAGCAAACACTCACATCTGTCATAAATAATAGCATTACAGATAAAAAAAATATGTAAATAAAACACTATTTCAGTCTTTTATGTGTTTCTTGCTGTATCTTTCAATTTAATTGTGAACTTTGCTAGTTATTTCTGAGTAAAAAGGTTTTCTGTACCAATTTTTGGTGACAGTGACTGTGTTAATTTTTAGGAAAGGTGTTTTTAGGACAAGATTAAGACTAATGTGAAATGCTAGATTCTGGTCAGTAAATCCAATTAAAATGCTTATTCAATATGGACCAGCAATTCTAGCTTTGTTTCAAGACCCAGAATTTACACTGAATATTTAGTGGCGATCCAACACAAAGCAACTGTTGTTCTTTTAAGAATAATTCATCAAAATGTTCTTCGGGGAACCCAAAACTGTTCTTCTATGGCATTACTGGGAAGAAAAAAAAAACATTTGAAACCTTTTTTTTTAAGAGTGAATTTCATGGAGTTCTTTTACCTGCATAGTTTTGTTCATGGTTTTTGAGGAAGGATGTCAATAAATTTGTTCACATTGGCATGTTGGCACAGATTCTAAAAAGTGCCCTAATACCCTGAGTTTGATCCGACATGCAGTAATAATTTTCACTTTTTGCGTTGTTTCATGACCCTACCAGAACAGTTCTGCTATTGTCATATAGTTACATTTATGTGCTGATAATTCTATTATGTGTTGAAGAGTCTGACAATGTGGAAAAAACACACACAAGGAGCAGCAGACATACATTTTGTGCTAGCGATTTGTTCTTTGTGAGCACCTCCTTTTGATTTTATTGGCACTTCAAAGTGACTCTGTGGCTAGAAGGGACACGAAAGAGACGTGAGGGGTTGGGAGTGCAGAGATCTAGACCATAGACTGCTCCAGCATCTGCAAGGCCATATGGGCAGATCAGGTTGGACCGTTATGCTTCGTGATGCATAGACACACACACACACACACACACACCAGCCGCCTGTGTGTTTTCAGAGAGATTTAGGAGCTGTTTGGTTGACACATCAAAGGACTCGTGGTCTTCTTCCTCTCCCTCAATGGAATATCTGTAACTGTATCATGTTAACGTGATCCTCTGATCTGTCATTAAATCACATACTAAAATCATTTCTACACCATTTGCAATGCTCTTCTATCATTTATGGCCAAAACACTGCATTCGGAGGGGATGAACAAAGGTATTTTGTAGTGAATCGATGCAATTTTGTTAGAAAAATATCCATATTCATGATGTTAAAATCAATGTAATCTATCTTGCACTCACAGTTGTAAACTTGTAAAAAAATGTTTGTTAACAGGAGCAAAGGAAGCAAAATTTCTTGACTTAAAGGGTACATAACAACACAGTTTCATCTAATGTCATGTTAATCTTGAGTACCTATAGAGTAGTACTGCATCCTTCATATCCAAAAAGTCTTTAGTTTTATCATATTTATAAAAGAAAAATACAGCTTTCCAATTCTTTCCTTAAAACAGCAGAGCTCCTGGAAACTGGAAAAACTGGAGAAAAAAAACTGCATCCACTGTTCATGTAACACTGGGTTCTTGTATTATCTTGTACCCCCCCACACCCCCCCCCCCCCCCCCCCCCCCCCGTTAAGCAAAGGAAAACCAGTTTCCTCTTGGCATATATCGAAATCGTCCAATATTCTTCTTTATAAATCCTTGTTTTGTACTTCTAATTAGTGACCATTGTTTTGTTTTGACCTCTCCACTGCGTTTCTGCATTCGTCACTTCTGAGTAGTGCATGCGCAACGCTGCTCTCATTCGTAATTTCTCCGGAACTGCTTTGTTTATAACAGTGAGCGCAAGCTAGATTAATGTGATTATTACGTTTTAAATATGAATATTTTTCTTACAAATACTCATCAATTCACTACAGAAGTCCTTTGTCTACCCTGTCCTGTGTGAGAAACTTTTTTTATGGATGTGCTTTTTATTAAACTTCTCTTGGACTGATGCAGTGAAACACCTGCTGAGTGGCATCAAACAGCTTAAAAGATCAAAGACAATTTGGGATTCATCTGAAAGAAGAACGTCATGTACAGCTATGAGGGTGAGTACTTTATGGCCTAATTTTAAATTTTGGATGAACTATCCCTTTAAGTGTCCCTTTTTGACCATTGAATTTGCACTGCCTTTACAGTCAGTAGCAATTATAAAAAATTAAAATAAAATAAAATTCGAAATCTGAACTTGAACTTCACAAATCATTCTAAATGATTTACAAAACAAATCAGACCTTCCTTTGATGAGCGACATTTTACAGCAGAGCGTAACTAGAAAAATGTCATCATCCACACACATATTATTAATTTAGTTTTCATTATTTATTCTATAAATGTTATTTATTTTATCAATCATAGAAAATATACATTTAAAATGTAAAAGTTTTTTAAATTTTCTTAATTTTAAATAATACTCTTTGACACTTGATCTTTAGCTTTCTCATGTCCTGTCTTGACCATTTTCCTTCATTATCATAATGTGTCTCTGACAACATCTGAGGCATTTTACATGTTTAACTTACCAATTAGTAAATTCTTGCAGCATTATGAGTGACTCAGATAAAAGATGACATTAAAGCAGTCTGTGCCCTCATAAACTGCCGTCAAACAGCACAACAGGAAGAGCAGATTCCAGTAATACTAATGACAGGCTCATTAACTATGCAGAAAAGCAGATCAACGCACTGCTTAGGGTCCTTAAGTCACGCACCAGAGTCATTTTCTCAGGCTAAGACTGTTTTAAATGTCTATAAATTCCCACCGTCCTGCTGAACTTCTGTCTTATCTCCTTCTCTGAGGTCCAAGTTCTCTTGGATTTCAGGGCATTATCCTTTAGTGACAGCTTCATCCAGCTATTCTGTCCTTATGTTGCCACTGGCAAATGTTCTAAAGCAAAAGGCCACTTAAGCGTTTAAGCTTAGAGGCTCTTCAGCAGGATTGTGTGTTCAGTGTCTCTGACCTCTGACTTCTGCCCTGGTTTTCTTTCTCAGAGACTCTACGACGACTCTAACAGCCCTGATGATCCACATCTCCATGAACACTATACTGCAAAACAAAAGTACACAGACAAATAGACAGACTGAAAGAGCAATCTACTGATAGAGCAATTTATAAACAGAGAGACAGATAGATAGTTGTTGTTGTTTTAGTCAGCTTCAGGTTCACAATGGACCACAGTCAGTCTCAATAATTACTGTGAAGTCCAGATGTAATTCATCTTCTTGATGTGACAGGGCTGATTTAAGCAACACTTAACAGGCTAAATACACCCAGAGGCATCTCAAAACAGATATTTTTATGCACTTTGGGTTTGCAAGTAAGCATTATTTTACCAAGGCATGTATATTTAAAGAAAATGTCTGGATTGCTAGAATATTGTTTGTTTAACATCATAGTTTTCCCAAATAAGGGGAAAAATAAAATGAACATAATGTCTGACTGTTTTATTCCTTTGGAATAAAATGCCATTTTCTTCACTAATGAGAGTTAATGACCAATTCCTTTATATGTAAAATGCCATTGTAATGGTGTGGTTTAAAACGCAGAAACTGATCATTGATCTTATCCAACTCTTAATTCTTTATAGATCGTACAGTATTCAAACAAAACCCTAAATAAACTTGCAGGCGTTTTCAAAACTTGCAGACAATTCTTTGCCAAGCCAGCATTATAGTTTGTCTTGGCACACCTTAGTTTTCTAGTTTTCATTGGTTGTTTTACAACTGTTCTATGTTGGCTGAGACTGTGATGAATCCTGAGATGAGTTTGACCGTTTTGGAAAGGGTTGTTGAGAAATAGCTCTGCAAAAGTTGTGCCAAACTGCTCCAAGAAACTGATCAGGGTGTAGAGCGTAATTTTGACATTGAACAGCCTGTTTGCAGAAGACGTCCCCTGCCAGGAAATTAGGCTAAAGATACTGAGGGGCCGGGGTGAAGGGGTTGGGGGAAGGGGACCATAAATGGCCCATTATGAAAGTTACATTTTCATACCTACTGTATGGCGAACTGGTGAAATGTTTAAATGCAAAATTATAGTTAGCTTTAGTGCAAGGCATAACTCCTTGTACTAAAGCCATCTATAAATTTGCATTTGAACATTTCATTTGAGCATTGTGAGTCCCTGTCTCACCAACAGCAATTATCAGAGCGGAATAATATTGTTCCAAAATAATCCGTTGTAGAAGTCTGGCATCAGAATCACAGTGCAATTCCAGTTCTGATGATTACGGCTGATTGCATTAAGTACTCAAACTCTTCCAGGATTCTTTCCTGCAACTCAGGTAAATTATGCTTGTTTGTAAATTTAAATGAATTCATGAAGTCACCTTTTTTCTGCATGTGCTTTTCGTTTCAGTCGTCTTACAGTTCCTACGGTGGTGGATTTTCTTCAAACTGAAGACCACCTTTAACTTCACCAGAGGCCAGATATTGTTCTCTTTGATTTGGACTGAGAAGAGAAACCTGTGAGGTCTCTCACCCTAAGCACTCATGGAAAACAGGGGCTGAGGGACACATACAGATACATAAAACCTCTCCTCATCCAGAACCATCAAATATAGACATCTGTTTAAAGATATCTGATATTGATTTCCACTGCTAACATGATATTAGACTCAGTTTGTAGAGTTCTCTTTAGCATTTACCCCTGCTGACATATCATACCCTGAGGTTTGTGACCATCGGTGAACCATATGTCCCCTCAGGCCGGAAAGAGAGAGAAATGATAAGAAGCTTCCTTAAATTACAGACTGCAGTCTCATCTAACTTGAGTTCAACCAGAGGCTGAGGGAAACAAGGTCATCCATTAAAGCAACACTATTAAAGCTGCAGCCTGCATTATTCATGACAAACTCAGTAGGAATAAAGCCAGATTATTACTAGCATTCAAGAGCTTTCCAGAAGACGAGCTTTCATCTCAAGGTTTTTAAAAAGATGTTTTGAGTAGGTACAGCAGAGCTGGGTTATTGTGGTAAGGAATATTTCTGGAATACTGTAAAGCCGAAGGATTCAGTCCAAACATCACCTGGAGTCAACAATGACTTTTAAACAAAATATTAGAAGACAGCAACAAACAGAGGCCTCTAAAAAGCACAGTTTGCTTTTACATGCTTTTACATTTTATCTTCAAACAATGATAAAACTGTGCTAGATTAAAGCTGCGGTAGGTAACTTTTGACGCTCTAGCGGTTAATAAACAGAACTGCTTGCGTCTTGCGGAAGAACATTGTAGCCGGAACTACTTCTCTCTGTTAATGTCTATGAAGAATCACAAAGGTACTGGGTTACTCCGCTGCGGTACCCCCGAAGCAATCTAAAATAGTCAGAATATAAACACTTATTATAGGTGCACCCTAGTGATTCAGGACAACGCGAAAACACGGTTTGGAAAATGGATTCATGGTGTACTCGCTTATTATATACATTTTTCTACATTTTGAACACAAACAAAGTTACGGACCGCAGCTCTGATTGGTTGTTTCTTAATGGGAGAGATGTATTTCTGCAAATGGCAATAGGAGCACTGGGAGGAGCCAGAGGAGCTTGATTTTTTCCACAGATTATCTGTCTCATATTCTACTGTCAGGACATAATGACAGGTTTAACAAATATGTAAAAAATATTTTTTTTTACAAAAGTTCCCTACAGCACCTTTAAGGTATTTTTATTTTCTTTTTATCAGGAGTGACACTTATACAGTAGGAAGACTCTGTGCTCCTGTGAGCTCCTTTATGTAAACAGACTGTTTATGATTATATCAATATATTAATTTTGAAGTAGAGATCACATAACAATGACTGTAAAATATATATTTTAAATATGGGTGTGGCATATTTTGAGTTTTCATATAGAGTCACTAGTTTTCAACGGCTACAGGACTAGTTTTGTTTGCAGACCTGGCAACACTGGCCTGCTCTAACCTCTTAACATGGGTGCAGAAAATATCATAAGATTTCAGAAGTCCTAGAAGCACAGAATATCACACATACTGAATTTGTATATATCCTTGGCTGGCTTTTTATCCTTTTGAAAGTGAAAGGAAAGTGACGTGACATTCAGCCAAGTATGGTGACCCATACTCAGAATTTGTGCTCTGCATTTAACCCATCCGAAATGCACACACACAGAGCAGTGAACACACACACACACACACTGTGAGCACACACCCGGAGCAGTGGGCAGCCATTTATGCTGCGGCGCCCGGGGAGCAGTTGGGGGTTCAATGCCTTGCTCAAGGGCACCTAAGTCGTGGTATTGAAGGTGGAGAGAGAACTGTTCATGCACTACCCCCACCCACAATTCCGTCCGGCCCGAGACTAGAACTCACAACCCTTAGATTGGGAGTCCAACCATTAGGCCCCGACTTCCCTTTTTTCCCTTCCCTTTTTGGAGCTTAACAGTCACTGCTGAGTGCAGGATTTCTATTTATGAAAAAAATGAGCCTAAATGTTTAAAATGTCTTCATAGGCAGTACCTATCTATCTTCATTGAAACGTGTGGCCAGAATATGCTTCAGAAATCCTTCTTTTGTCCACCATAGAATAATAATAATAATGATAATAATAATATGGGTTACAATAATATGGGTTACATTTTGTGAATTTTTGTGACTTTCCACGTAAGATCCACGTATACGCTGTAAAAACTAGTGAATCACTTCATCCATCTTTCATTCATCTAATCAAGCATGATCCGAACACCTCTGTCCATGTGTGCAGAGCAGATGTCTGGGCTCCATCATTGGTGCTGTGCTCAATCTGGACTCAAACTGTCTTATGTGTAGTTTAATGAATAGCCTCAGTTAGTCATCATTAAACAGCCAAACAAAGAGGGCTTTGCTTTGGTTTTCATTTGCTCTCCTCTGTGTCAACATGATGGGAATGTTTTAGTTTTTCTGAGCAGCTGCCCATATGTCACTGTTTTACACTTATAAACTGCACACACACTGCCGTGCACCTTCAGTCATTCCTCTTCAGGTGTGTGTTAAGGTGTGCGCTAGATGCTGCTAATTTAAGGCTGAATGGGTGGGCCTTGCCTTAGGATAGCAGCTGTAACATACAGACTGACTTTTAAATCGCTCCTCAGGAGGCCTAAGTGACAACAGTGTTAAACGTCTGAAATAGATGTAAAGACATAAAGATTCTTCCTCATCTGACCCTTAAACAAAAGTGTTTTTGTTTGCCTTCAGACCCATACCACAAAATAAGATATTTTGAAGAATGTTTCAGCTGCCCTTTTCTATACACTTAAAGTGGGACATTAATTATTTTATTTCCAAGCTCCAGAAGAACAATAACAATACCACACCAATACAACAACTAACTGAATGAATTTGATTATTAATTAATCACAACGATGCATTTCTATGAACAAAATGCATCTGGAAAATAGCCTGAACTGCTGCGAGAAAAGTGCACGACCTACATTAATATATTCAAACAAACTACTTATAAAAAAAAAGATATTTAATTTAACGCAACTTACTCTGTCAGGTGCTCTGACAGATGCGTGTGATGTAATGCATCAGAGACAAGTTTTTTCAAAACAATCTCATGGCAATTTGTAAATATATGTAGCCTAGGTTTAAAATGCTACATGTAACACAAGTAATTGTATTTTTATGAGAGCAATAAATGCAAAGGAATTATTGTAATTGGTAGCTGTAATATCCAGATGAGTAAATTATCTTTTGTTTTTCTTTATTATAGTGTACGCACATTTATATTTTATCCCCCCTTTTTGCGCATTATATATTTACATAGATACAATTAATTTACAGTATTTTCACAGCCTTCAACTTACACATTATTTGGACAACATCAGAATTTAGAATTACTTGAAAAATACAAAAGCAAATTTTATATTTGATTATCAATTAATCAAAATAATAACCATCAAATCAGTAGATTAAAAACTGATTTGCATTAGTTGCAACCAAACCGCATGAGAACTCTTCCATATAATCTGCTGCATATTTTGAGTTTCCAGTCTATAGGACCATAGGTTTTTGTTGCTTCTTTTTGCATATTCATCTTCACAGACATTGTTTGCTTATTAAAAGCAGGGAAATGTGATAAATACGTCTAGAGTTATGCCAAGAGGAAGCAAGAGGTGACTTATCAGGTCCATCGTCCTGCCCTGCATTTAGTGTCTCAGAGCTGTGGAGATAGCCATCATTTTCTGTCACCCAATCCGTCTAGAAACAACCTTTCCAGTTTAGACTTGCAAATTCATAATGCTTCTAATTTCACAGTGTTTTCATTAGGCAGGGTGTGAGGGATAGTCATGACTCCAGCACCCTTTAAAGATTGATCTCTGCACTTCTCCAGTCTGGAAGAGCATTTTAAAGGCATGTGCCATGCACAGACAGGTTAGTAATAACAGTGCTTTTGGCCTCTAATATCAGATGTTTTAGAAGTCAGTCTATGAAACAACACACTGTTAATGAAGTTCTTAAATGGCAGTAAGAGGCACAGCTTCAAACACAACTCCTCCTTAACAGAAAGTAAAATGACACTCTTTGTGAAGAAGCCATGGTCACGTGTTTTGCATGAACTTCCAATGCAGACAGTAGGAGGGTCCAGATACAGGTCACAACCTGGACTTGATATCTATAACATCAACTGTGCCTGTTAGCCACAGTTAGCTTTGTTCTGAATAATGCAAACAGAATGAAAACGGTATCACATAGTAACATTTGCATTTCAAAAACTACATCATGAAGAGAAGGTGTGATTATATGGTGTAAATACAGGGATTAAAGACGTTTGAATTTAGTATTATTTGGCATTAGTATTATTAGTATAGTATTCTTTTATCATTTGGCAAAAAAAAAACCCTCTAATCATCTCAAGAGGAAATGCTAGCATAGCAGTTTGGCTGCTAGCAGACTTGCTATAGTTACATAATCTTCTTAACGTCAGGAACACCTTTATTATCAGAAGTCAGCAATATCAAACAGAAATAAACTACACATAAGATCAGATGGAAAGCAGAACATTTTATTACAATCAACAGCAAAGATCAGGGGACTAAAGGTTGTGAACTTTAAGGAAACAGCTTTATTAGCTCAATAACAGCTGTACTTTGAGACAATCACTAGTCACCAGACAGCAAAGTCAAATGAAGACATAACAATAACTTGACTCTAAGGTTAGTATTTTTCATGGAATTATTTGTAAATCATAAAGTAAGTGCCTCTTCCTTTGACCTCTTCCCCTCTTACATTCCTGTCACTTCTCGTGGAGTCGTGGCCTAATGGTTAGAGGGTTGGACTTCCAATCGAAGGGTTGTGGGTTCTAGTCTCGGGCCGGACGGAATTGTGGGTGGGGGGGAGTGCATGAACAGCTCTCTCTCCACCTTCAATACCACGACTTAGGTGCCCTTGAGCAAGGCATCGAACCCCCAACTGCTCCCCGGGCGCCGCAGCATAAATGGCTGCCCACTGCTCCGGGTGTGTGCTCACAGTGTGTGTGTGTGTGTTCACTGCTCTGTGTGTGTGCATTTCGGATGGGTTAAATGCAGAGCACAAATTCTGAGTATGGGTCACCATACTTGGCTGAATGTCACTTCACACTCACTTCTCAGTATGACATGAGCATGATGAAGTGAGCTTCGGAAAGAAATTCAGACGCAGGGGTCTTTTTGGGCAATGTACATGCCCCTTTCATATTGATTTAAGACAGTCAGGAGAGCATCCAAAATGGCTTGTTTGCCGGTGCACGGTTCCCGCACAAGTCTGGCAGCACTAAAATATTTGTCAGTGCTTAGATGTGATTAACATTTGACTCCAGACTAATAAAAATGAATGACAGAGCTGGGGTCAGAGGGTCGAGATCAAGGCTCATAGGATTTCCTCTCAATTTCCAGTCATCCAGATTAATAGGGCCCCTGCGGTAGGAGCAGCGAGTGGCTATTTTTCAGTATCACTTACTCAATGAGACCTCTTAACCCTTAGGCCTCAGTGCACTGCCCACCTGTAGCCCCATTAACTTCTAATGGAGTGCCCAGCCACCAGTTTGCAGGGAAGGGGTGAGTTAGTTTAGTTGTTGCTTTAAAATGCTTTGATTGTTCTATTTGTGGTTGAAAAACAGCATGAAAATAAGGTTCTATTTGTTGTGCAGAAGACTCGTCTGGTTCTCATGGTCTTGCGCTCTATGAAGAACTGAAAACAGACATACGAGCAAAGCTTCACAATAAATCTTTTAAGCAACTGTTATTAATGGGAATGCTGACTGAGAGTATCCCAGATTTTTTTCTTGCAATCAACAAGCAATAGAAAGTAAAAATCAGCTGTGGCTATTTTTTTTTAAATATTTTCTTTTGTAGGCTAAGGGCTATTTCACAAAGACATGAGACAAGCTTTTTGATGTGTGATGGACAATGTGCTGTTGTGAATTAATCATCTTTGCAACATTGTTAAAATGACACCTTATGGTAGCCTTTCATCACCTTTTCAACACCTCAATCTCTATTTTTATACTAATTGTCTTATACTAATTTCTACATCTGACAAGTTTGATTTCTCACCTTCCCCAGCATCTTCATGCTGAGTTATGCAGCTCCTGTAAAGCATCTTTGAATTCATCTTTAATCAAAAGGGTTAAAAAAATGTAAATATTTTTGGAAGGACAAATTGAGATAAATAAGTCATGGTGAAGTTTTAGTTCACAAGATTAAAGCATAGCCTAAATGCCTTATTTTATTATTATTATTATTATTGTAATGTGTGAAAAGATATCATTGTCCAGTTGCAACAAGGTTTCCAAAAGAGTCATGAATATAAATCATACCAAGCTTTAAAAAAAACTTTACAATCTGATGTGTCTTAAATGGACAATAATGCTATTTCTGGCTGACAGAAAGCCACAAGATGGCAGTGTCATCTTCATAAAGCCACAGATTTCTGCTCGTGTTCCCTCCCAGTGGAAATAACATACGCAAAACTATATTTGTTTAGTTCCCAATGGAAATAACCTTCGCGAAACTAATATGTAATGTTGTTGTTTCTTTCCCTGGCTCTTTAAATAAAGCATCTAACTGACTTGGTTACTTCTGTGGTCATTTGAAGTGACACTGGTGATAATTTTTTTTTTTTTTTTTTTTTTCACAAAATAATCGTATAATTACACAAGACGGTTGAGTAAAGTGCTAGATTAAGTGCATATACTGCGTCATTTGGCACACAACTGTCCCTTAATAGTCACTCAACGCGTTATGGTGTGCTTTCATGCAAGATTTTAATAACCTCACAATGAGTAAGGTTAGAAAATGTCATATTAAATGTAGTAATTTGAAAAGGTCAGAATCTGATTAATCAAAAATAAATAATAAAATAACCCTGCAAAAAATAAACAAGCTTATAGCCTAAGCTTTTTTTTAAAAAAAATTATTATTCACGTAAATGCGGTTTTCTTGCGTCATGAATAATTAATGAGGTAAAAAACGAGGCTGTGTTTATGATTAGTTGTCTGTTGTTAAACAAGAGTTAACACAAAGTTAACCCTGCTAAAAGCTTTCTGCTCAGAATCATAATTTCATAGTAACGTTTTTTTTCCATCTGATGTATAAGTAGACAAGGTAAGTGTGCTGTGAAAAACCAAGTAGCCTTATCGTTTAATGTATTTTTGTCTAAAAAAGTGTTCTTTATGAGGGAACTTCTGCAGTGCGAACTAAACGCCACCCGCTCCGCTGCATACCTGTCAGTCCATCGAACTAAATCAAAAGCCCTCGGCACATGGATCGTGTGTAATAAGACTACACTTCCCATGCTGCACCGCGCTCGCTTCGTTCCGCTGCTGTCACTTTGCCGATGTGAGAATCGCCCAGCAGCATCTCAGCCGAGCAGCAGCGCAAAAATGCACTGAAATACGCATCTTAGGACATTTCCACCCTCTTTCGGTTTGCCATGAGGGCGTGTGATAGGAATAACAGGGATGTTCGCACCGGATTACGTCCCTTTATTTTGAGAAAAATGCGGATTGTTTTGCGCTCGAGGTGTTAACGCAGGAAAAATATATATATATATATATACATATATATATATACAAAAATGAAGAAGCAGTTCAATCGGATGCGACAGCTCGCCAACCAGACTGTTGGCAGGTGAGCGCTATGATCTTTAATGCGATCGTTTTGCACCATAACGAAGTTTATTTATTATTTATTTACTTATTTATTGGCAGAAAAGAATCCCTAACTGCTGTACAAATTCACATATATTTTCCCATTCAAACTTAAATTGTTTTCTAAATATAGAAATGCATATTTTAGCATTTTTTTTTAGTTGCCATTACTACAAATAGCGTCTAGCATCTTGATTGCGCAATGCATCTTAAAATAGCTTTATGCATTATAACACCCATGCAATATTAGGTATTATCATTATTATAAATGCATAATTTCGAGATTGTGCATCCATGTGTTGTGTGTAACGGGTTCACTGCAGAGGTATTTCAACCAGCATTATGCCTCTCGGAGGTTCCCGATGGCACTGACACTACACCCCCTGCACAAATCTCCTGGATGCATTTCCATCAAATGCAGCTTAATGTAGCACTGCTGTATCAGCTCACGTTGATTTGAATGAGAGGTATGAGAATGACATGTCTCCAGTGCCAGCTGATGCAGATGGATGCGGTGGATGGATGTGGATGGGAGGAAAAAGGCGCAATGTTTTCATCGCACACTGATCTATGGAAAAAAAAGAGGAGGAGTTGGGTGCAGTACATCAGCAAGATCTGTCACTGATGGAGAAGGTCATCATTGCTTCAGAAAGCACAGCTTCGAATTTCCAAATCCAGTGCATTATAGTGCGGATTGCTAAAACATTGCGTTATTTAAATTATTTTTTTGGGGGGGGGGGGTGTGCTGCTGATATGCTTGCCCCATTTATCTTGTTTATGTTGGAGTGAGTATGCAGTGCTTGACCTTTCACATGTTTGGATAGTTCTTTACGTTCTTCACACACCCATCTATTTTCTCACAAGGAGGGCAGCTTGTCATGCACGAGCCATTGTGAAAGGCCAGAAGATGTGTGTCACTATTGGGCAGCTCCTTGCTGGGTGATTATGCCACAGTGTTGTGGGTCATCATTTCAAATACATGTGGAAAAATGGCAAGCCAGCTCCTCTAAGCCGGTTCCAGCATTGCTCTGGACATGAAATCGTGTGTGTGTGTGTGTGTGTGTGTAAGCCCTGCATTAGTATTCTCTACCTTTCCCTGGTAATGTCCAGGGAACTGTGGCAGCGGCCCACTGTGGCATTTTGTCTGTAGCGGTGCGTTAATGAGAAACAACCTGTTTCCTAAACAGCACAGCGTCCTGACTCATTAAAAATATGTTCCTGGGTCTGGGAGGGCATGCTTGACTGATGTTTGCTTTGGAAAACAGATTTGCATGTTCCTGTCATGTACTGTTATAAGTACAGAGCTGCATCTCCCAATATCAGCTGAGATTTGCACTTAGATACTGTGTCGATGACCTTGACAGACAGTAATGCAGTGTAAGAGATGACCCATGACTCTTATCAATTATCAACACCATTTTTATTTGTGAATCTTTAAATTCAGCCTGAAATCAAAATAGACTTTATTTTCGGAATGTGGGTTTCTGCTCTTATTATGAACAATTTTTAATGCATACATACATTTTTGACCAAATTTGAATCCAGAAGTCATCACATATTCTGCATGTGACTTCTTCTCCCTGCGTATGTATGTAGTCAAGCCAATCATATTCAGATCTGCCTTCATTCCGGTATTCAATGCTTGCTTTTCAAATCATAGTCGACATGAAATGGAAATTACAATGGCTGGGTTTAAATGTTTTTATATTTTGCATTATGACACGTTTTCAGTTATTTTATTATTTTTCTGTTTTTATTCTGAACTTGATGAACAAAAACTAAATATTTAAAATAAATATATATTTTTTTACGTATGAATGATAAGTCTTACATTGTATATTTCACAGACTCAATACGGTGAAACCAACATTTTTTGAAGCCATTGTAAAATAGTTGATAATCTACAGTATATAAATTTGTAGCAGCCATAATTAAACAACCACTGTGTGTACTGCAATACTGCACAGCCCTAGTGAATATATTTGTATTTATGTATTTGACATTTGTCCAAAAGCTTTTATAGCTGTGCCACCCAGCCTCCCGCTGCTTTCATTTCTCATCATTTGTAAATCACATTTCCTCTTGCCCACTGTGATAAAAATGACTACCCCCGGCTCTGTGTGTATGTGTTCGTCTAGTTCAGGGGCCAGTATTTGTGCTCTTTCTCCTTGTTCTCATTGTGACTATATTTATAGTCTTCTCATTCATGTTTTTGTGGCAGTGAGGGTTTTTGGTTGGAGTGTGCACTGCATGTAGTGTTTTCTCTCTCTCAGGAAGTATGGCAGCCTCCTTTTCCTTCAGAACTGCTGGATTGTTGTTACTGGGAACAGTATATTGTAAGTGCTTATGGAGTTGTGGGTGTGTTTTTTTTCATCGTCAGCAGAGAGGTTGGGAATAGTGTGTTGGTTGATAAATGGACCTGCGTAACAAAGTTGCTCACCCAACACAGTGCATGGGAATCCTTTCTTATATACTATATACACCAAACACTTTACAACTTTAGAGTGCAGTCATCTAAAGGTCCATTTTGCAATTTTTTTTCCAATGAGTCTTTTACATGACCCAAAATTTCAAGCTACTAAATAGTGTATACAGCCATCATAAAACAAATTAATATGAATCAAGCAGTTTAATCCTCTTTTTTTTTTTTTAGAGGCATATGATTGGTTTATATGATGAACAGATTGATATACATAGATAGATCAATTCACACACACAGAGCACATCAAACAGGAACTGACAAAATTAAGTGTAGAAACAGTTGTCACTCAATAAACCTATGAATTGCACGTTACATTATGAACTAGAAAATACTATTTTTGTATAATTACTATATTTTCTTGCAAAACATACTCCGATAATTTCCAAGTGTTATTTACAACTTCGAAAAGAAAAGAAAAAAAAAAGTACAGCATAATTGGAAGTATATAAAACATGTATTATGAACTCTCCCTTTAAGTCATCATAATAGAGGGATATGTTGATATCTTTGACACCTTGTTTTGGCCAAATTCAAAGCCAGCATCCCAGAATGCATTGCATCGACCTCATTGAAAAAAAAAAATTGTGGGTGGAGTTTAGAAGCTAATAAATGAAAATAAATTCATGATAAGTGACAATAAGAACATTCCATCTAATTAAAAAGTTATTGTTTTATCCAGTATTTGTCTATACAATGCATATTAGTGGTAATTGGAGATATCATATAACATAATGCTTAGCCAGCTGTTAGCATTGAGTAGAGCGGTTAGCGTGGTTGCCTGTGCAGCAGATAGTTTTATGATTCTCACATATCATTTTGGTTAGGATGCTGCCTTAGAAGATAGTCTATGTAGGCAGCCACAGTAGACAACATGGTAGTTCACTAGAAAGGAGCAATTCTCTTCTGGTACTGGCCAGTTAGATGGACATAGCTCTACACAAATATAGACTCCTCCAATATATTTCTCTTCTCTATAGTGGCTGAGTTTATATAATGTTTCTCTACGTTATCATTATTCATGCCTTGAAGGCAATTCGACGTTTCCAATTTCAGATCCTTTAAAGTTTTGCCAGATCTAAACTTGTCTTAAAACTCAGTGTCAGTGTGCGCGAGCCTGGGTTCAGAAGCCGAGTCTCTAGCTCCGCTACTGTAGCGCTATCATTAGCCGAGCCTATATTTGATGTAAGTCACAGGGACAGTGTCTTTTTTCACACATCATGGCGTCTCTTCGTCTATGAATCTGCAGTAGCCTAGTTTTTAATTAGATGGGAAATGCTTCTATAAAGAGGTTCTCCTTCCTCCTCTTCTCTCCTCCAGCCTCCATCCCAGCGTCTCAGGGGGCATGCAGGTGTGCAATGTCAGCAGCACCAAGACCAAACTCATGCCAGCTACTGGTGTATGTTCAGAATAAAACGAAAAAAATATTTCCAGAAGACCAAAAGAACCTTAAAACGTTCTGCTGTACTGTTCTTCTTGTGATCAGACCCAGTAGTGAGAGACATGATGATTGATAGAAGTTCTAGACCTTTAGTTTAAACTTGCTCCAAGATGAATACTAGAATAATAGCAAAAAATAAATTAATAAAACTATACTAAATTTATGGCCGGAACCAGGGCTTGAAAATGAGTGAGATATGGGGTGAGGTTAAGAATTGTGCTATAATTACCCCTACAGTTTATTATATACACCAAACACTTTAGCAGAGACACACCATTTGTGAAAGATGTTTTCTGTTTTGGAGGGATGAACATTGTTAAATTATACCACATTTACCAGATAATTCTACCATCAACATTTTACTGTAGATTAGGGGTGGACAATTTAATTTCAGCTGTTTATTATTCATACAACAATAAATATTATTGTTATAGCTTTCATTATTAACTGTTGCTATACAGATGATAACTTTGTCTAGTGCTCTTCTGGATGTTTTTGGCATGACTAAACTATTTTTTATGTAACTACTAGACCAATCTATTTGGCCAAATTTTTAGATGATTGGTCTATCAGTACTCATAAACTGAAATTCAAAGGCCAGAAGGGCCTTTCAATGAACTCTGAATTCTAAATAAGAATCATCTTTTCAAAGCAGACCTTCTGGATGAATCCTGTGATGACATCAGAAAGCAACTTTGAAGTGTAATTGATAAATATGGCACATCATGACTCTTTCTACGGATTCCAGAACATTCTGGAACAGAGCATATTAGCTTAGACCTCTAGCATTAAATCCTTGTAGCCAGCAGCACACTTTCCACTTATGTCTTTCTCTCTCTTCCCCCTTTTTTCTCTCACACTCCATGCTCTTGTTCCTAAGACCAGGCCTTTTGAAATAATACTAGTTGGTGTGCCGTAATAGATGTGTGTAGAGCAATTACGGGCAGGCAGCCCCTCTCTATTGCATGGTCCAATTACCCGAACGAATCTACTGTTTGGAATGGACAGTCCTCTTTCTCTCTCGTTGTCTGTGCCAATCTGTCTCACCCCTCTGGCTCAGAAAACACACACTCTCAAGCCGGAATACATTATTACTCAGCTGGCACACAGGATTCTCATGACATCTTTTGGATCACAAGCAAGCATTTGCAGTTGCAAATCAAACCCAGATGACTAGGGTTACAGAGCAGAGACTGTTGTTGATAGTTTTGTTCATGGGAATGTGTGAGATTTCTCAAGGCTGTGTCAGAGCTTTTCAGAGAGAGTATACTTGCTCTGTAGCTCACCTGGTACAGCAATGTACTTTTTGAAGTTCCTGTGAAGCACGATAAAAAAAGCAAGCTAAAATTGCATGCTTGATGAGGCAAATGCATTTCACTTTTGCTTTTGTTAACACTATCAGATGCAATAGAGCTTTAATTTTTAGTGCCACTTACCAGATATTTCATTTCCAAAGATTCTCATTTGTCTGTTTTGGTTAAAACTGAACACATTTTAGCACCACTCACTGAACATTACATTTTCTAAGTGTCAAAAAAAAAAACAATCAAGCAGCAAAGTAATACCATCTTGAAGAAATGTAAACAGAGGTAAAAAAAAATAAAAAATTAAAATGGGTTGTTCAGTTAAGATTTTCAGCCTGATTTCAGCTAAAGAACTATAGCTTATAATACCATAATTGTCAAAGTTGATGTTATTGTTAATTCTTCCGTAATTCAAGTTGACAGGGGTTGTAGGTTGATACCTCTTACCTAAAGTATTTAGAAAATAGCTGCTGAGGGAGTTACCAGAGGGCCGCATAATAGTCTTACATTAAATGGATTTTAGTTGTAACTTGTGGTATTAAATATTTTATGTCAGTACTGCTGCAAAAAAATAATAAATTATAATTATCATAGTATGTCCATAGTCCAGTATGAGAAACTAAAGTGATTTGGTTCAAAAACATTTTTGGTTATGCTGGTTGAAAGTCTCTTCACATCCCGACAGCAATCACTAAGTTAAGTGGTCTAAAAATATTTATATGTATTTTTATAATTTGTGGAAGGCATAGGACCATAAAAAGTTTGTCCAATCATATCCTTCGGTCCGAATGCTACGATAGGCTTTTCTACCTGCCTGACAACGTATGTATTTGCATAACTCTGCACATGTCATCAACGCATGCCATCACACCTTTGCAGACCGAGCAAGAATGGAAGGGGTTATTATTGGAATATTATGCACTTTGCAGTGTCTCTGAGGAAATCTGACAGAATTATATTGTTGCATTCAAATCTTCCACCAACTCCATCTATCATCGTGTCGCTGGTTAACCTCTGGTCTGCCTGTGCATGTTCATGTGTTTTGCAGGAGGCGTGACTTTGGTAAGGAATTTGCAGGGAGGCTGGGATCTTATGCTTTTAAAGCTACAGTAACTTGCTATTTCTAGCCTCTCCAAAATCACCTACCCTACCTTTAACCAACATCACCTTGGGCAACCATCACCAGACTACAGTTGTTAACCAGCTTTACCAACCAAGTTGATTCCATTTTGATGCTGTGAATCACAGTGTGATTACAGATTATGCAATGATTCAGTGTATCATCAACAGCATAGCGGTGCAAAGACATGCAATATACCCAGTAATTCATGCTCAGAGCTTTTCTGTTTGGCAGCTCCAACAACACGATGTTGTTCCTGGGTGGACGCACCCCAATTGTTAAACCAGTTTAGGTTTGCCAATTTAAGATAGTTCAGTGCCACCTTCAAATGTAGGGATGAGTTCCTGAAGCTCAAACAGTATAGCATGAGACTAACAACGGCAACTAAATGGGTTTGATTCCCAGGGAATGCACGAACTGATCTGAATGCAATGTCGCCTTTTATTGAAAGTATTAACGGTTCGACGTAAATGAAGTGCCACATCAGAGTCACCTTAAACATTGTTTTCCACTTCTCTTGCTTTCATAGCTATGCACAAAAACTTCAGCTTTTTTCATCAACTTTGAGCATGAGATTATTATTTTTTTGTGTGGCGATGAGCTGTTCAGAAACAGCAGAAGTGAGATCACTTGGTTCTTGAGACATAGGATAGCTTTTCAGTCAGGAGCTCTTGCATGATTGGATGTTTGGTTGAATCAGGGAGATGTCACTGCAGGACTTTCCTTACCTGCATTAGCAGCGCTCATTATTAATCTGACTCATATTTCTGATTCACTCATTCTGAGCACTTACAGAGCATATGATTTAGATAACTGCTGAATTTCCCTCCTCCGGTAGCTAACTGTTCTTGAGGGCTTCAGGATCATGCAGGCCACGGCGGGGGCATATTTTGTTTATTTTTTTATTTATTTTATTTTATTTGTAGAAAAAAAGACAAAAGGGACAATACATATTAATTAACATTTTTCACAAATGTAAATATGCCAGATTATAGCCAAAGACTAATTTCCATCTGCAGACCCCCAAACAGGTAGATGTTACACATAATATATAAATAATATATAAATATATATATTAATGATTACTAAACATGCTCACATATTTGTGTGTTCCTCAACCATACTTTTAAACGATTCCTAAAAATAGGCAAACTTGTGCTTTCCCTCACTGACTGAGGGATACTATTCCAAAAGCTCACCCCCTGATATGATAGAGCGTTCTGTGAAAAGGATGTCCGCCTAAACGCCAAGAGACAGTCACCTCTCATATTGGCTCTAGTCACTCGAGACCCGACAGCACTGATAGACTTTTGTTTAATAAAATCACTCAATGGTAGAGGCGCCAGACCATGTATAACTTTATAGATTAAACAGGCTGATTTAAATAATTTTTTCTTATTATTATGAAGGTTTCTTATCTAATATTTTCAATGCTCTTTTGTAGCATACCTCAATATACCCCCGATAGCAGCATGACTCGTATAAGACCAACTTGTGATACAGTACTCAATATGAGCCAGTATCATAGAGTGCAAGAACGTAATCGCTGCTGTATCCGATAATGAGGTACGAATTTGTTTAAAGTTCCGTAAATTAAAATGTACAGTATTCACAACTTTTTTGATATGTTTTTTAAAAGATAATTTCGAGTCTATCAGAACTCCCAGATACCTAAATTGCTCAACATTAGTTAATTCTTGTCCACCCAAGCAAACTTTTACTGTGGCCACAGTTGTTTTAGGTTTACTAAAAAACATTGATACAGTCTTTTTAACATTAAGGCACAAGCATGAATCATTCAGCCATTTTTGCAAATCATCTAAAGCGAATGAAAGCTGATGGGCTGCATCCTCAGCACTTTTGGCATGTGTAAAAATCACTGTATCATCAGAATACATAATCGTGTCAACATTTTTGCATACACTGGGCAAACTATTCACATACAATGAAAATAGCAGAGGTCCTAAAATTGATCCCTGAGGAACACCCTGTGCATATTGAAGATAGGGTGACTTACAATTCTTTATTTGCACACATTGTTTTCTATCCGATAAATAAGACTGTATCCATTTAACTGTTTGATTACTAAAGCCAAATGTTAACAGTCTAGACAAAAGCTTTAAGTGATTCACAGTATCAAACGCACGCTTAAGATCAACAAAAACAGCAGCAACATAACTGTTTTTATCTAAATAGAACTTCACCTTCTCTACAAAAACACAAATAGCCGTTTCAGTTGAGTGGAGAGATCGAAATCCAAATTGCATAGGGTGCAGACCCGGATTAGAATCATTAAGATGTGCAATGATAGAGTTGGTGACCCACTTCTCTGCTATTTTAGAAAAGATAGGAAGTATGCTGATAGGTCGAATATTAGCAGGGTCTAGTTTATCACCCGATTTGTATATTGGTATGACAGTTGCAACCTTCCAACTCAAGGGAACGACTGTTATTAATTGACAAATTAATAAGATGGGTCACAGGCACCAAAATATAAGATTTAAAAAGCTTCAGAAGATTGGTATCAAATCCAAACACATCCCTTGATTTAGAATTTTTTAATTTAGAGATTATGTTATCTACTTCATTTTCTGTTATTGCTTGAATATTAAACTTAGAATTTGGAGTTACGGCATCCATATAAAGGTCAATGTGGGCCATATTTTGTTGAGAGTCACAAGAGCTAGAAAACAATTGAGCGATCTCATCAATGGTATTTCGAAAATAATGATTTAATTTAGTTGCTAGGTTGAAAGGCTCTGATACCAATAGCTAAATTTTGTGATAAAATTGTTCAGAAGGATGAACCTCATCCATCAACCATGGAGTTTGCATGCCTCAAGTTGCATGTGCACATATTGCGTATTTATTTGCATTGCAATAAATTTAGTGGGGGAAAAAATGCTTTTTAAAACTAAAAGCACAATATGTTCTGTGCATAATGTCTTTGTATTTTTGAACATGCACACGCATTTGGCAACACCTTGGGTCCGTGAAGTGACCATTAATGTTTTAAGATGCCTTTTTGAATTATGAAAGTTATGTATTTCAATAAGCAGTTATTGAAGCAATGCAGGAACCAAGAAGAGTGGCAAAAAAGAAACTTTGCATACTGTAGAGTCGAGATATTACTTACTCATCATAGTTGTAAGTGTTCTTTTTGCTGGTCTTTGCAGGAGTTTCTACTCAAAGATAGATTGCTGAGTGGCAGAAAGTTACAGTGGTCATCAGCGTAGCTGCTTCACAACATTATACAGTTACCGAAATTACAGCTGCTGACCTATTAGTGCTGGCAATACAAAAAGATTCCACCATCTTACAATTACAAACATTTAAGTAGTAGGCAACAGTTGAAATTGAGTCTTGATATCGCAGGCTTCTTCACATTTTGGCCAAATATCATGTATAGTCTGCATATGAAACCATTTACCAGCACTAAATGTAAATATTAGAAATAAAATATTGGAGTCACGAGTTGATCCAGGCCGCTTTTCAGGTCCTTTTCTTGTGTTTGACACTTGATTAATTTTTATTTTTTTAATTTTGGCAAATAAAGCTAAATAAAGTTTACAAAAAAACTGCTAAAAAAGCTACATAAAAGCTAAAAAAAAAAGGAAAAAATTATTATTATTTTACTGAAATATTGCTTTGGTAATTGAATGAAATAACATAAGTTTAAGTTGCATCAATATATTTATTATTAATATTTATTTATTATGAAAATCTTAAATTAATTAGCTAAACAGAAATACAAAAATAAAACTTAAAAAAGAAATATATATATATATATATATAAGACTAAAAGTGCATAACTAAATTTATTGAAATTTTTAAATGAAAACTGAAAATATAAAACTATAGATCATTCAAAATAATAATAATAATAATCAATAATTTATAATATTAAAATAACTTTAATGTCTAAAAATAATCGAGGTTTGCTTTAGTAATAACATCCTGTTATTTTAGGAAGGTGAAAAAACAAAGCATAGCAATGTTCTTCTAGCATCCAAGGTCCAAAAGCACCCTACAGAAATATGCTGTTATTAAATGGCTGTAATTAATTAAGAGGACTTAATTTGTGTAATTTGCAGCATAGCCTTAGATCTGTGTTAAGAAATAAGAAAGAAGTCACTTTCAAGATGTTTTTAATATCTCAGTTGCTTTCTTGCACTTTAATGCTGGCATGAAAATTTGTAAATGCATGTTATTAATCTTATTGTGGTTGTGATTCATTCAGCTATTTTAATTTGAATTTTTTCAATTATTTTATTAATTTTTTATTGACTTTATTTAATCAGCATTATTTAATATTTAATCTCTGGTGATGTACTTTGATCATTTCGTCTGCTTAAAAGGATAGTTCACTCAAAATAGAAAATTCTTTCATCGTTTACTCAACCTCAAGTTCCACAAAAGAAGATACTTTTAAGAAAGTTGGTAAACTGTTGACGGTACCCATTGAATTCCATAGTATATTTTTCCTACTCTATGGGAGTCAGTGGCTACCAGCAACTGTTTGGTTTTTAGTGTGTGTGTGTGTGTGTGTGTGTGTGTATTTAAAAGATCAGAAACCCGATAAGTCATTCTACTCAGATTTACAGAATCTTAGTACGGAAGAAAATATCTGTAATTTATTGGAGACACTGATTGATTCTTATCAATCAGATTTAACACTCCCTGAATGAATGATGTTTCAGAATGTGTTTGTGTGTGTGTGTGTGTGTGTGTGTCTGTTCCTTGCAGTTATTCTTGCATATGTAACAGAGTGGTGACCCAGTTCACTTCAAGGCCCTAGTAAGTGGGTTTCTCTGTTTTACTCGCCTTGTGTCATTCCTCGTCCTTCAGTCTTATCATCTTAGGATAGCGTTTCTGTCTCTCGCTGCATTTTGATGTTGACATTTTCAGAAATAGACTCTGTTTAGAGATCCTATAAAAGCAGGTCTCGCATGAAAATGCAGTTCACCGCCAACGCTCCAGGCCTGCTCCCCTTTCTCTCACACTCTCTTTCTCTTCGTTTCCCAGTTATTAAAATATAGCATCTCTTGTGTGAGAGTGAGAGTGGGTGGCACAGTGGGATAGGAGTGTATTACTCTCTCTAGATCAGATATACTCCTCTTAGGAAGAGGACGAGGAGGAATTTGAGCAGTCAGTTTCCTCTGCGCCATTTTTCTTACACACTTAAAAATAAAGGTCCAAAAAGGGGTTTTTCGCAGCGATGCCACAAAGGAAACCTTTTTGGGTTCCTCAGAGAACCTTTCAGTGTACAGTTCTCAAAAGAACCATTTTTAATAATCTAAAGAACCCTCTTAAGAAAGGTGCCCCAGATGTTAAAGGTTCTTCATTGAACCATCAATTCCAATAAGTAACGGCTTCATAACTGCACTGTGCTGGGAGGTAAAATGTCAGCCTGGTCGAATAAAGACAAATTGCAAGTGTGACCTCTAGCAAGAAATGTTCCTCTGAGCCACATCATCTCATATTTGGTTATGAAGCTGAACTTTCTTAAGGCTGAAGTCTTAAAATCACCCCTGGGGTTAAAGGCAGGACCTTCGAGGAGCTTATTAAAGGGGATATATATTGTGGAAAATAGGATTTTCTTTGCTCTTTTGAAATATATGAGTTTGATGTACTACTGTATGTAGACGTGCTCTGAAAATCAAAATATAAAGCTCCTTTCCCACTACACACACATCTTTTATGGAAAATAAGCCACAGAAAACAAACTGGAGTAGTTTTGCCATGACAACCACGAGCATGTGAACATACAGTATGAGCGCCCACGTTCACATATCAAGCCTATTCAATATTCAGAACTTGGCCTGGCTTGATAAACAACAGTGTGAACATAATAGAAGTCATTTACACAGAAGTATTAAAGGTACATGAGCAAAAACATGGTTTATTTAAAAGTCAGAGAGAGGTCAGAAAATGGTCATATAGAATTAAATTATTGTTGGTGCAAGAAACCTAAAATAATGGTAGTATGTGATATGATGTATCGTAGAAAAATCCTCTAAAGTCTTAAATTGAATTTTGTTACATTGCTCATATTTTAATTTTCTTGTACGTACTTTCTCATTTTGAGTAGTCCCTTCTTCCTTTGCGTGAGGGGTACTGATTTAACCTTCGCTCAGCCACGGAACAAATCAGTGAATGAAGCTAAACAAAGTTTTTAAAGTGAAAATTAAAGGTGCAATAGGTGATTGTCTTCAGAAACATTTTTGGTTATGCTGGATGTTGGCACAGTGATTAACCAGAAAATATAAATATCGCACATTATGCCAAAAAGGTTGCTGACCCCTGCACTATAGGCTGCATATGTTTTTTTTTTAAAGACAAAAGTGTTCATTGAATCGATTGTAAAAGAAATTTTCCAAAAGGCGTTTCCTTTTTAAATGTCAAATAACGGACGAACATAAAGAGAGTGCTGGAAATGCACAAGTCAGCAATATTTCTTATTTACCGCCAAGACGTTTCGTGCAGAATAACAAACAGCAACAGGAGTGCAACATTCTCGAAAATGTATATATGCAGAGAGGACGAAAAATCTCCAAGATTATTTTAAATAATGATTCACTCCATTTAATAATAATAATAAGAAGAAGAAGTTTTATTTATATAGCGCCTTTCCAGAGCTCAAGGACACTGTTCAAAAAATGAAACTTTAAATGGTCTTGAGAACAGGCCATGTGTATTTTTTTTATGGAACATAACCCACACTTATAATGAAATGCGCAAAAAGTCTAGGGCCATTACAAATTTATTGGACAGGACAATAAGTCGATCAACATTTTCGGGGTCCAGAGCAGAGCGTTTTTTATTCAGTATATGTCCAGCTGTTGAGAAGATGCGCTCCGACTGCACTGATGTCCCAGGGATACTCAGGTAACGTTACAGCTGCGCAAGGTTGGGGGTATTACTGCCAATTTTTCACAACAAAAGCCGGTCGCTGTCAGCTTGCAATGGTCCTTTTCATAACTCAAAATCTCCTGTAACTAGATGCGCGACTGAGGCGAATTCACGTCGACCGTGCCGTGAGACCTCCAGACATGTCTTTACATTGACTTAACATTGAAATCATTCGTGCCAGACGCTCTCTTCAGGTTTGTTGTGAACGCAGAGAGGTCGCTTTCGACGTCACTGGGTCTTATAGACTCGTAAAATTGCTGGTGTTTTCTGTCTAGCTCTCGGAAGGCATACTGCACTTTCGGAATTCTTTATTTTCTTTTTCTGCTTGTTTGTGAGTTTTGTTACACCTATATTTTTTAATTGTTTAATTCTTTAAAAATTAATAGTGTACATATTTGGTTAAAATCGATTCCCTATTTTCATTTTCGAAACTTTTTTTTGGTTGGTCCGATCGATTTTGCAGTCGATTTTCGAACTAAAAGTGACAGCCCTAATAATAATAATAATAATACATATTTGAAACAGTATAGAATGATATAATTGTCATTTTTGTGTGAACGGTCTCTTTAAGGCTTCAGGTTCAGGCATTTCAATTCTGTATGTATTACGTAAAGTACAAAAAGATGGTGACAGATGGCTGTCTCATACTGCTTTTACGTGACCTTACCCAAACGATAACAAGCATATACCCCTCTATTTATATTCTTCTAATAAAGTTAATATGTAGGCCATGTCATACAGAGTATACAAGTTACAAATAATCACTCAAACAAACGTCCTTCCTTCCACATCCTGCCTATGTTTGAGGTAAAAAAGACCACATTGTTTGGGTTTAAATCCTATCCTGTCCAGAATGCAATTGGCATTTTGTACTTGACGTGATGGACAGACCAAATGCATGTCAGATATCCCAGGAAGAAACTCCTCCCTCTGAAAATAAACAGTGTAAATTCTGTCTCTGTAGAGATCCATGCTGATACAGACCCCCGGCTTTGTTTCTGGTAACAGTCCCCTCTGGCCTCCTGTGTCGGTAGACAAGTGTAGCCACCCAGTGAGTAGGACAGCTTCACTTGGCTGGATATATCTGCCTGCTGGACTCCTCCGGGTGTCAGTCTCTCATAACCTTAGGGTGTCTACACACCACTGGTTTCCAGATGCAGAGGAAGAGCACAAGTGTTTGTGGAAGTGAAACTCTCTGAAAATTTTACAAAAGCAGGAGAAAATTCTAATTCAGAAGTGGATAAGAAAGAAAGGTGACTATATCCTTTCTTAATACATGTTCCTGGTCATATTTTGAAAAGATCTGAGGGACTTTGAGGAGGGCCAAATAGTGGTGGCATCTCTAAAATGGCAAGTCTTGTGGGGTGTCCCGGAGTGCAGTGTTTAGTACAAGTGATGCAAGGAAAGAGAACTGGTGAACTGGTGTCAGGGTCATGGGTGTCCAAGACTCATCGATGCATGTGGGGTAGATCTGTGGAGGATATATTGGGTTGAAGAAAAATAATGGTGTAGAATACCAGTAAACAGAGATATTTGTTTGTTTGTTTGTTTGTTTTGTGTTCATAACACTGTGTGCACACCTGTTAATTTCCATATTTGGCATTTTGTTCTTTTGCCAGGCAGACAAAATTTCTTTTTTTTTGCTCACAAGCTCTCCATATTAAAGTTCTCTGGCTGCAAGTAGAACATCCTTAAGAAAGAGGTGGTCTACTTCTCTATGTGATGCCCTAAATAACTGTCCTGATATCCCACTATATGAGACTTTTAGTGACTGCTTGGATGCAATATTCAGTCTTAAACACAAATGTAACTTTTCTTGCTTGCCTATGTACATTATTAGTATATTATCTTTTTGTTGCTCTTTAAAAGGATGCCTGAAGCTTAAGAAAAACTAGCACTTTCAACAAATGTGGAGCACTGGCTCCATTACTTCATTTTGAAGCACTAATCCAGCATTTGAAGCTAGTTGTTTTTAGAGCTATTAAATGTTTGAAATTAAGGTCAATATCAGTTTATAAATTACTAGTACAAACCAGCTTTTAGTCTTAGACAGCAAAGTGGCATTTAGGTTTCTTTACACAGACGTTTTAATACAGGGTTGAAAAAAATAATGCATAAATAACAGGTCATATAATATTTAGTTTGAGCACCTCCTTTCACTGACCAGTGGAAAAAAATAAATAAAAAGCTCTTATTTTTTTAAGAGTTTCAGGCCCTGTTTTGAACCCTATTCTTAGAAAGTGTCAACTGTTGTAGGCCTGAAATAAGATGGAGGAAGAAGTGGAGCCAAGGAACAAACAGATGGCAAAAACAATCCCTCCACCACAGGGCTGTTGGCATCAGATAAGAGCCCTGATAGCAGCACTATTCTTCTCTGCAGTGATAAAGTCTCATTCTGTTCTAAATAAAAGCAGTAGAATGGCTAGGGTGACTATATTAGCCATTTTCCCAGGATGCATCCTTGCCAGGATTTTTATATTGCCTAAAATATCCAGATTTTGGCTGTTTGTTATTGGTCAAACTACTTTGGATGTTTTAGGCAATATAAAAATCCTGGCAAGGACGCGTCCTGGGAAAATGGCTAATATGGTCACCCTAAGAATGGCCCGATCGCATCAACCCGGCAGCGGTCTGGCTCTGCTCGAGTCACAACTGCAGGAAGAGCAGACAGGACAGGAAGTGGGTAGGAGAAATTGTTTGAGTCTGTGTGGCCGCTGTCCTGACTGTTCTAAGGTCTGTGATAAGGGCCGTCCACACACACATTGTTCCTGTGGTCCCCTCAGTCTCATGCACCAGCCTGCTCACACAGGAAGTGCCATGTGCACAGACTGAGTCTGGAATTCTTTGGCTGGATTATTACCTGAACTCGTCATGCATAAATTAACTTTTAATGAAGAAAACCCCAACTCAAGTCCAACGTGAAGATTTTTTTTTTTTACGGCTCAAACTCAACCCGAATGTAAAAGCATGAATAGAACAAAAATAGAGATGACAAATAAGGGTTATTTTGGCCACAGCTACACTATCTGGCAGCAAAAGAGCATCTATCCCCAAATTAAAAACTTTTCAAAATTTTCCCAGTATTTTCTTGTGACGACTTCAGACAATCAGCATTGTCATGACATCATTCCCTGCAGAGATGTATGAAGAAATTACGAATGGCAAACGTTCCATCAGTCCAATGGAAGATTTGAATTTTGAAATGTCTTTAAAGGTTTCCAAAGAGCACAGTTGAAATAATCTGTATGTAAAGCACTGAATTAATTTCAGAAGCTTGATACTTAGGAATGAGGACTGACTAGAGGAGAGTTTTCGTGAGACTCCTGTAGATGTGTGCGGGACACTCTGGGCCCTGTAGTCCCCGATCAGTGCCTCAGCTCTGGCCTGGCCCCAGCAGGCCTGTCTCACTGAGCACTAGGTCATTCACATGCATCATCTGTTCTTCTCTGCCAGGCCGCTTGTTTGTATTTGTCTTTGCCCTGGGAAATTTGCAGTGTAGGAGAGCGGTTCAGCTTGATGCATCTGTTGTAGGCAGCCTGGGTTTCGGGAACTTTTTTTTTTTTTTGTCAACCTGAAACAGGAGGATTCTGCTGCTCAAAAACCGAAGAGTCTTGTTTTAGAGCCTGTGTATTACAGTCATTTTATGGCAACAAAGACACCTTTGTTTGATAATTATTTAAATAAAATTTTGGCATTTAGCAGACGCTTTTATCCTGAGCGACTTACAGTGTAGTGCAACGTGTTCTCTGGGAATCGAGCCCACAACCTTGCGCTGCTAACGCAGTGCTCTACCACTGTTTATGATTGGTATTGTAGCATCTCATCTCATTCAAGTAGGATGTCTGTTCACATATTGGTTAGTTTCAAATGGCTATGAATGTGGTTCATCTAATCACAATATATAGTCGGAAGTGTTTCATTATTATTATTTCTTTGGTTACGCCAGTAGTCGAGAAAAGACATTGCAGAGATTTTTGATGAAAGATTATGGAAGCAAACACTTTTTGTCTATATAATAGTGTGCACTGATGAATCATACACAGTAAGACTAGGGACATTTATATGGCAAGTCAATAGGGCTTGTTTATGTCACCTTCAAAGTGAAGAGACAGACAGAGTGATGAGTCACCAACACGAGGAAAACCAGCATACTGATTTTAGTGAGGGCAAAATGCCATTGAAAATGCTGTTTAGGATGATAGTCTTTTAATTATTAATTGCTAAAATGTGTAAAATGGGAGTGGAGGGAATATTTCAAGGCTTTAGACCAGGGGTCACCAAACTCTGTGTTGGAGGGCCTGTGTCCTGCAGAGTTTAGCTCCAACCCTAATCAAACACCTGAACCAGCTAATCAAGGTCTTACTAGGTATTCTTGAAACTTTCAGGCAGGTTGTTGAGACAAGTTTGGAGCTAAACTCTGTAGGACCGAGTTTGGTGACCCCTGCTTTTTTTATCATGGCCTTTTTTAACCTTCATGACATTATAAGATAAGAGTTCATTAAAAATAAATAAAATAAGAGTTTCAAAAAATCAAGGCCCCAGTACTTTGGTTCGGTGCAGCCTAACGAAATGTTAGTATCTTTTAATATTTACTGGCCGGCTTCTCAAGAAAGTCAAAGTGTATGTACAGTATAAAATTGCCTTTTTTCTTTTAAACACACATGCTGAGGTCTCTGCCTTGGATATATCAAGTCATTTTTTTATTTTTATTTTTTTTTTACTTACAATTTAACATCATAATGTCATCATGGATGGGAAGGAGATGTGCTGGTGCTTGTGTTCGGCATTTGCTGCCATGGCAACCTGCTCTTCAATATGTATGTGAGCACCATATGGGTCATGCTGCTTATCTGAGGCTCAGCAGAAACAGAACCTGCTCTGCATGCTCACTGTGATTCATCATGAATATCTTATGGACAGAGTTCAATATGGTGCATTCATAGGGCATCGTGAACGTTGTTTTTATTGATTTTTATAGCTCATGATTGTATGTGAGCTGAAGAGGGTGAAGTCGACCATATATATATATATATATATATATATATATATATATATATATATATATATATATATATATCAAATCAAGCAAAATTGATGTTTTGTTGACATTTGTGTCAAAAATTCTTAATGTGTTTTGAAACAATTTAGATATTTTCTACCATTCAGAAGTTTGAAGTCTATAAGTTATTTAATATTTTTGAAAGACGGATTTTATGCTTACCAAGACTGCATGTATTTAATTGAAAATACAGTAAAACAGTAAAAATTTGAAATATTATTACAATTTAAAATAGCTGTTATATATAAATTATAATATAAAATTGTGATTTATTCCTGTGATGCAAAGCTGAATTTTCAGCATCATCACTCCAGTCTTCAGTATCACATGATCTTTCAGAAATCACACAGATATGCTGGTTTGCTGTATTGCTATAATATTTTTGTGGAAACATGATACATTTTTGGAAATCTCTGATAAATAGAAAGTCCAACAGAAGCATTAGTTTGAAATAGAATATTTGTTACATTATAAATGTCTTTACTGTCACTTAAAAGAAAAACATATACAGTACTGACCATGTAGTATTAGAAAACAATACTTTTTACAACTCAAATCAATTATCACATTTTATAAGGTTGCTTTCCAAATCCATTCAAAAATCTGCAGAGCATGTGTTTCTGCAGAAAAGTGTCTTATAAAGCTTGTGTTTAATTAATTACTGAAGGGATTTATAGTCATTCCCCTGGTAGAGGTGCTCCCATAAAGTGTGTTTAGCAACATTATCCAGCCTCCTGCTAGTGCAACACCTAAATGCCTGTTCTCTTCTATATTACAGGGCAGAAAAAACCGAGGTACTGAGTGATGACCTGCTGCAGGTGAGATGAAATCAGATCAGTGTGAACACAACTTTGTACACTAGCTGTATATATTTATCTACTGCTGTCTACTCTTATTTATACTACACTGCTCATATGTTTCACATGTGTCTATTCTGCATTCAGGTGGAGAAGCGTTTAGACCTGGTAAAGCAGGTCTCCCATAGCACACATAAGAAGCTGAACGCCTGTCTGCAGGGTCAACAAGGCACTGATTTGGAAAAGAAATCCGTCAAATCTCCCTCTGTATGTCAACTCTCACACCTCAGATACTTCAGTTTCCTGCAGTGCAATTAATTTCACTCATAGCAACTTGATTGTGATTTTCCCTAAACAGAAAAAGTTGCCCCTGACGATACTTGCTCAGTGTATGGTGGAGGGAGCGGCTGTGTTAGGAGAAGAATCTCTTCTTGGGTAAGTTTGCTTTTGAATTTTGATGTTGAATCAGATTTTTCAAACTGTTTTCCTTGCGGCTTCATCCTAATTTACAACCGGATGTGCATCAATGGAGAATTATGCTTTTAAAATCACAATGGAAAAAGTGATTTTCTAAGTATATGATTTGTCTTGTTTTGCAGTACAAATATCTAAACATTCTTAAATCAAGAAACATTTACTTGAAAAAGAAAATTTATTAAAATTGTTTACTGGTATACATGAAAAAAAAAAATAATAATCTGCCAGAGGAGTAAGAAAAATAAAGATTGTTTTCACTTTAAATTAAGTTTATTTTCTTAGACCACCTCCAGATATTTTTTTTTCTTGTTTTAAGCATAAATTACATTTTGACCTTTTTTTTTTCATCAGAAAACAAGAATTATGACTTTTTTTGTCTTTCAGAATGTGATTTTTTTCTTCTCAAGTTAATGTCTTAAAATGTAAAATGCCAAAATATGGTAAATTAACAGATGGGACGTCGGTGTACACTAAAAAATGCTAGTAACACAAATGGCTTCAGAATGATCTCAGGAAGAGATAAGAGAGGTTGTGATATGTTTAGATTCAGATATCCCTCCTTAACCTTCACTTATTTAAGACATACTGATGTAATATTTTAGGAAAAATACTGAAGGTATTACATACAGTAATTATTGTTGTTCAGCGTGGCAAAAAATACACAATATTGATGTGTGCATGCCCAGTGACTGTAGCTGTATCTCTTCTACACTCATTTGCATACAATATAAAAATATTCTACAAAATTACCAGCAGCAGGTAAAATGATAAAATGTTATGTTAGCAAAGTTATTTGAAACAGTTAACGTATAGGATATAACAAATCATCTTTACAAACCAGTTTTCATCCAGCACAATAGGTGGTGGTATCCATCTAATTAAATTGGATTGCAACCTGCCAGTAAAGATGCCAAGAAAATATTTTTTTTTTTCAGCCAGGTGGTGTAATTATTACAACCTACCAGCAGGGGTTAATGGGATCTTGGTAACCTTATTCAGACTTCTTGTTGTCAAGGATTGGTTTAAAAATGTTTCTTGTCATGCAACCTTAATTGGTTTGCATCAAATTAATTTGGATAGTTTCTACCAAGAGGCAGATGAAATAGTATAAAAAAAATATATCATAGAGTTTGATTAGGCACACAGCCTTTGATGTCAACATCAAAAGATATGGGTAGTTTCTCACAAGTTCAAGCTCTTGAGATATTCCATGACATTCACCAAAGTGTTTGTGAATTAAGATGCAGCCCTGACTTGGTTGGCTGCTTTGACTAACCTGTGGTCTCCTTCTGTAGCAAGATGCTGAATCTCTGTGGTGAGACCGAGGAGAAATTGGCCCAAGAGCTCCTCATGTTTGAGATTCAGATTGAAAGAGATGTTGTGGACCCTCTGTATTTGCTGGCTGAGGTGAGCATGTTTTTCCTGTCAAAGTTACTGCGTAATACACATATTGCATTCTTTTGCAACTGACATATGAAATAAAAGTCAGATAAATCTTTATTAAACCTTCAGACTAAATACATTTTCTAACAGTATTACAGTACATGCATATAATTGTCTATTGTCACTGTATATCTCCCAGTAATATAATAAGTCTTAGTAATAAGATATTTAAAATAAGTATAAAATAAGTTTTATTATCACAATGCTCTGTAGTTTTTATAATGGGACAAAAACATATAATGCAATGTAATACAATGATAATTCAGAGATGTACAAATGTTCATTAAATGCCTGATGTATTAAAAAAATAATTTATCTTGAAATATTACAAATATTATTGTTACATTTACATTATAAAAAAATCTGTAATTATCTTGCAGCCAAAAGTCATGTGTACAACAACCTGATGGGGGGTATTTTTACTTAAAGGACTTTTAAAGAAATGTATGATTGTGTAGGTTTTTCAGCAGTGTTTTGATCATGTCCATAATTTAGAGGTCTTTTAAATTTGTGTTTTAAATATGATACAATAGACTTCATAGGGTTGGAAGCTAATCCCTTAGTGCTTGCAGTTTTCATGCATGAAAGTTGTATTGTTTCTCATATGGACATGGTTTGCTGTTTAGGTGGAAATTCCCAACATTCAGAAACAGCGAAAACATTTAGCCAAACTGGTCCTGGACATGGATTCTGCCAGGACACGGTATGGACTATAAGAAATATCACTGTTGATCCCTTGATCTGCATTGACCACATTGTGCTCTGACCTTGTCATTGGTCCTCCTCACCTCTAGGTGGCAACAGTCCTCCAAATCTTCAGGTCATCCTAGCAATGTGCAGCAGGGCGGAGCCAAGTCTGACTCCCTGAGAGAGGAAATGGAGGAGACGGCCAATCGGATGGAGATCTGCAGGGTGACAATAGTTCACACTGTTTCTTCCGCGTTTAATTAAAATCTTAACCAAACGCAAAGCAAAACTAAAATGTTACTCTTACTTAATAGTCTCCATCTCTGAATGGTTTTGTCTTTTTTTATTAGAAATGTGAAATATTTGTGATAACGTAGACCTACATGTCTTTCGTCTCTGTAGGACCAGTTATCAGCGGACATGTACAACTTTATGGCCAAAGAAATAGACTATGCAAACTACTTTCATACGGCAAGTACCTCTTGGCACTAAAGGCGAAGTGTATAATTTTGGTTGGAATACCTTAGAACGTGTGTGTCCTTTTATTGATCTTGCTGTAGCTCATAGAGGTTCAGGCTGAGTATCACAGGAAGTCTTTGGAGATTCTGCAGAGTGTGCTGCCACAGATCAAAGCCCACCAGGGTGAGACTCTCCACTTCCTCTTTCATGTCTGAGCGTACAAGTTTGGTTAAGTGGTGGCTTTCAAGTGATTGTGTGGGTCTGTCAGTAAATTTGTTTCTGGACCTGCATTTTAACGTCCATCATGATGTGTTTCAGAGGCATGGATAGAGAAACCATCGTATGGAAAGGCCTTAGAGGAGCATCTAGCCATCAGTGGCAGGGAGATTGCGTTTCCTATCGAGGCGTGCGTCACCATGCTGCTCGAATGTGGCATGGAGGAAGAGGTGCGAGACTGCTGAGAAACAACACAACATGCCTTATTTATACCTGGAAGCGCAGTTTGTTTCTACAAACTGAGGGATGAGTCGAAATTGTTGTTTGTGGTATTCAACAGCATGTCACATATGCCATTCATAAACATTATACTGTAGATAACCTGAATCATTCTGGAAAGATCTCTTTGATTTCACCTTGACAAATACAATGATAGTATCATTGACCAGGATTTGTATAGTCTCAGTGTCTGTTCACTGAACAAATAGTTGTATTAAAGTTTTAATATTGTTGAGTACTTCCCTGTGTTGATTTATTTATTTAAATGCCATTAAATGACACATACCTGTAAAAAAAACAAAACAAAAACACATACCTGTAAAAAAAAAAAACAAACAAACAAACAAAAAAACAATCATGATTGGCTGCTTTACATGTCATTAATAAAGTCTGTATTAACACACAGTTATTAAATTACCCATAATTATTTATTTATTTTTATTTCATAAATTAAGAACTATTATTTTTATGTTACATAATAAATAATTTATTATGTGTATTTTATAAGAAATAAATGTAATTTATTTAATTCAGCTTATATGAATTTATCTAATTTAGGTTACGGTTTGCTTATTTGAATACGGTGTATGAATAATAATTTAGCTAATTAAGAAGATGAGTTGCATTTCTGCTTATAATATACACTTTTCTGTAAACATTTGTCATAAAATGTATCTATTGATTTTTTATAGTTTTATAGATTTTTTTAGTTATCTTGAGGCCCCATTGGAAGTTTGCTAAGACCCCCTAGTGGACCCCGGCCTCCCGGTTGAGAACCACTGATCTATTGCAAATTAATGAATTTAATAATTAAACCACGAGGGCCAAGGATGTCATTTGTGACAGGGCTTAGGATTTTATGACCAAAAGGTTCTTAACTTTACTCTTCCTGTCACATTAGGGTTTATTTCGGGTGGCTCCCTCAGCCTCCAAGCTGAAGAAACTTAAAGCATCTCTGGACTGTGGGGTTCTGGATGTGCAGGAGTACTCGGCCGACCCACATGCCATCGCAGGTGAGCGTCTTAGCTTTTAAAATGTTCACTGATCTATCCGCAGTGTCTTTTTAGTGGATCGCAGCTACAAAGTCTCAATGGCAGTTTGTATTGTGTCCCAGGTTAATTTGATCTCATTACAATGGTGCTGAAGTGTGACCTTGTTGCCGCCAGTTAGGGGGGCCAGAGCCGACAGGTGGTACAATCTGATTGTGGCCATGACAGCTCATTTGTCAGACTACTCTTTAGTATTTCAAGCAGAGAATATCACACCTCCTGTCATGTCTTGTGCTTCCCTCTTTCACCATGTCCCGGCTTCTTTCACTCTCTTGTTCTTCCCTCTGACCTCTTTCCTTCTTCATCTGCTTCCCTCAGGAGCTTTGAAGTCTTATCTTCGTGAACTTCCCGAACCTCTAATGACCTTTGAACTCTATGATGAATGGATTCAAGCCTCAAAGTAAGTATCGATAGTCTGCCCCAACACAAACTCCATTACCCGGTACTATTTGCCATTTTCAGATACATTCAAGACATTTGCTCGGTTCCAAAACGTACCCTGATCACAGAGTTTTCATCTGGAAGATGTATTTTAAGAGCATTTGCATGTCTCCTGTAAGCCTCGTGTAAAATGTTTCCTGTGTTGAAAAGACCAGCCTGAAAATCAAAAGAAGTTTTCAAAACCAAAACTAGACCAGCTGTTTGTAGATGCTTTGCAGATGAAGCTCTCTGTTAGGGCTACACGATTAATTGCATGCGATATTTAATGCGCATCTTGTCAATAAAGCCAGTTCTGTTATTAGCGATAAATCTCCATCTCCTGCACGAACCGGCTTTTCTTACAAGATGCGCAATCAAATATCACATGCGATTTATTGTGCAGCACTACTCTCTGTAACTGAAATCTTGGAAATGTACATGTGCTTCTGGTACTGATTTAAAGGGATAGTTCACTCATAATTGAACACTTTCGAGGCCCAAAAAACGTAGTAAGGACATGATTAAAATAGTCCATGTGTCATCAGTGGTTCAACCCTAATTTCTTCTCTTCTGTGGATTATAGTGTAAGTGAATGTAAGTGTAGCTGTTAGTATTAGCTTCCCTTTGGAGTACACTCTCAGAAAACTACTAGTGTAATAGCTTTTATACTCAATGTATATACTATAAATTGTATGTTAAGTGAACTTAACATTAAATTTACAATGGTAGATTTGTCACTGGAATGTACACTGTAGAATGTAAAATCAGCTGAATGTTTATCTGTTTCTGTGTGGGTTAATCACAATGTAGGGGAAAAGAAAGATCAAGTTTAGTTGCACCCATGATGAACATACAGCAGTATATTCTTACACTGTATACTGTACCATAATGCATTTCTCCCTGTGTCTTTAGTATTCAAGATATGGATAAAAGGCTCCAAGCCCTTTTGTGTACATGTGAGAAACTACCAGCAGACAATCTGAACAACTTCAGGTGTGTGGTGCTTATTATTTGTTGTTTCTGACGAGGCCTTTGTCTTTGAATGAGTCACGAATGCAAGAGCTCATTAGAAGAGAGGAGTGTCAAATCTCTGTCCCATCATGAGCGATGCAGCAGTTCCTTCGCTGACAGGAAGTGGGCATGTTTCTGAAATAAAAAGTTCATTAGTCCTACTGAGAATATATTTGAGTTTGGAAATGTCCTTCAGCTTAGCCTGTTTAGAATGCCAACTATACAGAAGCTGTCTCTGGCAAAGATAAATTCAGCCTTTTCATTTCACACTGACTGATTCGGCCAAAGAATTAGAGCCACACAATAAATAATACATAACTAATCCAGGATTAAGTTCAAACAAAGCCTCAGTTTAAGAAAATAAGCATGCCTGTTAATATTGATTACGCATTTTTATTTTTTTTTTTTACAATTCATCTAATTCAAATCCTGTGAATTTTTGGCACATCTTTACTTCTAGCCTTTTTTGCAAGCTTTCTAGACGTACAGTATGCTGTGGGTCTTGGCTGTTTGACTGCACCTGCCCTCTGTCAGAGCTACTGAAATATTGATAATATACAGCGACAGGAATAACAAATGTAAGAGTGAATGCCAGGGCTAAACCTTTCGGTCAAACTGAGATTGAAACTGAAGTTTTATATTTCTTTCTTTTCTAAACAGATATTTAATCAAGTTCTTAGCCAAACTCACAGAGCATCAAGATGCTAATAAAATGACGCCAGGTAATATTGCAATAGTTCTTGGACCCAACCTGCTGTGGACACATTCAGAAGGGTGAGTGCATGTCTTCCCTTTGGATTGTTTCTCACATTGATGTGGAGCGCAGCAAATTCACAAAGCAATTTAAAGGGACAGTTCGCTGAAAAAAAAGAAAATTCTGTTATTATTACAGTATGACTTGTGACTTTATTATTTGTCTTCCGTGGAGCACAGTGTTGTTAATGCTAACTAGAACACACTATTAAAAATTATTTTCTTTTTACAGTTTGCAATAAAATATAAAATAAACATTATATTTAAAACGTAAAATTTGAGAAAAATAGAAGATTAAGCCAAAGTGGTAAAATTGTTAAAAAGAAGCAAAAAATAAATGTTTAAAAAGGAAAAATTTGTGAAGCACATAAAATGATTTATGCTAAATGAATTTAAAAAATGTGCAAAAAAAAGCTACATCAAAATAACAAATACTATAATATGATAAATACAAAAATAAGCACTTTTGAAGAATCCATACAAAAAAGGTTCATAGTGGTTATGTCTGTCAAGCTTCAAAAACAATAAAAACACTATAAAAGTAGTTCATATGGTTCATAAGTTGCTTGGATTCATGCAAAGGTTTGTGTGTCTTCTGACTGACAATTCATTTTTTGGGATCCCTGCAGATGTGGTCACTGTGAAATATAGTTTTATGGAGAATGCGGATTGCTTAAAGTGTAACCATTGTGTTTCACAAAAGCAAGAAAGTCACACAGTTTTGGATCAACATAAGTTAGTTAATGACATTTTTAGGTATACTTCTTCTTGAATGCATCTAGTAGTTTTATATTTCGACATAAATAATGCTCAAATGGGTCATTTATCTTCATAGGAACATGACGGAAATGATGACCACCATGTCCCTGCAAATCGTTGGCATCGTTGAGCCGATCATCCAGCATGCTGACTGGTTCTTCCCTGGAGGTTAGACAGAAAGAGTTGTGAAAACATATTCGCACATACACACAAGCGTGTTCTCCTGCCAGATTTGGACTTATTTGTCTTTGCTATTCTTAGAGATAGAGTTCAACCTGACAGGTAGCTTCGGCAGCCCAGTCCATACCAACCACAACTCCAACTACAGCTCCATGCCCTCGCCCGATATGGACCAATCAGATCGCAAGCAGCAGCATGACCAGAGCCGACGCCCACTCAGTGTTGCTACTGACAACATGATGTTGGAATTCTACAAGAAGGATGGGTAGGTTGTTCAGCACTCATGTCTCAGTCAGCCACCTCCACCTCCATCTCTCCTCTTTTCCTTTTCCCTCCCACACTCTTCCATTAGCTTCCTATACCATCCTTACTTCTTAAAGGGACAGTTCACCCAAAAATGAAGATTCTGTCATCATTCACTCTCCCTTCATATCGTTCTAAACCTGTGTGACTTTTTTTTCCATGAAACAAAAGGTAGATTTTTGAAGAATATGTTGGCTAGAGGATTAATTTAAATAAAAACAAAATTGCAATATGGATATATCAAATCGTAAAGGCTGCAAATTAATTAAATAAATACATGAGTTGTGGGTTTCAGAGTGAAGCACTGTGTTTATTTATACACAAGCAGCTCATGATCCAATGTTTTCCGTTTCTCAAAGAAGCTCATGACATTTGCCAAGTAGGGCAACCCACACTCGGAATTGGTGCTCTGCATTGAACCCATCCAAAATTGAATTAAAAATTAAATTTATGCATTTAGCAGACGCTTTTATCCAAAGCAACTTACATTACATTCAGGCTATCAATTTTTACCTATCATGTGTTCCCGGGGAATCGAACCCCCAACCTTGCGATAGCTTGCTTGCTAACCCAACGCTCTACCAGTTGAGCTACAGGAACACTAAACAGCCAAGAACACACACCCAGAGCAGTGGGCAGCTATAGATCCAGCGCCCGGGGAGCAACTGGGGCTTCAGTGCCTTGCTCAAGGGCACTTCAGCCACGGGTATTGATTCATGTAGGTTGTCTTCAAACCTAAAGGTTGGTGGTTTAAACCCCTGGCTCCACCTGACGAGCTGGATGGTGCTTTGCATGGCTGACACCACAGCCGACGGTGTATGAGTGAATGTGAGGCAACTTGTAAAGCACTTTGGATGGCCATGGGTCTGTTGACAGCGCTATATAAAATGCAGTCTATTTTTTACCATTCACCCCACCGACAACTCCTGCCAGCACAAAGACTCGAACCGGCAACCTTCTGGTAACTAGTCCAGCTCTCTAACCATTAGGCCACAGCTGCCTCAACCACATCAGGGGTCAACCATCTTTCCAAACTTGTAAATAGAAGCACTTTGTCAACAAAAGAGATGCTTTATGATGTGGTTTTCCTTCGGGAAAAAAAAGAATGTTGATGGTTTAATGTTTGAATATTAAGAAATTAAGACAGCCATAAATATTAGTATTGCTTTTTTACAGCAGTAATGTAACATAAAATGATTTTTATATTGTTTTTCTTAAATTCCTAAAATATATATTTTTTTATTGTATAGTAAAGTATTACAATAGTAATGTTTGTTTTAATATATATATATATATTATTATTATATTTAATAATAATATGACCAATATTATATAATTTTTTATTAGTAGTAGAAGTCTTTTAGTTTTAAAAAAATATATATATTTGTATATGTAAACACACGTACATGTATTTATATATCTTATCTTTTATTTTATTTCATAGTTATACAGATACATAATTACAAAAATTTTGGACAACTTTTAAACGCACAGCACAGCAAATCTGATTTCAAATGGCAAATTTATTTAGAAAAACACAATTTAATTTCTATCTAGATCGTGCAGCGATTGTTTTTTTTTTTTTTTTTTTTTTTTTTTATGCTGGTGACCACAAGTGTCTTATTACTTCAAAAGACTTACTTGTGAGTGGACTTTTTTGTGGTGCTTTTTTGGTACATTTTGGAGCTTGTCCTCATCCTGATTTGATCAACATAAGAAAATAACAACAGGACTTTCTTTTTCCTGTGAACTATTCCTTTAAATGAATCATCATAGCAGTAACTGCCTATTACTGACAGGGTTCGTTAGTGCTGCTTAAACTAATTAGCAGTGGCGGAGGAGACAGCGGCAGATAGCTAATGTGTTCAGCGACTAATTCACTTAGAGCGAGACGTCAGTCACTTCGTTATCCAGTAAACTTTCAGTGTCATTTGTTCTCAATTGGACTTGAGCTCAGAGATCGTCTCAGTGACTCCTGTAACCTGGCCTCATTTGAACAGAGCTGGTTTCTGGCTGATGGGCTGCCACGGTCTCTATGGTAATGTGGATGGAGTGTTGAAGGAGGGCCGTGGCTCACTTATCATTCACTGAGGGGGCTGGATTTCTGAGACACGAGGCAGATGTGCCAGGCTCTGACTCATGCCACCTGCAGTGCTCCAGAAAAATACTGCATACGGAGGAGGAGATCCAGATTTCTGTCAGACAGAGTCCTACTCCAGACTAGTGTAGAACAAATATTGCATTCTAGCGAATAGTTGGCAAACACCAAATTACCACATATTAAATGCAGGGCTTTGTGGAATTATTTTTGCAAGTGCTTTACCAAATTGTTTTTTGGAAGAAGAATGGCAGATATTATAACTGGGGGAGTATGTCCACACTACTTTTAGACATTGTTAATTTCCCTCCCCTACACTGTAAAAATGGTGACTTGGAATTTTACCCATATATCTTCCTAATTTAACTGCTAAAATCTTATGTTTTCATGTATTTAGGTTGATTTAGTGATATTAAGTAATATTTTTGACTTTCTTTTTTAATGAAATGTTTTATTACATTTTGTAAAAAAAAAAAAAAAAAAATTATTATATTAATGTACATTTTTTAGCTGGTTTATTTTGCTTGGCTGAAAAATCAAAGTCAGAAAATGATGGAAGCTGGTTTCTGCCACAGGATAATATATATATATATATATATATATATATATATATATATATATATATATATATATATATATATATATATATATATATATATATATATATTATCTCACAATTCAGCCTATTTTTTCTTGCAATTCTAAGTAATTCTCATAATTCTGTGTTTTGTTCTTTGAGTTGTGGCAGAGAGTTGAAAAATATAAAGTCAGAAATATGAACCCCAAGGAAAAAATAATAATTTTATGACATAAAAAGTCAATTGTGAGATGTAAAGTAAGAATTCTGAGGAAAAAGTCAGATTTAAATTCTAGAACTGTGAGATTTTAAGTCAAAATTCTGGGGGAAAAAAAGTCAGAATTGTGACATAACTTGAGAATTGTGAGATTTAATCTCGTAATTCAGAGAAAATAGTTACTATAAGAGACTGGTCCACTGTTAAAGGGGAGGCTAAGTGTCTAATTGTTTGTGTCCACAGCTCTCGGGGTAAACACAATTACAGTAAATGAGGCTTAATGATTTCGCAGCAGGCATGAGTGCCAGTTGTTCATTTAGGCTGACATGTTCTCACCTCTGGACCGCCCTGATCCCGCAAACTCTGTCAAACTACATACATCCCCCACTGCATGCTACACAGCTCTCATTTAGCTGTTGTCCTCATGTCATTTGCTTTTGCTTACTCTACAGACATTACTGTTAAATGTAAACTCACTGTGTTTCCTGTTCACTCATTATTATATCCACACTTAAAGCAGCATTAGGAAAATTCAAAGGTACCGTCCACCTTTTCTGTTATACCGTGACTTTGTTTTTGGTTACACTTTTTAATAACTTAATGAACAATTATTACATTTTTTATTATTTAACAGGACAGTGATGCATGTACTGTGTGTTTAAATATAAAAACTCTACCTTTCAAAAGTTTGCGGTCAGGTTTGATTATTTATTTATTTCGTTATTGAAGACGAAGAAGAAGAAAGTATATATTTATTAAGCAAGGATACATTAATAAAAAATATATATATTATAATGTTACCAAATACTTCTGTTTTGAATAAATTATATTTTGATATTACAAAATTATATATTTGAACATTATTACAAAAATAATATGAAAACAAATATTAAGCAGCATGGCTGTTTTTCTGAGCATCAAATCAGTATATAAGAATGATTTCTGAAGGTTCATGATGCTCAAGACTGGAGTAATGATGCTGAAATGATGCTTTGCTTCACAGGAATAAATCACATTTGGAAACAATAAAATTGTAATAATATTTTACAACATTACTGTTTGTGCTTTATTTTTAATCAAATAATGAAGTCCTGGTGAGCTTAAAAAAATGCATACCAACCCTTAACTTTTGAACGGTAATGTGTATGAATCAAAATCATGCTCTATTGTCTAAATATATCTTGTAACAATCACAATAATTAACGTTGATTGTAATGATGCAAGTCACTTTAAAGTTTGTTTAACCCTCTGACACATGATTTTTTAAATGACAAAAACATTTTCTGTTTAAAAGGAAAAAACCTGTCTTTTTATAATAATATAATCATAACCATATTATATCATAAAAAAAACTACATGACTTATAGAGGACAGTCATATAGAATTATGGGTAATCGTCAAATATAATCACCCAAGGTGGCAAGTTGGCGTCATGCATCCGAGGGTTAACATTTCTGTAAAGCATATCTAGATGTTGTGTTTTCTGCAGTGGTTGTGATTGACGGTTTGTGGCTCTTTATGTGGGCAGTGTGGGTGTCAGAGTGATGGACACGTCGTGGGTGAAGGGCAAAAGTTCCTCTACATTGACCCGCAAAGCCTCGTCCACGCCTCCACAAGCGCCCGGCTCTCCTGCAGACACCCTGATCACTGAGCAGCCCGGTGAGCTGGCCACATCTCCAATCCCCACACCCCCTCCTGGAGATAGGGGCAGGTAAAACAACAACAACAACACTTGATTCCCATCATCCTCGACCTGTTTTCCATTCTCATTTCAATGTACTGTATGCATATTCAACAGCAGAACTAGTTGCATCAACTAACTTGTGACCCCACTGTTTTCCATTCAGCAATTAACTCTTTTGCTTTCCCTGCATTTGTGTATTAATGACATCATTTCCTCTGCTCTTCTATGCTTTCCTTGTTCTACTTAATATTATATATTTTTTTACTTTATCTAAAACTAGAAGTGTGTATTTTTATTTTTATTTTTACGCACTGTAGTGCAGTCAGTATGGCCGTGTACACACTGCAGATAAATACAGTTGTCAGTCCTCTTGAGTTCTTCTTCCTGTTTTGTACACACAGACTTCAGTTTGTGGCATCAGCATTCTGCAACCAAATTAACTGCATTTACATTTAACAAAACCAAACTCAGCAACTAGTTCTTGCAATGTAATTAAAAGCCTCTTTCTTCTCCTGATGCGAGGCAAGAAGATCTCAGGGAAAGAGGTACACCAACGATCGAATGTTTGGGGTCAGTAAGACTTTTAAATTTTTGTTATTTTGAACTTTGATCAAAGAATCCTTAAAAAATGTGTCATACAGTAGTTTCCACAAAGATGTTAAGCAGCAGCACATCTGTTTCAATATCGATGTTTATAAAAATTAGAAGTTAATCAGCATATTGGCAAAGATGGGAAGGTTACTTTGGAAATGTGATAGGTTACGGATTAAAAGTTAATGTAATAAGTAGTGTAGCTATTCAGTGTCTTTTTAAAGTAATGTAACTGATTACATTTGATTACAAAATACAACTGTCAAATCCAAAAATTTAAGCCAGGTACGGTTAACATTACGGTAGTACTCAACATTCATTACTGTCAGACGGTGCTGAAAATATATTACATTTTATTTATTACATTTACACTTTATAAGTATCTTAAAATAGATTTTAAATTACATTTTTTGCTGTATTTTTTTCATCAAATCAATACTGCTTTGGTGAGCATACGAGACTGACCACTATGCCTCCAGGACGCTTACATCATGTTTCTTTGGCATGTTTTTAATTTGTAATTCCAGGAGTGACTCCTGTACTCTGTTCAGACTCAAAACGATAACGTAGAGGATTCACTACCAGATATGAATGCAGTTGTTGATGCTTTTGCAGTGTGTACAGGCCTATGTGATCATGTAGTCACAGTTTGGTAGGATTGGTCTTGCTGTGGCTTCCTATTCATTCAATTTCACTAATAATCAACCCATAAGCCCATTTGCAAATCATACATTAATGAAGCCAAGGTCATGCCATGGTTAAGTCATTATATTTACAGTTTGCAATGGCTGATGATTTGACTGGCTTACTTACACCCCCAACACTCTTTCGGGCAATGAAAGGGTTTTTGTGTCTGTGTTTAACTGCTCTGGGTTTTCACCATATTTAGAGACCTTGGTTTCAGTGATTAGCTCTTGTACAGTATATTAATGTTTGGTTGCTCAAAGAGATTTTTTTCCTTACTTGGTGCAGTGCGCAGACACAAGGTCATTTTCAGTTTTCTTTTTGAATTTGAATGCATTGCTGTGCTTTTCCTGCCAGTGGAGTTGGATGGCGCCTCTTTTTCGTTGCTAAGCTTGCTGTTTGCTAGACCTGTTGCTAATTGCCGCGTTCTAAACTGGCTAAATGCTCATACCAGCTTGAGACTAACATGCAGACCAAAGGATCCTGAGAGTATTATCAATATTGTATGACGCTAGCGAGCCACAGCTGGAGCTAAGCATCCACTTTCCTGTTGCGCTATCATGCGTGTGCAGTTGACCAGAGCTCTCTCTCCTGTGTTTGCTCTTTTATTGTTTTCAATATCTGCAGCTCAGACGACGTGTCGCCCATTCGGCCGGATTCCTCACATGTCTATTCGTCCCACGTGGAGGAGCGGCCACCCCCTCCGTACCCTTCCTCGTCCTCATCTTCCCACCCCGGTTCTCACCACTTCTACCCTAAGCCCCCTCCCTGCGCTCGGCCCGTCGCCCCTGGTCCCGAGTCCCAGCCTCCCGGCTCCCCACCTCCGCCCCTGCGCTGGGCCGGCTTCGGCCTTTCCCAGCCCCAGCCACCCCCCTCCTCTTCTTCCTCTTCCTCCTCCTCCTCACTCGATATCAACTCCAACCCCAAGCCTAGCTGCCTGCACTTTCCCAAACACGGGCCCCTGTGTGACGCGCCGCATGCCGCTTCAACTGACGCCAGTGCTTCACCCCTCTATATTAAAACCCCTCTCGTACTGACCCGCCATGACATGTCCCTCGGAAACCCCCCTAGCCTCCCCTCCACCGCACCCCCGCCGTGGGCTGCCTGTCCATGTGCCCGTGAGAGAGGACCCCCCAGGCTGACTAGGTAAATACCACCTGCCTGCGGCCACCCTGCCTTCGCAAAACACATTGTGACGGCCCCTGATCAGGGCTCCCCACACTGTCTGAGCGCTCACCTCAGATCACTCCATACTGGCTCCCACTTTTCCATCTTGTTTTTGGAACTTTCTTTGTAATGTTATTGCTTTCTCAGTCCCATCACGCAAATTCCGTAACATTCTCATTGTCTGGGAAAGCCTGAGGTTGCCTGGCAACTGAGGATGTTTCTGGCCTTAGTGAAAGTGGATCCTTCAAGTAGAAATCAGTGCTCTCATTGAGTTTTTATATTATTTTGTATATATTCACATTTTGATTCAGTTCACATTTTAAGTTATTTTAATTTAAGTTAAGATTTTTGTCATTTTGTTGTGTTTTTAGTAGCTATTTTAATATGTCTATGTATTTTTATTTCAGTATTAGCTGTTTTAGTACATCAAGTTAAACCAAATCAAAAACGTTGCCTTTGCAGCTAGCTGAAAAAAAGGTTTTAAAATCATATTGAATTTCAGTTAACATTTATTAACATTTTTGAATGGTTTTAGATCCAAATTTTAGATCCAAACTTTATAACTATAATAACCCTGGTAGAAATAAATACAATGATTGAGCTGCAAATGGTGACATGAATGTATTATGCGTATGAATGTATTGACTGTGACATAGAGTCATGAGTTGTTTTTGCTCACTGGGATAGTCATACTTGATGTGCATGAACATTAACATCAGCTTTGCTCCAAAACCTAATGAGCTGCCCACCTATAGGCATCTATTTTAGTCATCATAGGCGCTCCCCCAACACAAAGATTCCCCCATACAATAGGAAATGGATTTATTCTGTCCTCATGTGATAGTTTTGGAAAATAGAAATTAAAGGACTTCCCGAAATTAATTGCAATGATAAAATCAAATTGCCACTTACATTTACTCGGTTCTTAGAAAGTCCATTTAAGTCAAATGCATCAATTCTGTAAATGTCTGACACTAGCGTGCTGTAGTGATGAGTATTTTTGTGGGCCAGCTTGTGGGTCCGTGTCATCCTGGTTAACCTCAAAAAACCCCAATGGGGTTTTTCAATTGGCTTTTGGATTATTGCAGAAAATAAGCCCCATTAAACATTTTGCCAGTGGGATGGGACATATTGAACGGTTTGTTATGATTAGCCAAAGGGCTTTAGCTTTTCTATCTTCATCTTAAGCCCAATGTAGACTTCAGTTTTTCTAGTATGCATGTGCACGCTGTCAAATTAAGTTTACTAAAAAGGCTGTGTGTTTGGCTTTACGCATATTCTAAGCATTTGCATCATAATTATATATTGGGCTGTGGCTAGTCATAAATAGATGGCTTTAAAAGGAAAGATATTCTTGTTCTAGAGAGCAAATTAATTGCTCTCAAATAATCAATATTTTTTAGTCCCTTATTTCGTTTTCCCTGAAGACAAAAACTACATGTTCAATGTATTCAATCTACTTAAAAGTTGGTTACGTTTTAGGTCTACATTAACATATGAAAAGCTAAAGGTATGGTCACATTTACCATTGTTTGCCAAAAAACTCTTTAAAATTTTGCTAACGTGACCACATCTTAATGGACTAAAAACCGCAAACTCTACTTTCATTGGTTTACAGAGCTGGTGCCCATGAATGGCATTTCAGATCAATCACTTCTGATGTTCATTTCAGATGCAATGCTGTGTTAGTAGGTAGCTGCTGACAACAAGGGCAGCTCACTAGATTTTGGAACAAAGCAAGAGACATCTAGAGCCAAATAAAACAGAATCATCTAATCAAGAGTCTTCCCTACTTAACAGCCATCTGTATTAGAGAACTCTAAATCCAAATGCACTGGTAAATCGTCATAAGGCTGAAACAATGACCAAAATGTAATTAGAATTCAGACGTTTCACAGCAATGTAGGGCATGCATTTAATTGAGGTGGGAATTGTGTATACGAATGCTCTTTTTTTGGATCATCAGTCTCCTGGGTTGTTTGAAAGGTTGCGGGAATGTCATAGTGGATCTACATGAATTTCCATCGCTTGCTGCACATGCATCAATGCAATAAAGATCAATCTAAGATCTTTATTAGGAGCGCTAAGCATCGGTAGAGCCGGTGTTAGCCGTTTTACCAATGATGTTGACTGTTTATTGCAATGGCCCAGGATCCCCTCCACATCTACCCTCATGAGCCTTTATTCAGAAGTCACAGGGAACTGCAGCGATTGAGTCATAGATATGGGGGAATCATTCCAAACGTAGCCACATAGATGCAGATATTGCATAATCATTCTCTGCATGTCTGCATGATAGGTGTAGAGGACTAATGTGTTCATGTGTGCGCTTAGATTTTTCTTCCTCAGAGTTTAGCAGAGAGGCGCCTGAATAGAGCTGTCAGAGTGAAAAACAAGCTCCACATGCTTAGTTATATTAAAGATACATGCTGCGTGTGTGTGTGTGCTGGGCAAGGACACTCAATCCCCCTCCTTCTGCCGTGCATGAGAAACACTCTGTGTAAATCCACCTTCACATGTCTATTAAAAATTCAGCAGAGTTTAGATTTACGTTCTTGTAGCTCATCTGGTAAAGCATGACACCAGCAACACAGGGGTCATGGGTTCGATTCCCACGTCAGTTAAGTCAATAATGTTATGTCATGGTGCATTCAGACACAATCAAAAGCAGAAGGATGTTATTTAGCACTTAAGTCGCTGTTTTTAGTTTCGTTGATGGGGGGCATGAGAGGTCCTTGCACGCTATTAGTCATTAATGATACAGTGGGTCCAGACTGATGCCAGGCAGTCATGTTTCTCTCTCTCTCCAGCACTCTGAAGAGCAAGGACCTCTCTCCTGTGATTGGCCACAAGTCTGCGCAGGCATCAGGAGCAACAGTGCCCCCTGTCAGTGGTCAGCAGAGCAACAGCCAGTCTCCCCATTCTGCAGAGCACAGCCCCCACACCTTACGCAAAGGTTCGTCCCACAGGGATTCCTCTTTATTTCCTTTATTTTTATTTAATCTGCAGCTAAAATCCTCTTTAAATCTGGTATAATGTCTGCATTGGGTGATCAGATCAGTTTGCATCTGGTAATACACGTGTTTCTGTATGATGCACTGCACCCAATTTTCACCTTAGCACTTTCTATCTGTGATCTGATCATCCGAAACTAATGTTAATACCAGGTGTAAACAGGATCGTAGAGTAAAAGTGACTTGCATGCTTATTTGATTTTGTCTTATCTTTCTTCCCCTTACAGCCTCTAAGAAACTGGCCCCTGTACCACCCAAGGTTCCCTACGGCCAGTCGGGGGGGATATCAGACCAATCCACAGGTCAGCCGTCTCCGGTTAGCCTGTCCCCCACTCCCCCAAGTACCCCCTCCCCATACAGTTTGGGCTGTCCCCCAGGACACGCGCCCACCTCTTCCCCTGGCCAGACCCCATTAGGGGGACCCCATACGTTGTCCTCGCCGCCGTCTCTGACTGGTACGCTCACAAAGTCACGACCCACCCCAAAGCCCAGGCAGAGACCCAGTCTACCCCCTCCCCAGCCACCCACTGTCCCCCCTACGGCCCCCCAGCCCCTGGAGCAGGGTCTACTTGACGGATTGTCCCCCGGGGAGAGCATGTCCACAGGTAAACATGCCACAGTGGCAACATCACAAGTGGGAGTCCAGCGTCCCTCTCTCAAACTGTCTGTCTCTCCGTCCTACTCAGGCGGTGGACTTTAAGGAGCCAGATCCCCATAAAAAATGTGAAGATTTTTTTTGTCTAAAATATGGAGTGCCCTTAAATTCAGTTGCCTTTGAGATGTATACTATGATTATTTTTTAATCCCTAGGATTATATTTTAGTTCTAAATTTTAAGAAATAATTAAAACAAAGGGAATTCACTTTAAGGCAAGGAACATACTGTATATATTTTAACACAAAGTGAAGTGTGTAATTTTTGCACAACCAATGGAAATCTAAAAACGATGACTTTCCATACAGAGTTTCCACTGACAAACAGGTAGTTTTGCACCAGTTTCATGCTATTATTTGAGCCAGAAGTTGTTGGAAGTGTTGGACCGCTCAAACAAAGCACGCAGTGTTTTGAAAGTGCCACTAAGTTTACAGTCTTTAGGTTGTATAAAAGGGAAAAAATGGGCAAACACTTGCTGAAAATCATTGACTATTAGATTGGCCAGCTTTACATTGAACTTTCAGGGAATGAATGTACGATGTGGTTCAGTGAACTTTCAGAGGCGAAATCCAGTCTTTTTATAAGGATTCAGATTTCATAAAAAAGCATGAATCGGTCACTTGGAAAAAACTTGCGAGAACTTGCTGAAAATAATAAACGTCTCAGGTTACGAATGTAACCATGGTTCCTGAGAGGGAACGAGACACTGCGTCTTCTGAAGGGACACTATGGGGAACACCTCGTCGTGACCCGTGTCTGAAGCATACTTTGAAAAACGCCAACGCATTGGCCGGCGACAGCCTCTGACGTCGCTACCGGCGCGACTATAAATACGCGCCCGTAGGACCCGTCACTTATCTTCTTCGTGAAAGAAGATAAGTGAAAGGCCTAAGCTACATACCCAACTTACCTGTGGGGCCTCGGCCTGGGATAGAGCTGAAGGCTTGGAATCACAAAAGATTCCTTTAAAGGGATACGGCTAAGAACCTAGCACTGTCTATTACCAAGTCTTGCCTGTCACAAAGGAGGGGCTCTCGTGGCACTCTGATAGACCAGCTCGTAAATGGAATGGCACGGGATCAGAGCAATTGGAGGACTGAACGTACAGATGAAGCCTCGGCCACGCCTGTACCATGGCGTCCAGCCCCAATGGAGCTGGATGAGTCAGAGGAAGCCAGAGGGGATAGTGCGATGCTCTCTCGAGCCGCAAAACCAATCCACCCAAATATGGCCAACCTTTCCAACTCTGCTTCAACACCTTGGTGCGAAGGCGCCATTCCCGAGCCTCAGCCCCTGCCTCAGCAGGATGTCTGCTCTCACAGTGCGTCCCAAAACAGTATGTAGTACTGGAGCGCACTGATGAAAAAAACGAGAATTCAGTTTCCCGCTGAGAGGAGGAGTCCGAGCTCCGAGCAGCATGCTCATATTAGACCCTTTCAGAAAAGGGGAGCGCTGCTAACTACCATGAAAATTGCCCACACAGCCCCCCATGTTGAGGGGCGATGCTTGAGGTGTATAACAAATACACACTGGTTGAATGAAGCCCAAGGAACCCCGGGGCTAATCATCTTAAGAAAGGGAACGAAGCGGAGCGCGTAACCCTTACCGTACAGGATTTCAGAAAGTGCAAAGAGTCTTGCGTGCACACTTACCACTTACGTGGATTTCAGACAGTGCGCAAAGCGTTAACATGCACACTGACCATGTGGTTTTGAGAAAGTACACAGGCTTAGCGTGTGTACAGAAAAGTTCCCAAGCATCGCAATGGTGCTGGATCGCACGGGAGAGGCGAGCTCCAACTACCTCCGTAACTACCTCCCCGGATGCGCCAAGCGGCCAGGTGGCAGATTGCCCCCTCAAGGACATTGCACGTGTGCTCTTCGCCCAAACAAGAGACGCAAAGAGTATGTGTGTCTTCAGGTGTCAAATAATGCTGACACGGATGCACACACTGGGTCTCATTCATGAAACATTCGTAAATATCTGAGTGATTTACGCGTAAAGAGAACTTCCCGAAAACTCTTCTCCTGATTCACAAAAACTTCGTAAACGTCAGATGTGATAGTGAAATGTGTGTGTGTTAATGAATTCCAATCAGTCGTAAATGGGACGCGCGTGCATGCTCACTCTCAATTACCATAAATCCCGCCTATTAAATCCGACTGACAACTATATATGAAGATCATATTATGACACCAAACGAAGGATTTCAACATGTCTTCTCAAAAGCGACTGAAAAAGAAACATTTCTCAGCTCCAGAAATTGAAATGGAAGCTTTAGCCTAAGTTCTGCCAGGAAGACTCAATCACTTCGTCACTAATTACTTTCATCATTATCCAATCACGTCTTTATACTCCTGTATAAAAGATCGTACTTACACATGTTTGAGTTCGCAGATGCCGACGCGACAACAACCTCCACCCTCCCCACCACCACCAGGATGGTCCTGTCCTTACCTTCCAGGGGGGTCGGCTGCGCCCCTGCCTTCGTCTTCAGGCAGGAAATGCAGATTCGCTACCCTCGGATTACGAACCATGGACGGGGCCTTCCGCCAAAGAAATTTATAATTGTGCTCGCTGAGCTGTCAATAAATGTATGCTTCGTACATCCTTCTATCTCCCGAGTCTTTCTGGTAGAAGTTTTATTATCAGAAGTTCATTCAAAATGCCACATTTTATTTTCAAGCATACTAGTGGCGTATCAGGTCCTAAAAAAGGAAGTTTGGCAGCATATTAAAGATCCTAATACTGGCTATCATAATAAAAGTTAAAAGAAAAAACGTACGTAATTAATATATGTAATATTTTTTTCAAAATGCTGTGTAAATATGTACCCGATTAAGGTGAATTAAAATGCAGCCGTATTAATGAGCAAAACGTTCAGAAGTTAAACGAACTATTTACGCGTGGCTGGGAGCAGGTGTAGATTTCTTTCGTCCCAACTAACATTTAAAATGTTAGTTGGTAAAATGAAAATACAAACGTTTTAATGAATCCGAAAATTTACGCCAAAACCACTTTACACGCGATTTACACATAAATTCGTTCTGCTCGTGTTTCATGAATGAGAACCACTGTCTAAACGACTTGCTAGTGGATGCCATGATAACAATAATAGATTGCTCTTACCGTTTTGGTCATTTCTCAGATGCACGCTTCAAACAAAACAGTCAATGAAGACGAAGAAGATAAGTGACGGGTCCTACGGGCGCGTATTTATAGTCACACCGGTAGCGATGTCAGAGGCTGTCGCCGGCCAACACGTTGGCGTTTTTCAAAGTATGCTTCAGACACGGGTCACGACGAGGTGTTCCCCATAGTGTCCCTTCAGAGGACGCAGTTCGAAGTTCCCTTGACAGGGAACTCAAGTTTGATTAATTAGCTTTACTTTCAACTTTTAGGGGTGCAGGTGCAGTCACATTTACAGACCTGCTAACTTTGGAAATATATATATATATATATCAATCAGTGTGATGGGACAGGACATGGGGGTTGAGGAGTCATATATTCTTAGATAGCTATAATATTACCTGAAGCTCCTTAATGGCTAATGTCAAAATTGTAATTGCACTAAATCACACACACCTTTGTGCTATTCCTGTTGTACAGTATTTCAAAGTAAATAGTATGGATGCAACAATATAGTTAGCCCCCAGTTCAATAAATACCTCGGTTTTTTAACCACGGATTTCAGCATGGAACATCCGAGTTTTTTATTTTTTTATTTGATTTCTGCTCTTTAAAAAAAAGAAACTCCAGTACACTTTAATTAAATATCCAGTACACTTCTGTACACTGTGGAAAAACATGGATTACCATATGTCTACTTCAAATTTCTTTTAAGAGAAGTATTATTTTTATGGATTGGCCATTTTGTTCGGTGACCGTAAGGTGACTTGTTCGGTTTACTTAGTTTTGTCATGGCCACGAAGTAATATCTAGTGGGAACGTCATATTATGTCGTGGCCATGAGATCATTTTGTCGAGGTAACGACATCCTTATGTCGTGGCCTCGGGATCCTATGTTGATGGAACGAAAAGTTTTTCTCGTGGCCACGAGTTAAATGCGTAAACAAACATGCATGACCATAGCAACCCAGGATTATCAGAGATGAAATCATTAATATTTTATTTTGAATTAAGAAATTATTATATTATTTATACATATAAAATGTATATTTTATTTAAACTGCAACACGTAATATGGTGGATTATTTCCCAGCTTCTAAAGCCCCTTTCACTCTGAGATTCCAGATAATACACAGGTAATGTGTCCCAGTGTTCTGTCGATTTGTTCTACCCTGCCAGATTTTGTTACCTCCCACTGAAAAAAGTGGGTAGTACAATTCGACAACCCTAAACCTACCCTTACAGTAATGCAGGTAAATTAAATATTGTTGTTTAGCATGAGAAAAGGACACAATATTGATGTACGCATGCACAGGAAACCCTGAAAAGAAAATCTGACGGGTTGGATAAAATGTCAGGAAACCGGCAATTGTTCCCGGATCATTAGATTTTGGTTCATTCACACTGCCAGTGATTTCCTGGAATCTGTGCGTGCGTTCACACCAAGTGTGCCGCACTATTCCTCAAAAGTTAATCCATTGTGTTCCGATCACCCCCAGGTGGTTGGTCCCAGTATAGGTCATAAACCCCGCCCTCTCCGTGGTATATAATGGCAAGTGGGACAAACTAAATGATTACATTTCACTTTAAATATTTTGTATTCAAACAGCGTTTTATGTCATTTGATGTAGATTTCATCACGCTGATGTAAGTTAGGGTATTTGTTTTTAAAATAAGTTTGGTTTTAGTTAGTTATGTGATGCAATAAAAATGGAAGTGTGATGTCATGATTGACAGCTGGGACTGACAGCTTCTCTGAGCGAACTGCAGCACCAAGGTCTGGGGCATGTGTTTGAGATTGATTCTGCAGAAGTGTGGGCAGGGTGCAGCTCCACTTCGATCTCTACTGCGTAGATGTTGGTCCAAAATTTGCTACTTCGCAGACTCTGGTCCCATATCAGCGTACTGTTAAGACAATGACGGCATCACTTTTCTTCAATGGAAGTGAATGAAGGTGTGTCGTCCATCTTTTTAACAGTCAATGGTTCACACGCAACCCGTGAAGAATCTCAGCTTCAGCAAAGATAGTGGGCAGCTAACTGATCTCTGCTTCAGTTTGCTCATATTTTTGTCTCGAATGTTGATCTGCCTTCAAAACACCTGGTAAAAGAGTCGCACGATAACATGCGTCATCATCACTACGAAACACCTTTTACTTTAATCAGAATTAGCTTTATTCGCCAGTTGTGCTCAAACACACAAGGAATTTGTTGTGTTTTTTTAAGGTGTTCCTGGTATATACATACATACATGCATACATACACATCTGACATGAGTACAGAAAAAAAATAGTAAGACTTAGCAATAAATAATGTGTATAAATCTGGAACAGTAGATTTATTTATATACAGATTTGTGCATTTTTACTGTATATAGAACTATATAAATAAAGAGATGTGCATATGTATTTACATAATACTTGAGAAAGGCAATAATTAAAGATGTAGAATGATTTACGGAAATGAATTACGGAACACAGGTAATGATTCATGTGTTAGCTGTTTAAGCTGGAGATAATGGGGTACGGGGGGGAAAAAACTGTTTTTATGCCTAGATGTTCTAGTGCACAGAGATCTGTAGCGTCTGCCTGAGGGGAGAAGTGCAAACAGGTTGTGTCTATGGTGAGAGAGGGGTCTTTGGTCTCTGAAGACTGGGCAGGTGCACACCAAAGGTCCTTTCTGCAGTCCGCTGCAGATCTGACTTGCTGGCTGACCCAAACCAGACATTTATAAAAGAGCACATCTGTGCCTGAGGCAGGTTGAACTTTTTCAGCTTTACGGCATTGGTTCTGGCTTTTATTCACACAGAGCTTGTTCTGGAACTGAACCTGGCAATGTGACTTAGGTCCCCAACCCGGGATCGATCCCTGAATCAATCCCTGCACGTGTTTGCATTCACACAAAAGGCACTCCGGCAATTTTCCGGGACCAATGTGCAGTGTAAAAGGGGCAGTCAAGTTGCATGTCGACGGACAGACCATATGAGCACATAAATCCTGAGCTTTGGCTTGACATTGCATGCAATTTACTCATACGGTGAGAGTTGGTATTTAACACAAACTTTACTGAAATTGCACAGTGTATGCCCGGCCATAATATAGATAAAAGCATCCAGCTATCTCTGTAGCTGCATAAAAATATATAAATGCATTGAATGATAAAAGCCAGTAAACATGTAGACAGATGTGTCATCAGGTTTTTGCGTAGTTTAGAGTGTCAAATCGTATTAGCGTACTTTGAGGTCAAAATGCATACCCACTATGCAAAGTGCGTACAGGTCTGCATTTCAATAGGAATCCAGGCGAGAGGTGTCCAGACATACAGTAGGACACCTCAAAGGATTTAAATTGGTCACATGGAAAAATTGGCAAGCACTGAAAATCGTCAACTTCAAATTATTGGGTAGCTTTGCTTTTAATTTTCAGGAGTACAAGTGTGGATGTTTTAAGGAGTACTTATGTTAGCAGGAATCCACTCGTTTCAATAGGAACCCATGCCATCAGGAATCACACATGAGGGTGAAATCTTTTCCCACACAGATTGCATAAGGTATTCAAAGTTACCCCCAAACAACAAGATATAAACTAAATGAACTTTGGTTGGTCACGTTACATAATGTTATTTAACTTATTTTATTTGAACTTGTCTCAACCACAAACATAGAATACACAAAAACAGACATTGCCAAAACTGAACATCCAGAGATGTTAAATGAATAAAAGCAAATATAAAAATAACGATTGTAATGATTCAAACTTCCTATACATCGGGAAGAAGGAGGCGGGAACCGGCGCACAATCAAAATACTTTAATATTCAAAATAAATACAAAACGGTGCACCAGCCCCTCACGGACGACTGGTGCGCATAAATAAAAACCAAAACATAAACTAATGTCCCAGGCCTTGTCCTCTCTCGTCCTTCACGGTCGTCGCTCCAGTTTTATATCCTTCCATCTCCTACGTGGGACTCAAAACCGGCGGTGGGGCGCAGGTGTAGCTCATCTCCAATCACTACACCTGGCCTTACTCCTCGTTCCCACGCCTCTCGGCCCCGCCCCACTCGCCACATACCCCCATCGCCCCTCGCAGGCCGGGGGGTACCCTCGAGACTGCGCTCTACCCCCCCCCCCCCCTCCCTCCGGGGGGGACCGCTCACGGGGACCTGCAGGAACCTGGGGGTAGGACAGACGAGGCGAGAGAAAAGGAGATGGAAGGAGGAGCGACAAGGACGAGAGAGGGGAGAGAGGGAAAAAAAAAAATCCGGTTCCCAGACGCACTGCTGCTCGGCCCTCCACCAGCTGGGTGATCTCCTCCGCGGTGCCTGGCGGTGGCACTGGACGGCGCGACACTCCTCCGCCGCCCGATGGACGGCGACGGCTCCTCCGGTTTTGGGCAGCCGGCAGGAGTCCCCCGTTCCCTGTCCCTCCAGATTCCTTCGAACGGCCCCCTGGCGAACGACGCCGACTCCTCCGCTCCCTCACGGATGACAGCCGCCCCTCCATATCGTGGGCGGCCAGCAGCGAGCTCGCCCGTCCCCGGCAACTCGCTCCAGCCCACCGCCTCGAGCGTCCCTGGCGGCACATACCTCGCCAGCTCGAGGGCACCGCGGATTCACCACAGCGGCGAGGGATCTTCAGCAGCACGTCCCTCCTTCTCCCGGGTTTCGGCACCACTGTAACGATTCAAACTTCCTATACATCGGGAAGAAGGAGGCGGGAACCGGCGCACAATCAAAATACTTTAATATTCAAAATAAATACAAAACGGCGCACCAGCCCCTCACGGACGACTGGTGCGCATAAATAAAAACCAAAACATAAACTAATGTCCCAGGCCTGGTCCTCTCTCGTCCTTCACGGTCGTCGCTCCAGTTTTATATCCTTCCATCTCCTACGTGGGACTCAAAACCAGCGGTGGGGCGCATGTGTAGCTCATCTCCAATCACTACACCTGGCCTCACTCCTCGTTCCCACGCCTCTCGACCCCGCCCCACTCGCCTCAACGATATAATACAAAAAGACAGCAAAACGATATATCTACTAGTTTTCCAAATAATTCAGAAAGCCACCCCATCTCTGATTGAAAGCATAGGTGGAGTCTGTAAGTTTTGCCAGCATTCGTTCATATGATGATGCATTCGAAGTCATAAGCTCAATCCAATCCTTTACAAACTGCTATTTTGGCCAGACTTTATGCCGCAAGTCAGACTTGACCTACTGTAGAATGAAGCATTTTAACATGCAAAGAATTACACACTTCATCTTTAAAGTTCAGTGTGAGGCCTTATTATCTAGTCAGCTCCAGTGTGAGACTGTTTCTCTGAAGTCAGGTTCTGTGGTCTTTGTATCATTCTAGTGGCCCGCTGTATGGCACTGATTGTATGTTCTCTCATGTGAGGCACGTCTGTCAGTCATTCTCCTGAGCACTGATTGATGTATGACTCTTTTATCCCCTGTCATCGTTGTGCACCTTGCAGCTGTGTGAGGCCAGGGACTGAATGTGGGCTGAGTGTGAGGGGGACATTTAGGGTAAGCCAGAACCTGCTGTGCCCGTGCAAAAGCTTCATTTCACACCGTCTGGCCTGGTGCTGTGGCTGAATCTGGGGCCTCGACTGCAGCCATGCTCTCTGTCTCATACCGTAACACTTCCTTCTCCGGCTCTGTCATTCACTCGCAATCGCGGGACTGTCCTTGGCTTCTTCATTCTGTCAGTGTAGTCTGTGCATGGTGTGAGACTGGTCTATGCATGGCTTATGGCCTTACCTTTCCAAGCAACATCACACATTTGCCAACATCGTCGCTTATGAAGTTCATCTCAATGCCTCCGGCCCTGCCCTCACATCATGAACCATTCCCCCTCCCAATATCCCCACCACCGCATAGGTGGAACCAGGTAAACTCCAACCAAACTCTCTTTCAGTCGAGTCCATCGCAGGATGACAGAACAACCTCACAGTTGTCCATCCGCGTCCATCTCATTCTCACACAGGGGAGGTCAACACAATCAGATACAGTCCACCAATACACATAGTCCACTGACAAGGTTCTTAATGTTACCACATCTTCAATTTGTACCCATCTTGTTATCTATGTGTGGAGTATTGTTCATTGTGGTCAGTGTTGGGGGTAACATGTTACAAGTAACATAATGTTATGTGCCAATTATTTCTTATCAAGTATCAAGGAAAGCTCATCAAGCAAACATGTAACACATAACAGGTTAAGTGCTGTTTGGCAAATTTTTCACAGACGAAATCCAGCAATTTCTGTAGGACTCCACGTAATCAGGAATTGCACAAGGGCGAAAGATTTTCCTCCAAAAATACTTTGCAGTAGGTTAAAACTGGTTATGAGGATTTGTCACACTGATTGGTTTGGTAATGTATTACTTTTTTAATTTACATTGTGATAAGTAATAATGCATATGTAACATGTAATGATAACGGCATATGAGTGATAAGTAATGTTACATTTCTATTCATTTTCTGATTGGAAAATTGGAAACATCTCAGATTACGAGTAACTTACGTTAAGTGTATATGAAGGCTATAAACTCTGTTATGAAAAAAACTGCATAGCCCACCTTAAAATCTGTAAAAGCATTATACAAGCAGATACATGTGTAATTCATTGTTACCAGCAATTGTAATTCCGATCTAAAACACTTATGCGGTCTTTGTCACATTCAAACATCCATTGATGCAGTTATGCTATATTTGTTGCTGTGGGTAAATCATGTCTGGGACAAATACTTTTTCAAGGCAAAATTACCTACAAATACAGTATCTATAAGTCGAGCAGGAATCCACCATTCTAGAAGACAGAGAGCCTTGGCTACTTTGACGCCATACAAAAGTATCACGTTTCTTTCCATAAAAGGTAGCAATGTAATCGAATTAGCTACTTTTTTAGGAGCATGGTACATGTAACGCGTTACTTTTTAAAGTAACATTCCCCAGCGCTGATTGTGGTGAACTGTTGATTCTTTTGTCAAAACTACAAAAAGCTTTATGCAGAACTTTATATTTTATATGAGCATAGCAGAGTTTTTTCAGGACAGGCTTCATTTCAAATGAAACCGATATTTCCTCTTCCTCCCCAGTAGCTCAGAGTAACCGAATCCCTGTGCAGAATGCCAGGAAACAGTCTCATGTGCCCCTCTCCTGCTGCAACACGCATTCGACACCCTTCGCTGACTTCGCCTCTAACAGTGGTCTGGAAACTGAAATAGCTTTTTTGCTTTCTCTCTCCTTGTGTTGTGTTCAACATCCTCATCATTTCCATTTCCATTATTTCTCTCTGTACTGTAAACTTGTCTTGTTACTTTACATTCTTGGCCATCGCTTTCATTTCCCATGATCCTGTAGCAGATTTCTTCAGTTTGGAAATTCCCTCCATCAACGTCAATCTGGACAGCCTGTTGGACGAATTCAGGGTCCCACGTCGGAGCTCCCTTGCTGCGGTCAGCTCTCCGGAGGGCGAGTCCTTGTCCGAGGAGGAGGGCCAAAGCACCACGCTATGACCCCTGAGCCCACCCAGCAGCATGCCAGCTTCACATAGAACCCATTTACTCCTGCTGAGGCCCAACTGGAAACCCCACCTTGACCAAACCCAGAGTCTCGGATACTACATGAGAGACTCGTATAAGATAAGACGGCAACCACACAACAGGTGCCACTAAAAAATAAATAAATCAATTATATTTCGTTCAAATTGGCACCGGAGGAATCTGGAGTTTTGTGTTACAATGCCCGAACGATTTTGTCGGTTTTGTTTTCTTGTCATGTTGTTGGATTTGTTTGATTGGGATGTTTTTATTTCTGCCTTATCAGAGCTGCAATTACAATACAGTGCACATAGGGGAGCAGTCTGCTCACTCTAAAGGAACCTCATACTCTTTGTCTCGCTTGAGGCTTCAAACTGAGATGCACCCTCATGGTCTGAGAGTAGGAGAGTCTTTGTTTGTTACAGGGTCCATGCCATGCTTTTTATAGATGACTTGGTGGCATATAGCATGTTTGAGTCTAATTTTGCAATGCTGAGGTCTCACAATGCTTTCTTTCTTTCTAATGCAGAACATGAAACCAAGGCAGGAAATCCCGGGTTCCCACAATATCAGGGTATTTTAATAGCGACATGGATTTTTTTTTACTCTAAAAAGATGCATTTCCTATAGTCTGTAATTTATTTTATTTTATGAAGTATTTCTTCTATGTGAGAATTATCCTGGAATACCGTTAATGGAAATGCATTGGTCAGAAGGTGTGGGAACCCTGGAAATCTCAAATCCGCACCCTCTACCTGCAAAACAGAAACGTTGCTTGTGCTAAAAACAGGTCACGGCATCCACTACTGAGATCAACCACTGGTTGCCCTGCTTTGCATTTTCTGTTGTCCTTGCACACTCATATGCCCTCCAAAGTGCTTCGAATGCAGTGCCACACTATCCCTTCTGTATATACCAGTACTGTATATAAAGATGTGTAGATAAGTGTCAACGAGAGGAGAAATGTAAAAGCAAATATGAATTATATATTCATAAATGTGACATGCCATATTTATCTTGTATAGAAATAATGTTCTAAGTATTATTTTGTCCCTGAACACTTTTTGTCAGGTTCACATAGCAAGTGAGTTTTTTGCACTTTTGTAAGCCAGGAACTAGATGTAGAAATATGAATGCAGACGTGGCAGAAGTTTAGGTAGAGTTATTCCCAAGAGAGATTTTATCCCTAAACCGACCTCATCGATAACAGCCTTAATCAACAGCATAAATCAAAAACCGACACAAACCACTTATTATTATTTGAAAATAGATGAAGTTGTCGACAGATTACACTAATTGTATAACATCAGTTCAGTCTTAGTATTGTATAGAAACTGGTAGGTTATAAATGAAAATACAACGGCCCCAAAAAGTTGCGATGTGTGGAATCTGCAAAATAATGACAACCAACTAACCAGATGTTTCTTTCAATTACTTTTAGTCAACTGCTGTCGCAATGATTTTTAGTGCATGTATGAGGTTTTTTCCTCACTGATGTCATTCATCACATGAACGATAGACATGATGTGTCCACATACTTTTTAGGGGCCACTGTATAGCATTTATCACTGAAAATCAATGGAAAAATATAGATTTTATAACTTGGCAGGGATCCTTTCGAAATGTCGTCTCAAAGATGTCAGGCCCTAAAGATCATTCAAAGTCTCATTGCTTTAACCCCAGACACATTATCTGATGCCTCACTGGGATTGCACATTTGTTGCATTGGTATACAACACTACGAGATTAAATGGATGCTGCAGTTTCTCTTGTCTGAACTGAGCGCAGGACTTCATTAAGGTCAAATAAACATTAGCTCACTTCTGTCCCGTCGAAGGAATGGGCACAACGAAACGCCTCTGTTCTCATGTGAAGGACTCTACTTCCAACAGTGGATAGCCATGGCTTGTTTTTTAGTGTACGTCAGGGACAAAAGGACTTTTTTGCTGAAATCTGTGATATGCCTCGGTGTGTGTTCTTGATGAAATATAGTCTAATGATTACTGGTGACTGAGTTATAGTTGTAGTGATAACACAATGACAATTGCAAGTGCCCTCACATTCAGTATTTAGAACCTGAAGCTAACGGCGAGTTTCGTGCATACATGAGGTTCTGTCTGTGCCGTTTCCCGCGGTGTTCTGTGAGGAGGCAGTTGAGTCTGTTGTGCTGACTGAATGTGATTTCGCCTTTACTTCGAAGTGCCCTACTAGAGTAAAGGCCTCGATACCTTATAGCAGCTGCAATAGACGCATGGTTTATTTTCTTTATAAGCGTGACACTTTTGCTCATCTCTCTCTCTGTTAGCACTTACAATGAATGCTTATGTTATTGTTAATGAAGACATGGGAGGGCTTTATACAGTATGTACATGCATTCTCATTCTCATCTGTTATCACACACTTTTCTAAGGTGAAAAGCCACAGGTATTTGTTATCTTAATGTGATTTGTAAATTGAGGTTATCAGAATCATGTCATTATTTACAGGTGACTGTGTTTAGCATTTATATCAAGTAATTGAAATGTTCAGGACATTATTCAAAACCAAATGGATGCACCTGGATTAAAACCTGATGAATTGTGCATACGTCATTTTAACTGATGATTTGACCCACGAAGAATCTGCTCAGGTCATGCGTCACCCCAAAATCAGAAGAAACAATTAATAAATTATACTTTAATTACAGATCAAGAAACTTGCATTGTTTTAAATTATTAAATCAAACGATTTTCATGATGATTAAGCACAATATCATTCCCAAATGTCATTAATACAATATTGCATACATTTTTAATGTAATGCCAAAATGCCACAAATAAATAAATCTGGATAGTCATACATTTCTTTTTTTCGATTTTGGAGTGAAATGCCCCGACTTGAATCTGTTGTTGTAAGGCTTTTCACTGCATTTTATGTACTGATTGTGGAAAATCAGTACAGAATTGAAATGGGAATTGTGTTAAATTATTATTGAACACTATGTAAGCATTATCATACAAAATTCAAACTGTATGTCAAGCCAACATGTAAAGGGTAGAAATCTGCAAAGATATCTGCGGGCACAGAATACTAATGGGTCAAATAGATATTATTTCAAATTTCATCTTATTAATTACTTCAATCAAGCAAATCATATAGTACAAATTGCCTTTTGCAAAAAAAAAGTCATCTAATGCACCTATTACAAAGATATAATTTGCACCGAATCCGATACATTTATTTCTGAATTGACTTTATATTTTCAACATGAAATGATATGCTCAAAAAGAACTAGTGATACAAAGAAGCCACAAATCTGTTTTTAAACAGTTTAAACAGGAGGATTTCTCATCTTTTTCTCAATACACTTTTATTCATTTAGGTCTCCCTGTTTACATCATCCTGTGAAAGCCAGCAAGTTGGAGTGACAGAGCATGCATTTAATTATTTATTCCCTTTAGATAATCACATGTGTGTTCATTAAAACATTACCAGATAAGGGAGTCAGCTATGAACCAGGGATGTGTGAAAACAGAGGTGACAAGTTGATCAGTGCACATTGTCCAATGATGTACAGCCCTCTTCACCCCCGCTCACTGAACTACTGTACAGATCTGCCTGTAAATCACCCTCCTCAGCTTAGCATATGAGTCAAAGAACAGTCTGTACGGTGAAGCCTGCCGCAGTCCTTCTCAGAATGTCAGAAATACATAGATATATATTAAACTCTACATTTGTAATACTTCTGGTCTAAGTGCTTTGGTTTTCTTGTGTGTTGTTCACCTTGAACTACTGTCTACATCCTGAAATCATGTAAGGGAAGATAGGATATTGATCATCAGTTATGTTTTTAGAAAAAAAAAGCTGTATAAACTCACACACTTAAAAATGATGTTGATTAAAGGCCGATAATCCAGAGAAATTTGATAGATTTATATTGTATGTCAGCAAAAGTCTACTGTATACGTAAAAGTCAGATATTTTATTATGAACTCAGAATTATTAGGTTTTTTTTTTCTTCATCTAATACTTCCAAAACCAAATGATCTTGGCTATGCAATTCATATTCCTTTTATAACTTTTTACTCGTAAGGTGTGGTCACATGAGCGTCATTCCGTTGAAATTTTGCAGACAAAAAGCTCACACAGAAGTCACTTATAAACCAAGCAGCTTTCTGGTGGTCAGTGCTGCCAATAAGGAATATTTTTGCATAGGGAAACTTTTATCCTCACACAAAATTACCAGTCATATGGAATCATATGGACCCTTTTCACATTTCTCAGGTTCTCAGAAGAGGAAGTCATCATAGTTGGGTAAACTTCAGTAGTGGTTTCCAAAAAAGGAAAACTATAGAGAGATTGATTATGCAGATGAGAGAATGATCAAGTTTTTGATCGCTCAGTTGTTGTATTAGAAACACTCAGGCATCGACGTTAACTAGTTTTCAGTAATTTAATGGCAAGGTAGTTTAACACAAAATACAGTGTTCTTTTTAATTAAAATATAAACAAATAAAAATTAGATGCATGCTGTTAATAACTATGGAAACGCATCTTCAGCCTGTGAAAAGGGTCCATTGAAATGACTTGATTTCAACTTTGAAAAGTCACAACAGTGGTCAATGTGACGGCTCCTTTACAGTTCATCTCGCTGTGCATTTCACGAAAGACTTTTAAGAAAAAACATCTGATATTCCAAACTGAGAAATCCATTAAGATCACTCGAGCAGTGAAAGTGCAACCTCTGAGCATTGTAACTGTTCTCTGCGAGAAGAGAAGACACATCGGTCAATGGGGTCAACTAATACAAGCGTGCACATATGATTCTGAAGTGCATTGAGATAGCATTGCTGTGCAGGTACGTCACAGGAACACCCTCCAATAAAGTAATGACTGTTAACATGCACAGAATGTGAGGAATTAGTCATTGCAGGGCTGGAACTAGCTTAAGAAGTTCGCTAGCCCGTGTGACAAGAATTTCTGGACAAGTGAGGGTGTGTTTCATTCCTTTCAGTCAGCGCAGGCCATAGAGGAAAGCTCAATGTAAATCCTCATCACACCCTTCCCCGTCCTCCTTTCTCAAACTTGTGTCCATGGTAGTTGTAACTGAATCCCACTGTGTTTCTCCAAGATCAAGTGACAACCAGACGACCGGCTCATCTTTTCTTCTTCACTTTTAAATGACCCAGTCTCGTCACAGTAACTCGATGAGGGAAGCGTGTCAGTCAACTCTATCTTCCTACTGTAACAGTTTTTTTGCATTCAGATCCAGAACAAATAACTTGTTATCTGTAAAGTAAGTAACACTATATATCTGACTGTTATGTAAGGTTCCTCCCCTCAAGACATTCACGAGACATGCCAGAACAAGCCTTGGAAAAGATCTCACAATAACAGGCAGTTCTTCACCAAACATTAATTTCTGAGTTGTGAAACCACATTTCGTTTTCAGTAACACATGCAGACGTTTGTTTCATTAATGTTATAGACTACTCTTAATGCGACGGTTCTGGACACTTTAAGCCAACAAAACCCATGGAAGTGTGGCAGCCACCAGTGCCAGTAAGGTGAAAGTGATCATTAGGACCAGAAGGCAGCAGGAGATGGTGCAAAGTCTCTGTCCATTGCTGCTGTAGTCCTGCTGCATGGCTGAAGTTGTCCCAATGTCAATAACATCACCCTCTGTCATGGGTCGACCCAACTCACTGATGATGAACACTTCTGAAGCATCTTTAGGACAGATGAGTCTTCGTCTACATAGTCTACATGAAATTCTCCTTAGACACCTGCAGATACAGCCAAGACCTCCGGTATCAGTCCCAACAGGGGGTACAGGAGTGGGTTTAGATGGTACCTCCAATGTCTTTCCAATCCTTTTGGCTTCAGCCGTTGAGAGTGTGAATCCGTGGGGCTTTGTGATGAATGTCAGGTGTCTGCAGACGGGGCAGATGATAGTATCCCGTTTAATGGATCCGTTCAGGTTGGTGTTGACCAGAGTTCGCACTAAGCAGTCATGACAGAAGTGATGCCCGCAGCTGAGCGCCCTGGCGCTGTCCGAAAGACTCTCGTAACACACCGGACACTCGCTGTCCTGAGATTCCTCGTCCATGTCTCTCCGGTTTTAAATAACTCCACCTGGATCCCCTCGACTGGCTTTGAGATGCTGGACTGCGAGCAGCCCGCGGGAACGCGCGCACTGGCGCAGGTAACTGATACTCCCGTAAGATAACATGCTGGCGCCATGACGCCACAGCCGCTGTCACGCCAGCAATGTTGAAAAACCAGATCGGCAGTTAACTAGAAAGAAGAAGATAAAACTATTCACTTCAATGTAAACAGAGCAGTTGTGCAGTTTTGAAGTAGGCTATTATTTGTGTTGTTTGTTTGTGTGTTTTATGTAACATTTACACATAGCCTACTTTAATACTTGGCTACTACTACTAGGCCTATTATATTATATAATTTATAGATTTTCTTATTAATAATAATTCTAGTTATGTATATTAATTATTTATTATTACAACAGCAATACTATTAATACATTATTATTATTATTATATGGACATTATAGGAAATATTAATAGAGAAAATGTTAAAACATAAAAGTATAGCATACTTTATTTTATTAAATATTTTCGATATAATAATCATCATACGTATTAGGCTATATGGACATATTTATAGAGGGAATATATATATATATATATATATATATATATATATATGTATATATATATATATATATATATGTATATATATATATATATATATATATATGTATATATATATATATATATATATATATGTATATATATATATATATATATATATATGTATATATATATATATATATATATATATATATATGTATATATATATATATATATATATATATATATATATATATAATTTATTTTATGAAATATGTTTCATAATGATATGAGAATAATAAGAGATAGAAATAAAAAAGGATAATAAATTCACAAAAATAAAACCGAAAACAACAGTAGTCACACAAAGAAATTTGAACTAAACTCAATGGGGGAAAATGAAAATATAATTTACTAAAATTAACTAAAGATAATATGTATATTTCAAAATGAAATTACACTTAATAGTTCCAAATGCTGTAATATATATAACAGAAAACAATTTAAATAAAATCTTCATTTAATAGATATTCATGACATGTTCAATTTCATATTCATATTCCATTTCTAATTTACATCTACACTGCAGACCTAACGCGCCATCTCGTGGCGTGATTTCTGCAGAGGAGATTTGGTCAGTTGTCAAAATGAAACGTGAATCACGGATTATTCCCAGTTTTATTACACACCAATATCCGCATATCGTGCCCGATTCAGACTCTATGCATTTATTTATTTAATCTGCTCAAATCCTTTTTTTTATTGCAACATCTTGTAGAAACATACATGAACAAGGAAGCGAGACATGAATATATTCCCAACAAAAAGCAATCATATATAAATAAGAACAGAAAACAAATATTCTGGGTTTGCATATGTCAAATTATAGTATTTTCATGCTCTATGCGTCATAAACATGAATGTACTTCGGATGAGTTTCACTGACGTTAAAATGACGCAAGGACGCGGTGTCGTCATCTTACCGGAAGCTGAAGAGGGAAATCAGTGGAGTCGCGTTGGCATTTCTATCAGCCGCCGCTCGAGCGCAGAGGAGACACGAGCTTGTTCGCCGACTTCAAGAGTAGGACATGATAAGGTAGACATTTGTGATTAAGTCGGGGATAATTATACACGCCTTGTTCGACGGTAAATGCTAGACTTCATAATTTAACCAGACTGTTATCTTAAACTGTCATTCTTTGGCCAGTGAAGACCAACAGTTGCCGAAACCTGATTTTTTTCATGCGCCGGTTTCTTCTGGAGAATGTTATGTTACAGCCAAAACGCCTTTGCCCGACCGATGTATATCGCTAGGAAATTAAACCGCCGTTGAATGTGTTTCGATGACAATTATTTAATATGATACATACTCGATATATTGACGTTAATATTAAATAATGTTGGTCGCATCCGCTGACGTCAACCTGGAAGACTCCGCTCCGCTTTTACTCGATTCCCAACGAATCCAGATTCTCGCCTTCGGTGAACCCTGCTTGTTTTGCTAATGTTAGGTATTAAATTTCATACTCGTGATTGTTTTTGAATTGAATGATGACCGCTAGTCGTTTTCTGCTTTGGTCATCTGACGTCATTGGTCTTACGTCATCTCTAAGTAGATAGTTATTTAAATGGCGTGAAGACATTTTTTTCTATTTACGTTATGCGATTAGATTCTTTTTGTTTGTTATGTTTTGAACATTTATACAGCGATAAGTTATAGGCTACCTTTAATGTATGACAACAGGCCACATTTTGTGACATTTGTCATCTGATGCCATTTCTTTCTGGTCATACCTAAATATTTTATAAATAAACACAATGGTGTTACATTAGACACTTGCATGTATGAAGCTGACTGTAAACATATTACTTGAAAGCATAACTTGATCTTAGCACAGATCTCGTCCTCTAATCTTTAAGGGTATGTCACATGTTTATAATGTATTACTCAGCAGGACAGTGTTTGCTGAAATTGGGATTTCGGAAATAATGTCATCCTTGGAAACTGTTCTTTCCTCTGAACCCCTGACTGTGTGTAGTTACTGGCGAAGAGTGTAGGTCGTGGAAAGCATTGCGTTAGACAGGAACCATCCCACTGTCCTGTGGTGCGGGACAGGCGCTCTGTGGCCGGACAGATGGCCTCACTGTCAGGAGTCAGTTTGGGAGGGGCGAGGAACTCTGCATGGTGGCTTAAGACATTATAAATGACCACAATTGAAGTGACAGTTTTGACGGCCCTCAGGAGAGCAAATCCCACCGGAGCCCCATTCTGCTCCAAGAGTAGAAAACCATTGCTGTTTTTGTGATTTGATGGCTTTATTATTATGCACACCTTTGATTTTGTGTGTTTCTTTAGCGTATTACATATTCTGCTTAAGCTGTTTTTTTTATATTGTCCCTGCTAATAAATTGCACAGTTTGTTGGGACTTTACAGAATAGTACCTGACGCCACTTTTACATCACTCAAAACATATTTAATTTATCTTTTGCCCTTTTTAAGTATTTGTCTTTGTACTCCTGTATTACACTTATTCTCAATTAAACAATAGTATTCTAAGCATACATACTTGAACTAAGAGAAAGGTTAATATTGTGACGTTCACGTCAAATAAGTGGCTTCTCCTGTACATTAAGAAGTATGATCACTGAAATCTTAATTCAAAATTTCAGACCTGATATAATTATGGAAATGCGACAAGCAAACTGACAATAATGAAGGTGCGATAGGTGTTTTAGTTTTATTTTCTATTTGGTTTGGAAATCCCCCATAGTCATTTAGAGCAGGAATCACTGGGTGGCAACAAGTGACACTCGTGAGAATCCGGAAAAGAATCTGGAGTATTGCGGAGATGCATGGAATATTTCTGACTGTTTTAGAAGCTGAACAGGTTTGTCTGCTGCTGGTTGGGTCGCTGATAGAGGTCTTGTGCTGAATGAAACATATGACTTTGATATAGAGCTCTTCATCATGTTTGATCTAATGAGCAATGCATATGAGAAGACTTGCGATAGGAATTAATTGGATGACATTTTCAGAAAAACACTGGATCTCTGTGCTGCTGGTCAAACAAAACCAGGCAAGGATGAAGGATATTAATGAAAAGTCTATAACTCTCATCTAGGTGTGCTTAATGTTTTTAAAAGGACAATATCTGTGGCCATTAATATTATTCTGAGCAAGCTTTTATGTATTGAAGGACTGCTCTGTCCTTCTGTGATAAATGGCTTCACGTTTGATCTCTAAAAGGCTTGTGATCTTTGTAAACTGAAACTGTTGTCCTTTACTTACTTCCATGCTATTCCAAATATATTCGTTTTTCTGTGAAACACAAAAGGAGAGCTTACAATGATTTTACCATAAAATGATTGATGTGAGGGTGAGAAAATTAACAAAATCTTCAATTTTAAGTTTAAGTTTCTTTAACATCATCCAATATCCAATCATATTAGACTTATATTTGTGTTTTCAAGATGAATGAAAAAGACATTAATGCAACACAAGATATTTCTGTCCCAACAACAGAAGTCCACTCAGCAAAACCTTTGAAGCTTCAAATGTAATCCAAATGAATCCAGCAGTTTTACCCAAGTCTTCTGAAGGGAAGTGGTTTATATTAAAACTGTTCAGCATGTAAAGCAATTGTCTTTTCTGAAGTCTTGGATTAAACTGCTCCGTTCACATGGATTACTTCTACAATATCTTCAAAAGCTTTTTAAGAAGTTCAAGTTTTGGTGGAACTGTCTTTCAGTAGAGGATTAGAAATCCCTCAGGGTTTGTTAAAAATATCTTAACTTGTGTTTCGAAGCTGAATAAAAGTCATACAGGTTTGGAACTACATGAGGCGGACTCTGAATAAATGATGACAGCATATAACTTTTGGGAGACTATAAACATTAACGTGATTTTCTGTAAAGCTGCTCTGAAACCATGCATGTTGTAAAAGGCGTGATACAAATGACAAAACTGAAAGGCTGCAACCTGTAAAACTGTGAGCTTGTAAAGGACCGAGTCAGTCATGTGAGCTTGGTAGAGAGCTATGTGAACAAAGTGTTATTGGACGTGTGTCAAATGAGGACACACACTATGGGCCCTCAGCCTGTGGGGCCATACCGGGACAAAACTGCACAAGCTCTGGGTCTCTCAGGACTGCTCTAATTCCCATCTGCTTCCACAGGTCTCCACCATGGACACAGAGATGATGCCGAAATTCTCCTCGAAAGACGAGGAAATCAATTACTGGAAGTGCTTGTCTCTGAAATACAAGAAGAGGTAGGCTGAAGTCATTAACTACTAAATATAGCAACCAGCTGAGGTTTTTACAACTGTGTGCTGTTTATCTTCACATACAAGCCATGGGGAGTCAACTGTTTAAGTTCAATGTTCAACAATAATGATTGTCTCTGTGTTCATACCTACAATCACGAGGGTGCTGAATGGCTGTAAATACGACTTCAGCACTTTTTGTCATGGAAAAACTGAGAAAAAGCTACAACACAGAGAGAGCCTTTCACTGCCCTTGACAAAAGAGAGCCTCTGTTAACCTGTGAAGATGCTCCATAGCTCCAGCTGTTATGATTGGTGTCTCTCAGTCTCATTTATTAAAATTAGCCATGCTTGAAGCATCATATTGTGCTCCTGGTCACATTTTAGGTAGGCTAGATGTTTTCTTAAAGTTTCAGTTGGTTTATGTGATCAGTGAAATATTGTGATCTTTCTCATTCTCAAGATAGAACAGTGTTGTTGTTAGGAAATCCATTTTTGTTCTGTAGTTTTAGGCCTAAAACGCTAGTACGTGAATTGACTGCATAACCTCTAACCTCTGATCTAAAACGGAGCTCACAGTTGGTGCTGGCACTGATGCTGACCGTGTGTCTGCTGGTGGTCTGTCTGTGCCGCTCTGAACTCCTACACAGTTTCAGCACGTGCACATGCTCCTCCTGAGCTGTGGTTTTACCCCAGAGCTTTGGTGGAGTACAGGAAGATCACAATCCCAGGAATTTCCTGCTGAGGAAGGAGCAAAACATGCTTTCCTGGAAATAGACACACAAATGAGTGGGCTTTTAAAAGCCCCTTTAACTCACTTCACAGAGCGTCAAGTCTCAAAGACGTAAGCAACATTTATTTTGGAAAAGGTATAGACATGGATGCTTTTTGAGTTGCTGAGATTTTGTTTCTGAAAGGTGTCTTATGTTCACTATGGCTGCATTTATTTGATAAAAAAAAAAAAAAAAACAGGAATATTGTGAAAAATTATTACAATTGTATTTCAGCATCATTACTCAAGTCTTCAATGCCACCCGCTGATTCGTTGTATACAGCCTGCTTTAATGAATCATTGCATCATTCAGCAGAATTTATTTGAAATGCAGCCATCTCTTTGTATCATTATAAAAGTCTTTACTGTCACTTTTGATCCATTTAGTGCGTCCTTCCTGATTAAAAATAAAAATTTCTTTAAAACAAAATCTTACTGACTCCTAACTTTTGAATTGTACTGTATAATATTCCCAATCTCATAAAGGACTGAAAATGTGCTTTTGAGCATCTTCCTGTTGTCGTGTGATTGTTTTAATGGTTTGTGCTGAGAAGGCAGCCCCGTGCTTGTCTGGTATTTCAGGGAAGGAGGGCTGAGGCGACAGATTTAAGGTTCCTCTGCACATGACAGCATGAGGCTGGGGGAAGTGAATTTGGTTAAAGGGACGTGTCCTGTCTAAAAGAGCTTTGGAAACGCTGTCTAAAAACAACCAAGACCATGTATTCTGTTGAGCTCATTTCCTGCCACCAGACCCACTATTCATCTCAGGCCTGCCTCTGACCCCTGGCCCCTGACCTTCAAGGGCTCAAAGTGCACATTTGGCTGTGCAGATGCATTAAGATCATATTTTTCAAAACTGCATAATTTCTGCCCATGAAATGTTCCTGGTATTTAGGAAGTGCTGAATTCTGCTGTGTTGTTATTGTGGGACATGGTTAGGTAACGGGTGTCCTGTTTTTAAATTGGTCTTTGGACCTCCAGAGTGGCTCCAGTCTGAATAGCCCCAGCCCTGAATGACTGTAATTCATCATCTGTTATAGCACCAGCTGTCAAGGCCTACATGCTTCGAGCATGTCAACTCTTTTGTTGCAGTCTGGGTGTCAATTTGCATTGCATAGTTAATGTGATGAATGTGCCGCCGCTGCTCCAGATGGCTGGTGACGGGTGTTTTTTCATATGTTTGTATATCTGCAGTTATCATGACGCTCAGGAGGAGCTGCAGGAGTTCCAGGAGGGCAGTCGAGAGCTGGAGGCCGAGCTGGAGGCTCAGCTGGGTCAGGCTGAACACCGCATCCGAGATCTGCAGTCCGAGAACCAGAGGCTGAAGAGCGAGGTGGACACACTCAAGGTACGACAAGAGCTGAAATGACTTTGCTCTTTTGAAATAATACAAATCTCCATCCTCAGGCCACCCAGACCATATATGGAAATTCAGAAATCAGCATATCATTGAGTTGAATCTCATGTCCAAGTCATATTTGATTCCAATATAAAAATAAAAGAAAGCAAGGATGCATTTAGTTTATTAAAAAGTGACCAGAAAGATATTTGCAATACAAAATATTTATATTTCAAATAAATGCCGTTCTTTTGAACCTTTTTTTTTTATACATCAAAAAAGAATCCTGATGAAAATGTATTGCTGTTTACCTAAAAATAAAGCAGAACAGTTTCTGGTTAATAATAATCCATGATTTCTTGAGCAGCAAATCAGCATATTAGATTGATTTCTGAAGGATCATGTGACACTGAAGACTGGAGTAATGATGCTGAAAAATCAACTTGCATCACAGGAATAAATAATATTTTAAAATATGCATAAGAAATTGTTATTTTAAATTCTAATATTTCACAGTATTACTGTTTTGACCGTGTTTTTGATCAAATAAATGCAGCCTAAAGCAAATAAGATCTTGCTGACCTAAACCGAAAGGCAGTTACATTTAAAAAAGCTTAATTGTCATGAGATTAGTGTCGCAAATGTCAATGTTAATTGTTCTAAAACAGACGTTTTTAGATATACAAATCTTATAATATAATGTTCTTTTGGCCATCACCCGTTGATGTCACAAACCATGAAAATTTACTTGGAGTTAGCCAGTCATAACAAAGGGTCATCTTTTAGGTACTAGTAACCTGATGTGTTGGAAATAAAAGGAAATAAACAAATTTACAAAAGTATACAGTTTGGCTTCTCTATGGGTGCGAAAGCGCCTAATGCCAGGGGTACCTCCACACACCTTTAATTGGCTGATTTAATTGTAAAGCATCAGCAATGCATCAATCTCCTATTGTGCTGTTGTGTGATGCAGCATTGCTCAGTGTGAGAGCTGTCGAGGGTCTGTTAATCCCAAGTGTGCTGTAATTGGATGTCAGGATGAAGAGGAAGAAAATAGAAAGCTAATGGCTCAGCAGAAAGGTTCACATATAGCACAGTTGTTCCTCTAAGAACGTTACAGAAATATCTTTTTAATGGCTTGGGTTTAGGTAGACCTGGCACAGATGCTGAGATTTATAGAGCTCACTTATATCGGTCCAAGGTCTCCTTACACAAATTAAATTTGATCTTGTTGCTGTCCCAGAAAGCATGTTCATTAAGTGATCGCATTCTCAGAAACGCTAGACTAGTAGCCCTTGCCCACTGACCACGGGTTCGTTTTAGAGAATATGGGACACCCATTATTTTGCCACGGCTCAAAACAATGCGCTTATTTAGAATAAAAGAGATGGAGTGGAAAAAGTAGGTTACCTACAGGAGAAGTCGGGAGGGTTGCCATGTGCACCAGTGTCCCTCCTTTTCCTGCTCCTCCAAATAGCTGCTGCTTTTTTTTCTCCCCCTTAAGAAACCGATACAGACTTGTTGCTATTGAGCCAGTGTGAGAAATCTTTTTTCAAAGAGGTTTGAGCATGATCCAGAACATCTCTCATTTGGATAGGATTGAGATCTCTGTAGTTATAAGCTGGGGATATCTGGATGTGGGCGTTACAATAGGACATGTGGTCTTATTATGGTTTCGACTCTTAAAAAAGGAAAAATAGACCTTTCTGAATAGGAGAGTTGAATCCTTAGTTTTTTTCTCACCTGGCATTGGCAGGAAGTTCAGGTTGTTTCTGATGGTGACTCAGACTGTGTCCCTGACTGCAGGAGAAACTGGAGCAGCAGTACGCGCAGAGCTATAAGCAGATCTCCATGCTGGAGGACGACCTGGTCCAAACCCGTGGCATCAAGGAGCAGCTGCACAAATACGTCAGGGAGCTGGAGCAGGCCAACGATGACCTGGAGAGAGCGAAGAGGTACACGACAAGAACGTTTTGTCATTCTAAACTAACTTGGCCCTGAGTTCCTGGATTGCTAGAATACTAGAATTGCTAGCATTTTTGACAAGACTAGCTTATATGTTACCAAGGTCCAACAAATGCAGACTAAAATACATGCAAGTGTCATAGATACATTTAGGTCAGCATGTTTAACATGACAACCTGGATTGTGCAGGGCCACTATCACGTCTCTGGAGGACTTTGAACAGAGGCTAAACCAGGCGATCGAGAGGAATGCCTTCCTGGAGAGCGAACTGGATGAGAAGGAGTCTCTGCTGGTCTCAGTGCAGAGGCTGAAAGATGAAGCTAGAGGTAAACTTTATGACAGGCCATACTTCATTTCACAGCATTGCTATTAAATGAATGTTAGCTACATTCCATTAGTTTTTCAGTTTGACACGATTGACTTTTCTTTACTAGCTTTTGGACAATACGTTAGCCTAAAAAAGGTGATGTTTGAAGATGCATAATTTATAAGAAACCCTTCAAGTTGGTGTATGTGTGTATATAAATACACTTATAATGGAAGCAAGCATTTTTGTCATCAAATCAAGAGTTTGCATTGGCCTGGTTCTCTTGACAAAAATCCAATAGGATTTATTTATTTTAGCTTTTGGATTATTGCAGAAAATAAGCTTTATGACCGACAGAAGCTTGTGATTCTTACACATTTTTAAAAGAATCACTATCTCCAAAAAAAAAAACACCAACATAAAAAACATATTTTAAGAATTTTGAAGCCTTAATAAAAATGTCAGTAAAAAGCTAAGTGTAGGGTATTATTTAAACTACAACACGGTCACATGACTTTAATGTCACCATAATTAGGTAACTTTCTCTCTTTAAAAAAAAAAAACTTTTTTGCTAAAACTTTGTGTTAGAAAGGTTTTCAAGAGGATGATTATAGGCTTAACAAGGCAGTGAAAGTGGACTAGTGAGTGTATGAGTTTAGTTTGTGATGTTTAATGTCTCGACCACCTCTAGTCCCATTTAGCCACTTATTAGCAGGCAGCGCTCCCCCCCCCCCCCCCCAAAAAAAATTGGGGTATTACTGATTTTGTCGAATAAACCATTATAATTACTTGAGCTTGTGTGAGCCACAGACCTTTTTTAGCCATTAACCAAAAATTCCCAGGGAATTCTCAATCCTAGGTTTTAGCCTAAAAATGTTCAAACAAAACTTTTTTTTTTTTTTTCTCTCTGTGGTAATAAGCATACTGCAGATGCTATCGAGTTTAAGAACCGAACACAAACATTTTGTGCAGGTGTGTCAGTGCTAAATATGCATGTTCTTGTAGATTTGAGGCAAGAGTTGGCAGTTCGAGAAAGGACTTCAGATGTTTCCAGGATGTCGGCCCCCAGCTCTCCCACCCTAGACATTGATAAGACGGACTCAGCAGTGCAGGCCTCCCTGTCCCTCCCAGCCACACCTGTGGGGAAGAACATGGAGCATCCTTTCATTGCTTCCAAAGGTTGGTGCCATATTTGGTCATTTAGTATTGATCCGTAACAACAGCCTCGTTAATGGATAATGTCAAATTAAAACCATTTCTCTTAGTTTCTTAACATTTTTAAATGTTATTATATATATATATATATATTTATATATATATATATATATATATATATATATATATATATATATATATATATATATATATATATATATATATATATATATATATATAAATTCAATTTCAGCAATTTTGAGTATAGTGTTTTATGTATCAGCATATTCTGTGCATATATTGTCATTGTATCGGTCTTCTAGTTCTCTAATTATCATAACCATATTTGTCATTGAAACTCATTTTTTTCAGTCACACTCTTAACAGTATAACAATCTAATCTAATTCACCTCTGTTTTTTTCTCCAAAGCGTTGACCAATGGCTGTGGAAACTCCCCACTCACACCGTCTGCACGGATCTCAGCCCTTAACATCGTTGGTGATCTACTGCGGAAAGTTGGGGTAAATTCCTGAATGCTTTAATTGTGAAACTGGCCCCACATGCATTTCACTTCAACACTTAGAAAGAGCTACTTATCAGAGTGGACTCAAATGAAAATTAGATGCACGTATTAATGGAAAACTTGGGATGTCTCTCTTGTGCAGGCTCTTGAGTCTAAACTAGCCGCCTGTAGGAACTTTGCCAAGGACCAGGCAGCAAGGAAAAATTACACAACAGGAAATGGAAGCCTCATCAACAACAACGCAACGAAGTTCTCTCATTCGCTCCACACTACGTACTTCGATAAGACGTAAGTGCTTCGCTTTCTATTCTGTCTGCTAACCAGAACCAAACGTTTGCTGATGTGTATCACTGACATGTTTAAGTGATGCATATGACAGGCTTAAAATATTTAATCATATCTCCTAAACCATAATTCAGGTTATAGATGTATTGCTCACTTCTGTTCTTCACAGGAATATGAATGGCCTGGATCCTCTGACGGCCATGTCTTCGGCGCAGACCGTGTCTCCTCCTGGCATGCTCCCTCTCAGCGTCTGAGAGACTTCCCCAGCGACCTCCACACAAGCTCGGACACGATGTGGAAACGGAGAGGACACTCGAAAGAATGTGTGTGTGTGTGTGAGAGAGAGACTGAGATGACGTGCCTCCAGCGTGTCTGACAGATACATGTCAGGCGTGAGGGGTCCGTTCCTGTGACCGTGTGCTTCATTCAACCTCTGTTCTCACGAGGTCTCACCTAAAGCCAGCAATACGACAAAGGTCTGAGTCAGACCGCAGCTTCTGTGTGAGTGTTTAAGTGTGTCGCACAATTCAAAAGATGTTAAAGGGATTTTCTTTTGAGGTGAACGTCACTGTATGCTTAATGCAGATGAATGTGTGTGTGTTTGTGGGATCTGAGGTAAATCTGAACGTCCCGTCTGCCTGGATTTACACGTTCACTGTTTTCAGCTTCAGTAAAAGGTCTTAATGTGGAGGTTTTTACTGGAATGGATGCCAAGAAAACGTTAAATAGCATGGAAACATCGGCTACCTTTAAAAGCGCTCTAATGAATTATTAACCCAGTTACATCAGCTGACTGGTCACCAGTTTGCATGAAGCAACCACTAGTTCAGGGCTTTGAAAGGGTTGTATGTATGTTTCCTAAAGCTGCACTTCAGAATCCCGCAGTTACCTAATGTTTACTGTCTAGATTCACGAGCCACAGTGCTCATGATGGCATCGCACTATATTGACACAATGACAAATACTGTTTCACTCGTGTAACGGCTTTGACTGTAACTCAGTCTGTGTGTAGTGTGACCTTCATCACAGAACCTCATTTCTATCCCATGTGCCTCTGCTGGTGAGTTTGATATTCACTGTTTATTTATTTCACTCGTGGAACAGAAGCCAACTTATTTTTATCACAGTATTTAAGTTCAGTTCATTTACGCCAGACTTTAACATCTAGTATATGAGCACTTTTTAGTATTAATTTTTCTTTGAGTCTTTGATTTCACATGGTTATTGCGCACTTTGTTGGCTGTTTTGTTATATCTCATGTATATAGATTTGTAAACATGGCAGCGATCCCCAGTCTGTAGATATTAAAATTGGGCTGATGTGCTGTTTAATTTATTTCAGAATCTTTATGGCATGTTTTGACACGGAGTGAATTTTACATACTGTGCATTGGTTTAAAATCATATATCAAGATGTAAGATTGGTTGTCTAATATGTGCAAATAAAGGGAAAATGCAAGTGTGGAGTTATGGTTTCTTTCAAGTCATGGGGATTTTTTTTTTTTTTTTTTATAAAAACTTTTACAAATGTTATTTTCCTGGTGGAAAGTTCCCAAAATGTCTAGTGAATGGCCCATTCTATAAAATGTGTGCATTTTACGGACAAGTTTGTAGGATTTCAGAAATTTAACAGGGTTGGCTTATGATGACTTGTGGCCAAGAGGAAACTACAATTTATTTATTTTTAACTTTTTGCCTGACATTTTAGACTGTGCTCTACTGACAAGTATACAAAATAGTAAAGATTATATATATAAAATTTATAACTATATGTTTGTTTTTTTTTTGTTTTTTTTTTTACGATTTATTGTAATACTGTTGGGGATGTTAATGTTTTTTTTTTTTTTTACTCCCAAAATAAGTCTTGTGCACACTAGTGAATAACGATAAATAAAATCAATGTTTATGGTCAAATGTTTTATGCATTCATAGTGTATTTTAATAATCGTTTTAAAGTGTATTTTATCAATCGTTTTAATCATACATTTTAATGCATCACCAGAACAATTTGTTAAAGAACTAATATTAAAATGCAATTGCCTGGATTGTGAAATTGTGAAATATGTGGACATCAAGAAGAAATACAGAGTTTGTTTTGGTAGGAATTGAAAGGACACGCGTCACGTGGCAGGAGTCGAATTTGAGTGATGTATTTATTGGCTGAGAGAGTTGCATTATAGTCATGACATCACTGCCCTCTTGTGGTTCTTAGGAGCTGAGACTAATATACAGTATTGTTCAAAATAATAGCAGTACAATGTGACTAACCAGAATAATCAAGGTTTTTCGTATATTTTTTTATTGCTACGTGGCAAACAAGTTACCAGTAGGTTCAGTAGATTGTCAGAAAACAAATGAGACCCAGCATTCATGATATGCACGCTCTTAAGGCTGTGCAATTGGGCAATTAGTTGAATTAGTTGAAAGGGGTGTGTTCAAAAAAATAGCAGTGTGGCATTCAATCACTGAGGTCATCAATTTTGTGAAGAAACAGGTGTGAATCAGGTGGCCCCTATTTAAGGATGAAGCCAACACTTGTTGAACATGCATTTGAAAGCTGAGGAAAATGGGTCGTTCAAGACATTGTTCAGAAGAACAGCGTACTTTGATTAAAAAGTTGATTAGAGAGGGGAAAACCTATAAAGAGGTGCAAAAAATGATAGGCTGTTCAGCTAAAATGATCTCCAATGCCTTAAAATGGAGAGCAAAACCAGAGAGATGTGGAAGAAAACAGAAGACAACCATCAAAATGGATAGAAGAATAACCAGAATGGCAAAGGCTCAGCCAATGATCACCTCCAGGATGATCAAAGACAGTCTGGAGTTACCTGTAAGTACTGTGACAGTTAGAAGACGTCTGTGTGAAGCTAATCTATTTTCAAGAATCCCCCGCAAAGTCCCTCTGTTAAAAAAAAGGCATGTGCAGAAGAGGTTACAATTTGCCAAAGAACACATCAACTGGCCTAAAGAGAAATGGAGGAACATTTTGTGGACTGATGAGAGTAAAATTGTTCTTTTTGGGTCCAAGGGCCACAGGCAGTTTGTGAGACGACCCCCAAACTCTGAATTCAAGCCACAGTACACAGTGAAGACAGTGAAGCATGGAGGTGCAAGCATCATGATATGGGCATGTTTCTCCTACTATGGTGTTGGGCCTATTTATCGCATACCAGGGATCATGGATCAGTTTGCATATGTTAAAATACTTGAAGAGGTCATGTTGCCCTATGCTGAAGAGGACATGCCCTTGAAATGGTTGTTTCAACAAGACAATGACCCAAAACACACTAGTAAACGGGCAAAGTCTTGGTTCCAAACCAACAAAATTAATGTTATGGAGTGGCCAGTCCAATCTCCAGACCTTAATCCAATTGAGAACTTGTGGGGTGATATCAAAAATGCTGTTTCTGAAGCAAAACCAAGAAATGTGAATGAATTGTGGAATGTTGTTAAAGAATCATGGAGTGGAATAACAGCTGAGAGGTGCCACAAGTTGGTTGACTCCATGCCACCCAGATGTCAAGCAGTTTTAAAAAACTGTGGTCATACAACTAAATATTAGTTTAGTGATTCACAGGATTGCTAAATCCCAGAAAAAAAAAATGTTTGTACAAAATAGTTTTGAGTTTGTACAGTCAAAGGTAGACACTGCTATTTTTTTGAACACACCCCTTTCAACTAATTGCCCAATTGCACAGCCTTAAGAGCGTGCATATCATGAATGCTGGGTCTTGTTTGTTTTCTGACAATCTACTGAACCTACTGGTAACTTGTTTGCCACGTAGCAATAAAAAATATACTAAAAACCTTGATTATTCTGGTTAGTCACATTGTACTGCTATTATTTTGAACAATACTGTAACTAAAGGGAAAATGATGAAGCCCATACACGTTAGCAGCTGTTAACACTAAATTCTTACTAAAAATACATTAAATAGAATAAACCCAATAACAAATAAGTAATTTTGCATAGGCCATCTGTCATAATTGGATTTCATCATTAGACCATGCAGTACAGCTTGATTCTGTTTGTAAAAAGTGTACACATTCAACTATATGTTGAAGATGTTGGGACATCAAACCTCTCAGCATCTCATGAAACGTTTTTGATGGACTTCATTTCTTTAGTTCAAGTGAGGGACAGATTACAGAGTGCACCTTTAACGAAGGCATTCACATTTGATGAGGGAGGGAGGGAATGTGACTTTACTTCCATTGTGACTCGATCATGTGACTACAGCAGGGCAGTTATTATCATTATTATTATTATTATTATTGGTCTGCTGTTCTAATTTACCATCAAGATCAAACACAAACAGCAATGAGAGAAAATGACTGACGATTTTCTTTAAAATACATAAATATATGGGTTACTGATTTTAAAAAGCAGAACACAAAACTAAAATAAAATATAACATATAACAAAAAGATATAACATTTATAATTGAAGGCATCTAGAAATAATAATTTAATCATCTTAAATGATCCGTTTTCTACATTCATTTATTCCCAGCAGAATCTAAATTACAGTAATGTGAATGTCAATTATAACTAGCCTTTGTTAGAAACCCTGAAGTAGACTAGAGTAATAAAAAATATAATTTTCTGAATGTTTTATGACATGATCTGAAGTGATTCAAGTTCCCATGTTGCACCATGTAATAGATTGGACCTTTTTCTATTTTTACAGCAGTCCAAAAACCTTTATGTGCTTTATCCGTGGTCATACACTGTGTCAAATACATCTGATCGTCCTCTAACTAGGATGAGAAAAGACTAGGTTCCTGTGCACTGAATGAACAAAATGAGTACGGCGAAAGACACACAAGGTGGTCACACATCAGTCTCCATGTCTCTGACACTGTTACTGTGTAAAGGCACTGGACTGTAATCACAGTCTGTGGTCATCTTAATGCTTGGCTTCAGTGCGTTTGTGTCTTTATGAGTGAAGGAGCTCTTAAGCTCTCGGTCCTTCTGTCTGTCCAGCCAGTAGAAGGACAGCATGATGAAGAGACCAGCTGTGGAGCCGCTTATGCTGCAGGCGAAGAACACATAGGCATATTGCCTAGTGCTGTCAACCAGCATTCCTGGAGGAAAAAAAAAATGGTTTATAAAAAGTCACAAAAGATGGAGTGAAACAGCCCCTGCTGGTGGATGTTAGAACTATAACATACCATTTTATTGATTCTGTAATTTATTAAGTATTGCAAAATGTTCAGTTACACTATCATTTAAAAGTTTGGGGTCAGTATGATTTTTTTATGTTTTTGAAAGAAGTCTCTTATGCTCATCAAGACTACATTTACTTGGTCAAAAAATACAGTACTATTTGAATATGCCATTTATTCCTGTGATGCAGAAATAATGAATCAATTTTCAACAACAGTTGTGCTGCTTAATATCTGTTTTAAGATATAATTTTTATTCCAGGATTCTTCGATAAACAAAAAGTTGAAAAGATTTATTTGAAATAGAAGTAGAGTGTTTTATGTCATTTCCAATCAATTTAATGCGTCCTCTGAATAAAAGTATTACTTTAAAAAATATTACTAAAGTTAAAAAGTAAAAGTATTACTTTGAACAGTAACACATATACAGATATTAAGTGGTTTGCGAGTGTTTTGAAGAATATTTGTAACAAAACAGTTTTGTTTTCTATTGACTTCTATTGTAAATTAAGCCAAAACGGTTTGGTTACTAACATTCTTCAAAATATCTTTTAAGTCCCACAGAAGAAAGTAAGTCACACAGTTTTGGATTAACATGAGGGTGAGTAAATTATGACAGAATTTTCTGAAGGCCATATTAAAAAATAAACAAACAAATACAACTGAGGCTAATATAGCATAATATATCGTTTAACACCCTTTCATTCAAAACTTTTATTCTCTATAATCTATAAGCTGTTTTCCTCATGGAGGACCAAAAAATGCCCCCACAAGGTCAAAAATGACTGATAGCATTATGCTTGTAGGGACTTTTGGTCCCCATAAAAAAGGAAATACCAAGTACACACTGACCACACGTCTTTCTTTCTTCTATAAAGGGATTAAAATTCTAAAATTCCCGATGGCCAGTCTGGGCCTGCCAAGAACCCTACAGGTGGAGGAGAAGAGATGTGAAGAAATACTGATCTAAATTGTGGTTTGTTTATCATAACACTATTCTATTACTTTAACTCTTGAATATTGTACATGAATTGATCTACTAATTAATCAATCTAATTAATCTACTTCAAAGGAACTACTTTTATGGTGCTTTTTTATGTTTGTTTTGGAGTGTGAGAACCACTTTGTTGTTGTAAGGAAAGGAACACAGTGTATGAAGGTGAAGTTTCTTGGCCTGGACAAATACAAGCAGGCATGTCGTTTTAACCCACTAATGTAGTGCTAAAGCATATGCAAACTGTAGGAAAAATGCATTACATCACCTGCTAACGGTGGACCAATCAGCAGCATGATGCTCTGCATAATGCTGATGAGGCCCAGGGCGGATGGGAAGCGGCTCATCTCCACCGTGTCCATCAGTACGGTGAACAACAAGGAGCCGATGAGACTCATGGAAAACCCAAACACTATAACATACGCCAGCAGTACTGGGAAACTGGCGGCCGTCCCACAGATGCAGCTGCTTAATCCGTTGATCAGCACCGCCGAGGCAAACAGATATGCAAATTTATGGCTTCCACGGAAGCGAGGCAGCCCGAAAACCAGTGCTGCTGCGGGCCGAACTGTGATGTTGATCAACCCGAGGATGGCCATCAGTAGAGCGGCTCGGTCTTGCTCCATGCCGTAAGCGGTGGCATAGGGAACCAGGTAAATGAGAGGCACCACGAAGCCCAACATCATCCAGGACACCCCAAGAGCATAGGCACAGAAGTACGGGTTACTGTACAGCAGGTCGAAAGCCATGTGCCTGCTCAGGAAAGACATGACGGTGGATAGAGTGGCCCGTAGACGGCCTTTCAGACCCTCTCGTTCATGAGGAATGGAAAGGCAATTGATTTTGAGTTTTGAGTGGCGATTGTTCGTCTGTCCGGTTCTGGTATCCATCTTTGGTTTGGCCCCAAGGGGGCGCATTACAGCCCCACAAACACAACAGTTCAGCAGAATCCCTCCCAGCACCAGAAAGCTGCCCCGCCAGCCAAAGCTGCTCAGCAGATAGTTGGCTAGCAATGGTAGGATGCTCATCCCAAGTGCAGTGCCAGTGGAAGACAAGGCGCTGGCGAATGCCCTGCGCCGCACAAAGTAGTGGCCCACCATGGTGATCGACGGCTGGAAAGACAAAGAGAATCCCATTCCTGAGAAGAAAAGATGATCATTCAGTCCATGCAGCCTACTGAGCAACCAGTTTCTGAGAAGGAAATCCACAGGCCTACCTACCTGTGATAATGCCAGCAGTGATATACAGCTCTACTAATGTCCGTGCAAATGAGCTGGCTGCCATTCCCAGTCCGCTCAGGATCCCACCGATAATTATTGTTGAACGGCAACCGAGGCACTCCACGAGAACACTACATAAGGGGCCTACGGAAAGACAAAGGCATTGTAATGTGAACAATAATGAACATGCTGGTCGTCAAAACACAGTGTCACAATGTGCACACAATAGCTGCAGCTGACTTACAGATGATCACGTTTAATGTCCGCCCACATATGCAGATGATGACACACAATAGTTTGCCAGCAGTGATATACTGAAAGCTGATGTTTGATTTGTTAGGATCGGACACTATTTGACTATCTGAGGGTGTGCAAAAAAAATCTAAATACTGAGAAAATCCCCTTTAAAGTTGTCCATATGAAGTTCTAAGCAATGCATATTACTAATCAAAAATTATGTTTTTATATATTTATGGTAAGAAATTTACAAAATATCTTCATGGAACATGATCTTTACTTAATATCCTAATGATTTTTGGCATAAAAGAAAAATTGATAATTTTGACCCATACAAGTTTTTTTTTGTTTTTTTTTGGCTATTGCTAGAAATATACCCCAGCAACTTAAGCCTGGTTTTGTGGTCCATGGTCACATTTGGTAATGAAACACTCTATATCTGCCAATAAAAGTATTTTTTTGTGGCATTTAATACACTCACAGAAAAGCCTGATTTTGATTATGGGATCAGGCTGCCATTTCCATGCAGCAATATGATGCAGCTCACATAAACATGGACTAGATGTACAGAAATCACTCAAATATCTGAAGACTTACACATAACATGCAGGGGGAGGGGATACACATTTGTTCCCATGACTTATTTATTCAGACCTTCTTTTTAGTAAACAGTGACCACTTAGTACAAATTTGTTCCTTAATTTAAAATTTTGTACAAAAAATGTAACAAGGTTAGTTTACGCCACTGGTTAACATGTTTGACCACTCAAACAGAGCAATGTCCTGAAATAGTTTTTACTTTTCAGGAAATCGTCTCATTAGGCTTATTTATAGTTGTCTTTGCACATTAGTCTGAAACAACAACAATACACCTTTAAAAACTAATTTTATCGATTGAGTCTGAGAAGGTGTCACATCCCAAGACACCAAGAGTGAAAATGAGTGTCAAAGAATATCATCATCCCCTTACGGCCTTTTCTTTTTTGTGTTAAATAAGAAACTTGATTTGATATATAACACTTTGCACCCCGTGAGCACAGCAGTTAGTACCGTTCAAGCTCTTTAAAAAACAGTTGTCCTGCTTAAATGAATGCTTTAGGCGTCACGCCACTGCATGAAAACAAACTCTCAGGATCACCTTAACATTGTCTTTGGCACTAACTCGACCAGCTGACAGAAAAGAGAAAGGGTTAGATTGACGAATAAACCTTTCTCAAAGAAGAACAATGGTATCTTGTCTGTTCCAGAGCTAGTTCAGGAATATAACCTCCTGTTTGATTCAGGGCTGTCTGGCCGAACATAGGCATTTTAGTTCAGAAGGTTCCTGTGAAGTGTGCACTAAGTTACACTTTATTTTTTTAAATAGTTCACTCAAGATATTGTATATACAGATTAACATAACCATTCAAATGTTTGGGGTCAGTAGTATTCCTTTTGAAGGAAATTCATTTTTAATTCAGCAAGGACACATCAAATTAATTCAAAGTGACAATAAAGTAAATCCTGAAAAATATCTGTCACGGTTCCCCAAAAAATATTAAGCAGCACAACTGTTTATACAGAAGTTCTAAGCGGCCATGCATTATAATATTTTTTCTTCTCGTTTTCTCGTTTTCTCGACATAATGAAGTTCGTTTTCTCGTTATAACGACTTCATTTTCTCGTTTTCTCGACATAACGAAGTTCGTTATCTCGACATAACGAAGTTCGTATTCTCGTTATAACGAATTAATTTTCTCTAAGAAGTTACAAAACTGCGCCAGCAGGTGGCACTATAGACCCGAATATAACTGATGGGGCGTTGTACACTATTCACTTTACTGTACGCGGACCTTCCTCATGATCGCTATAATTTGTGCAGTCTTCATTACTGACATTTAATTAATTCATAAATGTTAAATGCTTGAATCAATATTAATATTTTGTGTATTAAGTTCCTGCTAGATGCATGAGTTTCACCAACGCGTTCTGTGTTATAAAATAACTGCTTATCAAAACCAAGGTTGACGTCACTGTATTCTGTTTATCTACAGTAGGACGGGATTTAACGATGCAGGCTGATGTGCTTCTTTTCCTTATTAATAATCTTTATTGTTAACCATATTGATGAGAAATGTGATGTATATGTAAAATCCATAGGCTAATTTAATTCAGTTTTGTTCTATAATGTTGTAATCGTTTTTTTCTACACACACACACACACACACACACACTACACGTAGTCTTACACATGGACGCTCTTTTCAAACAGAAGCTTGTAACACACATGATATCTGCCACATCATGAGTACTACAAATTACAAATTATATATAATTTTATTTCAAATAAAGGGAAAATGAAAAGTGAGTTTAATCCAAGCAGCTCTAATTTCGCGGTGTTGCCATTTAAACATGTTAATTACAAAAACAAAACGTTTGTTGTACTGTCTCTGGAAAAATCAACAGTGATTGATCAGCCTTTATTTATATACAGTATTGTAGACGTTATTACCTAGGCGAAGCTAAATTTGCTGAAATATAGGCTACAGTAAGAGCGCCTGCATGGTTGTCCATCAGATGCCTGTCAAAGTTGAGTTCGTTACTATAGCAACAGTAAAACTGTCATGTCATTATAACGAGAAAACAAACTTTCGTTGTGTCGAGATAACGAGAAAAATAAGTCGTTATAACGAGAAAACGAACTTCGTTATGTCGAGATAACAAGAAAAATAAGTCGTTATAACGAGAAAACGAACTTCGTTATGTCGAGATAACAAGAAAAATAAGTCGTTATAACGAGAAAACGAACTTCGTTATGTCGAGATAACGAGAAAATTAAGTCGTTATAACGAGAAAACAAAAAGGAAAAAAATATATAATGCATGGCCGCTTAGAACTTCCGTAGTTTCCTACATTGATAATAACTGGAGTAATGATGCTAAAAAAATCAGCTTTGCATCACAGGAGTAAATTACAGTTTACTATTAGAAAGTAGTTATTTTAAATTACCATATTTTCCGGACTTTAAGTGGCACTTTTTTTCATAGTTTGGCTTGTCCTGCGACTTTGTTTAATAGTCAGGTGCGACTTATTTATCAAAATTAATTTTACATGATCCAAGAGAAAACATTACCATCTAAAACCACAAGAGGGCGTAGTCTACACTAAAGACATAGAGCGCCCCCTCGCGACTGTAGACGGTAATGTTTTCTATTGGTTATTAGTTCTAAATAAAGGCGATTTATAATGCAGTGCGATTTATATGTATTTTTGGACTGATGTGACTTATACTTAGGTGCGACATATAGTCCAAAAAATATGTATAATAAAATCCCAGAATATTACAGTACTTACTGTATATGTTTGATTAAATAATTACAGCCTTGGAAAACAGAAAAAAATATATAAAAAAAAAAAAAATCCTTCAGATCCCAAACTTTAGAATGGTAGTGTATGTATTGTATATAATGCATAATTTTTCATACTCATAAGTCCTAAGTTTGATCAATTAATTGTGGTAAATTGATAAATCAAGTTTAAAAGTAAATAATTATTATATGAATAGCCTACTCTAAATGAATTATCAAGGATTTTTTGGATAAAGTGATTTAAATCAAATACAGTATGTATGATCTTTACTCTTATCTAAGAATAGTAATGGTTGCATATCTGGTGTACTTTGTCCTCAAGCAAAGCTGTCTAGTAACGATCAATAAGCTGCATTAAGCTGAATAAAACAATCGGTGCCCCAAATCCTTTTTCACCCCGTCAGCTATTCTTTGAGTTAGTAATCACTGGGATGGAGTGCAATAACTGGATACATTTCCCTGTGAAGTGGAAATGCACACTCCTTACGGTTAAAAATCTCACTTACGATGGCCAAAACTCCCACTGTCATTCTCTGACCTATGTGTGTGTTTATGCCTCGTGTCATGAAACAGATCAGTATTGCACAACCATTTAAGTACCGTAACTTGAGAGAAGTGTTTTTCAAGTACTTTATCTGACCCTGTGGTGCGGGTGAATGCGGGAGCACAGTGAGGATTGCGTTATGAACTAATGCATCATGAATCAGTCGTATAAGAGATCCCTCCCTACCGCATGCATGGAGCACTGCTATCATGATGGCTGGCACCCATGACGTTTCAGTGTTGCTGGCCTGGAAGTCTTTCTGCAAGTCTGTGTAAAATATCCCAATGCAAGAAGGGAAAGCCAGAGTCATCGCTAAGACCAGAACGGTAGCTGCAACGACCACCCAGCCCCAGCCACCATCAGGCGCCACCGGGCCACCGCCGCTGTCCTCTGCTCCTCCAGTGGAAGGATGCTGCACCTCTGGAGCACTGGAGGATTCTTCTTCCTCTTGATCCGGCTCCTCAGACACAAGATCTGTTTCTGCAGCCTCCAGAGAGGACGTCCTGCTCCGCGATACAGAGGTTGTGGCAGCATCCTGATGAATCTTCACACCCTCCGTCATTATGTCTCCTCACTCAAGTGCCTAAAGGGATGAGACAACAAGCAAATTATCATCCATTTTATAGTATTATCTAAACACATTAGTTAAATATGTTATAGGAATGTATACTTGAGGAATACACATCTCCCTGTGTTTATGTATGTATGTATATATATGCACTGTATGCAAAAAGGAGTACTTAAAATCAAAACACACTCAAACACACACATTGATAGATTGTCAACCATATTATGGGATCGAGCGCTGAGTAACTTGATATCTTTTAGATCCTTGTTTGTGTCACTGAAAGTCATATTGTCCTGTGACCAAGCAAAAAAAAAAAAAAAGGTAAAATAAGATTTTTTTAAGAATATATAGTAAAATGAAATATATGATATATATATAAGATAAGATAACACTATCCATTATTAATGTCAAATTCATATTCGCTTCACTTCGCCTTGTCATAAAGATTTTTTAATTATTTTTATTTACTATTTTATTCGTATTACATTACATTTTAACATATGTTTTACATTCCCAAAACTTAATTATCACAGCTGTCTCTTTATAATACAATACCAAAGAGAGAGAAAAAAATGATTTGACTTGATTTGGTTGATTGGTCGTAGTATTGGCATAAGTTTAATAGTACAATCTACAGAAAGTTTTATAATTCCTCACTTTTCTTTTCTGTTCCGTGATTGTTCACCGGCAGCATCACGCGCACAATCAGTTCCTGAAACGCTGAAAGGCACCGGTAATCCGCTCGGTCCGTTACGCGCTGCAAGTAACATTCAACAACCGAAAATGATTTATTCGTTTATAAACTTGATATTTCGTTCAGCTGTCTCCGTGAGACTGGCACAACGCGAGTAATTCATTTAATCATTACATAACTAAAGTGCTGGTTCTCCGAAACACGATACAAAGTATCTCCAAATGATCAGATCTCACCTTTATACCACAAATCTTAATAAGGCAAATAAAGCCGGAGTCAAAAGATAAAGACACCACACCTGCTGATTCACGATCAGTCACGGTCTCCACACACAGATCTCAACATCAAAAGCAGCAGGTTATGATGTTAGGCTGAATGCGACTAAATGAACACCAGTTTGTTTGTTTGTTCCTCAATGACATGTGTAGCCTACTTGACGTTTAGTGATCCTCGGTGTGTGTTGCTGTTGAACACACTTTATAAACTCCATTATGATCTATTCATCGCTGACCCTTTGCCACGCTATATCGAACTCTGACGTAATAAAACAACCGACAGCGTCGCAAATGCCACCCACGTCAAAGCGAATAAACCACGGCATCCCATCAATATAAAATATATATAAATATATTTATATAAATTTTAAGAAACCAATGATTTTATACAGCATAGAGGCATTCAATTGATCAAAAGTGACGGTAAATATACGGTATTTATGTTAAGATTTATATTTCAAATAAATGCTGTATTTGTTTCCACTAAAATATTAAACAGTCCAAATGTAATAACACTGATAATAAAAGTTTCTTGGGCAGCAAATCAGCTTATTAGAATAATTTCTTGAAAGGATCATTTGACCCTGAAGACTGGAATAATGATGTTGAAAATTCAGATTTGCATCACAGGAATGAATTCCAACTTAAAATAAAGTCAAATAGAAAACAGTTATTCTAAATGATATAATAATATTTCATTATTACAGTTTATCACTGGAAGTGCTCTAATGTTTGACGGATGTCAGGTAAACCTTTTAAACAAGTGGTTGCTTATGGATTAATGCACATGTATAATTTCAAGCATGCACTGATAACATAAAAAAATATTGTGAAGTTCAGAAAGTGAAGTCGGACATTTAAGTATTGCTTTAAAGCAGAAGGGTCACAACACAGGTGCCTTTTGTGCTTCTCACATGTGTTTTTAAAAATTAGAAGCAAACTCAAATTTCACAAACAGATTTCACCTCTGTGTATATCAGCTGATCTTGTGCTCAGTGGATTCTGTCAGTGGGGGATGATCCTAAAATGTTAACTATTTGAGGCTAATGTCAAATTAAACTGTAAAACTGCCAAGCCAGTTACCTTTCTGAAGACAGGATTATATTTCACTACAGTACTGAACAAAAATCATACAGAACTTTACTTTGAAAATCTCTGAAAAAAAAAAAGTCGCAGATAGGCAGACGGCCACAGACCAGCACAGGTCAAAATGTCTGAGACTTAAAATAGTCAACAAGCAGACTTGCGTCAAAGAAAAAAATTAGCCAACACAACATGCCATGGGGCCGCTGAACATCGAAAGGTTTTTTGTTTAGTGTAAATATGCAAATAACTCATTCAAAACATGTGTATGTTATTGACACACTGATGTGTATTGCTGGAAGGTTGTACATTGGTCTGTATAAATGTCTATTTGACTCATCAAATTGTTGTAACAGCTGATTTTTTGTTTTGATAAGCATTTTGAAAAAAAAAAGCCTACTCGATGGATTGCCTTGTAGACATACCCTTTAGCCTAACCATAAAATGTTAACATGGTAAGCATAGGTTCCATCAATATAAAATAAATAAAAAATGACACAAATCTCTGATTTTGAAAGCACCAGGTAGCACCGTAAATATTATATATAACATTCGCGCCCCCTAGTGTACAGTACAATGCATTGCAGTGTTGCAGCTTTCCTCCAGTCCGCTGGGTGTGAGTAGCGAGCGCTGATTTCTTAACCGCGCTTCCGCTCTGCGGCCTCCTTCACGCCTCTTAAGCAGCGGCTTAATCCTCGAGCAGTAAGTACGTCGAAATTCAGTCGTTTGATAAATATTGAAACGCCGATTGTTTTTATTTGAATTAATAATGAACACTAGGTTTATCTTTCCTGTTAATGATAAATGAAACTGTTTTTGGGTGGTTATATTTGTGTTTATATTCTAGAAGTCATACGCTGACCTTGTCTTGTTCACTTGGGCATAGAAGGCTTTTCGTTTGAATTGTTCTTATTAACATAATTTGTGATTAAAAAATGGAAAACAATTACTTTTATGAAAGCTATTTAAATGCGAAAAGGTTTTTCTAAGCTGGTGTCTTTCTGAGTCCTGAATGTTGGTATTCTGTGACTGTTTAGATCTGGATAACATTCATGAAGTGTTTTGCTTTGTATGCAGTTGGGGTAAGTTTGCAGGCTTGTGAAGGATCTTTGTCATTCTGAATAACCGTGTCTGCATGAAATGTTTTGCCAGGAGCAGAGAGATGGCTGGGCGCCGTGCAGCTGTGAAGGCCATCGACTGGGTGGCTTTTGCAGAGAGGGTCCCACCGAACCAGAGGGCCATGTTCAACAGCTTGAAGACCCGCAGTGATTCTGTAGCTGCTAAGTGAGTCTGTCTGCTGGCTCCATGAAGCACATGAACTGCACAGTTTCAACTAGCTAAATAAACCATCATCATTGTGCCCTTGTGCAAAAAAAACATAGGTCAGGTGCAGGTCAATGGACTGTCCCAGTAAGAAGTGTACTATATGTAAAAGTAAAAATAAAAAATTAGATATACATATACTTGACTTAAGTTGTGTTGGTGCACTGTTTAACAATTCTTCTTCCTCAAGATATTGAATCAGTACTTATGGATTAAAAAACTAAAATCTACATGGCTTGGTTTCGAAGTTTGTTTCAGTCCAGTCAGAGCCAGTTCTGTTGTCTAGACAATAGTGGACAAAAAAATTATTTTCTGATATTCTACAGTTTCATTCACGATGTAGATCTAATATCACAATGCTTTGCGATTCAGTCACGATGTTTACAACATATTGTGAAATATTATATAATATACAATTTGAAATAACTGCTTTGTATTTGAGTGTGTTTAAAAATGTAATTAATTCCTGTGATGGAAAGCTGAATTTTCAGCATAATTCCTCCAGTCTTCAGTGTCACATGATCCTTCAGAAATCATTCTTATATGCTGATTTGCTCAAAAAAATTTAAAGCGTTTTCCTGCTTAATATTTTTGTGGAAAATGTGATGCACTACTATTCAGATACTTTTAATTAGAAAGGACACATTTAAATGATGAACTTGATTGCAAAGATATTTATAATGTTACAATTTCTGTCAAATAATAAAAATAAAAAAATGAAAAAAAAAATTAAGCAGCAAAAACTGTCAACATTGATTATGAGCCATTATTAATAATTGAGTAAATCAGTATTTTAGAATGATTTCTGAAGGATTATGTGACACTGAGGACTGGAGGAATGCTTTGCCTAAAGAAATATATATTCGATTTTAAGATTTTAAGAAAACAATTTTAAATTGTAATTTTATTTTACAATATTACTATTTGTACTGTATTTTTTTTATTAAATAAACCTAGAATCTGTGAGCATATAAAACATGTCAAAATATAAAAAAAATTAAATATTCCTCACTTTTGACTGGTTGTGTGTATAAATGCTGAAATACACAAGCACAGGTTTTTGGATTTAGATATAGATTTAGAAAATTACAGAAACATTAAATTTCATATCAAACAAGTTAATTCTAATTTGTGCTGAACTATGTTTTACTTGCAGACTTGCGTCCTTGCCAGAGAAGCCAGCTCCCATCGACTGGACTTACTACAGGAGTGTTGTGGCTAAAGCAGGCATGGTGGACGAGTTTGAGAAGAAGGTGAGAGCCAGTGATGTCTTGCTTTCCCTCTTCTTGTTTTTCTAGGTGTCTTATCATCTTTTTCCTCCCTGTGTCTCATTCTACAGTTTGCTGACTTGACGGTCCCTCAGCCAGTGGACACTCAGACAGCAAAGATTGATGCCCAGGAGCAGGAGGCTGTGAGTCTCTCCTCATACTTCAGCACAGCACATACTTTCTACACTGTTATTTAAGTGGACACAACAAAAAAATTAACATATTTCACTTATAGGCAGCCATATAATAATACAGGTTTATAAACCGCAACATTACACACAACTAGTTTAGACATTTGAATACTTCAGTCAACATTTTTGAGAGCCAATGCAAATTAATGATTGAAGAGGTCAGAGTTTTGAAAACTTGACAATTTTAACATCATTCTGTAAATAGTTACTTTTACTGTACTAGGCCAAATTCAGGGCATTTGCTTGTTCCAGTAGTTATTTGCATGTAATTGTTGTCTCTTAATGTATTTCAGAACAAAACTGCAGCTGCTTATCTGGAAGCATCTAAAGCTCACATTGCTGAGTATGAGAAGGGGGTGAGTTTAACCTTCAGCATTACTGTGTTGATAAAGTCATTTGGCAATTTATTCTAATCTATCTTGGCAAATTAGTCTAAAAGTGCATGTAATTGCCAAACCATTTAATGATTTTGCTTCTAGACCAGAACATGATCCCATGGCTTTTGTCTTGTGTTTCTAAGAAATAATGACTTCTTGCTGACCCATTGAGCATAACCCTAATACTGAGTAGTCTAAAAATGTTAGAAGTAGATAATGTGATAGAAGAAACACATGCGCAAAAATGTACATGAGCTAATAGGGCTGCATGATAAATCATAATGAAATCAAAATCATAATTAGACAGAAGTTGGATTGTCGTGTGTATCTGTTGGTGCTTTTCCACTGCATGGTGTGGCATGGTACTTTCGGTATGGTTCACTTTTGGGTTTTTTTCCACTGGGTACAGTACCTGGTACCTTTTTTAGTGCCACCTCGGTTGATGTCCCAAGTGAACTGTACCATTAACAAAACGTGATGTGAAAACTGCTGATCACTGTTTGATCAGTGTTGTCACTACCTGTGTCACTGAACTTGTGACACTAACTAAAAATGTCTGTTTCATGGTCTGTAGAGGAAGTACAGAGTCTCTTTCATTGACGGCGACATGGAATGAAAAAGTTTTTCAGGAGTCGTAGCAGTATTTGTGGCGCAACTGCTGCAACTTAATAATCCTGCCCACTCTAAAGCGGTACTAAGCCACTGTGGAAATGTAAACTGAGCCATCCTGAATCGTTCAGTGAAGCACTATTCTGTGATCAGCAGTAAATCTCCATCCGAAGGCCAGAGGGCGCTCTCGCTGTGAAAGTCCAAATATGCCCCGAAGAAGAAACTCAGGAAATCGCTATAGTGGTTGCTGAATAAATAATAAATAATAAACAAATAAACAAAAGATTTAACTACTTTCATTGATTTAAGTGACTAATAAACACATGACTACAGCAATATATGGTTTGTCTAAGGTCTTATTATAATATTATAACAAAGTATATCTATTATGCAATGCTAATCGACATAGCCTTTATTACTGCTTAGAATACAATGAAATCTGTTGCGTGCTTTATTCTATGTATGAAGACATGTCGTCTCTCAGAAGGATTTTTCAAATAGGTTATGAAGTGAGTTTGGAGTTAAGACATGTTATTAAATGTGGTATATTCACCTGCTTTCAGATGGAGCAGCATTTAATACACAGAGCTGTAGTTCACTGACAAGCTATGCAAACAGCTGTCATTATCGCTAGAGTTTTTTTCTTCGACTTCATAATCGATTATATCATCTGCATAGTTTTTTTTTTTTTTTCTTGCATGCAGGTGAATGAGATTTACTACTGATCACAGAACTGACAAGATGTGCATGACAATCACATTCGATTAATCCTGCAGACCTATTAGCTAAATAATTTGTCTTGGAAACCCATCAATAAAAAGATTGGATTTGATCAAATTCAAGATTATGAAGCATTTTACTAATTTTTCCACTGTTTGTCCTTGGCAGCTTGAGAAGTTCAGGAACATGATTCCTTTCGATCAGATGACCATAGAAGATCTCAACAACACCTTCCCAGAGACCAAGCTGGACAAGGTCAAACATCCATACTGGCCACACAAACCTATTGCCGACTTGTAATTTATTAGCAGCAGCCAGAGCTTCAGGAATGTATCTTTGAATCTGAGGTTGCTCGATATAGTCTGGTCTGAGTAATGCTTCTGCTGTAGAAGTGATTCCAGTCGTGAAATGACCCATTTCTCATTTATTTGTGGATAAAAATAAAGACAAATTGTTTAAATTACATTTGTAATCATTTTTGCACAACATTTTGAAACCGAAGTAAAAACTTTTTTTTAAGTAGTAGTTTGCCCAAAAATGAACATTTGCTGAAAATGTACTCTCACTCAGGTCATCCAAGATGTAGATGAGTTTGTTTCTTCTTCAGAACAGATTTGGGGGAATTTAGCATTACGTCACTTCCTCAATTATGGATCCTCTGCAGTGAATAGGTGCCGTCAGAATGAGAGTCCAAACAGCTGATGAAAAATATCAGTTTTATTATTATTAACCTCTGAAGTCTTTCTTTACAGTGCACTGACTGAACTAGTGGAAATTTTAATATATATGTTAGACTCAGGCCAAAAAGAAGATCATGCCATACAAATCTTATTTCTCTGAAAATGTGCAGAACTTGAATTTTCATGCATCATTTAAATAGTTTGGACATCTTTGATTAATAGTCACCACTGTATAAAAATGATGAACTGAAATTGGAGCTACACAGTGAGTGTCTTTTATGTGATGCTTAGCTTTAGTCACGGCTGTCGTCTCAAGGCCACATCATAAACCTGCATTTGTCATGCTCAGAAATTTGAGAAACTCAAATCAACCACTAGAGGGCGCAGTCAATCTACATATCTATATATAACAGTGACTGGACGTGATACAGTGCAACTTGCATACATTGAATAACAACGAAAGTATTATGATACACGTTTATAGTCCGGCTCAATTATAATATTAATAATTAAACAATAAAACATTAATAATATCTCTGGCATCTAACTAATACTATTAGTGAGTCATTCCAACTAGAAACCCCTATGATTCGAGTTCCTCTGATCACTTTAAGTGTATTTCATCTGTCGGGCCACCAAAATCTATTTTAAAAATCTTTTTTTATTCATTGAAAAAAAAAAAAAGACATTTTATCTATATATTAGAAATGATCTTTTTTTTTTTTCAGTGGACACCACCTATTTTGTCATGTCCCTCATGGCCTTCTATGAAAGTGTACTTGGGATATAAATAATACAATTTAAAAAAAAGTCCATAAATTTTGCTATTCTCATAAATATCTATCTGAACTGGTAATGTTTTTTTTTTTTTTTTTTCCTAAGTAAATTCTTGATTATTCAATAAAATCACTATTTAGTTCAGTACTTCAGTAACCCCTCAACCCCGTTACACAAAATCATAAAAATAATGAACTGATCCTTATGTGACATCATTAATAGGAAGTGACACCATATGACTTCTGAACAACATTGTGAGCAGACATGGGCGCTACCATCTTCTTTTATAACTATACCATTATTAATATTGTGATATTGTGATTGTCAAGCTTAACGACTCAACCCTGTTTCATCAAATAAAGACAGAAAATGATTACTTGTGAAAATGTGACATTATACATGATTTCTTAATCTCACATGTACTCTCCTGTTATTCACTACATTTAGGGTAAGGGCCGTTTTGAGCAATATATATTTGTGTGTGTGTGTGTGTGTGTATATATATATATATATATATATATCCTCTTGGAGTTTACTTATAGAAGACATTTCCACTTACTCAAATTATCTTTGTAAGTGTGGTATTCATGGCATTTGACATTCCTGGGCAGTCATGCGTGTTATAGATTGCAGAGGTCGAGGGAATTTTTTTATGTCAGCACATTTTCCAGTTTAAGAGGCGTGTTTGTCCGCCTATAATCAATCTCTGAGCTCATGGCAACAAACAGAAACAACTGTTTGAGCAGCCAGGCATTCGGTCTGTCAGTGAGAGGAACGTCTGCTAATATATCTGATGCTGTGTTCAGTGTGGCAGTGCATGACCCTCAACAACACGGCCAGAAATATGCTCACAAATGACTCTTTATCTGAGAGGACCATTCAAAACAGAAGGCCAGAAACACTGGCTACATTGCAGTTAAAGAGTGAGATTTCCCGGAGTCTCAACACATCTTGTGCGCTGCTTTTCATTTACTATTCACTCATTCATTTCATATATATTTTTAAATAAACATTTGAATGAAATTCATATGTAAGCACAGTTTATATTGTCTACAAAAGCCTTTAGGCCAAAAGTTTTTAAAATCACAAGAACCACAAATTCACTTAACTTTTTTTGATTAGTCAAAACCAAGTTTTTTCAAATATTTTAACTACGGTACATTTGAATTTAATTTCTATTAACATGCAGTTAAGTTTCCTAAAACATCCCACTGAGTTTGTCTTGTGAAAATGTTGCAAAATGCAGTATCTTTTCATCAGATTCACACAGAACTCAAAATCATCACAAGTCAAGTCATCTTTATTTGTAAAGCGCTTCAAACAATGTTTCAAAGCAGCTTTACAGTTTCACACAGGAAAATAGTTTGTCAGTAATGCAAGAAGACATTATTGATTATAATCTGCACGATTTACAGCCCCGTCACTGTTGTTTACCCTCAGCTCATAATATACTGCTTATTGTGTTTACTCTGGCATTGTCATTGTATGCTTCCTTTAGTCAATCTCCATGCCTGAGCTCATTCTCAAGATGTTACTGTTGCCCTCATGAAGAATATAAATGCCAGGATTGTGCATATGTGCAGCAACCATTGCTGACAGTGTGTGCGTGTGCGTGTGTGTGTGTGTGTGCGTGTCTGTGACTGTTGTTTAATATGTACTTTCCCTCTACTCAGCCATTCTTTCCACAGCTGATGATACAGCTGTCACACACACACACTTGTCCCTGTTCATAGAGCTGTCATCACACCGGGACCTGCCATAGATAGTGTAATGATAAAGATCTGACACCGTCCATGGATCTGGCTCTGTAGATATGTTACTTTTTTTGTGACACATCTGTGACACATCTCAGATCTGACACTAGCAGATATTACTCATGTCCTGTCTGGAGGTGTTGGTTTGAGCTTTGCACTTGATTGGTTCAACAAAAACACTTTTTTTAAAGGATTGCTAATTTGCAGAACTTTTTGTTCTTAATATAGCGATTTAAATTCAGATCAGAACATTGGTTCTAAGTATTGAGGAAACCAAAGTGTTTTTTTTTTTTTGAGCCTCAGAAATGTTTTGTCCAACTCAACCTTCATACAATACAGAAAAATAAATAAATAAATAATTAATGTATTGCACGTGCCAAAAAAAAAATATTGTTTTCAACACTGAAAAAACAATAAACGTTTCAATAAATAAATAACATTAAATGTTTGGTGTCATAAGGTTTTGAAAAACATGAAAACCCCCAAACTTTCAAACAGAAGTGTTTGTTTAATAATACATTTATTATATATTGTAATATTGTTACTTAAATAAATAAATAATTAAAAAATAAAACAAAATACGTAAAAAAGTAGTAAATTAAATGAAATAACTTCTGTTTTATATAGTATATTAGATATTTATATATAAATTGTATTCATGTTTCTCTCTTTTCAAAATAGTCCAAATAAATAAGCCCCCCCCCCAACATGAGATATTTTGTTGCCTCTTACTGTGTGCCCCTCCCTTTTCTTACATAAGTTGTATCAGATCAGAGAGTTTCTGCAAACAGAGCTCTTTTGTTGTGCTGGAAAAAACAGGCCTGAATTCCATCAGGTGATCCAGTGATTGCATATAGAGGCCAATGAACCTGTGTGCACTTGGCTTGCAGCCTTCATGACTAACAGTAGCAATTTGTAGTCGTTCCTGGCAGAAGGATGAGACAGTGAGAGATTGGTTTCCTGTATGAGATGACACTATTGTTGTCTGTTTCTAATAGGCGAGACAAAGCTAAGGGATTTGCTAACCATTTCAGGCTTGTTAGAATATCCAAACAAGAAGCAGTTCAAAAATCTCACTGAATGAACTCGAAACCTTTTGTAAAAATCGGTTTTATATTGTACCATGACATACCGTATCGTATCATATATCATATCATATCACATTTAATGTATTCTGTCTCGCTGCTTTTTGTCGTACCTAACTATACCCTTTGCCTTTTTGCTTCACAACATAAATCCACAATATCTACACCAAAGATAATACATATCTTTTCAAAACAAAGATAACAGTTCTATGACAATCTCACACACACATTATGGAATGACATCTATGTCTCTGTTAATGTCTTTCAAACCCCCACCTTTCCATCACTCTCACTTTGCCCCGGAGCAAACAGCTCACATCCGCCTCTGTGTGGCCCTCCGTCTGCATTTCCCAATCTCCTTATCCATTGTGCCCTGGAGAGATCCATCCATCATCACATTCCGTCCGCCTGTTTCCTGCTGAGCCCGAACCAACATTGTCACCTCACAATGGCTGTTGTGTGTGTGACACTTGTATGAACCCGTCTGCCCTTATTTTAATGACTGAATTTATCCCGGGTTAGTTCAGGACCACTCACATCCTCTATGAAGTGGTCCGGGTCAGGGTGGGCCACTCTGGTTGCCACGGACTCCGTTAAAGCTGCGGTAACACCACAGATGCTCTTTACTCTGAACAAACAACCAGCTTTGCAGACAGACTTAGACGCTGATATTTAAGTGTGGAAGAGATGCCTACTTCTGAATGAATGGAGGCATAGTTTCTCTACAAATGCTAATGTCTGCACGCTCATCAGATTTAGGATCTGGGAGAATCTCAAGTCGAAACTGACACCAATGCACTTGATTAAAGGAACGGTTCAATCAAGATGACAGCTGTGATGTCACTTACTCACCCTCATGCTGTCCCAAACTGGAATTTTCCTTTCAATAATAGTGGTTTTGTTGAATGGCAAACTTCAAAAAAAAAAAAAAAAAAAAAAAAAATTCTCAAAGCTTTGTGATTTATTCTAAATGTACAACATGCCAGAATAATTAAGGTGATCAGACATTCTAGTGTAACTGGAACAGTCGCCGACAATATAACTATGTCCAGGCTTTATGGCCTTCACTGACATAAATGTCATAGTGTGGTTCTTAATATGACACTGAATGAAAACGAAATCTGTTTCTTACAATCCATCTCATTCTGAAAATGTAGGAGCACCAGACAATGCAGTATTTCATTGTGCCAAGATAATGAATTCATGACATCATGAGAAAGTACTTACCCCACTGACATGTTCTCCTGTTGCCATGAGGCCACTGAAATGGCACTGCCAGCTTTAGCAAATGGCGACTGGTGGGGGAGGGGGAAGAGTAAACAGAACTGCCTTTGGTAGTGTGTTTGTCTAACATCTTCCTCTTCTCTCATCTAGACACAGCCTCTTTTGGGGGTGCTGAGAGGGCCGTTCTCAAGGGCCCTATACCCTGTGTGGTTGCTTACAGATCCCACGTATATGACTCCATTCACTCCTGTGAGGTGACAGACACTCAACACACAGGACGACAGGGTGCAAATCGATGGCAGAAGAGGAAGGTTGTAAATCCAGTGTGACGTGATTATCAGTTTGATTTCTCATACTCATAAACAAATTTGTCAACTGAGTTCAAATCAGAAATTGCCCCAATAAAAACAGCACTGGCAGAGTTCATGGAACACATGGCAGAAGTGAACTGATAAGTGTACGGGTGATTTATTATGCTGTATAAGTTTCATAGCTGCTTTAAAGACCCCATGCAGTTACAATTATGAGATGTGTGGCTTTAAGCCTGCAGCCATTAGCCTCAGCTCATATGTATGCTATAGTGTACTGTTAACCACTGACATAAACAGTTATAACAAACAGTTAGCAAGCAGATATACATGTTTACAGTTAAATGTGCAGTATTTCTGTAACTGCTTGTCATACACAATGCACATTTTCTAGAAAATGAACATCCCTTACCACTAAACTGTAAAGTACCTCTCATGATTAGCATGTAGCAAATAGTGGTTTGCCAATGTGTCTTTAGATTTTCTGCACTCTGTCCTTTCCTAAATGTGGAAGTAGCTGGAATTTATTCATTTTAAAAGTGTATTCAGTGCTTTCATTCATAAATAGCTACAAGCTAAGATCTATCTTAAAAAGTGTGAAGCCAAAACTTCCTGTTTCAATGGGGAATACGTCGACACAGTAAAGAAATCCGCACACATTAAACTATTTCACCTTCATTTTTAGAAATAATACACTTTAAAAGAATATTCTTAATTGTAAACTGCATGTAATACTTTCAGACACGTACGTGGATATTAATTACAATTAAATGAAAATTCATTATTTACTTATTGAACTTTAACTTTAGATTGCTTTAATTGCTTAGTACAGGGTTCCTACAGGTTTCCTCAAGTAAAATTCAAGTCTTTTTAAGACCTTTTTAAGACCATTTATATAAAAAACCTATACCTATTTCACGTCCCCACCAGAAAAGAAAAACAAAATCATTGAACTTGTTTTCATTTATTTTTCAAATGTGGAATCGGTAAAAGATAAGCCAAGCAGGTGTGAAAAATAAAAACATTTCAGTAGGCCACAAAACAGTTTGCCGAACAATGTTAAGTTTTTTTTAACATTAGCTAGCTACTTATTCCATGCTGGGAATATGGGGAACTGAGAGACCCCTGAACAATAAACATTGAAAATGAGAACTCAACAACACATTAAATTAAGAAACAGAGTCAACTCCTTAGCTCTTCACTCAGGACAGCAATCTCTTTATCAAGGACAGCCAGTTCTGTCAACTTCTCCTTTATCGTGACCGCAAGTAAATATTTAGCGATGTCGGAGTCAGGGAACATGCATTTGAAAAGCTCTGTGATACCCTCATTTCCATTGTAGGACTGGTGTTTACCGATTGTGTTAAGAGTCTACAACACCTTGGCTTTTATTGTTGGCGAGGACCCAAAAGCTGTGTGCAGATCCAGAAATAACGAACTTGAGTGCGCAAAAGTCGCGATATGTGAACGGCCCTTAACACTAGTTGGTTGAAACACGCAAGCGATGGAAGGAGTTTGTTTTTGTCCATTGCTTGGACAAAATTGCATTGTGCTTGGATGACTTGGCATTAGGCTCTAATGCCTTCATTCCCCTTTGTACCTAGCTGAATCCTTTTTTTGCATAAGGTGCAAAAATCCTCAAAAACATTGCTGTCCAATGACGAAAATAGTTTTTATCCAGCCACGCTTCATTAAATTTAGATTTCCCCATAACCTCAGAATGAAATTGGTAACGTTAGCTAGCTAACGTAAAAACAAACTTTAAAAATATAACGGCGTCAGTCAACCTTTTCCTGTGGAATGCTGAGATTTTTTTTTTTTCGTGCTTCTCCTTTGCTTGTTGCAGTCTATGGTTGTGGTGCTGTAGCACATGATCTCCATTTACTGAATGCATCACATGTTCGCAGTATTTTGTACTGTGACCCGTGGCTGCGTTGCGTTCTGAATTATTGATTCCGTCACTCTTTATTTATGCTACGTCATTTAATCAAAATAATCGTGGTTGACAAATGAAACTTTTGAGGAAAATAACAATACATAGAAGTTACATACAGCACAACTTTTAAGACCCAGGCATCAAAATTCAAGACTTTTTAAAGTCTTTTTAAGGTATTATTTCCAAATTAACAAATTCAATGCTTTTAAGGCTTTTTAAGACCCCGCAGGAACCCTGTAGTAGGACTTAAGTACACCTTTATATGTAATTTCATAATTGCTTCTATTGTCTGTTGTTGACACATGGTTAAAGTGAACTGCCGAATGTACTGGCAAACATTTATAGTAAACTCAATTGCATTTATAGTAAACTAAAATATAATTTCATGTAATTTCTATTGAAACTTCTTTGTCCTGCATTTATATTTGCATTTGTGCTAATGAGGTTGCCATTTAATACAAAGAGATATTAACTATGCAATATCAAAAAACACATCAAAATAAGTGTACTTCTATAAAACATCACAAAATAATACTGAATCATGAATTTAAGATGTACTTTAATTTAAAAGTTTTAATTTCACATTATAAAGAGCACTTGAGAGTGTTAAGAAGCAGTCATGAAAGAGGACTCTCTTCAGGTACACGTAAGTGTCTGTTATTCATTCATATGTTATCTGCAAGTACGGTTTTAAAAATCAAGATTTGAAGTACACTATAAGTGCATACTTCATACATAAGTGCAGTTATTATTCACAAGGAAAACAGAAGTGAGGGCTCCTAGACTATTTGAAGGGCAGTCTAGTGTGTGCATAGTGGAATTTCTTCACATAATTCCCCAGACTTTGATGCACTTGGAAATCATAAAACATAGTCTTCAGTGCTCAGTTCCATGCCGGGGTTTGGCCTTTCACAATCAATTTCTATTTCATGTATTCAATCAAATTGTCACAAGCTATTTAGTTTGTGCGCATACATCACACAATGGCATTTCTGTGAAAAAATTGCGCAGAATAAAACAGCAAAAGGTCATTTACAAAGAGGTTGTGACAGAGACAAGAATTGGTTTTCCCTCTCAAAGTCTTATGTGATTTACAGCGAGGGCTCTCACATTTCTCCTCTCTGATTAGTATGGAACATTTTATCATACTGTACTGTCATTATAATCCAAGCCTTCTATTAGGAAAACATATTTTTACCACATTGTCATTTTTATTAGATAAAGGGCTTTAATGCATTTTCCAGAACCTCTTCTGGAGGTTCATCCTCTCGTTGGAAAATGCTTTTGTACATTATATTTGTTTAAACTTGTAGTATATGTATGCAATAGACCTTTAGGCCTCATTCATGGAGCACACAAGCAGAACAAATTTGAATAGAAATTGTGTGTAAATCTATTGTGATGTAAATTGTTGCATTTATTCACTGAAACAATTAATTCCCCTTATGTTTCATGAATGAGGCTCTACAATCTGAATGGAAAACTAGTGTACTGCTTACTGCATACTGAGCAGTGTACACTGAATACGGGCTGCTTTTTTCAAAAAGCAGATGCATATTTAATTTTTTAATTCTAAACATAAAAATTCTCATGACACATTGTGTTCAGCAAGTGACTAAATATATAACAAAAAAAAAAAGTGTAATTTTGTTTTTTACAAAAGTTTTGGCATTTCATCTAACACTATGTTTCATACCCTATACTCTTGTGAAAAAAGGAGACTTTAACATACTTTAAAAAAAATGTACTTGGTATGGAAATAGGAATAGACTAAATAGTATGGCATTATGCTATTGTAACATTCCAACAATGCTATTATAAGTAATTTATTGACAACTCTTCCCACTTTTTCTGTATAAAGTCATTTTTCCGTTGCTTTATGCTCAAAAATACTCAATATATATTCCGAGGTGCTATGAGGACATTTGCTTTCAAGTTGATAATCAAGATGTATGTTGTTCTTGCCTGTGCGGGGAGGTCCGGCTGGTGGGTGTCCTCTGGGCCGAGGCGTAGTGTTTGTACTGGAGGAAGCGCCACGTGCAGACACCACAGAGCTCCTATTGATTCGCCCTCATCAGGGCCTGGCTTCTGCGGGGGGTGCGCGTGTGTGAAGTCAACACATTCCCAGCATTCCTCCACTTCCCCTGCAGAAGAGATGTCACTGGCCCACAGAGCACCAATCACTCGCTTTGTTCGCTTGCCCATCTCCTCTCCCTCGGGACCCCCGGCTCCTTCTCTGGCCCTCTTGCTGCCAAGACGCTGTGCTGTTTGCTGTTACTGCAAATATCTTGACCACTCTATGTTTATATGGTCCACCCCAAAGATGTCCTCAATGAATAGTTTCCAGTATTCTCATAATGCATATGGTTGGATGTACATTTTAACATTATTTGGACCAGAACCATTAATCGTGATTATAGTATAGGGGCCAGGAAACTGTCCGTTGTCAGCAGAAACCTCAACCTTAGAGTGAACCGGGTGAACAATACGTGCACAATTTGATTAGAAACAATTTGACATGGCAAAATATACAGCTTTGCTCATTGCCTCCTGATTTGTTGAGATTAGAAGCTATATTTATCTTCTTTGGTGTCGATTGTTCAGCTGCAAAACATTTTAATGTATTCATAAAGCAAAACATTGGTTGTAAAACTAAAGGCTTCTGCTTGACCTTGAAATCATCAGTTTAAGCCAAGGGATCAAGGTTTAGGCTGGTTAGCTTTTCATTAGCCTACATTATAACAGAATATGTATTTTTACCAATACATTTTTTTGGAGGGCTTTTGAAATGCAATCCTTCTGAAACATCTTCAGAATACATTATCTTTATTTATATACTGCATTTACATATATCTACATATTATGTATGCTTCTAATAAGGCAGATTGTCACCATCTGTGGGCGGAGCTTCCATACTCCTACATAAGAGCATGGAGAAATCTGGAACTGCCTGTTTGAAGAGACTGTTCATGATTTATGGGGATTATATAAAAAGGAGTGGGTGGATTTTCACCATTATAGGCTGATTGTTTATACACTGTGAAAACACATTTGTGTTCAAACACCTTATAGAAGTGAATTTTGCATATTAGGTCCCCTTTAAGATATTTTTGATGAAATCGAGAGCTTTTTGACCCTCCATTGACAGCAACATAATGAAAGTGACGTGACATTCAGCCAAGTATGGTGACCCATACTCAGAATTTGTGCTCTGCATTTAACCCATCCAAAGTGCACACACACAGAGCAGTGAACACACACACACACTGTGAACACACACACACACACACACACACTGTGAACACACACCCAGAGCAACGGGCAGCCATTTATGCTGCGGCGCCTGGGGAGCAGTTGGGGGTTCGATGCCTTGCTCAAGGGCACCTAAGTCGTGGTATTGAAGGTGGAGAGAGAGCTGTTCATGCACTACCCCCACCCACAATTCCTGCCGGCCCGGGACTCGGACTCGAACTCTCGGATTTCATCAAAATATATGAATTTGTGTTGCGAAAATGAACTAATGTCTTACGTGTTTGGAATGACGGTGACTAATTATAACAGAATTTAAATTTTTGGCTGTAATATCCCTTTAAATTCAGAATCAAACAGTAAAATGATTCCAGATACGTTCTAATCAGAATTGTTCTTATTTTCGATTAAAATGAACAATACTGACGTCAATAAGAGCAGCAGACAAAATGCTAATTCATTCTCTGACAGTAGGTGGCGCTTTTATACAGCAGTTGCCGTGGTTACCCCTGAAAACAAAGCAGCACTGCACATATGAACCTTACTTTATTAGGTGTTATAAGGACATAACATGAGAAATTATCAACAAAAGCTTTCTGAAGTTAGTTTCATTTCCCCTTTCCAATGTCGACTAGCAGTAGTAGTTTCGATAAATAGACTAGTCTCGCACATACCTACTTTTATATTCATTAACTGTTTGAACTGTCAAAGTTGTGGTGTAATGGACTTTAAATGAAGGTACTGAAAACTCTCAAGTTTCACAAAAAAATACATTAGTGTGTGTTTCGGAGATAAACATTCTTATGTATTTGACGAAAGACATGTTTAACCAATGTTTCACCTTATTTCATTTACCAAAAATCTGGAAGACATTGGTTGTACAGTCCAACCAGTTGGCAAAGGTTTCTGCTTGGTCTTAAAATCATTGTTTATGCCATAAAATTCATAAAGACATCATTAATGTAACCCATATGAATCAAGTGAGTTAATCCAAAAGTTCCTGACTTGCCTGCTAGGAAATGACGAGAGAATTAGAAATTAAAAGAAATTAGAAATTAAAAAGTTATTTTGGAAGGGCATTCTGAAAGACAGAGCAACTTTATCGGTGTTAACTGGGTCATAGGTCAATTTCCTCAGTTTGTATATAAGTCTACATCAACAACTAAACAGTAGCAATCAGGGTCAGCGTCTAGTTCCTGAGGGAATATCTTATCCATAAACCCCAAACATACTTCACAGTGCGGTCGGGATGCACTTGGACAGAACGTCGCCAGCGAGGCACTCAAAGCGCCGGTGCAAATGGACAACCACGCTTCTTTTCTCTTCTGTTCCCTTTCACCCCGTAGGAGCTCGGAGCGAGGGTTTGCTGCGCCGCAACGTTGTCATGGGAACACTGTTTGCATTTCCCAGTGAGCGATTCCAGAGCTGCCGCCGTTGGACTGGAATTCAGTCTCTCCATTGAGTGCAGATCAGCCTGCAAAAGCGATTGTCTAGTTGTGGCCACTCACCGAGAGACATTATGGGTGTGTTTCTGTCAAAAGTAAAGCAGAGCAAGATGAAGCAAAGCAAAACTCCCAACAACAACCCAATGATGACTTTTTTGAAACGGCATACTCTCATTCTGTTTGGAGTTGTATGTTGAAATAGATGGCCTGAAAATGAGCCACAAGCATCAGGACTGCTCAGATTCTTAGTCCACATGGCCCGCTTCTCCATTTTGTGTGGCATCACAGGGCTCCATTGAAGCCGTCTAATTCTCTCAGAACGGCCCGGCTCACACAAAGAGCCCTTTCACTCTGACCTTGACTGAGCGCCTCCCTGGGCACCGCAGCAACCCGTGGAGAGGAATCCGCTCCAGTCTGCTTCCAGTCAGTGTTAATTTTGACAGCAAATTCGGATTTAGTCTTAGTCTTAGTCTTTTGAATAACACACCATTTAGTTTTAGTCACATTTTAGTCATCTGAAATGTTTTAGTCTTAGTCTAGTTTTAGTCGACTAAATATCATAATAGTTTTAGTCTTAGTCTAGTCTTAAGTCTTTTAGTCTTAGTCTAGTTTTTTTTTTTTAGTAGAACAAAGTCAACTTAGTTGACTTGACTAAATGTTTCCATCAGTCTGTTATGGAATGGTATTTATAAAATAAACATAAGGCCTGCTCTCAATGAAAAATATACATGCTCTCTGAAAAAGATATGCATTCGTCCTGAATGATATGCAATGCATATGACATTCTTTCAAGATGAAGTACAGTATTATTGAAATAGACAACCACCTATATTATATTTGTATTGTATGTTCATTCTATTTCTTTATTTGTGATATTTACACAAAGTTTACATTTTTTAAGTTTGTTTTTGTTCATTTAAAATAGCACTGCATAGTCTTCACTGTAAAATAAAATACACAATCAAACCAAAATGTATTCAGACACCTTCAACGTTTCTTACAATATCACAGTTTATCTGCTGTAGTTTAGAAATTGGTAATAAAATATGACAATAACTCAGGGTTAAACTGTGTCAGAACAACAAATTCATCTTGATAATGTCTGATGCAATGCTTAATTTGGTTCAGTCTGTGGTGTGAAAAGGTTGTATTAGCAATTAAAGAAAGAAACACCTAAGCAAAACATGCTCAGGTCCCTAATCATTTTTTTTTTTTTTTTTTTTTTTGTATTTTTTAGTCACTAGTAAAACAATATAATCTATTCTATCTGATTTTTGGATTGACTTTGGATAAATTCTTGTTAAAACTACAAAGTAATTTAATCAAGAGCAGTGAGTGATTTACTTTCATTTTCATACATTAAAGACACTGACAGCAGAGCTAGTAAATTAGGCGCGGTCACTTTAAGAGACAAATGCATCCATTATAAAGATACGCATCCGATTTCTTTCCAACTCTTTACTTTCACTGAAGACACCCCACCCAGCAAAAACTCGTTGAAAAGACGTCGAAAAGACGTCATTGGCAGTCGTCTAAACAACGTTAAAATTTAGTTGAAAAGTGAAAGGTGAAACGACGTCTTTTTCATGTCGTCAAAAAGACGTCTATAAATAGACGTCCAAATTACGTTTAAATGTGGTTGAATAGTGAACGGTGAAAAGACGTCTTTTCCAGACCTAATTACAACCATGAATTATTTGTCATATTCCTAATTAGTGAAAATAAGACAATTCACAGTATATTGACACATTTATTGACACATTACATCTTTCATGTAAAATCTTGATCACATCTTAAGCTTCTTTTGATTAAACAGACCGTAAAAACTGTAATATTGTGAAATATAACTACAGAAATAATTGTTTTCTATGTGGATGCATTGTAGAATGTAATTTATGCCTGTAATCTGAAATTTTTAACACAATTACTTCAGTCTTCAGTATTACATGATCTTCAGAAATCATTATAATATACTGATTTGCTGCTCAAGAAACATTTCTGATTATTATCAGTTTAAAACCGTTGTGCTGCCAAATATTTTGTGGAAACCATTACATTTGTCCATATTTTTTTATAGACCTTGCAAAAGAGTAGTATTTATTTAGATTTTTTTTTTTTTTATCAATTTAAAAGGCTTTACTATAAACTTATCAAATTAATCCATGTTTCTGTATAAATATATTTTTTCAAGACAAATAAACTATGACCAATTATAACCACATTAGAACAACCAAAAATTTTAATTCTGTCATTAATTACTTACCCTCATGTTGCCCCAAACCCATAACACCCTTTTGTGCAGAACACAAATTAAGATATTTTTTTAACAGATGCCTTGTGTACAAAAAAAAAACAAACAAACAATAACAACAGCAAAAATAATCTATTCAGAAATTATGACTCCCCAATGGATTTTCACAAAAGCACCAAAAGCGCCAGCTCTCACGCCAATGCAACACTGATGCATCATGGTGCTTGTGTGAATGTGTTATTTTATATAAAGAAAATAATCTCAGATTTCATTAAAAAGTTCCGCATTTATGTTTCAAGGATGAACAAAAGTCTGGTTTGGAACAACATAAAGGTGAGTGAGGAAAATCTTTGGTTAAACTAACACAGTAGGTAAATGGGGTTCCCACAGGGGCACCAGTAGATCTCTGCCTGATCTCTGATCTTCTGCTTCTTCTGCTCCTTCCTCCATCCCAATTCTGGATTAATGAGCCACGGCAGATGTTTCCACTTTGAATGCTTTAGCCTCGCTCTTTTTTCTGCAGCATCTAAAGTGAGAAAGAAAACCGTAACTAAAATGTAAATTAATAATAAAAAAACAATGTTTGTCCAAAATGTACAAATTAAAGTGTACTCATTCTTTATGAGGGATTATTAACTAATCAGTATGTCAGGGGTTGTCAGCTCTGGCCATTAAGGTGAGACTTAGGTCTCTGCAGAGTAAAAGTGGGCGTTTATGACTTTGTGGGTGTTTTCAAACTGCTGGGTGTTTCTAAATCATGCAATCAAAATGATCCCCCTTACCTAAACCCCACCCTAAACCTACCGTCACTATGATGTCAGCCAATCAGGTATCATGGTCTAAAAACACCCTGATCTGGTAACTCCCATTACTTTAGTACAGAGACATATGCTTGGATTAAGGTCCACTGTCATGCAGAGTTTACGTCTCAATCAGCTTCAGTTTGCCAAGTTGTGAATATATTGTGTACACAAATGTAGGTACTGGTAAGCACTGTGGCTCACTATACACTGGTGACTATCTCTGTCCTCATTGTACAACATCACTACTGACATTAATGCACAACAATAAAACTGATATCTTACTTTAATGCTATTTACAGCACATTATGATGAATACTTTATTACATGTATGTGCAAGATTTAATTAATAAATTAATTGGAAATGTTTACTAGATTAGACATTACCTGTCTAGTGATATGTTTATGCTGAAATATATTATTGGTTTGTGTTTTAAAATCTATTACGTGTTTTCTTATAGCGAATTATCAGTGCACCGTAAAATGAAAATAGTGATTGAGGCAGCCCTTCACCACTGACTACTGAGCAACGGACCTGAGTGAAACACACCCAGTGTTTACGTCCACACATGATCACACTCACCTGTTTGTGACTTATAGTTAGTAAAACTGAAGACATTGATTAATGTGTTCAGGTGCACTGCACTAGGTTGGTGCAAAACTCTGCATGTAAGTGGACCTTGAGAGACAATGTTGAGATCTTCTGCAATATGTTCTGAACATTCACTATAAAGAGACAGAATGACTTACAACACTGGTGTCCAGTCCTGGGCTGGAGGACCACCGTTCTGCAGAGTTTCTGCTGATCCTTGATCGGCTGCTCAGGTCTGCTTAACTGGGGTTGGAGCTTAATTATGAAAAAAGAGAAGACAACCAATATTATAATGTTAAAAAGTTAAACAACGTTAAATAATTTGATCCATAAATATGCACAACATCTGAAAATGCACAAAGATGAGAAGAAAAAACTTTCAACATTGAAAAATAAGAAGCAATATTAAATCACACATGCATTTTCTTTTCTTCTTATTATTCCTCTTGCAATAAGTTTATTCACAATTACCTTGTGGTTTATCAATGATTTTCAGTCTCTGAAATAGAAAAGATCCATCAATGATGAACTATTATTTACCCCGTTTATATCTGCGAGGTGTTCATAACACATTTTACCAGTGTGTTAAGATCAGTAATTATGACTGTCGAATGTCAGACTTGACTCAATGTATTCTGCCCCCAAACATATGATTAGACTATCAGTCGAATATCGGCAAGATTCAAAAATTCTGATTCAACTATGAAAAACCTTAGTCAAGGACACCCCTAGTAATTTCAAATATTACTATTTTACTGTATTTTAATCAAATAAATGCAGCAGTGGTGAGCATAAAAGATTTATTTTAAATACATTTTTAAATAATATTTTCTATTTCTCTTCCACCTTTATTTGATCCTCTAACTTTAACACTCAATATTCTAATTCTATTCTTAAAAAAAATCTAACTACCTTTCTAATCTTTTTGTATTATATTTTCTTTACATTTATTATGCAATTGTGTGTATGTGTGTGTGTACGTGTAAAGACCTCTAACTAGCTTGTTCTACTCTTTTTTTTAATACTGTTTTCTCTTTATTTATTATATTATTTAAAATCCCATGCTATGTGTACCGTGTTAAGCTAACTGAGACTTGTTATAGCACTATAACATTGCTTATATATCATTGCTCTTGTTTTTGATTGCTTCCACTGTCTTAATCTGTAAGTCGCTTTGGATAAAAGAGTCTGCAAAATGAATAAATGTAAATGTAAATACATGATAAATCTGACCCTTAAACGTTTGAATAATAGTGTATGTCTGAGGTATTACTTACTAGTTATATGTTTCATAATGTCTAAAAATGTTCTTCAGCTGGATACAGGCACGGCCATCAGCATGGAAGAATCTAGAACATAAACAATCTGTCATTCTGTCAATCTGTCTAAGCCAACAATACAATGCCATGTTTATTATAAATAAACTATAGCAGAGGTGAAATGCAGAAAAGAAAATTAATTTACAGATTATACAAAAAAATTAAAAGAATAATAACAGAATTTAAAGTTTTAGGTTTACTAATCGATTAATACTCTTACAGTGTGGACATCAAAATAACTAACATGCAAACAAACACACACACACACACACACACACATTATGAAAATATTATATAAACACACACATATATAAGAAAATTACAGATTCATGCTGATGTAGGCGAAATATATTGTGAAAAATGCACATAAAGTTACCTCTTGTAGTTAGCATTACAGTTGAGATGCTAACGGACTTTTCATGAAGACACTGACCATTTCTATAAACTACATTTTCAACGAAAGCGTGTCATTTACATGAAAGAAAGTTTCAGGGACACTTTTATGTAACATTTGTGTAATTTAGGGATTAAACTTACCTGAAATTAGTGAAAACAACCATGAGAGACAGCGTCTGTTCAGCTGCTTGACGGTTGAGCTGAGCCCCGTTTCCATGGTGACTCCAGTACAGCGCGTGACCATCAAGTGTTTTCAAAATATATTTAAATATATTTAACAGTGCGATCAGACATGATGTCTAATTTCTTCACTAGTTTATGTTAATGGCTTTGTGGTGCGAAATAAGTTTTTTTTTCTGCTAAATTTGGTAAGAAAAATTTACATCTATTTTTGGGCTAAATTTAAAAAAAAAAAAAAAAAAAAAAAACGTTAATTGTCGCTTTTTGGGCTTAATTTGGACCAAATCCGACGGACCAAACGAAGACCAATTTTCAACGTCGCTTTTTGGGCTTAATTTGGACCAAATCCGACGGACCAAATGAAGACCAATTTTCAACGTCGCTTTTTGGTCTAAAAGATGGCCATGACGGGCCGACTTGATTTAGACCAGAAAACGACGTCCAAATGACGTCTGGTGCTGGGTGGGACAACTACAGACCTTTTCGAACACACTTTCCAAGACGGGTATTTCGACATATTTAGTATGTATTTGTTGTCGGTACAAAAGCAAGAAGACTTTGGGACGCGTCTCTGCTTGCTCCCTGAACACCGCGCTGCTGAATTGAGCTCTTTCACTTTTCGCTCTTTTTCTTATGTTTATTTAAAATGCGATTTGTATTTGTTCGTTCAGGTGCAGGAGGACGCAAACGTCCTGAAGGAGAACTCGGTTCAGTGTTGCGCGAGTAACCAGCTGCTCAGTTCAACTTTCCCGAAGCGCGGGGCTGAAGCCAATTTGATGTGTTGAATGCTTGGAGCACGTTATAAAACGTATTCTTACACATTTCTGTTTTAATAAATGCTCATATTAAAACATAGCATTACACATAAGTAGGTACAAAAATAATCAGTGATACATTTACGACCCCATAAAAATTTGGGTCGCAATGGCATTTCAAAAGGTCGCAGTGTAGTTCCCTGTGTAAACAACTTAATTGTTATGAAAACGTCCTCGAAACTGTGCGAATTTCTGCAAACTCATCTTTGTTCTCTTTTCTGTGTAACTGCTGCTGCGTTTGTTTAGCTGTGGCGCTTGCATTTGCAGCGGCTTTTTATAATGTCTCGGCTGCTTCTGCATAGATCAACCTACCCTCAAAGATTCGCTCTGATTGGATCTCTTCTCCATTCGTCCCGCCCATATATTTTCGTCTCATTTTTATTCGTTGACTAAAGTGTCAGTTATATTTCGTCACGTTTTTCGTCATCATATCTGACTTTTTATTTAGTTTTTATTTAGTTTTCGTCCGTGAAAAAGGTTAGTTGACGAATATTTTTCGTCATAGTCTTCGTCAACGAAATTAACACTGCTTCCAGTGAATGATAACTCTCCTGTATGGCTGGAAAACCAGAAGTAATGCAGTTCATATGGAGCTGGACCAATAGACCAACCACCAACACCAGCGTGAAAGCCTGGTATTTCTCGGAGGGAGTCCAGACGGAAGTGAAGCCGTGCACAATGCTCAATGGATAAAGCTTGTTATGCATCATGTTCTTGATTTAATAAGAACGGGAGTAGAGGAGGTTGGTTGGTTAATCACAAACATGAGGCAATGACAGAGGTATTATGTAAGAGAAGGAAGTATTTATGAAATGTTTAAAAATACTGATTCACAGTTGTTCACATACATCTCATGGAATCTGCAAAATGTCAATAATAAAAAAATGGACCGTAACTGTGATACTTTTTTGTTATATTTGCAATTTAATAAAAAAAATTGTAAATTTATAACACTTTGATGTAAGTTTTGGAAAGCCAAGGAAACACTTGAGGATTTTGTTGTTGTTGGGGTAAACAGGAACATGAAAATAATCTGTTGTAGTTTTCGTTCACCACTATGAATGTTTACCCAACTATAAGTCCGTAAGCAGGATGATTGGTATAAATTGTTCTTATTTTGTCTTCTGGGAAACTTGCAAATATCTTATGTAACAGCTGAAGGCCAGTACAAAACCAAAATCCTGTTTTCACCCCCACACTTAAGGCAATGTGTTTACTTTGCGCATTAAGTAAACATTAGCAGCTTTTGTTACAGCTGCATAAGACTCCCTCAAATTTGTGTCAAAAGATGGATCTCAAAATCGTTATCAGTGGTCAGTATGCAGAAGATGCTGGAAAACCAAAGAATGTGCAGGACCTGCAGGAACTAACTGCTCATGGCAAACAAGAGAACAGCACTATTACATATTTACCATATACATTTTTGAATGGATGTATTAAATATTTTTGAAATACTTAATTCGTATAAAGTCAGATATTATTTTCCACTGGACTACATATAAACATCTGTTATTTTTCTAATTTTTAATATCTTCTGCAAATAAAATACAATTATATATAAACTTATACCAGAGATTGCAAAACTGTTTTTTTACCCTGAAGGTGTATGGAAAACACTTTGTTTCATAGAAAATTATTGGAGCATAATAGAACTCAAAACATTGCTAACCGGTTATTAACCAAGTTTCCTATCTGTAACACATAAAAATGTTGTAAAGATATTCAGAAAAAATGCTTTTTTTCGCTTTTGTGTTTCATTTCAAATAAAAAAAGTCTGAACCAACATGAGGACCAGTACATGATGACAAAATGTACATTTTTGTGTTTGCGTATTGGGCATGACTGATACTATAAATTGTATGGTTTGTACTAGTAGAGGAGAGGTGTGATTACATTTCTAAGTAATCTGATTCATAATTTTAACCTGATGGATGATAAAATTAGTGAGAAAAATAACTTTAAACACAATTACATTGTAGTATAATTCAAGCAATATCTAGAGACTAGAATATCATTCAGACTTGGGGAGGAGCTCTCACATGTTAAAACCCCAGGAAACTGTGAAAGTAATAAATAAAAGATTTACTAAATTTTTGGACACATTTCATAGATTACTTCAAAATGGATGGCAGAGAACTACACCGTGGTCTAATTTACATTAAAAAAAAAAAAAAAAAAAAAAAAACAGGCACATGATTTGATTCCAAAGAGAGAAAAAAATACTTTTAATCCTTAGAAAGACATATTTGCAATTGAACAGCCTGAAGACAAAACACAGGCAGGAATTGCACTTCAAATTCTCTTAAAAAATAAACATTTTAAAGCAGGCCTTTTCATCAATATATTTCTATCATAGAAACAACTGCAAAACTGTACATCAAGCTTTTTACAAAGCATTTGGGACTTCCGTTTTAGAATGATCTTTTCACATTCATCAGCCAGATCTGCTACATTTTGACCGCAAGAAAAAAAAAATATCAGGAATATCAGTCTTAAGACATTTTGGGAGAAATCAGCATTGGCTTAGTAAATTCAAGTCCAACTTCAGTTGTCTTTGCGGGATGTTTTAAGAGCATGAGTCAAATCTCTGGCAATGCTGGGACAGCAGGTTTCTGCATCAGTATTGCAGTCTATACAGATCTAAACTGCCTCTGTCTGCAGACACAAACAAAGACAGACAGCTGCTCGCAGGGTCACAGCTCCTCCCGACCATGTGGTTTCCTGGAAATAATTCAGTCTGTGTCCAAATGACATGGGTTGGTCCGTTGCCGTTGTGCGTCCTGATACACCCTAAGGAAGTCCTTGTACCGTGGCGCGCAGCTGAGCCAGGCCTCTCCGAATCGCACAGTCCCAGTGAAGAGGAATTCACCCTCCCCTGGTTTAACTCTGCACTGGCTGGGCATCTTCACAAAGCCTGTCCAGCGTTTGGCCCGGCCGCCTCCTGAAACAAACACTTGTGTCTTCTGTCTGTAAAGACCACTCAGGGACACAGTGACAGAGGTCTGGTCGTCGGTCTCTGCCACACCAAGAATACTGCCTCGCGCCACTGAAGAGGGAAAAATAAAAATACAACTTTTTAAGAAAAACAGTCGTTTTTATCCATAATGACATCATTATGGTATGTACCTGGCAAACAATCCTCCAAGAATGTATATGGGATTACCATTTCAATGCATAGCAAATTGGGCCACCAATCTTAAAAGATTTTACTGGAATTTTCTCTTGACATAATTTCTTAAAAAAACACTTTATTTTGAGGACCAATTCTCACTATTAAAGGCTTAGTTCCCCCAAAATGAAAATTAGCCAATAAATAACTCACCGGATATCATCCTAGGTGTACATGACTTACTTCTTTCAGATGAATCCAACCAGAGTTGTATTAAAAACTTTCTTTGCTCTTTCAAGCAGTTGAACGGGTGCTGCAGTGCATCAGTCCAAAACAAGTGAAATAAAAATCGCCCATCCTTAATAAAAAGTGTCCTCCTGTAGCGAATCGATGCATTTTTGTAAGAAAAATAACCATATTTAAAATGTAATGATCAATTTAAGCTTGCGCTTACACGGAAGCAGTTTCGGGGGAAGGATATATGAGTTCAGCTTTGCGCATGCACCGCTCAGAAGTGACGAACGCGGAAGCACAGCGGAGAGATCAAAACAAAACAATGGTCACTAATTAGAAGTACAAAACTAGGATTTGTAAAGAAGAATGTCGGAGGATTTCGACATAAGCCAAGAGGAGACTGGTTTTCCTTTGCTGAAGTAAGAAGACTTTGCTTCCTTTGCTCCAGTAATCAAATGTTGGTTTTCATGAGACTCACCAGCACATGCGCAATTCTGACCTCAAACGTCATTCCCTAAGAACTGCTCCTGTTTACAACTAATGGTGCAAGCTACATTACAGTGATTATTACGTTTTGAATATGGATATGTTTCTTATAAAAAGGCATCGATTCGCTACAGGAGGACTTTGTTCACTCCCCCGGAGCCATGGTTTTTTATGGAAGGGCGCTTTTTATTTCACTTCTTCTGGACTGAAGTACTGCAACAATCGCTGAGTGCCATTAAACAGCTTGAAAGATCAAAAAAAAAAAATTCATATAACTCCGACTGGATTCATCTGAAAGAAGAAAGTCATATACACCTAGGCTGCCTTGAAGGGGAGTAATTTATGGGCTGATTAAAATATTTGGGTGGACCAACCCTTAAACTTGTTGCTTATTAGCATGCATTTTACTTACATATTGGCTGTATATTAGTACTCATAAAGCAAATATTCATGCCTTATTCTATTTTCTATTGTATTTAAAAACATTAAGTCCAGTAGCATTTATTAGAAATTATTATATTTTATTAATAAAGTGTGTAATTTAACTTTGATGTTAGCTTGAGAAAGCCTAGTCTGTAAAGTAGACAAAGAGATTGTTAGATTGATTTTGAAGATGGATTATGAAGAGCCTTGGCTCATTTTAACATTTTGTCAATTTAATTTGATGCAAGAATTTGTTTATCAATATTTTATTATTATTCCACTGCCCTACATCTCACATTTTTAAACACAAACATGTGTTCTTTGTGAATGTTTATTCTCAAAATTCTAAATGATAATAATAGGATTAAATAGCAGCTATATATTATTTTTCAAGCCAACATAATTGGCATTAAATGTTTATTTTCCACAATGTTTCCTCAACCTATTAACAAGGCTGTCAGTAAAAAAATGGAGCCGACATAAGGGTCAAATAATGCCCTATTAACAGGCTGATGTGTTTGCAGTCCATTTGTCAGGCTATAATATTCCTTTACTACTACCTTTTAATCGGTAGGATCTTATTCTCATTATCTTATTCTCTTTGAAGAGTCTTATTTGAGTGTTCCTCAAACTCAAACAGTTGCCTGGTGGGAAGGATGCTTTCTGACCAAACTATAATTGAAATTCAAGAGCTAATTTAATTTGATTTCTTTTTAAGATGTGACCTACCAAAGTCACTGGTGCAAGCGGCCAGCAGGACCTCCGCATCTGTACAGGGTTGGCAGGGTGCTGTGGAAAGATAACAGAACAACAAAATCAGACCAAACACAGCCAAAGCTTGATGGTAAAGCAACTGCAAGAACAATCCCATGTGCATAATGAAGCATGTTGATTTTCTTTCTAACAAAAAACAGCACACTGATGCATCTACACCCGCCTCGTGGACTTTCAAAGATATAATTCATTTCTGCGGCAGATGGTTATTTATGGAGCGTGCAGAAGCCAACTTTAGCACCACGGCTTGTCGGCTTCTAAACAAACAGAGATGTGGGGCACCCCACGAGAAAGGGCTTCTCTTTAAAAAAAACCAACAAAAAAAAACATACGTAGTTGGTGCAGAGGAGGGAAACAACTCGACCCTTCCCCCTCTAGAAAAACACTGACAGACACTCACTGCGTCCACACACCCCAACACAAATGAGATCCAGCTGAGAAGAACTCCAACAAGGAACAGAGACTGCAAGGCCTAGTAGCTCTGGGTCCAAAACAGAAACAAAACATCCAGAGGAGCCGACGTTGCACAGCACTTCCACTTGTGCTAACATTGTCGAGTGAGTCGAACACTCTATTATTTTACAACCCATAGCGACATCTGACAAGAGATAAACACCCCTTTGCTTTAAAGTAGCTGTAGAGTCCTGTGACTGCTAGAAGGCAATCAGTGTAACCTAAACACTGGCAGCACCGTGTCAGCTTTGATCAGTGCGTTTCTCTATCCAAATAAATCAGGCCACAGTCTCGTGGCTCTGGGGTCATTACAGCCCCCACGTGCAGATATAATCCAGCACGTTTGTCTGGAGGGTCTCAACTCTTTCAGGTTTGCAGCAGGGCAGGGCTGGGCGAGTGATTGGGTGATTCAGGTGCCTGGGTGGAGGGGTTATTGGTATTTTACGGGTTTATGGGTTGTGGTCTGTGGGCAAAGGCAGGTGTGTCCCACAGCCAAAAGATTAGCTTTCTATTAGTGCAGGTGGACTAAGGGGCTTTAAAAAGTTTTCCGAAAGTTTAACAACTACATTTCTCCTAAAGTGAGTGGTGGCTGGACGTTCAAAACTCTGTGTTATGGGTGGAGAAAAAGAATTGTAATGTGGTTGCTAAAGTATTTTGGTTTTTAGCATATCGCACTAAAATAGAACAAAATTGTTTACAATTTAAAATAACCGCTATCTATTTGATTTTTTTTTAAATATAATTCATCCCTGTGATGCAAAGTTGTGATGAATTTTCAGCATCGTTATTCTTCAGTGTCACGTGATCCTTCAGGAATCATTCTAGTACACGGATTTGCTGTTCAAGAAACATTTCTTATTATTATCAATGTTGTGCTGCTAAGAATTTTTGCAGCAAAGGGTAACATATTTTTAGTTGCACTTTATTTTTGGATTTGCTTGTTACAGTGTAACGACACATAAATACTGAGTAATGTTAATTAACAGTATATGAATGTTATTAAATAATCTTCCATAAAACATACACTGTTATTACTTTAGTAAATACATGTAGGTTGTGTAACAAAGACACTGTAGAAGTGTTAGCAATTAGTTTTCCCTTTATATGAAAGTTAAAAGTTGGAAGTTCGAAAGATAAATAGATAGAAAGTACATACATTTAAAAAAAAAGTCTATTTTGTAACATAATTAAATCTTAACTGTCACATTTGATCAATTAATGTGTCCTTGTTGAATATATATTAATTTATTTTAAAACATTAAAATATAAGTCATGTCATTGACCCACATAACAATAAATGCAATGGCCATTTACAGTGTAGGCTGATTGACTGATTAAATAATAGCAAGCTACCTTTACTTTCACTGCATACTGGGTGTTCCAATGGAAAGTTGGCAAAGCAACTGATCTGTATCAAAACTTTGATCGGTTGATCCTGACCCTTCACATATGAGCACTTTAGGTCATGTCTGTTAAGGAAACTGGGTGTGGAGAGCAGACCAGAGGTTGGCTGTGTTGTAACACAAGAAACATCGCACCACCAACAGGGCCAGAGGTCATCCAGGAATCAGCTACGTAACAGCTGGCAAACGCCTAAACTCCAAAGCGGGTGATCGTTCAGAACTCTAGAACTTTCACATTCTGAACGCTAAAGCAACACTTAAAGCACAGATGGGTTTTTTCCAAAAGCTTTGCAGAAGATCATATGCAAAAGTTGAAATGGAACCACAGGAATGGGCTGGCAGTGGAGTCAGCAACCCTCGCTGCCCTGAATTAATGCAACGCTGCTGGGATCACAACCACTTCACACACTGGCAGGGCAACAGGGGGAAGATAGTGTCCCTGCTACATCTGGTCCCTCTGCATTCCATGCTAATGGAGAAAAGATTCATATGCCACTTTCCCTGCGTCCCAACCACTTCAGAGAGGCCGAACGAAAAGTAATGAAGGAAAAAGTGAGGGAGGGGAACCGAGAGAGACGGGAAAAGAGGAAGAGGAAGGGAGTAGGGAAAAAAGATGGAGATAGTATGTCCTCCCAACAGCTGGTCTAAGACACATTCCACAGTGATGGAAAGCATCTCAATTCCAGCACAGCAGGTCAACATTCATGAGCTGAATGCGAAAAAACCCCACAAGCTCGGAAAAAGGAAAACAGGTCACCTTACAGTGCCTGCTTAGATCACTGAAATCACAAACAGCAAACACATACATTGACATCACAGGTCACATTAAAGCCACACAGTCCCAAAACAGGGAGTTTCTCTACTTTACACTGTATCCATGCCTGCAAAATACAGCTGTTTCTCACAGCCAGATTTACATGGCAGTTATTAATTCATACCCCCCTGAGGGGGGAAGCACACTGAACAATAATTTTGCTTTGTTTTGGAGAGGAAAAACAGACTTGTTATATGATGGATCTACACTGCTTCAGGCCATTCATTTCTTCGGTTTTGGCAGGTGCACTGCTTGAAATTTAATTTCTGAAAATAAGCTGAATGTTTAACATGCTTTGCCGGCGTAAATTGCAACGAGGGGCTTGTGACGTCCTATTGTGAGACGTCCTGAAAAACACAGTCGGAAAACGAGGTTCAAATCAGTATCATTTTCCAGAGCAAATATGAGCACAGATCAAACATCTCAGCATCACAGAGGGGAGGATGTTTCCTGAGGTAAAGATATCATCTGTTGGTGGGCATGAAAACATTGGCTTCGCATCGCATACTTTTTAAAATAAACATACCCTCTATATTGCGTGCATTAAAGGGATAGTTGACCCAAAAATGTAGATTACCCCATAATTGACTAAAAAAATCTGTCTCACACAGAACCAGGGGGTGAATAAAGAAGCCTCCTGAAGTGAATCAATGCGTTTTTGGAAGAAAAAAATATATCCCCATTTAAAACTTTATAAACCGTGATCTCTTGCTTCCGCTAACTGTCATAGCATAAGGTCCGGTGAGAATATGCTAGCCTCGTGAGAACCAACGTTTGTTAACAGAAGCAAAGGAAGCAAAGTTTCCTTACTTTAGCAAAGGCAAACAAGTCTCCCTTTGGCTTATATTGAAATCATCCAACATTTTCTTTACAACACTACAACTTTACAACTTTATTTTGTACTTCCAATTTGTGACCAGTGTTTTGCTCTCTCCCCTTTGTTTCTGCATTCGTCACTTCCCACCGGAACGTACGATACGTCCTAAATCATCCACCGGAATGAATGCGCATTTTTATTATGGATGGATGCACTTTATTGGATTTCTTTTGGGCTATTGACAAAAACACCCACTCACTGCCATTTTAAATTTTGGAAAAGACAGGATATTTTTTATATTACTCCAATTGGATTCCTCTGAATGAAGAAAGTCATATAATCTATGATGGCTTGAGGGTGAGTAAATTATGGAGTCATTTTCATTTTTAAGCAAGGATGTATTAAATAAATCAAAAGTGACCGTGAAGACTTCTTTAATGTTAAAAAGATGTCTATTTGAAATCATTATCAAATAAACCCTGAAAAAAAAATCATGGCTTTCAGTGTTGATAATAAAAGAACTGTTTCTTGAGCAGAAAAACAGCATATTAAAATGATTTCTGAAGGATCATGTGAAACTGAAGATCGAATTACATTTGAACATATAATAGAAACTTATTTTAAATTGTAATCTTTCATATCATTAAAATAATATTTCACAATATTACAGTTTTGCTGTATTTTTTTATCAAATAAATGCAGCCTTGATGAGTGTAAGAGACTTCTTTAAAAAGACTGTCCCTTAAAGAAGCCATTGGACTTTTAGTCTGACAGCTTTGAGACAATTTTCTGTCCTACATATTTCCAAATACTACTCTACTCCTTAAATTGGACAAAAAAAAAAAAAACGTGTTCACTTCTATTTCAGGAAATACATCACATGAAATAAAACTCTGCTTGTCAAGCAAGTCTTTAAAGATCAAGAGAACCTCATACCAGATAATGACTGTGGATCTGCTCCTGGTCTGTGGTTGACCAGCTCGTACTGGAAGGCTGTGATTTTTCGGCTGATGTCTCTTTGAGGCACTGCCTCGATGAAGAGCGCCCCGTCCTGAATACTGAAACAGTGCACTCTCCCCTCTGCCTGATCTTCCTCCCGGAGGAGCAGTCGCAGTTTGCCTAGCCGGTCCAGGTAGATGTGGGTCCCGCTGGACTCCTTAGAGGGTTTGATGCAGATGGACAGAAGAGATGCCGCTGGGGACAGTGTGTTTGGACGCAGGTTGACGATGATGGCCCCTGTGGGGTAAAGCCACTCCAGGAACCCCTGGGCACAGCGGAGATACACCTGTTCCACATCCCGAGTGTGTCCCTCATGTGTCAGTCCACTACAAGAAAGGAGAAAGAAGATATAAGCTCTGTTCCAGAACACCTACAGTTTTTTTGTTGATGGCTGTTGCCAACAATATAGAGAGCAGGGTGCCAGTGGCCGATATAAAGTCTATAAATATGATACCAAACCACTTAATACAGTAAACACAGTGAATATTAATTAAATATGACAGTTCAACATTGTCAATAAAAATCCCAATTCTGACACAAATGATATTTAAGCCATGGCAATATATATAATTCAACCACTAAGGCAGATCATCTCAAAATGGTTGAAAATATGGGCCACTATCAATCTATCACTGGAAAACTTCACATTTTAATCAGATTAGTCTACTTTTTAATCAGCAGACTTCAGTACCGGATGGAATACAGTTATAATCCATATTTCTCTTGACTTTGTCTTCCATCCCGGAGGAGTTTTGTTCACTAAGTGCAATCATTCTGGGTGAATTCAGCCAAGACAAACAATTTCAAAAGGCAGCATAATTTTGCTGGCTACTGTCTGGAAGCAATCGTATGATGCCTTAAAATACTAGAAGGGAAATAGTAGGCTGTCCAACAGGCTTTGGAATGGAGCAATCATCAAACACTGTGATATATTACCAAATTCTGACATCCAGTTATAGCTGGTTAACTTTTACAAATAACCACTTAACAGGCCTTAGATTAAACAAAGCAAGCCAACCTGTTTTGAAGCAAATGACGGGTAATCCCCCAAATAATGATGGTTGGACCTTCAATCAGCTTTAGTTTAGTGGCCTTTTACGTGCAACACAGCAAAGGAAACTTCAAACATTAGGGTGATTGTTCTGAAATGTCTGCGCCAAGGCCGAGTCCAAAGCTGAAGCTCATATGAAAGAAAAGCTTTTCTCAGCGCAGGAAGAATGAAGTTAATGTCTTTTCACACAAGGTGTTAAGACCCACGCGCAAGGCTTGCTGCATGACCAGTCACGTGCAAGCATGCGCACACACATACACATTAACCGTCTCTCATTTTTCTTCTCTCCTTTCCAACGTTTTTGGCAAGATCCAGCACTGGCATCCTGCCGTGGGTAGGATTTTTGAAACGCAAGTCAATGGTTCCTTGGACACACAGGCCTCTCTGCAGACAAGTGCAGAGACAGTAGCCGAACCCGGAGCATGCAAGTGCAAATGCAGGTCACGCAGTGAACCTCCCCTTGCTTTCAACTCCTCGAAAAGACGAGGAGCTGCATGTCCGGGCAGCAGTCCTGCCGCTGTCCACCGGCCACACAAAAGACTCTCTCCGCTACTTTTAGGCATCATCTTTGGTTCCGTGCCTTGAGTCTGCTGTCAGTTGGGCAGAAAATGAACCATCTGCTTATGAAGCCTCCAGCGGTTCTTCAATCAGAGATGAATTTAGGCCTGCTTCAAGACCCCAGATTAAACTCTCACCAAAATGAAAGGTGAAAACCAAAACTCATGCGGACCCTGGGGTGACACATGTGCGGAGCAGACTCGCAAGCTGCCGTGTTCTCGTTTATAAAGGCTCCTCTTTAATTAAGAGCATTTGAAATTCAGCTCTGCCGTAATGAGAGGCTGAACTCAGACCTGGCAAATCAACACCAGATTACGAATTAAGGGAGCTATTGTTGAGGAATAATAACAGACGTTGTTATGAGATGATGTTATGTGGCAGGGAAATCTGTAACATGAACTAATCTCCTCATCAGTTAAAGATTTATGACTAACCCAAACGATCAAAAAGTCTTGCACATCTAGCTGCACATTGAGCTTGAAGGATTTAAAAGCCACCTTGATACCATATTATTATTATTGAAAACTAAAAGCACAGTATAAGCCTATGTGCAATAGCTTATTAAACTAAAATGCCTGTAAACAAATACTAGAATAATTTGCCTATTACACATCAGGGTTTAACATGGGTTTGGTTATACCAGTGAGCATAAATGAAATCACTGCACAGATAGTTTCTTATTCCAGGTTATGCCAGTGAGTATTAACATAGAGCAAAGCAGTAATTACAACACAATAAATCTGAGTAAGAAAATAAAAACATTAATACGTACATACTGTCATTAAAACAGAGAATATAATAAATAAAATGTTAATTCATCGAGACAGGTGCTACAACCACTCATTACAATCACTAATAGGCCACTAAAAACCCACTAATAGCAAATACTACTTTACTCAACACAACTAATATTAATATTAACCAGTGTAACTAATCCTTCTGCTCATATTAACCCTAAAAATAATAAATGTACTAATAATGTTAAAAATTATTCCTTGTTGTTATTATACTTATTTTAGTATAAAAACGTTTGTGTTCATTTACAACATTATCTCACCAATATTAATTAATCTACATATTTAATCTTAGACTCTAAATAGCCTACTTAAATCTGTAAATATAATTCACTAAATTACATTTTTATTGTACACGGCCAAACTAGTAATAAGGAATCACTTGAATAATCTAAATCTAGATGTTTGAAGCGTGTCTCACCTGCCCCTCCAGCTGCACTGGTCGCTTGAGTACTGGGAGCGCGCAATCCGACACAGAAGCACAACCGACAGCAAATGCGCCAAGAACGGCGAGAGCATGTTTGTCCCGCCGCTGTCTACTTCTCCCCCAGCGCGATACTATGTAGCTCTGCTTTGCAGGTATGGAATAAAAAAAGTCCGTCGGTATTTTCTTCACTACATCGTGTTTTAGTATTGTTTAACTTGTTTTCTTTTTTTTAGCGTGTAATTTACTCAACAAGCGCAACTAATGCCGAAAGTCCGAGAAGCGCGTTCGCTCGCTCGCTCACTCCATGGCAGCAGCACTGAACAGCAGCGCTCTACTCGAGTGAAGACGGCGGTGACGAGCGGAGCAAACAGCGGCTCACTTAAACTTTGAAGAGCGCGCATGCGCAAACCGCAGCAGCGCGTTCCTCCAGAGTTCAATGAACGCCTCAACTCAGATTCCTCTGCGCGTCACCGCCAGCTGACTGACACAAGACGCATGCGTAAAAAAGCCCAAAACACCGAAATTAAATGATTAAATTGGCTTATTTGTTCATTGAGACGATTTGTAAAGTTATGGCACATTCATCACAATAATTAATATCGATGGTTGGCTTGTTCTGACACATAATTCATTCATTCATTCATCAAGGCAAACATTCAGTGGGGTCCAAAAATGTGAAAAACTACTAGTATTTGCATACTACACATGCTTGCTAAATGCGTCTAATTTAACGCATACATTTTCATAAAATTTTCATTTCACATATTCATTTTCATTAAAAACTACATGCTATAATGAGCAAAAAAATAGGAGTTAATTAATTAATATATTAATACATTGTGCATACGTTGTTGGAAGTATGTATAAATCAATGGAATTTGGAAAATTATTACAGTAAGAAGAAGTGTAATATTTTAATATTTAGCCCTATGATGAAAAGCAGCCTGCTAAGATAATTGTGTGTAATTACATATTTAAACAACCCTCTTACCGTCAGTAAGGCGTGTCATTACCAGTTGTGCTATAAACATGAATGATGAAAAGCCTGTGGTTTTATGAGGAGGTGCATTTCATTTCTAAACCAGCATACAGTTTTCACCTTACCCTGTGGCTCAAGATGATACAGTACATTGATGTGTGAAGACACAAAACTATCGGTCTGTGGTGAAAACTGTACAGTATTTATATCGTTTTTTTTTTTTTTTTACCTCTGATTCACTGTTAGAACTCTCCTTAGCGAGAAAAAAAAAAAAAAAAAAAACATGTTTACAGCCTGGTTCAAAAAAAGATTTTTGGTCTATATAGTTAATTTTGCCCCTCACACTGTAAGGGGGTGATTTTTTTTTCTAACTCATCCATGTAAATTATATTAAGTCTTAAAGTTCTGCATAATTAAGGATGCAGCCACTTGAGTGACAGGTGGATTTCCACTGCTGTCTTCAGCCACCAGCTCCCGCCTTTTTAGCCCGTTTTCAATTATCAATTTTCAATTAATTAGTGACGTGTTGTCAAGATGGTGATGACCGGCTCCGCCTACTTTTGGCTTAAAAAATGATCTTCAGAAACCTATGGGTGGCGTCACGGACGCTACGTCCATGTTTTTATACAGTCGATGGTCTTTACACATCAATGTATTGTTACAAGCCGCAGGGTTTAATTAGGTTTTGTTTGTGTATGTGTTTTTTATTTATGAAAATTTTTATTGTATGTTTTAGCCGTGACATCCACTAATGTCTCGTTTCCACCGAAATTACCCGGAACAATTGTACCAGGAACTTTTTTCTGAATTATATTTTATGTTTAACCACTAAAGAGACATCAGAGCCAGCAGCACATATCAGAAGGTCTAGCCGAGGTGAGGCAGCTCTCGGTGGATACATGAGCACGGAGCTCCCGCTGATCGCGCGGAGCTTACCGTCTCCGAAATCGAACAACTACATTCTTGCCTGAAATACTTTTAAATATACATTTCATGACACAATAACAATAATATTTGGAAAATTATCCAAAATAAATGGTGGTTGAAATCACAATGCTGCGTGAACTCAACCAATCAGGATGTTTAGTGCCCAAGTCCCACCCCCGAACGTTCCGGAACTTTGATAAAGTGCTACCTTGCCAGCAGGGACTTTCTGAACTTTAGTTAGTTCCTGGTTCCTGCGGTGGAAACACAACAAGTACCTGCCCAAAGTCCCTAGTTCTTGGGTAAAGTTCCTGCGGTGGAAGTGCAGCATAACATTATAAGAGTGATAGACTGCAGGCGGTTTGACTTAAAAATCTCAGTTTGTGTTCTGCTGAAGAAACTGGAGGTAAGCAGATAAACATCAAAATTTCAATTTTGGGTGAACTTTCCCTTTAATATGTGCTTTATAAGTACAAATAAACAGTCAATATGCTAATATGCATGCTAATAAGCAACTAGTTAATAGTGAGAATTGATCCCTTAACTAAAGTGTTGCCAGTAGTGTTATTGATACTCTGTATTTTGCATTGTTGCACTGTTGTAACATTGTAAAGTGATTTTGTTGTTGTTGTTGAGACGCCTGCTTACTGTTTCATTACAATATTAAAGAAAAATGTATAAATATTTAAATACAGATTAAATACATTTTGAAAATTTAAAAAAGTGGCATAGTGAACAGAATATTTTATAGAATTATTATTATTATTATTTTTTTTTTTTTTTGCTTTGGCTTGGGTCATATATAACACTCAAAACACAAGAGTATTTTGCCAACAACTACCAATAAGCACCACTAATACAGTACTTCTTCAGAAAATGTAATAATCTAGTTTTCCACATGTAATGTGATATTCTATTCCTCCATCATCTTTAAGTGTGATCAAGAAACCCGTTAGACAGGAGAGACTAGAGGTGTCGGAGACAGTTATTTAACACTGGTTTCACACGTGATTAAGAGCTGTTTGGCACACTGCTGGCCTGCTGCTGTCTCACAGGATAATGATACAGCTCCTCCTTGAACAAGAACAGCGTGCATGTCTAGACAAGTGAACCACAACTCACAGACACCTGTAGATGTTCTCCCTTATTATTCCCTCTCTTTCTGTCTTTTAAAAGGTAACATGCAGAACAGTGATTCTGTAAGAGAGCATATGTATATGTAAACAGTTAATATGCGTTATTAAACTTAAAGGTTTCATAATCTGCAGAGTACCTAAAAACTTCCCACATTTCTGTCTTTCGATTGCAAGAACAGATTCTGTTTAATATGTGAGGACCTCAATCTCAGTTTCAGCTGATCGTGATCCTCTGTGTTCACTTGAAGGATAAATGAAAAAGCTGTCATCGTTCATTCACCCTCATGTCGTTTGGAGATTCATATTTTTTTTCAATGGAATAAACAAGGAGACATTTTGAAGACTCTTAATGCAGCAGTTTTCAATGCAAAGACCAGTTTTTTTAAACTGAAATGAACCAAGAACCACATCTCTAAACTAACAGGAGATTGAAAAGGAAAGAGCTTGAATTTTGGGCAGTCTGTTTTTGGTTTCTGAGTTATTGCCTAATTGCATGCAGGGATTGAGTCACTCTGAGCTGTTGCACGGCCAGTCCCTGATCTGAAAAACAAAGGAAAAGTGGAGTTAACTGCGTTCAAGGTGTGTGTTTGTGTACAGGAACAAGGAAACCAGAGGATCAGGGAGAATTATGCATCACTGTATGACATCATTACTCACTGATTCACTTCTCCAAGTTATGAGAAACGTTTTTCTTGCTTTGTAAATTGAGAACTAAGCCCTCATGGAGATAAACATACCAAAATAGTGAGGCAGGAAATTAACCAACCAGCTGTCCTGTTAAATGCATTGCTCAGGGAAGATGGAGGGCAAGCTATTCTGTGGTTTCACAATGCCAGCAATCACAGTAAATGTTAAAAACGAGGACTGAAGCTATGCATCATATTTCTGGCACCTGTACAGTATGTATAAACCAGATACCTTTCATTATTCAGTATGTTTCAAAAACAAATGTTTATCTTCTGAAAATGAAAGACAAAGTGTATTGAAACATTTTGGTTGAGCCCAGACTTGAAGTGTAGTGCAACAGCAGCCAACGCACATTTCAACACTTTGATTGCTGCAGTGTCAATCATCACTTTTGTTGTTGTTGCTTCTGGTAAAACTGCCATTCACTCAGACATATGTTCAGATCGGTGCTTGTGTGTTTTTGCCAGGACTGAGACTCTTCAAGAAACAGTTCACCCAGGAATGAACAATCTGTCATCATTTACTAACGCTCACGTCATTGGAAACACACATAACTTGATTTCTTTTAAATGCGCTTAGTTGTATTGAATGTACATCTAGTGTACTTGAAGTCTTAGAATATAAAAAAACTGCATTTGCAGAGAATATATTAATTAAATAAAATGCCACTTAAGTGTACTAAAAGAAAGAACACATTCTTGACTGTTAAATGCACTTTTTAAATAAAGCCCACTTAAAGTCAAATTTTTTTTTTAAGTACTACCTTTATGCTTTAATAATCATTTATCATACTTTAGCGAAGTACACTTTTTGAAGTAAACATAAAGCAGTACACTTGAACCATATTTGAAAGAAATTATGAAATTACATATAAAACTTAATGCACCTACTTAAGTGGGTTAATAAAATCACTCAAAGGTTCAGCAAAATACATTTAATATCAATTGTATCTATACTACATTTTAATTTAAGTGCAATTTACATGCAAATAAGTGTCCGAACACATTACATACAGTTCACACTTAAGTTATTTTAATAAAGCGCTATAAAAGTAGTCGTCTCTAGGTTACGTATGTAACCCTAGTTCCTCGAGGGAACGAGACGCTGCGTCAAAAGCGCTTTGGGGAACGCGCCCAGCGTGCGCGACTCTGAATATCGTGTGAAATCAGACCAATGGAAGAGCGTGACGTCACCGGCGGAGTGACGTAAGCGACCAGGAAGCTATAAAAGCACGTGCCACGCAGCTGGCGTCAGCTTCGAGTACCAGCAAGCGCCGGCAGGGGTGCCGGGGGGTATGGCTCCGAGACGCAGCGTCTCGTTCCCTCGAGGAACTAGGGTTACATACGTAACCTAGAGACGTTCCTCTTCAGGAACTCGAGCTGCGTCAAAAGCGCTTTGGGGAACGAGTACCAACGCCGCCAGACTACCAAACCCCTGCCTAGTGTGTATCCGAAGAGCACAGCTTAGGTCAGGAGGACTGAAGCGCCTGGAGTGACTGGCATGTCTAGGCCATAGAATCTGACAAACGTGGAGGGCGTGGACCATCCCGCAGCGTTGCAGATGTCCAGCATGGACACACCTGCTAAGAAGGCCTTGGAGGCCGCCATACCCCGGGTAGAGTGAGCCTTGGCTCCCGACAGCGGGGGACGACCAGAGGACTCATAGGAAGCGTTGATAGCCTCGACTATCCAACGACTGATAGTCTGCTTAGAAGCAGGAAAACCCCTCTTGGGGGGACCGTAGCATACAAGCAATTGATCGGTCTTTCTCCACAAGGCAGCTCTGTGGACGTATGCGTCCAGCGCTCTAACTGGACACATACAATTTAGCTTCGCCTGGTCGGGCTCCCGAAAGGGAGGAGGACAGAAGGCCTGCAGTACGACAGGTTGTGGTGTAACAGAGGGAACCTTAGGAACATATCCCGCTCGAGGGTATATGAACGCTTTAGTCATGCCTGGTGCAAATTCAAGATAAGTAGGGGCCACAGAGAGGGCCTGAAGGTCTCCTACTCTCCGCAGAGAGGTGATAGCCAACAGAAAGGAGGTTTTAAGTGTAAGGTGTCTGTCTGAGATATCTTGAATAGGTTCAAATGGGGGTCTGCACATTGCCTCTAACACCACCACCAGGTCCCACGGGGGAATACGGGACCGTACTGGAGGTTTCAGCCTCAGCGCACCGCGGAGGAAACGTGTAACTAAGGGGTGTCTTCCCAAAGACTGGCCATCGAGAAGGGCGTGGTAGGCCGCAATAGCCGCCACGTAAACCTTCAGCGTGGAGTGGGTCAACCCTGCAGAGAGCCTAGCCTGTAGAAACTCCAGAACTGTACCAATCGGGCAGTTTGCTGGGTCTAGCTGGCGGTCTCTGCACCATGAGGTGAAGAGTTTCCACCTCAGGGCGTACAGTTTCCTCGTTGAGGGAGCTCTGGATTGGAGAAGGGTCTCGACAACCTCGGTTGAGAGACCGGCTGCTAAAAGTTGTGCCCCCTCAGGGGCCACACCCACAGCTTCCACAACTCCGGGCGAGGGTGAATTATCGTACCCTGCGCCTGCGAGAGGAGGTCTGTCCTGATCGGTATCTCCCACGGAGAGCCGTCGAGGAGCGAGACTAGATCTGAGAACCATACTCGGCCCGGCCAGAACGGGGCTACTAACAACAGACGGACCCCGTCCCGGCGCACTCTCGCCAGAACTCCCGGGAGCAGAGCAATAGGGGGAAATGCGTACAGACGAAGCCTCGGCCAGGTCTGTACCATAGCGTCCAGTCCCAGAGGAGCTGGATGAACTAGAGAGAACCAAAGGGGGCATTGAGACGTCTCTTGAGATGCAAATAGGTCTACTTGAGCCCTGCCAAATATTCTCCAAATCTGCTTCACTACTTGTGGGTGAAGTTTCCACTCCCCGGGCCTCGGCCCCTGCCTCGACAGTATGTCTGCTCCCACATTTTGTTTCCCAGGAATATATACTGCTCTTAGTGAGAGGAGTTTGCTCTGGGACCACACCAGGATCTGGTGCGCCAGCTTGTACAAAGGGCGCGAACGCAGACCTCCCTGGTGGTTGATATAGGAGACCACCGATGTGTTGTCGGTGCGCACCAACACATGGTGACCCCTTAGGTCTGGGAGGAAGTGCTTCAGTGCACGAAAAACTGCTAGCATTTCTAGACAATTGATATGCCATGTTCGATGGCGATCGCTCCACAGACCACGGGCAGGGTGGCCACTCATGACTGCACCCCAACCAGTGAGGGATGCATCTGTCGCTAGCGTTACACGGCGACAAAGAGCTCCCAGCACCGGGCCCTGTTTCAAGAACCAAGGTTTCTTCCATACATCGAAGGCACGTAGGCAGCGCCGCGTGACCTTGATAGTGCGAAGTAGATTGCCCCTCGGGGAAAATCCCTTGGTCTTGAGCCACCACTGCAGGGGCCTCATGTACAGCAGGCCAAGAGGTATCACGTTGGACGCAGCTGCCATCAGACCCAACAATCTCTGAAATTGTTTGACAGTGAGTGACTGGCCTTGTTTGACTCTCTCGACTGAGATGCGGATCGACTCGATACGAGCAGGGGACAATCGTGCCTGCATCGTGGTCGAATCCCATACTACGCCTAGATAGGTGGTTCTCTGAACCGGAGAAAGTACACTCTTCTTGGCGTTCAGTCTCAAACCCAGCTCCCCCATATGTGCGAGGACGACATCTCGATGCCGAACCGCAGCCTGCTCTGACTGAGCTAAGATCAACCAATCGTCGATATAGTTGAGAATGCGGATGCCCTGCATGCGCAGGGGGACCAGAGCCGCGTCTACACATTTTGTGAACGTGCGGGGTGAGAGTGCAAGGCCGAAGGGAAGTACTCGATATTGGTAAGCTTCGCCCCCGAAAGCGAACCTCAGAAACTTCCTGTGATGTGGAAGGATGGATATATGAAAATATGCGTCTTTGAGATCTATCGTGACAAACCAGTCCTGGGACCTGATCTGTGCTACAACTTGCTTGATTGTGAGCATTCTGAATTTTAGTCTCATAACTGAACGATTTAAGACCCTCAAGTCTATAATCGGACGCAGCCCCCCATCCTTCTTGGGAACTATGAAATACCGGCTGTAAAATCCGGACTCCCTGTCTTGAGGAGGGACCACCTCGATGGCCTCCTTCTCTAATAGGGTTTTCACCTCCTGTTCCATAACCAGACCCTGCCTGAGGCCGACTACTGTCTGAACGACCCCGTTGAATACTGGCGGCACGGAGCCGAACTGAATGCGGTAGCCTTTTTCTACTGTGTGCAGGACCCATCGAGATACATTTGGCAGTAGTTTCCACGCTGCTAAATAATCTACTAAGGGAATCAGTCTCTCGAGACTGATCTCTGGTGTAAGAGGCCCCCGCAGGGGCGGCGAGCGTCTCAGCCCCGCTACGCGCACGGGCGGAAGATACTGAGAGCGATGCTCGCTGGGACCTGCTGCGCCCTGGATCACTGGCAGGGTTAGCAGACCGGCCCCCAGAGGGCGCTGAGGGGAGACGGGCACCGTGTACTGCGGTGTGTACCGCTCTACCCCAGCAGAGGCTGCCCTCTGAAACCCTGGGTTGTTGGCGTCAGGGTTTCTTGGCCGAGGACTTCTTAGCTTCAATAACCGCCCTGAGATCTTGTTTGGGCTGGGAAGTCCTCGGCCGAGAGCGTCGTCGAGACTCTCGTTCCCGACGCGGAGGAGCACGAGAGGCGACGCTCTGCTTCTGAGCCTCGCGGTACGAGGAGCTAGGGAGCGGCTGGGGCATCTCCCGCCCAGATGCCCCGAGGGAGCGACGAGGGAGGAACTTAAGGAACGCCGCCGCTTGCTTGCGGGCCTCCTGAAACCTGTCGACGACAGAATTGACTGCGTCGCCGAACAGGCCAGTCGGCTGGATCGGGGCGTCCATGAGGCAGACCCTGTCCCGCTCTTTCATATCAGACAGGGTCAACCATAAGTGCCTCTCCGCGGCCACCATAGCTGCCATGGACCGCCCAATCGCTCGAGCGGTCTCCTTGGTGGCGCGGAGGGAGAGATCAGCGGTCCTTCTTAGCTCAGAGATATCATGGGACTTGATCTCCTCTCCCTCATCTAGCTCCTTGAGCAGATCGGCTTGGTACGCCTGTAACACCGCCATGGTGTGCAGACACGCACCAGCCTGACCTGCTGCCGCATACCCTTTGCCCACCAAAGCCGAAGTTGTTCTTAGTGGCTTTGAGGGCAATGCCGGGGCCTTTAGAGACGACGCCGCACCGGGGGACAGATAGCTCGCGAGCGTCTGTTCCACCCGGGGCATCGCTCTATAACCGCGCTCTCCCATCCCCACTACGTTCCCGTAGTAGTCTGACGAGGGGATGTAGAGGCGGGCCGAGAATGGGCGTTTCCACGACCTGGAGATCTCATCGTGCAGGTCGGGAAAGAATGGCAGGCCCCGGCTGGGAGGTGGCTGACTCGCGCGCAGGAAGCGTTCATCAAGCTTGCTTCTCTGCGGTTCAGCTGCTTTCTCGGTGGGCCAATCGATGTTTAGCTTGGCCACCGCGCGAGTAACCACCTCCAAGAGCTCCTCATACTGCGGCGAGTGGGGTGGCGAATCCCTGTCGAGCGACTCCACATCAACTTCCTCCTCGGAGGAAGAGAGGCGAAGCGTCGACCCCTCTCCCTGAGTGGAAGGAACCGCTGAGCGTGCTTCCGACTCTAGGGATTGGGTGCCGGATCTGGCAGAAGTGGAAGGAGATAGGGACTGGCCCGTCTCCATTCCCTCCACCAGATCCACTTGCGAACCCCACGAGTGCAGCCGCCGTTCTGCCTCAGCAGAAGCGGGACCAGCACCGCGGGGAACGCTGGCGAAGGCCCCCTCCTCGAAGAGGGCCCTCCGGGAACGAAGCATACGCACCGACATCCGCAAACAGTGCGGGCAGTCGGCCCCCTCGAGAGCCGACTCGGCGTGCTTCGAACCCAGGCAAACCACGCAAAGGTTGTGTGTATCCCCACCCGTTATATATCTCGGGCAGGGAGGAACACACAGCCTAAAACGCGATTTGGAATCGCCAGAATGCTTAACTTTCGCCTTGCTTTTGGGCATTGTCTAGGAGCTCTTAAACTGGACAGACAACAGTAAATAAGACTCACAGACAAACAGTTTGACAATCACACACAGAGCGCTTGCTGAGAGACGCGAAGCTGACGCCAGCTGCGTGGCACGTGCTTTTATAGCTTCCTGGTCGCTTACGTCACTCCGCCGGTGACGTCACGCTCTTCCATTGGTCTGATTTCACACGATATTCAGAGTCGCGCACGCTGGGCGCGTTCCCCAAAGCGCTTTTGACGCAGCTCGAGTTCCTGAAGAGGAACCAAAATTATACTCAAAGCCATTTGAAGCTGAGTTAGAATCTCAGCTGATAAGAAATTTGTGATCAAATATTATATTAATTAGCTTAACCAATGTATTAAAGACAAAAGAAAAAGAAAAATCCTTTCTCAAATTGGACATTAATGTACTAAGGAGAGGTGGGGGGGATGTCAACGTTTCAATGAATAACAACTGAAATTAGTGGTGTTTTTCTCACGCAAAGTGACAGCATCGGGTCCGGTTTAAAACCCTCTCTATTAATTTTAATAGCAAAAAATCTCCCTTTGCGTTCCAATGAAAAAAAGAAGGTTATATGGGTCTGGAACGACACGAGGGTGAGTAAATAACACACAAATATTAAATTTGGATGAACTAACCCTTACAAGAATGCAAGTAACTGCAAAGTTTCTATGGGAGCATTAGTCAATTCAAGTTCAAAAGATACACTGTGCGCACCTAGGATGACATTTTGCATACGAATGTGTGCACCCTGCATTACTCACCCTGCTGCGCTATATCAACCCTTATAATGCTTTCAAGCTGTGCGTCAGTCAGCCATCAGCGAGCTCATACCTCACTCCCACTCCTTTCCATAAATCTCCACCATCCCTCTCCCCAAAACCCTCTCCAGAGGAATTTTCGGACAAAGAGAATCTCACCCTAGCAGGTGGAAGCTTAATGTTTTATGATGCCGATGCCACGTTAGTTACTCTCATCACAGTTTAGCACAGTTCAATAGAGAAAATACGGAATTTAGTGTAGCCTGTGCCATCACTCATTTATTTTAAAGGGTTTATAACGAAATTCCATGAATGATTTTCATTTTGTTCCAGATAATTTGTGTTGCTTGAGAAACAATGCTACATTAGTAACAGCTGGGTGTGGGCGGGAGCTTCACTAATGGCTGTTGTCATAGAAATAGCTTTAGTAATCTTGGTTTGACTCATCATCTTTAGGAGGGGCTTTTCCTCTATTCAAATCAGTATCGCTGGACTGATTTTGATACGGCCCCTGTGGTGAAGAAGCGGCCCCTCTTGGCCAGCATTCCAGCCCTGGTGTGGGAGGAGAGATCGGAATTTGCTTGCTGAAGACAATCATTTTAGATATGCTTGAACTGTGAAGTGGGCAGACCATAAAAGCGTCAACCATTGGAGCAGCTGATGGCAGTGGACAGGCGTGGGGATCATAGCGCGTGGGTGAACTGTTCAGTTCCTCGTAAAGTCCCAGAAGCTTTCCTGACTCAACATGTAACATGCCTCTGTTTTATTTCAGCTGCATCTGCAGCACATCCCCCCAAAAAATTAAGATACAAGACGTTTCGTTTTTCACAAAGATATTGCCAAACTTCTGTTTTCAGCCTATGACTTTGTTCCATCACTGCAACTTAAATACAAGCCAGTGATGCAGAGGCTGGCATTTCAGCCCGAGCCCGATAGGGCCTGACTTATTGGCTTCGGGCCAATTTTCACGTCATCACTCAGATATGGGCCGGGCATCCTGCCTGTTTTGGCTTTTCCTTATTTTTAAATTTGAGACATCCATTAATTATTGTGATGAAAAATATTTGCCACGCTGGTGGAAACAACACGAGACCATGCTACCAAAACTGTCAAGACTATAGCAAGCTAGCAGCCAAATCACCCTGCAGCCCAAGACTGGTTGCCCACTGAAGCTAAGCAGGCTTGAGCCTGGTCAGTACCTGGATGGGAGACCTCCTGGGAAACTAGGTTGCTGCTGGAAGAGGTGCTAGTAAGGCCAGCAAGGGGTGCTCACCATGTGGTCTGTGTGGGTCCTTACGCTCCACTTTAGTGAAAGAGAAACTACACTGACAAAAACTGTCTTTCGGATGAGACGTTAAACCGAGGTCTTGACTCTCTGCGGTCATTAAAAATCCCATTCGCCCATTGGCCTCTGACCATCATGGTCTCCTAACCATCCCCATACACTGATTGGCTTCATCACACTGTCTCATCTCCACCAATAAGCTGTCCTCTCCTGGCCTCCACAGTCACCGGACCTGAACCCAATCGAGATGGTTTAGGGGTGAGCTGGACCGCAGACAGAAGGCAAAAGGGCCAACAAGTGCTAAGCATCTCTCGGGGAACTCCTTCAAGACTGCTGGAAAACCATTTCAGGTGACTACCTCTTGAAGCTCATCAAGAGAATGCCAAGAGTGTGCAAAGCAGTAATCAAAACAAAAGGTGGCTACTTTGAAGAACCTAGAATATGACATATTTTCAGTTGTTTCACACTTTTTTGTTATGTATATAATTCCATATATAATGTGTTAATTCATAGTTTTGATGCCTTCAGTGTGAATCTACAATTTTCATCATCATGAAAATAAAGAAAACTCTTTGAATGAGAAGGTGTGTCCAAACTTTTTGTCTGTACTGTATATAGATTTTTATTTTAGACGTCATGTTGATTTGAGAAGGCTAAATTGATCAAACATTTGGTAAACTCTCTGTCTGCTGCTATAAGTTTAGACGTCATTTCAAAAAAAACAAAAAAAACAAAACTTGAATTTAACAAACCAAAAATGTTCCAACCAGTTTTCGACATTTACTTAATAAAGAAACAATACGAAGTATAACCACTTTGCCATTAAAAACTAAACTGAACTACAGCAGCTGTGTAATGGGGAACAGAAAGAGAAAAGAGACTCAGGCTGAGAATTCTGATAAGCTGTCAGACAAGGGCCGGCCCAGAGCCTAGAGAAAAAAAAAAAACCCTCCAAAGTCATGTCTGATGGGGCCATGCTATTATAGCGGTGGAAATGCTATCAGATTTTCTAAAGAAAAAAATATAAAATATAAATTAATATACAGTGACCTTATTCTGGTCAAATTCTCATTAAGAAATGCATGAAGGAAATCACAGAATGCATTACAACTAACTCAATCAAAAGACTGGATGAAGTGACAGAAAAATCAGTTATAAATAATATACCAAACAATAAGTGAAAGTATAAAATAGATTGACTGTTTTACATTATATGTGAAAGCAATAGGTGGTTATGATTATTATAGTCAGAGATGACAATCTATATATGCAGTAATGTCAGTTTTTAAAATAACCAAAAACGGAGATTATTTGAAGTGTGATAGATGTAACGACTCTGCAAAGTGAAGACAATTTACACACACACACACACACACACACACACACAAAGGCTAATGAGATCTAAACAAGACACAGGTGAACAACGTAATCAGTTACTATGCAAACAAACTACTGACTAGAACAATAGTAAACAGGAACTAGAGCCTTGTCCGAAACCGCTCCCTATCCCCTATATAAAGTGCACTACATTGGGTGTCAGCCATTTTGTAGTGCTGTCCGGTTTTTACAATATAAAGTTATTGTGAGTGTTATTGTCATTAATAGTATCTTCTAAAATAAGGTACATGTATGATAAAAGTACATATGTGATGAAGATGTTTCTACACTGACACGCAGTGTATACGACAGCATCTGAATTTGCCCACTTCAGATCTTTCACTCCATTCTGATATAGTGCACTCAACTGCCATACACTACATAGGGTTTACTGAATGAGTGAACAAGTGAGAGACTTCAGAAACAGCTTAAGACTCAGGAAAACAAGGGTATATAAACTTTGTTATTTTTTTAACTGAACATAAAGGTGAGAGTTACATAATCACATTTATATCTTAGCAACATACTAATGCTCAAAGGTTGCTCAAAAGTTATAGCAAAGGTGGCTGTGAAGTGAAGTCAGTTTGTGATTTTATTTTCTAACAAAATAATGTCTGAATACATTTTGGGGGCCGCTGTATACCCGCATAAAGACCTGCATGCTCTTTCTCAACTGGTTTTGCATGCTTTCTGTAGCTGTGTTCTGTCCTCATCAAGAGCGGATGACTGATAAACACGCACATAAACAAACTCTTTCTGGAGAACAGTGATTTCATTGTGCGCATGTTTCATTCAGAGGAACTGTAAACAAATGATTTAGTTCACAACCAATACTTGGTGCTCTGGACCTTTGCATTTCCTCAGAAAGCTCTCCAGACTGTTTGTCGGGAGAAGTATGCCAACTTTACCTATAAAACTTTAGGACTTTATTAGAGTCAGAATTCAGGAGCGCTCAGTTACTGGAGTAGTATGTAAAATATTAACCATTGTAAAAATGTTAACCCGTTGTTTTTTATACATTTTTATCAACTACACCATCAGATATGATGTGCATTCAGGTTCTCTTGGGACATCAACAGACACACATTGACTTTGGGGTCAAAGGTTATCATAATTCATTGAGGCGGCCGTGCCTTTGTGTAGTCTTTGGATTTAGACAATTGATCTCCTGTTTCAAAGATTGTGTTGGGCCCTGCTTGGAGACGTGAGACTGCTGGTGTTTTACAGGTGGGTGGACACCTGTTTCATTCCCTCGACTCAGAAATGAGCGTTGACAGCTCTATGAGTAAATATCTGAGCACCTGTTTGCTCATCAAAGACATGATCTGTGCAATGAAACTAGATCCTGGTCTCACTGTGTGATATTTCAGAATTACATTAGTTTAAGGGAAAGGGGAGGAAGCAGCCAGCAGTATTAGTCAAGCAAAGGTAAACTAAATCAAGTTCAAAGATTCACTTCAGCTTTCTGCTTTCAAAATGAATTGCTAATTCAGCATTTAGTTAACAGTGCTCCTTATTCATTTTTGTCCTCTTCTTCTATTTCTTTAGGGCTATACATGTCCTAGTGGGTCTTAAATTGAACATCCTGGTCCTTTTTTTTTTGTTGTTGTTTTTTTAATGCTGATTCAGAATTTTATTTAAAGGGCAACAGTGGGTATATAATTGATTACATAAGATTTTTATTATTACTTTTATTATTGCTTTTATTAAATAACAATGTCAAGAAAATGTCACTCAGATTTCAAAGCAGGGCAAAAATATATATATTTTTTTAAATAAAATAATAATAACAACTATTGAAATGATGTTATTAAACAAGTTACTCATTTTAATTAAACATTTTTTTTATTTAATAATAAAAAAGTTAATATAAAATATCAAGCATTATGTATAAGGTTAGAAATTGTTCAACATTTTAACGCTTGTTTTCGCTCATAATAACACAAACCTGTGCTATAAATCAATAAAAATTTGGAAATATCTTTCAGAATATTTTTTTTAGGGAACAATGGTCTTGTTTTTGTTCAAAAAAAGAAAAAGAAACTCTTTCTTTGATTAAATATCTATTTAAATAGATACTGCATATAGAAATAAACACTTTTTTTTTTCCAAATCTGTATATTCGTATAATAAAAGTGTTAAAAGAACAAAATACAAACAAACGAACAAAAATAAGATTTTTTTTTATTCAGCCTATGCAAAAAATGCCACAGGTTCTGAAAGTAATAGCACTTTTCGAGGATATACTGTTTACTAAAAGACAGAATCGGTCAGCAGCGAGCTGAGAAGAGATCTTCCTTGAGTTTTATAGGTTTTTAGAATTCTTCAGATTAAACATGACCACATTTCTTTATCATTACATGTCTTGGCATCAAAAAGAGAAGTTCATCTTTCTGGTGAAAACAGAGTGAGAGGATACCCAGAAAACATTGGCCCAGTTGCTGCCAAGCTCTTGCAAAATACTTAATTTGTCCCACAGAAAAACAAGTGGGACTTGCCAAGGCCTGGGCCATTACATATCACAGTGACAAACACATAACCTGCAGAGACAGTACGGGAGAGGTTTAGTCATGGAGAGGACCTCTGCAAAAACAGCCCTGATAAAAAAATAATAAGCCATTTTGAGTTCCCCACGTACAGTGAAAAGAGCAGAAATGGCTTTCAAACTGTAAGGAGTGTGTGTGGAACAGGACAAGCACTGTGTCCAAAACCAAAAGCAGCAGCATGGCTTTTCTTCCAAAGGAAATTGGTTTCAGACAAGCTTCGAAGGCACTGCAAAATAATGTCTAATGGTCTAACACAAATTCAGATCAGCTTCACACACAATATGTTCTGACTACAATGCCTGGATCATGTATGAGAACAAGAAGAATTTATCATAATAAAAAAAGTGAATTGCATGTTAAAGCACTCTAAAGTGCTTTTTGACCCAGTTAAGTATGACTTAAGTACATCTTTGGATGTCATTTCATACTTCTATTGTCTTTGAAATAAGGTTTGGTAAATATGGTTGAATTATGCTAAATATGGTTACTGCTGAATGTCCTGACATGCATTTATGGCATGCAAAAATATACTTTGAAGTAATTTATTGAAATATATTGTATTTAAAGATTTATAACGATTATGTTGCAATTTAGATACATTTTAAATATACTATACATTTTAATTTCGAGTTACACTTACAAACTTACAAGTAATTGAGCTTCAGTTAGCCAACACATCAAACTAGGAGTCAGAAAGATTAAAACATTATATAAATCAACATTAAAGTAAAACATTCAAACTAAAATTATCACAAAGTGCACTTTTTAGTTGTTTTTTTTTTTTCACAAGGGCATTTCAGTTTAGAAGCACATTTCAATGCAAATTGTTTGATTTTCATAATGTCAATGAGGCATGTAAAAGTTTTGAACAGCAAACCCGCAGTTAGCAGCAAAGTGCTGTATCTAATTTCACATGCAAAGAAATTGAATGTGCAGTTGATGTCTTAAAGGCACAGCAGCAAAAAACGAAACAAACAAAAACAAAAAACAAAACAAAAAAACAGCTTGTTTGATTTTAAGGGTCAGATAGAGAGTATAAAATGCTCATATAAAACTAAATATAACATTGTTAAAAAAAAAACCGCACAATTGCAACTCATTTTAAACATTATGAGTGGACCTAAGGGAGAAAAAATTAAATGGGAAAATCCACGATATGACCCTTTTAAAACTGAAATCAGGAGCAGGTGCAGAGGAAAGTGAGCAGTGCAGACTAGCACTTGGATGCATATGAGGTTTTTCTTATTAAGATCTTGTTTCATGCACGCTGTGCTGACAACGTGGAACAGAGTGACCGCAGCAGGTCTGCTCCAGTCCTGCATGATGAGGGAGCGGAAGCCAGCTGGAATGACTCGATGATAGTCGTGGCACTGGAAATGAGAATTAAAAAGGCAGTCCGACCGGTTCAAAAGCAGCACCGCCGCAGGCCTCAGCACCGCCCCGGCACACACGAAGTCACACTCCTCACACACCTACAGGCACACGTCCTCATGCTCCAAGTCTCACATGCAGCCGCAAGCTTAAAAAACACACATGCTCAGGTTCACAAGGTCATCAAACACAAGAAAGCCTCTGAAATCTAGAGCCAATAGACTGAAAATTCAAGAAGGTTTCAGTTAGAATTCATTTTCACACTCTTGGTCAAGTACAGTTATGTTCATGTAGAAAACAAAGAAGAAAGAGAGCGACTCTTCCAGTCTTGTCAGTGATTAGGCAGTTTTGTTCCAAATGAGGTGATGAATAGAACCACAGCACAATGCCTGCAGGGCTAAAAGAGGTTCAGTTCTATTGCAACGTGTGGAGAGGTTTGTCTCCGCAAACACCTGTTGGATCACATTAATCACCAATGCAAGACCAGACTTGAGTGCAGGTGAGATGTGAATAAGAAGGAGAGAGAGACAGCTGACAGGTGCTTCAAAAGCAGACGCCTGTTAAAGGAGTGTGACCTGCTGGATTCAGGTTGTTTTCAAAAACCTAGTAGTGATGAAAATAGCAAAACATTCAGTAGTGTTAGAGGAGCTGTTTTCAGAACTTTGTATCTTCACCCATCCAGCGAGCTGCAGTGACAAAACGAGACATTTCTGTTTATGTAATGCTGTACAGAGCACAAAGACGTTCACACATGCAGTGATTTAGCAAGCAGGTACTGTGAGCGACTGTCTTTGCCTGCATACAGAGAAATAATAAAAACGCGTTGTGTGTGGAAAAGAGTGTCAGAAATTGTTATGATACACTGCTCATCATCCATCCATAATGTAGATTTTAACTGGAAAATTTGTTTTGTTGTCAAAATGGAATGATTTGTTATTTTTACTGGCAATATATGTCATTTATAATCAGATTTTCAAAAGCTATGTTCAGTTTTGCAGAGCTCAATTAGTGCATCCAGCAGCATAAGCCACCAACAATAAATGCACTGGATGACATGCAATAAAATCACTGCATGTGTGAATGGCAAATTGCAACCAAAAGTGTTTTTTTTTTTTTTTTTTTTGCTTCAAAAGGTTTAGATCAAATAGTTAGGTATGTAAACAGTCCAACTCTCAGTTATGTTTTGTTAAGCCCCTCATCTTTCTGTAAAAGACATACATCACTGTTTTAATTTGACATTTAATCACTGTTAACACTACTTTTCAAATGTTTCTGGTCAGTAAAAATAGTTTCCGGAAAAAGAATTATGCAGCACAACTGTTTTCAACATTGATAATAATAAGAAATGTTTATTGTGCAGCAAACCAGCACATTAGACTGACTTCTGAAGGATCATGTGACACTGAACACTGGAGTAATGATGCTGAAAATTCAGCTTTGCATCACAGATTACTGTACATTCAAAATAAATGAAAACAGAAAACAGTTATTTAGCTGTACTAACATTTCACAATATTACTGTTTTAAACAAATAAATGCAGCCTTGGTAAGAGACTAGTGATAACTATGCACAATAATAACAGCAGCATGCACAATATGAGCAGCTCTGTAAGTGTGCTGGTATTTTAGGTGATCACAGTCTGGTATAAACTTTTAAAACATCATGTGCAGCACTAAGCGGCTTTCTGCTTCTGCCATCTCAGGCATATGATCAAAATCCCAGCATATGTCTCCAAACAAAGCTTATAATTCAGAGCCACTCACCACCTTACCAGGAACTGGCTCACGTTTATTGCTCTCTCTGTCTTTCTCTCTTGCCCTGAAATATATATATCCTTGTCAGGTAGAAAATATGCCACATATTTTTTTTGATTTCTTTTCCATAAGATTTGAGGAGACAAGAAAAGAAAATCTCAGCTTTGTAAGAAAAACACGATCACACCTGCAGGCCGGATCACGCCAGACCACTCTCTGGGATCAGATCAATCCTCTCATGTGCCTGCTTTCCACTAAAGCCGTATAAGGATTGTACTTGTTCTTTTCTAACTCTGAGAGCTCAAAATTCACCTAGACCTTTTACAGAAACTAAGCTGCAAAGAGAGTTAATTCAGAAATCTAATTCAAAAATCAATTGGATTACATATTAACACACTGTATGACCGCCCACGTTTACACATCAACTCTTTATTTATCAGCCAAGTGAGGTAATAAGGAAAAAGCAGGTACTATTATTCTCAAACAACAGAGGAAGTGATGATAAGAGTAAAGTCTGCCAAACTGTGTGTTGTTCCTGGCTGTGTGTAGCACCTTCAGCTCGGCAGATCTGCATGAGTGATCCCTTTGTTAGAAACAAGCAGATAAAGTCAAATGAAAACAAGTTCCAGTATACTGCATATTGCAACAAATCTACCATATTTTAACTAAAAAGAAAAACACCTGAACAAGCTAATCAAGCATTTCAGGATTTCTAAAGAGTTATAGGCACGTGAGTTTGATCAAGGTTGCTGTAAAAAATGGGATGAGGTATATGGGGGGGGGAGGGGTGGGGCTGTAGGATATGGTATTAATGCAGAATGTTCAACTTCTGAGCATGAGCATTTCCAAATTGACATATATTGTACATCTTTTTACAATCAAACAAATGTGAAATTGTGGTGTTTTCAGATTTATTATTTTCCAAACACGCTCTTATCAGAAAAGAGCACACCTAATGATTGGCCAGTCGGCTCACACTTCCTCCAAGTGTCCCTCACAACATCCTGAGGTAGTAAATCAAAAATATTGGATGAGTGTGTCGTGGAGTGGCCGGAAACCCACTGGAAGCGTGGATGGTTTCTGGTGCGGGTCCAGCCATTACTCCAGCCTCCCATTGAGGGAGCTTCTCTAACTTTCATCCGTTAAGGAAACATCTGGACACCAATGGCCTAGACCGATGTGTGTGTGTGTGTGTGTGTTAGCGGAGGATGCTGGTATGTCTGCATGCAGATAAACAGACAGTAAATGGAATGCTAAGGCAAGCATCATTACTCATCATTATTCATCTCATATAAGGCTCTTTTTCCAATCTAAATACTTCTCAACCACCCAAAAAAAAAAAAAAAAACCTTATTATCTGCCTAGAAATACACATATTGTGGCAAAACTGCAAGTTCATCATCTGTCGCAATATTTGAAACACCAAAAGCAGCGGGACATTCTAAAATGCTTAAAGTATTGAATTGAATGGCTTAATGTACTAAGACAGTGATATTAATAGATCAAATTGAGTGCACCTTATTGATATCGATGCATACTATATAGGCTACAGGCAAGCAGATATTAATTATATTCTGCAACACAATTTTGCACTTTATTTAATTTTTGGAAAACATGAAAATTTGTGCATTGCACTCATATTCTGCTTGCATGTACTGTATGTATGCAGAATCAGTAATGTTTATACAGAATTTCAGTCTTTTATTATCAGTAGCTATGTTTTCATCCGCATATTTAAATGCAAATTTTGGGGTCATTAAAAAACAACCATGGAAATAGCATGATGCATAATTATATAAATGCACATATAATGTGCAAATGTAATACACGTATCTTAAAATGCACATTAAAAACCTTCTCAGTTGAGGCAAAGTCTTTTGTTTGTTTGTTTTTTCATTCTGATAAGAAGACAATTCAGTAACACTTTAACCAAATGAATTCCTTAATGCACAAACAAAAAACTCATGTGAACTACCCAGCGCACCAATCACACCATCTGAAATTTTTTTAATTCTGAAATGGCTCAAATGAAAATAATATGGTAATAATCAGCTCCTATAATTGTCTCACATGATTGCATTCCCAAACATGGGGCATCCAAATGCAAGAAAACATGACTGTGTTCATTATTGCTTTTTGTCCATTTATTATTATTAAAAAAGAGCCACATGCTTCCCTGGTTACAGCAACTTTAATTTTTATTATTGATACTTGATACAGAAAGTGACAACAGACTGGAAGAAAACAGTGCTTTATATGCAAATGTTTTATTCAATATTATTATTATTTTTTTTTATAAGTTAAAATAAATTTGCAACTTTGGATGAAAATATAGCAACTGTCTTAGTACATTAGTACAAACCTTGTAAAACCTTGTTTCTAGGTGGGCATTTCTGTGTGTAATGTGAGTGAAAACTGCAAATTGACATCTGTGGTTTCATGAAGAACCTCTAACAAACATGGAATCTAAAGGTTCTGTATAGTGGAAAAAGGATCTTTAGATTGTTAAAATGTTCTTCACATAAAGAAAAAATAGGTTCAGCAAGACGATCTTTGAGGAGCCCAACATAGTACTTGTATCGTCATTTTGTAATCTTTTATTTTTTATATTTTACTGTCAGATTGATGATTAATAAATGATGACAAAGATCACAGACCAAGTAATGTTTAACCCAGCATGGTTAATGTCCTTCTAGGTTGAAAATACCTTGGTTTGTTTCAGCTAGGGAAAACTTATTGAATTCTTTTGGATCATTCATCACTCTTCGTCTGTCACCGCAGACAGATAAACTGATGCACAGCACTGGAGATGCAGAGACAGAGGGTTGTGTTGTTTTTGAAGAGGAACACGGTCTGTCTGTCCAGCAGCAGGTGAAGGAGACAAAGAAGAGTTGTAGCATTCTTCCTCGTGTCTGAGTGAAGAATAACCGCACAGTGCGTTGACAGAGGTGAGAGGGATGGGGTCTAAGGTCACACCTGCTGATAACTCAACTGTCTGAATAGACAATTCTCCCACATGGATGTACCTTATTGAAACTGACAAAAATGGACTGAAAAAAAGTCAAAACAACATCTGTTTTTCTTTGAGCTGCTCTTAAAACCCTTGGATACTAAATAATAAAATAATAAAGTGCAGCTAACCATATGCAGTTTGTATATTTAGGAGTGAGCAAAACAAAGTGGCGAAAAGTCAGAAGTCAACAGGTCAAAGGTAGTGCATCATGTTGGAGGAAGTTATCAGATTGTACAGGTCGATAGATTGCGTGATGCACTCACCCGGAAAAAAATCCTATTAAAACATTACACTGCTTGATTTAAAGGACATTTTGGCTTACTTGAATGATAATCTATAGTGATTCTGTGTTTGGTATTGCAGTTGAACCCATAGCTATTCATAAACTTATCTCCCAGGGCTTTGTTTCCCATAAGCATTGTAGGCTCATAAACTAAATAAAGATTCTTGATTGGCATCTATGGTTCCATAAATAACTTTTACGTTCATGGAATATTTCCATTTCACAAAAAGATTCTTTATAGTGGAAAAAGTTCTTTAGATGACTAAAAAGTTCTTTACACTTTGAAGCAAAAGGAGGTAATGGTTCTTCAGTGGCATTGTTGAGAACCTATATCTTTAAGAATACCAGATTACCTGTGCCAATGGTTTCTATGATCCACTTTTTATGATGCTTTAAGGAAATGCATCCCAAAACTACATCAACAAACTGATATTTCACAATGTGTAAACAGAATGGAAGCATTAAAGTGACCAATCAAACACAGTTTCTTTATCAAGCGTTAGTTTGGATGTGATATTTGGGAATTGTTGGGAGGATGTTGAGCTTCCTGTGCGAATCATCTTCTGACCCAGTCCATCTTCTCTATCGCAGCCAGACCGCGTCCCCACTTTTCCTCTCTTCTCCTTTCTCTCTATACTATAGCTCCATCCAACACACATAACTGTTGCCTTAGTGCTGCATGACTGACTTGCCAGCTAAGACAACAGCCCTTTCTCCTGAGCTCCACTGTATAAAATCTGCTATTCTCTGTGCCCACGGTCTCTCATCTCCCTAATGTGGGCTGACACCCCCCACTTTGAAGTCCATGGGTGCTGTGAACCTGGGCTCACCCAACAAAAGCAGGCTGATCCGCGGCTGACGCTCCAGCAGACCCACTTATGCTGACATATGATTGGAAAAAAGACAAGTCCTCTTTTTCCTAAGAAGCTTTCACGCTAGAGCTTCTCCTGCACACCCGACACAGCAAATATGTTCCAAGTTGTGGAAGTGACCTGCTTTAGACTGCACCAAATAAATATCCTTCATTCTTTACCTTTCCTGCAATGCACACATGGTAGACAGACACTGTGTACATGTAAAGTTTTGGTGGTGAATCCAGTGGAAGACGTTATATAGGTACAATGGAAAAACAACTGCTGCTGGTACTCACAATAATGATGTAAACATACCGTTTAGATCCAGATAGTAAAATCTGAGTAGTAGACCCAAACAGTGTGAACAAGATGTGTCCATGTTCGTTCAGGTCTGTTACCATTTTGAGTCAGTAGCAAGAGTAAACATGTCAGTTAGTATGTTCTTTATTCCAAAGAAACCTTGGGTTATGCCATATGTGTCACACATTCAAACAGAAAGCTCCTATTTTTAAACTGATTTGTTGAAAGCAGCTTTGTTGTTCTAACACAGAAATCACTCATTCAAGTGTCTGCATTTGAATCGCACCTTTTGCAGAGAATTAGCTTTAAACTTTCATTTATTTTGAAAGTCAAAGCTGCTCTCTTCTTTAAAAATCCATAGTGATCACTGGATATCAAGGTCAACTGCTATTCTGTTTGTTATAATCACATACTAAAGTCCCACATGACCCAAAAAAAAAAGATTTAATAATGGAATTCAACAAAACAATTATCAAAAATGTGCATGAAGTTTTTGCGCCTTTATAAACCTTAACCAAAAATAAAACTTTTAACCTGATGAACAAAGATGTGACAAGTAAAATAATTTTTACAACCTTCAGAGGGGTTTCAACCACTGTACATTTGGGTAAAAACCATAGTTTAATTCGTTCAATGTAAACCAGTTCCAAAAATAGCTAAGTATATGGACTGTACTTCTTTCTCAGTCTTGTTTTTGTCAAATTTGTGTCAGTGTTGTCTACTTAAGGTCTAAAGCATTTGCATGATGCTGTGGGCCTATAAAAACTGTGGTTTTACAATTTCCTCCTGAACACAGGCACTACTTGTTGGTGATGGAACATTGGGAAGAGCCGGAATGTGGTTGGCATGAAGTAGGACGGAATGGGCGATTGAAAGGCCCATTCATACCACGTACCACTGACCTACAGTTAAGGTCTGTTTAGCTAAAGCTCAGTGGAAGTCCAAATGTCAAAAAGAGAGAGGGGCAAAGAGCAAGAGAAGGGTGTTATGTTGATAAGTGCCCTCAGCATCAACATTTATTCCACTAAACCAACCATAATGGCCATTCATCGGCCTGACACAATGACAGTGAATGTGTTTAACTCTACAAAACAAAAGAATGTCTGGGTAACACATCTAAATCGAATGGTGTCAGGCCTGAAAGACATGCGTTCTGCCATCTCCCCAATCTCTGACCTTTCTCTCTTTGCAAAACGGCCACCCTCGTGATTTGCATGTGGTTAGAGGCTGCGAGGTTGCGGGCAGAAGACTCTTTGTAGTCTGACGGCGCTGGAATGTGTCTGTGTTCATGGTGTTAATATGTCCGCGTGAGGAAACAAGACAAGCTCCAACAGTTCGCTCCCCTGAGGTCCTTGGCTGGCTTCGCTGTGTGTTTGTTTTGAGAGCGTTGAATGAAACCATGCACTCTAGATGACACGGCCTGCATGTAATGCCGACTATCCTCCAGCACCTAGAGGATTACTTTGTTTCTTTATTCACCCCTCCACCCATCACACACAGTCCAGTGGACACAAAGGGTTTATCCTCCAAACGCTTTCATCCCAGCACCATCAGACCCACACAAATGAAGAAAATAGAGGTGTGGAAAACGCAGCTTTTTTGCTGATCTGTTCCCGAGACCATTCGGCTCAGTTCTGCAGCCAAAACAAGCCCGCTGTCAAGTCTCTGAATATTTTCGGGACTAAACTTGGAGAAGCTGATATAGCACCATCCTGCCAACTGGTACACGGCTGCAGAAGGACTTGGAGAAGACGGAAAAGAAGAAGAGGGGGAAGGAAAGCAGGATGGGTAGTTTTAATTCAGGGTCTATTCATTTGGCCTTCAATCACTCTCTGAGACCAGCAGGTATCAAGACCTTCTAAGATCTGCCAAAATGTTTCCTTAACAAGCACTTCATCTCCATTACCCAATTATTGTGTCTCAAGGCAATTTGAGTCAGCGTGGCTCAAGGTAAACCATATAATTTAAAAAATAAGTTATTTGTGTCTGGTGAATGAGTCCTGGCAGGGCGGTGACGCAGAGTTTGTTCATAAGAATAAGATCGGGTGTTGTAGAATGAAGTGGATTTCTACCCATGAATCGTTCCGTTCCTAAAACCGGGCAACTCTTACCAAGCAGCAGTTACATCTGTTTAACCAAAGGCCGTTTAGATGTGGAGCCTTGAGCGAGCTTTGCATATGGAAATGATAGCGGTCTTTAGCAGCAGGGTTGTAGTAGTGTTGGACTACTGTTAAACTATGATGTTTTGCTCTGGGGCTGCTCTGTGACACATGATTGCCTGAATGCCTCTTTGCATATGTGAATGAGCACAAGCGTGGATATATCATCCTGCAATAAACCATAGAATTACCTCAGCGTGCAAAAACTCAGCATGTCCCATTCACCACATCTGGTTCACTTTAGCTCCAGCATCCCAAGGAGCTTTCACCTCCAAAAGCATGCACACACACAGCGTATTAACTTAATGTGTGCGGAGGGCTGTGTTGCAATGGATGGACACACTGAATACGCTCAACTTTTTCTTGAGGTTTTATGGCTTATGTTTTATTTATCAATAACTTTACTGTGTTATGCTTGAAAGAGCCATCCATATTCACAGGAAGAACTAAAGGGAATAAGAATGTCCAACTCCACTTTGTTGGACCTCATCAACTCGTCTCTTTTTTTATACACTCAAGTGCTCCTCCATATGGAGTTGTGGTTTGTGATCCAAGCTTGCAATAAAAGAGAATGTTTTCTACATAAGGGGAAGTTGTGGCCTAAGGGTTGGAGAGTCAGATAGTAGTCCAAAGGTTGCAAATTCGAGTCATGGGCTGGCAGGAATTGTAGGAGAGCAGGGGGGAGTGAATGTACAGTGCTCTCTCCACCCTCAATACCATGACTGAGGTGCCTTTGAGCAAGGCACCGAACCCCCAACTGCTCTGCAGGTGCCATAGCATAAATGGCTGCCCACTGCTCTGGTTGTGTGTTCGCAGTGTGTGTGTGTGTTCACTGCTGTGTGTGCGCACTGTAGATGGGTTAAATGCAGAGCATGAATTCTGAGTATGGGTCATCATACTTGGCTGTATGTAATTTCACAAAAAATATATAAAATAATAATAATAATTGCAGCTGGAACTTTTGGGAGCCATTTTTAGCAACAAAATGCAAAGTGCAGAGTAACCGATCATGATATGAGGCCATCATGGCAATCGCGAGATGAGGAGGGGGTACTGCTGGAAGAAACCGGTTTTAAAAGCTGTGCATATCTGGCAGCAATTGGGATGGATAGAGGGGAGAAAGGAACAGAGCAAAGGAAAAACAGTAAAGGAATGCATATTGTGTTTATAGTCACACTCGGTTAAGACTGTCAAAGCCAAAGTGTATATCTACAACTCCTGGCAGTAAAAAGTGAAAAGAGATGCCAAACCCTTACTGAATGCCAGGACTGCACATACTCCGTGTCAATATAGAAGGAGCCCCTCCAAAGGCATGCAAAACATTGAGGTTCACCTCTGTACCTTTAAGGGTGTCCCATAAGCAGACCGGTCCCCCTCTAATAAAACACACACTCTGTAAGATTTCCCTGAACTGAACAACGATTTCTTTGTTCCACTGGTAATACAGAAGAAAGCATGCCAGTAATACTGTTCTATGCTGTAAATCACTCCCAGCAGATGGGTCACAGTTATGGGTGCACTTTATTATCACTTGGGATTATGGAATATCAGTCCCCGAAGCGCTAATGATTTTGGGAAGCCAAGGACTATGCTGGGTGGACAGTAGCTGGGTTGCTTCCTAGATTACATAAAGTTTCTATTTCAACTCGTTAATATGGTCCCACAAATAAATCTAAACCTGCCTCAATGTAAAACTCAAGAATTGTACAGCAGTACAGACTATATGCAATAAAATACAAGCACTTTTATATCAATGTGTAAATACAAGCCTGACTCTAAACAGCAAGGTAGGTTTGATTGTTCCCGAACACAAACAGATTGTTGCAAATGTCACCTTATTTCGCCAAGAAAATCCTATTTAGAAAAGAAAGACCAGTCTGATCAACATGTAATGTAAACAATCCACTTTCAAAAACTGGTTGTACCACAATAACAGATCAACATGCAATAAAGTAATAGTTAATTCAATTAACTGCACAGGAGTATCCACAAGCAGTGCTACCAGCAAAGCAAAATCAGTGGAAAATGACTGTGGTCAGAATTTCCTTCTATTCAAAAGTAATATGTTACCAATCATTTCATGGACATAATACATAAGCCAAAGCAAATGATTTGCACAAGATTATAATTTACCTTCTAGTGAATGCAAGATTTTCAAAAACAACAACAACAACAACAAACCTTATTACCTTAGGCAAATCCAGTGTCCTGTTTTTCCTCAGAAGAACACACTGTGGCACAGAAGTCATCTGGCTCACCTTAAAAAAGATTTAAACTAGTGGTTTTGGAAAGCTTCTGTCATTATTGTTTGCAATATATCAGACTGAATCAATCGGAGGCTGATTGTAAGTACTATCAATTTATTGTCATTGGAAGGAATGTGACTGTGGAAGATTGTGCATTTGAACAACTGAAAACCTTTCATTTACAGATAAAAATCTGCATAATGTGTTCAAACGTTGTACTGCACTTGAATTCATACCTACAAGTATAATCAAATCAGCCAAAATATTTAATAATGCATGTGTGAAACTGTGAACGTTTTGAAATATGCGGATCGTTTCGCTGTACAGATTCTATGTTGATCTTCCTATAGCTACTATTTCACACTGCTCTACTGATTATTATCTGAGGTCAGCTTTTAGGCTGTCTGTGGACAAATGATTTCAGCAAACACAACAGACCATTGCCACACTGGTTACTTGACAACTAACCATAAGAAAAAGACAACAAAATACCTACTAGCAAATCTGTATTTCTGTGGGAGTATAAAAACAAATCTGGGGGCAAAAATCCATGCAGACAGAGGGAGGAGAGGCACTCAGAGGGAAAAGAGGTGGGAGAGCAAACTTAATTTTAGCTGTATGTGATGCTGTAATCCAATCTCCACAGCAACTCTTTGTGTGCTGTGGAATAAGACTGTGGGCTTTGGCACTCGCTGATTCCTACCCTTGATAAAACTTCAATTTTTCCACTCCCATTAGATGACTCTTTAAAACAAAGAGAAGAGGGGGGAAAATACAAAAATGCAGAGACTATAAGGAGTTGTGGGAGTTTCAGATGACAAAAAGTCAGGGCGAGAGATTTGATGATTTGGGGAGAAAGATTGATGCTAGAAAAACAGGGATAGAAAGCAATTGATTTAAAGAAAAAGCGGCAGCAAAAAGGGAAAAGTGTGTGAGGCAGAGGGGTGAACTGAAGTGCAAATAAAGCTGGGTGAGAAGAAAGGGACATTCCTGGTCCAGCTGTGGCTTAAATGGGAATTCTGACTTGAGCCGTCAAAGGAAATGGGAAAATAAGATAAAATGCAGCACTATTTTGGTATTTGTCCTTAGCTCAGATACCAAAAACTTTTCAGATGGAACTTAGATGGAAACTGTGACTTAAATAATGTTGATTTCAAACTACTCCAGTGAGGTATTGCCGACAGAGACTGAGAACAGGCCAAGTCAGTCAACCTCTGACTGCAATACTGCTGTTTGCGCCAGCTTAATGTCATCGGGGGGGTGGTTCCTGGAGGCTGAGGAGGCAACTAAGGAAATGAGTAGCTCTACTGTCCGTCCCCAGAGACAGGTGCTGAAGTGTTTAATAAATAAATGACTTGAGCGAGAGAGACTGAAAGGAATAGAGTCTAAAGTTGACACTCATTGTTAACACCGCATATGCTGCCAGTCATAACATAACTACTGTTCCACTGAGCAGTGATTGTTTCTTGCTAACTATTGGCCAGAATAGGATGATGTGTTCTCAGCTGACTCTGGTAGCTAAACACAAGGAAGGTTATATGGAGAAAGCTATCTATTAGGATTCATTTGAATGGCAGTTGCTTAGCTGCAGGACCATCTTTGCTGTCATCACAACACTGATTGGCTGATAACACAACAAGAATACACACAGTCCCAAACCCTTCACTAGTAACTATCCCGAGTGAGTCAAAAGCAACAGAGAGGAAAACTGTACGTCCACCTTCTGTTTTACACTTAAAGAGCCCTCAAACAAACAAATGAATAAAGTCACTTCTAAAACTTCTGCTATAATATAAGACTGAATTATCTGTGATTTAGATGTTGCTCTCAAATGTTCTTCTAGTTCACATAGTGGTTAACATACAGGTGCAGTTCCTTGCACAATACTATATTTTGATCTCAAAACGCTTGTACTATTGAACATGAGTAAACTAATACATTTTGACATTTGCATCACATAACCAGCTCCACATGTAAGGATTTCCTAATGTATTAAACTTGCTTGATAGCTCACCTGGTACAGCATTGAAAACGCGATTCTGAAAGTTCCATGAGGTGGAAGGTTATTTTCAAATGTGATGAAGCATTAACATTTAGCATCACACAGCGGACATTTAATTTCTGAACTGCTTCGATGCATACAAAAACCAACATAAATGCTAGCGGTTTTACATTTATCAATTTCAGATAAAAATAAAAACACTTTTAGCGACACTCGCTGGACGCACATATCACTTTGAAAGTGTCGCAAAATCTGCAATGTAATGTAATTTTACTGAAAATTCACCACAGGCTAAATCCTTTTGAAGGGCTTTTCTTTTCTTTTTTTCTGGAAACATTGTTATAATTTTAACCAAGTCCTTGATATAGGAACAGAGAAAGACAAAACTGGTCACTAATTTTATGCTAGCTCACTGTATAGTATCAGAGCTGCCTTTCAAAATTTAAACAAGTGTGGCTTTGTATTTATTGGGTGACATAGATAACATAGGATTGTGTTTTGTCTATGCTAGCTTTGAGTAGCCATGCTCACAGTTTATCTTTGCTGGGAAGTGATGTGACCTGTCAACAGGCTCAAATCTTGGGAAAATATGGCGCAGACAAGGCAGTCTGCCATTAAAAACACAATGACCTCTATTCATTTCGTGGCTGACAGAGCGTCACCCCCACACCTGCTGCGCCGCTAACCGTTACTACGGGGTACGTGTATGAACGTGCATCTGCGTCAAGAGTCAACAAATGTGTTTTTGCCTCTTTTTTTACTTGGGTAGAGATCTAAGCTCTAGGTACACATCCTGTTTCCAAAGCGCACAGTGGGACCACGCTGACCCCTGAGGGCCACACACGCACGTGGACCTGGCAGGGACAGACACACATCCTGGTCCTGAAACAACAGTTCAGGCAGGCTCGGAGGGAAGAGCACCCTGCCTGTGGCCTGAGCCATTGTGTCACTGTTTATCCCCATGGATCTTTGCCCAACACAACATTCGCACTTGTCATTGTTCCTACACATTGCCCACGCCTTCTCAGTAAACACCAGCAGGGAGTGAGTGTATGTGTGAGTGTGTGTTTGTCGAGGGAGCTGTTTAGGATTACTGTTATCACTCTTTTGCTATTCACATTGAATAGGAAATTGTTACCCTCTGCCATTGTGTATACCATCCTATTTCAAGGGTACGCGTGCTGCAATTGTATGCAACTATACAAGTATGCACAAGGTGTTGCTTTTCCTATGCCGCTTCTGTGTGAGAATGTGTAAACTATGGTGAAAAAATAAAAATATCTGCCAAGAATTTAGGCTGTTGTTGTTTCTTTATTCTTTCTTTGCCAGTCTGCATGATTTAGAGTTCAATACGTACTTTTTAGTTTAAAAAGATAAACCGAAACTAGGTCAACTACTGTCACACTCTGACTGATATGTATGACTAATACATCAGGAGATGACGAAGATCATGTGATGTTGTAGAACCGCTGAATTGTTTTGATTAACTGGGTTTAAATAAACTGTTTAAACTGTACATTTAAAGGGAAAGTTTGCCCAAAGATGAAAAGTCATCATTTACTCACCCTCAAGCTTTTCCCAGCCTCCATGAGTTTCTTCTGTTGAGCACAAAAGTTGACGGCAGCCATTGACTTCCATAGTATAGAAAAAATACATACAGTAGTATCTAAGTCAATGGCTACCGTCCACTGTTTGGTTAACAACATTTTTCATAATATTTTCTTTTGTGTTCAGCAGAAGAAAGAAACATATACAGGTTTGGAACAACTTGAGAGTGAGTGAATGAATGATGACAGAATTTTTGGGTGAGCCTTAAAAAAAAAATGATTTACATATTTTATGCTTTAGAAAAGGTAGTAAAACTATAAGATAACAAAAAGTTTTTAATTAGCTACTAATTTTATTAAATTTTAAGCAGCATGACAGTAGTTCAGCTTGTTAGTTTTACAGTAACAATTAGCAATGTGTGATAAAGCATTGCTGCATTGCTTTTTTAATGTCAGAATACATTCCAGAATAATCCTTGGAACAAAGCAGCTGAGACAATAATCAAACAAGCTCTACCAGACTGTCTCTCTTACTCAATGAGTGCATTTAAATCATTGCTCTTTTGATTCCCTGAAACTCCCTGTTTGGCATTTTTAATGGTATTATGTTTCATATCTCAGAATAAAATGTTGTTTTATTACAGCTATACATGCATTAATCTTCTGCATAAGAGCTTACAGTGTGGACTGGGGTTGTGCATCAATGAAATAATTGAACTAAAGCAAACAGGATGCAGAACTGAATGCAATGAATTACAATAAAAACAAACTGAAAATCTAAGAATTCAGATGTTTTTCACATAAGTTTGAAGTAGGAAACCAAAGTGTGTCAAGACTAACAAAGTCTTGTTTGCAGGTTAGAAAAAAAAGGTTTAATAATCTCTTGAAGATTTATAAGCCTTAAATGCCTCAGATAGATTTCCCGAGCTTTGCTGATTATATTTACAAACTGCCCACTGCTAGCTGAGCCAATCTGATTACAATTTGAGTAATTTATTGTATTGTAATTTATTAAGTAACTATTCCCTCACTAATTATGCTAATGCAGATAGCAGCACTCTATCAAAGCTAATGGGAATAGTTTGCAGTAGAGCAAAGACTGCAGGCTCATAATGGAGCTGTTTGACAGACTCACAGCAGGCCCACTGGAGCAGATAACCGCGGATTTCAAAGCCCCTTTGTGGCAGGCAAAGCGGGACAGGCCCGTTTCCGGCTAGTGCTGCTCTGATCTCATCAGCCAGCGGACAAAAGATGGGATCCATGTGCAAGCGGCTAACCACATCACACACAGAGGCTTCCCTTTACACTACACAGCAACTCTCTAAACGTACACAGTCTCTGATTTGAGCCCTTTTCACCCTGTCTTTCCTTCCTTTGTCTAAACCACAAAAACATGTTGTGGCGGGCATGAGGAATAGATCCTGAGACACACTGGCAGGCTTGTTAAAGAGTAGCTTATCTGTTGTGACACATATTTCCAGAAAAAGAAATGCAGTCCATTTATACAAAACATTACATTTTGTTGTTCTCAACATTGCACTAGCATCCAACAAAGTGAAACTGAATCTAACTTAACAAGATCAAGAGAAAAATAGCAATAAGCAAAGAGACGTCAGGATGTAACATGAACAAATTCATAAAAACCACTTATGACGAGGGAAAAGTGGTTGGGATGGAGATCCTGCAGTCGTTCTCTTCTGAGGAGGGATTGTTACTTTCCACAACAATAACCTAGTATGGATGTCCACAGAAACCACATCCACAGCCCTGTTCTCATGCTCAACATCAATTTTTGCTGAAAGCCTGCTCGGTTCAGCCACTCACACCCAACAACAGGACCGTTTGCAGCCTGGCTGAAGGCAGAACACTAGCAGCATTTAGAAATCAGCTACGACACTTCTGCAATGGCATCAACTCATGACAGTCTCTCTGACTCAGCTCAGCTGGTGGTGCCATTAAACTGTGGAAAGTGTTGTGTAGTAACCAGGGAATGCTTCAAAGATGGAGACTATCCTCTAAACGGCATGGCTGATGGAAGTGATTATAGACGTATGGGTGTAATTCAACTCCCCTTGGTTTTGGTTCTTAAAATAGCTTGATGGAGAGGGCGACGGGTAGAGCGGATGTGGGAGTTCCTGTGCTCTGATGTGGAGGCTGGGACCACACGAGCATGGCGGCATGCCCACCCCCTGGGGAAGCGATAAGGACATGCCATCCAGCTCAAATAAAGAGACCTGCAAGGATTTCTCAAATGAGGGAGAAATCCTTAACACCAACAACTGTGAACCAACTCATGGAAAATATGGACAAAAAGAGTGCCATCTTTCATGTATGTATATCGTATATGTGTATAAGGAGTGTAAGGATGCAGTGACAGCAGACGTGTAGCCAGACTGTAGAAATCGTCATAAAGTCTGGTCCACTTCAAAGTTTAGTTTGGCAAAGCTAGTAAAGTGAGCATTCAGACATGTTTGATACTGTGGTCTACATGAAAGAATGAGAAAGCTCTCTGAAAATGACTGTATACAATTCTCATGGCAATTACATTTTGGCAAATCGGTAGGTAATTCAAATGAATTTGTGCAATCTCATTCTTATGATTTACTGATGGGTGGACATGCTTTTGTTTCTATATGAATCACATCATACAGTTTCATGCACAATCACCACTTTGTAAATAAGTTACATTTCTCATTGGACCTGGTTGGTTATATACTATAACAAATTACTACTTCAATTCTGATTTGACCTTTTTGTCTCGTTTTCCATTTAAAATACCTAAAAACCCTTAAATTGAGATACATTTAGATGATAAGCAACATGGCATAGCATATTTAAATAAATAAATAAATAAATAAATAAAAATAAATAAATAAATAAATAAATCTAGATTCCTTCTTGCAGTGTACAAAGTAACACCAAATAACTTGGAAAATGTTAAGCTTTGGGCATAATTTATGTATTTATTTCAAAAGTAATAAACATAGACTGTTTCAACGTAGTGAAATATATTTCAAGAATATTTCAAGAACTATATTTCAAGAATATTTGGTTTGCTTGCTACTAAGAGCATCAATATCAACATTGACTATCTAGACAGCACTCATGGTAAGCACCTTGTCATCTGAACCTGAGACTAGCAGCAGTAGTCTCTACAAAATTACATATTGTGACCATTGAGCCTGGTTCAACTACCTGAAAATAAATGTGCATAGTCTGTAATTTGGGCTCCTGTTAAAGAACACAAGAAACGTTTTATAAAGAGCAGCAGCACAGGGAGCCAACTCAAACCAGAGTCAGGTCAGGTAATAATTAGTGTCTTTGACACACATTCAGCTCTATCCATGAGGTTAACCAGGCAAGACGAAATACCCACAGACAATCAAAGTGATTCAGCAGAGAGCTCAAAACAATCCCTAATTCTGAAAGCAGGCTCAGGTTAAGAATAGCAACCTTCTCAGCTTTCAATTAAGTTTAGTGTGGCTGCCTTTCCCCTTAAACAAAACTAAACTGGAAAGCCTTGTACCTTACGAACGAGGCCTAATTTGTGTGGTTCCAATGATAAACAGACATATTTTCCTCCAAGCAACAATAATAATCAGGTGTATGTTAAAGATTTTTGACACAAAGTGGCAGCGTGACAGCATCCTTGTATTATTTAAGCACAGCATGCACATCACAAGAGCTCATGTGAGCAGGAAATGCACAGGCATTGAATTAAATAACCCCAAACCCTCCCCCTGCATCATATGATAGAAAATGATAACCAAATGTTGTAAAGCATAAACACAGAAACAAAGGGTCAAACACAAGCGAGATAAGCTAATTTGGGTGTCCTGTGATGTGTGTTTGAATCCCTCTCTCAGTCCTGAGGCCCTCAAGGGTTCGACTTTCCATTTGTTTTTGATCACAAGTTCAGGACCTAAGACTCAGACCCCCCAATTTAAAGTTGTGTCCTTTGTTTGCACCTATTTGGCAGTCACAGCTTCATCACATGCTTTAGCAGCACAGATCTTAATCATCATTTTCTATACAAGACAATTTCTGGCTATGTTGCCCTGTGGTGCAGGTTCTCTCACTTTAGATCCTGGTAGTTTCTTTCAGAGAAAAACAGCAGGCAACATTGTATATCTTTAACAAAACAATGCGTACTATACCCTGTAAATGCAAAGGGTTTATGGGCAGGAAAACAGTTCCTAAATGTATTTTCCTTGAAGCAAATTCTTTACCACCTGGAGCTTTTGTTCAATGATTTATGGGTGAAACTATTAAACTAATGAATAATGACATCTGCAAAATGTGTTGTCCTTCATTTTCATTTATCATTTCGCTCTTTCCAATGGAAGACTACTAAAGCGATTCTAACTAAATGAAACAGAAATGTACGTAAACAAAGACTTTAGCCATATAAAGTATAGTAAAATGTAAGCCATGTCAAAGGAGATTTTATGGAGTGCTGCTAAATGAATCAGACAAGTTGTGTAAGAGTCAGTGACTTGCATTCAACATTTAATCAGGGTTTGTGTTGGACCCTAGAGTAACCAAGTCCCTGGATCCAGCTGTACCTAAGAACCAGAGGTGTCCAGGGCTGGCCAACAGGCTCAGAGTGTGAGGAGCCCTTCCACTGACCCCTCCTGGCCTCCCTGTACGTGTTTGGATTGGCTCAAAGAGATCCCAGGGAATAGCCGTTAATCTACAGAAGAATGTCTTTTTAATTATTGGAGAATTCTGAAGGAATTGAATAATGAGATCCAAAGGCAGGCTGCAGGCAGGAGAGGGTACAAGGGAGAAAGCAGATACGATTCTGTGGCTAGTGCTGACCCCTGGCTGGCCCCACACATGTACACCTCCAGTAGATTGGCTCCAGGTTGAGTAGGTTACTGTGAGCTGGAACAGAAACCCTGAATAATATTCTGACTAATGGGATCACACACTGTGTTATCCACTGACACCACTAGAGACCATTCCTTCATGATGCAGTGCAAGGATCTGGAGTGCAGCAACCTTTGAACTCACACTGATTGGCTTCATGCGAACGCAGTCCTATACAAAGCCAAAATTTTGACCTTAGGTGGCCATTGCTGGTTGAGTTCTAATAGTAGTAATTCAATATCGCTCCACAGCAGACATACCACAGCACACTGTCAAATCCGCGTACAACATAATACCAGACCAGCCTCATTCATCTTCATTGGATGTGAGAGGGAATCATGATTATGATGCATGACATTCCATCTGTGTTCCTACTCCCAAGACGCAAGGAAAGTCTAGACAGATAGAGTGGACTTACCATGAAAGGCACTTCACTGCAACTTAGGAAAACACCACAAAAGCAAAGTAGAACATCCTCCTATTATTTGCATCTGAGGACAACACACTCTCAGTGACTCCTCATTGGACCACCCCAAAAGACAAACTGACCCTGTGCTCAGTGCTGGAGTTAGGCCAGACCAAACTATTTGTCCTCCCTCTAAGGGACTCATTGCAGAGGACTGGCTCTACTGCTGCTCAGCCAGGCGCCGAGGGACCATCCGGCAGCCTTTGGCTCAGCAAGAAACATACTGTAGAAGGGAGTGGGAAGAGCTTGAAGGCTGACACCACGCTCCCAATAAGGCTCAAAAAAACACTAGAGGATGCAAAGCACAGACAAGGGTCAGGGGAGCAACGGCCCCATCACCAGCTGGCTGTTGTTTCGGTGATGAGCTCATTCTGGACAAAAGCCAGACAGGCCCTGAAGCCTGAGCCGTCCTTATGAGGTCACCACTAAAACACTGAAACGCTGCTGAGCCAAACGCAGTCACAAAAAGGGTTGAATCTTGACAGAAGCCCCAGTCATGTTACACCAATGACTAAAGTTCTCTTAGGAAAAGAACAAACAGAACTTGAAGATGAAGTCCTGAGAAGATACAAAAAAACTAAATGTCAGTCACAGGGTGAGGTCATGGCAGGTTGGAACGGGATGAGGGAGGTCAATCTGAGCATTTTTGGCTCTGTAGACTTCTGCCAAAGGGTTCAAGGGAATGCCAAGAGAAGCCTGCTATTTTCAGGTTGCATGCAAGCTCTATGATAGAACAGCATTAGTATAGTATTACACTCAGGGAGCAAATTTAGTAGGTACACATGTGCAACTGCAAATATGCAACTAGAACATCATCAGCAAGTCAGCTCTCAATAAGCTTCTCAATCTCAAAAGCAACTCAATAAACAAATGCATGCAGATCAAGAAGTTCAAGAGGTGTTGAAACCAAACATTAGAACACGACAACGAGTCCAGTTCAGTGTGCCCAATGGCCTCCACAATCACCCCACCTGAATCCAACAGGGCATCTTTAGGATGTGGTGAAAGAACAGAGCAGCCAAAGCGTATTTCACAGAAGCCTCTTAGCTAATTCAATGATTTAGCATTGCATTGGGTTATTACTTCGAAATATTTGGAAAAACAAACGCAGTTCTTATTGTGACCCTGCAACAATATTCAGTATGCCACAATTTAACAAACTGATGACAAACGTATTTGAAATCAACTGTATGGGTGCCTCAAGTGTATTGATGATTGTTTCTGCAACAGTGACACAAGAAAACAGTACATGAGACTTTTATGTACATTTATGTACTTGCATAAAGTATGTTTCTGGCCTTACTCCTCCTGGAATATCTGACATGCAAACACACACACACACACACACACACAGACACACACACACAGGAATTTGGTAACTTCAAACAGAGAGTGACAAGGAAATGAGAAGCTAATTGGGGGCAGTCTACTTTATCAGAAGCCAAGACCAGAGATCCAAAGAGGACAAAGACACAGGAAGCCGCAGTATTCATTTACCAGCACAGGATTCAGTAACTAATCTATTTTAACACGATAAGATAAAACATATGAGAAGAACTCATTCAAACACCAACAGCATGGGTGTTATGACACCAGGCATAATGACACTGATTTTAAAGGGACAGTTCACCCAAAACTAAAAGCTCTGTCATTCATGAACACATGCAACTTTTGATTTTAATAAAGTACTAGTCAATGTTAAAATGAACATTAATTAATGAATGATTTTGATATTTGTTTTGCATTAACGTTCATTTTAACTAATGTTTACAAATGCAACCATATTGTAAAGCGCTACGGATTGCACTCTTGTTCATGCAGCTACTCTACTGGAGTACTTTTATTACACTTTCATGGTGCTTTTACATTTTAAAAGATTAAATACTTTATGGAAATACGTAACCAGTGCAGTCCTCAGAATTTCCCCCTTTTTCCCCCCTCTCTCCACGGAAGAAAGTCAAACAGGTTTGGAACAAGGTGAGGAAATTCTGAGTGACTCTTCTGTTCACATTTTATTTTAGATGGGCGTAAACAGAAGTATAAAAAAGGTGCGAGAACAACACATTGCTAACCTGAAAAATCAACACAGCTAAAAACATGTCAATTAAAGTAATGTATGACCTCATTAGCTAGTCTAGATTCGACATCAGCTGCATGTCAGCAACTGAACCTGACCTCTCAAGTCAATTAGCAAGATAATCTATAGGCGTCCCTCCACATGCGCTATAAAAAACCAGCCTGCCCATTAACCTGTGGTCTATAAAAGCACACGACTTAGCAATTAGCCCACATTCCCGATGCGATCCAGCAGCCTCTGTCCCAAAATGACTATAATTCCTAAAACAACGTGGCAATTTCTAAGGCAGGGAGCGCATGCCTCTCAAACTGTTCATTAAGGCTTTTGGAAAGATATAAGGACTGTGGTTTTCTGGAGAATGACCGCATCAGCTGTCATAATCATAATTATAGCATCTCTGCTATTTCTACTGTAATCATATAATTACAACATAACTGGTATTTCAATCATATAATTACATTATTTGGCCATCCTCACAGTAAGATACCTTTTCTTGGGCCTCTATGTTTTTCGAAAAATGAAACATCTGTGGATGTCCATAGATTTTTTGTTTTATCTAGAAGAGATCCGCGTTTTTGGCGCTGGCTCCTCTTGTCTGAGTCACGGAGTCTGCTAGCTCTGGTAACATGATGATGAACGGGCGAGACTTTCATATCTATTTCCTAAAAAACATTTCCTGTAGATTCCTATTGCATCACACACAGGGCATGAGATCTGAAAACATGATCTTTTTGAAACAGAAATCCTTATCTGAAAACAAACAATGGCTCATTGGTATTATAACGGCAGTGTTATGAAATCATGATTCTCTCACAGTTCGCTCAGCTAGTTTTTCATGTTTTTGGAAAATTATCTCTTTAATAAAGTGGATTCTTAACTCTGTATGATGATAAAAAGATATTTTCCTCTTTTACTAGCCTTTGAAATGTATTAACACAGGCAGCTGCCATGTTGTATTAAAACAATGAGCTCAGGCAAAATTTTCTTTCTGTAAACAGTTTTCTAAAATGCCCCCAAAATTTGGGATGTGATATCTTCTCTCCATTAGATCTTGGTAATTATTGCAAAGGACTCACCAACCGGTCTTTATCAGCACAGGGTGTCGTTTCTCTCTCACTATCTTCAGGACTCATGTGCTGTAGTTCCATCTGGGTGTAATTAAACATCCCACTATTTAGAAAGATTTTATACAGAGCCCCACATGTGCAGTTACCTAGGGCTGCGTCCAACAGGACTGGATTTATGACTCACTGTCCGATCCTTCTATTTAATGAAATACAGGAGAGATGGTTCCTATTAGAAACTGCTGAAATAAACATAGCAAATACAAAATGAATATCCCATGTGGAAATCTTCATTTGGGATAAGTACAAGAATATCATTACACACAGAATACACCCCAAAAGTGGAACATCTGCTCCTGCTTCGTAAAACAATATTGTGTGTCCTTATTTTTTACTATAGTTATCCATTTTAAATTCAGTTTGTCTCAATTTGTGCTGGAAACATAAAACATGTTAATTCGATTGATTGTCCAACAAGAACAAGGATAAATAATATTTCAATCAACTTTAAAAATATCACAACCATCAGTGAGTCTGTGAAGCCAATATGACTATTTCACAAATGAAAATGTGCATGATATGACTTCAAGAAATCGAAAATTGTCAAGAGTGACATTCAGCTATAAGTATATATTATATTTATATATACATAATATATATATATAAATATATATATATATATATATATATATATATATATATATAGTTAATATATATATATATATATATATAAATATAATATATATATATATATATATATATATATATATATATATATATATATATATATATATATATATATATAAATTAAGATTTCTTAATGTTTCTTATGCTCACCAAAAATACAGAAAAAAATGCAAAAATGTGAAATAATAATAATACAATTTCAGATAACTGCTTTTTATTTGCATATATTTTAAAATCCAATTTAATCCTATGATGCAAAGATGATCATACGATATGAGTTGATGCTCAAGAGACATTTCTTATTATTTTATCAACATTAATGGTTTCTGAAGCAGTTCTCCTGTTTTTAATTCAGTCTTAGTTTTTAATGCGGTCTTATACTTCTCAAAAAAAGAGAATGGTTAAACACACACACACACACACACACACACATATATATATATATATATATATATATATATATATATATATATATTTTATTTTTATTTTTTTTATTTTTTATTTTTTTTACTGAACTCATAACTTCAAATGTACTTTCCAGCCTTTCTGAGGTACATGCTGAAGAACAAGAACAAATAATAAAATAAATAAATGAAAGTAGATTATAATCTAATTCATAAAGTTTGGAGGAGCAGAGTGGAGAAGAAATATGTTTCGGCTACACACAGACAGCACAGGTACGTCTGCAAGATGTCTGTTAAAGATCACTTCATCTGGAAAGCATCTGAAAGACATCTTTGCGATATCAGTTTTACATACTTTCTAAATCATAAACACCTTAAAGACATTTTCTAAATATCTATTTGATATCTGATAGGAAATGTCCTAGAGACGTACTGCAGATGAGCAAACACTCTAAAAAAAAACATCTCTTCCAAATGTAAACACACATCAAAAAGACGTCTCTGATATGTACGTATGTTATCTTTCTATCTTTAGTACTTGCCATGGCCTTTGTGTGATGTGAGAACTGAATCATCTGTGTGGTGCAGAGATGAAAGCTGTTATTCATTCATATGTGTATGTAACGCTCAGAGGTGCAGTTATGCAGTGCAACATGGGATGCTCTCATTCATATGAAGAGAGCAAAAAAAAAAAACCTTTCCCCGGAAGAGCTGAACTTGTTTTGGACAACCATCTGCTTATACTCAACGAGCACATACAGGTATCTACACATTTTGGCCATGTATTCAACATGAATCTAAGCAATTAATGCTCCCTTCTTGTAAAGAAAGCAGCTTGAACTTTATTAAAACACTATTAAAAGAGAGATTTTAACCTCAGAACAGTGCAGACAACTTTGGGCGGCAGCTAATCCTATAACAAACAGCTCAAGGGAAAGTGGAAAAATGTCCTGTTGCAATATCACTGAGGATGAAAACAGCCCCCCTTCCCATCAGCCTCTTTAAAAAGCCTCCATTGTACGGGAGCCATCGCCATGGCTACTGTCGGCCAACTGTAAGCCTTTCAGAATTATTAGCATTCTTCCTGACTCTCGGCACTGTAGCAGAGCCCCTCGCTATTCCAGAAAACCAGCCAGAGAAAAACACTCACGTCTCAGAATTACTAACAGAACTTTCCATCTCGCTCCCCTCAAATTTAATTAAATTCGAATTAGAAAAGGTTGAATTGGAGGAGGTGAAAAACCTCATACTAACTAAACACCCAGGGTTTGCGTAAGGTGTATGGAGACTGTGGTGTTGCCTGTGCACAGAAGTGATGGAAGAAACTTCCTAATGACAGCGTTTAATAAAAATCTGAATCAGTCCCTAACTGATGCAATTTGATAGGAAGAAGTGATAAAAGCTTCCTCTTCAATGCAAATTTAAGCTTTTGTCTAAACCAGCTTAAGCAGAGACAGATGTCAAAACATTTATGAATGACAAAACTGTAACTGACTGGATTGCCAAATAGCAGATCTGGTGCAAACATATTTAAATAATCTTTAGGATCTATATGCTTTCTTAACTGCTATTTTCTCACATCTGTCATTTTTCTTGTGTGTTCCTTGTGTTACTGAGAGAAAAACATATACAATACACAGTATTCAGTCAGGGCAAAACATTCTAAACACTAAACACACACTTGAAGTCCACACTTGCGTGAAGTAATGACGCTTTGACTGTTTGGTTTGAAAGTCAGTGCGGGCTAGGAAGAAGTGCACATAGTGGCTGCAAAGAGGGTGCTCACAAAAACTTCTCTCAAAAAATAAATAAATAAATAAATAAATGCAAAGATACATGAACAAAACAGTGTTGGCCATTTGCAATCCATATAAACCAATCGCCGCAATATTTCAATTACTAAAACAGCTGGAAATTTTAAAACGTTTAAAGTGAAAACCACTTTAGTGCCTTAATGTATTTAAACAGTGATATAAAAAAAATCTAATTTAGTAAACACCTTGTTGATCATGCATACTCTATACAGGAAAGCTGATGAGCATGGAATATGAATGCAAAGCGCTATGGTTTTCTATGGTAAAACACAAGGGATAACTCACCCAAAAATGAAAATTACCTCATTTGCTCACCCTCAAGCCATATATGATTTTATTCATTCATATGAATCCAATCTGTGTTATATTAAAAATGGTCCTGGTGAATGGGTCGAGATTTTGAAGCCTAAAAAAGTGCATCTGTCCATAATAAAAAGTGATCCACATGGCTCCGAGGGGTTAATAAAGGCCTTCTGAAGCGAAGCGTTTGCGTAAGAAAAATATCCATATTTAATCTGCTTGCTTAACTGATGCTATTTATAACGGTATACCGAAAATGTCTTTAGATATTATATATTTTTATGAAAACCCAATCTGGCCTTTTTAAATGGAAAAATCCCCAGTGGTTTTTCCAAGACCTATTATTACCCCAGAACATACTCTGTAACCTTAATAATCTTTTAATTTCTGAATCTGCTTTTCCATCAAAATGCCAGCAATTATAACTAACCTTTAAACAACAAAGCATAGTCACGATGATCTAACCAGATTATTAGTAAAATCTGAAGGGATGGTTCACCCTAAAAATGTAAAATCTGTTAGCATTTATTCACCATCATAAAAAATTCCTACCCCATCTTCTAGTAAGAATTCTAGTATCCACCTAAATTACTTGGATACTAGAATTCTTAAAAAAAAGTGAGTAATGCAAGTTCTGAAATACATGAGGTGAGTAAATGATGATAGAATGTTTATTTCTGGGTGGACCCTTTAATATTTTCATTATCTTCCATGAAACACAAAAGAATGTACGAACTTCTGTTATACATACAAGGAAAATGGATGATGATTTATACAGATAAAATTCAAAAACATCATAAAAGTATCTTAATTAGTCCATTCGGCATGTTCGTTACACTTCAAGTCTTCTAAAGTCAAACATTAAGCTTATTTGAGAAACCAAAATGTGCTGTTCTTCAAACCCGTAGTATTAGAATTGCACACATGTGAGAACCAATGGAGGATATGTTTCAAGTCACCTGACCTAATCAGAAAACAGGTACTGTATCTCCACATCCACTTGTCTGAGAAAGTGTTAAAAGCTATTTGAACTGATGATTGTTGTGGAACTTTTTTATTTCAATAAAGGTATAAGACTTCTAAGTCTTTTGAAGATTTATTTCCTTGCAAGAAAAGGTCGACAGCCATATAGATTTGAGCTGCAGATTGTGACAAAAGGAAATGCATACTTAACATATATGTCCTTGTAAGACGCTTAGCTATTCTCTTTTAGAACCCAGGATGATTACACACACACACACACGTTTGTTTTTGTGAAAAGTGGGTTCATCCCATAGGTGTAATGGTTTTACTGTACAAACTGTATATTCTATCGCCTTACACCAACCCTACACCTAACCCTAACCCTCACAGGAAACTTTGTGCATTTTTACTTTCTCAAAAAAAAAAAAAAAAAAAACTCATTCTGTATGATAAGCGTTTTGAAAAATGGGGACATGGGTTATGTCCTCATAAGTCACTCTCTCCTTGTAATTCCTGTGTCATGCCCATGTCATTATAGAGAGTTGTGTCCTGATATGTCACAAAAAAAGAACACACACACACACTCTTTCAGCTTATAAAAAACTCAAAGCATATTGATGATGAACAATCTGTAGTAAGACAAACAATAATAACATTCAAAAATGTCTTCCAAAAGGAAATCTTTTAAAGTACCAGCTAACCTAGCTACTTGTTTCAGTTGGCGTTTTACTTTTTTTAATAATATGCGAATGTTAGTGAGAAGAAATAACAATCTGTATATGCCCCGGACATCAGTTATGCTCATCTTTGCGATCTCCTTTGAAAGCATCTGGAGTAAAACAGCTGCTTATTCAATGCTGCATGTAGATAAGATCTGAACTGGAAGTGATATGACCTTTTTTTACAGAATACAGATGTGGGTTGCATATAACCTCGATTGTATTTGCCTTCATACATGACGTGAAACATCTTAAAGGCGAGAACTCAATTGTGAATTTGATTTGAGGGAAATCAGTGAATAAGTTTGGTCTGCCCATCAGAGCAAGCTATCATACAGGAAAGCACAAGAGACTTTTTCAGTATAAATCACCATCACTTTGGGTTTTTTGATGTAAGAAAATAATACAGAACGACGGTGCAGGTAACTAAATGATGCCAAAATCGTATTACTTTTAATACAAGAAAAGACAAACACTACTGAACGTTCAGGGGGAATGTGAGCACAGTAATCTAAACTGAACTACTTCATCTACTGTGCCTCTCTAAAAGAATGAGACCCCATCCACCAAATGCTTCAACTCAACAATCAGACCTTTGTTTTAGCCAGGAGTGCCGTTGTGTATTTTGAGACCATGTGGGTTCTTCTCTAAGCTCCAGTAAAGCCTGTGCCCGAAGTGAGAGGCGAGGTGGGTTGGGCTGAGTGTGAGAGAGCGCCAGGCTTCCTCGTCCGGCCCACAGTCAGACATCAACCACTCGGCTACACGTCGCCAGAATGACCTTGCCAAGCTGCATCTGTCCACTGCCAGGGCTTCCTCTCCTATAAATGTTACAGCTTTCCCTGGAGTATAATGAGGTGGATTAGATTGAGTTTCATTGCTAAGTTGCACGCCTGGAAAGCTGTTGTGTTGGCTGTGATGGAAGTGGGGGGGAACTAATTGTTCAAGGGTGTGAGAGAAGAAAATAATCTGCCTATAAAAATGTGTCATTATCTGCTCACCCTAATGTCTTTCCCCTCCCTCGATTTTTTTCTTTGGAGCAAAAGTCTTTCAAATAATCCTGATGCAGCTCTCTCACTATTAAGTTCTAAATAGAACAAAAATACAGTTAAAGAATCAGAACGCTTTTTAAGGTATCAAAAATCCACCTTCAAAGTATAATGACCCGAGTCAGTAGATTGGAATAAGATTGGGGACCAGTCTCAACATGTTTATTGAAAAGCACAGCCTCAAAAGACTGATACATTTTCCAGTTCAACTCACTGACCGACGGTGAGTACATCATGACTCCGAAAGACATGCTATGATCTGTACACGAACAATCTTTTATAATCATGACATCAATAGTTTGCACAAGTGCACTAAAACAGAGCGCATCACTACACAACTGCATCTACAGTGCTGTAAACTAAGCTTAACTGCGTTTCAAGACACTTTACTTAAGAATTGAATGACAGGTCTGATACTGTTAGATGGACAACAGGATCTGACAGCACAGGATATATGGACACGGTCTCTGACGTCCGCACAGAATGCAGTGCAAAGCGGCCGTCAGGTAGGAATGGGTTTATTTGGGTGAAGTCTGAAAAAAAAAAAAAAAAAAGAGAAGATAAATGCAAAAAGGCATCACTTTTAAATGACATTAAACATATTATATATGTTGTTGTTTTTTAGGTTTAGGTGATTGATGTGGAGATATTATATTCTGAGTATATTCGTTTTCTAATAGATGTTGATAAGGTTCCTTCAGAAACCATTTTAATATGCTGATTTGCTGCTCAAGAACCATTTCTTAGTATTATCATTGTTGAAACCAGTTGTGCTGCTTAATATTTAGTGGAAACAGCGATTTTTCTTATTTTTTTCCTCCAGGATTCTTATCAATTTAACGTATCCTTGCTGAATAAAAGAATTCATTTCTTAAAATAAATACATCTTACTGATCCTAAACCTTTGAATACAGTACTTTACTTATTTGTACATATGTATTATTATATTATTTTTCACCGTGGACCACTATTATCATTATGACAGCTCATCTATTTCCCAGTTGCAATGGACTGCACTGTGCATTCAAGCATGTGAACAAACAGATCTTCAGACAGCCAGTCTTCATATCTTCTGAGAAAGTCATATTAAATCACAGATTATTAACACATTTTCCCGTAACCAAAACCTAACGGTTTCCGTGCCCGTTTAGGAGAACTGAACACCCACTAATGCTCAAAAACCCCCTTGTTCACCCACCAGTGGATGAGTAACGCTGGAAGCAGCATCTGGATGTCAGATACAGTATGAATCAACAGCCACCACATTACAAAATGTTCTCCCATAAAACCTTTAGTCATCTGAATGTGTTACCTTGGTTACCAGAACTGGCCTGGGCACTCCCAGCCAATCACAGAGCTGATTCCTGTGGGTCCGCACTGTGGCCATGTCACTTTCCCTGATACAGGAAACAAGAAATAACCATTAAAACGGTAGCTGTTCTGAATCCTCATCGTAATCCTCCAATAAGCCCCATGTCAACACTCACCAATTAGTGTCACTAAGCGAGGCCATGACATCAGCCAGCACCTGATCGTCGTCAATGACATCGTCATAGGTCAAGAGCATCTCGTATACCTGGCTGGCAGTCGTCTTCCTGATCTTCAGACCCAAGAGAGACAACGGAGTCAGAATTAAATCTGGGACACAACATAAGTCTGGACTAAAGTGGCCTGCTAATGGACTCACCACAGGGAAGGGGTGACAGAGCAACATCAACAGCTGCACTAAGACCTTCTCCCTCACATCCCCCTTGAACTGCACCATTCCACAGAACCTACGGTCAGAGAGCCAATCAGAGAGAGGGAGCTCAGACATGACGCCCAATCACAAGAGAGAACACACTAAAAGCAGAAGACACATTTAAAATTATGTCTTTGTAAATTTGTTTTCAAAAATGTCTGAAAACAAAGATTAAGGTTAAACGGGGATAGCAGACAAAGAGATTTATTAAACATTGATGAAGAAATTTGAAAATTAATCATGATTTGTTTATTTTATTATTATTTTTTTTAGAAATGTATGTGGTGGTAAGGAACTGATAATTTTTCTTCTTTTTTTTTTTTTTTAAGTTTCACATAATATTGAAAGCCAATGTTTGTACTTAAAAAAATAAAATAAAAAAAGGAAAGATTCTGAAAGCACTGCTTGAGGGAATACTAATAATTAATAATACAATTAATAATTTAAGGCAAGACAACCCAGGTGAATTTTTTTTTTTTATAGAAATAACTAATTGGAGTGGAGTAACTTGTAGAAATAACCGTACTTGAAGCTCACTAATTTGCAAACATTTCCAGAAAATATATCTGAACACCGAATAAAACCAGGTTCAAAATTCCTTCGTTAATTTCTTTTTTTTTTTTTTTTTTTTTAGTTTTTGGATATTTTTTACTACTGCATGAATCAGTAAAACAGGTTGTTTTTGGAATAAAATATATGAAATCAGGCAACTGATACACACAAATCCCTCTGAAATAACCTTCTGAATACAGATAGGAATACAACTTTAAGGTCTGTTGTACACAAGTGCTACTGAAGGGGAGATTTCTGCCTCCGTTTCAGGAGAAATAACTCATTCTTTAAAGCTATGCCTGATATTTGAAATTGACAGACAAAAATAAATAAAATTCACTTAAAAGTATTTTGATGTCTACTTTACACTAATCTGAATCATGTTAAAGAAGGACCAAATAGCCCAAAGTAGCCCAAAATAGTAAAATGTTTTTGGCTGTAGTGTATTGCCTTAGTCTTGGCTTTACAGAAGTAACAACACACATATCATATTTTATTACATGCTAAGATTCATGTCATATTTTTACATCTGATGCGCTCTTATTTCTAAGATGCACACCCAACTTGTTACAGACCCATACATCTGCAGTGTGCAGGAAATGGAACTTACACAGCTACACACGACAACAACTTCTGGACATCTTTGGATTTCTTGATTTCCTCTTTACAGAGCGCCAGCAGCTCGACGCAGAACGGATGGCTGAAAACAGAGAAATTACACCAGAATAAAACAAACCACCGCACACATCCACCCACGGTCGCCCCGTTTCAACACATGACTTGGCCGGGCTCATCTTAAGTTCTCTCAAAGGTTCCCTGTGTGAGTCCTTTCTGTGGATTTCTGTCATGATATCATCTCTCCTGCCGAGCTCGGGACGGTTTGTGTATCTGAGCCAAGGGAGGCAGTAATGTACACTGGGCTTTCCCACGCTCACCTCTCCTCGCTGGCGAAGAGCTCAAAGCAGCCGTTAGCAAGGATTTGGTCCACCATCTTCAGCAAAGGTACAGAGACTCTGTAGGCGAATCAAAACACACAATATAAATACAAAATATGACACATTCAGCTGTTTTGGGGCTATGTTGTGTTCTGCATTGATGTTGTACCGGTCATTGCGCAGGTTATCCCTGAAGATGCATAACAGTGTGTCTCCAAACTGCTGAAGCACTGTGGCATCCTGCTGAATGCCCTTCAGGTACTCGAATAAAGACTGAGAGGAATAACGCACCTGCAGACACACACAAGCAGATTTTCACTAGTGACAGACTGCCACAGTAATGGTTCAAATTAGATTACTTATTATTATTTGTGTGGTAACACTTTAGTTTAGGCACCAACTCTCACTAATAACGTGTTGCTTATTAGCATGCATATTACTAGCATATTGGCTGTTTATTAGTACTTTAAATGCCTTATTCCACATGACCATATTTTAGATCCATTAATCCTACCCAATACCTAAACTTAACATCTACCTTACTATTTATAGGCAGCAAATTAGGATTTTGAGACAAAAGTCATAGTTTACAGTTAGTGAATTGTGAAGTGACCTTTTTTTTTATTTCTTAAAAGATTCCATTAACAAAATAAATGCATTTTTTAATATAAATTAAGGTAACACTTTAGTATAGGGTCCAATTCACACTAATAACTAGTTGCTTATTAGCATGTCTATTATTAACATATTGGCTGTTTATTAGTGCTTAAAGTACATATAATGCATGACATCCATAATCCTACCCAATACCCTAAACTTAACAACTACCTTATAAACTATTAATAAGCAGCAAATAAGGAGTTAATTGAGGCAAAAGTCATGTCACTGCCAATAGTGCTTGTGTGTGACTGTGTATGAAAATGATAAATGTATATAAAATGTACCTCACAACTTATCTTGCAAATATTTTTTCTTCAAGATAGTGTGAAATATTTAAATATTTTTTGCCTTTCAGGCTGTTAAACTCATCTGTAGGTCTTATCGAATGTATTTGTTTGCAGGACTAATCATATGATTTCATATGTGTCGTTTATTTGATGCTGCAGATGTTTCAAACATGGAATTTGTATGTATATATTAAGTTTTACCTTGCATATGCTTTGATCAATATCATTTTGAATTATAAGTGATACAATAATCATTATTAAATGTGTTTTAGGTAGCTCACATTCAATGTAAACTTTTCCCATGCAGCAGTGTGTTCATGTGTGGGAGGGGTCAGATTATGTGTGGTATCAGGCCAAAATCTGCTGAGTGGTCCAGAGGATCCATCATTCAGCACTGAGTCTGTGAGAACCGCTCATTTATCCAGCAGTTCTGGCTCAGAGACATCACTCAGCTCCAGGCTGAAGGTTCTGCCCGTTCAGGGTGTTCATTTATAGGTCCAGTTGGCAGAGGAGTTGACATTTACTGCACTCAAAGCTCCTGTTAAAGGCATTTACATTGTTTTTTCTTCATCAACAAACACTGGTGGCTATAAATAACAAAAGGACTTAATATCATGCTCAAAGATGTCCCAACAGCCACTGGAGCAGAGGTACTGAGCCTAAAACCACACTTCATACATACAAATAAGACTTTACAACATGAACTAACCCTGTCATTTTATAAAAAGGACAAATCAGCTGATATTTATTCAATAACCACTTTTTTAACCAAATCTCCAATCCTAAAATGAGCAATAATAAAACCATACACTACCATTTGAAAGTTTGTTTGTTCTTTTTTGTTGTTGTTGTTTATGTTTTATGCAAAAATATTAAGCGGCACAGCCGTTTTCAACACTGATAATACTGAGAAATGTTTCTTGAGCAGTATATTAGAATGATTTCTGAAGGATCATGTGACACTGAAGACTGGAGTAATGACTCTTTTTAGCATCATATGAATTCTGCTTCGCATCAAGGCACAGATTCTATTTTAAAATACATTCAAATTGAAAACAGCCATTTTAAATGTCAGTCACCACTTAAAGCTTGAGCGCAAACGTGAAGCGACACGGTGCCAATCCCGCCTGCTTTGTTCCAGCTAAATTTGTTTGAAATGAATCCTGGCCTGCTGGAGGCGTTGTGGTTTTGCCTCGAAGCCATTTACACCCTGTGCACTTTGAGGCCAGGATGGGCACAGATTTGCATTTGTGGCAAAATGTCAGTTTATTCAAACACATGTCAGGAATTTTCTTAAAACACCCAAGCGTTTCAACACCAGCTTATTTTTGAAAACCCAAACTAACGCACCGCTTTTGTGTTGCAATGCTTGCAAATCTGAAATGAAGCAATGCAAAGTAAAGCTACATGGTCTGATGGTCTCATTTTCCCTGAAACTATTCACACTCCTGACCGCGGTCACCATAGACAGACTCTCCGGAGAACAGTGTCGAAGGCTCCCTCTGTAGGTCACTGTTGGGTTTTTTTTCTCACCATGCAATATATTCTAACTGATCCATTTCTGGGACCTCACTGTTTGCCTCGTATGCTTACTCTGATCACTGTGGTCTGGTTATATTACATGTTTACTTTTAATCAAGATTTTCAACCGGGGTCTATTTCAAATTAAAGTGGTATTCTAAAGTGTACATTTTTTTTAGACGGCCTGTTTTGACCTTTATAAAAGGTTAAATTTATCTTTATTGCAAGATACACTTTAAGCCTCTGAAGGGAAAACCGTGGCGACTGAGGGTGAACTGTGCTTTAATGGTAGTGCTGAAGTGATATAACCTACTGTAGATTCAGTGAGGCCGCCCACGGACACAGTGAGGCCCAGGAGCGTGTGGTACTGGTACTGATGCAGCCGCAGCAGCTGCGTGATGTGAGGGAAGGCTTGTGATGCCGCGTTCCAGTTCAGGGAGATTCCTGTCTCTCTACGGCCCATGCAAAAAACAAAAAAAACACCAGAGGTCAGAGATAAGCATAACTACAGCTCAAGCTGTAATCAGTGAAAATAAAAATATGTTCTTTTTCAGAAACTTCAATGCAAAAGTGCACCTCGCAAATTGAATGAAATAATGTAAGCCACTGGTACAGTTTTTTTGTGATATTTGTTCTCGAGTCCCATGTTTGTCCTGAACAGTAAAAATGCCCGCTGTTCTTCAGAAAAATCCTACAAATTCTTTGCATTTCCAGTATCTTTTGCACATTTTAAACCTTTTCATCAATGACTGTACGATTTTGAGATCCATCTTTTCACACTGAGGACAACTGAGGGACTCATATGCAACTATTATGGAAGGTTCAAACACTCACTGATGCTCCAAAGAAAAAAAAGTGCATTAAGATGTGTACATTTTTCTTCTTTTGCCTAAATATCTTTTTTTTTTTCTTCTTTCATGTAGTACTGCCTCTTCAGACGCTACATAAGATACTTATATATTTAGCAGAAGACAAAAAAAGAAAAGAAAAAAAAGAATTCCCCCGATTTTCAAATTCAAAAAGTTTTCACCAGCAAGTTTTCAATGCTAGGGGCACTCCGGAGGGCAATGGTGGACAATCTTTACTGTTATATTTTATAGGAAATATATTACAGAATTGAAATTTGTAATTATTAAAAATAATGATTCTATACATTAAACTATAACAAGCACTGATTCTCTGGCTCAGAAAAAGCCGCACATACACAGCCGCACACATTTTACAAATCCTAAATACAGTGATTTGAAGTGAGCAGTAGAGGTGTTAGTAAAAGTAGACTGTATTAACACACTCCTGAGTATGATTACACCCCTGTGGCACTCACGGAGGGAAGATGCTCAGTAGCTCCTCCCGGTGGGGGATGTGTGGTACTGCGGGGTCTGTGCTGTGCAGCAGACGCAGGAAAACGGTGCCGGCGTGGGCTCGGTAGCGGTCGATCTTCTCTGCAGCCTGCTGGGCCAGGCAACACATCATACGCTGAACACTACAGAAGATGAGAGCAGTCTTAAATGGCGCATATCTTCTTCAAAATATCTTCTTTAGTGTTCAACAGAAAAAGAACTAGTATAGGTTTAAGACAACTTATGGTGAGTAAATGAGGACATCATTTTCATTTCTGGGTAAAGTCTCAATTTAAGTGAGATTGACGGAGTCTCACAGGTCAGGGGAGAGGAGCTCTGGAGCAGACGCCACCACCAGCAGGGTCACGTCCATAAGGCTGCTCATTGCTGCCGCCCTCACCCTGAAACAGAACGAGAACCACAACCACACAGAAGACGCTTCAAATACTTGATGAGGTTTTGATAGTCATGAAGGCATTATTTCCAGCATCATGCTGAAGGTTTGTTGTGCCTGGAGACACCTGTGGGGAATGCGAGGAATGTGTCACTCGTGGGGCAGCTAGTGACAGGCCGGAGGGCAGTGGCAAACAACTCTTATGTTTAGGAATACATTTAAAAGAAAAGTTATTTGCAAACTGAGTAACATTTAAAATCATTTTAAAATAGTTTAAAAATAATTAGATATCAAATTATTAAATAAAACATTAATTCAACTATCTTTACCTATTTTCTGTATTTATTGCCTAAATATTATTGGATTATTTTATCAATAATCACATTAAATGGTTACTTTAAACTGATTCAACTTATCATTACATAATGAGGACACAGAGAAAAGCTCACCCAAGAACCAAGAGCTGTTTTTATGGAACCCATTCAGTTATTACTATACAATAATAATTCTAACATCAATAATACAATACTTGTATTTTATTAAGTCATACAATTAAACAAACCAATTAAAAATGTGTATACTACAGTACTGAAAAAATAAAATAGTAGTAGTATCACTTCTTTAAAAAAAATAACATGACAAAAATATTTTTCATATTACATTTTTAAAAAGTACAAAAAATACATAGTAAGACTATTGTATTGTAAAATGGTATTTAATCAATAATAATTATTATTATCATCAAAATGTTTATTTCATAATAAAAATTCAACAAAGAAATGTATTACTATAGTAATACTATTGTATTGTAAAAAAAATAAAAATAAGTTATACACATAATACACATAAGTTATTATTATTTTTATTATTACTTTACACAGAGTAAAAAATTATTTAGGGAATATTTAATGAAACAAAAATGTGTTTTTGTACTGTTAAAACAATATTATATTATTATTAAAATAATAATAAATTATTATTTATTATTAATATTTTAAAGAACAACAGTGAATCTAGAGAAGAACTGGCCCCCAATTGAGCTTGGTTTCTCCAAAGGTTTTTTTCTTCATTTCTGTCACCAATGGAGTTTGGATTCCTTGCCACTCTCACCTTTGTCTTGCTTAGTTGGAGACACTTCATTTCTGACATTACTGTTGACTTGACTGCACAGACACTGTTAGAAGAGAACTGAACTGAGCTAGACTATGACATGACTAAACCGACTTTAAATGAAAAAATAAATACAGTTTTCTATAGTCTTCTTGCATTATCGACACACCATTTTCCTGTTTAACACAGCAAAGCTGCTTTGAAGCAATCTGTATTGTATAAAGCACTATATAAATAGAGGTGACTTGACACTTTTGCATATTGTGCAACTCAAGTATGCACGTCTAAGAAGGGATGTGAACGTACCAGGCTCCGACGTCCCCTCTGCTGTCCGTACTGTAGTCGTTCATACAGCCCAGCAAGGCTTCATACACAGGCCTTATGTTGCCCTCACACAGGACACGGTCTGGGCTGCCTTGTGCACACACTCCTACAGCTACACACACCCTGAGAAGGACAAGAGAGCACAGGACACATGGACATGCAGTGCAAGATGGGACAAAGCAGTGAATGGAGACATGAATTTCAGGTCCTGCAGGAAGGAGCAGGCGTTGGCAGACTGGTTCTTCAAGCGCAAACGATACATAAAAGTTGTTACTCACTGAGAAATGGCTGTGGCCGCATCCCTCCTGGCTTCTGTTTTACTCTCCGCTTTCTGCACAAACTTACAGGCTGCCTGGAGCCCAGGCAAGATCTAGGGGACAAGTACGAGAACGCAAACTCAGCCTAACAGTTCAGACACAGACTTGAGCAGAAGAGAGGTTATGAGGTCTAACCTCCTGGAGTTTGCCACGGATCATAAACGGAGGCAGTGAGCCCAGGGCGAGAGCGCAGCCACAGCGTGTCAGAACCTCGGGACTCATCAGGCCCGACAGGTATTGACTAACCAGCTGATCTGTATGGCAACAAATGGATGTAAACAAACATTAAATGGCCAAAAGTACATGTACACCCAAAAACACACCCATGAGTGCTGGTTCAGCATTTGTTTTAAGTGTGTTAGTTTCCTGTACCTTGCATTTCCACATCGGCTACCCCAGGTTCAACCTGATAATACTGCTGACACAACGCTGCCAGTGCTGAGAGTGTGGCATCCTTCAGAAAACATGCATAATACTTTCAGAGCAACTATTGAAGGTACAAAAAACATTCTGGGTGCTGAGGCATGGACTGTACCTGTATGGCCCTCCTGGCCCCGCCGGAGAACAGGTGAAGGTTCTTCAAGCTGTCGTCTATCAGCCATTGCCAACCAGCTGCAGGCATCACAAATCCATCAAACATTCACTCCTCCATGAGACATTTGTGCTACTAGTAGTAGTCATTTATTTTTGTTGCCATGTCAGCATCTAATGCTCTCTTCATGAAATAAACTGGGATGCAATAATATGAGAGTAACAAACACAATATAAAAACCAAGCAAACAGATTTTATTTTTATGTTTTTTTAATTAATGTGATAATTTAAAAAAATATATATTTTCTGGTGAGACATTTGTAGTAAAACTCACTTAAATCATGCAAATGTAAAGAGATTTGGTTGACTCACTGATAACTGGATCATCTTTAAAAGGCATCTTGGAGAGAGAGAGCTTTTCAATGAGGCCACACACTGAAAAAAAAAAAAAAGACAAGGGAAAACCAGATCAGGGTGTAAAAAGATAATAACTGAGCCTCTGTTTTGTTGCTTTGTACCGTGAATAATTCAGAGACACCTGTAATGTCATGAATACTACTCCACTACTCCACCAAGAAGAATCTTCCTATCTTAAGATTGTTCTAAAGACAAAACTTAAAGAATTACGAAGCGGTTGCATCGGTTTTCAGCGTGAAGCCGACTGACACAGAGCGCATCTGAACCGAACTGATTCTTTTGATGATTGATTCTGAACTGATTCTGTGCTAGTGTTATGATCTCTGTCCACTGTAACGCTATCGCTTTTAATTTAAAATGGGTTCTTTAAAACAATTACTTTTCAAACAGATGGAATTATAAATAAAGGCCTGCCTCTAATAAAAGCCTGCCACACACACAGTATATAACTAAGTACTCTAAAGCGATATTATGCATTTTGTGACTCTTTGCTGAATTCAAAATTCTGTAACCACACTACAGGAAGCATTTACTCGAGAGTGCAAGAAAGACGGAGTGCAAATGTGAATTTAAGCACTGAAATCCAGCCAGATGAGGCGAAAATAGTGTGCATGCTTATTAAAATAGTCTGCACGCAGAGCAAAAAGATGGCCGCTGAGGTGTCGAGGCGTTTGAGTCGATCAGATAATCTTTGCCAAGAACCGCCATAAAAATCATACAAGGCTTCTTAAAAAAAAAAAAAAAAAAAAAAAAGTGTCAGGTGATTTATGGCTTTAGTTTTTTCATTGTGTTCCGCACCATTGGCTCTAGTCAGATGCAGTCAGCTGTTTTTCGGACGATTCTGTATGTCGAATGGGTGGCAGAGCTACCTGCCTACCTGCCTTCTTAGGAGGATCTTCGAAAAACTGAGCCCTGAGTGGTTTTAACATGTTGCTGCAGCATATGGCTTTGGTCCTTCACTGTGGAATAAGTGATTTTCTGCACCCTTTTTATGGTCTGGTAGGCTAAAATTATCATAGAATCGGTATAAGCGTCTCTTCGTCAAGTCGCACAATTTGGGGTTTTATTCATGTCTATAGCAGAAAGCTACATTTTGATGTTTGTTCCAATCTCTTACCATAGAATGAGTTCTAACAGTATTGAGGCTTGCCTTATGTCACAAACACACAACCCTTAAATAGAAGTTTATCATTTCAACACAAGAAGCAAATCAATTCTATAGAATAACTGTAAATGATCGTGTTTTTTTTTTTTTCTTACCAGCTGGTCTCATTAGCTCTCCACCAAATCCCCTAAGGGATAAAAAAAAAGAAGAAGAAAAAACCTCAGTCACAACCTATAGACAAATAAGTGCCTCTTAAAAGCTATGATGTCAATTACAACCAGGACACGAAGCAAGTGCTTACCTGTACTGCTTTTTGTCAGAGAGCTGAAATGAAGTCGCATAAGGAAGGATCGGTTACAATAAACTGCTTTTGTTTCATATTTCACACAAAAAAAAAAAAAAAAAACAGACACTAATTCTGCTGACCTTTTGATGAATGTTCTTAAGGCCTTCAATGGTGTCAGAGGACAGGAAGTCAGTCACCAAACTACAAGGAAACAAACGCATTAAATAAAATGAAATGATGGTTAGGCGAAACTTCAATAGAAAAGCAGGTGTAACCTATTATTCTGGGTGGCAAGCTCATAGAGAGCATGAGTGATCTCAGCGCAGGCCAGGATAGCGCCGTGACGCCTGTGTAAATCCAACCCTGTGGCCATGGGCAGCAGCTGAGGTAAAACTGAAACCATAAATACAGACAAGATGCTACATGAGTTTTAAGATGTGCTTATATGCATATATTAACAGACATATGGAGCCGTTCTCACCAGTGTTGGCCATGTATTCAGGGGCCTGGACAGTTAGATTGTGCAGGGCTTTCGTGGCCAGCTCTCTGATCACCCTGATAAAAAGCAAATACAGCCTCAGCTAAAATTACAAACCCAAAGAATACACATGAAACAGTACACACACTTACCCATCCCAGTGATTGACTTTCATAGCCACCAAGTGGTCAATTAAGGGTTTGGTGTATTCATCAAAACCAGCTATGTAGACACTGGAAAAAAACAAAAAAAGTCTCACACAACCATTTTCCACCATCTTTGTTAGAATTCAACAGGCTGATTTAGCTACTGTCCTTTAGGACACATGTCAGTGGCTTCGAGAGTTTGCTTCTAGCCCGGCACATTTTTTCCCCTTAGTTTTGTTAGTTTAGGCATATATGAACATTCCAGACATGCTCAGATCTACACCAAAAATACAATCAGTCCAAGATCGCCTGAATGAGGTAGTCTCAGCCACTCGAAAATGTCCTAAAGACAAACTGTAATTCGTTGCTTACAGACAGAGCTTTTTGCTTCACAAGACCTTAACTGATTGCCTGGAGTCGCGTTGATTACTTAAGGTTTTTATCAACTGTTTGGCTGCCTTCATTGGTGCATTCACAAGTGATGTAATGCTAAATTTCTCCAAATCTGTTCTGTAGCAGAAACAAACTCCTGAGGGGGGGGGGGGGGGGGGGGTCATTTTCAAGAAATGTTCATTGTTGGGTGGACCAATCCTTTAACAAGCTAAAGCAACATTTTCTTGCCTTTTAACAGCAGGCTGCGCAGGAAGCCTTGAGCATGGCTCTTCGCTCCCTAAGGCTAGCATTTTTCACATTGCTCTACATTTATGTGCCACAGTCAAATGGTGGCATTTTTCTGGAGGGTGGGACATAAGAAAATGACAAGAACGACACAACAGCGTAACCGCTCCTTTACTCCTCGACGCATTCAAAACATAGCGTGACTGTGCTTTGACCTGAAGTGCTCTGAGGAATGGGGTGTAGGACCGATCTGCCTGCTGCTCTAATGTTTGCAGCGTGTACTATGAAGAACAATGGGGTTCAATTAAATGGGCCAAATCAGTTCTTAGTCGCACACGGTCACCTTCTTACTCCTTACCTGATAGTTAAGTAGCAGTTATTCAGGTTACCGACCGTGAAGTAGTCCGCCGCTGTCAGAATGTCTATGCCATGGGGGAAGGTGCCCTGTGGAGACAGGATATCTCCGAGGATCAGATTAGAGATACACGCATTCAGCGGGCTTTACAGAACACATCCTGTTGCACTACAGATCAGTGCAGGTGTTGGTAATGGATCTGAATGGTGTTTATGTAAGCATATTCCCTTTTGTCGTACCTGTCTGCCCACATTCTCTTGGAAAGCAGCCTAGAGACAGAGAAAAGGAAGCAAGAATTACTTTTCCTGTCATTTCTCATGTATGCAGCTACAATGCTTAAAAGTAAAGCTGAAGAATGTCATTTTTGTCTGTTAAAATACTCTCTCCTATCCAGAGGCTGCATTGCGCAAACGTTTTCATCCACCAAATTTGAAAGATAGTACTTCCAAATGCTAAAGATTTTCCTTACTCTAATAACCCTTTCCATAGCAAAGAAATGTGTATCTGAAGTCAAAAAGAGTGCAAAAGCAATGTTTTCAAGTGCTTAGACCCAGGTAGAAAAACAAGAGTTTCCAAGTGTATTAAAGTAAAATAATTAACCAAATAAAAAGGTAGAGGCTATGTGCACTAAAAGCAAATCACGATAGAGGCTATTTACACCAAGTAAAAGAAGCATTATTTCCTTGCATCAAGTATAAATAGTAGTAATCTGCTATTTGCACTAATAAAAACATATTAAATGTATATAATCATTAAATTATTAAATTAATTAATTAAATGTAAGGTTAATTAAATTATTAAAATCATAAATGAATGCTATCTTATAGGGAACCCTTCATCATTTTGAACCTGCCGATCAGTAAAGTTATGTCACTCTCTTCCTGGACCTTTAAGGACAACTTTACACTCTGTTACAGTAATAGAGTGGTGACAATATAAAACGTGTGATATATCAGTCCATTGGCAAGCAAAGCATTGACAGAGTTACTGCCAACAAGATTTGCACAAGGCTATTTGCACTTAGTGTCAACAGACACTCCAACCAATAAAAATGTTTCAAAATGCTTCTTGTGGTATCCATATCACATTAAAAAGAATATTCAAATATTCTACAGATTAATAAAATCAGAGCACGGCAGAAAATGTACAACCCAGTCAACTGAAATGACAGAAAATGTAATATATGTAGCACAGCCTCTAATCATATCCCAGCATAGTACGCCAAGACAACTATAAAGAAATGCATCAGAATCACATATTTATCCGGCACACAGAGTGTTCACATCAGAAACAGGACGCAGCTCACACTTCCAATGTGAACGCTCTTTTATTAGCTGTGCACTGCTGTGAAACTGGCGTAACACTGACTCAACAGATGCAGGCAGTTTAGGGTTGGACTACCTTCGTTTCTGACTAATACAAGACAGCATTTGTACTGACAGTTTGTAACCAGTTCACAAATGTTTCGTTTTTAAAAAGGTTTTTAGGATAAACTCACGGAGGCGGCCTTCCTGCAGGTGATGTTCCTGTCAAATACAGTTGCGATGACCAGTGCGCTGTAAAGATACATGCAAATGAGAATAAGAGATAGTCTGGCATACATAAAGTGTTCATCTGTATACCATGCATCAATACATTTCAGCCAAGTATGTTTTTTTTCCCCCCAGAGAAATCATTTAAACAAAAATTGATTTCATTCGTTTGACACACATTCAATGCTTTCACACAAACATGCACTTCTCTAAACCTTCAGATCTTTCACTCCCAGTGATGAGGCATATTATTAAAAACAAGTGTGTACTTCTCTTCTCATAGCTTATCTATCATTTTAGTGCCCTCATAAGCCTGTTGCACACTTTTCCCTTTATTCCACCTCTCCTCCTCCTCCTGAGTCGAGCTGTGTGAACGTGCCCGCGAGGTATTCCCACCGTCACTCACAGCCTGGGAGAATGAAGTACACAAACATACACACGCTAAACCCTACGGGCTTAACACGACCATGCTGGTTTCGATGAACAACTGATAGTGGCCTGGAGCAGCATAAAATGGACAGCGACTGAACATGCATACAGAGCTAGACATGTCACTGTTATTGTTTTAGAATAATGTCTTGCATTCTTCTGTATATTGCACAATCAATTGAGAAACTATCGAAACCTGTTGTCTGTAAACTGTAAATGACTTAAAGGGATAGTTCTTCCTTTTACATGCTTTCTTCTATCGAACACAAAAGGATCATTTTTTAAAGTACTGGTCTAACATTAAAAATGCAATTACAATGAATGGCCACTGAAGTTTTTATTTTATTTGAAAAGCAGCATAATCATGTAGGTGGCTTACAAGTCTTGTAAGCTATATTCACAGGCTTTTAAAGTCATACAATACCTTTACTTTACAAAAACACCAATAGTTGTTATCCACTAAAAACATTCACTACACTGACTGTTATCCAGTGCTACTAGATCATTGAGTTAAGAATGATTCATGCGTTCTGCATCAATCGACTCACTGAAAAGATTCAGTTCACTCATAATTCGAGAAACTGATACTTTTAATTTCCCATGAATGCACCTAGGATGAATGGAATATGATGCATGAGTAATACTAACAAATTTTAAGGTGATTTGGCATGCTATGTGAAGCTTCAGTCTCAATTCACTGTAACTGCAATTTTAAAAAAATCGATCAGTCCAAATTTCTCCTTTTCTGTTTCCCTGAAGAAAGAGCGGTACAGATTTGAAACAAGTTCAAGTTCGGGCAATTAATGACAGAATTATCATTTTCAAGGGAACTTTCCTGGGGGAACTGTGCCAAAAAACAAAGTCAGAGGGGACAAAAGATGCTTTATTATGTTTAGTATTTTGTAAATATTTGCATATCCACTACATTTGAAAAAGTTTATAGAGTCTGTGAGTTTTATGAAAGAAGCCTGCATCTATTCAATCAAATTACAGTAAAAGGTGCAATAGCGTGAATTAGTATTAGAACTTGATTTATTTAAATATAGTTAGTAATAAATGGGATGCAATTTTGAATTTTCCGCATAATTTCACCAGTCTTCAGTGTCACGTGATCGTTCAGAAATCATTCTAATATGCTGATTATTTGCTGCTCAAGAAACATTTATTATTATTATCAATGTTGAAAACAGTTGTGCAGCTAAATATTTTTTTATGGAAAACCTTTTTCAGGAATCTTTGATGAATAGAAAGTTCAAAAGAACAGCATTTACTTGAAATATACATTTTTGTAAAAATGTAAAAATCTTTACCAACACGATGAATTTAATGCATTTTCAAATTAATTTCTTAAAAAAAAAGAAAAAAAAAAGTGTGTGTATATATGCATGTCTCAAAAATCAAGAAAAAAAACAAAAAGAAGTTTCATTCAATGACACAGTTTCTGATAGCGTCAGTGAGCTCATAGAAACAACCTTTGACTGCTGATGAAATTAGAACAGGACTCGACAGGCCTTCAGCCTCGGTGCCAAATGGCGACCGAAACCCACGACAACAGACGAAACCTGGCAGCACCGTGGGGATAGGGAGGAGGGAAGGTACGGGGAGGGCCAACAAACTGAACGAGTAATGCACAGTCAGTTACTCACAGGCCCACACTTGTTCCAAAAAGGGAGGGGGGGGGGGGGTGCCGGCGGAGCATCTTTGAGCTGTCATTCTCGTAATATCATTATGTTTTTATGGTGACTGAAAGGCTTGCTGTTGAACCTGGGAGGGAAAAATGCTTTCTGCTGAGGAAACCGTTTCGCTGAGCTGATTCACCACACAAACAGAGCACGGCAGATTTTGAAGAAGAATTACACAATACAGTTACTCAGCAAAGTTAAAAAACAGCAAAAGCCCTAACCATAAGTCTAGGTAGCAATAATACTAGCAAGCACCACAATTAAAGCAAATAGGCAACTTCCTCATGGGAAAATACGTTAGCTATCTGAAAAAAAAAGATCCATTAAAATAATGCTCGCTGTCTTGTACAAGAGAAATCTGGACTCGATCCAAAAATCATAACATTTCATCTTGACTGGTGACAGTTAATGCTACAGTGAAAGATAAAAGAACGAGAACAACACATTTTTGTTGATCCATAACCGCCAACCACATCGAATCTGTGCACACTTTATTATCTTTAAATCCATTCCACAGATTTTCTCCCAAAATCGGCACAGAAAATGTGTTTATTTTAGATCCTTGGCAGATATGAAGTTTCACTGTCACACAAAGCAATAAAAGTTGGTATAAAAAGCACACAAATAATACGAACCAGAGAATTTAGCTTTTTCTGAATTATTTAGTCATTTTTTTTAAGCTTAAAGTGGAAAAAGAGCTACGTGAAAATTCTTCAAATCTCTCTATTTCTGTTCACAGACAGAAGATGATTTTGGGGTGAAATATTCATTTAGGTTTATCATCTTTTGTCAGGTTCGGCAAAGCAGTATCTTCTTGTTCTCTACTTTTAATTTGTAATGTACTAACAGATGCACAGACCAACAGACTACACTGTATATCCACAGAAGGGAGAGGTTCTGAGCTGTGAGAGGTGTAGAAACTGGTTTTAAGGCGGTGAATAACTACAGCCAGGCGAACAGGTATGAGAAGGGGCTGTTAAACGGTTTATTTTGGACATTTGTAATACAAGCCATAACCTCTCTACTGGATGTTAAAAAAAATCTCCCTAGATGTTCACAGAGTGAAAAAAGAACACTCAATTCTTGAGATGGAGTTATGTCAAACAGCTGTTTCTTTTTTAATATAATTTGCTTTTCTTAAAATAATTACCAGGTAGTGTGGTGAAAATGGTCAGTTGCTCTTACTCCATACTGTGCAGCTTGCTGACTAAAAAACAAAGAGCTCTCAGTATGTGGGTTGCAGATTTGCTGCCAGCCTCACTAATCATTCCACAGTCTAACCTCTCTAACAAAAAAGCTATTTTTATTGGAGAGAAAGTGTAACCATAAGGTCAACAGAGCCACCCAGGTTGAGCTGTCAATTTCACCCGCCACTGAAATCGGATCAGCTCTCACCACAGTTGGCTCTGGTGGAAAGAGCTTTCATTTGAGAACATCCAAAAAACACCTTCACAAAGATCTAAGAAAGGTCACACCAAACGCATGCATAAAACAGTGGGTGTACAGGAGTCAGTTTCCATCAAGGGTTGGGGGAGAAGAAGAAAAAAAAAAAAAAATTATATATATATTTTATAATTAAAAATCTGGACGTGAGTCACACAGGTAATCTAATGAGTTGGGATACTAGAAATAATGAATAACATTGTAAAGTTAACTATGTGAATTAAGAGCCAATAGTAATATATTTAATCATTTTAAAAGGCCAGCTGTCTGCAGCATAAATGGAATGAGACAAGCTATTTACCAAAGGTTGGTGCCTCGATTAGTAAATTTGATATATGGCATAAATAACATGAATAATGTCACAGTAAGGCACAGTGGTTGAGGTGGTGGTGGTGGTAGGCTCGTACCTGGAAATCTGGTTGACATAAGGCTCCAGTGCACTTGGCTCATAGGCACGGGCGAAAGCCCAGCACACGTAGCAGGCAGCATCACGTACATTTGATCCCAAACTGCATGCGCCCCTTTTCTCATCATATGTCAGAGCTTTTATGATAAGAGGCACCACTGTAGAATACAGACAAAATATTAGTATACTAAAATAATTACTTCGGTCAACAAAAACATATTTCAGAATATTTATATATGCATTCATTTGATCAAAAATACTGTTAAAAAACAGTAACACTGTCCAATATTGTAACAATTTATAATAACTTATATATTTTTTTTTATTTTAATGTTATTTTTTTTGTGTGTTGCCAGAACTGAATTTTCAGCATCATTACTCCAGTCTTCAGTGTCACATGATCCTTCAGAAATCATTCTAATATGCTGATTTGCTGCTCAAAAAAAGTTTCCCTCTTATTATTGTCAATATTGGAAGTTGTGCTACTTAATTTATTGTGAAAACCGTGATACTTCAGGATTCTTTGATGAAGAGAAAATTCTTGTTCAGTATACGTGTTCCCTGGGAATTGAACCCACAACCTTTTGCGCTGCTAACACAATGCTCTACCACTGAGCCATGGGAACACATCTTACTGATTCAAGACGTTTATATAATAGAATGTGAGTGGTGCATAAATAGACACACAAGAGGTAGAGAGTACTGCTAGTTCACTTTTGGAAGAACCCCATTAGAAGGAACTGTCTTCTAAAATCTTAGGTGGAGCTGAAATTGAGCTCATGATTCATGCTTTACATGAAAATAATTGTGAATCAATTTTTCAAAACAACACTAGAATCTACCATTGAAATTAGCTAAATTAAACTAAGATCCAGATCTGGTGGAAAAACAGCTGCATTTCCATAACCATTCTGAAAGACACTTTACATCAGGAGTAGCGCACACATTTGGATTCATGCAAATCTCACTGGTTGTCCTCAATATCTCCACACCCCTCTGACTACATCCTCCAACCTGCTTCACACCTAACACTATGACTCCTGAGCTAATTTAACCATTCAGGCAAACAAAAGCTACAAACAGTCTTGTCTGGCTTCTAGTCCATGTAGATTCTTGCTAGCAGGTGAAACAGGAGGCAAACTAGCAACGTATAGTGGCTTGGGGCTTGCCAAATATCAGGCACATTGATGCTGCCTCAGGGCTCTACTGCTTGGGCATAGACTCCACCCCACAGAGTCAACACCTCAGAGAGGACGTGAGAGACTCATCAGAAACTAGACAGAACTCCTAAACGAACAGACACCTGCTCACAAGGACAACCAAGTCATCTAAACTGTTCCACTGTGGGACCATCATACATTTCAGGAGGTCCACTGTGGACATACATCCATCGACGATACATCCAACATCTCAAACAACGCGTCTTAATACAGGTAAGGCTGCATCAAAGACACTAAGATTTCCAGTGGCAGCTGTTCTTATTGCTGTCAACATGTACTTTTAGTGTTTGTAAAGGCTGAATTGCTGATGTACTTTGTAGCAGGTGTTTCAGGGGTAGCTCTAAATTGCTGACAACAGATGCACCTGTTAGGTGTAGGAAATATTCTAATGTATTTGCCATGTGGTTGTACATGTAATATTCAGTCTATATCTAAAATAACCAAAAAATTCAATTTCAAAATGTAAGGTCTTGTATGATGCTGAAATCACAAGACATCGTTGTGCCCAGAGAAGAATGACTAATATTACCAAGAAACAAGGAAATGAGACATACAACAGCAAAATGAAATACAAAAATTCTTTAATTTGTGCCTTGCGGAGGGAGCGGCTTCATATGAAACATGGGAGCCAAAACCTGAGCCACCACTTCTTGCGACAGCCTGTGACAAACAGGTTTCTAAAGGCGGAGTCATTTTCTGCATAACTTACCTGGCAATCTCTTTCATCAATCTTCTGCTTCCCAATTCAAACCTTCAGGCCCCAAAATCTTTGCACACTTACCGGACCATTATGTATCCTGGTTGTTGTGCAGAATCTCCTTCAAGCAATGAAGCAGTCCAATTGGTTCCAGATGTTATTATAACAGATTCAATTTCATTCTAATAGCTCTGGTAGCTCCTCTACATTTACAGTGTAAGTGAAATCAATTTTTAAATGTCTAGAGTTTGTATCCTGCAGGTAGGGTCATGGGAAACAGGTGTATGTGGTTTCCCACGCCATCAGGTTTTGAATAAAGGGAGCATGTTTCTACAGGCCTACCTTGGCTTCAGCAGTGAAGCCACAGCATGTCATGCTAACGCGCAGGCCAACAAAGAATACAGAACAGCTACAGTCTAGTTGAAAAGTTAAGGGGAGAAGAACTAGCAAACTCTCATTTTATTGGGTCACTACCTTCCTGGCCAATCAAAGAGAGGACACTCTGCTTCAGGGTGTGGCAAAACAGTAATTTTTTTTTCTTTTTTCTTTAAGGCTGACACACTTCGCAGTACTGGATTTGGACAACTGCACCAGTATGGACACTCTCCAGGGAAGAAAACCGAAGAAACCCCATTACATTCCCCGCCCCCCTGGCAAACCCTTCAAATATCAGTGTTTCCAATGTCCCTTCACCTGCAACATCAAGTCTCATCTCTTCAACCACATGAAGTATAACCTGTGCAAGAACTCCATCTCTATGGTGTCCCAGCGCATAGAACAGACAGGGAAAACGCAGAGACCTTCCCAGCATAATTTCCCCTTCAACCAAAAGGGCAAAGAGCCACCCCTGGAAGCTGAAGTTAGGAAATCTATAGAAAGGGTCAACGAAAAGGTTGAACAAGAGAAGATGGGCAAAGGAACAAGAGAAAGTCCCATCAAAGAGGTCACTAAAGATGTGACTGAGCAAATCTGTGAGACCAGGGACAAAAAAGGAGACATAGACATTGAACAGAACAAAATATCTTCAGCTTTCTCACCAGTTGCACGAACATGTGAAAGCGAAGCTCTAGCTCAGTCTCCACACAAAGATGATCAATCATCTACTTCAGCCATTCCTCAGTTTTACCACCAAATGGCACCTTGGGCCCCACCTGCTTCCACAGCACCGCTTCTTCCTCTAATACCAGAATATCCATCATACATGGTATCTGAGAGGCCCTTGCATTCTCTCTACACATCCTACTCACACAACCAAGCAAACACCCCAGCCTACCAACTTATACCTCGAGACACCCAAAGACCTCTTGTTCCATCACCTTTGGTCCCACCTAGTACTTCCCTTCTCCATCCCTACCACTATAGATACGCCCATTCTATTATCCCTGGTCCACCTCTACCCTACAGCCTCTACCAACACCCTGAATTTTCCATGTCCTTACAGAGAACCAGGTACCTTCCTCTGGATGTGTACAGCAACAGATTTTATCCTCGAGAGTATGGAGGGCATTTAGTACCCCTACCTCATCCTGAATCTTACAGCAGACTTTCTGAGGACAGGGCTTTCCAGGAACACAAAACAGTGGACAAAAGTACTCGCCAGAGTCCTTTAGAAGGGTGCGCCGCCTCTGGATCTCCAGACAGGCCTAGTACCGCAGATGTCACCCAGCGAATCCCTGTTACACTCAGGCATGCTTCTCATGGGGAGTCATTCCCAGTTAGTCAATCACAGCATGTTGAACCAGTGGCAACTACAGTAACTGAAAACTTACCCAAGAAATCATTTGGACAAACTCAAGACAGCATGTTACAAAATAAAGAGAGGTAGGTAATCTCATTGTAACTAAGCAATGACACTTTACATCACAATCAAATGAAATAATATCTTGTTAGGTTGCCCACTTGCATGTTAACAATTACTCCATTCTTAACACGTCTTTACTTATCTTTTAAGGAATGAACCACAAACCACAGCTTCTGCAAGAAGCAGTGATATTTCATCAGAAAAGGAAGATGAAGATACTGAGGAAGAGCCAGCTCCTCTTAACCTTTCAAAGAGAGACCAGGCCGTATCCAGCAGCAATATGACACACCACTACCCTGACTGCAAGCTCCATTATGATTCAGAAAGTAGTGAAGAAGAAGCACCGCTCAACCTCTGCCTCAGGGTTCAATCCAACAACCTAGCCTTGCTCGACACCACAGGCTCTGAAACTCCAGAAAGACAAACCATTATAAATGCTGAGGTATGCACAATTGCTCCACCCAAAGAACAAGAAATAGACCCATGTGACCAGAGGCACTCTGCTGCGTTTGCTCTGTGCCAGTTAGCTAGCTCAAAGGACATTTTCAATGACTCCTCTTTTGGCCAACAAGAAACGACTGAAGGCCAGAGCAGTCAAAGTCTTCCTCCCCCAGACAAGAGCCCAGCCAAAGACACTCCAGACACACCAAGACAGAGCACACGGGCAATGGGACAAAAACGGGTAAACAATAGACCTCTGAGGCACACTACCAAAAGAGCTAAGGTCAAAGAACCTGCTCGAACTCAAAGAAAGAGGTCACAAAACTGCTGATTCAGAGACAGAATGGAGCTCCAGTGAAAATATCAATACTCAAGAGACTTTACAGGAAGACGGCCAAAGTCTACATGAAAGCCTTCAATTATTATTCTATTTATGTCTGTAAAACTGCTTGTTTAAAGGTCATGGGATCAATTCCAAGGGACAAAAGCATTTGCTTAATGCATAAATGTAAATGTGGATAATTCCAAAATATTCTTAGTGTATAACATTAAGCACAGATTGGAAGAAAAAGGGCAGCCCAGATTTTACACTGAGAATATTGTGTGCTTTGAGAAAACATGTAACAGATCATTAAAGGAAGTAGGGTGGTGGCATTTTTTTAAATAAAGGATCTTGTTAAACTTGAAGTATTTGAATTAAGTGTTTGCATAGAGTGAATTATGTTTGTTTATAAATGTTTTTGAAACCTGAGTATGGTGTAAGGGAGATATGATTATATACAATGATTATAGCTATGATATTACAATTTATGTCAGTGGAAAATAAAATCCAGTAGCTTTCAAACTGACTACAAAAGTTAAAAAAAAAAAAAAAAAAAAAAAAAAGGCAAGCCAACCATCTGAGAGACGGGAAGGAAGCAGCAGTCCTCTTCGGCCAAGCTCTGCAAGAGCCAGGCAGCCTCCATGCCAGGCATTATCCGTTTCCTGAAAACTATAAAATGTGAAGACAAATGTCATTGAAAAATACCCCACTAAGTATTTGAAAACACATCATAACATCTCAGCCTCCTTTTATATCATGCCGCACCTGAAACACTCTAAAACGGACTCAACCACATCATCTGCAAGCTGTTTAGGTAGTCTACCAGTTACCCTTCCAATCCTGTAGGTGGTTAAAAAGAGAAAGACCAGTTAAGCAAAGAATCATTTTTTGCTTTTATTTTATTGAAAAGTTTTAGAACTCTAGGGATTATTGCAGACAATTTACACTATCACACCTAGACCAGATAACAGTTCTCACCCCTTGGCAGAAGACCATCTCACTATTGTCTCTTTGTCTTTCAGTCCCACCAACAATTGTTCTGCAACAATGAATAAACAAATGAACAGTACAGTACATGGGGGCATTTAATAATTTAGCAAACAAAAACATACGAAAACGTGCATTAATACTTACCAATGATATTTTCTACCTCCTCAGGAATGTCATAGTCTTCCTCCTGACTGACAGACTCTAGATCGGTTTTTGTAGCCTCTACACTTCCAGTGACAGAAGACTGGGCCAGGTTCACTGCGAGCGACCGACTTCCTCTCTGGTATCTAGATGTAGTTATACAAAATGCTTACAAACTAGCTAATACTTTTAAGCATCCTTTGTTTCACGTCATCATATTTTGTCGATACATCACTCCTCAATTACCTCCATTTGGCCAAACGTGGTTTTAGAAAGGTCAAGCCAAGTCTCTGGACCACTTTCACACCCAGCTTACGCAATGTGGCCTGGTTACTCTCCAATATTCTCTTCTGATTCAGGCACTGAAGCACTGTTGGGGCTTCAAACAGTCAGGTAAAGATTAGTAAGCATTCATCTATATTCTAGTTTTATAGAGACCAAAGAAAGACATAAAAAAAAGATATATACACACCATACTGCAGGAAATCATCACGTTTCCCATGCTTGAAGAGCTGGGCCTGGTGGGAAATAAATTATTTTTAAAAATCTAAATATTTATGAGATTTATTTAAATTATTTTAAACATTTTATCAAAATCTATGCAACCCTGCGGTACACTACCCCGGGTTGGGAAATAATGAGCTACCCTAACTACCCACCGCGCTACATTATCTATAAATCATCAAGTTGATATTAAGCCAAATTTATTAAACCAATTTTCAACTTGTGTGAATCCCATTAATCTGTGCCAGCAGCAGTTTCATGTAATTATCAAGTTAGTTCCTGCTCACAGCCTTGTGGCACTTAAAGCATACATGCAAATCACTGATGGCAGTTTTAGCACCGCAGGCACTCTCGACACACAGAGCCAGTTTTGAGCGCCTCGGGTGATACAGACAAGCTTTACAAAAGAATAACAACAGCAGGATCATTTTCACAGCTCTCTGGACTTTAAACCATGCATGAGGTTTCATTGCAAAGAAACTAATTCTGATAAAGATCAGTCAGTGCAATGAGCGATTATCGGCATTTTAAAACGGCAGTAAAAAAAATACAGTTAGGAGGAAAAAAACAAAAAAACAAATGCTGCCTCTCCAGGCAAATATGTGCAGCTTCTAAACAAGTGCAGGAATCATAGGTCTAAAGGAGGCCTATTCACACCTACGACTATAAAGATAACTACGTTAACATCTACTGCAAATGACAATGACATTCTGTTTATATAATCCATTTATTAATGCCAAGAATCTGAATGTTCAATATTTTAATTCTCCTGAAAAGAAAAACAGAGGAAGTGGAGAACATGAACAGTCCTACATGTGACTGGAGGCTCACCAGGGATTGCAAAGCTCCATCAAGGGTCACAGTTCCCTCCATGGTAATCTCACTGGTCTGAGAGATGGTGGTCAGACACCAGTCCAGAAAATCCCCCAGACGCTTCAGCTTCACATCTGGACGAGTCACAAACCTGTGCAGATAATAATCCTTCAAGCAAAGAAATAATCTAAACGTGTTTAAACAGTGCTCTCTATTGGTCAGGGAGTAAAGCTGTCAATATGTCAAATGTAAAACTCAAACGAATCCAAGGAAGAACAATACTTTTTCATTTTTATCTATATGCACCAATATAATGTACATTAGTAGACTAAATGCCTAAACAACAAAATGTATCTGCTAATATATTTTACTAAAACATTTTATTAAATGAAGCCTTATGACTGATGATGCAAATAAGTGTTTGGAAAATATTCCCAGTTTTGAAATGATTCATAAAAGCTCAAAGTCTGTATTGAGTTTAACAAGAGGCAATAATTTCAGTCTTAACCCTCTCATTCTGGTAAGACACAGAAACATGGTGAATACTGTCTAATGAGACAATCTTTAGAAAATGAAAGCCAAAAAAAAAAAAACATTTCATATTAATTTGGCCAGCCAAAAGATTTAATTATTTGACATATTGCCCAGTGTTATCCAGATAATAAACCCACATATAGGGGAAAGAACACATAACATGTAACTTACTTAGAAACCAGCATTGATGCAGCATCTCGAGATTTGTCACTCACTCTGAGATAGGACTGTAGCAAAACATCATTAATGACACATAGGTAATGATAAGTACAAGTAAAAAAATATATGATTTGCAAAACTGAGAATAAATGAATACAACTAAAATAGTGCTTACTAATTTGGACTCATTGACATACAATGTAAATGTTGACAAGTCTATGAGTGGTCTGTGATTGAGGGTGTTACCTTGGCAACAGCCAGAATCCGATCCATGATGGACTCTCTGTTCTGCCCGGGGTCAGTGGACAGGTGGCCGTCCAGACGGGACAAGTCAAAGGGAATGAGACATGTCATGGAGAGCCAGAGGAGAAGTATGTAGCGTGTTTCCCAGGTCTAATAAAGAAACATACAGTCACTAATTAGATGATTTTGTGCTTTCGGGAAAGTTAGATTACAAATGACACACATGGATGCTATTTTTCCCAAACGTGATAAATGGTGACCTGCTGCAACTACTTACTACCTGAAACTATTCACTGAGGATTTCTAGGAAGGACTTCCAAGTTTACATTTATGCTTTTCAGCAGATGCTTTTATCCAAAGCGACAGTGCATTCAGGCTATACATTTTTTTTACAAGTATGTGTGTTCCCTGGGAATTGAACCCACAACTTTTTGTTAACGCAGTGCTCTACCACTGAGCCACAGGAACTCTGATGTTCCCTGTAAAGGGCAGATGGATCGATTTTTTTATTTTATTTATATATCCTTCAACATGATTGCTGATTATTTATATTCACGATTTCTAGTATGTGCGCAGGCGTTATATATTTTTAGTTCAATGTTGCAATTACCAATTAATGTAATTTTTTATTTTCAAAGCAGATTTGTTTGTTGCATTAATTAAAGTTTCTTAAAGGTAAAGATCAAGTTATCTGCATCTCCTGCGCTCCATCAAGCCGCTCCCTTTAGGAGTCAGCACTCAAATTAATGCACGACTCAGATTAACTGTACAGCATTATTAGATAATTTATGATGAGTAACTGAGGGACTTACTCACCTCAGTGTCTTTTGGGTCTTGTCTGCATAAAAGGTCCAGAACTGGCTGAACATCTGACACCTCATGAGGGAACAGCTGCATGAAGATCTTGTAGCCTCTGACCTGCAGGGGAAACAAGGAATCACAAAATCAGATACAAACCCCCAAATCCCTCTTTCTGTGATTTCAGAGGGGTTATCAGATAGATTTAGAGAGCTGTACACCATCTTGCCTTTGAGATGATGTAGAGAAATTTGAAACACAGATGGACCATTAGAGGTGGCGACTTCTCATTGCGGATCATCTCCAAGAGCATGTTCAGCAACCACTCTGCACAACAGTAAATACAGCGTTACTGGCCGTGTTCAATCACAGAGCACATTCATCACATTCATCCCTTTAACTTACCTAAGTGGGGATCCAGAAGATGTGGCTGTTCTTGGTAGCGATCCATGATAACTGCAAAAGTTACCCAAAGCACAGCTTGACATTTTAAACACGTCTTCTTATATTGTCTTATATCATCTTATATATTGTGCACAAAATAAATAAATAAAAATAAAATCATACAAACACATCAACATACTCTTCTGCATTTCAATAAACAATAGCCAAGTAACCATATTTAGACAGACAGATAAATAGATACAGATAGAAACAGACAGACAGACAGATAGATAGATAGATAGACAAACAGATATATAGTTAGACTAACAGATTGATACAGACATACAGATAGATATACATGATAAACTGTCTCACCGACAAATTTCTCGATGGTGGCCTCTCTGCTGACCGTGTCGTCATGAATGTCCGGCAGACTGCTGATGAGAGCTCGAACCTCTCCTCTCTCACTGAACTCAGACAGCAAACAGGCCTGAGTGATTACCTCAGGCTCCTCTCCATCACACACAGTCTCCATCGCCGACATTATCTATCACTGTGATGTCAGGGCTCTTTCTGGTTGATCAGATTACAGATGCGCTAAAAGTGACAAGACAAATTCAAGCTGAAGTCGCCTCCGCTCACAATGAAAAACTGATTTCTATTCAAACTCCAGCTCCAGTCACTTCTCCGTTTCTCTAATACACTGCAAAACATACATTAAAAGCTACTCGCTGTCTTAGTCAGAAGATTGCCAAGTCGTCTTAAACTGGCATAATCTCAAAAGTGCGTAGTGAAAGAAGTATAGTGCATCCGGCGTGCTATTATGATGCTCACGCTGCTGCTGTCGCGCGCGGCAACGGCAAGTAGAGAGGATCAAAATAAATAAATAAAAAAACGCGTTTTTTCTTTCAATTTGTAAACATAAAGGAAATTGTAAAATCTTATATTCTCTTTCATAAAATTGTGGTTTTTACGACAATGTCGTATTTAATATAGTAAAAAGAACAATAACTGAACGGGCATATCAGAATTTAAAACTTAGCGTAGCCTGTTAGCTACTACAGTCAACAATATCTCATAGACTAATATATTTTATTTACACTATCCATCCGCCCATTTTCCAAACCAAAACTTTGTATCGCGTAATTTAAAATTAATTTACAAAATAATGATGATGATTATTACTGTTTATTGTTATAATATTGACAATATTATTTAGCTAGCCATTTCTTTAGTATGGAGCCAAAAGAGTCTCAATAAAGATAAATGCACACACTACATTCACATATGCACACATAGGATTCATACATGCACACACATAATTCATAAATACACACACAGGATACACAAATGCGCACAAAATTCACAAATGCACACACAAAATTTTAAAAGCACAGAAGATTCACAAATGCATACAAAATTCACAAATGCACACACAATTCAGAAATAAACACACAATTCAGAAATGCATACAATATTTACAAATGCACTCATGATTCACAAATGCACAGGACAAGATTCAGAAATTTATTTCTGATGCACACACACATATATCTTGATTTACAAACTGCTTGCGGTCTGTGAACTTCACTGCATTTGTGTGTGAATTTTGAGACTCCTCTGACTTGGCTAGACACACAAATGCCTTTTTTTAAACAGGGAATGATCAGCAACCAATCAGATATCTCCCTTGTTTTAGCCAATCACAAGAACGCACTCCACGTGGGGGGATTGTTTACTTATAAGCCAATCACATGAACTCCTTCACACAGCAAGATATGCATGTGGTGCAGCATATTATAGCCTACTTATTTATGAAAATACAGATGTTTAGAATGATTACAATTCAGGTTTATTTTTTATTATTTTTTACAAAATATAAATAAAAAACATGTCTCCATACATATAGCCCAGTGACTGCAGAAAAAAAGTTAACCATGGATTCATAAATTTGCAATAGGCAATTATTTGATTTTATTGAAATATTTTAATGAAAGTAAAAAAAAATATACACCTTTTTGAATATTTAAATATATATAAATGTTCTTTTGGATGCAATATAGAAGTCACTTTAATTATAATATTCGGTCCCTACATGAAGAGAGAGTCAGTGGTCCGCTGAGAGAGGAAAGTGACTCTCCGGCTGCGAAAAGTGGGTTTCCGGCTGCGTGAGGAAAGTGAGTCGTTTGCTCAACTTCACTGCGTGAGGAATGGGAATCGTTCACTGAGGAAAGTGAGTCGTTCGCTGCGTGACTCGTGAGGAAAGTGAATCGTTCGCTGAGGAAAGTGAGTCGCTCGCTGCATGACTCGTGAGGAAAGTGAATCGTTCGCTGAGGAAAGGGAGTCGTTCGCTGCATGAGTCAAGTGAATAGTTCGCTGAGGAAAGTGAGCCGTTCGCTGATTGGCTTATAAGTAAACAATCCCCCACGTGGGGTGCATTCTTGGGATTGGCTAAAACAAGGGAGATATCTGATTGGTTGCAGATCATTCCCTGTTTAAAAAAAGGCATTTGTGTGTTGAGCCAAGTCAGAGGAGTCTCAAAATCCACACACAAATGCAGTGAAGTTCACAGACCGCAAGCAGTTTGTAAATCAAGATGTATGTGTGTGTGCATCAGAAATACATTTCTGAATCTTGTCCTGTGCATTTGTGAATCTTGAGTGGATATGTAAATGTTGTGTGTATTTCTGAATTTTGTGTGCATTTGTGAATTTTGTATGCATTTGTGAATCTTCTGTGCTTTTTAAATTTTGTGTGTGCATTTGTGAATTTTTTGTGCATTTGTGTATCCTGTGTGTGCATATGTGAATGCAGTGTGTGCATTTATCTTTATTGAGACTCTTTTGGCTCCATACTTTAGACACAACTTGGTGACAGACGTTTCGATATGGCCAGGCTATGGAATGGCCAACTTTCATACTACCAGGATTTTTTCAGTCGTAAAACTTTACTTGTAGCTTTCTGCCAAAGAAAACACACACAAGTATCTATCAAAGGTTTTCAATACAATCAAAAACACATCAACACAAAGTTGTTTTTAAGATTTTATTTGACTGTCCAAGCATCCTTTATGTATTTGATGAGACTCCAGCAAGCTGCAAGTTTACAGAACAACAAAGCTCACTAAGATTGTTTTAAATCATCAGTAGATAAACATTTAGTAATACCGTAGTGAAATGAAACTTTTCATATGATGCTACTTAGTGCACACATTTTAAAGCAAGGAGTCTTGTAAATGAGGCTCTCTTCAAGAGCATAATCATTTAGTCAAGTTGAAGTGCAATTCGCAAAAATAAAAAAAGGAATTATGTATACTACACAACTTATTTTTTGGTCAATGTTTGGAAGCATTAATATATATATATTTCTTTTTTTATCTGTTGAAATTATATTAAGACTTTTTCATCTTGACAATGCACCTACATTTATTAATGACGACTTAAGTGGTTAGTTCAGTCAAAAATGAAAATGAAACCATAAATTACTCACCCTGAAGTCATCCTAGGTGTATATGACCTTCTTCTTTCATATTAATTCAGTTGGAGTTTTTTTTTTTTTTGTCTTTGATCTTTCAAGCCATTTGATGCAACTTAGCGGGTGTTGCACTCCATCCGTCCATGAGAAGTTTAATATAAAGCTTATCCATAAAAAAAAAAAAAAAAAAGTGTATCACATGGCTCTGGGGAGTGAACAAAGGCCTCCTGCAGTGAATCGAATTTTTGTAAGAAAAATATCCATATTCAAAGCATAATAATCACTTTAATCTAGCTTGCGCTCACTGTTATAAAACAGAAGCAGTTCCGCGGGAATGACGTATGAGGTCAGCACTGAACATGCGCTTCTGAGTCTCGTGAAAACGAATGTTTAACAGAAGCAAAGGAAGCAAAGTTTCCTTACTTTAGCAAAATAAAACCAGTCTCCACTTGGCTTATATTGAAATCCTCAGATATTCTTTACAAATCCTTGTTTTGTACTTCTAATTAGTGACCGCTGTTTTGTTTTGATCTCTCCGCTGCATTTCCACATGCGGATTCACTACAGGAGGCCTTTGTCCACCCCCCGGAGCCGTGTTAGACCCTTTTTTTTTATTGGATGAGCTTTTTATTAAACTTCTGAAGGACGGATGGAGTACAACACCCACTAAGTTGGATCAAACAGCTTGAAAGATCAAAGACAATTTTTTTTAATAACTCCAACTGAATTCATCTGATAGAAGAAAGTCATATATACTTAGGATGACTTCAGGGTGAGTAATTTATGGCTTAAATTTGAATTTTTGGCTGAAGTAACCCTTTAAAGAATCAGGGTGCATCTACTTTGTTAGATCCTTCATAATCCGTAGAGAAGAACCTCTGTAGCCACCACCAAAATGATTCCAGTGATTCAGATAGTGGAACAGCTGGTAAAGCTGTTGCCTCTTTTCAAAACCAGTGGCCTTGGGGATCTTCTCATGGTAAGCTTTGTAAAATGAGCTCCCAAAACCACCAAACATGCTAGAAATAGCCAGCTCAAACTCTGAATGGCCATAAAACGATGCTGGGTCAAAGATGATGGGACCGTCAGAACATTCGGCCACATTTCCTCCCCAAAGATCTCCATGCAGCAGAGCTGGAACCACCTCTGTGTCTGTAAACAGCTGATGGATCTTCAGCTAAACAAAGAGAAACCATTTGACTTAAATACAAATGCAGCACTGTATACAGGCTTACAGACTGAATCATTAGCTCGTCATTAAATAAAAGGAATAAGGGATCTTTAAAATAATATATGGCTTTACTCATGTTTACTCTATTTGAAAACTAGAGACAATATCTTTTTGTATTTTTGGCTGTTATGAAGCTTAAGTAAAAATCTGAGCAGTTTGGTTTACCTGGAGTTTGGCCCACAATTCCCTGGCCTCTCTGTCTCCATATGACTGTTCCACCAGGCTGAGCTGGTACTGCAGCCTTTGCTGGGCGAAAAAGGACACCCAATCATCCTGCCAATCATTTACCTGAAATCCAAAGGAGGGATAAAACCTCTAATTGCCAATCGTTTAAATATGAATCACCCCATTTGTGTTTCTGATTAAACACCCTTGTGTTGCTGACCTGAGGGATATAACCACAGCAGGTAGCCACGTGAAAGCCAAACTTGTTGGCTATATGTATTTCAGATGTTCCTGATCCTTTTCCTTTGTAAACAGAGAAACTCAAATAAATAATAAATGTAATCAAAATTATATAAATTAAATTAAAACACCAATGCAATATTGGGGGAAAAATAAAGAAATAAATACATTAAAACTTACCAACAGTCTGCTGTTCCTTGTTTTGTTTCTCTATCTGTCTTTTGTTGTCAAGATGCAGGTCAGCTAGTTGTTCCCCCAGCTTTGATGAGTATCTACATAAACATTAAGCATTTTAAAAAGTGTATTACTGACTCAATTCTCACTCCTATTACAGTGGGTTCACATGATTTTGCGTCATACTTATTCAAGGTCCTCATCTCCACATGTTCCATTATGAGAACAGCTCCACTTCTCTCAAGGTCCACCACCTTCACAGGCTTGGGCACTTTCACTGTGTTTGTAGCCAGGATCGCTTCCAAGCTTGCCAACTCTCCATCAAACATCCTTCTAGCCTGCAGAGAAAGATCAGAAAAAACATAAAAAAAAAAAAAAAAAAAAAAAAACAGTAAATGATTTGTACTTTCTGATAGTTATAGAGTTACACTTTACATAATCTATTGATACTTTGTAATGGAAGTGTATACAGTTACATGGCACAATGATCAACAAATCTTGAATTGATGTACTTTGAAATAATGTATATAAAATGACGCTGCATAATGCATTGTAGTTTCAAACAGAAACAGACGAACTGATAAAATAACAGTATAAAACTGTAAACTAATGTAAAACAAATAATATGTGAAATTTCAATGGAATTTTGACCTCTGAACTTGGAAATGTTGATTCTAGTCAACCTTTTCTGCATTCGGTGTATTTTTTAAATAAATTGATTGTTTTGTTTATCAAGAATGCATTAAATTGATCAAAAATGTTTTGAGTGTGTGTGTGTGTGAAAACATTTATAATCTTACAAAAAATCTAATCTGTTCTTTCTAATGATCAAAGAGTCCTGAGAAGAAAAAAAAAAAAAAAAAAAAACATTTCGACACAAATATTAAATGTTTTCAACAATAAAGTTATGTTTCTTGAGCAACAAATCCGCACATTAGATTGATTTCTTAACGATCATGTGACACTTAAGACTCGAGCAATGATGCTGAAAAATCTGTTTTACATAACAGGAATAAGTAACATTTTTTAGTATACTCAAATAGAAACCGGTTATTATAATTGTAATGATATTTCACAATATTACTGTTTTGCTGTATTTTTGATCAGATAAATAAGATATATAAGAGATTTTCACAAACCTGAATGATTCAAGACATTTGTGGATTGTATGTGCTTTATAATAGCACACTATATTATTATTCCAAATAGCACTGTAAGTGTGCAATGCAAAGTCAATGCATTGAGTTCGTGTTCATGTGATCACCTCAATCTTGTGGTTGATCTTAACGAACACTCTGCCAGTGTCAGTGTCAAAGCTCTGGCCTTCACTGATGCATCCTCCTCCTGAATGACCAGTGCTCTTCAGAAGAGATGTGCCCAGCTCTCTCTTCAGCAACGCCTCCATCTCACTGCACCATGCGCATAGCATACAACCATAAAATCAATATTTAAAAAAAGCGTTTCTGCAAAACGGGTTCATATTACTCTATCCTACTTACTTATAGGTGTTGTGAAATATCCCCGGATGCTAACATGCGCTCATATAACAAACACAGGATAAAAACACAGTGGTGCGCAGGATTACTGTTGCTTCTTCTTTTTCTTTTCTTCCCTTTATTTTTGCGGATCACACCAATTTCGCGCACTACCGCCATCTACTGTGAACTCAATTCAAGAAAATAAGGAAAATACATCCGTATACATTTAATTCAATCAATCCTTTAATTAAAGCTGCTCTGTTATATCATCCTGTTGGATGCTTGGAAGGTAATTGCATTGTTTATTATGTCCTGTGTGTCCTATTGTAAATATGGATCAAATGTTTTCCTGGATTACTGTTGCTCATCAACATGCCAAAATAAAAGTCCGTGTTTACGCACTGGATGAGTACGAGGAATAGTTGTGCTCGTGCACGTACGGTTCTTGTTGCTCATGGGTCTGTGTATCCTAGGACTGATGTTCCTGTTTTCCTTTCTGTCTATGATGCATTTTCCTAATAATATCACGGCATTATAGTCATACAATTCAGTATAGTCATAGAAAAATGTGAATATCTTTTTCTGGGATTCTACTTTGTCTGCATATTCAATTATTCTAGTGAAAATCTGACTTTAAAATAGAGTATTCATTTAGTATTGAACAGTAATGACACTCTAAAATATAAATACTTAAAATTATAGGCTACATTCTGTAAAAGTGTAATATTTCACATTGTGTGCTATAACAACTAGCTAAATTAGCGACTGTTTCTATTTATTTCCTGTAATATATCTACATTTCACAATATGTTACAATTTAAAAGTAAATTCACATTGCTCTTGAGGGGGTCATCTTTCTTACACGGATACATATGTAAGAAATGTTTACATTTTTAATTTTTATTTTGTAAATCCAATGAAGGCCTGAGCACCGTACAGTACGGTTTTAACCACCTGAGGGCAGGTGATGGGATCTGTCCCAGCTCGGTCAAAGTGAGCACTTCATATGTTGAGGTTTTTTCTGTAATACATTGTAAACTAGGTTTTGAGGTTTAAATGTCAGGCAGAATCCCACGTTGGTTTCATTTGGTACTATTTTCTTTGGCTGAGCTAAAATAAACATCAGAAATAACTTTTAATAAAATAAAAAATAAAATTAATTTTATCTAAAATGTAATTATTTTAAACTGTACATGTGGAAAGTGCAGTTTGATGACAACATCGCATGTTGTTTACTTGATGTGCTTACGCGCCAATAGCTAAGTTAACAACACAGAGATATTTGAAGCAGTTTTACTCACCGCATGCGGTTCCAACACACGATCGTGACCCTTTTTCGTTGGGACTGCATTATCCTTAAGAAATAAACGATGTTCAAATCCGGCGTCAAACTGGGCCTTGTCTGTAAAACAAGCATCTTCCAAATGCAGGGGAACAAGCAAAAACACTTGCACAACTCCGTTGATGCTCTGTAAAAATAAACTCCATCCACTGATCCCTTAATGCTTTTTTTTTTTTTTTTTGGTAATCTGTGCAGGGTTGTCTTGCCCTGGCAACCAAAAACACACTTCTGTGACATTTCCCGACGCTCTCACTCTGATCAGTGAGTCTGTGCTCAGCCTCTCAGTGCGCTGCTATACAGGTGCACGCGCTCTTCCGGCAGACGTGCCCTCAGGACCCATATAAGGAAATTGATATGGACTACGTTGACGAGAGTAATGTTCACTGTGAAGCTTACACTGTGATGTACCTGAGAGAAAACAGATGACCATCTGATTTTCACCAGTAAGAAAAAAGTATTTCAAAGTTTGTGGTTTTACAGAACATCACAGTTATATATGACATGATAATAAGGCCTGAAGTTAGGAAGAACATCTTAAGGAAAATATAATTATATTTTCTTAATGATTTTTTCCTTCTCAAACCTTGTCTGTGGTGTAAAAACACCCCTGGCCAAACGGGGCGCATCTCTTCCCCTCTTTGATAATTACTGTAGTTACCATGTTCTGAACATCACATCCTTTCTTTTCTCCCCAGATGTAATCTATCTATCTATCTATCTATCTATCTATATATATATATATATATATATATATATATATATATATATATATATATATAGGTGGTTGAATAAAAATATTTGGACATTATTTATAAAAATTACCTCAAGTTAGCACCAGCAAGCTTGTTAGCTAGACATTTAGCATCAGCTATTTACTTATTTTCAGTACGGTTATGAATAAACATCCATGTCTAACGTTACTCGTTTTATCCAAACAATATAACGTTACTGTTGATAAACAATATAAAAACAGACGCCATAGTAGCATTTTCATAAAACTGTTAATATTACGGCAGCGGGGAATTTGGACATGCATGAGTTATTTTATTTAATCTGTGTTAGTTTAAGGTTATTTCATTTTATTTTTTAACCTAAAACACAGAGACGCTGATTGATGTGTCTGCATCGTTTGCACTGGAGCATTCCCAGCTAACAAATTTATGTTGTGAGAACGTTTTCCTAACGTTCCCTTTTGGTTGTGGAAACGTTATTTTGAATGTTGCAAATAACGTTGAAATGTCCAGTTTGTTTAATGTTCCCAGAACGTTTTTTTATGGTTATTATAACGTTCCTACAACGTTCTTGAAACTTACATTTCATAAAAAATATAACGTTCTATGAACGTTTATTTAGAATGTTCCAAAAACGTTGAAATGTCCAGTTTGCTTAATGTTCCCAGAACGTTTTTTTATGGTTAGTATAACGTTCCTACAACGTTCTTGAAACTTACATTTCATAAAAAATATAACGTTCTATGAACGTTTATTTAGAATGTTCCAAAAACGTTGAAATGTCCAGTTTGCTTAATGTTCCCAGAACGTTTTTTATGGTTAGTATAACGTTCCTACAACGTTCTTGAAACTTACATTTCATAAAAAATATAACGTTCTATAAACGTTTATTTAGAATGTTCCAAAAACGTTGAAATGTCCAGTTTGCTTAATGTTCCCAGAACGTTTTTTTATGGTTAGTATAACGTTCCTACAACGTTCTTGAAACTTACATTTCATAAAAAATATAACGTTTTATGAACGTTTATTTAGAATGTTCCAAAAACGTTGAAATGTCCAGTTTGCTTAATGTTCCCAGAAAGTTTTTTTATGGTTAGAATAACGTTCCTACAACGTTCTTGAAACTTACATTTCATAAAAAATATAACGTTCTATGAACGTTTATTTAGAATGTTCCAAAAACGTTGAAATGTCCAGTTTGCTTAATGTTCCCAGAACGTTTTTTTATGGTTAGTATAACGTTCCTACAACGTTCTTGAAACTTACATTTCATAAAAAATATAACGTTTTATGAACGTTTATTTAGAATGTTCCAAAAACGTTGAAATGTCCAGTTTGCTTGATGTTCCCAGAACGTTTTTTTTATGGTTAGAATAACGTTCCTACAACGTTCTTGAAACTTACATTTCATAAAAAATATAACTTTCTATGAACGTTTATTTAGAATGTTCCAAAAACGTTGAAATGTCCAGTTTGCTTAATGTTCCCAGAACGTTTTTTATGGTTAGTATAACGTTCCTACAACGTTCTTGAAACTTACATTTCATAAAAAATATAACGTTCTATGAACATTTGTTTTGAACATTCCAATAACGTTAAAATGTCCAGTTTGCTTAACGTTGCTAGAACATTATTTTACAGTATGGTCAGCATAACGTTCCTGCAGCCTAATTTTCATTTAAACACAATATTCTATTCACATTTATTTGGAAAATTCCAAGAACATTAAAATGTTGGAACTTTATTTTATGGTCAGCATAATGTGCCTACAATGTTCTTTCCACTTAAATTTTATTAAGAATAAAACATTGTATAAACTTTAATTTGAACATTACAAAGTGTAGCTTAATAAAATTTTATTTTCAGGTTAGCACTGTTGCAACATTCTCTTTCAGCATAACATTTATTAACACAACATCCCAGATCCAAGCAAGCATTCAATTACATGTGCATTTCAACAGGTATCTGAATTATTAAAGATAATCACTTTCACTTTCAACACATTGAACAGACTGGTGAAAATTTCATATCTTGTAAAAAAAAATGTAAGTCCCCTGTAGTCAAATATTTAATCTAATTTTTTTGCTATAATTTGTCTTTAGCTTTGTGCTTGTGCGCTGGTATTGGCATGCTATAGGAAATTATTCTTAGATGTGATTGGTTATTGGATTGTGATGTAGCAATATTTAATGCCACAAAGACAAAAAAACAGCATAAAAACTTGATTTTCACTACAGAAGGACTTTAATATTTAGTTTAATATTTATGACAATAAACTATTGCTTCATAGCTAAATATAAACTATCATATTAACATTTTATTATTGAAAACTTCTATATGAATTTGTGTTTGGGGTGTGGGTGCTGAAAAACTAGCACTGTGGGAACTGTCCGGTCTCTCCGCGCTCCATCTGTAAAGTAAACAGATTAGCTGATGTTACAAACTGTGTTATTACAAAATTCCTATGAAATAATAAGTCTACTGCCTAGACTTTCAACGGAAAGACAAAAATGATGAAAGATTATAAAAAAATAAAAATAATTGTCTAAATGGGTGTGAACAACATGAGGGTGACACAGTTAAACTTTCTACTTGGACAATGCAGCCACACTGCTCAGTTTAAATATGCAGTAAAATCAGTGCTGTTAAATGTTATTACCGTACCAGCGTAATGTTATGCTAAACATATTTGATATTAGAATTAGGGATGGGTAACGATTTTTGAATATTCGATTAGTTGATTTAATGACCGATTATCGATTAGGCTGTGTGATTATTTTCTAAGGATGTGAACCGTGCCCGAGCATCTCTTACCCCCAAAGCCCAGTTCGGGTGACTGTGATTGCTCTGTGCTGCGCTCGGACACGGTTGGTTGGAAGAAGTGGGCCAGAACGCGGTTCATTTTAATTAGTGTGCTGTACACGTGCAGTGTGAGCAACCACGCCAGGGAACTACTGACACGTGCAGCATGATTAATTGAAAGGGGCGATTTTGGAGGGGCAAACGCCATAGAATTATAAAGCAATATGTTGTGAGAGGGTCTTTTGTCTCACCGCATCCCAAACGACTCAAAATAATGAACCACAAAGTTAACAGAATGATGCAGTCCACTAGTGTTCTCAAAAGACCAGGTACTTCGGTACCAAATCGGTACTAAAAAATTTAAAAGTGACGGTACCAGGTTTCTTTAAGTACCCGTAGTCCCGAGGTCCCGTTCAAACCTGGTTCAGCGCTATGATTTCCGTGAAGCAGAAAACGAGGACGGAATCTCAAAATCCAGTCATGAAAATGAAACTTACATTTTAATATGGACAGTCATGGAATTTGTCGAAGTTAGCATAAATGAATCAAATCAAATCTCCATATGGACCAGTATCTGTAAATGTTAAAACGCAAATGTTGCTTGAAATATGAATCCGTGTTCTGCGCGTCTCTGTGTGTATTAATGAATGGCAGAGACGTGCGGGTTTGTTTACTACATAGACTGAAGCGCATAATTTCAGCATCTGAGCTTCAGAGTTCTCTCTCCATCAAGAGATCTTTTCAGTTTCTCACACATGCAAAAGAGAGAGAGAGCGAGAGTCTTACCACGCTGAATCGACACGCTATATGTAAACTATTCTTTATTGTCTTTTCCTGTAAGTTAATAAAGAATTATTCATATTCATTTTTGAACAAGCAGAAGACATAACGGTTTCTCCAGTAGTGGGCGGAGCTAATGCGCAAATGGCAATTTCATTGGCTGGCGCTGATCTAGTACCCTCCCCTGTTTTGATTTCAGCAAATCAGTTTGACCGAACGCAGACAACGTGATTAATATTCATGAACCCAGCAGCTCATCAATTCATAGTGCATTGTATATACATTAGTATGATAGAAGAATTACTACTAATATTATCTTTTAATAATAATTAATATGATCTATTACAATTTTTTTTACAGAAACCATCAATGACCAAAAATATCATAAGCATCACCACCAGTCTTAAGTTCAGTTAAAATGACAAATATGCATTCATTAGGCCTAAAAATTAATTTTTACATAAAGGCATTGTGCTAGAAATATTACTATTATTTAGTAAAATGTATGTGATACTACTACTATTGTTGAAATAATTTATAAAACTTTATTTTTTTAAAGAAATAAATCACAATATTTCTTTCACGTTTTAATTTTACTAGAAAATCCCCTTTATTTACCAGAAATAAAATGGTAAATTATTATTAACTATCTTGCAATGGACACACGCCACGACGTTCTCTTTACGTTTGCCCGCGCCCTCAAATCAAAACACTGCTGACTCCTTGTGTCTCCTTTCGCTTTGTGGGTCACGTAAATGCGTTGTGTCACATAAAAGAGGCTTCGAAGCAGAGGAATTTGCTTCTATCATTTTTTTAATCGAGTTACTCGAGGAATCATTTCAGCCCTATTTTAATCGCAATAAGCTTTGAGCTTTGTTACTTTTTATTATAACACAAAGCCTCAGGCTTCTGTCAATTTTAAGATAAAATACAAACAATAAATGAATGACGTGAAGCATGAAAGGTGCCACATCCTTTTTTTAAATTACAGGTGTAATATATTCAATTTTACTTCATGCAATGTAACATGATTTCATTGTCGTAGTTTTGACTTAATTACTAAAATATTAATCTTTTTTTTTTATTTGAGAAGGATAAACTGATCAAAATTGCTCAACTCACGGTCTTGAGCTGGTCGCTTTGTAGGCTATTTAAAAAACAAACAAACTTGAATTTAACAAACATAAAATGTTCCAATCATATTTCTGAATTAAATTAATAAAGAATCGAAACGACCAGCCATGTAAGGCTCTATGTTAGTTCTCTTGTTTCAATTAAAAGCTCCCCCTCGGTTTGTCGGGCCCATATAAGTACTACCTACTTTTTTCATGGAAGGGGACAGAATCTGACAGGGTAACAGAGATGGACAGAGCAATGGCCCGGAGCGTGAAGCGCAGTCTACAGGCCAGCGGGAAAAGGGAGACATAATCAGAGGGTAGTGCTGCCAATAACTAGAACTGTGGACATGCAAATTTTTTTTAATAAAAATATAAAATAGGTTATTGTTATAAATACATACATTACATTTAATATTCAAATCAGTGCCTTCATTCAGGCTGTTCACAACATGTTTTAACGCGTACCGTGTTATGATATTCTGTTTAACACGTAATGTGTTTTAAGCCTAATAATTATGTCTGAATTAATCTGTTCTAATCTTAATCTGTAAACTTCATTTAAAAATGCTATGAATGTTCATGCTCATTTTAAAAAACGAAATGTCATAGGCTCCTACAACCTTGTGAGCAATTGATAATAGACGGACTGTTATGCAGGGTATCTTCACATTTTTTAACAGCAAATTTAATGACTTTTAAGACCTTTTTAAGTCCTCTAAAAGGAAAATTTAAGACTTTATCTAAACAAAAAAAAAAGGGAAATGTTCAGTCCGACAACACAGATTGATGTGGCGAAGCATTAGTGTGGCACAACTCATCACAACCACGCTCAAGACAGGTCAAAGGGGCGCGAAAACTTTTATACCAAGTGCTGATTGACCTTACAACCCTGACATGGTTGACTATGTATAAACTATCAGCCTTTAAGGTACTTCAGGTAATTTCTAAATTCTGGCCCCTCATAGCAGTTTGAAAAAGACGTGGAAGACAGCCCCAGGACATTACAAAAGCCCATTTCATCATACTTGATCTAAATTATGGTTAAATGTTGCTGCCTAATAGCCTTGAGCTGGGTTTGGGGGTTCTCCCCCAAGAAAATGTTGTTCAGGGTCTGATTAGTGTTTTCTATGTCATTTCAGACACAGATAAATGCAAGCACATTCAATTATCTATGCATAGACCTAATGAATGACAGACAATTGTAGGAAAGATCAGGATCAGAAATTTATTGCATGTTCCAGTTGTAGGAGATCCATGACTTTCCAATTTACTGTGGATACATCCATTGACACAGAAAGCATGTTCCTTAAATTAAGTTCCTTGGTGCCCTCCTGAAATTATAAAAAAATAAAATCAAAACAAAGTCCACCTCAAGAATGATAACATTTTCATTCATGTTCACTCAGATTAAATTTATGCATTTAGCAGACGCTTTTATCCAAAGCGATTTACAGTGCATTCAGGCTATCAATTTTTACATATCATGTGTTCCCGGGGAATTGAACCCCCAAACTTGCTTGCTTGCTAGATCAGTGCTCTACCAGTTGAGCTACAGGAACACTAGATTAGATGGTTTGTCTAAAGTAGTGATTCTCAAACTGTGGTCTGGGGACCAATGGAGGTATGCCAGATTACCAAGGAGGGTCTGTGAGCAAAAGTCATCAACCAAAATGACTGACATGGACTGTGACACCGTTGAACATTTCCAATTCACTTCTCATGACTTGTTTTCTAATCATGCACATTATTAGCAGGTGAAGTTAGCCATGGTTTCAGAAGACTAAAATGGCCTACATTTTTACATGCATTAGGGATGATCATTAAGCCAAATATGTCTTTTTTTTTTTTTGACTAAGTGGTCCTTGATTTGAAAGAAAAAATGTTTGAGAAACAAGTTAAGCCATAATAGTGAATGCTCACAAATTGGGCCTATGTGATAGGGTTCAGTGTCAACGTTGTTAACCTAAAATTGAGAAGCACAAAACAGGTATTTGGAGTCTAACTATGAACTGGGCTACATTATTTAATTCAATTCAATTTTACTTTTCACATAAAAAAATGCAAGAAGCATAATGCATATTGAATGCTTTATATAATAATGTTATTTACAGCACTGCCTTCCATCCATAATGCAGTAGTCCTATGCCTAGATGTCACCCACCCACAACATTTTTTTAACTGATTGGCTGGGACAATATATCGATGCATTTTGAATCGAGAAATTATTCTGGATCGATTCCAATTTTTCTGAATGCATCGCGATTCTCTCTCGAATCAATTCTTAGTTTAGTTTTTAACAGCAGATGCCACTGCATGATTCATATGCCTTACACACACCACTTGAACCTACTATAAAATAATAATTAATAAAGTTCGAAAAGGTTGAAGCGAAGTACAAGGGTGTTTGCAGTGGGGCATTTACATTAATCTCGCGTCATAAAAGCAATATATCAATTACATAATCAGACTCAGCAGAACGCACGAGCGCTCTTCGTCGTGAGCATTTGAGTGCTCGGTTAAAAACTAGCCTAGAGCGCAATGTGCAAAAACTAAGCTCAGAATCAATTCACAATGCATTCGGAAAAATTTAAATCAATCCAAGAATTGTGACGCATCTATATATTGTCCCAAATATTCATTAGGAAATAACAAAAACACATGAAGCATTTTAACATATTCAAATAATTTTAAATGATACTTTTAGAGTCTTACCTTAAAGTGCTACAGCAAGTCTTCTGCCGTTGAGGGGCTCAAAAACTGAGAACCAAGATAGCGAGACCTGACAATCGTGGTCTTGTCCACAGCTTTATCGTCTTTGCCCATGCTTGCGATTTCGCAAACTGCCGTGGTGGCGAACCATCATCGCAACGCGTTCATCAATCACTTACTCGTATGTCACCTATGGAATGATGCAGGTTGCACCCACGAAGTGCTGCCCCCAAATGTTACGCTGGTCAAATTGCGGTTGAAAAAATAAATAAAAATGACGAGTCGGACATGAAATTTAAGATCCCACATGAAATTTAAGACATTCATATGGAAAACTCCAGGATTCAAGACATTTTCAGACCTTAAAAATCGAAAATTGTATTTAAGACATTTCAAGACTTTTTAAGGACCCGCGGGGACCCTGGTTATGTTATTAATTGCCATCATTCGGATTTATATTAATATGCTTTAGCAATCATACAACCATCAATTGGCTTGGGTTAGGATAGACCTTTCTCTAATATATTCAACAGTTTACCATCATACAGACTGAAAGCCTGAATAGTCTCTCTCCCTCTCTCTCTTTTTATGTGTGTGTGTTTATGCGTGTGTGGGTGCATGCGCAGGAGGGGGGGCCGATTATTGACCACTAATCGAATAATACAAAGCGATTATCGATTATTACTTTTTCTTGAAATTTACATCCCTAAAAAGAATGCAAACTAAGTACATAATAAATATTATTTATTCAAATACATCGTGAATATGGAAACATTTTAATTTGTGTTGAATAAATACATTTAATTGAAATGATTTGTTGGGGAGTGAGAGGAACTAAAATAGCCTTTAGGCCTATTTCTGAATGAAATAATAAGTGACTTGTGTTTTTTTTCTCTCAAAAAATAAAAATAAAATAAAAATTATACGAGTAGCATATTTTAACTATGCAGCAAACCTTTTAAAATATTTTTATAAATTACTTTGTAATTTAATTTTGTCAAAATCCTTAACGGTTGGTTAACGGTTAACCGGTTAAAATGAACATCCCTAGATCAACTATTCAGTCATTTCTACTGATTTCAGAAAAATGTTGCCAAGTAAATATAAAGTTGTCCTGAACTGTGTCCTACCTAGTGTGTCTTGAAAAGATCCGCTGAGTCTTCTTTTCAGGAAGTAGATCTGCCAGGATATCATAGCTTGAATGACTGATAATGTTCCTGAAGACAAAACACAAAATTAGAGAAATTTAACTCACAATTAAGTAACATTTATGGACAGCTTATTTTTATAATCATGTGTTAAAACATGGCAATGTGTTATTACTTATAGGAATTAAATGTATATTATCTATATATATTATATAAAATATATAAAGATATATATTGAATATTATAAAAAATTTGCCAATATCAAGATTTTTTCATATATCGCCGAGCCCTAATCTGAATCAAACATGACTGGTTCTTAGATGTCATGATGTCATTCTTGTTGGACTTTAGTTGAGGTTTGTTATTTTTCATCTGTGTATTAATGATTTGATTAATCTAATATTCAATTAGATTAGAAATATAGAATTTATAAAACAAAAGTATAGAATTGCTTCAGAAGACTTAACATTTGTGCTGCTGGTCATTTCTGGTCACCATTACATCTGCATTAATAGCAAATCATCAAAAAATAAAAACAAAACTACGATGTATTTAAATAACTGTTTTTAACGTGACAAATTTCATCTGGTACAACACTAAAGCCCATCAATTTGTTTAATGTGAATAGTAAGTTACTTACCGGTACTTCATTTCAGACCCATATTATTGCAGCCTTCTTGCTGCCAATACCACCACACCTTCACTCTCTGCCTTTGCACTGAAAACATTGATTTCAAAGTATGACAGCAATTTGTCAGTATGAATTTTAAATAAGACAACGTGAGGAGCAAATAACTGTAAAATGTTAACTAACGTTAAACAACCATTATAAACGCTCTTCAACCCCTTTGTTAAACATTCGGCGGATTTAATAAACTTGATCAGCATCAGATGGGACATTCTAGATGAAACCTACAGATATTCAGTAACACTGAACACAAAGGATAAAGTGTTTTAATGCAGTGAATGTGTGTTCGCTTTACCTCGCTTCAGATTGAGTGACGAGGAGTGACGGTTAGAGATCAGCGTCTCTCTAACGGTAACATTAGTTTGAAAATAACGTTACACTTTGCGGGACTCGTCTTACGCTGTGTTAATGTGATAAACCACAAAAATACTTCTTAATTTACCAATGACGAACTGTTGTCTATAACACTGCATATTTAACACTTTACACCGTTGATAACTTTGATATAACTTGTGCGTTATCACCTTGCTCCTGTGCTAACCTTAGCTAGAGTTACACACATTTTGATAATTAAGCTTGTTAATTTTCAGATAAAGTTGACTTTAGAGTGCTTTAAATGGGATTAAAGAAGCTCGAAATGCTTAACGTTAACGTACCTGTATTTTTTACCATGACCGCGTCGTGTCTCGCGAATAACGTTAATCCTGCTGTGATCCCATCAGCGAGTGAGTGAGCGCGGTCCAGTGTGGATGAGCGGAGTGCACGTGACGTGACTGACTGAAAAATGCGCGCGATTTTTGAAAAACACACGGATATTATTTTGTCGAGTAAAATAATTACTTTTTTACTCTGTTTGAAAACACGAATTATGTTCATTATTCTTTTAAATATTTTGTGGTCAGCCATTTATACTTAAAAAGAATAGATTGTATGGTAGATTCAATAAATTAATATGTATTTTTTTTAGCTTGAGTTCTGCTTAACCTAAATAGCTTTTGAGTTCAAATCACAAATTAAGATGAAATAATCTTTTACATTTTTGAGTTAAATTAATTAACTTCAATTGGCAAATTTCACTTTTACAGTGTATGCCATTCACGTAATACCCCGAAGTGACTTCAATAAATTCAAAAAGATGTATAATTAATAATTATAAATTACATTCAGGTATATAAGGTATAAATCAGTATTGTTCTAAAATTGTTTTCTCTCAACATTGAGAAAATTAATTGAGTACAAATAAAGTCTTAAAGATGTTCAGATATCATTGTGCTAAGAACATTATCTATCAACCTTACAAGTACAGATAACGTCCTAAAGACATTCAGAGAACGTTGTTCTAAGAACGTTTTCTAGTGACCCTATAAGAACATTCATCAAGTACAGATAATGTCCTAAAGACGTTCCGAGAATGTTGTTCTAAGAATGTTTACTGTCAACCTTCTAAGAACATTCATCAAGTACAGATAACGTCCTAAAGACATTCCGAGAACATTGTTCTAAGCACGTTTTCTGTCAACCTTAGAAGAACATTCATCAAGGACAGATAACGTCCTAAAGATGTTCCGGGAACATTGGTCTAAGAACGTTTTCTGTCAACCTTAGAAGAACATTCATCAAGTACAGATAACATCCTAAAGACGTTACAAGAACGTTGTTCTAAGAACGTTTTCTAGCGACCTTAGAAGAACATCCATCAAGTACAGATAACGTCCTAAAGACATTACAAGAACGTTGTTCTAAGAACATTTTCTAGCGACCTTATAAGAACATTCATCAAGTACAAATAACGTCCTAAAGACGTTCCGAGAACGCTGTTCTAAGAACGGGTTCTGTCAACCTTAGAAGAACATTCATCAAGGACAGATAACGTCCTAAAGACGTTCCGGGAACATTGGTCTAAGAACGTTTTCTAGAGACCTTATAAGAACATCCATCAAGTACAGATAACGTCCTAAAGACATTCCGAGAACATTGTTCTAAGCACGTTTTCTGTCAACCTTAGAAGAACATTCATCAAAGACAGATAACGTCCTAAAGACGTTCCGGGAACATTGGTCTAAGAAAGTTTTCTGTCAACCTTAGAAGAACATCCATCAAGTACAGATAACGTCCAAAAGACGTTCCAAGAACGTTGTTCTAAGAACGTTTTCTAGCGACCTTATAAGAACATTCATCAAGTACAAATAACGTCCAAAAGACGTTCCAAGAACGTTGTTCTAAGAACGTTTTCTAGCGACCTTATAAGAACATTCATCAAGTACAAATAACGTCCTAAAGACGTTCAGAGAACGTTGTTCTAAGAACATTTTCTGTCAACCTTATAAGAACATTCGTCAAGGACAGATAACGTCCTAAAGACGTTCCGGGAACATTGGTCTAAGAACGTTTTCTGTCAACCTTAGAAGAACATTCATCAAGGACAGATAACGTCCTAAAGACGTTCCGAGAATGCTGTTCTAAGAACGTTTTCTGTCAACCTTAGAAGAACATTCATCAAGGACAGATAACATCTTAAAGGCGTTCCAAGAACGTTGTTCTAAGAACGTTTTCTAGCGACCTTATAAGAACATTCATCAAGTACAAATAACGTCCTAAAGACGTTCCGAGAACGTTGTTCTAAGAACGTTTTCTATTAACCTTACAAGAACATTACCAACGTTATAAGAACGTTCCAAAAACATTATTTTAATAACGTTTTGTACTAACATTTACACAACCTTTAAAGAACGTTAGTGAATGTTGTGGGAACGTTCCCTGTTAGCTGGGTTTCAATGGGCTTAAACATATCACTCTTTACAGCGGATTTAGTTCCCAAACAACTGACAATTTTTACCTAAATATGATTTTCAGTTACAATAATTAATCCTAAATTTCGACATTAATAACTTACTTTTAGCAACATCAGACGCAGGCGCGCTCGCTCACAAGATCTCCCGGATCTTACTTCTGGAGACTCGCACTAAACGGTTCATTTGAATCGGTGAGTGTCGACTCCAGAACAGCTGCAATCGGATCATTCTAATTCGTAAACGAATCGTTTGGTGCGATTCGCGATCCGATTAATTTTTATTTTGAAAAGACTCAGTTTGTTCGTGATGAATCAGACCCCGCTTTTGCGTGTCGGAGCACGTGATATATATTATAGGTAACGAGTCGCGAACATGCTCCGAAGTGCCGATCTGTATCAACCGAGTCGCGAACATGCTCCGAAGTGCCAATCTGAATCAACCGAGTCGCGAACAGGCTCCGAAGTCCTGATCTGAATCAACCGAGTCGCAAACAGGCTCCGAAGTACCGATCTGAATCAACCGAGTCGCGAACAGGCTCCGAAGTGCCGATCTGAATCAACCGAGTCGCGAAGATGCTCCGAAGTCCAGAAGTCCCGATCTGAATCAACCGAGTCGCGAACTGGCTCCGAAGTCCCGATCTGAATCAACCGAGTCGCGAACAGGCTCCGAAGTCCCGATCTGAATCAACCGAGTCGCGGACAGGCTCCGAAGTCCCGATCTGAATCAACGGAGTCGCGAACAGGCTCGAAGTCCCGATCTGAATCAACGGAGTCGCGAACATGCTCCGAAGTGCCGATCTGAATCAACGGAGTCGCGAACAGGCTCGAGTCCCGATCTGAATCAACAGAGTCGCGAACAGGCTCCGAATTGCCGATCTGAAAACTTCGACCAAAGAATGTAAAAAATAACTCTATTTGTTTGGTCCTCACGCGCGTCTGACGCTCCGCGGCGCGTCTCCGCCCCTCACACGCGCTAAATTAATCATCTTTGCTAATTATTCATTGTCAGCTTCAGGTACTTCATTTATTATTGTTCAATGAACTGTTTGAAACAAAAAAAAGGTTGTATTTCAGTAATAATTCTAAATTATCAAAATAAAATATATAAAATAAATAATAAAAAATATGATTTTAAGTTACAATAATTAATCCTAAATTTCGACATTAATAACTTTTAGCAACATCAGACGCACGCGCTCACAAGATCTCGGTTCTTACTTCTGTAGACTCGCACTAAACGATTCATTTGAATCAGTGAGTGGTCGACTCCAGAACAGCTGCAATCGGATCATTCTAATTCGTAAACGAATCGTTTGGTGCGATTCGCGATCCGATTTAAAAGTTTTGAAAAGACTCAGTTCGTTCATGATGAATCAGACACCGCTTCTGCGTGTCGGAGCACGTGATATATTAGAGGGAGTAACGATATGTTTTATGAAATGTAGTGAAGTTAAAAGTACGATCTTATGCTTTGGAATGTAGTGAAGTAAAAGTAAAAGTTACTCAAAATAAAACTACTCCAGTAAAGTACAGATACTTGAAAAATGTACTTAAGTACGGTTTAGCACCACTGGTTTAACTCTTTAACAGTGTAAAAAACTCAGTATGCATGAAATAGCATTTACCCCCCCCCCCCCCCCCCCCTTTAAATTTAGTTTGTTTGGACTGTTTACATAACACTCACAATCGTGGCTATGGTTCAGCCCCAGGCCAATAAAAATAGTGTTCATATTTAGAACAACAGCACTCTTGCTCATGTCATAATGTACATACTCCTTAATAGATATATAAGTTTTACATTGGGATCATTCAATTACAGAAGTGTCTCACCATAACACACACACACACACACACACACACACTAACCATCTGAAATCAATAAACAAAATATTATCATTAAAATATTATTTAAAATATTATATTCATTATCTTGTGTTCTCATAGCCTACTGTTGAAGAAAGATCAGAGATTGTCAGAGATCTTCATCATTTCACATATTTTTAACAATCTAATAATGATCAACGCAAACGAGTAATTAAATACATGCAAAATTTGGTTTTAGGACAAACCCATTCTTTTCTTTTAATTTTATTACTCTGAGAATATTGGCCATTGATGAGGAGAGGGCGCCATCTTTTGGTGGAGGTGCACAATTGTGCGATTTTAATTCAAAGCTATTAGAACGGAGCACCCCCCAAAATTGCACAAAACGTGGCATAATTACATGAAGCAACCATGTGCTTTAGATATACAGGTACAACAATGGATGATGCAGTAAAGAAGAAGAAAAAGAAGAAGAGGCTTCCAAGAGTTCTAGAAACCCATTGCTTTTTTGAATTGGTTTGATCCAATGACAGCCCCATATTGTTGAAGTTTGAAATCAAGCACATGTGTCATATTTGCAGCAGAAATGCAACTTCAAAGAGGACCTGGAGCCTTGGTGTTACAAGAACCACTGTTTAAGAACCAGTGAATTAAAGAGCAGCGGTAAAGACATTCATTAAACCTCCTAAGCTTGATTTGATCTTGATTGGGATTATGACAGTAATGTATGCATTAAAGTAGACGACTGCAGTGTCATTCCCTGTTGAGAACATAAGTAAGACTTCATGCTGACAGACTCTCTATATAGAGCAATGGGTTTGCTACAGTTGTGTTGTGAAGTAGTGAAGTGTGTTGTAGAAAGGAAAGGGAGGGAGATGTTAAAAGAACAAATTGAGTAATAGGACTCAAGGCAGTGTTGAGTCAATACGAGTACATTAAATGGTTGAAATAAAAATAGAAAATGTTTTTCAAGGAAGAGTCTTATGTTCACCAAGGTTGCATTTATTTGAATACATTTTATTTTTATTTCTGCGATGGCAAAGCTATATATATATATATATATATAGCTTATTTTTGTTAAGTTATTTCACTTAAAAATCAGTAGAAAAGAACCTATTCATTGCCATTACAGTGAAATTACTGAACCTACACATGAGAGCCTGAGAATAATGCTAATTTTATAAGAAAATTTCAGATGGCACTTAGAGACTGCATTTGAACTCTTATATAAATTATATATAATGCATACTACTGCTTGAGCTCCAGAGATACCTGGATATGCATTTTTGGCAGCTGCTTTAACTTTTTTTCTGAAGGGAGTTATCAGGAAATTGTAGCTAGCTGTAGATTTTATCTTTCTTTTGAAAGCTCAGAGCACAAAGACAACATTACCAAGAAACTCTGCAATGCTTGGTGCGATGCCAGTGGTACTGGGCTCATCCAGAACAGAAATACAGTATGAGCGTTTCATCCCTGAGATGCACTTATCTACGTCAATGACTTCCCCTCTGTGAGAGCTCTAGCGAAGTATCTCCTTTTGAGCAGACATGAGGAGCTGTACAGCCTGTACTTCAACTGGCGGCGACATCTTGAAGTGAAAATCAGTTCATTCCCTGCTGAGCACATTTATACAGCTGTGATTACATCAGGCGACAAGTGCTCACTATAGTGAGGAATTAGGAGCTATATGGTCCTAAAACTTTCATTAACCCATCAGTATCTTTTACTAATACGGATTTATTAGGCTTCTTAAATGGATTAGCTGTTTTTGAAAGTATGAGAAATATAAATACTGTATAGGAAAGGTTTTTTTTGTTTTGTTTTTTTACTCTGCAAGTCAAGTCATATTGTGCACAGGGAGCAGAATTTAAATACATTTTTGAATACTCTATCCCACATCTTGTTTTAACACTATATATATCCTGATAACACACTTACATCACAGAGACATCAGCATTTAAATCTGCAAAAAAAAACTTTTTGTTTGTGTTTGCTCATCTGCATATTTGGTCTATAGGACGTTTCCTATCAGATGTCAAGTAGAGGTTTATAAATATAAATATAAATAAAAATAAATAAACATCAAGTAGATGTTTTAAAGATGTCTGTCAGATATTTGTGCACAGCAGATGCTTTCCACAGATATCTTACCATTAGAAGTCTGTTAAAGATCCCTTAATCCTTTCATACATCCTGTATTCTAATCACGCAAAATATGTCTCCTTGATGTACATGTGCAATCAGGGTTGCTAGTCTAGTGTTTCATGTTTACCACTAGACAATTCAACTTGTGCATGGAACAGGATTTCTATTCAGTCCTTAAATACCTCATTTGGTAAAAAATATTTAAAACAAAAAAGTCTGCCGCCAGTAATACAAATTCTTTAAAAGTTAGGCACCAGTTTAAGTCAGTGACAGAGATCGATGACACATGGCGATACCTGGGTGGTACATGTTCAAGTACATGAAATGTTAAGCCCTATAATGTTGTGCACATGTTTTACTATAGTAGTTTGACTTTACCTGCAGTATACAGAGTGGTGGCAATTTAAAGACCTTCAATGCTGGATGCATTTGCAGTTTTGTTTTTAATTAAATGAAACATTCAATGTTCAATGTGTTATGCTGAACAATCTTTAAACCAATGCAAATGATACAGCTGGCTCTTGGGGTCATGCCCTGTTGAGAAAAAAAAAAGAAAGAAAACAGCATATTCTGGTTGGGTATGTTTTGAAACATGGCTGCTGGTTTAAGATGGTCATAAGCTGGTCACGAGCTGGTTTAAGCTGGTTATGTGATGGTCTCAAGCTTAGGACCAGCATATGGCCATCTTACACCAGGTCATGACCAGCTTAAACCAGCTCAAACCAGCTTCAAAACATGCTGTTTTTTTCAACAGGGTGGTCACCCTTTCGGGTTTTATTTTATGATAATGACTGGCTGACTGTTATCCCACTTAATGTTATGTTCACCAAACAAACACGTATGATAAAAAAAGAAAAAAAGAAAGAAAGAAAGAAAGAAAGAAAGAAAGAAAAAAGAGCACAATTATATGAAATGACAATGTTATATTGATTTGAGTTTTTATTAAATTTAGATAAAAATGTGTATTAAATTCAATTTAAATTATTACATTAAAAACAAGTTGTATACAAATGACTTAATCTGATCTTCATATTAGCTTTAAGTTTCCACCAAGAAAATAAATGCTTTTTTTGAACTTTACAAAACTTTTACTGGAAGCGTGGCCAAGGGGATTTCAGCAAAGCTCTATGCCATCCGCAGTCTTTAATTAAATAATTTGCAATGTTTTTGTAAATGAATTGTCATTTTACATGTTTGTGCTTGTGCTCTCATTGTATTTTACATCTTGACCAGCAGGAGTTGCCCGCGTGCATAGTTCCAAGTGCTTCGAATGAGTGAATCATTCGCGACGCAGTTGACTCGGAGATTCGAAACGTTCTGATCGTTTCTCTCATACACAAACAATCGGACTAATGGACGAACACCGCAACAACAGTAAAAATAATATTCAAACTGAAGTCATTCAAAATTATTCATTATAATCAACAACAGGGAAGGCAATATATGGCGTTAGCTGCGTTTGTCCATTGTTAAATGAGTCATTATAAATATTAAGAAATATCTGACGCAAGAATGAACTGAATTGTGAAGAACTGAGCTAAATCAAGTCAAGTGTATTGTTTATTGTAAAAAGGATCCTTATTAGCTGTCACCAAAGTGAACGAGCTGGGGTCCACAACAAAAATAAATTACACAATGTTAATATAAAAACAGTATAGGGCTATAACATTACATCAATAGGCTACATATCATCATAAATTAGTCCGAATAAATGATTACAGTATTACATTCATAAAATCCTTTCCTTATTCACAAATTTAAATAGCGCATTAGATGGTATAGCTACTTAAAAAAGTCGTTGCCATTCATTTTACTATATTCAACGGGCAAATATTCTAATGATTGATGGCACGATAAATAACAGTTCTATTTAAAGCATTTGATCAAGTCAAGTCACTTTTATTTATATAGCGCTTTAAACAAAATACTTTGCTTCAAAGCAACTGAACAACATTCATTAGGAAAACCTGTCAATAATGCAAAAGGCAGATCATCATTAAATTCAGTGATGTCATCTCAGTTCAATTTAAATAGTGTCTCTGCAATCATTTGCAATCAAAGTCAACGATATCGCTGTAAAAAAATCAGAATAGACTAAATATATAATGTCCCGTATTTTCTGACTGTTTCTGAGAAGTAGCGAATCGATGTCCGTTCAGTTAATGAATCATTCTTTTGAGTCGGTTCAGGCATACGGGTCATAGATTTGCGATCAATTCACTGTAGTTTTAACAGATCATTTCACTCCCGCAGTGAATCGTTGGAATCGATTGCTCTCCTTCAAACAGTACAGGATCGAGCACGCAGTAAACAAAAAGAGCGCGGGAAGAAGTGAATGTTTTCGTTCAATCCATTGAAATCGACCCTACAAATGCATCCTGTTAACGTGGAAGAAGTTGCCACAGCTGCACATGAAAGACTCAGTGCTCCAGGTAAAAACGTTTTCAAAACTGTATCTATAAAGTATTTAACATTACAGCTGCCATGGTGGTACCAAATTGACCTTCCAGTTAAATAAATAAATAAATAAATAAATAAATAGGTTCAGTTGGTATCCCAACATATCATTGCAACCCTAATTGTTATGTGTTGGTTTTTATTTAAATAATTTATTAGTTTTGTCTGAATGGGGCAAATGTGTTCACAACAAATTATAGGAGTCTGTAGGCCTTCAATATCTCTGACATTTTGTATTGGACAATCCTGTTTTCGATGCTGCTAGATAACGTTTTCATTGAAAGAACTTATACGTGTGTTTATATATTTGTTATAATGTTGTAAGAAACTTTATTCTTATTTAAATTGAATTTGATTAAAATCATGTAGTTGCAACAAAGATGTGAAGACAATAAAAGGGTCTGTTGTTAGAACATAAGTTACCACTGGGTGCTGCTGTGTCTCCATCCACTCAGCATTAGCCTGTAACAACTGGACTGAAATAAACATGATGTGCTTCCAAACACAAGGGAATAACTTCTGTTTATTACACTTCAATGTACAAGTTGAGCAATAACTCTCTGTTGCTATTCAGTGGTATATGACAAACAAACATGATGCTACTAATTCACTGGCTGCATTTTAGCAGTATTCGGCAAGACCTTCCTAATTAGGCCCCATGCATGAAATTAATGAGTTTATAGAAAACTTGTAAAAGTCAAAATGGCAACGCTGCTATTTATTTGAAAGGAATTTGACTTTTGGGTATTATGGTATATGGAGAGCTTTGCTATTTAAACACAATGAGGGGCTAGTAAAATGAGAGAAATGTTGGAGCAGGCTGTGTGTCTCCTTTTAGTTAGCTGGGCCAGCCTGGGTGTGATTATATAAAAGAACTATTCGCATGGACAGCGATTTGCAGTGCCAAAATTTCCCATTTCTGGCAACATGAAAGAGGTATAAAGAAAAAAAAAACACACACTTGAGTAAAAGTACAAATACCTTACAGATGAAAATGACTCCATTACAAGTTAGGTACAAGTCAACAATTCCAAAACAACTCGAGTAAAAGTCTTACATTATCTGATTTTAACAGTACTTACAGTAAGTATTTTACTTACAGTATATTAAATACAGGCTCAAAGATGCACTAGTCAAAGAGACATGTCAGTAAAATGCTGGGGCAGCTGTGGCCTAATGGTTAGAGAGCTGGAGAGTTACCTGAAGTTCGAGTCTCAGTTTTGACAGGAGTTGTAGATGGGAGGGAGTGAATGAACAGCGAAATGAAGTTTGTTTTGAGTTTGTTTCGGCAGTTCGAAACAGCTGACCAAAGGGAACTTTCTGGGGGACTTCATTTGGCTCCTAAACATACAATAAGAGAGACTTTAAAGATTCAGAGAAAGCATTTAATTCCTTGAAAGAAATTTCAACGAAGCTTGGTTTCGGCGACCTGGAGTTATGCAAAAAGTGATGAAGAGAAATCAGAGCAAAGTTTTCCAAAGCCAAAGTACCAAATACATGTTTCAAATAAATGTTACACCATACTGCTGCTGCTGCTGTTGTTGTTCTTTCAGTAAGCGGCTTTATATGGAGCCAGAAGAGTCTCAATAAAGATAAATGCACACACTACAGTCACATATGCACACATAGGATTCATACATGCACACACATAATTCATAAATACACACACAGTATACACAAATGCACACAAAATTCACAAATGCACACACAAAATTTAAAAAGCACAGAAGATTCACAAATGCATACAAAATTCAGAAATGCACACAAAATTCAGAAATACACACACAATTTAGAAATGCAAACAACATTTACAAAAGCACTCAAGATTCACAAATGCACAGGACAAGATTCAGAAATGTATTTCTGATGCACACACACGTATATCTTGATTTACAAACTGCTTGCGGTCTGTGAACTTCACTGCATTTGTGTGTGAATTTTGAGACTCCCCTGACTTGGCTGGACACACAAATGCCTTTTTTTAAACAGGGAATGATCTGCAACCAATCAGATATCTCCCTTGTTTTAGCCAATCACAAGAATGCACCCCACGTGGGGGATTGTTTACTTATAAGCCAATCAGTGAATGACTCACTTTCCTCACGCAGCAAACGACTCACTTTCCTCAGCGAACGACTCACTTACCTCACACAGCCAGCGACCCACTTTGCGCAGCGAACGACTCACTTTCCTCACGAGTCACGCAGCGAACGACTCACTTTCCTCACGAGTCACGCAGCGAACGACTCACTTTCCTCACCCAGCGAGCGACTCACTTTCCTCACGAGTCACGCAGCGAACGACTCACTTTCCTCACCCAGCGAGCGACTCACTTTCCTCAGCGAACGATTCACTTTCCTCAAGCAGCGAAGTTGAGCGAACGATTCACTTTCCTCACGCAGCGATCAACTCACTTTCCTAAGCGAACGACAGCCGGAGACCCACTTTTCGCAGACAGAGAGCCACTTTCCTCTCGCAGCGGACCACTGACTCTCTCTTCATGTAGGGACTGAATATTATAATTAAAGTGACTTCTATATTGCATCCAAAAGAATATTTAGATATATTTAAATATTCAAAAAGGTTTAAACATTTTTTTTTTTTACTTTCATTAAAATATTTCAATAAAATGAAATAATTGCCTATTGCAAATTTATGAATCCATGGTTAACTTTTTTTCTGCAGTCACTGGGCTATATGTATTGAGACATTTTTAAATTTATATTTAGTAAAAAATAATAAAAAATAAACCTGAATTGTAATCTAAACATCTGTATTTTCATACAATTTAATGCAATTGCTGTGTGAACACGTTCATGTGATTGGCTTATAAGTAAACAATCCCCCCACATGGGGTGCATTCTTGTGATTGGCTAAAAGAAGGGAGATATCTGATTGGTTGCTGATCATTCCCTGTTTAAAAAAAAGCATTTGTGTGTGGAGCCAAGTCAGGGGAGTCTCAAAATTCACACACAAATGCAGTGAAGTTCACAGACCGCAAGCAGTTTGTGAATCAAGATATATGTGTGTGTGCATCAGAAATACATTTCTGAATCTTGTCCTGTGCTTTTGTGAATCTTGTCCTGTGCATTTGTGAATCTTGAGTGCATTTGTAAATGTTGTTTGCATTTCTGAATTGTGTGTGTATTTCTGATTTTTGTGTGCATTTCTGAATTTTGTATGCATTTGTGAATCTTCTGTGCTTTTTAAATTTTGTGTGTGCATTTGTGAATTTTGTGCGCATTTGTGCATCTTGTGTGTGTATTTATGAATCATGTGTGTGCATCTATGAATCCTGTGTGTGCATATGTGAATGTAGTGTGTGCATTTATCTTTATTGAGACTCTTCTGGCTCCATAGCTTTAAAGGGTTTAGCCTACAATAAATGAAATGCCAAATTATCAATCAAAAATCAAAAGTAAATCATGACACTACATAAAACATAAAGGTATAACAATTTATCCAGTTTAATAAAAATAAATAACCACTGCTAAAATAAAGTAACAAACTGAGGTTTTCAGATTATGAGCCATTCACACTTCCCATAAAAGACTAATTCATTCTCATAAAAGACCGCTTGATTTTGTTGAGCTCTTAATGTGATAGCACGCAAAGGCACCATGTGACCAGCTTTGTAGTTATTTTTTTTGTACTGTGCTCCCCATCTGTTTAATTCATACACGGGCATTTACTTCACAGTACAGTTAGATCTTCATCTTCTGAAAAGGGAGGTGAGAGCACCAGCTCATTGGCATTTAAAAGGACAAAAACAAAAACGGCATGTTGTGTTTCATACAAGCGGCAACCTCCCGCTCTCTCTCGTGAAGTCAACAAGGAAGTGACTAAAACTGCAATTCATCGACTGGCCGCTTGAGGCTGGCTGCAAAAGGCAATCAATCCCATAGACTCCCCATGCTAAAATACCCAACTTTACAGCAGAAGAAAACGTTTAAAGCCTGGTTCAAAAAATGAGTTTGGTCTATTTTTGCCCTTTATGACAACTGTGAGGGGGGTGAATTTTTTTTTTTAATAACTCATCTGTTTACATTATATTAAGCCTTAAAGTTCTGCATGATTAAGGGCGTGGCCACTTGAGTGACGGGTTGATAGCCGATGTTACAGCACTGTCGCGCTAAGTGGGCATGGTTTAAGCAACCAGCTCCCGCCCTTTTGCCCATTTTTGATTATCCAGGAGTGACGTGTGGTGACACACTGCCAAGATGGTGACGGCCCGCTCTGCCTACTTTTGGCTTCAAAACCACTCATCGGAAACCTATAGCTGACGTCACGGACACTACGTCCATAGTTTTTATACAGTCTGTGGTTTCATTCCCTAAAACTTCTACAAGCTATAAAACATATCTGTGGGTTATTTTGAGCTAAAACTTCACATACACACTCTGGGGTCATCAGAGACTTATTTTACATCTTGTAAAAGGGGCATAATAGGTCACCTTAAATGTGATTGCCCATATATTAGTGTAGTTACAGAGTCTACCAGCAGCGGCCAACTAATAAAATAGAAACTCTCTCTACCCCAAAAAATCGGTGACTGCACTGACTTGCCAAAATTCAAAATCTTGACAAAAACTCATCTTTTTAAAATTGCTTTTAATGTTTAATTTTATCGTGTGTTTTATTTTCTATTCTGTTACTTCTTCTTTACAATTTTTCTATGTTGCTACATTTGTTTTACAATTTTCTGTAAAGTGTCTTTGAGTACTTAGAAAAGCGCTTACAAATTAAATGTATTATTATTATTATTATTATTAATAACTAGCCATACATAGACCCCTGACTATGGTAAATACAAAAAAAATTAATTAATCCCAGTATTAACAATGAGCTTGATTATAATAGGTGCAGTCTAGTTAAGTTGCATCATGTTGTGCCGCTCACCCACAGTGTAGACGGTCTGTGAGGAATACTTTTATTGCCCTAAAAACAAAACACTGGTGATTTCACACTATTGCACCCCAGGCCATCACCTACTGTCCTCCTCTCTTTGTATGGCTCTCTACATCTCTCGTTTCCACTCCTCCATTGCATCACTCTCTGAATTATTAAGCTCTGGTGTCATTCTTTCTGAGGGAATCCTTCTCTCATCAGAGGTAGGCCATCTCATCTGCTTCACTGCTCTTTCACCTCAAGCACCAACACTCCCAACGTCGCCTCCTGACAGACAGGTCATCATTCACATCACACTCCTTACACACACACACACACACAGAGTGTACACATACCTTGTTTCTGTTTTTGGCACACAGTCATTTCATTAGTGCTGGGGATTAACTAACTGTTTAACTGAAAGCAGCAATGCTACTACCTTAGCCACATTTTCAGTAGCGTGAAAATAGCTGAGTTGGTTTTAAAACTGTAGCTTTTCTTGTAACAAGGTTTTTTTTTTTTTTTTTTTTTTTTTTTTGTGAGCAGCAGTATATTGGGACAGCATGCAACATAATCACACAAGCTCACCTGTCATGTCTTCTTTCTGTCTCATATAGAGGACTGGGAAGGCTCATTGATTTTGGTTTATTTAGAATATCTGACATCATACATCATCGTTTCCGGGTCCAAATATTGTTGTTCAAGAAAATGTGAGTCTGTAAACTAGCATACGTTGTTAGAGAGTCACAGTTAAAATAAAGTAAAGACTTGGATCAACCAGCAGTATTTGATACATCATGACTTAACAAGTGGATTGATTTGTTCAGATGGTTCATTTAAATAAATCGGTAAAAAAAAATTTATTGATTCGTTTGACCGCCCGCACAGAAGTCTTTCTTTTATATACAAAACAGCCTGTAATACGTTTCTTTACAGAATACAATCCGTTTATGAGTATCCTTTAGTTTCCTAGCTTTTATTTTTGGTTGTTGGTGTAAAGCAATGTCTTCAATGATGTTTAATGCCCTTAAATGCCATTGTTTTTCTGTTAGACAAATAATGCTCTAAAGGCAAAAAGCAAATAAACAATTAGTAAATGTAAATTAAACCATAAGTAAAATTTAAATGGCAATTAAATAAATATAGCTTTAATTTAGATAGCTTTTGTAACCTTGAAAAAAGTCTTATGTATGAAATAAGTCTAATTGGAACAGTTTATTGAACCTTTAGACAAAATATAAAGGACAAAAAAAAAAGTTGTCATGTGTTTTATATTCTGTATCATATTTGATACTTTTATGATTTATATAGTGAGAATGTGACTCATACTCAAGCATTAAATGACTCAGAAATAAGCAATTTGGTGCGGTTGTGTGATATTTATGGCCAAAAAGATAGATAAAATTCAGTTAGCTTGTAACTGTTTTTACAACCATTTGCAGACTACTTGTATAAAATGCATATACATATTAGCTGTCATAATGTCGCTCAATGATATCAAAAGTAAGATGATATTTAAATAGTTCTATGAAAAAAAAAACCTAGTTGTTGGGGGGCAAAAAATATAATGCATTTATGATTGAGAGATGAAGAAATAAACGTTATACATTAGGATTTATCTTATAGTGTAAGTAACAGCCTTTTCTAAATTGTAGTTGGACATATATGCATAACACTGCTACTCATTTACTGTTTCACACCTCTTTTGTTCTTCCTTCACAGAAACCCCCCCACCCCACTTCATCTCTCTCATGTCTGTCTTGCCTCCGTTGTCGACTTGCCCTCTGTTTTTTTCTGTAAAGTTAAACGTCACTAAAGTGATGGAGGGAAAAAGTGGAGGGTTGAGGCTAGGGACTGACGGGGGAAAGAGAGCGAGTGTTCTGTGTTTGTGTGCGTGTGAGACAGACAGACACACACAAAAACACAGATCTGTTGCCTGTGGGTGTGAGAGCGGTGTAAAATGGCTCAGTCTGGTGAGAACACAACAGGCGTTTAATGCACCTCGCCCAAACCGTAGAGTGCTAGTAAGAGATTTCCCCAGCGTAACTCAATCATATCCCTAAAGAAAGAATGTGCTTAGCCCAAAAATAAGTGTATTGAAGACAGTCGGGATTCCAGAATAGTTGTTGTGAGACTCTGAGTCATCAGCTGCAAACCTCACTGCAGACTGACCATGTGAGAATTCATCTTCTTCACAGCAAACAGCCCTCCGCTTCATTTCTAAAACAAATAGAGTAACAAATATAACCAAACAAAACTTTGGCAGAATGATTTAGGATTCGGTGACTGTGGGATCAAGTCATCCCCACCCCCCCACCCGTTTATTTGTCTGAGAATCCCAATCGTTTTTTTGACATGTTTTTGGGGTGATGCTATCTTTTATTTGATTCAATTTTTAAAGGGGACATGTCAGACAATAATAAGTGCCAATCTTATGATTACCTATACAGTAGCATAACATCCTTCATCTCTCCGGAGAGTTTTTATTTTGATCAGATTTATAAAAGAAAGATACAGCCGAGCGCCTGGAGGCATGCAGTGGGGGAAGTCGTGGCCTAATGGTTAGAGGGTTGGACTCCCAATCTAAGGGTTGTGAGTTCTAGTCTCGGGCCGGACGGAATTGTGGGTGGGGGGAGTGCATGAACAGCTCTCTCTCCACCTTCAATTCCACGACTTAGGTGCCCTTGAGCAAGGCATCGAACCCCCAACTGCTCCCCGGGCGCCGCAGCATAAATGGCTGCCCACTCTGGGTGTGTGTTCGCAGTGTGTGTGTGTGTTCACTGCTCTGTGTGTGTGCATTTCGGATGGGTTAAATGCTTCATCAAATGCTTCACAAATTCTGAGTATGGGTCTCCATACTTGGCTGAATGTCACTTTCACTTTCACTTTCTAAAGAGTCGTGAGCACTTACATGCCGATTGCCAACAAAACACAGAAATTTGATGCAGTTTTACAAACAAACTGCATTCACTGTTTAAGTAAAGCTGGGATCTTAGAGAAGCTGAACAAGGTTATTTTCCCCTCACATCTAAAAACACACTTCTTTGAAGACATTCAAAGTTCTACGCAGCGCTGCCAATGACTTCCATAACCTCGCTCTATTTGCTGTTTGCACGCACTCTACCTGTAGAAGTGCCCATATAAGGAATTCCATGACGTCATGAAGGGCCATGCTCAAAAGAAGCTTTCTGAAACTTATTCAAACCTTAAAAGAGTGTATTTGGCAAATAAATACTCTGCCATATGTCCAAATAGTTTTTTGAAACTTTGGCCACGTTTAGCACGAGAATCCATCTTTTTAATGATGTAAATAAGTCAGAATGCATGAAAATAGACCCCCCCCCCCACTTTAATTATTAAAATTATGAATAGTTTATGATAATTACATTTTTTTAATTATGAAATTAATATAGATACATATTACATTTATTATTTAGATTTAATTTTTTCATAAAGTTTTTTTCAAGTTTTTAATAAGACTTGCACTCTTCATTTACTGTTTTTCTTTAAAAAAGCTTGCTCTAATCTTTTTCTTTTCTATCTCTTTTCTTTTTCTTTATTATATAATTGAAAACAACAACAAAAACCTTGGTATGCGTTCTGCATTAAGCTAACTGAGACTTTTTATTGCACTTGCATATCATTGCTCTCGTGTTACTTAATGATTACTTAAAGTTTCCAATCCCTGGTTTTTCTTTTTTAAATTTCCTATATCCTTGCTATCTAGCAACCCTGTAAAACGGCCTCTCTGCATTGCTTTTCATATAAAGGCCAAGAGCTTGTGTTGAAGTCATGTGAAAGGGCCTATTACAGTCAATGACACCATAGAATCCCACTGAGTGACTTTCTTACATAAGTTCTCTTCATTGCATAGATATTCCAATAGCATTGATCCAGTCAACTCAAATATAGCACAGACACAATTCAAAGAACACAAGTGCACCATGTTCACGTATCATAAAAATGGCTGTAGGAGCATACAAGTCCATTATGTATTGGGGGTGTGCTTGCAGTAATTCTGTAGTTTCAGCGTGAATGGCGTTTGCTTGAGAAACAGATGTGTGCTCAGCCACCAACAGCAGAATTTGGAGGCAAGTGCTTTTGGAAAGCCCTCAAAACACTGCAAACAGATTAACAGGAACATAAAAATTGCTCAAACACATCCAGAGGGACCATACTCTAGAACAAATACTGGCAGCTTATTGACCAATATCCATATTTTGAGGGGGGTATGAATGCATGAGAATTTAAAGTGTCATATAGGCTTTGCAAACTTTGACCCTTTGACCAGATGGGCAGTTCTTAAAGAAGTCATTTACATTGAGATCTTAAAGGCATTTAAGTGGCCCGTTTAACTCTGAGAGTCAGAGAAAGGGTGGAATTTATGACTGTTTTTGGTACTTAAGAAAAAAAAACTTAACTGACATTTATAAATGATGCCATATAATGCTATAAAATGAATAACAATACCAACATTTCTAACATCAATACAATAACTTAAAAAATGTTGACTATTTTTTGACTCAAACTCAGAAAAGAGGACATAAAGCAATTCAACTACAGATAACTTCAATATTAATATTATTTTTTAGATATATAAACTAGGAAACCATGTTTACAGAAGTAACAAAACTGACAATGCCATTGAAACATCCATTAAATGACAAGACCTGACAAACAAACCGTTTTTAGTTCATTGTTGTTGTGTACTCTGAGATTCCTCAGATTTGATAGTTCTCAGTTGGACTAATAATACTTCTAATAATCACATTATTGCTACTATTATTATTGACAGTGTTGTGACATGTAGCCAAGCATGTCCCAAACTCAGAATTTGTGCTCTGCATTTAACCCATCCAAGTAAACACACACACAACAGTGAGTAGTAAACACACACACACACACACACACGCACACACACACGCACACACACACACACTAATGTTTGTGATTATAGGTTTGTGAAATGCTGTGATTGTTGCAATCCAAAAAGCAAGTTAAACTCACACATGTAAAGATTGAGTGTGCTGCATTTAATGTAAACTCATTGAAACCATTGACCTAAGCTTGGCTCACAGTCATTGTTTCCGTCTCTTTTTTCTTTCTTTTTTTTTCACAATAATTGCTTTGTTTAGATGTAAAACCCACTTTATGAGGCATTTCAGGCCTGCACTCCAACTTCACCTCAGTGCCAGGCGCATGTCAAACGAGCAGGAAAAGGTACAGTTGCCCAAGAAGTTTCAGTAGCTCAACAGTAAATAGCAAATGTGGATGTGATTTAAATTAGCATCAAAACGTATAGGTTATATGCATCACATTTAAGAATATGTCTCTAAATGTATGGACTAAAATGTTCTGGTATGTCAGTAATATGTATTATGGCACAAATTGTTATGTAAATTTAATTTGCAATTTAGTACACAAATAAATGTGAGAACTTAAAGTAGGCACCCATTTTGCATTAGTTTGTAAAGTATAAATGGAAATCTGTCAATGTGCATAAAATAACTAATTTACATTCTGGCATGTATGAATACTGCCGGGTTCTTGCCATATTCACATTACTGCACAAAGAGATTCAAAAGAGACCCCCGCCCCCTTCCCTCTTTGTAACTATTAAGTTATCTGCGTGTCTCTCGCATGAGGATGCAATGATGGAGAAGAAGCTTACGGGGTGTTGAGAACAAGAACCAAGCTAACTGAGCAAGTTGAACTTTTGCTGCAGCGTGAGCTTCTTTTCAATTAATATGCCTGGAGGTGGAGAATAATTAGTCATAAATGGTCAAATTCACTCAGTTGTGCTTGAACTGTTCAACCACCATCTCGATTACAATTAAATACAAATTAATTGTATTCATTTGTGCTCTAGGCACTAAAATAGTCAAGTTCTTTATAGTCCAACTCTATTTTTTATGTTGAAATAATGAAGATTTCTGTATCACCCAAGACTGCTTGGCCACCCCTATGACAATAACCATTTAAATATATTTTGAATCCGTATGTTTCATAAAAAAAATCTATATTTTCAACAACACAACGAGTATAAGGCTAAACTTATGCTTATGTTATGGCCAATGTAGGAAGTAAGTTACGGTTACATTGTATGCATTTGACAGATGCTTTTATCGAAAGTGATTTAATTTGTATTCAAGGTTCACATATTTATCAGTTCAGAAGGCATGTGGTTAAATGAGAGGGAGTAAAATGAGGTGAAGACAAAGTTGGTAAAAGAAGGAAGGAAGTCAACGTGGAGAGCAAGAAGGGCCTGTTCCTGTGCCACATGCTAATGTGGAGAGGTGGAGGGAATTGGGTGATCTGGTCCAGGTTATTAGTTAGGCTCTGTTAGACCATGTAATAGTCTCACAGCACAACACGGACACACTGTTCCAGGGCCACACTCATCCCTGTATGACACCAAGATATGGATGATAGTCCACATGACATAACAGCCTCTAACACACATTTACACACCTAATCTAAGGACAGGCATCTGTGCTCGTGTGTATGAGTGTGAGTCTGCGTGCGAGAGTTCGCCACTGCTGCAGCGTGTTTGCATATGTGCTGAACAGGCTGTTTCTGCCCTTAAAAGCAACTATATTTTCCTATGCTTTCCCCCCACCCCCTCACACCTCTCTCTTCCATTTCATTTCTTTATTCCTCTCCTCCTCTTCATCTCCCTCATGCTCCGCTCCGGTCAATGAAAACAGCATGGTGTCAAAAGGTACCTTATATAGAGGGGAAAAAAATATATTCTTGACTACTCTGGGGCTGTTGGTGATGCCTGATCTTCTACAAGAGGATCTGAGGCAGTGCTCAAGGCAGAATTTTTTAAGCCCCACCTTAAAGCAACCCTGTGTAATTTTTTCTTAGTTCAGAATTTGCAAAATGTATATAATGAGTGAGTACATCTCAAATTCATCTACCAAACCGCCTTTTTGTCTTATCCCAAATCACTACATTACATTTATAATAAGTAATTATTTCTTTGACTATTGTAGCCTGTTCGTATTGTCACCGCTGTGGAGTAACACATACCTACGTGAATCACTGTAGTCATAAACTTGGAGAAGAAGCTCCGGTTAGAATGTTCTTCCACAGGATGCATAAATGGATGCAGGATGCAGAGTGCCAAAATGTACATAGTGTTGCTTTAGAACTTATACCTACTTCAGTTATCTACCACTGTAACAAATTTATTTCTGCTATATTATCAGGCCAACTTTTTCAATTTTATTATGAGTTTGGATGGTTTTAAATCTATTATTTTTGGTAAAATTATGCAAGAATACTGTAAACTGTCCTGACAGAGTATACACACAGTATTTATTTTGCCTATTCGATATTTTTTGATTTAAGATTCTCTATTAACATCTTAAAGGGATAGTTCACCCAAAAAATGAAAATTTGATGTTTATCTGCTTACCCCCAAGGCATCCAAGATGTAGGTGACTATGTTACTTCAGTTGAACACAAACCAAGATTTTTTGCTCAAATCGTTGCAGTCTATCACTCTTATAATGTAAGTGGATGGGAATCACGGTTAAAACATACAAAAAATATAATAAAATTAAACCCTGTGGCTCGGAATGATACATTGAAGTGTAAAGACTCAAAACAATTTGGCTGTACATCAAACTGAACAGTGTTTATATAATATTATTAACCTCTGATTCATGCAATGTCCGAACTGTTAGAACTCTCCTGAGCACGTCCTCCTATGCGCATTCTCAGCAGCAGGCCATGAGGCGTCGTCGTCTTCTTATTTTATGGCGGATCGCAGACTTAGAAATGCATTACCACCACCTATCTCTTAAGTGGACCATTGACACTCTTTCTACAGTACAATCTCAATTAGGAGTGTCAATGGTCCATTTTACATTTAGTCATTTAGCAGACGCTTTTATCCGAAGCAACTTACAAATGAGGACATTGGAAGCTATCAAAAACAACAAAAGAGCAATAATATATAAGTGCTAAAACAAGTCTCAGTTAGCTTAAACGCAGTACACCTAGCAAGAAGTAACAAAAATGTGAGTGATTTGAGCCATAAAGCAAGTAGAAGAAGACGCCTCATGCATCTGCTGCTGAGAACGTGCTCAGGAGAGTTCTAACAGTTCGGACATTGCGTGAATCAGAGGTAAAAAAAAAATGTATGAATACTGTTCAGTTTCTTGAACAGACCGGATGCTTTGTGTCTTTAACACATCAGTGTATCGTCACGAGCTGCAGGGTTTAATTAGGTTTTGGTTGAGAATGTTTTTTGTTGTTTGTTTTTTTTTTATTGAATGTTTTAGCCATTGATTGATAGACTGCAATAGTTTGAGTTAAAAATCCTGGTTTGTGTTCTGCTAAAGAAACAAAGTCACCTACATCTTGGATGCCCTGGGGGTAAGCAGATATCATCAAAACGTCAAATTTTCATTTTTGGGTGAACTATGCCTTTAATCAGATTAATTGCATGATATGATGATATAATATAATATAATATAATATAATATAATATAATATAATATAATATAATATAATATAATATAATATAATATAATATAATATAATATAATTAATATAATATAATATAATATAATATAATATAATATAATTTTGTATTTCACAAAAAAATAAATAAAAGTCCAGCTGTTTATCAACATCTCATGCTAGGAGTGCTACATTTTTAAAAGGGTTATTTGACCCAGAATAAATTCTTTTTTATCAATTACTCACCCATATGCTGTCCCTAGATGTTCTACAGATGAATAAAAAGAAAGATTTTTAGAGAAATAATCCAAATATACCCAAATGTTGATACTCTAAAAACAAGTTGATGCTTGACGTAAGTGTAAACGTGTTGCCAACTGTGACATGAAGTGTCATATATTGAATTGTGGAATGGTAATCGCAGCACATGCTTGACTTTGAGGTTGCCAATGTGTTTTGACAAAAAGCGATGGAAACATGTAGCTCATAATACATGAGAAATTGCTCTAATGTTTATTGCATTATTCTTGCAATAATAAATCACAATAATTTATTCCCTCAAATTAAATGAATGTTAATAACTTAATTACTTAGTTAACTGAATAATTTACATATCTACCCAGACTACAGTCGAGGTCCTGGTTACTACAGAAGGAAAAGTTCTGTTCACTAACACTAATGTTATCATTTGTAATCACTGTCAAAAGAGGCATTTCTCTTTTCGGTGAGAAGTGCCTGCCTCGATTTGCAGTCACTGCAGTTTTTAATCACGTTAGTGCATAATTTAACAATTTCTTTAAAGAAAAACGACTGATAAAAATGCTTTGCAATCCTGCAATTCATCTCAGCCCATGTTAGAATAAAAACCTATTATTTTTTTCCTCTTTGAGACATGTAAAAAAAAAAAAAAAAAAAAAAAAAAAAATTAAATGGGGCAGAACTTAGCAAGGGTCAATTAGGTTGAGCTCAGAACGACCAGAGACCAGCCGCAGTGACTCTCACGAAGAGCCCAAGACAGAAGGAAATATAAAATCACAGCGGCTCACTTAATCAAGTGCAATTATGGGAGAAAATTGCTCCTCTCCATTATGGGAGATTGGTGTTGGAGTAAAAATAGGAAGATCAGGATATGAACCAGAGCCAGAAGGGGGGTCTGCACCCAGGCAGATAGGCCGTTTCACCCAAAAACAAGCCAGCGTGGCTTCCACGTGAACATTCTCTGCTTGAGACAAGTGGAGAATGTTCCAGTGACTCACGCTAAAAGAGCCGCACAAGTACAGCTTCTTACAACGATTCAGCCGTCCACACTGATAGATATAGAGACGGAAACAGAGACAGAGAGGCTCAGTGGGGGTAATATCAGCACTCTGTTGGTGCCAGCTTCCCTCGCAAGATGAGCCCTGGTTATGTTAGTGCTATTGTGGGCTACACCAGGATGGAGTGAGCTAAATTGATCTTGGCTGGCAATTTTGCAAGTGAGTGTATTACATAATGGTAAAAGCATTGTTGGATGGGAATGGGGATGTTTGACAGTGAACGTCTGTGTGGTGAGAGGGTATTTTAGGTTGTACCTTATATATGTATCTCTCTCACCAGTGCTTTTAAAAATAGACACACCACACACATCCCCCACGGCATACACACAACCCATGGGCCCATTTGACTGTGCCATAAAACAGCATTGTTTAAAGAGAGCAAATAGATCAAATGAATGAATAAACACGACTCCCGTCTGCGTGTTTTATGTGGCGTCCTTTTTCGATTTGTTTTTGCCTACATGAAGCCCTGGCTGGAGGTCTCAGAGCCACAGCCAAAAGCCTCCCTGCATGGGTGTAGAAGCGCTCCGGGCTTCATTAAACACACACACGATGCACAGTGAGCCCCCCTTGTCTCTGGCACTGGTGTATATCTGTCAAATTTGGAGAAGAACGGCCAGTGAGAGAGAGAGATGGAGAGACAAAAGGAAATGGAAAGAAACAGAGAAAATAACATGCATTCAAATATGGCAAACGTATGAAAACACCTCCTTTACATCAAAGAGTAGGCAATCCTAAAATGCGATCCAAGAAGGTGAACCAAGTGAGAGTTGGTTGTAAATACATCTAATACCAAATACAATGATAACAGACTATGTTACCCAGTAATTGTGTGTGGTGTATTTTTAGTGACGTGATGTGACCCATACTCAGAATTCGTGCTCTGCATTTAACCCATCCAAAGTGCACACACACAGAGAGCAGTGAACACACACCCGGATCAGTGGGCTCCGGGTGTGTGTTTAAATGTGCCTCAAATGTATCAATTGTTATTTATGAAGAATGACATGAATCTTGTGGAGGCATGTAAGAAATTAGTTGCCCAAACCAACAGTGTTAAGCAGTTAATCAGTAGCTAACAATATTTGACCTATAATTTGCACGAGAATCAAGTATTCCAGATCACAACATAGCAGACAACCAATAGTTATGTTTTTAATACTCATTAAATATTTAGTTAATTTATTACACTAAAATGAAAATCCTGTCATCATTTACTCACCCCCAAGTTCTTCAAACCACCCCCCCATGGTTCTTTTGAAGTAGTTTTTTCTCTTGCCATTTTGATCAACTGTGGTTAAAACCTAGACCTGTTTATGAAGAGTGTAAATTATTATTTTAAATGTATTTAATATTGAAAAAATAAATGCATTAAAACACAATGGGGTGTTGGGGCTAACCCTGAGAGGAAGGTAAAAATCTCTGATGTCCGGGAGAGACTGGAGACCAGTAGAATTGGAGATAGTTGCCCCAAAAAAAAAAAAAAAGACTAAACTCAATAAAAATAATATACTGATATTTAATATTAATACATTGGTTATTTTATTGGCTTGCATTTTTTTTTTTACATTCAGAACCATCACAATTATGGAGTTAAAATAAAAAGTCATTCAAAATTACTTTATATTATTTAATAAAATAATAAATAATTATTACAAAGTAGATTTGGTTTCGGTTTTTCGGACCAGGTGCATCCAGAATTTTCGGTTTCGGCCCAGAATGTTCATTTCAGCCCATCCCTACTAATGTGTTTATGAGTATGTTTGGGGGAGATGTGGTTGTGCTTGAGAGGAAGTTGATAGTTGATGCTTCTCCTCTTTCTGAGGGATCTAAAGAAAACTTGCCCAGGTCATATTTCATACCCAAAATTTAACAAAATTAAAATATTACATTGCATGAATTTAATAAAGGACTATATATAACAAAATAAAAACAATTTCTTCCCAAATTAACATTACTGTAATGCTTTCATAAAAAGCCATTATTTTCAGTGGTGATTCACTTTAGATTCCCATTACATGTCATACAGCAGTTTATTACATTTGTATAAGTTAAAGGCAACACAACAAATACTGCTATGATGTATTTTTGTACATTTAAAAATGATGTAATGTGAGATGGATGGATGGATGGATAGATGGTTAGAGAAATAAAAATAGATAGATGATATAGATACAGATATCTAAAAATAGACTGAATTTTCTTGCCTTTATTATTTTTCTAAGCAAAATATAATTTCTTATTTTTGTATTTTGAGTTTGACCCAAACATATTCTTGGCAGGTATTATGCAAATTACTTATCTACACCCCACTTATTCCCCTCTCATTTCCAAATCTTTTTCCTATCCTTCTTTTTTAAAATATACAGATTTTGTCCTTTTCCCAGTCTTCCCATTCTTTTTCCTTCCTTCTCTCTCTCTCCGTCTCAGCTCTGGGCCTCTGGGATCTCATTAAGCTACTAACTTCAAATAAATAAAACAAACTGCTGAGACAAAATGAGCGATGTATGAAAAAAAGAGTCTTGCTTATAATGAGCTTTTCATTTCTCTCTCTCTCTCTCTCGGTCTCTGTCTCGGCCATCCCCTTCCCTCTGTCTCATTGCCTGCCTCTGTTAATTCATTCCATTTCAGAGGGGCATTATTGGCATTGTGGAATCACCAGTGCTTTTAAAAACAGACAAAAAAAATTATAATTATATCCTCACCCCTGTTCTGCCAGAGAGTTATCACATAGGCAAGTGAGAGAACATGCTCCCCCTTTCCTCTTTCTTTTCCCATTTTCACTGTCTTCTACTAGAGCCTTTTCTCCCTCTGTTGTCCATCTGCGCCATCTGACAGTAATACTGGAGCAGTGTGTCCCATTAGACCTACACAAACTGCCAAACTGCACCCTAAAACCAATGGCATTTTCTCAGATGAAGCAGGAGAGATAGTGCCTCCTCAAAACAATTAGGATCAGCAAATACACTGCAAAAATAAATATAAATGTCACTCTGGAGTCTTGACATGACCTCTTGATATTGTTGACTGACTGATAACCCAACACAAAATCACGTTTTTGGAATGATCATCAATGCTTTTAGAACCAGAGAGTGTAGTTACACAATGCAATTTGATGGGTCAAACCATCCAAAACCTTACCCATCAGGAACAGCAAAATTGTGGTGTTTACTGAGGATTTTTTTTTTTGTCTAATGGTCTAAAAAAGAAGGTGCCTGTTAATGCAGCTGGAGTGGAGTGATACAAGAGACATGAATAATAATAAAATGTTGCTTGCTGCCTACCAACAATTATTTTAGTACTTTTGGAGGAAAATATTTGGAAATGAAATGCAGTTCAGCAGTCTTTTGCCAAATGATAATTTCAGATTGAACAAAATAAATTAAATGTAGCATGGAGGCAGCATAAATTCAGTACAATCAGCTGTACTAAATATATATATATATATATATATATATATATATATATATATATATATATATTTATATTTATATTTTTTAATTAAATATGTATGATTACAACAAGACATATGATGGGTATTGTTTTTTTATTTGTCATATCAACAGTAACTAAACTGATTTGAGTCTCACAGCTCTTAAAGGGATACTCCACCCCCAAAAATTTTGTCTTTAATCACTTACCCCCATGTCGTTCCAAATGCTTAAAAGCTTTGTCCATCTTCGGAACACAATTTAAGATATTTTAGATGAAAACGGGCACATAAAGTCATATTTTTGTTTTATTTGATTACAAAAAGTATTCTTGTCACTTCATAACGTTATGGGTTGAACCACTGATGGCAGATGGATTATTCTAACGATGCTTTTCATACTTTTCTGGACCTTGACAGTGTAATTATGGGACAGTCACAAGCCTCCCGGTTTTTTTTTTACTCCAAAATATGTTACATTGTGTTCTGAAGGCGAACAAAGCTTTTACAGGTTTTGAATGACATGGGGGTAAGTTATTAATGACAAAATTTTCATTTTGGGGTGGAGTATCCCTGTTAGCACTAGGGCTGTCAACGAATATTCTAAATTCGAATATGAATTCGAATAGTTAAAAAAAAAAACTATTTAGAATGTGAAAATTAATATTCAAATAAAAAATAAATGTGGAAAAAAAGGCCCGCGGTAGTGGAGGCGTGCTTTGCGAGTGGGTGCGCTAGCGTGCCTGAGGGTTCAGGGACAGGTCACAGCCTCACAGGAGTCGCACTGTCTGGCACAGCATCACTGCTGAAATTTGACGCGTCTTCATGGAAGATGCCAGCAAGTGCAAAGCCCTACTCGACCGCAGCAGAGAAAGTGAGGTAAAATTGTTGACCCGCAAGATAAAGTTGTATGCAAGCTATTTAAGATAGCATAGCATACCATTTAATTTCGACCACAAGCAACATGAGGTCACATCTCAGAAATGTGCACCCAAATGAGCATGGCATAATGTGTGGAACTCCAGCTAAACAGTCACGTCTTGACACTTAACGTTACTTTACATCGCCCGCCGCAAGCTCTTTGTCTGCAACACGACATAAGGCCATAACGGATAAAATAATTTTGTTCATTTGTAAGGACATGAGACCGATCAGTAGCCTATGGCGGATGGGGCACGCTTCGGAGAGTTCTGTCAAGCAATGGATCCGAAGTTTGAGTATTTATCGTTTCATGTCAAGGAGAAGTTCCATGTTAACCACAGCACAGCTCGCTCGGAGCATTCAATGTCAGTTCTATATGCTGTAAAACTTCAATTAATTTTAATAATATTTGTTTCAATCACTGAATGAAGCCTGCTATATTTGGGACAACAGTCACGACCTTAAATAGCTTGCACAAAAACTGTTTGTTCATTTAAACCATCATGCGCAGAGAACGTGAGGGTGAGAGAGTGTGAGGTCTGCAGTCTTGGCCATTAGTTGATTTCCTTTTTTGTGTGCAGGTAATACGTTGTCATACATGTTTCAACTTAAATAGACTATCTATACAAGTAGTTATGTCTCTTTGTATTTTTTGGCCTGATATAGATGTAATGCGCATCATTGACAACATGCGCAACCAGATGTTCGAATAGTTCGAATATTCGTGTATTTTTTAGATGGAATATTCGAACATCATTTTTGAGCAACTTTGACAGCCATAGTAAGCACAACAGAACACAGGTTAATTTTAAACACTTCACAATTCACCCGAAGTCATTTGTTGTTGTTGTTTTTAACAACGTAACCATTTTTTGTTTCTCATCTTGACCGTTAATAGTGTAAGGTAAATGCTGTTCCAAAGTCTTTAAACTACAAACCATGTAAGCATCAAATGGAACTTGAATATGAATTTATAGTACACAGAGGGGTCTTTGCCTTCTCATTTCAAAAGTCCACCAAAAACAACTGCCTAAAACACCCCCTGCTCAACCTGTCATTATTGTCTCTGTCTGTCTTTTTCTTTGAAAGTGTGCGAGGCTAGAACCTGACCTGCCTCTCTATTAACTCTGACCCTGGGTTAGAGTAATAGGCTTGAGTGTGTATGATGGGGCTGCTTGCGGAGAAGGCCAACCTGCCCGAGACCCCCGCCAACACTTGTGTTTGACCGGCCCTGAAAAACTACTTGAAGCGCCGAGAGGTCAGACAAGTGCTCCGATGAGACGCATCAAGGGAAAATGTCTGATTATTTTCAATCGATCAAAAACCAGTGAAAAAACACCTCGTAAAACACCACGACAGTGTTCCACGGCACTCTGAAGACCAGCGTAGGAGAGCACAGAGCAGTGGCAGCAAGAGAAAGAGAGAGAAAGAAAAGCAACAAAAGTGGCAGGATAAAAGAAATCTTGATTTTGTATGAGGGAGTATTGATTTTTTTTCCACTGGGTTGCCCACGAGCACCCTTTCTGTTATTAGTTTAGAAAAGGGAAAAAAGAAAGAAAACGGCATATACACGAAAGAGAGAAAGATAGACCGAGAGAAAGAGTGGAGGATGAGAAAAGCAAAAGAAGAGAGTGGAAAACATTTGACAGGCAGCAGAAAGACTTGGAGAGACGTGAAAAATACAGTACACACGGGCTGCTCAGTATTCAAAATACTTGGAGACCTGCTACAGTACATTAGCAAAAATGTGCAATGTACATCCAGAGCATATGGAATAATTTGATCCACAATGCAGTGTGCTGGACTTGACTTTCCATTTCCGGTGTGATGAATTAAGTAATATCAGCTGCAGTTTTTAACATTTCCTTCTGTTTTTGATCAGAATGCTGTCACAAAGCGACCACACCATCCCTTCATCTGCCGCCATGCACACAAGCTCCTGACTGAAGCTTGCACATGAGAGAGCAGAGAGAGATCCAGGTCTTTGCAGGTCTGCGTCACAGCCACTGTGCCAGGATGTTGGGCAACTACTGTCCCATATTGTAATTATGCCACTAGAGAGATTGAGCCACTGACCTCACCACCCTGAACCCAGGAAGGATGTCAGAACTGCCAGGTCAAGCCCCATACCTAGACCGAGCCCCCTCTAAGCTCAAAGACAGCACTCTCCTTTCAGTTCTTACCCCTATTTCCCTTGGGCACTTGGTCCCTTTTTAATATTTTATTTCCCTTACCATATGTACAGGTCAAGAGGCAAGAGTTAGTAATTTACATTCTTTTTTTTAATTGGATGGCTTTAAAAAGATAGAAATTGATTCCCTTTCTGCTGCCTTTGACATCACTGCTCAGGATAGTCACCAGTAAAAGATCTGGGACTGTGTGTGTTCATCATCCAGACAGTGTTGTCTTGGCAAATTTTTCCTGTGACTTCAGAGCAATCAGTCATGTGCCATTTACTCTGGTGACTGGCTCTAAGTTTGCCGGTGAGATGAATGGAAATGCTAACAGGTTATTGTGGACCTCCTTGGTCAGATTGCGTAACAGCTACCTTTCTGCAGACTTTAGTTCCAACCCTGCTCCAACACACCTGCCTGTTATGCGGCGGTTTTCAATCCTGGGGACCCATCGCTCTGCACATTTTTTATGTCTCTCTTATCTGACACAGTGAGATGGATTAATGAAATCCTTGCCAAATGAGCAGATGTTCTAGTGATCCTGAACCCCTTGATTTGCTAGTTCAGGTTTGTTTGGTTAGGTTTGGAGCTAAACTCTGGAGGATTGGCTACCCCTGGTTCTGCTCTTACTTGCCTCAACACATCTGTATGGAAGTTTCCAGTCATCTCGAAGATCTTGATTAGCTTTGTTCAGGTGTGTTTAATTGGGGTTGGCGCTAAACTCTGCTGGACAATGGCCCTCAAGGACTGGACGCCCCTATAATACAGGATCTCACCTGCTTCAGGCTGCCAAAGCTGACCTTTATGTCAGGAATGAGAGGGCAGGGGAGGTGGTGAAGCTAACCCACTGTGAGAGTGTGGCTGGTTGTAGATGCTGGGATTATGGGAGATTAGAGCAGTGATTACACAATGTCTTCGCTCTAATGAGCCGCAGTGTTTGTTCATCTTATCATCCCTCATGCACCCGATCCCTACACCATCTCTGATATGAGATAACACAGGATTAACGCCCCAGAGAGAGAAGGATGACTGTACAATGCATTCCCATGTTTCCCTGACAGGCATTAGCCAAATCCCCACCAGTGAGAGATGCATTACTGTGACCCCTCACCAGGCCCACAACAAAACCAGACCACCCTGATAAAAATAACAGTTTGATAAAAATTAATTAATTCTGGTTAGTGCTGGTTTGGTGCTGTTCTATCTACCAATATAGCTATATACAGTTTAAATAAATAAGTCATGCTGGTTTAGCTATTTAAAAAGCCTGGTGGGAACACAAACCGCATTATCTATTGCTGGAAACCAGCATCGAAAAAAAAAATGTCTTATTCACCAGAACAAAGGCAACATTCACATAACTAACCATTTGCAGTGATATTTATAGATTACCTTTTCTGCTATTGTCATATGCAATTGGATTCTACTTATTTGTGACTTGCTACCATTCACGTTTATGCCAAAATACCATTATAACTGCATTGTCTTTTCGACTTTGTTTACCTTGCTCTCCAGTGAAGATTGTCATCTCTTATGCTGCACACAAACACTATACGACCTTCAAAGTTATCGTACCGCAATTTGTTTTTACAATTTTACATTGCTAATGTGATTTCAATTCAAAACACATTTCACTCTGCAGGACTTAAAGTCACAGACAAGTCTAGATATTTAACCTGCTAAATATCTCTAGGGCATCTGTGACACATCACGCAACCCTCAGAAGCTTCTTTAAAAATGCACACTCTTAGGAACGAGCATCGATTTACTTCTGATTTTGGGCTATATTAACTGTCAGCAAGTGGAAAACCACCTTTATTCATTTGAATGGAGACACACTTTCCTTTTAGCATCTGTGCAGTATAATGTATCTTCAATCCACAACATATACAATCACAGTTTTGACTCCCACATCAAAGGACAACAGAACTTTGTAATTCCCTGAAAGGAGACTTAGAACATCATAATGTCTTAACATCATAGATTCCCAAATTGTTAATTTTACAGCTTTGATCACGCAAAGCATAGATACAAACTTTTCTGGCGATGATAAAACTTTGTAAGCACTTTGTTGCAGACACTTCAACAATGGTGCATTGGTTGCAAAAACACAACTTAAGTAAAGTTAAGCTTAAAGAAAAGGCTTTATGTGTAAAACAGCCAATTACTGACATTGCAAGGTGAACATATCTAAAATCCCCCAGGTTGTGACTGTGTCCCAAATGCAAGTTTGCTTAAATGTTCATTTATTTTAGGAGCAAAATAAACAGCTAGTACATATAAAAAGTAGCGACGCAGCAGGTTGGGGGTTGATTGTGTATATGTGTGTGTTTGCACGAGAACAAGTGTGTGTATATGTGTGTGAGAACTCCTCTCCATGGCTCCATGCTGCTCTGATCTCCCCATTACAAGGTCGATTAAGCTACTAATCCCCAAAATACAGGCGTCCAACAGCACGACTGAAGAGCAGGAGAAAAAACCTGCCTGGATGGGGGGAAAAAAACAAACTCTGGAGCTTTTTCTCGGCGGCTGGCAGCTTAAGCTCTGCACCAATACTGTGTTTCATAGAGCATGAGCCGGGGCTGTGTGTTTTACTGCTAGCAGCATATGGAGGGATTACTGACCTCTTGTAAAATACCTTAAGAGTCAAACAAACCTTTTACTACCAACACAAAAACAGGTACTTCCTATTTCTGCTATACATTTAATTAAACTTATTTTTCAAAGCGTTACCCTTTACAGAAATAATTTTAGTTTTTCTGGTTCAAAGGAAGTGAGGTGTGGACAAATTTGGCTGTTTGTGAAAGGTGAGTGTCAGAAGAGGAGAAAGAAAAATTGGTTTAGTTTTCATTTGAGCATATATTTAGTCTTTTGTGCTTTCAACCTCTTCTTGTATGATTGCAGAGTGAGCAGCATTAATGACCGGGTTTTTTATTATTTTTATATTTTATAAATGGTACATACTCTGCCTCGTTGTGGTGAAATTGGCTTAACCTTTAATTAGACTGTGTGGATCAGAGAAACTCGAGTAAGCATTGGAGTGTTAGAGTAAGAGCAGATCCTTAACTTATTTCATCTCATCTGCTTTGTCTCAAGCCTCCACTATATTTAGAATAGAATGTAAGTTCTTGAAAATATGATATGAGTAGTGTTTTGTGACATCACAGCTCAGAATAATCTTTCAATCAGAACCAATCAGTGTTATCATGGTGTAATTTTCCTGTGGCTCTAGACTGAGCAGTCACATGACTTTTATGGCCCAACAAAATGGCTGCAGAAGTGCTCATAGGCAAAAATGGTAGTTTGTTGAACAACTAACATTAAGATTGATTGGAATAATAACTGATAGTTTTCTCCAAATGTTATAGGCTTATTTGCTTTAATTTGTAATATTTTCTGTCTATGCTTTCAGACATCCAGCAGGAGTCAAAATATATTCTGTATTTAAAGTGAGCAGGTTGTTATTTTATTTTAATAAATAAAGCTGTATAAGGTACCAGGGACTTTTTGAAAGATATTCCAGCATTTAAGACACAGTATAGGAGATATGTGCTTATGCTGAAGCAGTTGTTGTCTATTTTTCAGTTTGGATAAGTCTTTTAATTGGATAAGTCTTTAAATTGTTAAACTGTTTTATTGTCATCTTTAAATATGACAATAAAAAGAAAACTCTGGTCGCTAATAGGCCGGATTAAGCTGTAATGTGGATCAGACTTTGTGTTGATAGTCAAATGTCTTGCTAAATGTTACAAATGTGCACTGTTCAATCTGATCATGATTTACTGTACACCAATCCATACGCACGTAAGTGGAGAAATTAATTAGCACCCGTCTGATTGGGTAATTAGTATGTAATCATGCAACTCCCACACTCTCCATTCATATTGCTTATTTATGACACTTAAATGACTAATTAATAATGTGACAAAGGGGAAGCAGGAGATATATTGTCCTGGTCTGGACCTATAGGCTGTTAATAATTCATTTCTGTCACCTTTTCTAAAGGTTTCCCTCATGAATAACTAATTTTGTAACTAAGGGCCAAACCCTGGTAAGTGTTGTGGGGAAGTATAATCTTGCTTGAATTTACATTTATGAAATCATTACATTCAGCTTGACACTCCCTGGTCTTTTCTTCAAACAGACACATTAGCTTCCAAAAGTTCCATTATTTTGAGGTGGAGAAAAACCCCAAAGTGTCTCTAAACAATGAAGTATGTTCATGGCTGATATGGACTTAATGATGAGGTTATTTGCTGCCATATTATATTGCATGGAGGTTGAATACAAATGCCAAAGGAACAACAGAAGGCACTTTTTAAAATAATTCTACTAATAATTACTTCTTTCCACAAGAAAATAAGAAATGGGAAATAAATCTCATTCTTGTTGTAACATCCATTTGGCAGTATGGATTGTGTTTATGAATACTGATGGTGTACCAAACCCACAATTAGTGGTGCACTGTTGATTGACTAATATAACACAGTATGTTGCATTCCAATTAAGGAACAATAGAACAGTTTGCCATGGGTGGTTTTAGGTTAACAATATTCAGAGTGGGGGGCATCTTTTGATAGAAACTGGAATACAGTACACTTTATAATACGTGTTGAATCTGCAAAATGAAATTCACAGGATGTTTCAGGGGGCCCTCTAATCATTGTTCATCGTCGTATCTGACTTGAGAGGGCTGGGCAAATTCTCACATTCGGTGGCATCTGGCACTTGGAGAGGTGTTCTCTTCACTGATGAATCCCAATTCTTGCATGGCCAGCATACTCACCGGACATGTCACCCATTGAGCATGTTTGGGATGCTCTGGATCGGCGTATTCAGCAGTATGTTCCAGTTCCTGACAATAAGAGATGTGTTGCACTGCGTGAGGCAAATGGTGGTCACACCAGATACTGACTCTTTTTTGGACCCCCCAATACAGTAAAACTGCAGATTTTAGAGTGGCCTTTTATTGTGGCAAGCCTAAGGCACACCTGGGCAATAATCATACTGTCTAATAAGCATCTTGATATGCCACACCTGTGAGGTGGATGGATTATCTCGGCAAAGGAGAAGTGCTCATCTTTTAGTTCAGCTCATGAAAAATGGGACCAAAAACAAAAGTGTTGCATTTATAATTTTGTTCAGTGTATCTCATTGAATTAGAATGTTGTGGAAAAGTGTATTTCAATAATTCAACTCAAATTGTTGAACTTGTGGATTAAATAAATTCAATGCACAAGACACACAACCAACCAAGAGAACCACAGCATTATGAGGATTGTCAAGCAAAATTAATTCAAGAATTTGAGTGAACTTCAAAAGGAATGGACTGAGGCTGAGGTCAAGGCATCAGGAGCCACCACACAACTGGTTACAGTTGTCGTATTCCTATTGTTAATCCACTCCTGAACCACAGACAACGTCAGAGGCGTCTTACCTGGGCTAAGGAGAAGAAGAACTGGACTGTTGCCCAGTGGTCCAAAGTTCTCTTTACAGATGAGAGCAAGTTTTGTATTTTATTTGGAAAACAAGGTCCTAGAGTCTGGAGGAAGGGTGGAGAAGCTCATAGCCCAAGTGGCTTGAAGTCCAGTGTTAAGTTTCCACAGTCTGTGATGATTTGGGGTGCAATGTCATCTGCTGGTGTTGGTCCATTGTGGGGTTTTTTTTGTCACTGCACCCATTTACCAATACATTTTAGAGCTCTTCATGCTTCCTTCTGCTGACAAGCTTTTTGAAGATGCTGATTTCATTTTCCAGCAGGATTTGGCACCTGCCCACACTGCCAAAAGCTGCCAAAAGTTGGTGTGATGGACTGGCCAGCAAACTATTGGGTATTGTCAAGAGGAAAATGAGAAACAAGAGATCAAAAATTGCAGATGAGCTGAAGGCCTGTCAAAGAAAATCTGGGCTTCCACACCACCTCAGCAGCGCCACAAACTGATCACCTCCATGCCATGCCAAATTGAAAAAAAGGACCCCGTACCAAGTATTGAGTACATGTATAATAAATGAACATACTTTCCAGAAGGCCAACAATTTACTGAAAATGTTTTTTTTTTATTGTTCTTATGAAGTATTCTAATTTGTTGAGATTGAATTGGTGGGTTTTTGTTCAATGTAAGCCATAATCATCACAATTAAAAGAACCAGAGACTTAAACTTCAGTCTGTGTGCATTGAATTGATTTAATACACAAGTTTCACAATTTGAGTTGAATTACTAAAATAAATGAACTTTTCCATGACATTCTAATTCATTGAGGTGCACCTGTATTTCTGTGATGCAAAGCTGAATTTTCTGCATCATTACACCAGTCAGATTCTTCACAAATCATTCTGATGGGCTGATTTGTTGCTCAGAAAACATTTCTTGTTGAAAACAGTTGTGCTGCTTAATATTTTGTTGAAACCATTTTTTTCCAGGATCCTTTGATGAATAGATTGTAAAAAAATAAATTAAAAATAAAAATAAAAAAACATTTATCATTATTGTCACTCTTGATTAATTTAACATATGCTTGCTCAATAAAAGTATTGACTTCTTGAACCCAAAAATGCAGAATGATATTCTGTATATTGAGCTGCTTTTGATAAAGTTTTCAAGGTTGCCATTGTCACTTTAAAAAAAATTGCACACAACGCAAGTTTCTGCAAACATAAAAGTTTAATTCAAATGCTTTGAGTGCGATTTGTGTATGCCACATTATGAGTGATGTCTCTGAAAGTTTCTGTGCTTACATTTGGATGCAAGGAGACTCTAGTCCAAAGAAACGTCAACAAGCAGTTTCCTGTAATTTCTCTGGTGTTCACTGCAGAACAAAAAGCTGCAGCATCATTTAGATAAGCTTTCACTTTGTTGCAGAATAAACATCAATATGCACTAAACACAATGCCAGTAGTCGAAAGTCTGGCTTGTGAGACTATATCTGATTTATAGAGCGGAATTGTAGATTTGAATTATTTTATTACTGACAAAAATGATCATGCATAAACACAAGTTGATAAATAAATTAAAAACAACATTTGAGCTTTAACCCCTGAAGTCTGTCTGTGCTGCAAAAGAGAAGTACTTGTGTGTTTTAGCAATGTTGTTCCCTTGATGATTCCTAGGGTTTGATCCTTTGAATATCTTATGTGTTTTATAATTCTGATGAAACAGACTGCAAAACAGCATCTTTCAAGCAAACTACTGCATCAAGCCATGTATGTGATTATCAACCAAACTGTTACTGAGTTTACTTTGTTTAAGTTTGTTACATGAAATCTCCTTTCTTCCAGTATTCAGTTATTTAATCTCCGAATGCCCACTGAGTCTTTGTGTCGCCTGGGGTCTGTGTGTTTGCCTCAGTGAATATTATTTTTACAGTGTAATTATATACTGTAGCGGAGAACTGATGCTGGCAGCTCAGGTAATCAATCAGCCTGTAATGAGACCGAAAGCACAGCTAAAGACTGGCTGCTGCTCATGCGGGCCACATCCCGTTCAAGATCCAATCAAGCCTTTCATAGGAAAGGACATGGTGGGCTCCTGATATCATATGGCCATTCTCCTATTTTCTCTCAAATACTCAATTCATTGCTAGCAAGATGAAATCTAGGATGCAGTGTTTACTTGAACTGAGGAAATTACTGTAGCATTCAGAAGTATTTAGGACTTTGCATACTACCAGGTTGAACAAAGGGGTGTACGTGTACCATCAAATACATTGAGGAGAAAGGTGATTTAAATAATTGTAGGCTTTGCTGTACTTTAATTAGATTTTCAACCCCATCTTTTAATTGATTGGCGTGTATCCCTCCATTCATGAGGAGGGGGTGGACCGCTGAGACTCGGGCGCACACTTTGGCGTTGCACTCATGTTTCATTAATATGCCAGACATAACTTGGCATTCATTTTAATCACAATGTTGAATGTTCCTGTACACTTGATATTTACGTATTTGTAAATTGCAAAAACTAAACTGACACTCTTGAGTTGCACATAAAAAAAAAAATCCTGTAGTGTAGTTATTTTCATTTGTATACCACAGGAGGTATTTTATATTTGATGCATTACTAAGATTATCCACTAGAGGTTAACTACGGTTTGTTGAGGGAGTTCAAATTCAGGCGAAGAAGCCATCTGAACGCGTTTGCACAAGGTTGCCAATTCACCCTATTAATAGGGAAAAACAGCCAATGCTTTGATTAATGTTTTTTTCTGTTACAGGATCTCTGATTGGTTTTATTGTATCTCAATTCTACATGAGTGATCCCTGTTCAGCTAGAGCCCTGATTCATATGTACAGAGTGGGCCTTATTCATGATAAATTTGTAAATATAGGAGTAAATTCTAAGTAATTTACATGTAAAACAAGAACTTCCCAAAAACTCTCCTTCAGATTAAAAAACGCTTTGTAAACATCTGATTTGACATGCGTTAAACATGCGTATTCGAATCATTCGTCAATGGGGTGCTTGTGCACCCACATTCACTATTAACATAATCCCGCCTATGAATTACAGCTATGCAAACCGCTTGTCCAGGAACGCAGCGTAATATTCTGGACTCCTTTCTCAGGTTTGGCTCCAGTATATTGCATAAATACAAAAAAAGACTAACACTAAATATTCAATACCGCGTGTCTACCTAAGTGTATTTAGCCAGCTAAAAAATATCAGGTGCTCTTCTAAAAACGGCCAGCTTGAAAACGCTTTGGTAGCACTGCGTTTTTCCTGCTGAGACACTTTGGTTGCTGTAACGTTGAATATGCATGACAATATCGTATTACTAGTATCTCATTTTGAAAAATATTACAGAATATAAAAATGCAGTAACAACCAATGTTAACTTCTCTGTTGTTGTTCAGTTCTTCTAACTAGGATGATTTGCCTGTGTAGTAGGCTATTTGTCCCACCCCTCCTCCATTGATTTGACGACTTGATAAAAAGTGACAAGCTCTGCACTTTACCCAAAGCAAAACGGTTTATCAAGTCTCAGCTACAAAAAGATCACAGAACGTTTTACTCACCATTTACAACATGGTAGGGAACAGGTGTACATCTCTTTCGTACCAACTAACATTTTTAAAATACGAACACTTTCATGAATCCAAAAATTTACGTCGGAAACGGCTTTATGAACGATTTACACAAAAAATCTTTCTGCTCGTGTTTCATGAATGAGGCCCAGTGACATTTGGGGATTTTTTGTTTTGTTTTGCATACACAAACCAAAAAGCCAGAAGGACTATTGCGACTGCATTTTATTTGTTTGATTCCTGAGCTTCATATGCAACTTGGAGTCTCAAACAATTATTTTTCTTTGTTTATGATGTTGAGTTGAGATCAGACCATTGTGTATTCATTTAAAAATGTTATTGGAATACAATTGCTGGCTATTAATTACGTATAATTGGCTCAATATTTATTATTAAATCCTTCTACATTCGAACCTGAGCCCTATTTAAACTCTATTGATTATAATACATTTGAATACTTATTCTGCTGTCCCCGTGTTATTGTTATATCATGCAGTTATATTATAAAATATTTAAACATACTTATAATGGACTACACACACACACACACACACATACATACATATATATATATATATATATATATATATATATATATATATATATATATATATATATATATATATATATATGCACATATATATATATATATATATATATATATATATATATGCACATATATATATATATATATATATATATATATATATATATATGTATATATATATATATATATATATATGTATATATATATATGTATATATATATATGTATATATATATATATATGTATATATATATGTATATATATATATATATATATATATATATATATATATATATATATATATAAATAAAATGTATTATATTTAAATAATTAAATGTAACAGGTTTAGGGACACAGCTTTTTGCTAATTCAAACTAATTAAGCATTTAAACAAAAACTGCTTTAATTAAAATGCCACTGAAGCCAAAATCCACAATTTAAGAGAGCAAACCGTTATTTTATGTATGTTTACACTACCCATTTTTTCTTGTATTAATCTTATCTTTCAGTAAAACAAAATTGTCACAAGGTTATAAACACGTCACAAGGTTATAGATGAAAGTGCCATTAGCCATTTCTGTACGGCTTGATTTTTGTTGTTAACATCTCTCTAGATATCACGTAGTGTTAATTATGAAGTGATTGTACATGTTAGCAGAGTTTAGAAGCAGATGTCTCTGTGATATATTGTTCATTTCCACCATACAGGGTTGGGTTTGTTTTACAGATTACCAGCACTATGAAATGTATGTATGAATCTAAATGTGATTTCACGGTGGGTTTGAGGAATGGGGGGAAGGTGGAAGAGAAAGAGGATGACTGTTAAAGTTACTCTTAGAAGCAAGAAAAAAAATTAAAAGGCATGAAATATTCAACAGCTAAGAACCGCAGGCACTTTTTAATACACAGAATTAGATAGCTTCCCCTAGAAAAGGGAGAGCAAGAGAAGATGGAGGGAGAGAGGAAAAGAAGAGTTGGGGAGATAATATGTTGTTGTAAAGTGTTCCCTAAGGAGATCACTAAGTGAAAAGTTCCCTTCATAAAATGTTTCCTATTTTCTTCCACAAAGCCACATCATGCTGCCATTCACATCAAACGTGGATTTCCATACACTGCGTAACACATCACTTTCAAGCCAAGGCTTGTTAGCCAGCAGACATCTGCATTCACTAGCAACAACATATGGAGAGTCGGACTTTGAATCCTCAAAACTCAAATATTAATGTTGAAGACAGAGCAACAAAATGAAGTAGCAGTTAAAAAGACAGGCAGACAGACAGGTAGACTGGCAGGCAGGTGTTGTACCGCCAACTAAAAGCCTCATCTGTTGGGGAAAACTATTCTAACTCCCACCTCTGTTGTCCTAGAATATTTAGTGTGTGGGCTAAGCTGAGATTTCAGCTTCTTTGTACAAATCACATTTCCAGACACACCAATGTTACCTCTCATAAGATTCCGTTTTTCATACCTTGTTATGGCCAAACACCATGAAACGACATTCCAAATCCTGCATGGACACAGTGCGCCACAACACCCACCAACCATAAACCTGTTAACAAGAGGAAAGATGCTCATAACAAGGCAGCAAACAAACATAAGCAATCCACAAACAATCTTAGCATCTCAAGCGTTCAACATCTGTTCCAGCTGGCCCATTCAATGGCCAGAAAATTGAGCCAATCTTCCATTAGAGTAAACTGTAATTTGGTATTAAGGCCTCAGCAGCAAATGGAAACCAAAATACAGTGTAACATCTGTTACAGTCGCAGCGCTCTGCCTTCTTTTCTCACCACCCATAAGCTGATAGAGAAATCAAGCTATTTCCTCCCTGACTGCTTGTTGGGAATGCTAAAATGGCATGAAATGTTCAGAGCTTTGGACTCCTTATGCGAAAGAATATCTGAAAGAATTTCTGAACCGTTTTCCAGGTGAAATTACACAAGAGTATCAGGTCCATTTCAGGTGTCTCGAGGTTAAACGGCTTTTGCTGGCCGACTACCCCAGCTGTCTCGCATGTGCCCTACAGTTCCACCATGCGCTCTCTCCCGCAAAGAACTCTATTTTCCGCCAGGGACGGATGGCACTGGCGTGTTTTTCACATTAAACGACATGTTTCTACATGGCACGGTGATGTGCACCAGTTAATGCAGAGAAATCTAACTGGATGGAGGCAGGCGAATTAGCGAACAGAAAGCCGCTAGATCAGGTTTTTCAATGTGTATAAATATTTATCTTCTACCGTTATTAATAATTGCTCTTGGGGATTTCTTCCCGCACGTTGGCTTCCTGTCAATTAAGTGCACATCAAGGGAGACAAGTTCACCTCCTCTGGCCCTCTCCAGCTAACTTGACACTTCTTATTCTGAAATCAGATCTCAACGGTAGACTCGTGTAAGCTCATTAGACCCTCAGCAGGTCCAGGCTTACGAGAGAGTAATTAGCCAGGTATTCCCTTTGACAGTGGGGAACGGTCTTTCCAAATCTGACAGTGATTAGTGTTATGATACAGTTCCTATGAGAGAGCGATCAACACATGAGGAAGAAAAATACTCTCGCCCCATGTCCAGGAAACGAGCATGTGAGATTGCGAGCGAGATGCGAGGTGTTAGGATAGAAATATTTCGCATGGTTTTTAGGGTTGTATGCCAGGCTGCACTTGTTTCATTATCACTAGCATTAACAGGCCGGGTCTGAATAAGTGTTGCGTGAATTGCGGCACAGATGGGAAAGATCGGACATGACAAAAGAAGACTGGGAGGGGGGCTGCAAGTGGAGAGACAGTCAAATCAAGAAAAAGATGGAAAATCAAGGAAAGAGTGCAAAATGGGAAAGAGAGAACAAAGGAGATGAGGAAGTGCAGCGACGCATCACATTTCTCTCCCAGGTGCTGCGGCGGAAATGTAACATGACATGAAGATAATTAAAAAGCACATCTTTATATATTAAACAAGATTGAGTTCAGTGAGCTGGAATCATGGGGATTCGCTGTAATGCAAACTTAACCCATGGCCTCTGCAGGTGCCTGGTCAGTGATGGGTCTCGTGTGGAAAAGCTGGATTCTCCTGAGAGCCTGAGATAGACAAAGGGAGAACAGCTGTTAAATGAGTCTGGAGTGCCCACCGGGAGAAGGCGAGTAGGCTCTCCGTGATTGGCTCAGGTAAATGGCATTTTCACCAACCCGCACAAGGAACTGGTGACTCAACACACACTTAGCGCCTGCTCTATGGGGGCTCATGTCGACTCTGAGAACATGTAATATTAACTGTCACCCTTCAGCCCAAAGAACATCTGTCCACCCAACCTCGTCTTTTTTACTTTTGAATAGTTGAAAAGTCTGAAAGACTGAGCACCACAGTGTTACAGTAGGTCCATATATGCGGAAATGTATTAGTTGAGTATAATAACTACACAAACATAATTGATTAGTTGACCACAATGTGATATCGAGTTCACAAATCACATTTTGGTTATTTTTAATGAATCATTTCCATTGTTTGGTGAATCAGATTAATTCTGCAAAGTTGATTTCCTAAACCTTCACTATCTCTTTTCTCTTTTGTGCTTTCAAGTTCCTCCAAATCTGTCAAGACCATCACAACTTTCAAGAAATGCCTGAAGATGCACCTTCCACTTATACTTGCACAGTCATAATCATAAACAATTATTATCAATATACTTAAAATTCTCTACTTTTCCGCATTTTAACATCTTCTACAGTTTAGTGTAGCTTACTCTTGTAATTCTTTTGAAAGCAAAGTTTAAAAAGCTAATTTGTCAGATCATCACATCAGTTTTCTGACAGGTTTATATGACAATTGCATATATGCTACAGAGTTTGGGTGGGGGGATTCAGTAAGAATGGAACAGCACCCTCTAAAAGCATGGTTTATTTGCATACATTGTCTGCATTGTTTTAGTTTTCCATTACTAAAGCAATTTTGCAAATCATAACTGTGCCACAGCTGTCATAAAATGACATTTTCATTGCACAATTATCCTTCTTGTATGACGCTGCTCTCCATCATTTGACGAATTACTTCCATGATCAACAGAAAATGAAAACAAGTCTTTCACATAATGTTTTGCTTACTAAAAATTGGCATTAAATAGAAGTTGCGTCTTTCCTTCCCCATTGTGTCCACTGAGAATCGGTTGGATCATTGTCATGTACTTATGCTGCGATCTCATGTGACTGACGTTAAAGGAAGGAATTGATTATTTCCCATTCTTTGCACCAGTGTGCACATCATCAGTAAAAGTTAATGTTTTTTAATTAAAGATTACAAGAACAAGAAACCAAATTCTATTAAAATGATTCTTTTTATTTCCAAAACCAACTGGTGAAATGAAAACAGGTAAGCAGTGACATAGGGACAGATTCGTCCACACAGATATGCTCCACATGGCAGGTGCAATGTCTCAATATGGGGACGCAAACAAAGAGAAATGAACCGTAGCCCTGGCTTTGTTGAGCCTTAAGCGGTCTCTTCAGGTGAAGAGGTCCTGACATGGAGACGAGAGAGGTTTCTAACATACTTATCAGCAATTTTGAGAAAGCACAGGTAATATCAGCTTTAATAGCGGCGACAACAGCACTAAGTCATTCGAGGTGATCTGAGATGATTGGAGCTGAACCCATTTCTGGAGGGAAAGATTAAATGAGAACATTGTAGGGGGAGGTGATAGATGGGACGAGGAGAGGGAGAGCGAAATATGCTGGGAGGAAGTGAGAGGTTGGCGGAGAGAGACCGAGACGGAGAAGTGAAAATTAGCAAGTGAGAGCAAGAGAGAAAGCCAATAGGATAAGGAGGTAGGCAGAATATGAGAGATGCAGACAGAGGAGAGGAGTCACATTGCAGGAATGTTAACAGTTGACACGTTCATTATCCAGGCGCTGTTGTGGAGAGACGACTGAAAGGTGCGAGTGTCTCCCATTACAGCTCTCCAGATACAGAAATACACCCATCACACCTTCAGCAGCTGCTGCCTTCGCTACAGACTGCCACGGCTCCGTGATCGCTCCCATTTTCTCTGACACCTTGACTCAAACGTTTTCCTGGAGAGAGGTCAAAATGTCCGCCTTACAGGTCATCGCTGAAACAGAATTTTACTCAGGGAGTGGGCGGTGGGTGTGTAGATGTGTGTGTTTGTGTGTACGCTTTGAGTGGTGCCATATTTGTTCGTCTAGCTGAGTGGCGAATCAATGCGGGGAAGCTTGTAGCTAGTAACAGGGGTGACAGAACACATATAGACATTCATTCTTCGTAACCACCGCCATCTCATACACTTCCTCCCCTCTGCTGCTGGAGTCTTTTAGCTATATGGCCAAAAGTACCATCATTTGTGCTTTAGAATTAATATGGGGGAGGTCCTCCCTAAGAGAATGCACTCTTTTGGGATGGATTTCAGCTAGATGTTGGAACATGGATGCAGGATCTGCTTCTGTCCAAACGCAAGAGCGTCAACAGGGCAACAGCATGATGTTGGGTGATGGGGTCTGGCTCACCGTTGCATTTCATGAGGTGTTCAGGTGTGGACTTTGTCCAGGCCAGCCAAGCTCTTCCTTTCTTAAAGTAATGTGTTGCATTATATAGCACTTACTGTACCTTTACTGATTCAGTAGTAGCTTTTAAATGTTGAAAAGGTGGGGATTTTAGTGTTACTTATTGTTGTTGATGCTCTAAATTAAATTATCACTGAATTACATACATAAATCATGAAATAATAGTAATAGTAACTATATTTATTTAAATATGTAAATGATATTCACATCATGCATTTGCAATGGTTTTTCTGAAAACGTGTACACTATTTCAAAACTCGAAAACTATCACCATCACTTGTGAAGATAATCCATAAATTTTCACAGAAATGTAATGACATGAATCATGACTAAGATAATGAATAGATCTTGCTTAAAGTTTAAAGCTACATACATTTAGGTTTTCCTTAATATGTACTTTTAAAGAACTAATATGCACCATTTGGCTTTTGGATCATTTTAGCTTTGATACTCCAGTGATAGCTTTGTACTCAGCACCCAATCACCCATCACTCGGAGAGTGTAGTTGACAGGAGGAGGCATCTGTGTAACGGCCTCATTGGCAGCCCATATTAAACACATTAAACACCACGACGGGCCGCCATTAATCTATGGCACCCGAATGACAGCTCCTCTATCGGCACGGCAACTGCCACTCGCGCTCACATGTGCGCGCTCAAAGCTAGGACTTAGTAGCTCGCCACGCGAGTAATAGAAGAGCAGAGCACAGATAACGGAGTGATTGATTGGATCGTCTCTCTCTGATTGGGATTCGGCCATGTAATACCACCTCATCATCTGCTCCTACGGGAAAAAATGAAGGAAAAAGTCATTTGAAGGAGTGATTTGCTTTTAATTAATAAAACAGAGCCAGCTTGTAGACAGGGCAGCAGGATATTTGGAAAGGGAGTGTGTGTGTGTGTGTGTGTGTATGTGCATGCGGAAAGGCTCAGTTGTGCTTGGATTCCAAATGACACCCATCTCCGAGCCGTCTGTTGTGTAGCGGGAGCTAACTGTCTCATAAAGCTGGGGCCGGAAACAGCTATAACAAGGGAATCCATCAAACTGAGACACGGCATATTTTTATATAGAAAAATATATACATTTCTTCTTGGAAACAAATGCAACAGAAACTCTTTACATCTCAGAAAGAGGCAGCTGACAAGCCAAACACAATTTTGCAGATACGGAGAAAGCACTAGTCACAATCACATACCTGGATAAGCGTCTGAGGTTATATATGCAACCCTTCATCTGTGCAACATCGTTTCACCACCGTGTTCGCTTGTAACCGGAGCTGAAATCTCAGGAATTTTAATGTGCGAGAGCTTTGTTAGTTTCATTCTTTCGAGTGGTTTGTGGAAAATGATTGCCTTGTTTTGGAGTAGAAGATCGTCTGCCTCTCACATGTTGAACAGGATGACAAATAAATCATGGAGCTTAAATCACTTTCCATAAAACCAGCTAAAATAACCTGATAGCTGTGTTTTCTAGCAGTCATTGTCATGAGATAGTTAAGGCTGAAGTTCTGTCTGCTTCCACTAGGTGTCACTCTTCAGACTGGTGGGCCTGAGACAGGTCACGGGGGAGCAAGGTCTCCTCATTTACAGTACTGCATGCTCAGTCAGTTAGCTCAGTGTCTTAGAAAATGCTGCTTTTTGTGTTGTTCTTTGAGACTTTATCAGATCAGTTGTGAGAACTAGCAGAGATGTTTTCTTTGGCTAGCCCACATGTTTGATCTTTCCGTTCAGCAGAACCAGACAAGTTTACCTCCTGTAATGATTTTTGAAGTATGGTAAATAAGCTCATAATGAGTTACATTTGGAAAGTGGAAAAACATTGCTTAAGCTGTAGCATCATTAATATCATATATCTATAAAAGAGTTTCATGACCAGCTAAGCAAGGCATAACTGTATAATATATCTATGTATATGCACTTATTTGGGTAATCAATTAGGTTGAGTTTGATCAATTTCAGGAGATTTTTATATTTTATTTTAAACTTTGATTTTCAGCCCATTTTGCATTCCTTTCCTATGCAGCCCCTCAAGAGCTGACAAGAAAATTTATGTCAATGCTTGTATTATATTGTAAAACATTTGTGTTCACTTGAATTATATATATATATATTATATATACTTGAATATAATATAATAGGTTGGAGGAAAAACAATGTTTCAATGCTTTTTCAAGTTTCTTGAGGGAAGAAATATTCAAAAGTTTTAACAGCAAATTGAATTGTTTTCTCCCATTTCATATTCTTTCCATCACCATGTCCCTTCAGGGGCTCCATACTTCTCACTTGTACCCTCTATTTAATCGATTATGAAATTTAAAAGAAAAAAAAGTTAATAATGTGCTTTACAATTATTAGCATACATTATAAGTGTCTTAATTTAGTATATTGTACTAGACAAAATGCAGAAAGTCTATGATACCGTCTGTGTGTAAATGGCACCTTAATAAAAGCCCTTGGTTATGTCACAGCTTCCTGTTTTAATGTGAAATGTATTTACACAGAAAACAAAATTGTGTTTTCCAAACTTGCTTGGGGTCCTTAAATGTGTTTTAGTGGTTTCAGACTTCGATTATAACTCCACATTCAATCTCTCTCACTTCACTGAGACGTTATGTAACCAAAATGGAGCTAGTATCACCAAATAATATACTTAGGAGTATGGCAATATTAAAACACACACACACACACACACACACACACACACACACACACACACACACACACACACACACACACTTAGCTTTCAGCAAACCTAATTTTTCACTGTCTGCACCACAATATTGCATAAAAGAGATTAAAACAGAGCAATTATCTTTCTAACAAGTAAGAAGAAGATCGCAATGTTCTCACAGAGCCATACTGAAATAATTCCATAATGTTGGAGGATTATTCCGCCTATGATGTGGGTTTTGTCTTGATTAGCTTGTGCTGAAGGGGGAATCTGCCCAGAAATGCTTGGCTGAAGTTGTGTTTACCGTTAAATCTGGTGGAATATATCTGATCGGATCCTGGCACTCGGATTCTGTCTGTCTGTTCCACATTTCTTCTGGCAACTATGTGCTCTGCAGCAAGACATGGAAGCCTAATTAACTTTCATTATCACAGGCCCAGAACAGAGCGAGACCAGAGAGGAGAGGATGGAGGAGACTTTCTTGAATAGGGGACATAAAATATGCTTTTCATTCCTCTTTGTGTTAGTCTCGCACACTGTGAGGAAAGAAAGCAGAATACCAATTTCACCGGCAGGTAGGGGGTATGTATATGTACCAAAGTAAAATAAAGGAAGAAAAGAATGAGATAGAAGCTCATATACGTCTGAATCCTTGAACAGGGCTTTTGTCAGTATGAAAGACAGAGACAGCAAATACATCCCCCTGTCTACACTGCAAGCAAGTGACAGGACGCAACAAGACTGAAATGTTATAATCAACAAAAATGTCTGCATTGCAAGTGTGCAACGTAGACAGCTTTATTGATTAAAGGGGCGTTCACACTGACAGCCATGTGTGGCAGCAGTAAGGGTTTTGAGGTTACATGAGCGACTATTGGTGATACAACAAAGTTGAGATGAGTTTAGACTGTTAAGTTGATGCGATTTGCCTTCTTGCTGCTAGTACTTTCACACTGACTATGATTTGCACTGATAAAGTGACTGGAATCCATTCTTTTTCAACGAGAGTTGGAGATTTCGGGTGATGAACCGTTTATAGTGCAATCTAATTCAAATGAGTAGTGAATCTAGGTTATCAGGTTACTGTGATTATAATAAAACACCAAAAGAGCCTCGCCAGTTTTTTGTATTATTTAAATTAGATTTATATTATTATCATGACATAAGATTTTCATTTGCATGATTATGGGCAAAATAATTTGAGAATATCCACACACCATATTGTCATTTTCCTTGGCTTCTTTTATTTATAATATTATCATATATGTAGTATTAACACAATATAAATGTTTCATTTTTTTTTTTTTTTCTATCATGGTTATCATCAGTTTGTAATGTGAGCCCTTTTGAAGTCTGATTCCCCTGAAAAGTGTAAACACTGTCTATGTGGTGTTATCAAAACATAGCTTTGTTTGCTTGCGAATCCCAACCAGCCTGCCCCAGCAACACTGACTCAACCAATGGCGTGAGTTTTGGGCGGTTCTGTTTTGACCAATGGCAGATGGAGAGAATGTATGGGAAACCTGTCCGACAACAATAACTTTTTGCATCTCCATTGTGTGACGCTAATGGCACAGAAAACATACATTTCAACTTTAAGTATATGTTGGGTTGCTATATGCTTGCTCTCTAGCTTAGCTCGTGCTTAAGCATTTACGAGTGTGTAGTGCATAATTTCTGTAGTTGGTTTTTACTCCTCTGCACGTGTAATGAGCCTGTAAGTAAGTAAACAGTGTTAATGGAGGATGATGTGGACGCAACTCTCCCGCTTGTACCCCTGCTGTTGCTAATTAGGATGAATGTGTTTCAATGGCTTGTTTGTCCCCCTCCCTATGCAACTCATTCCTTCTCTCTGCTTTCCTATCCCATTTCATTTCTTCTGCTGCATGCTTCTTAATACGCCTGTCAGCTCATTGATGGCCCAGATGTTTTTATGATGAAACATGAAAAATAGCAAAAAGGACACATTCCTGACTCGCGCTCCTCTCTGTTAGTTTGGCGTGGGTAATGTTTGCAGAAAACATTTAATACACTCGCGGCTTGTCTCTGTACATACTGGAGAGGACAAACGATATGCAATTGCTTGCTATTTATTGCCCGCTATAATGTTGGCATTGTAAAGTTCCTCCTGCAATAACCCTGTGTCAAAACCGATTTATTATATTTAGTGCCTGTCTTTTCGGTGGAAGTCGAAAACAACTGTTGTACCTCTAATGATTTATGATGATTAATTTAGCTGCTGATTACTGTTATTTGTGCTCTTGTGGCGAGCGCGATACGCTCGTGTGCGTGTTCGAGGGCCGCAGTTTAGCAGAGTTGTGATGATATGAGTTTTTGTCCTTACACCCAGCTTGTACCTGTGGGTGGGTGTGTTGTTAATGTTGCTTTGACGTAAAAGCCCTAATTTGGGGAGGTGATTGATGGTTTAATATTGCTGCCTGCAACCTTGCTGCCCCCACCCACCCAATGAATCTGCAGGCAGGCACAATGCTACGGCAGTCAGTGTGTGTAATGTCACAATCTATTCCATCCTGGAAGAAAGTGGGGAATAAATACTGGAACAGATTAAACCCAGTTGTGCTTTGTGTTTGTGTGTGTGTGTGTGTATATGCGCGTGGCCAGGTGCGCATAAATACATTAGTGCTGTGATCTTGTGCTGGTAAATATATACAATAGAATTTAATATCGCAGTGGAAAGAGACTCTGTGTGTCTGGCAAACCTGTGCATTTGTAAGTGTGTAAGTTGTAAGTGCTGGTTGTCTTTGATGTGTGCTCCTGCACTGTGTATATAAATATATATCCATAACCCAGCAGTGAAATCCAAATCGGTGTGACTTTGGTGTGAGGTCAGTCCGGAGTGACTACAGTCATTTTGCTAGCTATGATTTCAGCACTTTTTTTCCTGCCAACTAAATATCCCCTCTGGTTCTCCTTTTCCCCTGTTTGTCTTTTACTCGTCCATTTTGTTCCCATATTTCACCCGAATTCACCCTTGCTCACTTCTGTATCAAAAGTGCAGTTTGATAAATTTTTCACACTGTTTTTTTTACAGATTTCACTTGCTTTATAAGTTATAAGTGATTTAATATTTAGACTAATTAAAAATGTTAATTAGAAATGTAAATCATTGAGTGAAGGTACAATACATCACAGTTGTTTAAACGAATGAGCATTAAGCTGTCGTCAGAAAGTCGTTTTCAATCATACTTTTAGTGAGCGCTGTCGGGAGATCAAGCGCTTGACTGTGACGAGTTTTATTACATCAGAACAAGTCAGATGACACTCTGACACATTTGTAACTGGCATGCATATTGTGGTTATCGATTCTGTGCAGATTTTTGATATTTTTATAAATTATTGATGGCTCAGCTTGCTCTACACAGTCCTATCCACGATTACCTGAAATCAACTAGCAAGTGGTTCATGTTTGTGATTTATTAATTTTATAGACTATTTCAAGTTACACTACAGTATGCAAAATTTTTTGATACAAATAAAATCTTATAAAAAAAAACAAACAAACAAACTCAAACCATGTTTTTAAATGCACTCGCCATTAAAATGACAACCTCAGGGTAATCAAATGTTATATACTTGTATATATATGTTATACTGTATATATGTCTTTATTCACCAACACAGGAAAGAAAACTGTACTCATCAAAACCGTTTCATGGGGACTTTAAGAAGTCTCTATTTAGTTGTATGACCAGCACCTATAGTGTTGACACTTAATTTCTCAGACTTTCCCCGAGCAAACATGGAGCCATTATCCACCTCCACCACACACCGGAGCCACTGAGGTGTTTCATTATCCTATGCATTGTTTAATTAACATTTCGATTTTTTAATCTACCTATTAATGTTTTGACTCATGAATATGACTACATAAGAAATGTACTGACCTTGACACATGCGCCGGTACTTCCCTGTTACACAGAACACATATCTCAGTACCTCAAATTTGTATTTTGCATTCTCTTTGCCATCTCATAAGTTTACAGGAACTGAGAAGCCGCCGAAGTAGAAAAAGTGGAAACAATAAAACGTCTGGAGAACTGTGAACTGGGTGGATCTTTTGTAAGTACTGTTGGTACAAAGAAAGTTGTACTATTATTCATGGGCTACGTAAACTGCAACAGCAAGAAACAAATGGATCTTTTTTTTTTGTCCAGTTTGTAGAGATTGCAGTCTGAGATATAGCGGGGAAAACACATCCATCGTTTGGGAACTAGGAGATGATCAAGGATAGTTTTCCCAGCGGTTGTGTTGTGCACATCTCTATTTTGAATTACAGAGTTATTTCGCCGCGCGCAGCGAAAGCAATCCAGTCCTCAATTCAAACAGATTATGGTTCCTCTCTAAAGATATCTCTTACCCATTTATTTTCCTTTACCTTCTTCTTTCCCCCATTTTATGATATGGGCTACCTGTGGAGCATACACCACAAATTGAGATCACCACAGATTTCAAAGAGAAACAACTCGTACAAATCTCTGCACTGCACACACGCTGCATTTGAGTGTTAGTACTTTTATTTATCAATCGTTTCAAAATACAATACATGCAATATTGTTATACATGAATACAGACCTCTAAACATATAAAACTGTATGCTGTATTCTTATGCATTTGGGAATGGAGCAGCACAATCTTAATGGCTCTCATCCTCCCTACCCTGAACAGTTATCTTACATGTTAGTTTTAAATGTTTGTGTGAAGCGGTCATCTTTTATAATTTGTTTTTGTATAAGCTGTGCACTTATGTGTACAGAGAACATCAAAGCTGTAAAAATTGTTCTTCCCATTAAGCAAACTCGCCCTCTCATTTCTTTCCTGGGGCCTCTGTTGCTTGGCTGTCCACACGGAGACATTTTAAAACACTGCCTGTGAAATCCAGAGACTTGAAACTATTTATGCTTTGGAAAATATATGTCAGCTCTGAGACTTGGACGTGCTCGGCGAACGGGTTTCAGTGGCACAGCGGTGTTGGAAATGGAACTATGGAATGAATAAAATATCTTTTTCTTTTTTCTTATCAATGCAAGTCTTCACGCAGCATAAACTCTAGAGTAATAGAGGATTATGACATTATTAAGTGTGTTTACCAAATGAATTAATGATCGCTGTTATAAACAAACTGGCTTACATCAAACACGAAGAGTGTTTGCATATTTATTCATAATAAGGTACGGCGTCGAAAGTGATTTAAATGACCATGCATAATGAGCTGCATAACGAGCTCCACCCGAGATTTTCACCCCGTTTGTAACTGAGCCTGTCGTGATTGGCCTCCGATTTGATTGGCAGCCCACTGGCTTTAACTGCAGACCTCCTTGCCCATTATTGACTAACGATCCCATTCTCGCAAGCAGTTTTCCCAGCACTAAATCTATCCACGACTCTTTCAGCTCCAGCACGGTTGACTCACAGTGTGTTGACAGTGTACGGCTGTAGCTATCATTATTTCTCCATGGAGGTCAGAGTACAGCAAGCATTTGATTATCAAATGGTGTACTTGTGCGAGCCGAGCATGGAGAGGCTGTTTCACCGGCGCAGGAAAGAAAAGGCATATGTAAATCACACAGCAGTGCTGCATAATGCATTATTCCTGTCCTCTTCATGTTGCTGTGGTAACTATTTACGAGTCAGTAGATCGGCGGTGGGCACGTTGATGACGTATTCTGTGTGAGCGTGTGTGCAAATTGTGGGAGCAAGTGTGCGTTTGTGTGTTTATGTGATCTTGCGTTTGTTTTACCAATTCAAGACTTTGCCTAGCCCAGAGCGATGTCTTTTGACGGGTTAATTTGAAAAACAGATGAGCAGACAAACACAGAGATGCACAGCAGGTGATGAAAAGTAATAGTGAGAGCGATAGCGATAGGGAGGCAGCAGGAAAAAAAAGAGTGGGAGAATGTGAGAGGGATGTAGTTGGACAGAGACAGAAAAAAGGGTGACTGTAGCATATATATATTTATATGTTATGGGGGCGTATTAAGCTATCTTCGTGATGTGTGATGAATGATTCTATTAATGAAAGTGCAGGCGCTATATAAGCATCAGGCTCAACACACACACACACACACACACACACAGAATGCCTTTCTATCTCTCTAGACTCATATCATTACCCATCATTACACTCCCCATTTGACAGCGACCCCCTGTATCAATCATGGCCAATAACTCAGTCTCACCCCTGTTCACTCCATCTAACGCTGTCTCTATTTGGCATCTCCACGGCCTTCACACATAACACACACACTCTGCGACACATTCAGAGATGCAGGAATGTCCCTCGATCACACCAACCTCACACCTCGTCCTCTTGTTGTCACCCACCCTCCACACTGCCTGTGTACTCTGTCTCCGTTTTACACTGGCTTACTCCCTGCCTTACTTCCTGTTTCACACCCTGCCTACTTCCTGTCACACATTTTACTTCACATCTTTCCCAGTTCACATACTTGTGCGTTATTCTGTGCCATTTTATGAGATAAATAGTGTGAGTAGTATGTGTGCACCAAAAATTCCAAAAAGTAAAAAGTGCACTTTAAATAACCAGATGTCGTACCTATTTAACCTAAAAGTAAAAATAAAAAAATGAAGTGTGCAATGTTGGTCACTTCATGCACTCAACTGTCACAGCTTTCCTTATGTAGCTTTTCTTACTCTGATGCTGAAGACAAAATATCTTCATTAAATTAATACGCTAAATCAGGTCCTGGTCCTGAACTGGAGTTGCCCATCCCTGCATTAGATGGTAGAGTGCATAATGCATATTGTATAGTATGTCATTTGAGACACAACTCCTGCTGTATACTTTGCTCCACTTGCTGCCCTCTTGCTACCTCACTTCATACCTCACAATTTGTCTTACTTCCTACATCAATCTGCCTTTGTCCATGTCAAACTCTGTCTCACTCAAATAGGTTCATCCCAATTTGTGCATCCCATTTTTTTCACTTTGTGTTCACCATGAAAATTACAGAAATAAAAAGTGCACTTCAAATACCATGTTACGCACTTAATTAACCTGAAAAAAGCCTCTTTCTTGCCTTACTTCCTGTCTCCTTCCACACTTCCCCAGGCTGTGGGTTAAACTTTGTTTTTTTTATGCCCTTCTTTCCTAACTTCGCTCCATCTCTTTGATGTGCGTCACTGATTACATTGCACAAGTGCCCGTACTGGCAGAACCCTGAAATGGGCTGAATTGATATGTCCTACCATGACTTGGAATCTGCTATAGAGTTGATTATTTAACTTTTTTCCCCCTTACAACTTTGTTTGATGCAGGATTCTTTATATATATATATATATATATATATATATATATATATATATATATATATATATATATATATATATATATATATATATATATATATATATATATATATATATATATATATATAAAGGTATGCTTGGGCTGTTTTAACGTGTTTTCAAAGTGGAACGCAGCCCCTGTTTCCTTTCTTTTTCACTCCCAGTCTCATTTCATGCCTTAGTTCCTGGCTTCTTTGCCTTAGTCCCTTTCTAACTTACTCCCTCACTCCTTGATTTCTGTTACACGGAGTACATCTTAGACTCTGCTCACATTTCCAGCTTTACTCGCTGGCTTCCTCCCTGCCTCACAAGCATCTCTTCATCACATGCTCTGCTCTTCTCACTCTCTTTTGTTTCCATCTGCTCCTGTTGTTCAGAATGCCTTCAACACTGGCTGATGATGGAAACTGTCACGTCTTCATCTCATTCCCATTGTATCTCCACCTTCTCCCTTACAGCTGTCAATGCCGCTAGTTTTCTTCACATGCTCATTTACTTTCTCACACACTCCTCTCTTACACTTGCCTCCTAATCTCACTCTGCCACATCTGTCCTGCAGCACGGCCTTCCAGATAGTATTCTGCCTCTAACCCTAACTGCTGCACAGCCTCACGTATCAGTAAATCTAATCAATGCATCGTTTCGTTCGGTCACCCATCCCCCAATTTCTTGGTGTCATCTCTTCCAGTCTGTATCTTTCCACTGCTGCATTTCACCATCTTTATTTCCTCTACTTGTATAGCAGAACCTCTGTCTGTCAAATCTCAACATCCACTCGTAGGTCTTTGTTTCTGTTCCGCTCATTGCACATACAGTATGAACGCTGTCTGTTCTTTCTCAGTCTCTTTGTGCATCTGTTTTCTGTTAAGCCAGTGTTAATATTGTCAAAAAAATAACTGACAAAAATGTTTTGATGAGACAAACAAGTCGTGTCATGATAATAGTTAAACGGTTTTAATTAAAATATTGATAATATGTCTGGGAGAAATAACAATTTGTTAATAGTGCATATAAAATAATTTGTTAAAAGTGCATATATTTAATCTGCTTAAACTAAAATTGATTGTATATGTATGAGATGAATTAGCTTGAACCAAAACATAACTATGGGCACTTTTGTTCATGTTGGCTTTTAAGCTATAAACACTAATAAATTACATTTTCACTAGTTAGTTTAATTTGTCCAACAGTGGACTTGCATAACTGGCAAATTATTCTTATTTTTTTCTCAGTGAAGGTCGTGGAATTCCATTTCCACCACATCTCAAAGTATGTACTGTTGTTGTTGATATTCTATTCAAAAATGTTTAAAATAAAATGTCTACTACATCTCAAATTTCAATATAATATTCTGGTGAAAATGACATTTTGAACATCATGGCCACAAAGCAGTCACACAGTAACTCATAGAAAGTAGCAAGTACTTTAGCATATTTTAGGACCTGTTTTTTTTTTTTTTTTTTATTCCTGTAGCTCAAACAGTGGAGCATGGTGCTAGCAACTTCGAGGTCATGAGTTTGATTCCCGAGGAATGGATGAACTGATAAACTATATACCATCAATATAATGGAAGATGCTTTGGGGAAAAAAAACATCCTCCAGAAGCACACATTTCGAAATGTTGGCATGTCCCAGTGTGCTGACCCTCTCCTGGTATGTCAGTGAGGGGCAGTGGCTTCCTTGGGGCTCAGAAAACATCTTTTCCAGTGCCAAAGAAGCGAAGACCTCTAGGTCACATTCCTCCAGGGGTCTGCGCCAGCCAAGAAACTGCCATTGAGATCAATGGGAAAGTTTCTCCAAGTCTTATACACAGACCTCCTTGGATGGGTCTTGAGTGTTGGCAGAATGACATGATCAAATCATGACTTAACAGAGGACATCTGAAACGTCTGCTTCACATGCTTTCAATCATATGGCAGAACAATGTCCCCAATTCCACTGTTTCTCTCTCCTGGTTTCTCTCCTCACCTTATATTCTTCATTGTTGGTTTCTTTATTGTGTCTCAAACTCAATCTCATGTGGGTATCTGGTCCCTCAAGTCTCTTGTTTCTCTCTCTTTAAATCTCTTTGATGCTTCAGAGTTGAACGTAGGTGCCTCAACAATCAGTATTTCACAGTTCCCCAGTCTTTTCAGTTTCCAGTTCTCCCTGTCCGTTTTGTTTCTTTATCAAATTCTCACATCTCCACTGGACCCAATTAAAACTTCCGGGGCCTTTAATTAAAGTCGAAAAACAAATTAACCTATCGTGACTGTTCAGGTTCAACGAGTGTTAGTTTGACTGTTTGAATTTATCATTAGACTCAAACATTTTTTGAGCAATCTTGTTTCTTTTAGTAATAAACCGTGTTATTTTGCTGCAGGATTACCATTTCGCAGACAGTTTGTACGTCTTTATTTATTTATTTTGTAGAAGCAGGGAACAAGGTTCTATGTCTTTAAAAGGCTCTTTAATTCTATGTCCGTCAGGGAGGCAGGGAACCATATCTTACCACTGATAATTACACTATGCTAGATTTTCTTCATGCAATATTTTCAGTATTTAGTTTGGTGTACACTGATGCAAGCTCAGTTATTATCTAACTTGATTTTATTTGCGTAGTTGATGATGAATCAGCAGCAATCTGACCAATGATGGCAAGACTGCTGTCTTTTTGCCCGTGCAATGGAGAGTATGGAGAGAGGTTCCCAGTAAGGAATGTAGTTTCAAACTGGCTTCTAAGGCACCTCAATTTTAACTTTAATGATCTAGAACAAATCGAAGTAAGCTTGAGAGATAATTCAGTGATTATTAAAAGAATACAGTGTTTATTTAGGTACAAAATGCAATAAGAACTGAAAGACAATCATAATTTAAAGCAGTGTTATTTTAGTATTATTTATATACTATTATATTTTTTATTCATATTTTAATTACATTTTAGTTACATTTTCACAAATTAATGTATTTTTTATGAAATCCGAGAGCTTTTTGACCCTGCATTGACAGCGACAGGACTACCATGTTCAAGGCCCAGAAACTTAGTAAGAACATGCAATTTCAGCTTTATTTTAATTAAAATAATTATTTTAATAGTTTTACTTTTAGTACAGTAAATAATAATAGCCCTGATTTGAAGACATGGGACCTTATAATACACACATGCAGTTTCAGCCAGATGCAGTTCTAATTTTTTCATCTTGTCGTGTTGTTTTTTAAAATAGCAAATGCATTTGCATCCATTTGTGTGTCCATGGGCATGCTGGTCTAAAAAAGAGGTCTGTTCAGGTGCATTTGTTAGCGTGTTGAGGAACTGAAAATAAATTGTGCCATAGACTAACTCTAGCCTGTTCTAAAGTCTGGCGCAATATTTTTTCTTTGTTATTTAAAGAACGCATTAGTAATATGTGCGCCCGAGCAGGCTGACCAACTAGCAAAAGGGGATTCGGACACTTTAGACCATTAGCTTAGATCATTAAAATAGGGCTCATGATTTTTTTGTTTTGTTTATTTATATACTTTTTTTTCACTCAACCAAACATACACACAATTTATAAGTAAACAAACTCCATTTTGATTTCATACAGTTTGGGGAGAAGTGATTTTATTCTTAAAGACAGTATTAGATTAAGATAAATCCGTCAGCTTATTTTTACATTTCCTCCTGTCTATTTGTTTGTATCTCTTTCTCTCTGTACCTCTTGCTTCTTTTTTTATATCCTTCTGTCTAAATAAGCCCTTCTGTGTATATATACTCCATTGATTATAAGTGAGTTGGGATGAACTGGGCCCTTCATGCAATTGTCTTCTGGCAGGCAAGTGATGGATTTTAGGTCCTTCTGCAGTCATCTTTGATTAATGGTAGGAGACCACAGTGGACAGGGCAGAAGACTGCGATCAATTTGCCAATAATTCCATATTTACACTTCATCAAAAGGAGAAGAAGAAAGAGGAAAACATTGGAAGATGCAGGAAGAGCAGATAATTAGTCACGGGAATCTAAATTTAATGAGCAGGACATCTACAGTATTAACTGAGGGAAAGTGGAAGAACATGGATGGGTGTTCAGTAAACCCACATGGGATCTCATCGCCCACCCTTGGCATATTCTGAAATATTCTGGCTTAACTGCTTATGGTTTCAGCAGTTTTAACACATTTTTTTGCATTCAGTTTGGTGCTAATTTAAAAACGTTCGCACAAATAAAAATAAATTGTGTTTTTTGTGAAAAATGATCTGAATGGTGTACACTGTACTCGGGGCTTTCTATAAAAGTGTTTTAATTGTGTACTCAGAAAAAAAAAAAGCTGTTGAATGTACTGAAAAGTTTCATTTAGAAATTGCAAGTAAATTTTATAATTACAAAGAAACATAATGAATTAAACATTACATTTTGATGTAGAAAGACTTTTTCTTGTAAAACACACTTTAAAATTCTGTTTTATTTACAACCTCAAAAAAACAAGACCCCCCTCAGTGTACAACATTTTGAAATGACATGACCCACTGTGTTTCACTAAACTTCAAAGAGAATCCTCACTGCCGCCAGTGCGCTACTAGCATAGTGTTGTTTGCTAATGCAAAGGGTGAAAATTAGAATTTATAAAAATTATTTGATAGGTAATCAATTATTGTGTACATCATTATCTAAAACTCACTAGTGTAAGTTTAATTTACATTAAATGCAGATAAAATCATGCTGGTCCACGCTGATAGATGGCAGTGTAGTGTCTAACACCATTGTGCCATCAGTTCTTCAAGTACACTTAAAGAACTACTCAAAGGACCTTTTAAAATATATTGCACCAAAAAAGTACACAGATTCCATCTGGGCCTGCAGTTCCAAATCATTCACATTCATAGATATTTGTCCATAAAGTATGCACATATATTTTTATATGTCTGGCACATACAATATTAATGCATTGACATAATCTAAAGCACATTGTAGTTCAAGTTTACAACAAAGTGGAGCCTATTTAAATGGTTACAGACTTCTGTTTGTTGATTTTTTTTTTTTTGGTGAACTTTTCCTGCCATCCATAAAAATTTGTACATTGCAGAAATTATATACTTTATAAAAACTGAATGTAATGTGTTTGGGCAGCTGTCATATATATGAAATGTCATTTCTACTGAAACTTTTATGTCATGTATTTAAATATATTTGTAATTACAAATTTGTAATTAATATTTTAAAATATATTCAATGTAATATCAACAGTTAAAATGATAATCAAGCTCTTGACATATTCTTACATCAAAATAAGTGTACTTTTTATAGCATGACAAAAAAAAAGATTTAAATCTACTTTTACTTTAGATCTAAAGTAAAAAATGAATTTGGCTTTATTAAAAAGGACACTTTTTAAAAGTGTACTTAAGTGTGTCAGGAAACATATTTATTAAAGTGTACTCTCTTTAAGTGGGGGTGGGGGGTGGGGGTTGATTTAGCAGTGTAAGGCAGGACACTTTTTCTTTACGAGACAGTTTCTTTCTTTTCTTTTTCTTTTTTTTTTTTTTTTTTTTTGTTCTTATAAGAGCTTATTGTAATGGACTGCACAGATGTATGGGCTAAGCCCTGAATATCCACTGACCCTTGAACCGCCCCGATCAGTGTCTATCCAAACATAAAAAAATACTTAATGTAGGAATATCTATGAATATGAATGAGATCAGGTTGAGAAATCAGTACCGAAATCTCGTGAGGTGAGAAAAGCAAGATGTACACACATAAAAAAAGATGTCTTTGATGGCAAATTCTGGAATCATGTACATGCCCATTACATTTCTCAGAGTTCTCTGAGGCCAACTGAAGTCAGCAGTTCAGTGATACGCTGCTTTGGCCAGGGCCCTTTTACCCTCCATTAGACAAAATGCAGGCTGGTAGGATTTTTCCCCTAAAGCTTCGGACCGGGCCAGAGAAGAACACTCTGCAGAACTGGGATCAGGGCATATGTCTGTGAGAGATACAACTAGATCTGGCCTCTGGATTCGATTTCAGCTGATGTTGCACTGATAGCTTCTTGCCTACAAAGCCACGGTATGTGTGTGAAGTGTGTGTGAGCCAGTGTGTGTTTGAAGTGTGTGGGTTTTAGGAAGTGAGAAATCCATAGAGAATAAGAGGGTGCAGGAAAATAAGCATGCCCTGTTAGCACAAATGTGTTTGTGTGGGCGTACATTAACATCTATGTGGGCTGGATGGAGGCTGAATATGCAAAACAACTCAAACAAAAGATGATTTCTTCTTGATGGACTGTACTACATCTCTTTTGCTGGTTAATCAAGCTGTGTTCCCCTTTATTGTGTGCTCACACCTTAGCAGTAGTCCGTCTGACCTTGAGTGAAAGAACAAGTCAACCTTTCTCTCATTAGCCACAGTTGAGGTAATATCAGCTCGCACGTAAACACAATGCTTGAACTTAGAACCTGACAAGCAATTATTTCTGTCTCCTGTCAGCCACAGGAGCACCTTCCCTCGTATGTGTGCCGTTACAACTGTAATTATTGCATTACTGACCTTGTTTGCTTGATGTCCTTTTCAATACGTTGTAATTATCACTCCTGTGTTTTCCCTGACTTTTCTAGGTATTAAAAATTGAGGTTTTGTTTTCTTACTCCCCCTTTTGTTTCAAGAAAATGTGGGCTTAAAGGAGAAAGTATATTTTCCGCAAGTATGGTAAAGGTTGTGTGAGCACAAATCAGAAATAGACTTTAGCATATTTAAATAATACTTATTACGTACTTATATATATATTAAAATAGTACTTATTACGGAAATACTGTATTTTAAAATAATATACTTAAGTGCAAACTGAATGAAATTTCTTTTGATACTTAATTGCATAATTGCAATTAAATAGAAATGTATTATATTTAAAATTATTGTAATTAAATGTATTAAATGTAATTAGCAGAACTACTTTGAGTGCTCAAGTAGTACTTGAGTATGACTTTATTTGTCATGTCATAATTACTCCTGTTGTCTATGATATGGTCAAAGCAGAGGAAGAATAATGAATAGATAGGCAGAATAATCGTTTATCTACAAAACTAAATGTATTTTTTTACAGTATTTATTAGTTATTTATTAAATAAACACCTGGATTTTAAGTAAACCTGCCTGCCTGTTATGATTTAAAATATTTTTATGACTTCCTCAGGGTGAATTGAAATAATAAATAAGCACATTTTAATCTATGCTACTGTTTTAAATAACTTATCATTGCTAGTGGTATTTTTACTATTATTAAGCATGCTATGTTAAACTAACATGCTATGTTTACAATAGCATTGTGGTATACATTTGAATTTTCTATATATTATGTTTGTCTTATCTGAAAGTGCAGTTGTTAATAATATACTTTTTAAGATTTTAACTCAATTTGGGAATATGTGTATACATGGTTCATTTAATTGTTACTGAACTACAGTGAGAACTCTCTTTCTTTGTCCTGGGTGAGTAGATGAGGCAGGTTGTCGGCAGATTTTGAACTTCTACATGCTACAAGTCATTTTGATCAATGTCTGCAGCAGCACCCTCTAGATGAAGGGCAAGAGGAACTGCTGAGAGATGAATTTGTCTGTACAGTATGTGTGTATAGGTCTGCACTGAATGCACCAGTGACTTTAGAGTATAAAGTGAGAGTATAGGTATGCTAGCGGTCACACTGCTCATATAAAATATTCCTAGTCTCTAATAAGTTTCTTTCACAACTGCTTTTGTAGTGGCTAACAAACATGCTATGCTAATAAAAGAGTAGACAGTTATCATTGTATTCTATGCAGGAATAAAAACGCTATATTCCTGCCTGCACAGGACAAAGCTATCTAGATCTTTTTCTCCCTCTATTTCCCACTACTTTAATGCTTTGATACATTTGGTGCGCTAAGAAACATTCATTGAAAGCTGTACATTTGTATCAGCATCACAATCAGCAAAACGCTACTTGTGCCAAGAACCCTTACAATACTGTAATCAAACTTTACTGTCAATTGCTGCATTTTTCATGAACTCAAAGGCTTTGGATAGCAATCTCCGATGCAGCATGCTTTGAGGTTAGTATTCGTTAGTTCACTCCAAAATGAAAATCTTGCAAGTTCACAACCTGTATTTTTTGTTATAATTTTTTTATTTTATTTTGTGATACACATTCTGCTTAGGATTTATACTTCCAAACAACAACAAAAAAAGACCAAAATGTCCTTAGAGGTACCTTCTAAAGTCGTATTATAGCTTTGTGTGAGGAACATAACAAAATGGAAGTTTACTGGTAATTTTCCATTCTACCATACTTTAAAATTTTCATTTGTGGTTGTGTATGGTTGAAATTGCCATTTGATGTGACAACCAATTGACGATGTTATATACATTGTATAATGTATGTATTTTGCATTTGTTTAGATATATTGCCATAAATCTATATTTTGATCAAATATTTGAAATTTTGACAACCAGAACATCCTATCAACTAACCAGCAACACCATAAGTCTCTTGCAACCCTCCAGAAGGGGGAAAGAGCTTTATTACCAATTATGTTTACACACACACACACACACACACACACAAGGAATTTGCACTTGTACACTAATATAAGAACAGAAAATTAAATAATGCACTGTATACAGAAGTAGAAATATAGGGAAAAAAACTAATAATTGTTTAATGTAAATGTAAATGTAGTTTACAAATGTACAGTTTTCAGATGCTATGTATAAATGTGTTTATTATTAAGGGGAGTGTATAGATATGAATGTTTTAATTGTTCAGGCTGAATATAGTCTGTGGTGGGGGGTCTTACATGTATTATATTCTATATTAGGTATTATAAATCAGGCTAATGAGTATTTATTTATGTATGTATTTTATTTATTTGTTCATCTTGGTAAATTCTCATTAGTCCATTCTTAGATCGCGTTATTACTTGCACTGATGCCACATCATTTTATTTTGGAATTAAAAATGATTTGGACCAATGAAGATTTAGTTGTTTTAGTAATGAGTCTTTTTATGGTATTTATGGTACTTTTGATCAAATAAATGCAGCCTTCGTGAGCATAAGAGATATCTTTCCAAAAATAAAAAATAAATAATAATGGTTATTATTCCAAACATTTTACCTGTAGTGTAAATACATCAAATCTCACAGTTAATAATGAACACCTCGGGTGTGCATTAATTGTCTAATAATTCAAATGTCAATTATTTTGCCTTTTATGCTTTGGTTAGCAAACCTCAAGATATTGTTCAGATGATGCATTTCATGACATTTTGTATAGCAATTCTTTTTTACACATCTCATTTCAAAAAGTCAATTTAGAGCTAGTAGGAGTATGCGGATTGAGACATTGATAAAGCAATTATTACAGACAGTGAGAGAGAAAGAGAGAGATTAATCGTTGCTGTATGAAGCATGTGTGAAGAGTCATATCGTTCAAGAACAGTGACATTACTACCTCAGTACGTTGAAATGTCATGTCGTTTTCCAGCCGTGAAACTGTCACGGGGCAGTGATAACAACAGGTTTCTGTGTGCGTGTATGTTTCTGTGTTTTTGTCTGTATTGTATGTGTGTGTAGATGTGTGTGTGTGAGAGAGAGCGTACTTTCTGTCAATAATAAAACATAACATTATGAGGAAAACATGGAAATGGTTTGTCATTTTTATTACCTTGTTTGTTTATATTTATTGGCTTGGTAAATGTAAATAAATTTTTTGTTTCTTTTTGTTTTTTTTTTGTCTGTTGTAGGCTGTAAAGACCTTTAAAATAAACAAAATCTTTTGGTGGAGAGATATGGACATATATTAAAGTCAGAACCAGACTTGAACTACTAGCCATGCGTCTCATTCATAGAAAATTCATCAACCAATCAGATTCTAGCATTCAACAGTGTTGCAGTAAAACAAGTGCATTGCAATAGCAAATAAATAAATAATTAAAATTTACCTTTAAAAGCATATTATTTGGGGGGCTGAGACCTCTTCCTGTGGTCCTCTTTAGTTTACTAGTTTATTATGGCTTCGTTAAGCTTAATAATTTTTTTTTCTTCCTGCCATCTGCATCCAAATGTTATTTAATTGGATTTGACTAGCTGCATATAATCGTATTCTTTTCATTCACTGTATTTGACTTTATTATGCTGCATATCATCTTATTCTTCTCATGGCACAAAAGCAGAGAATGGCATCACCTTTGGGAGGAACAAATATGAGTGGATAATAAAGATTTTTCAGACTCCCATAGACACATTTAAATACAGTGTTCAGCAAAGAGACGCCGACCTTTAGATGGGAGGGAAATCTAAAATGTTCCACAGCATTCTGTTCTTGAATACAAAAGTACTAATAATAATATAAAAAATACTAATAATAATTCCAGGTAAACACTACATGCCTTTGTTCGTTGTGGCAGAAACTCATATTTTCAGAGGTTTATTTTGTGGCTTGAGCGATTAGACAAGGTACGGAGAGAGAAACCGACTCTTCTACAACTAGGGCACAAAATAAGTGAGGAAGGACAAGGACACGCTCATGATGGAAAAGTATTTCTTGATGAATTGATGGGTAGTGCGATTTTGCTTATTTCATTTTAGGAAAGGAGGGAAATGATCAGCGAGGAGTGCACGTTGACTGATTTTAAAAGCCCAACTCACCTTGCAGCGGACTCCTTTCGGGAAAATGATTTATTTGAAAACACAGTGATTTAAAATAGTGGCCGATGGATTGCGATTAGGGCAGTAGATTTGTGACAGAAGTCGTTTCTTGAGGCAAAGTCATCCAAAGATTATGAAACAAAGATGTTTTACCTCAGAAGGCCTTGACTGGTTTTTGAAGTTCTCGTCTAGCACCATATTCAGCCAAATCTAATTAAAACGAACCGTTCGATGTCCTGCAAACATTTATCATTATCTAACTTTCGAGTAGTTTCATTTGTTTTTAATTTAGTTTTTGATAATGACATTGCTTTAAGTCATTTTTGTGCCAGCAATGTTCAACTCTGAGCTTTAAGGACGTTTATGTAACTGATGCCGATATCATCTATTAGGATGGAGGACATGTACAGAAAATGTGAAGAGGATGTGTAGATGTTAGCATTGAGCACTTTTCTGCATTACAGTAAGTTTAAAATGCCAGGATGATACATGTGACCATAATTAGAAAAATAAAGTGTAAAAAAAAACCTTTTAAAGAAGATTGGTGAAATATATATACAAATCAATAATTTAATGTAACCCCCCCCCCCCCCCCAAACAAAGTTTCTAGATCACCTTCTTTATCGTGCACTCTCGTATTCTTCACATTATTTGATGTAGAGTTTACACTGGAAAAGAAGGAAATTTTATATAATTGTATGACCATGCATCTGAGAAGAGATTTTATTTTGGCGGCCTCGACTTTGGGAACACTGTTTCTGGTGGCACAAATTGTAATAGGTTTAGTGCATGCTGTTTTGGAAAATGAGTGTTTTAGACTAATGTAATTGAATGTGGATTGCTTTGGATTTACTTCAAGTGAGCGCAGTTTTTGCCTCCGTCAAGTACAGTTATGGAAAATGGACACAGCAGGCCAACAGTTCCTCCATGTGTAATGTGCCACCCAACCTTAACGGTACTGCTTCCACAGCGGAGTTCCTCTCAATCCTCTTCTGCTGTCTCTTGCAATCTCCACAGGACAGAGATTTCTTGGATTTATACAAACAGATCTCTCTGAAAAGTAGTCTAGCACGTCTCTCCTCCGCTCCTTAAGCTCCTTTCCTTTTTCTGCCGTCTCCAGTGGGAAGATGGATGGGTTTGCCATGGGCTGGCAGGGAAAGAAGTATTGCTAATATTTTCATGATCTGGAGCAATATTGTCATGACTTAACCTTTCTTATGTGGGGGAGAGGAGGCACGCGGTCTGGCTGGTGCTGAGGCAGCAGGGACGAAGGGGAGGGGTTGGGTCCGGGTGTATTTACTAGCAGTGTCTCCATCCATCAAAAGCCAGTCTGCGTTGTCTCCTTCTGTCCATCAAAGTCCTTTCTCATTGGCGACTCACTTCCTCAACTGTTTCAGCCTTCCTGCATTTGCGATATATGTGCATGATTTAAAAAACCTGCTGCTCTTTGTCTTTACTTAGTTTTTTTCTGTCCATTTCCTGTCATTGCTGATCCCCATGGGATATATATATATTGTGTTTGTGTGTGTGTGTGTGTGTTATTCTCACCAAGGCTGCATTTATGTGTCTGAAAATAAAGAATTAAAAACAGTAACACTGTGATATATTATTACAATTTCAAGTAACTGTTTTCTATTTGAATATATTTTAAAATGTCATTTATTCATGTGATACAAAGATACGTTTTCAGCAGCCATTACTCTAGTCTTTACTGTCACGTGATCCTTCAGAAATCATTTGAATATGTCAAATTCAATGACCCAGTAAAAATGTGACTTCTTACTCTTTATGTGATGATGATAAAACAAGTCATATTTTTAAGTTAGATTTTTTTGTCAAGACAAGAGAATCTTTTGAGAAGTGCACATATTTTTCTCAAATGAATGTTTTACCCAAAAACTTGCTGAAAATATATTCAAGATATAGATGAGTTTTATTGCTCACCATTGGATCATCTGCAGTGAATGGGTGCCGTCAGAATGATAGTCCATCTGATAAAAACATCACAAAAATCCATAATTTCTCATCCAAATTTACCAACTTATTTGTTTAGAACTGTTATGGACTGTTTTTACTTGTAAACGGTGCTTGAGCTGTGCATATTTCTCCCTTGATTCAGACTAGATGACTTTTTCTCCTGGAGAAAGCACTATTATGGATAGAGGACTGCAGAAATAATATATCATGACCAGAAATAATAGTTTGAGATTAAAAATGTCTTATTGATGGATTACTTGATGTCTAAAGTGGTATGGATTGCTTATGGATTATTGTGATTTTTTTATCAGCTGTTTGGACTCTCTTTCTAAAGGCACCCATTCACTGCAGAGAATTCATTGGTGAGCAAATGGTGACAAAAGATGACATTTCACCAAAATCTGTTCCGATAAAGAAATAAACTCATCTACATCTTGGCTAGGTTGATTTTTTAGCAAATATTCAGGTTTGGGTGAACTATTCTTTTAACAGGGACCCTGTGCTCCAGTACTGAAAAGCTAGAAACACCTCAGCTGACCTCTTGTTTCACTATCTTCATCCCCTTCTCTGTCCTGTCCTCTGTTTTTCTCCGATTTCTATTTCTCCCTCGTTCCCGGTGCAGGCTGGTAGGGCTGTGTAATTTGAGCATGCTGGGCAATCTCTGCTCAATGTTGATAGAAGGATGGGGCGATGTATTGAGAGGTTACATGCTGTCCTAGTCGCTCTGGCCGCATGGATCAGTAACACCTTGTTTGATAGAGAGGAAGTGCAAATGAGTGCAGAGAGATGGGGAACAGTACTTCAGATTTATCCTGAAAGATAGATGACAAAGATGAAGCCCTATTCTCTCTCTCTGACTCTGACCTGAACTAAAGCTTGTTTTCTGCATCAGTTCACATGTGTTCATGTGTGTTGTTGTCCTTGTTTTCTGAAGCGGATAAGTGTGTGTATGTGTCATGTTAGTACCCTACATGACAGATAATCATCGTCTTTACCTTATATGTCACAAACACAGTCACAGGTGTCAGAAACAGCTTCGAATGTAGCACATATAATCAGATTTTAGAGTCAGGGCTCTTTTATGAGTCTGTATTTTGCATTTTATAAAAAGATAATGTCATCTGTTTGATTAGCTTGCTTAATTAACCAGTCCAGCATTTTTTTTTTATAAAAAAATAAAAATAAATTCAAGCTAATCCAAACAAAGACATATTATGTTGGTATCAAAATATCCAGATAAGAGGGCAGTTATTTAAAAAGTCTGATCAGTATCATCGTTTTTAATAACTGCTCTCTTATCTGGAAATGTTATTTTCTATCTTTGTTGTCATGATTTAAGTGTTTTTTTTCCTGTCCTGAAAAACAAAACAAAAATTCTAGAAACAAGTTGTAAAATTACTGGTAAATTTATGAATAATTAAGAAACCGCAAGTAGCACGTTGAATGAAACATGAATTTTTGAAGTAGAAATACTGAAGAAATATTTATTTTTAAATGTATAATGCAATAATTATTGTTTTATTTTTATTTCTGAAAGATACCTACTATCAGTATGTCTTGTTAGATTTTTATGTGCAGATTAGCAATAGACTGATCAATACAATACACATTTTGAGATTATCAGCATTAATGCATGAATTTTCCTTGCTGACCAGGCAGAAGAAGTGATATTTCCTCCTGATCATCCCTATTGTCTACTCCCAACATGGTCAATTTCCATATATTTAGTGGATTTTTAAATTGATATTGGGTAAAATTGCAAAAATATTTTTTTTTTTGCACAGCAAGTTTTCCACTGTTGTTTTCAGCCGCCCTGCTTTCTAGAAATTTGCATCCGCATCAAGCCATTGATAATCACAAACTCTGATATAACTTGTCTTTTTGTTAGAGACTGATTTTTACATTTTAGATTCAAGTGTTCACATTCAAAAAGCATTTAGAGGATGCACAGGACATAATGTACCTGCATTGCTGTACTGTAACCAAACCAATAATAGTTGTTTTGCTATGCATACAAATTGCTTTTAAGTAATTAAATAACCCTCTAAGCCATGTAATTAGTAATTAATTTATATAATTAGGTGGCACTTTGCAAATTGCAATTGCTCTTGATCTTTGCCACACCCAGAGAAAAATGATTTTCATCCATGTGCATGCACTCACATACCCAAAGTTCAGCAGATTTATATTCACGAGCAGACAGTTTTAATAGTTTTAATGTTTTCATCTGTCTGCGTGTATGTGCTTTGCGTCTACCCGGGGACAGCAGCAGTAGTGCTAATGATATTAAGCCAGGGACAGATCTGCTCCATGTCTGCAGGCCCGCCAGTCAGCTGGTCTGGCCCCTCAACCACTCTCCACTAATCCCATCCTCCTCTCCACCAGAGACAGGAAGAGAAATCTAATAAATAAATGAGAGGATGCACGAGGAAAAAAAATATATAAATGACGTCCTCGCTTCTCGTAAATCATGTTCCCAACTTCCAGTAGACAGGAGGGCGGAGCCTGGGAGAGGATGGAGACGAGAGAAAGATCACAAGAGGAGGAGAGAGAGAGTGTATGTGTGTGTGCTCGAGAGAAAGAGAGAGAGAGCGTGCGGGAAGCGCTTCTATCCTTCCCTCAGCCGGGGTAGCTCTCGAGACTTGGCGTCGAGGTGTTTTTAATTGATTTTTGATTAGCCAGACATGGGGGGTGTCCATTAGCAGGGGAGGGATAAAACCAGAACAGAAAAGAGAGGGAGAGCGAGCGCAAGAAAGATACACTGAGTATGTATAAATTAATGGGCAGAGGGACATTTTTGAAGAGTGTGATACCCAAGCATAGAGATGCTTCTTTCACTTTGTCTCTCACACTGCTCAAATGACTGTAATATTTTACTTAATTAGTTGCAGTTAACCTCAGGTTCAAGATACTCAGCAGCTGATGAAGAAGGTGAGAAGAACTTCTCTTCACGCAGCTGTTTTTAGGAATCCACAAAGGTGAGACAGTGTTCATTAAACAGGAAACCAACATGCTATTGCAGTGGTTCTCAACTAATGGGTCACATCCTCCCAAAAATGTTCACAGGTCTGTTCTGATATAGGGTTATGGACAGAAGGTGAACAGTTAAAAGAAAAAATAGAGTGCAAGCAACTTAATAAGCATGCATAGTTAGCAAAAAATAAACTAGCTTATCAAGTTTTAAAAGGGAGCAGAAATACTTTTAATGTTTTGTTGTTGATGTCAAACGATGTGCTCTTGTTAACTATGCAATATTTTCATCTGTCAGTTCGTAGAGGCTATTAGATGCAAGCATGAACAGGCAGTGTTACATTCCCTCATCCTTAAAAACCGTGGACAAATCTAAACAGTGTAAGAGAAAATGGAGCCCACACTTTATTAAATATGAATTTACTTGAAACAAGGATAAACATTTGCATTGGTTCGTTTTGTGCTACGAATTATTGATAACATGAAAACATTGAAATTCAAGAGAAATTTCAGGGTGATACAATGGTCCTGATATCATAAGTTGGACACAAGCATGATAAAGTGAAATTATTGAAAAGGAAACCACAAGTAGTTTGAAATAATCTTGAATTATTATTTCTTATACAAACTACCATTTTGTTTTGTTTTGTTTACCTACCCCAAACCATCAAGTTTGGGGTAGGTAAGTATTAATTAACTAAGATGGCTCTTATTCTCAAAAATACAGTAAAAACTACGTTGGCCGAGAGAGCTCAACACGCTGCAACTTAATAAAACACATGCAAATTGAAAAAACATCAGCAAATGAAGAAAACATCTTCATCAGTTTGACACAGTTTAACACAAGTGTTTCAAATCATCACAACACATGCATATAACGAAACGCGCTGCAAATTAGAGCTGAAGATCTTTGCCCGAACCCGATGGGACCCGTCGGGACCCGACGGGTTCGGTTGGGTTCGGGCTTAATTTCTATCATCTCACGCAGGCTCGGGCCGGGCTCGGGCTTGCGCTCTGGTTTGCGAGGTAAACGAGCGGTCATGTGATGTGTTTCGATTAGCGCGAGAAAGATGCGAAAATGAATGCTGAGCAGGTGTAACGGAGGCTTGCCTCTGGTGATTACGTTTTGGTTGCACCAGCAACTAAAGGAAACTCTGAGGTGTGGAAAAGTTTTGACCATGTTTATAATGAGAATAATGAGTGAATAATGACGCACCATCAGTGAGCGCAGGAACGCGCTGAAGACATCTACAGTGGATTCAATCATTTTCCTCCACAAAAACATGTAGACCTAGCCTAATCTCTGTGAGTCATTTTTCAAATGACAACTAAATATTCATTGAGTCTTAAATGCATAATGTTGACAGAGTATTTACGCTAATGTTGGCATTATTCTTTTATTAAATAAAGCAAATCCGGCGGAGCCTTTATCTTAATTTCGTTATTGCCAAATACCCATCTTAATTTAAAATTTATCTTAATTTAATTTTTTTAAATGACTCGTTTTTATTGGTGCGTTGGTCTATTTATCGGTTAAATGAGCCTATGTCTAGAATGCTGAGATGTTACGATGTCACAAAGGACTTATTTTATTTCTTTATTCCAACTTCCAAGTGGTCTAGTCTACGTTAGTTATGAGTAAATTATGTTAAAACATGAATAAATTACTCATTGTTGACAAAAGGCAAAATAGCTGTGTGCGTGCACACATTTGAATAATGTCGGGCTGTAAACGGGTTCGGGCTTTAAAAAAGCTGTCAATCAAAATGCACTTGTCTGGCTCGGGCCGAAACCTGTCGGGCTCGGGTCCTGCCGGCCTAACTTTTAAGGCCCGATTACAGCTCTACTGCAAATCATCACAACACATGCATATAACGAAACGCGCTGCAAATCATCACAACACATGCATATAACGAAACGCGCTGCAAATCCTCACAACACATGCATATAACGAAATGCACTGCAAACCCATCACAACACATGCATATAATGAAACGTGCTGCAAATCCTTCACAACACATGCAAATTAAGAAACGCTGCAAATCCTAACAACACAAGCATTAACGAAATAAGCTGCAAATCCTCACAACACATGCATATAACGAAACGCGCTGCAAATCCTTCGCAAGGCATACAAATTAAGAAACGCTGCAAATCTTCACAACATATGGATTAATGAAACGCGCTGCGAATCCTCACAACACATGCACATTCAGAAACAATTAATTAAGCGTTGCTAATTTATTTTCATTAACCTTGAAATTATATTTAGTTGAGGATATTAAAGTTAGCCATCTTAAGTAACGTTTTACATTTAATCATGTTTTAATCATGTCAATTTCCAAGTCTTTTGTTGTCAAACTTTTTTTTTTTTTTTTTTTTTTGCTGGTGTTTTTTCAATTTGCATGTGTTTTCTTAAATTGCAACGCGTTGAGCTCTCTCAGCCACCATAAAAAACCTGTAATATTTTAAAGTATTATTACAACAATACAATGATACTACAACCATTTCTTTTTTAATATATTTTAAAATGTAATTTACTTTTGTGATGACAGCTCAATTTTCAGAAGTCATTACTCCACCCTTCATTCAGAAATCATTCTAATATGCTGATTTCCTTATTATTATCAGTGTCAAATTTTTTTAAATTTTTTTTTATTTTATTATTTTTTTGTGGTGAAGCACATATTTAAAAAGATATATTTTTTTATCTTGGCACTCTAATTTTTCAATAAAACACTTTTGTCTACACTTGCTGCTATGTAATATTAATACATTTAACAAGTATTTGATTTTTTGTTGTTGTTGTGAAATTTGAGTCCTGAAGCAAAACTAGCTGAGAACCACTTGTGCTGATGTAATGGCTTTGAATATTCATGAAAGTGCTCTCACACACAATCATGCCACAACACTGTGGGTTCAGTTTGATAATTCACATATTTGCATGGCAAAAATATTGCAGCCCAAAAACATTGTGAACAACACCACTTCTTCGCCATCAATTAGACTGATGCCGGACCCCATTTATGAGGTTCACTGGTTTTCCTTTGGTAGCAAAAGAAGTGAGGCAGTTGTGGGGAAATCAGATACGGCGGTCATGCTAGATTTGCACTTTGAGTGTATTTTAGTTTGTAATTTTAAAACTCATTTCTGCTTCCCTGACTTTCCATGTCTCTTGATACACCCTACTCATCTGGCCCGATCAGCCAGTCCCAGCCCACTTAAATACAGACACTGACCTGCAAACGTAGACACATTCTTACACTCATACATGCACATGCTAGCAGAAGCCTGCTGAGCTCCCCTAATATGCACCATGCAGGTGGGAGTGCGCAGAGGAGGATGAGTGAAGTAAAGAAGTGATGATGGCCATAGAGCTGAGAGATTAGAGCATTTACTGCTTATGGATATGTGCTTTGGGGGTCTCACTTCTTCACTAATTGTAGCTCATGACTAATTGGTGTATTAGTGAAACATGTAGCAAGGTGCTTCTGAAGGCTTCAAGGGACACCCGGAGCTCATTAGACCCTCATATTCCGTCCAGAAGAGGTTGTTTGGAAAAATAAAAGAACACTTGCAGTTGGTCAGATGAGGATGGTAATTAAGAAAGTGCATCATCTTTTACATCATAGGAAATATTGTCTGTTGTTGGCGTAATTTACCTCGGTCTCCGATGTCTTGCATTCAATTATCACTGATCCGCCTCAGTTCGCCACAAATGTGCTCAAGCCCAAGGAATGCATGGGGATTATGAGGATCTGTCGGCGCTCATGCTTTGAAGTGTTGGCTAATCTCAAGCACAGCTGTCACAAGGTGAGTTATGAAGTCTGGATGTGTCGCTCGGGTACGGAGCAGATTGGAATATGCTTTGTTGTACTTGACCCTGATAGCGGACAAATGTTTGAGAGACAGTGCTAAATCCGGCCTGTGATTATCCCCATCATGTTCCATCCTTTCCACAGGTCGCTTCTCTAGCAGGCAGAGTTAATAGCTGGAGTGTTTGACATGATGAGGCATAGTAGGCCATTGTTGGGCTGAATGGATATTAGAGTGGGGATGCATTTAAGGCCATCACTTATGTATTGCTTTTCTTTGATGCCATTGATCAGAATGAAACAGACTTGTAGTGAAACTTCTCTATTTGAAAGGAGGTCCTACCATTTGACCCCATTCATTCAAAGCGATTGTATTACAGAAACGGCAACGCGTTGTTGTCATTACAATATGCATGGAAAGAAAATATGTGAAATATTACTTAGTTAAACTGGCTTGGTGAGACATGAATGTGGTAGCATTATATTTTCATTCTATGTCCAGTGTAAAAGAGCAGCCTTGAACTGGTGAGAGATTCCAAGCTTATTCACGCTGCCTTCATTTCTCATCCCACTATCTGGCCTCAATGTCCGCTTTAGTTCTTATCTTTCAACAATATCTCCAGTAGGGCCACATTGATCCCACTAAAACCGTCTCGGTTCTACTCCCCAACCAATTTACCAGCAGAAAAACTAATATTGTCTTTAATCAGATGCAATTAGGGCTCCAAGTTAAGATCTCCTCCCAATTAAAACTTATTAGGCCCTTAATGACATTAGAGGAGTTTTCTGTTGGCGCTGCTCATTTAGGCAGCTCAGTGGCAGGGTGTGGGTGTTGTCAGGCGAGTCGGAGTGACCCTATGGGCTGATGATTGCATACAACACTGGCTCCTCACCAGCCTGTGGCAGCCAGTTAAGCTGCTTCTAGACTTTATAATTGGATGTGTGGTAGTGGAGACATGGAGCCAGCTGGACTGTGAGTTCTCTCTCCTCTAGAAACTTCCCTCTTTATATTATATTTTACACGCTTTCCTGCTTCTTTACCCCGTCGAGACCACCCACATCGTCATCTCTCTTTGCTCAATATTCTTTGTCTGGCCTCTGTGTCTAATTTTCATAATATGGGACAATTACATTGCAGCTCTCACTCATTCATGAGGTCATGGTGTACATGACGACAAGGGCAAAGAATGGCGCAATGTGTGGTCGAGAGCATTTTTGGGTGCTGTCCATGGTTCTAAATGAGACTTTTGAAAGGTTGGATTGCAAAGGGCCTGATATACTCACAGCAAAGTTCTTTTCACTGTTTGCTTAGGGATAAAAATACATTTGTATGGAAGCTTGTTTCCACCACAGTATAATAATAATAAGGTAATTGCGAGTTTTTATCTTACAATTTAGAAACAACTCCAAACAAGTTGTTGGCCTGATTTTTATACTGAAATTACATCCAGTTCGTTCTCTGTTTGCCCTTAAAGGGGCAGTCCCTCTAAAGATTTTTTTTTTTTTTGTTGTTGCTTATAAATCTTTTTGCAAAAAAAAAAAAAAAAAAAAAAAAAAAAAAAAAAACTGTATCCTCAACAATCAGTTTGATGTCTATGATCAAAATATTATAGACTGATATTTGTGCAAAACGAACACAAACATTATTGATTTTTGCTGTGTTTTGAGAACATGGGCTGGTTGGTCTATACTGTGCAATGGTAGAAATATGTCATCCTATAGAGATTTTGTTATACTATGGTATATACTATATATTCCGAAGAAAAGAGGATGACCATGTTTTTAGGCATGTCATGAAGTAAAATTTTGTTATGATTTTGCTCGGCAAGTACAGTTTTGGATCTTAAGTTTGTAACATTATGATTTCCTACATGACACTATAGAATTACAGCGAGAAACAATTTGTCTACACCAGACGCGACGCAGTTACAAGATGCAACAAAATCAAACACAAACCAGAGCCAATCAGAATAGCATGTGGGTGGGCTGTTTCTCTGCAATGCTGTCTTGCACTCTCAATGAAATGGAAATGGAGGTACATAATCAAATTACTAGAATATATAATAATTTTAATATTATTTATTTTAATAAACAAAGGGACTGGTGCAATCTTTATCCTAGAACATTATTGTTTGTTTACAGTTTAAACATTCTTGTTTTCCTTTTAAGTTTGAAGAGCTGAGGTGAACATCTCATTATCACTTTCATTATGCTTATTAAAGTCCCTTACATTGATGTTTGTACTAACCCCTTTAAATAATAATAATAAAGCACATGATCAGTATCTGAGATTATCATTGTCATTGGATCAGGATTATCATAATTAAAACTATTATAGTTAGAGCTGAAACTAAAATGATAAAAAAGACATGCTTGTTACTTGAAATAAACTGAAATAAAATAAAATAAAAATAATAAAAAATTAACCTATTTTATTTCAGCGAATTGCAAAGGCAACATTTATAAAACAAAAATAACTTCAATAGACAACTAATAATAAAAAATAACAAAAATGACAGAAACACAAAAACTAAAATCGAAATAAGAACAGAAAATATAAAAGGCAAAGCAAGGCAAGTTTATTTATATGGCACATTTTATACACAATGGTAATTCAAAGTGCTTTACTATTTTTATTTTATTTAGTAGTTTTACTAAAATAAAAAACTAATACAAAATATTAATAAAAAAAACTTTCATAATTTCTCAGTGATACTAAAATAACACTGCATTTGGACATATAGTTTGTATGTTCTTGTTACAAGCTGTGGCATAATGGAAATGGAAGCTATTATAAAAATAGCATGCCCCATTGATCATCATATATTGCAGTCATGGCTGGTTAGGGATAAAAACTCGTATTCACATGGACAACACACCTTTTGCCGTGTGTCGTGACATCATATCGTGCTGTGTTGTGTCTGGTTAGGGCACCAAGTGTTTAAACTAATGTGAAGTTTTTTCAAATAATAATCAAATGAGATGACATATCTTTCATTTTTAATTATTTATTTTAAGTATTTTTGTATTGCTTAAAAAAGCTATATGTGACTGCAATTTAAAACTGAATGTACTGTCAGTGTGCTGTCCATGGTGCTGAAATAACATAGTGGAATGTCTGAGCTATCCATGGTCCTAAAAACAAGTCCATGGCAGCTCTGTCAGTCGTGTCATTTACAATACTACTCTGTCTTTATACCGATCTAATATAGCAAAACAATCAAGACATGTCTCTGGTTGCTGCTCTTTAGTAGATAGAGCCGCGAATGATGAGTAAGCATAGTACATCACCTTATAAATGAGACACCCCGATGACCCTGGATTAAATGTCTTTATGAAGCTCTTCTTTGCTGCTCTTTATGTAATTCACAAAGACTTGTAACAACCAATATCATCTAGACATCAAAGATAGTTCAGCATGAAATTGCCGGGAAAGGCCCTACCAGGCATTATGTCTTGCATTACTACAAAACCACTGCAGTTAACACACCATACGCTAGTTTTAAAATGACTACAATATCGCCGACTGTGACATCCTCGGTCCCATCTGAGGGATTGCACTGATGCAGAAGGCTGTTGTCAGATAGTAAGGGAGTTGCGGAATATGTGTGCTTGACACCAATCTGTGATAATTACCAGAGGGGCCACCATCTCTCACGCCTCCAATTGCCTTCTGCTGTCAATCAACAAGTCATTTCGGATCACAATTAAGTTACGGGAAAAGATACAAGGGAGGCCAATGGGTATAATTGAAAATAATTGAGCATGTGGCAGATTCGAGGTGTCGCCTTTGTGGCTCTCCGGAGGAGCCGTGAGGATAGGTGACTGGAAAGAGTGTGCATAATGAACACAACAAAGCCTCTGATTTGATCCTTTCCACCCTGGAGGATATCAGCAGCTTATCGGAATAATCATGAATGTCTCCATGTTGTGCACGAGGGAACAGAAATGGACCTTTGATGTGTAAACCTAAAGTGCTGGAAGCTGCATGCTAACTTGGCAGCCTGAGGGCTTTTGCATAGGAGAGATGCAGGAATACGAAGAAGATGCGGAGAAAAGTGCCTGTACACACCCTCATGCAGTCCAAGATGTAGATGGATTAGTTTCTTCATCAGAAGAGAATTGGAGGAATCTAACATTACATCTCTTGCTCACCAAAGGATCCTCTGCAGTAAATAAGTGCTTTCAGAATAAGAGTCCAAACAGTTGATGAAAATATCACAATAATCCATAAGTAATGCATGTGACTCCAGTCCATCACTTAACGTCTTGTGAACAGCTGTGTGTTTGTCTGCAACAAATCCATCATTCAAGCATTTTCTGGTCAAAATACCAGTGACCCACAATAATGCTTCCTCCTGTGAAAAAGTCCATTGTCCTCTCAGATCAAAATCAACCAACATATTTGTCCAGAACTGTTTTTGACTGCTTTTCAGTCAAAACACTGTTTGATCAGTACATATTTCTCTCCTGATTCAGACTAGATGAGTTTTTCACTGGAGAAAGCAATATTATTGATAGAGGATGTGTATTTAGTCGGAAGCAACAGTTTGAAGTTAAAAACCTCTTAATGATGGAGCTTTAAAGCTTTTTGCTTTATTAGCTATTAACTGATGGACTGGAGAAGTGTCAATTACTTCTGGATTATTATCATTATGTATTTATCAGCTGCCATTCTGACAGCACCCATTCACTGCAGAGGATCCACTGGTGAGCAAATGATGACATGCTAAATTTCTCCAAATCTGTTCTGATAAGGAAACAACCTCATCTACATCTTGGATGGCCTGAGGGTGAGTACATTTCCAGCAAATATTCATTTTTTGGATGAACTTTTCCTTTAAGCAACTTGAACGCTTGGGAATACGTGGAGAGGTGATGCGCAGCATCCAGAATTGTACTTCCCACCAACACACACACACAAGCGTGCACGTGCTTCCTCTGTCTCCTCCCGTCCTCGAGAGCTACTTACCTTCTACTGCTTTTGAAAAAAGGAAAACATTTCTCTGTGCAATTTGCATTTCCATATGCTGGCACTGGCGCCACGGAAAGTGGATAATTGGGCTGATGGGCAATGTCGGTGAGAGAGGAGTAGAGAAGGATAGAGAGAAGGCCGCCTGAAAAAAAAAAAAAAAACTCAGCCATTACTGGACATTTTTTTTCCATCTCCCCACCACCACTAGCAATTTCACCATCTACCTCTCAAACACTTGTGTTGCTGAAAAGATTTACCTTGGCCTCCAATTTTCACTCTGCACAACTCCCTCCCCCAGTCTTTCTCTCTCATGTGCACACAAACGTTCTGACTCTCTCTCATCCATATTCATCCAGCGTCTCCCTTGCTCCCTCTGTCACCCACAGCATGGCGTTAATACACCAATTAGCCCTGAGAGCAGATAATGGACTATTTCATATTGCAAAAGAGAAAGAGAAACAGATCAAGAAACCGAGAGTGAGTGAGCAGCGCGAGCTAGGTTTTGTGGTGCTACTATTTATGAAGATCCACCTGTCAGATGAAGGGCATTGATGATCGCTGATGGAAGATGAGGTCTTGAAGTGGCATAGTGGAGCATAAGAAAGCCATCGGATGATTGTTTCTTTTCTTGGGTCTTCCTTTTCTCAAGCAGTCACATTTGTCCCTGAAATGAGCTCTCACCATGAGGAGGATGTAGCTCGTCTGAATCAGCATACCGAATCTAATGAAGTCTTTGCATTAAAGTGGAGAAAAACATGACATGTAGAGAGCTTTTCTCTTAGTTTGGCAGTCATCGCTGTGTTCTTTTACTATGGCGCACAAAAAAAGAAGAAGAAAAAAAGAAAAGTTGAAGCTTGGAATCTCTTCAGGTTTTTCAATGACCTTTGTAGTTTGAGATTTTTGTTCTAGTTTGCTGAGTAAAGAGAAATGCATGTGTGAATTTGTCATTTGCAAGTGGTGGTTAGATCTTTTTCAAATCCCTTATACAAAGTATTAAACTTTTTGTATTGGGCATGAGTATTAAACTCATCTTGCTATGGATATGAATGATACCTCAGATGCACAGATATGACAGACAAGCTGATCCTTCTTTGCACGGCATGGCTGATGATAAATGGCCGATATTGGAATTCTATATAAAGGCGTATTTTCAAAGCCAAGTTAAGGATGCTTTGTGTCTGCAAAATTTAATGTAAAGATGCAATGCCGCATAAAGGCCAGACTAAATGTTGTCTGCTGTCACCCACCTCAGCCCCAAAGTATACAGTTGTAATTGCTCTGTAAATGCATTCATGACACTTCTTTAAAAAGTAAATTTGTAATAATGGGCTAACAAATAAAAGAGTAAAAACATTTATTTTTAAATGGTGAATTAAATACACTAAAATAAAAACTGTTAGTCCTACAAGAGAATTTAGACAGTACAGAATTAGTATGTACTATATGTTGCACTATGTTACTTTTCCATTGTTATTCTTTTTTTAAATGCGTTATAACGTGTTTGTTGTGCTCGCATCTTTTGCAGGGTGTCATACATGACAACATTCTAAAAACGCAGCGCTCAAGATAAAATACTGTAAACTTAAAAAAATGTTAAGGGCTAATTATATATATATATATATATATATATATATATATATATATATGATTTATATTATATTATCATTTCCATCATCATGTTCACATAGTACTATTTAAGATAAATACATTTTTATATAGAAATTATATTTCTAATTTCTACATTTTCTATGACTAGTTTTTTATGTTGAGGAAGATATTTATGGTTGTGTGTAGAGATGACCACCAATCTCTGATCATTCAGCATTTTACCTCTGTCAGGTTTGTGGTTAGTATTTTTATCTGGTAAACATACCCATTTAGGTTGCACTTTTCACAGTTGAAATCTGGAGGCTATGACTGGGCGAATCACAGCATTTGACGTTTTAACCAATTTCAGTAAATTCACTTAGTCTATTGGTTAGAAAACAGTTTTTCAACAGATTTTGGAGCCTACTCTTCAGGAACAGCAGGGTGGCAAGGTCACAGACATATAAACATGACTGGACGATGCAGCTGAGAGTTCAGTTTTAGATTGCAAAAAATGTGAGCATAATATAGATGTTATGTTTTTATCTAAAGAATACTATAGGATGTTTCTACTTCCCTATAATATCTCCTTCTCTCTCTCTAACTCCATATTCCTAGTGATAGATGATTACACACACCATGTACATTAAAGTTCTGACTTAGTTTGTAACCATATTTGCTGGTGGAACAAAAACATATAAAGTAACTGGTGATATGTTGACTAAAATATACAATATTTTACAATATACAATATTACTGTAACATACTGAACTGTTTTTACAAAAATATCAGCAGGGCTGTGATTACCTGTAGTGATACTATATTGATAATCTAAACAACACCAGTCTTGTTTGTGGGACATTAGTTGAATACATAAACTAAAAATACATATGAGTGTGTCCCTAGGAAATTGGGATGGCAAGTTGTAATAGGAAGCAGAGGACATTCGATCCTCATAGATTATCTGAGAAAATCAAAAGTCTGAGCACATATTGATGCTCTCTTGTCAGGGGAAATGGTCCATTGCTATGGCCAGAACTATTGAAAAAAAGTCATTTGGTAATAAAAGGAAAATGTAGGCTATCCTGTTGACTTTGAGCCAGTTTTCTCTGATTTGACAGTTAATGTGATCATGACTGCCCTTCAAATAGAGCACTAACCAAATCCCTTAAGGTCAACACTGAATCTTAACGAAACGGCCTGTCACAGAGGACACTGGCATAGGCCAACTGTAATTGGTATGCAGCCTATATATATATATATATATATATATATATATATATATATATATATATATATATATAACTCATACCTTTGTGGGAATTAAATTTTAAAAATAGATTTAATCATAAGTCTTTATTGACCACATTACTGTACATCTCTCAGTAATGAGTAGACTAGTGACTCTTGATTAAAATTGATTTCAAAAAGATAATGTAGCACTTTACAGACTCCGTGCTACATGCATAATTAATTACATCAATACTAATGTGTAGTAGACCTAATTATTGCATTGTGATCACTATTTTAAAGTTTGTGTTAATAAATATCGACCCACATGCACAGGTCATAGCAGTTTAACAGTTATAGTTAAGCGTCAGCTAAAAGTCACAAATACACATTTAGTGAGGGGAAAAAAAGTCCAATAATAATTACCATTATTATAATAATTTGGTAGATGTTAGTCTATCTGTCTAGACTTGAGGATTATAATTATCACCTGTAATAAACCACTCCCCCGAGACATGCACCGCCCATCTAATATACGCTCAATGTGTCATAACCCCGCCCCCACGCATACCACGCCCCTTTAATACACCCCTAAACCGTGAAAGCCCAACTGAGAGGCATCCCACACGGAGCCGTCTGAATAATCACACAATTTCCACCACACATTCTGGACAGCGGACTTCAAGGCATTTGTCGGAAGAGTCAGAAGACCTTCATATTCATAACAGCTACATTCATTATTGATTTAATTATAGCAGCCTTTTTTATCTGCATATAAGCAAGTCCTTATTTATTTACCAGATCCGAGGTTTAATCAATCAATGAATCAGACATTGAGAATAATATATGGTTATTTGGCGCACGGTCAGGCAAGGTGCAAATGAATGAACCTGGATATGGTATAGTAATTTTAATTTAGATTGGGTTCAGCTAAGAAGTCAGTCGGTGTGCAGTGTGAGCGAGATACAACACAACGACGTTACGCTTCTCCAGACGGAGAGAGACAGAGCGACTGCTGGTTTCGAGGCGGGAGGACACATGGGTCGACACTACAACCTTTCAATTTTGTTCCAATGTGTGTGCTAAATACGACAAGGAATCCGAACACTTACTGGCTGTCCTGCGTCCACTCCTGACATGTCTGCGCTTCTGTGTTTTCCTTGGATTTGGGGAGACGTTTCGCGTTATGTTCAGTGCTGAAAAAAGGACTGCGGACGATATTTTATTCTCTCATCGGCGTCTCGTGTGGACTTATTAGTATTATCACCAGTGAGTGGCTTGTCAAACATCGCACGACAATGCAAGTTGTTTTGTTATGATTTTGCGAGTGCGGTCATTTGAATATTAACTTAACATGTCGGATTGTTTTTCGGCGTTTTGCACGTCTTTATCACGAATTTTCTCCCTCCGTTAATTCTATGGACTGCTCCATTCGGGCTATTTGTTTTTGATCTGCATGCATCCGGACGAAGAAGGAGGAACCGACAGATAAACGACAGAAGGACTGAAGAATGAACGAGATTCACTGAAGAACAGGAGGAAACGCAGTAAGGTATGGAGCCGAGGGTTTTATTTTTATTTTTTATGATGGTTTGGAAATGCTGCAGGAGGAATCAGTACGGACTTCTCTTTCACATCTGGCATGTAACGAGGCTTATTTATTATTGTTTTATTGATATTTTATGCTTATGGACATGTACCACGCGCGCTCCTGATGCGTCAGACACAAATACTCGCTCGCGCGTAATGATAGATGCGCGCGGGTCATTTATATCCCACAAACTGTCAAATCTGACACTTTGATTCAACCATATATTAACCTTTAGAGTTAATTAATAACCCACATGCTTGCAAACGGAGCAAACACTTTGTTAAGTATCTATACATATGTATATTTGTGAATTAGCCAACATTTTGAGATGATTGACGTTATTGTGTTTTGTTTGTAGTAAGAAAATCTGGTTAAAATATCGGAGCACATTTTGCAGGACACTTAAGAGTAATAATGCACATTTTACCAACCTAATAAACGCTGACAAAATAAGTTATGCAGTTTTATTTGAGCTAACCCTTATTTAAATGGACGTAATGAGATATCAACAGAGAATCAGAAAGAGCACTGCTTCTGAAACCTCTATCATATCTATCATCTATATCACATTTCTCTCTTAAAACAAAACAACTGCACGTTTTACTATTAATATCTCATTGTATGTTAAAGACCTGTAAGAAAAATTGAATAAGAGCACTCTAGTGTTACATGGGATATAAAATCATCTAGTGCTCGACCTTTGCATGTCTTGAATGCACAGGCCTATATGTGAGCATTAATATAAGCATTAATGTCACTATATTCACACACATTAAGGTAAATCATAAGCATCTCTAAGACACTAAAATATTAAAGAGTCTAGTCTTTGCAGAAGAGCACATTGCTTCCTGCTGAGAGGAAAAGTGAATGGCTGGGTGACATTTAGGTAAATGGACATGACTGGACCAAAGTTGAATCTCCTCAAAGCAGCGGGGTCCATTTTAAACGTCACGCCTCGGTGCGAGCAGAAGCCTCTTGATGTTGGTTTAGGTCTGAAATGCCAGTGCTCCGCTTCAGGACTGGTTCAATGCCAAACACTCTCTCCGAACAGAACGAAGGATTTATGCGTCTCTGTCCGAGTGTCAGAACAATTATTCTAAGCTCCGAGCAGATGAATTATAGTCAAGCATTAGCACAGTATTAATGATAGCTCCCATTTTTATATTGTGGCAGTAATCATTGGAGAAATTTATTTGAGTCGCTTCTCCTTTGCTTTTGCCAAAGTGGCCAGTGCTCAGCATTTCCTGTGTATGATGAAAAGGATTTGATAGATTGGCCGCATCTGTGTCATCTTTATTTTGCCAGAGCTTTCACGGCAATGGTCTGGACTTGACATATGGATCCACATAGTGATTCAGTCAGAGCAACATTATTGTCAGATGCATGATTTGTTAGCCCATTTTACCGTGCCTTGAAACAACGTCTGTGATGGTCAAGCTTCCAACGATGAGTTTATTTCCCGCACAGTCTAAAAGAAGAGAACAGGAAGGAAAGGACACAGTAAATTGTTTATGGCAGTATTGCTCATGGGCTATTTGGGGGGAGGGGGGGGGGGGGGTTCAAATTTTGTAGTGATATATATATATTTTTTATTATATTTATAATATTTATATTTCTATATATATTATAGTGCAATCACTGTAAAATTATTTCAAAAACATTAGCTGATTAATAGCAATAACATTGTATTTATTTATTTGTTTATTTTTGGTAAATAATAAATTTGTCTGTTTTGTGGAAGTGTGCATTACAGCATGTTTGGGCAACAAACAAAGACAACAACAGCAAGGTTCGAATTATTTTTATTCAGTGGCGAAGCTTGTTCTGGGTGCTTTCCACTAAAAACAGTTCGACATTTCCCTGTATTGTCTTTGGTATATCTTTGAACAAAGAAAAAATGGTGAGAACTGGTAGGACATTGTCCTAGTTTGACCTTCTGGTTAAAAAGTTATGGAGAGAGCTTGTTCACAGCATTTAACTCTCCTTTGAATCCCACCGTCTCTTAGTTTTCTATCCTCCTCAAGTGCACTTAGCTGCATTAAGCAAAGGTGTGTGCAGATGGTCCAGGCCAGCTGCTGAAAGGACATATAATTTTCATTTTCTCTTGTTCAGTGCTCCAGAGTCTCCTGGGTACACAAGGCCTTTGCTTTTTCTGTTACTGTTTTTTTTTTCTCCTTTTCAGAACATATTCAGACCCATGTCTCCTTCTGTTCTCTTCCTTTCTCTCTGTCTGTTTCTCTGTATCTATCGCTGTCCGGGCCCCCACTGGGTTAGGTTATTGTTATGCTGTCAATCATCCAGTAGTGTAAGATTTTTGCAGCTTGTAGCTTCCTGTAAAGCCCATTCAGAGGGAGTGTTCTCTGAGGTCCACATAGACACTGCAGCATCCTAGGCTTTGATTTGAAAAAGTAGCTAAAGCAAACATGAATAAATCATGATTTTAATGCAAAATATTTTTACCATTGTATATTTATATTTTTACTTTTGCTAAAGTTTTAAAATAACACTTTTTTTTACAGAGTATTTGTTATATTACATGTTCTTACTATAGTAAATCATGCATGATTACATGCAGTAACCCTAAACCAAATGCTTATCCTAACACTAACCTTGTTAAGTGCGTTATTACTCAGTACTTAAATGTATAATTACACCGAAACAAGGACACCATAAAAAAAAGTGTAATCACCTTTACCTATGGATAAAGTATTTATATGTTTATAAAATTTACATAGACTACACACGCACACACACACACACACACACACACATATATATATATATATATATATATATATATATATATATATATATATATATATATATATATATATTATAAACAGAATTATGCAAAATACTACTTTTTTAAGAGTAAACTATTTACTCTTGTAAATTTTACAACAATTTTATCTATTAAAAATATTTCAATGAAATGCAGCAGTTTTTTTATTAGTAACAAAAAAAGAAAAAAAAAACAGTTTGGTAACAGTTTATTTGAATATGACAGTTATATAATTTATATCTACTTACTACAGTAATAACAATAAATTTTCTATAATTATGAATAACTAAACTATACCAAAGCTTAACCCTTTAACCATTACCATATATAATATAAAGTACATGAAATTCATTAATAATACTTGTTGTATATTTGTGTAATTACACTGTAACAACATAACCTTTAAAATAAAATGTGAGCACATGTTGGTAAGCTTTGTATAGCAGAAATCTATGCAATTGTGTGTTTTTTTTTTTTTTTTATATTTTGGAGGATTTTTGTAGTTGTTTGAAGCGAAAACAATTTATTAAGGTATACCTATTTAATTGAGCGCCAAATCCAGCATCAAAATAGTTTTGGTGCAAAAGATTGTTTGCAAATATTTTATATGTCTGTTTAGTCATAACAGCCTTTCTTCTGTTAGTTCATTATGTGCTGACAGTCATTGCATTATGAGACTGCTCATTACTGAATAAATGGGCTTTTTGCAACTCACTGTGGGAGACAGAGCGCAATATAGAACGGGGTGTGTGTTTTGATGCTGTCGCAACTGTCTCAGTTGTTGTGAAAAGGCACAAAAGCAGCAGGAACTGGACGTCCCTTTTGAGGCTGTGCCTGAGTCGCGGCCTTTGTGTCGTGAAGTGCTGTTCTGGATGTGTGGATGAATGCAGCAGCCTGTAACTGCAGGCACCAGGCATCAAGGCTTTTGTGCGAGTCTCAGAGAGCACGGTCAAAAAAAAAAAAAAAAAAATACTACATCTGGAACCAGGGAAGGAGGAGTGTGCGCAGCGTCCCCTCCGTACGCCACAGATCGGGAACCGTCGGAGTGATCATGGAGCACAATGGAATGTCTTGATCAACAAGTGCATATGAATAGAAAAATCAATGAAAGCTCTTTTTCATAAATTGAGTGCATGTTAAATTAGCCCGAATGGGTCCGTCTGGACAGATAGCGGATTGTTTGGCTGCTGTCTTTGGATCATGTCTATCGACTAGAAGAGGGGGACGGGTTGCGTCAGTTTACAGCTGTGAAAGGCTAAGATAAAGCCCAATCAATGAAGCGCTGAGATATGGGTGCAATTTACTTGGGGTTCTGCTGTCAAAAGTGGCTCTGCCAGCTAATGCTTTTCAAAATGGCTTCACACCCACGTCTGTCGCCAACACAATAACACTGTGTGATTGCTTAATTTCACAATCCATCCAGGCCAAGACATTCCCCAATTAAAAGTGTCTTTTGCCACTTCTGAGGAGCAGTCCAAAACTGCTCTGGTTATCCAACATATTTAACAAGACAACAAGGATGCTCCTGCAGTGGTACTTTTTTCCCAGTTAGGATGCCGTTTGATGCCAATTTAGCAGCTAAAGGGAAAGCCAGAATCATTTCACTGATCGTCACATAAAAAAGGGTGTTGCCATCTGCCGCCGGCTGAACAACCAACTATAGCTCATAATTGTGCATTCTGTGTGGGAAGTTATGAAACGGCACTGTGTATAATGCACGTGCGAGCAGTACAGAGCTATACTAATCCACTTCTGCCTCGTCCTCATACAAATTTGTGTGTGAAATTCCACGGTGATTTGGTTTGAGTGAAATTCCTTGAAAACGTTCATTTGAAAGCGAAATGGAAGAACTCGCTCGGCGGGATATGAAATGTCAGTCATGCATCATTCTGTTCACATCCTGTCAGTCAGCTCCCTGCGTGAGCGCCAGCCTGGAGAGGGAAGTCAAGCTGAAAGGAGTTGTGCAGGTGATGGAGGGAGCAGGAGAGAGTGTCGAATATAATAGCTTACAGACCTTAATAATGATAATAGCTCACAGACATTCAACAGAGCTCTAAGATATACTTAATAGTCGTCTTCCTTCTGAATATTTATGCCGTGTGTGCTTCTAAACTGCTATATTTTGGGAGAAATTGCTTAATCTGTCTATAGAAGTCAGCAAAATCTTGACTAACTTGGCTAAGTTGATTTTTCCTCAGACTGTCAAGGCTCTCAGCTAGCTGGTCACTGGTATGTCCTGAAAAGATTTGTGGTCAGCTGAGAATTTTTTTTTTTTTTGGTGAAATTTGTTGGTTTCTAAGGTGACGTTTTCCTTCTGCCTATTATTCTGCATATACAAATATCTTGCACATACCGCATATTTCACTCAAACAAGTTTCGCCATCATGCAGTGATAGAACTGGCCTGATCAGTGCGGATCAATAGGAATGATAAGTGGGGTATTTCGTCATACATGGTCATTTGTTAGCATGTTCTCCCAGCAGAATTTAGGTATGTTGGGGGTCGTGTGTATTGGTTTGCGTGTGTGTGTGATTGTCAGGGAGTTTTCTGAGCCGAGGGAGGAGGCACCACAGCTAACCAGCCAGGGACTAAAGGCAGCTGTTTGTTTGCCTGTTTGCAGAAAGAGGGAAGAAGGGGGGCAGGAGGGAGCCCTTGGAAAGAGAAGTGGAAGGGCAGTGTGAAAAAAAAAAGAAAACAAGAGGCTCTGTCAAAACACAACAGGGAGAAAAAAAAGAGAGCAGAGGAAGAATAATTCACATCCAAAAGTGGGAGAGAAAGAGCAAAATGTGATCTGTCTTTCACGAACACACTCTTAAGATGGACTCATTAGGGTAAGACTGACTCTGTACCATCATTGGCTTCGGTGTGATCCCAGCTCAGTGACGCATCAATATGTAAATGGAACTTGGTTTTTGTTGATTAATCATAACCAATGTTACCTGCATAATCAATGTTGCAGAAATTTTACATTTACAGTACAGTATGTGGTCATTTTAGGCTTCTCATAATTTTTAAACAACCTTTCGTTGTAAATGATGGGTTCATTGTTTTATTACTGACATTCTCTCTATTTTTTTTTACTTGACATAGCTATAACATTAATGTTGCAAGATCCTGGAAATACAGTGAGATATCCATCTGGTGCTTGTTTACAAACACTAACAATAAAAAAAAGAGCACATATGGAACCAATGAACATGTTCTGGGTGAACAGCCCCCTTGGGCCGTCAGTCATAATTCACAGTCTGACGGCACAAAGATGATTCAAAGTCTTTATTGAACATTCTTAATTCCGACAGCACAGAGAGAATCAGACACTAATAGTCATGATTATACTGAAGTCAGAGAGATGCATCTAGGGAAAACAAGGAGGTTTGGCCTATGAGTGAAGCTGCAGATATAAACAGAATAACTAAGTTACTCAAAATATACTAGAAATTAGGCAAAATAATACTTTTTGGACTTTGTTCAAATGGACACATAAAAATGCGAATAACGACACAGCCATAGACATCTCTACAAGAGCTTTCTTCTTTCAAAGTGTGCCATTTTCCCCTCAATTTTAGATACTCATCATATGTTGATTATTGGTGTAATTATAATTGATTATTAAATATAAACAAATATGCATTCGGATTTTCAGTCTCATGTATTATTATTAGATCACTAAATGTAAACTTCATTTTCACATTTCTTATAAAAAAAAAAAAAAATTGTTATATATTTTAACTGTACTTGTTGCTCTAAAATTACAACTTAACACAGAAACTTTCCTTGCCACCGTTTAATGGTGGTATTTGAAGTAAAACCCAAAAGTAATCACAACTTGGATTATTTAGTCATTCTAACTATGATTTCTATGAAACAAACTGCAGTATTTGCTAGAAAACGGTTGCCTGGAAACATTTCTAAAAGCTATAAGTGCAGCTGCAATTGTTTCATTACAAATGATGCAGATCTCCTCACTCCGTCCTCTAATAGATTATCCAGTATGTGACATTTCCATCAGTTAGTCACACTATTTCAGAGCCGGTATGGGACTGCTAAGAGCATCTAAGCTAAACACAACACTGAACCGAATGTGATTGAAAACTCGGTAACATCCCCACTAGAGCACATCACTTTACAATAAAACAAATGTGCCTGCACTTCTGTCACATCTGTCTAGTACTGTATACTCATCATAAATAGAGCAAAAAATGTTCAGTGCACAGTCGAGCGACAGTAGAAATGCACATGCAATGGTTGAAACATCTGGGCAGCTAATGGCAGCAGATCATGTGATTCACTGAGTTGATTCAAGATTCATCACGTACACGATTATATAGAGCATATATAACCAGCAGTGAAATTTGTGTGATAAAGTGTTGACATTGGATTGCAACAGCATGTAAACTGCATGAATATTAGCCTTGTGCATGCACTGGAGGGCACTGTTATGGTCTTGTGGATTTTGCATGGGTCAGCAGGTACTTTGCTGAAGGGGCCACACTGTGCATTGATTGGACAGCACACTCCTTATGGGATGTTCTGCCAACAAGACATGCTATCTTATTAATCGCAACCCATGATACTAGCATTACTCTTAACAAAGATTTGGAACAAAAGAGGTGGTGTATTAATAAAAACACACTTTTTTTTTTTGGATGAATGATTAAAGATGTTTACTCTAAAAGGATCATTCAATTTCTTCAGCAATAAGTAACTATTTTTACGCAAATTAGCTGAAAATGTACCCAATCTTAGTCCTTCCAAGATGTATCTGAGTTTGTTTCTTCATTGAAACAGATTTGGAGAAATTAAGGATTACATCACTTGATCACCAATGAATCCTCTGGAGTGAATGGGTGCCGTCAGAATGAGAGTCCAAACAGATGATCTTGGATGGCCTGAGGGTGAAACAATTTTAAGCAGATTTTCATTGTTTGAGTGAGCTATTTCTTTAACGTCATCCGTATCATGTCATGGCTTTGTAAGGAAAACGTTCCTTAGCAATGCAACAGAAGAATGGAAACTGTTTGAACCATACCACCATTTCTACATATTCCCACTGATGCTCTTCCTTCTTTGGTGTTCATACAATAGCAGCAAACATTCTAAACAGACCAAGATAGCATGTCCTGATGGCAGAACATCCCATAATGAGTGTGCCGTCCAATCAATGCGCAGTGCGGCCCCTTCAGCAAAGTACCTGCTGACCTATGCAAAATCCACATGACCATAACTGTGCCCTCCAGTGCATGCACATGACTAATATTAATGCAGTTTACATGCTGTTGCAATCCAATGTCAACTCTGTATCTGTTCTTTGACTCCCGGCTGATGTGCTATTAGACATTATAGATGCTGTTGACCTCATTATAACCAGTGCAAACCACTGTATTTAATGACCTGGCAGAGATGAGACTTTTATGGCCCAATGTAGGAGCCATGGATAGTGTGTTATTGCGCATATGAATGTTGTCTCCTAGCTAAAGGACGTGTGTGTATATGCAATTTTTTTGAAGTTCTACCTTTCTAATTATTTGCTTTATACTACTATTACAAATAAATTAAAACAACTATTTTGATAGATTATATATATTTAATTTACCGTATTTTAAAACCTATGTTTTATATTTATTTTTATATATATTTATAATTACAGTTGTTGTTTTTTTCATCGAACTAGTGGTGTTGGGTTGATAGGGGGCACTGGCAAATTATGCAATTAATGGCAGTTGTTAGAGGACCTTAAAATTCTGATTACATGCAAACAAATCAACGAATGACATGGTCTTCCTATTAAAAATAATATATATACAGTTTTCAGTGGCTTTAATCATTCTTTCTGCCCAGTCATGGTCTCGGCTGGCACTCAGGTGCATATAAAAACCTTGGCATTTAAGTACCTCTGAATTTTTTTATGAAATGAATAATCCTTCTTTTACCATGGATTCTTGTTTTTGCACTGGCTTGATTTCTTCCGAAGATTGCTTATGTTGATCGACTGAATTAATGTAGTTTCAGCTTAAACAGAGGGTCATGCGGCTATGCAGAGCTCGACGTGGTGATGAACTCTAATGCTTAGAAGGTACAATATTGATTGGGGTATCGACACTCTTTATTTTGTTATTTGTCTGAGAAGGGATTGATTCTTCGAGCGTTCTCATGTGTAGGTGGGTGTGCGCATGTAAATCAGTGTGTAGGTGTGTGTTTGTGCCAGCCTTGATTGGTGATTGCATCTGTTAAACACTGCAATCTTTTCTATTTTAGAGGCAACCAATTTAGAAAAAAGGCACCATCACACTTGTATAATCACCCTCCACTAAACTGCAAACACACATACGTGCATATGCTCGGGCACAAGTCAAAAGGCATGATTTCTCTCACACAGTCACTCATGCTCAGAAATTTTGCTGTAAAATGGACTGACACATGAGTCACTGATGCTAGTCCCGTATAGGGAGCTCTGTCAGACTGCCACGTCTCTGAGTGGGACAGGAAACCCAGTTGTGGAACTAATTAGCTTTGCTTAACTGAGGATGGATATGGATTGCTCCTGACAGCTGTCTGCTCTCATTCATTTGTGGAAGAGACACATTTGTTTGGAGATGCTTGTTTTCTCTTTCGCTGCTTAGAACACAGTGAGAGTCCTTTTACAGAGTTTGGGCCACTGTGTATGGAATTCTGAATTAACGCTTCGGTTGGGTCCCCGGTGATGTGCAGGCCATTCGACAAGGTCAGCAGTTTGGGGGCATGTCTGTTCTTTACGATTCATTCTCACACTCCTAACCCAATCAACTCGCAGTCACCTTTCCTTTCTGCCACATGCACACCTGCATGTGAAGGTGCAAGTGCCTGTCTTTGCACCTGTGCTGCATTGTGCAACATCAATGCAGCGGTGCATAGACCCACCCAGCATGTGTTCTTAGATTCTTCTTCCTCTGCACTTAAACGTCCTTGTGTATAAATAGCAATAAACCTGACCCACATGCACCCAGATATCGAGCCTTTTTCAGGGAAGTAAGCTTTTGTGCTGAATCCCTCGCTGGCAGGGAAGGGGGAGGAGGAGGAGGGTATAGCGGAGGCAGATTCCAGCTGCACCAGGGCTTGATGGGATTTATGACCCATCCTGAGCTTTTCCCTCCACTGGCACATTTCCCATTGGCTAGAATTAACAAGCAAGGGAAAGGAAAAACAAACAAACAAACAGATTACAGTGGAACAAACCTAGGAGGTAATAAGCATGTCGGGACATGCAAAGCTCGCTGTTCATGCTCGGGCAGATGGGGGAGGGTGGAAGAAGGCCCGCTGGCATAGCTGAACCTATCTCCACCCCTTTTGCATTCTCTATTCTCCTTTGTTTCATCTCTGTCCTGCACTTTTCTCACTCTATCCCTTCATCCGGTGTTTCACGTGTGCAGTGGGAGACAGATGGGCGGATGATGGATCTGACATGATCGACAGCAGGCTGATGGATGGGCGCCGGGCTGATACGGGATTAATGTGTAGCGGAGGCCACGGCCACCCAACAGAGGGCTTGCTGATAGATAGATAAAACAGACGAACAGATAAACAAGAGAGCACTAATCCACGACCCCTTGATGGACAGAAAATCAAAGGCAAGGGAAGGAGTGGCGATGGAAAGGTGGATCTTTGTAGTCGAATGCAGCTCGGACAGATAACAGACAGTGGAAAGAGGTGAGAATTGGATATGAGAGACAGAGGAAGAGTGGGAGACTTGGAGGTGGAGGTGTTCGATGTGTTTGATGGACCATGAGTTCATGTCTTTGGGTGGAGGCAAATGCGCAGACCACTGGGGGTCAAATGCTGTTGACTTTCAACCCTCAGTTGTGCATTTACTGCAGTTAAATGTGGACTGTATCTATTGGGAACCAGAGAGTCAAGATTTGACTAGTTAGTATGGTCAGGTTAGCCCTTGTTTGTAGATGTTAACTTCAGAGCTCAGCATATCCACAAGTCAGTGGTTTGGGACGGATTTTAAGTCATGTTGGTTGAACGCCAATTGACACAGGTTTTTATCAATATCAATAATATTGTTACAAAATATTTATTCATTTTATTTTTCAGCAAACTCCAACACGCTATCAAGGTGCTGCAAATTTTCTTGGGCTTAATCCAGATGTTTCAATAGGAATCCGCATGGTTTAGAATGTCATATGAGGGCGAAAGAGTTCCCCCACATATTTCACAGTGGCCACAATTTGATCGTGTGAATTAGCCTGTTGACCAACAGAAAGTTACTTGGTTTGAAAATTAATTCTGCATGACCACTATACTACTGACATTAGACCTTTATTTGCCAACTAAATTTTGCCTAAATCTAGCTAAAGTCACCTCAACTCCTCTGGAGATCCTGGACCTGATTTTGAAATCCACTGATAAATTTGAGATGAATAAAAAATGTTAACGCATATCTTTCTCCAGGTTTTTAGAGGAAGTCAGTAGTTGGAGCGCAGGTGAGGCCACAGGGAATGATGAGCCAGTCAGTATTGGACATGCATGTCGGATGTAGGAAGCACAGCGGCAGTGGACAGGAAAGAGCTGTGCAAGGGTTAAAGGCAAGAGGAAGCTGTCTCCAGAATGATATTGAGCGATAAGCTTTCTCTCACTTCCTCAGTTGCAGGGGACCCCAGAGGTGCCACAATCGATCTCTGTTTGCTTAGAACCCACTACCGTGTCACCCAACAAGCACACACACCAAACTGGCCAACAAGCTTTTAGCTTTTATTTATCTGCCCTCTGATTTTGGCTGAATGAATGACAACCTGATTAACACTTAAAGGTCCTCGTAAATCTTTCATTAGATTGGAGAGAGCCGCACACATGCAGAGCTTCGGTGTGGAGTTACGGAGCAGTAGCGAGGCAGTAAGGTGAATGATTGTGTCGATTAACGAGATGGCGGGACAGAGAATGCCCGTTTTAAAGAGTACGAGCGAACGAGGGAAGGACAGAGGGAGACAAATGAATGAGCGAGCGGGAAAGCAAAGGGAGAGCAAGTGGGCGAGTAATGGAGGTTAGTGATGGGAGTGTTGACAGGGAGTGTCAGCCCTAACCACAATGACCCGGCGAAGGCCTGCGCATGCAAAATTGGGTGAATTTGAGTGTGAGGCCAAACGTGAAGTGCATGTGAAATGAGACATGAATTCGAAGTAAGATGTGAAGGGAATGGAAATCAGGAGACCAATAGAGTGGGATGTTTTGCAGAATTTCTTTTTTTTGTCCTTTGCAACCCCATCTGCTTTTAAGGATGCCTTATGAAGGCACAGACAATGATGTATAGATATTGATTGCTTTAAAATTAGGCACTATTTGTGTCACTGTGACACTGTTTTCTGAGTATGTTTTACTCATGAGTTGTGAGAAAGTGTCATGACTTAAATACAAAATGTTTCATAAGATTCACCCCTTGTTAGATAAAATGGGAAAAAGTGTAAGAGAAAATACAGTGGAAGGCTTGGTGCAAAATTAAGGTGCAAATTAAACTCCTAAAAAAAATCCAAATGTTAATATTTTGATCAGAATACTTACAGCGCGCCCTAAGTGGGACCCTTTTTGAAGCAGATTGAGTATTTATTCTCAGTGGGGAAAAGACTCAGTCTCTGCCAGTCCTCTATTAGAGAGAAGCTGTTACTATGGAGGGGGAAGACGGTTTATTCTGTTCCCCACTGCCCAGCCCCCATGGGGCAATGAACGCCTGCACTGAGCATGGATGACATGGACAAACTTCTGTAGTCTGCCCTGGTGCTTGCGCCAGATCTCCACCATCACTTTCTCTCCTTTTAGACCTGAAGTTCAAGTATTAACAGTGGTTCCCACATGACTAGGGCAGATTGGAGGGATTTCTGGTTTTCCCAGTCATCCTTCTCTCTAAGGATGGGAATTTTTAGATACACTTAACAATTGTAGTTCCTAAACTATTCTATCCATCCATCCATTCATCCATCCATTCTTCAGACTGCTTGTCCTACTGTATGTCCAAGCATTTTGGGCAGAGAAACACCCTGGTCAGATGGCCAGTCCATATAAATATTCTAATTAATAGCAACTTTAAAGAAAACAGTAAGTAATATACAGTAGATATAAATTATTTTAAATCTGCTTCCTTATTGCATTTCTGCATTATGTTTTGTATTAAATATATATATATATACATAAGGCAGTGGCAAATGTAGCCTAATGTTTAGTCGAACAACTACGCACATCACAGACCCATCTTTTTAGGCAAGTACCAGATATGGGTCATGTCCTAAAATATTTTTAATACTACAATTTTTTTAAACATTGTTCAAAATGTATACACTTACATTGTATGTATATCTGCACTTTGTTGTTTATGATGAGAGAATTTGCGAAAATTCAGAATTAAGTCAACGAGCGTGCGTACTGAGCAAATCTTTGGCATATCAGCGACGTCTCATCTGAACGCCTCTGATTGGTCATTGCATTCATAAAGTCAAGAAATCATGTGTGATTGTTTATAATGCGCACTGCTGTCAAAAATAAAAATATAAACATTTGCAAAAATCTGCCTCAAGTAGGGAGAGTGGGAGGTAAGCCATCAGGAGCCCATTTAGGACAAAAGAATAGGGGAAATAGGCAAAAGATAAATGCTATCTTTTGATATGATATGTATATTATACATATATATGTAAACTTGTAATTAATGGATTTTTTTATTATTATTATTAAAATTATTAGGATTTCTCACAACAAAATCTGTAACAAATGTGTATATTTAATTGTTCGGTACAGTTTAAACCATTAAGAATAATTTGTGAGTTGTTTTGACATTCCTCATTGAGAATCGGCTCATATGAATCTTTAGTTCGTTCATAACACAATCGTGTTTATTTCTGCATGCAAGCATCTATTTTTTTATTGAAGATTACAAGCACTCAGAACCATTAATGGAGCCGAACGTCAAAAATAATCTGGTTCTAGTATTCTTATTCAAATGAAACTGATTCCCAACCCTTCTTCTCTCCGTCTCGTCTCATTTATCCTCTCCACCGCTCTTGCTAAAGCATTCTCGTCTGACCCTACGGCTCCTTCTGCCCTCCCAGGCTCCGTGCTCCATTATTTACATGCTATCCGGTTTCTCCATTGATTCCCGCAATGTAACAATTGAGACAGATTTGCCTGACTGTCACAATAGCAGTGGGATTCGGTAGAGTTTGTAAATGGGATTAGGCTTAAATGGAATTTAATTTTCACCGTTGCTGTCTCCAAAGCCTGTCTACCACCCAGACACCATGACGCTTTACACGCCGCAGCTTGCGCATGTGTGTCTGCGTTTGCATGTGTATGTGTGAGCAAAGCAGTGCCGGTGTGTGTCTGATTAGTAATTTCTACAGGGACCCTAATTCTGATTGTTTTTGTTTGCCATTTTTCTTCGCACACGGCGGTTTATTTGGCAGGGCTCCTGTAATGTGATGCAGGTGTGTAGCTCCTTCATTTGTCCCCTGCTCTATTTGCTCATCTCGCATTGTGTCAACATGCATTCGCCGTATTCTGATTGGTCATTTTTTGTGATATTTTTTTCAGGTCATTCTATTAAGCAGCAGCCTGCCAAACTTAGTGCTCCACAACAGTGGATCACCCATTGCATTTAAAAGCAGCTAGATGGAGTGCAATAGAATGGAACAGAACACAGGGCTCATGAGATGGGATTTTCAAAGTTAAATTACTTCTAAACTTCATGACACAGCTTAAAATCTCTTTGACATAAATTATGTCATTATGAACGCTACTGTTCAAAAGTATGGGGTTGGTATGGTAAGGATTCTATGATTAACTGAAATTCCGTTTAAAGGGAAACTCCACCCCAAGACTAAAAATAAAATCATTAAAGAGGTCATATGATGCGATTTCAGTTGTTCCTCTTTAGAGTGTTACAAGCTCTTGGTGCATAAAGAGGTTCTGTAAAGTTTCAACAAGAGTCTCAAAACCAAAGATATATTCTTTATCAAAGTTAAGACTTTGCCACAAAACGGCTCATAAACACGCCCCCACGTCTACGTCTATGTGTAAATATTTCCTTAATGCAGTTCAAATCTTCACACAAAGAAAGAAGACATGTTTTCAGTAACTGCAGTTAGTGTTGAAGCAGCCATGTCAGTGAGATGCTGTGTGTATCTAGGTGAATTCAAAATCACTTTATTTGGCCTTCAGAAAGGAGATGCATTTAGGAAACTTTAAGATTACTTACAACAGAACAGCAACGCATTTTATGGATGAACATTTCGTAAACCTAGGGATCTAGGTAATTTATGTTTTGCTATGAATCTGGCACTTCTGAATCAGCTACTGGAAGTATGTTTTGTTATTAGTTTAAGTATTTGCTATTGAATGTTCAAATGCAGAGTTTTGTGCATTGCACGCATGCGTGTGTGTGCGCATGTGTGTGAGAGAGAAGAAGACAGTCACACAGTAGAGTCAGCGGTCTTAACCGTCTGTGGCTCGTGTACTACAAACACATATGAGCTTCATCACTGTGTCTGTCACATGACTCTGTTCCCCTTTCAGGCTTGAACTGATGGTAAAACTGAGGACATTAGTAACTGTCTTTACATATATTTTGAAAGATGAAACTCGTGATTATGGAAAGGGGCGTTACATTTCCGAAGAGTGCTTGTGTTGTTTGGCCAATCACAATGCACTGGGCCAGTTGGCCAATCAGAGCATACTGCACTTGTTGGAAGGAGGGACTCTGTAGGGAACAACACATTTGAGAGAGGCAGGGCATAGAGGACCAACAATAATTTACATTATTTGAAAAATAATGTGTTTTTTGAATATAAAAGCATGCACAAAATAATGATCTTTAAAAAAAAAACATCATATAACCCCTTTAATCACTTACCCCCAAACCCGTAAAACTTTAATCACTTACCCCTAAGCATCGTTTCTCTTTGGAACACAATTTAAGATATTTTGGATGAAAACCGGGAGGCTTGTGACTGTCCCATTGACTGCCAAATAAATTACACTGTCAAGGTCCAGAAAAGTATGAAAAGCATCGTTAGAATAGTCCATCTGCCATTAGTCATTCAACTGTAAAGTTATGAAGTGACAAGAATACTTTTTGTATGCGAATAAAACATAAAATAACAAGCTAATCTGAGCTGTACACCGGCAGCTTATGCTCTTCTGTGTCAACCGAGCTACAAGGATGCACTGTTTTCTTTCAAATCAAAGCATAAATAGATGTAGAAAACGTATTCTTGTGGCGCTACTGATACAGAAGAGTGTAAGCTATCTGCGTACAGGTCAGATTCGCCAAAATGGAGCTATGATGATGCAGAAAGATACTTTTCTGGACCTTGATGTGACAGTCACAAGCCTCCTGGATTTCATCCAAAATATCTTAAATTGTGTTCCTAAGACGAACAAAGCTTTTACGGGTTTGGAACGACATGGGGGTAAGTGATTAATGACAACATTTTCATTATGGGTTGGAGTATCCCTTTAATTAATGTTTATATTTCTATTTTTAGTAGAGCATGAACAGTTATTTTCTGTGGTCCTGAAATTAAATAAATAAATAAATGAATAAAAGCCTTTCTGACAATTAAATATAGTTACTCAATATAAAAGCACGTTTAATCCAGGTATTACCTAGTAATTCCCAAGGTTATTCACACAGTGTAATCGTATTTCACTTTTTATCTTGGCATTATTTTGTAGTACATAGTCCTTTTTACCTCATCACATTCAATTAAGACTGTAAACTCAGGATCAGCAGCAGTCTAGCAGAAAAACATTGTCCACAGCAAAAACAGTAAATTCATGAAAAATGTATATGGGTTGACAAATTTAATTTAAAACGGAATATTGTCCAACCCTAGGCCAGTGAACAGACGGTCTTTGCAGTGGTGAAGTTTGTCTGCACCCATTTGTATCAGAGATGTGCAAAGCAGCCAAATAGAAGGGATCGATGGGTAAACTTTGAGCTGGGCTGCTGGCCTGGCAGTCAGATGAAATGGATAAGTGAATGAATGAGTAAACAGATAAGTGAATAACTGTTGTCGAAGTGTGAATCAATGCATATGGATCCAGTTCCTGGGTCCTGCTGGGCTGCGGATAAAATGAACGAGGAGTGACGCTGCTTTTCAGAGATGTCTTGAGCTGTATGGATTCTTTTTGAGCGAATATGTGTGTGTTAGCATGGATCCAGATGAAATGGGCACACTGGAAGTTGCCTGAATAGCCGTTTTGCACACCCAGCTATTGCGCTCACCATCCATCTGCATTGTGAATGCGGTGGGCCCCTTTTACCCTGCTTTTTTTCTTCATTTTCCTCCCCAAATGTGATCAATAAGTGAATTAATGTTCAAGGGACAAGGCAGTGCATGTGGTACTGGCCTCGGCAGCCAGTAAAGCCCCCTTCCCCCATTCCTCTGCAGCCAGACCAAGTGCAACAGAGTACACAGAAACCAGGAAATAAGAGCGTTCATTAATAATGAATAAATTACAGTGCCAAATTGGAACACATTCAGCTTTTAAAATTCCCCTTTCTCTCTCTCTCTCTCTCTCTCTCTCTCTCTCATTCTCTCTCTCTCTCTCGTTCTCGCTTTTTTGTTTTATGAGCAGCCAAATTAATTATGGTAATTATTAGTCAATAGGTAGGGGTGACTGGGTAGACAGAAAGAGGACTCTTTGCTGAAGACGGGGTCTGGAGCCCTGTTTTTATTGCAGGTGGGGGGTGGGGGGTTTGAGTAGTTTAGGACAAGCAGGACAAACAGAAGTGCAAGATAGGACACAGGTGTGTCAGTTTGGATATTGCACACAGAGATGGCAAGAAATTGCTGGTTCTAGTTGTAACTGACTGGCATCATTCAATTTTCATGAGTCAGTGGGTGCACCCGTTCATCTGGAAAGTTGTTTTTACTGTGTACCAGGATTGATACAATGGACATACTTCAAGAAACATTAGCTGAATGTGTGTGTGTGTGTGTGTGTGTGTGTGTGTTTGTATATATATATACTGCATATATAAATACCATTCAAAAGCTTGGGATCAGAATGATTTTAATGTTTTTTAAAGGAGTTTCATATATGTATGAAGGGTGCATTTATTTGATTAAAAATACAGGGAAGAAAATGGAATATAAATATTATTTAATAAACATTTTTATTATGTAAAATAACACTTTTCTATTTTAATATTCATTAAAATTAAATTTATTCCTGTGCTGCTTAATATTATTATTATTATTTTTATTTTTATATTTTTTTTTGGAACCCGTTATAGGAATCTTTGATGAATAAAAAGTTAAAAAGAAGAACATTTATTTAAAATAGAAATATTTTCTAACAATGCACACTACTGTTCAAAAGTTTGCAGTCAGTAAATTTGTATTCTTTGTTTTTATTCAGCAAGGATGTGTTAAATTGATAAGAAGTGATAGCAAATATTAGGCTTGGGCGGTATCCAAATTTTGATACCGTCAAACCTCCTCCCTATTTTACCTCGGTATACGGTATTACCGTGAATAATTAAAAAAAAATGACGTAAGGCTGAGACAGCATCACCAAACTGTTGGCTTGTGCCTAAACCATTCAGAAACTGAATACCAAACACTAATACTGAAACAATAAGAAAATGACATGCACAACAATATTAACAACTTTTATTAGCAACAAATAGCAATAGTCAAACATAATTAAATTAACATAAACATACAGAACAGTTTTTGCGCAGAGATGCGCACACAAATCAATAAAATCACTTGGGGTGTGCACAGATATTATTATTATAATATTCGTTCGGCTCTAATTATTCGATAAATAAAAATGATATTCGAATTTCGACATATTTTTGCTTGCCACAAAGAAAAGAAAAAAGGGAAAAAAGTCCACAATAAAACCTAATTCGTTCACTTTCTGTGATTCTCCACGGCATATTTGAAGATGAATGAAAGCAAAAAAATAATTAATGAATGAATAAGAACTGCGGTCTTCTACAGTACTTCAAATATGCCGTGGAGAATCACAGAAAGTGACCGCATTCAAGAACATTGTTCCGGCGTCTCTCAAGCAACGAATAAACACCGCTAACTTGGAGAATGCAGTGAAAACTCCTCTTCTCGCGTCTGCCCTAGACCCTCGGCACAAACATCTCAGGTTTCTCGATGAAAACATGAGAGAAGTAAGAAAAAAAAACTTTTTAGAACATTATCAGAACATTTTCCTTGATGCGAGACGAGTGGTGCGTCACCAACGATGACGAGGATGCAATGTCCACTTGTCGGAAAAGATCTTCTTCTTCTCCAGTTCTTCAGCGATGATTACAGAGAGTCCAGCCGAGACGAGTGGGAACAGTTCTTGCTGGAGACATGTATTCCACCAGATGAGGATCCCATTCAGTGGTGAAACGAAAACACGAAGCGCTTCACAAAACTTATTCGCTTAGCACACCGTTATTTGTGAGTCCCGCCAACGTCTGTGCCGTCAGAGCGCGTTTTCTCCACGGCCGGCCTTATTTTTAACAGACTAAGGAGCCGAGTTTCCCCCGATCATACATGCCCGTGTTTCTTAACAAGAACATGTAAAACAATAGAAAAAAAGCAAAATATATTTGCAGACAGTTTCAAAGTTAAGTGTAAGCTACATTCTGTACAATAACATAATTGCTGCAGGCTGCTTTACGTTTTTTCTTTGTTCATTTTTTATTTTTATTTTTTGCTTTTAATCTGTAGGCTACTTTTGTTTGTTTGCGTTGTTAAAGTTTTTCAGCTACAAAACACGATGTGTAATGTTCAAGCTTATTGTGTGTAAGCTTGTTCCAAAATGACAGAAACAATAAATGTTGCTGAAAAATAACGTCTTTCTCATTAAACTTAATTTAAATCAACGAATATTCGAATATTCGTTTATTGTGAGCTCAAAATTATTCGAATGTGATATTTGCGGAAAAACGCCCATCCATAAAAATCACACTGCACGAACAACTTTTAATAACAAAGAGCAGCTTATAAAAAAATTGCGAATAGATCCTCAACACTCAACCAGAGTTGAATAAAATATATATATATATATATATATATATATATATATATATATATATATATATATATATATATATATATATATATAAAATAAAAAATTATTGAAAAGCAATATGTTTAAATAAAAACAACTTCTTTCCAGTCTTCTTTCCAAAATAGTTTTTTAATGAAAACCAAATAAAAATACCCGAATCCATTAAATAAAAAATAAACAGTGCTAATAGGAACGAATGGCAAGTGGCATACAATCTAGTCAAGATTTTTCGCTAGGGCACGTTGTGGACCGACAACTTTGCCTGCGGTGCTGAAAACCTGCTTCGATGGTGTGCTTGTGGCACAGACGCACAGGTACTTTCGTGCCACTCGCGACATCTGGGGAAAACACCAGTCAGCATTTTTCCATGAACGAAGTGGATCCTCGTCTCCTTGAGTAACTGGCTCTAAACATTAGGCTGTTATTTCAGCTCCGACTCGGTCCTCTACGTTGCCGATGCCGACAGGACCTGCCATTGCATCGGCTTTTTTTTTTTTTTTTTTTTTTTGCAGCATATTCCCAGAGTCATCTTTTTTCGTGAGGGCACAATTTGAAGGCCTCGTGAGGGCCTCGTCCTTATTTACCACCTCTCCCTTCTCGTTCGGTCGAAACCCGAAATACTGGCAAACTGCAGAATTGATGTTCTTTTTTTTGAGACCAGGTCACTTGGTGCGCAACTCGCCATCTTTTCCCCTCCTCTCTCTTTCTCCTCGTCTCGTTGTCACGCGATGACAACCACGCACACACATTTTTAGGCATTAAATAAATTATATTTAATATTTAATCCTTGTCTCCTATATAAGTGCATTGTTTTTTTTTTGTTTTTTTTTTTATTTTTTTATTAACGGTATGACGGTATTGGAACTGATACCGTTGCTATTTTTAGATCCCGCGGTATACCATATTACCGTATTACCGCCCAAGCCTAGCAAATATTTATATTTTAGAAAATAAAATGTTTTTATTCATCAAAGCATCCTGAAAATGTATCACAGTTTCCAAAAACAAAATAATAGAAGACTTTGCAACAACAATTTAGCATGCATCACTGAAAACCAAACTTTTTTGCATGGCTCAAAAATACATGTCCAGTTGGCGAAGAATAACGAATGTTCAGTGAATTTTCAGTAGCAGTGAAGCAGTGGGTCTGAAAGGGTGAGTAGTAGTTCAGTCAACTATCTGTGGGCACATTTTGAGCAGAATAAGTTGGAAAGTGGACCAGACTTCATGTGGAATGTTTGGTTACATAACACTAGATAATGAATGACTAAAATAGAGATGATTCAAAGAATACAGTATACTAAAGTCCCCCAGTGTCCCTGTGGCGGCGATAACGGCAGGGTGTCCCACACGTGAGGCTGAGAAAGAGACAGTTGTAAGACAAAGACGCAGAGAGGTGATTTGTGCGAGTATTGTATTTCTGTAATCTCTTCTGATCACATCAGCCACAGCCAATAATGCAACACGGAGCCAAATGTCACGCTGCTCTTTCTTCATATCACATGTCTCGCTCTTATTCTCCCTTTCTCTCGCTTTCTCACATGACTTTTCATCATTTTGCTGCAGTGGGGAATGAGCCCTGCTGCAGTGAAAGAAAGCAAAGCGGCAAAGGAGGCAGGGTGGGTCTCGTCAGGAAAGTGTGACTGCACATCTCGTCTGATGCAGGTTGACAGGTTGTGATGTTCACACACTCTCACGTGCACACACACTTGAGATTGGCAATGCTCTGTGTCGTTTGGCGGTGGGAAATGAAGTCTAACCAGAGTGGCATCTGTCCCCGCTGCAGGAGAGTCCCGCCTCTCCACCCACACATCACCTCACCCACCCCGCGTCCATTCGGGATGAATTGCCGCCATCCTTTCCCACCCTTTCATCTCACTCTCTTGTGTTTCATCACTTCCTGCCACCGCCCACCACACGCCACTCTCAAATATTCATATCCACATACACAGGCCTTATTCCTTTACTTTTCCTCCATTATGTTCAGGGCAGTAACAATTGTTTCAGTCATTGTTTCAATCAATCATTAGAGAGATGATGCTCTAGCGTACAGTACTCATACAGTGTGACACACATGAACATGGCAAATGAAGTGTAAAGGCCCTTTCATACCAAGGAAGAGAACATTAATGATAAAGATATAGCTTTAAAAATCATTTTATATTCAAAAGAATAACAGAGTTCACATCACACTAATAATAATGGCACAGAGGAACGTTATCATAATTGACTCCCAACATTGACTCCCAATTAGAATCCATCCTGCTTTAAAGAACTAGAGCATTTGTTGACGACATAACTGCGGCTTGTGCTTATAATACACAGAAGGCTAGCATGCGTTGATGCTAATATAGTAATCATTCTTTGTGGTGAATGGCCTTAATTGTGTTAAAAACCTATTTACCTTGACCAGCAATTAAAAATGAGCAGCAGGTTAATCTGTGTACTTGCACGCTCAAAATACCCACAATGCAGCCTGTCTGAATATGGGCGATGTTTAATTTCTCACTGAAACGCGGCTAAATATAAACGCTCACTCTCAGTTCCCTCTCTCTGTAGTCCCATTGAGTCTTGGTCTATCATCTCGCTAATAGGGACACGCTGATGCACGCACTAAAATCAGTGACAGGAAATGAGAGTGTGCTAGCTGGTACAAACGCACTCTCTGTTGTGGTGCTCACACAAAACCTCTGGCAGGCAGATACCCCCATCTTTTCATGTGAGCACGCACACACACACACACACACACACACACACACACACTAATAGTGCACCAAAGCCCCGATTGGGAAATGAGAATTGGCTTGCAGGCAGAGCAGTTCTAATATGCATTTCTGTCTATATGCCATCGGCTTTATTCACATCCATAAAGAAAGAGAGCAGATGCCTAGGTCTCTCTCCAGTGCCCTCTCCTCCTCTTCCTCCCCTCTGTTTTACCAACACTTCCTATGTATCTCCCCCCTATTCTATTTTCTCTCTTATTCTCCCTTGGTTCCCTTTCTGTCACTCCTTTCTCCACATGTAGGCCGTATATTAGCCCAGGGCCTCAATTTCTCTCCCACGTCCTTCTCCCCACCCTTTCCTCTCAGTGCGTTATCTCACAGGGCCAGGCTTACCGTTAGCATGCAGGCCCGAGCAGGAGTTAGCAGTTAGAGGAAGTCAGGTGCAAGTCCTGACAAAATAAAACAGCTAGAGTAAATTACTTTGTCTTCATACGGTATTTTTTGTTCATTTATTTATTTGTGATGATACGCAGAGACAAATACTGTATATGCCTTATTCTGAACATAAAAGCAGGCGCAGCTATTTAGCTTGCTTTGATGCAACTGATGCTGGTAGGTCACAGTGACAACATACATCGGAATTTCATTCATACTGCCCTTATTCATACTATATAGAATGCACTTTAATAACAATCCCAAAGTAAGTTATTAATCAAATATAGTACCTAATAGATAGTGTGCGATTTTGGATGCAGCTTGTGTTTGTTTTAGCATCCTGACTAGCCAGACACAGCAAAATTGGCTTAACTAATTGGACGCATTCGAGGTGGGACTAGCTGTTAATGGAAGACTGGAAGAGAGTTGGGGAAAACTGGTAGGGATGCACCGAAATTTCGGCCACTGAAAATTATCGGCCGAAAATGGCCTTTTCGGTTTTCGGCCGATAGACTTTTATCACCGAAACAACACGGCCGAAATGTTGTGATGACGCAAACAGAAACCGCGACCTGCACGTGCACCAGCATAGCGCAGACCACGAGCTCCACGCGACATTCACTTAACACCAGTGAGAACATTCTCTTCTTATTCCTTTATTCGCAGCACTAAAGCGTCTCCTAACAAAGAGATTAAGACGGACCACGAAGTAAAAACAAAGAAAAGTACAGTCTTATAAAGTCTGTGAGCACACGTCTCACTGAGATCTTTTCGGATCCTCTGCACTTCATCGCGAATGTGCTTGATCCGCGTTATAAAGACCATTACTTGGATGCGGAAATAAGGCAGCGCGCACGAGAAATGATCCAGGACGCGCTGTATGCGGAGAACCCGCGTGGAGACAGAGAAGCGCCAAGCGCAGGAGACAGATCAGAGCGCAGAAAAAAAGACTGATCTCTGCACCAGATGAGTGGCATGCACCATCGTTGTCTGATATGTTCAGTGGAATTCTGCAAGAAAGTGCCTCAAATAATAATAATAGGTTGGCTATTTTGTTCTAAGGCTACTATACACACACACACACACACACACACACACACACACACACACACAGAGACATATATACATACATAATATCAGATTGTAGCCATATTTATGCTAGATTTTCTGCTAGATTTCTGCTTTAATTTGATAAAAATGTTTAATTATGCCCTGGCCCTATTTAAATACACTCTCTCAAATATTTCTCAAATGTCAGGCAGATGACAAGCTCAACTGCTCAACAGCTAGATGGTTATCTGTCTGAAGTCCCCATCCCCAGAAGTGATAACAGTCTTGCCAACTGGAGAAGTAATGCACTTTCTAGTCCTACATAGAAAAATCTCAAATGCACTTCACCTAAATGCACTTTGTTTTTATGAGAGAACTGTTCATTTTAAAACCTTTCTGCAGGCCAGTAGGCCTGTACATTATTATTAAATATACACACGAGTGGGATAAATTTTTAGTTTGAATTTTATTTTCTACTGTGCATTGTTGCAATGTGCTTAATAAATATTTGCATCATTTGTAATTATGTATTTTTATGTTTTTTTTTTTAAATAAGTTATGTAATTGTAATTATTTTTGAAACTTTAATATTAATTTATGCAATTGCAATGTCTTAATTTTAGTAAAGTTAGTACACGGTCATAGCAATAAATGCAACGGTACTAATAATTGGCATATTTTCTTTCGGTGTTTCGGTTTCGGTTTTCGGCCTTGGTTTTCTCTTTTTCGGTTTTCGGTTTCGGCCAAGAATTTTCATTTCGGTGCATCCCTAAAAACTGGTTAAAATTGTATTTCTCCACAATTGCGTTAGGAGATTCTAGTGGTGCAGAAATTCCCTTTTTAACTTATTTTGAGTCTTTTAATGCGTTTGTTTCAAAAGAAAGTGAAGGTTTACAGGAAACAAGATTCAAACTTGCATCCCCTCAGGACCATCACAGCACTTTGTGTCATGAATGCATACACTATTACTGCTCTACAGCATAGCTACAGTCCATCTCTCACAGCTGTCTGTTTCCTGTTATTTTCTTGTTTAATCCATGCTGGAAGATCTAGCTAAATCCAGGTTCTGTTGGTTTTTACATTTTTTCTAGGTAGTTTGAGCTGGTGATGTATGGTCATTAGCTTGCCCAAGCAGGTCTATATACAGGAAATTAGCTATTAGCGTGCAAGTCAACTATTAAGTGTTAACAACACCAGATCAGAGGTAAAATGTATGCATTGAATTCACTTCAAGTTGCTTTAAAAAAATATTTTTAATTGAGTAACACCACGTCTACATTGAAAGGATCTGATGGTGCTCACTATCTGATAGTGAGCACTTTGCAAATGCAAATATTATTATCTATGTGTGTTGTTTTCATAAAGTTGCATATATAAATAAAATGTATATTGTTGACATATATAGTTTCTGCATATAAATATAATCATACAGAGATGTTAACATTAAAATACTCACTGTTTCAAAAGTTTTTCTACAACATGTAAATAGTATGCGTTAACATTATTTTATTGTCCAAAAAATGCTTACAAACCTTTCCTATGTTTTGTTATTTGATGATTTGCAACTTTATTGCCATGAGCGTGCAACACCTAAAACCCTAAAGTGACCAAAAAAACAACACCTAAAACCTAAAATGAAATATAATGCACAGGTTTTAACAGAAGAATTAATTAAATGTAAGTGTTTTTATGAAATATTAAGCTTTGCATTTATTCATTTATTCATTTAGTGTATGTACTTGGCCCTATTCATTTCCAAAGTAATCAATTGTGGTAATGAATCTCTCCCTTTTTATTTATTTATTAATTTTTTTAAGCAATTGTGGTACATGTGGGTAGGGAGCGACAAAAATACGTTACAGTCAAGGGCAGCGGATGGGTGAGATGGGAAGATAAATGATGCTATTTCAGATGTATTTACAGAGGGGTGGTGAATAAACGATCATATGGAGTTTTAATGGAAGAGTAGAGTTCACTTGAGCGATGGCGACAAAAAGAACGCGAGAAGAGAATCAAGGATAAAAAGAAAAGCTTTCAGATAGTCGCACTAAAAGGAAGGTTATGGGGGGGGGGTGATTTCACTGTTGTTGCAGTGTCCTTACTTAATGGAGTTGCCATGACAACAATGTATCAGTCAGGCTGATTTTATGTGCTACTCGGTAAGTGTGTGTACATGCAAGGGTGAGATTTCCTGTGTCCTTGTTCTCCAAAATAAAATAGTGGACACCATTGTTGATGTGACAAAAGATCTATGTGGGAATGAAGGATTTACAGGCGCTGAAGAAAGTCATTACAAGAGATATATTAAATATTCACAAATATTAGAAATTATTCTGCTGGGAAGGTCAAATCATGCAACTCTTTTATTTGGCCATGAAGTTTCCTAACCGTGTCATTAGGTTCGTTTCATGATCTTTCGTTGAGTATGAAAGTGTTAAGACTGACTTGTTACTATTTTATTTTGTGAAGTACTATTTAGAAAATCTTCATTTGCACAAAATGTCCTCTCTATTAAAGGCTGCACAGATTGGAATAGTATACCAACCATAATTAGAGAGAGCCCCACTTTTGTTTCATTTAAGAAACATCTTAAAAGATGGCTGAATAATAATCAAAAATGTAATCATTAATTATGCAGGTAAAATTTGATAGGTAGTTTTATTTATATATTTATAATAAGCATTTTGGGATGTATATGTACAGGCATTTATGCATTTTAAATTAATATTACAATAAGTAAAATAAGGTATAGGAACTTTTATTGTTTATTTAGTTATATATGTATATTTGTTGATATGTATATTGTCTGTTTGTTTTTTGGTTTGTATTTGTTTATGTTTGGGACTACGGATGGAAATTAGCATTGTGCTAAATCCGGCGTATTTACGTTCAATTTTGATTGTACGTTCATGAATATGCACTGTCCCATTGAAATAAATAAATTGAATTGAAAAGTTTTTAACTGTCTTTCATTTCAGTCTCAGTAGGTAAAGTAGCATTGGATTGATATGTTTATTTCATCTGCAAATCAGTTCAGACTGTTGATTCAAAACATATTCATCAGTTCTGTGATTTAATAATAATAATCTTTGCAATTTGCAAGGTTTATTAATTGTAAATGTCACATCGCTGAAAAATATCCTGATGCAAATTATCTAGCTATATAGGCTAACGCTACGCATGTCAAGTGTGATATGTTAGGTCAGGTGATGACGCTTGTCTGTGATAGTCCCATAGGACTGTCAAACAATCTGTCATCATTGTTTTAATGACTGCATAAACAATGTCATCTCTTTACTGCGCCAAAGCGAACGAGCAGCTTTAATTGTAAAATTAATTGAAAAACATTTTAATTAAAGACCAACCTGTGCTCACCCCTCCCTGCTTCTAACTTTTCCTTCTCACATCCTTTTTGTTCCATCCTTTCCTTTCCCCCATGTTTCTGTTATGGTTTATTAGTGCCATAGGAATGGTAAATAAGAAAGTGATCTCTTTGATATCTCAGTTGTTTCTCATAGACAGGAGCAAGAGTAGAGCAAATAGAGACTCTGTTCTCCCCTCTGTGAGACCTCAGTAATCTCAAAAATTTCTTACAAATGCGTTTCTCAATTTGATGGTCAGATTCCCAAGATATCTAATATTTCAATGTCTGTAATCAAAGAGAGATCTCAGCTTGAACTCAAACTATTCTCAACAAGTTTCCAGATCTGTTATCGGGGCTGTAATAATTGTATAGCTCTCTAGAATTGCATGTCAACAATTACTTCATTTGAAGCAATCGGTGGAAAAAAACATCTGAGACAAAATTCTTGCACAAATTCCCCTGAAGAATGAATGAGAAAGCTATGTGCATCATTTGTATCCACATTGTATTTCTCATAAAGATTATAAGCAGTAGCATCTGAGATGAAGCTGATCCTTAAATTAGACAACTTAGATCTCCATTCATTCTCCTAAAAAATGAACGTCTGAGCATTAAAATTTCTAATGTCTATCTATCTTTATTGTTCCTAGAAATTTTGACCAGAGACTGCTTTTCTCCTCTCCAATATTTGCCACTTCTCCCACCTGTCCTTACCCGCTCCTTCAACAGTCTCATTTCCTTGCAAACACCCCCTCAACCCGAACCATTTCAAACTGTTCCAAATCGCCGTCTTCCTCATGTCTTTATTACAGCAGTTCCCACCTCTTTTTTCCCCTGACACACATTTTTTTTCCTTTCCTTTCTGCTCCACACAGTGCCAGCGCCCCAGGATTCTGACCAGCCCTGGCTCTGCGAGCATCCCTCTGAGCGCCAGGGCTTTGTAGATCTGCCTCCTCAAACCCAGAGTGGACGGCCTGCCTCTCTAGTGGTGGAGGAGTGCCTGAGGGATCTAAGCTCATTTTGCTGCCCTCCCTCTATCTCTATCTCAGTGTGTATTCCTCACCCACATACACCCCATGCGGTGGGTAAGATCTCTGTTCACATATTCAGATGCACACAAACCAGCCTATTGTGTGTGTTTATCTGGCCAGTACTCTGGCACTTAAAAGCCTAGTATGTTCTTTTTGTTATTCGTTAACCTCGGGTCATGTGTTCTTAAAATTATTAACTTCACTCTCTTGTTGCAGTTAAGATACGGCCTGGGGTGATTAATTGATTAATCTGTTAGCGATCAAGACCCTCCTTTATTGATTAACAGGCTAGTCCGTCACCAAGGAGTCGCCTCAGCGGGACACACGGCTCCCTCGGGAGACATGTATGTCGGAGATTTCTGTTATTCGCCTCCCCGCGGGATAAAGGGCTCCGACAAACAAAGGAGACTCTGATAGATGTGTCTTTTGTGCATAATTAGCCAAACCCACCCCACAGTCAATGAGAGGATGGATTAATGAATTAAATCCGCATTGATGTATAACAAGCTCGAAATGTGAGTATCGAGCGCTTTTTTTCCGGACCGCATTTGAATTGTTATGTCATTGCTAACAATAGCAAGGCAGAGGAGCCTATATGGAAAATTCCAGACAGGGCTCTGGGAAGGCTGTAACCTCCATCTGTCTGGAGTGCTTTCTGAATAGCTTTGCCTTGATTGAACATCAAGTGGCGGTCTCTTTGCTCTCTTATCAAAATTGCGAAGATCTGTCGGGATGTTTGAGCCACATTTGGAGCTCCGTTTTTTCAGGAGAGCTTCGGGAAGAGCGGAGTGCTGTTGTCATGGAGATGTGGCGTCACAGGCGCCAAGCAGCTTGTGCCGATTGTGCGGCTGGTTGTCTTGGCGCCGGAGGATGCTGGGGAGGAGCAGGTGCCAAGAAATGACCGCTCCATCAGAGGCTGGACTAGAGAGAGACTGTCTGGCCATAATTTTTTTAAGATTTGTCTGTGCCTTTATTATTACTGAAGCGAAGTGGGAGAGAGAGGGAGGCAGGATCAGGAAAGGTCCGCGAGTTCAGGAAAGGTCAAACGCAGTATACCAGAAGCGTAATGGAGCTACAGGTCAGCACACTGCCCACGAGGCTATCGGCACTTAGTTTCTGGATACCTTTGATCATTTCTTACATGGGGAAGTGAATGTGAGAGAGCTGCTCGTCTGGGCCCTCTGCGTTAGACATCTGAAAGCGGTGCCAGAGAGAGGACACAAGCATACTTCGACCTCCAACGCTGGCGCATGACATCGAGGACAAGATTCCAAAACCTGTGGTCCAAAAACGCTCTCCTCCCCTCCCTCTTCACCTGCAGGGCTTTATTCTGGCCCTGCTAAATAGTGATCCAGGCAGAGGCGCACAGGTGCATGGGGTCTGCTTGTTGCCAAATTCTGTCTGCCCCCTTTTTTGCTGACAACAGAGGCTGTCACTCCTCCAAAGGCCAGAGAGAATATGCTGCTCATGACATACAGCACCAGCTTTGCTTTGTGAACTCCACAGATGAAAATGGCATACAATAGAAAAGGAATGTTCTATAGGTTATATACAGTACAGACAAAGATCCAGAAAGATTAGATATAAAAATACATTTGAAGGTTACCAAGAAAATAGTTGCTGGGCAATTATTAGGCTGTTCTGAGTGGTTGCTATGATGTGAAGTGATCTCAATTTTTTCTAAAAGTCAGTTTTTAGGCTGTGGTGAAAGGTTGCTAAGTAGTGCTAGACAGTTGTTAGGGTGTTCTGAGTGGTTAAGGAGCAAAGTCAGGCAGATGATAGGGTGCTGTGATGTTACTAGGAAGTTTTAAGGTGTTCTGAGTTGTTACCATGACAGTACTAAATGGTTGTTAAGGAGTTCTGTATGATTGTTATGATGTTGCTAGGTAATTTGCTAGTGTGTTCTCAGTAGTTGCTAAGACAGTGCTTGCTGGTTGCTTGGGTGTTCTGGTTAGTTGCTAGGGCAGTGCTAGGTGGTTATTAGGGTGTTCTGAATTGCGAGCTGGTTGTTAGGTTGTTCATCAGTGGTGACTATGATGTTGCTAGGCAGTTGTTACAGTGTTCTATGTGGTTCAAGAGTGAGACAGTTCTTAGCAGGGTTTTATAAGTGGTTGTTATGATGTTGCTAAGGTTTTTTTAGGGTATTTATAGGAAGTTGTTAGGGTGTTCTGAGTAGTTGATAGGGTACTGCTCTGTGGTTGCTAGGGTGTTCTGAGTAGTTGCTAGGGCAGTGCTAGGTGGTTATTAGGGTGTTCTGAGTTTCTAGCTGGATGTTAGGTTGTCCTTCAGTGATGACTGTGATGTTGCTAGGCAGTTAGGGTGTTCTATGTGATTCATGAGTGAGGCACTTATTATAGTGTTCTGAGTTGTTACTAGGGCAGTGCTATGTGGTTGTGAGGGTAACCTGCATGGTTGGAGAGTAAAGCTACTGTAATTAGTTATTGGGGTTTTCTTGGTGGTTTCTATGGCATGGTTGTGGTGTTGCTAAGGTTTTCTGTTTCAGTACAAAAGCATACAAAGTACAAATGTGTTTAGATCTGTTTAAAAGTTAAAGTTATAATCCACAAACATTTCGGCACAATGAGAACTTTCAGCCAGTTTATGACTTTGGGGATTGTCTACTGCAGTAAAAAGTATAGGTCAGATTGTTTAGTAAAAGTAAAGCATACTCAGTGATGCTCAAGATCTCAAGTTTAGTAAATGCAGTGTGAAATCTCTAGGAGGCATTACAATCTAGGAGAATTTGGAAGAATATAGACTTTTTGATTGTCCGCTATGGGAAAACCATAAGCCAGATCAAATACAAAGGACACAGTCAGAACAGCCTGAAGGTCTGTGCCTAGTTTTGTGGATGGGTTAGTCAGGCAACCATATAAGAATGAGAACCACACATACCACTGCTGGCCCATGTTGAACAAGGCAGTTTGTGGAAAGAACGTTGGGCAGAAAAACAGATGGAGTGTGGGAAGAGGGTGATGGTAAGCTGTAAAGGTGTGTTCTTGTTTCATGTCCCTCTCAGGAATAAGAGGGAAAGTGCCTCTTCAGGTTCAAGTACGGCCAAAGCTCCATTTGGGGTTTATTTAAAAAGAATGCAGGCACTTAAGGGCTCCTTATTGGCTCCTGTGCTATGACAGCAAACAGCAAAAATGCATCATAAGTGAAAAGAGATACACAACTGAAACACATGCAATCATTTAGACAGGCTGAAGAGCCCTCCTGCTTCCTCTGGCTCCTTACCTTCCCCTCTATCCCTCTTTTCCAGCCTAGGCTTGGCATTTCACCCAGGCATCTAAGCCTCTTTTGGCTGCCTTACAGGAAGACTGCAGCATTTAGGCTGATTATGAAGGGAGAAGACACCTAACAGAGCTTAGCATGGCGCTGCTAGTAAAGCTGGACAAAATCTGGTTAAGAATTTAGATTATATTTGTAGGTCCAAGAGTCAGCTGTGGGTCTAGTGCAGTTCATCTATATCTAGTGTTGTCGTATCTATATTATAATTTGAATTGTATGTTTTATAAATCATGGTGGCATTTGATGTACCACATTCAATAAAATAGTTTTGGACTTTAAGACTTACAGCAACTTACAGTAAGGTATCATTTGTTAACAGTTAATTTATTAACTAAATGAACAGTTTGAAATATATTTTTACAACATTTAATAATCTTTTTCAGTTTAAGCTGATAAAAATAATAAAGAATAAATATGTTAGTTCACAGTGCATTAACTAATTTTAACAAATACAGCTTTTAATTTTTAAAAGGTAACATAGAATGTAGAAAATAACATTAAGTTTAAAGTAATGGGGTGGTGGGTTTGGATCCACATTCAGAATGTCAGTGACATATTGATTCACCATCAGTGTCTGGGATGGACTCCAATTGGGACAGCCATCTGGTGACCAATCAGAGCCCTTACTGTGATGTCAAAGCATCTGAGGGTTCCTCGGGCAGTGGATGGCTGGGAAGGGCCAAATGCTCTGACTTGCTTAGACCGTGCCATGGCGAGAATCAGAATTTTTAATTTTGCAAGCCAATCCTCAAGCAAAATTTGCCATAGGTCACTCGTGCGTCAGTACAATCGGATATTTTGAATCACATTTCTGCCCAGACCAAAGTGACAGCTGTAGAATTCAATCTTGGCATCCTTCCGCAACAACTTGCAACACATGCAAAACACAACAAAGGTCAACAAAGACCAGTAATAGAATTAAAATTCAGCACAGGGCAGAGACTGACAGCTCTGTTAACTCTGACCTGATTAATATTTCAGCAAGATCTCTCCAGCAAATGCCACTGTAATCTAAAACAGTCTTAGACAGACTCTCAAAGTCTCCAAACTGCTGCCCCATAACCCTTCTGATCTGGGTGAGTCACAGCGCTCAGGCCTGCTGGGAGGCTGGCGGTAATGAAAATCCACCAAACTCCTACACCACCTGCGGTTTGTGGGCCGTTCAGATACGGCGCAGAAGGCTGGTGCCTTTTTTATTTATTTCTTTTTTGTCTGTAGAATCAAGAATAGTGAAGATTTAAGCTGGTCCTTCGCCACCATGAAAATAGACTGGATTTTCCACGCCTGGATGAATCTAGTGTGGTGGCAGATGCTTGAATGTGCACGGCAGTAAGGGGAGTCTGACTAGACCTGAGGAGAAAAACGCACAACCTGCATGTTTCACGTTGAAGATATTCTGAAGCTATCTTCACCACTCTACCCTCCAGCTGTACTTTTATGCATGCATGTCTGCACAATGCGAAATGCAGAGCAGAGCAGCCTGTGAGAAGTCAGCTAGGTTAGATTTCCTAAAGGCCTGTTTTCTGCTCACATGAACAGATGATTGCTGTTTTATTGTTTTGGTATCAACTTGGCTTTCTCTTAACCCCCCCTTTCTCTTAACTCAGGGTCTCTCTGTATCTTAGCAAATCTGACCATTGTTTAACGCATTCATTTTTATTTTTAATAATAATAATATATATATATATATATATATATATTATATGATATATATTATTTGTAATTATTTTATTATATATTTTATAACAATAATTATTATTATTAAACATCATTTTATATATATATATATATATATATATATATATATATATATATATATATATATATATATATATATATATATATATATATATAATGATGTTTCATAATAATAATTATTGTTATAAAATATATAATAAAATAATTACAAATAATATATATCATAATATTAATAATAATACAAGAAAATGTTATTACTTATCTTTTTTTTTATTCTAGAGGAGACATGTGAGGTTGTTTTTTCTTAGGAGAAGACAAACCATAATACATGTGGAAATTAACACAGGTTTAAGTTGTTTTATTCAGTATGATTAAACATTCTATCTCCATTTCCTCACCATTTTGTTCAGAGAAGCAATTGAAAACTCATCAGTAAAATGTCTTTCCTATGACTGGTGCTGCACGTGATCTGTATTCTGCCCACAGTGCCAGAGAAACGGCCTTGCGCCGTGGCCTCACCTCCCTGATGCCGCACACGTGTTTGTGCCTCTGTGCACCCAGTGGGTGTTTCTGTTTGTGGGGATATGTGTGTGTGATCCTGCGGTTCATCTTCTGTGCATGACATAGCGGTAATAAAGGAAGTTAACTCATGGCTGTGTATTTGTGTGTGAGTGAGTCCCTGAAGAGCTTTAGTGGCAGTCAGAGAGCAGTGGGACGCTTGTTGAACGAACCAAACGTGCAGCACAACAGTATGAATAAGAAACATTGGCGGCACAAAAGGTCAAGGCCTGCACTCTGCAGCAAAGACTGAGATTCAAACGTTTGCCTCCCCGCATTCTGCAAAAGACATTGTTTAAATCCCACCCACCATTTACCCACCCATCTGTTCATTAGTCTAATTTATTCTTCATTCAATCCTGAAAACAATGCATATTGTAGTATGTGGAATTGTTTAGAGCTGTAAATGTACAAGAGAATCATTGTTAATACACTAATCCAAATGTGATCCTAAATTGTAACATTTAAAGATGGGGGCTTCTGAATGAGACCATGAGGGTTTTTAATTATTTATTTTGCATTCTTTGTGTTTTAAACCTTTACTGAATTCTGTGTCATTTACATTTTATTTTATTATTATTTATTTATTAATTGTATTTGTTTTTTGTTATTTTTCGATTTGTTTTGGTGATTTTTAAAGATTCTAGCAGACAATTAATGTGTTTTAAGAACTGCATGGCACTATTTTAATGCGTACATTTTAATCAGTGTTATGTACAGTTTATCAGTTGTGATGTGATGTTAATATTTCGATTATACTCTTAAAAATGTCCATCTGTTTACTAAAACAAAAATATGGTTTGACATTTAAAGATCGGCCTCTACTCACAAACACTGCATTATGCTTAATTAAATAATGCTAACCCTACAGTAATATACGGATCCCCGCACATGACATGCAAGAAAAAGTAAATAAATTGTGATAGTAAATAAATAGTAAATCGTGATTTACTAATTCGTTCCCTCAATTTACTAAAACGTGCACACGATTACTATTGCGTTCGCTCGATTTACTATTGCGTTCGCTTGATTTGCTAAATCGTGTGCACGATTTAGCAAATCAGGGGAACAAATTAGTAAATCGAGCGCACAATTTATAAATCGAGGGAACGTTATAGTAATCGTGTGCACATTTTAGTACATTGAGGGAACGAATTCACGATTTAGCTTTATATTTTTTCCTGCTTGTCATGTGCGGGGTTCCATACAATACAATTCAAAGTTTGGGTTGTTAAGATTTCTTTATGTTTTTGAAAGATTTATCTAATGCTATCCAAATCAGAATTTTTAAGACAGAATAGTTAAATTATTGTAAACATTATATTGAAAGGTTTTTGACTGAATTGACTGAGTGATGCAGCTGAATTGTTTTTGTCATGAATATAGCCTTTGCTGCTGACATGCATTATACATTATGCATATTTTCCACTTGAACAGAATATGTGCATGCAGCAAGCTGAAAACACTGAAGGACAAAAAACAAAGAAACATTTATACATTGACATATAGGGAAAGTTGAAATCTGCCGTTTGTTTTTAAAGCCATTTTTTACATATACTGTGTGTATATGAGAGACTGAAATGACACCTGTTTTGTAGAGTGACCTGAATGTGTTAAGACATTGCTGCATTTTTTTGACTGACAAAACAGCATGAACCCGACCATTGCCAGATGGTTACATATTGAATGTGAATGTTTTTTCGTGCTTGTTGAAATCCAGGCGGAGGGAAATACCGCGTCTGCGACCTGAGCTCGGATGGAGTGTGTCAGAGACTTGACAGAGGGACAGGAGCCTTGTTTGTCTCTCGACGGCTCATCAGCATGTGTTTTTACACAGGCGTGGGTCCCCAAGGTGGAAGAGTAGAAATGCGTTCCCTTCATGCATCGCTGGCGCACGTCTTTCCTGGAGAACCTGTCTAGAGTCCTTAGTTGGTGTTAAGAGCGAACAAATCCCATTCGATTTGGGATTTGTGAGTTAAATTTCTTATATTGTTGTAGATTTTTAGGTGTGCTTACGCCGGTTATGTCTGAGATTGTCGACGTCTCGATTCCAGTCATCATAGCTTCTGTGCTAATGTCTGGAGAGAAGAAAGCAAATCTCATTTGAGCTTTGAGTGGAGTGGAATCGGATTGGTTGCAGCGGTCCACACACACTCTGAGAGAGGGCACCAAATCCTTATGATTAATGTCACACCATAATATTTATCCCTCAGGTACATGCCTCTGACTGCCACAGGTGAAAAGCATGTTTGGTGTGACCGGGTAATGTACTAGATAAGCTACAGTTGGGGAAAAACTCAATGTGGAAAAAGGTGTAATTGAATTGAAAGCTTTTATTTGTTTCTATGGATTCTGGCCCTTTGTAAATAGAATTCTTATCGCTTTAGTAGCACATTGAGTAACAGCAACTGTATAGTTGATCTTTAGTAAATATCTACCCCAACATTGCTTTAAAGGTGATGTTTACCCAGGTGAAACTGGCCCACTGTCAATCATCCATTGACCCGTTTTAGCCTCAGTATTGGTGTGATATGCATATAACGACGGCCAGATGAGGTGGCAAACCTAGCTCATCCTCAGTCTGAACGGTGTCTGGAATACTCAAGTAGATGTGCTTGATTTTGTCCAGAAAGTGCTTAAGTTGTTTTACTGCATTGCAATTCAATGAAATTCAACACCGCTAATCCATTATGGGAAATATTGTGTTCTCCCAGAGCCTGGTATATACTGTATAGGTGGGAGAACACAATTTTACAGTTTAATAATATATAATGTAATAATATTTATGTGTATTATTTTAAAAGCTTGTATATATACACATGCATACAAACATACACACATATAAATTGCTGGGTAGTTAATATGCATGAATAATATGATCTTTCATTTTCATTTTAATTCCTTACATTTGAATGTAATTGCAGATCTGCATCCTTATTATAAATGATATAATTATGATGCATGTGTGTGAGTGTGTGTTATTCATCATTTTAAATACTGTATGTTGATCTTCTTTATTACATTATACATTATATAATACAAAAATAATCCTTTACATTATATAACACAAATATATGGCTAGTTAATTTAGCCAATTCCTTATATAGCATAGATAGATTATATATACAAATATTAAATATATATATATATATATATATATATATATATATATATATATATATATATATATATATATATAAGATTTTAAATAGTGTGTGTTATATTCTTTCTGTATGTTATTTCGTTAATAATTTCTATATACTGTATGGCTAGTTATGAGAAAATGAATAATACAAATTATTTTTGCATGTTTTACATGCTTCCTTACATTCAAATTTAATTTGGGTTCCTCAACCTGTTTTATGTATTGTAAATTATATAGTAATTTTTGCATTATTGTACGTAATAATTTGTAAATACATTTTTATACACTTTTATTATATTCTTTAAGATGTTAAAATACATTTCAGATTAGTTTTTTGTTTATTTGTATGCACGTTATATAAAACAAATTTCTATATATGGCTAATTAATATGAGTAAACGAGTAATACAAATTCGGCTTCCTTACATTTGAATTGAAGTTCTGCACCATGTTCTTCAAATCCATGAATTTTTTTCAATTCCATTGATCTTTGTAGGATTTAATCACACATTGCTTTAAAGATAATGTTTACACAGTTCAATCTGTACCAGCGTTAAACATCCATTGACCCATATTGCCTCGACATTTCAATGATGCACATTTAATGACCGCAAGATGAGATGTGCTGTTTGCAGACAACCCCGAGCTGTCTGGGACCTGATAAAGACGACAGAGGAGGGCGATTCAGAGCGAGAACACTAGAAGAATTCATAGAGAGAGGTAAAGAGCACAGGTCAAGGAAAAGACGTGTCTGAAGGCGTCTACAACGTGTTTCTAATTGAGCGCCTTGTAGTTAATTGTTTGTAGGTAGGAGGAGAGAAATCAATCTGTTTTCTCACTGCTGTGACTCCTGGGCCCCGAGGTGATAGACTAGATCTGGCAGACACTAGGACAGAGCGCTGCCAAATAAAGCCCCGAAAGCAAAGACTTCCCTTTTCTGCACACACCCGAGGCTAACACGTATGTTCGCATGCTGTTCACCTACATGCGTGCACACACGCATGCAGAACAGGTTTCATGGGGTAGCCTCAAAGTCTTGTTGAAGGCGGCTCAATCGACCCATTCTATATTTGTCGAGGAGTAAGAATAACAGGTTAGAAAGGGGAACGCTAGCGCAAGAGAGGGAGGGGGACAGCGAGAGCATCTTGAGATAGGGAAACTGAGAGATGCAATAGAAATTTATTCTAGGTTAAACCCCTCCAGCTTTTGACAGAGTCTGGCTGCTGTGTATGAGGCAACAATATTAAATAAAGGAGAATATTGCATTAGTCCCGAGCTCTCGGCGTCAGTCGAATCCTCTCCCACACAATTAGCTGAAGCTTTCAGCAGTTGCAGATTTTTGAACACAGCATCTAGCTGGAGTATTTTTCATAATGCTTTAATATATCAGCACTGCAAAGTTGATGAATCACGTACATGACCGTAGTCTTAATTTGTACATAAACACGGGCCATAAATAATTAGCAGACATATTTGTTCATTGAACAAACTGATTTGGATTTGTTCACTCACAACAGAAGTTACACGACAACTGCATCGTAGCCAAGCTGCCCTCGTTAATATTTAAGTTCTATTTACTAGATCCCGACTGGACTTCCTCAGTTCCCAATCCTCAAAAGGAGGCGTAGCCAGGGTGCAGTTTTGCAGTTGAAGCATGTCGTCTAAATTATTCATCCCACTTTTAACAGAGATCAGAGCAGGCCGGCCTTTTGATCATCTCGGTTGTCCCTCTCTCCACCCTGATTGGCTTTGCAGCATTCATGCCCACGTGTGAGCTCTACTCATGCTTGCTGGCAATATATTCCTTCCAGCTTTGTCCACACAGCCTTCATTATTTATATAAATGAAGAAGTGAAGAGGTTGAGTGAGGATATTAGGAGAAAGTCTTAGATGAAGCTGTCAGGATGCAGCGGGGTGGGTGTCATGACCAAAATCTTGTGTCGCTGTATAAATAATTTTATCTCACGCTAATGTAAACTGTATATACACTACTGTTCAAAAGTTTGGAGTCAGTAAGTTATGTATTTATTTATTTTTTGTAGAACACTTTTTATGCAACAAGGATTCATGAAATTGATCAAAAGTGACAGTAAACTACATATATAATTTACAAACGATTTATATTTCAAATAAATGGTGTATTTTCTATTCATCCTGAAAAAAAAAAAAAAAAAAAAAAATTATATATATATATATATATATATATATTAGGGGTGTAACGATACGCGTATTCGTATTGAACCGTTCGGTACGACGCTTTCGGTTCGGTACGCGGTACGCATTATGTATACCGAACGGTTCGTTGGAGTAATTAATTATATTTGAAAAAAAAAAAAAAGAGAGAGAGAGAAATATAATGATATGCGTTCAACAAGGTAGCCCAATAACCCAAACAACGTAACAGGCAACGCCCCTGACACTCCCGAAGAAGAAAAAAACACCATCTTATATGTTTATGTTAGGCTACTCAGCAGGCGCTCGCTCACTCAGTACGCGCTGAAGGCTCGTTGCAAAATAGCCAATGCGTTTAACAGACTAGAAATGAGAAGATCCTCCAGTAACCAACAGGTCTGGTGTTTGGGTGCACTTTGGATTCCCTTTAAGCTATAATGGTGATGGCAAGAGAGTGGTGGATAAAAAAAACAACGGTATGTCGCATCTGCAACATGACAGGGTACACCAGCGGGAATAAAAAAAAAAAAAAAAAAAAACACCAGCGGGAATATCTGGGATATATGCGTCAGTACTATCTGGGAAAAGACGAAAAAAAGGAGAAACATGCACGCAGCAAACTATCCCTGCAGCATTTAGAAACTATAGCTTACAGGGAATCCAACCCAAACACCAGACCTGTTGGTTATTTTAGGATCTTATATTTCTGGTCTGTTAAAGGCATTCGACATTTTGCAACGAGCCTTCAGCGCGTGCTGAGTGAGCGAGCGCCTTAGGGGCCGTTCACATATCGTGCCTAAAAACGCATGGAAAACGCTAAGCGCGTCTTTCTCCTCCTTTCCAAAGCGCTCGGGCAGAAGCGCTCATGAGGCGTCTGTCTTTGCTAAGCAACAATGACGTGCTCTCTCCATGAGACGCGGAAATTTCAGCGAAGGATAAATGGATTTGCAGCTCTAAAAATCGCTTGCAGTAGCTCTGCTACTAAATTTATTTCAAAATTGCAATCCATATACAACTATGATCAGCTGATCCTTCATCTTGGCTGAGCTCTCAACGTTGTTACGGGAACGGATGAAGCTGATTGGTTAGTTCTTGTCACATGACCCGCGGTGCGCTTGCGGCATTCTGAAAAGTTGAGATGTTTTTACATTTTGCTGTATCTAAAACGTATCGAACCGAACCGAACCGAACCGTGACATCAGTGTATCGTATCGAACCGAACCGTGAATTTTGTGAACCGTTACACCCCTAATATATATATATATATATATATATATATATATATATATATATATATATATATATATATATATATATATATATAATAAACCTTTATACTTGTTGCTTTATTTTAGGGGGAAGATGCATTTGTTTCGAACATGTTGGTTTCTGTGATTTTGGCTTAAATTGGAGCCAATCGAATGTTGAATTCATGAGTTATTTGTGATAATGTGTTGCCTCTGTCTAGCAGGGACTGTTTGAGGAGCTCTCCAAAGATGTTGTTTTGTTAAGTCCATTGATGAAACTGTCCGAACATTGATAACAATTTTTCAAAGTAAGAGATAAAATAAATCAAGCGCAACCTGCATGATTTTTATCTTAGCATTTAAAAGGAGTGTTTAGAGAGACAAAAAGTATTTTGTATGGCAGGACGCACTGCCTGAGTGACACTTACAAAGATGCAGCAGAACAACAATAATGAATAAAGAGTGTTGAAAATCATATTGAATTTTCTTGAGCCAAAAATAAAATTCAGGTCTGTCATACCTGGCAGGTATGCATTAAAACGGTTTAATTCACAGGTAGTTACAGTTTAATCACCGTTCTTTATTAATGCACTGCTTTAATTGATGCACACAAACACAAAGAGAGAGAGAGAAAGACAGCGACACAGGTAATTCACAGACAACTGTCATCTCTCTTTCACACTCTCTCGCTCTCTTTTTCTGTCAATCGATCGATAATTCAAAAAAATGCTATAATTCATTCAAATAAATGTGGTCTCACTGCAATATTTCATCTCTGAATCTGATTGAAGCGCACTCTGCAGAGGCAACTGGTTCTCGGCCTCCACGTTGTGCAATAAATATGCGTATGAGTGATGTCATCTATTAAAACTATTAATAATACTTGTCCAGTTTAATCACCAGTTAATTAATTAATTGGGTCGATTAATTAAACCCACTTTAGTATTTTCACATTTGCCATTAAAACATGTAATTTCATTTTGCAAGTTTATGGCAAAGCAGGATATTAAGATCTGAATTCAGGGCTGAATAAACAGCACAGTTAACGACTAACGCTAAAGAAAGAAGTATTGATTAAATACTTAATCTCATGTATTTCTGTTTTATTCAGACCTTTGTCAACATATTGAAAAATTTGATGTTCAAAGAATAACTATGACTTCTATACAAATTCAGTTGCTTCACACTATATTTATAAGACTTTAAAGCAAAACAAGCCTCAGCAACATAATATATTGTGTGAAATATTATTACAGTTTAAATATTGTAATTTAGATAATATTGACAAGTGACTGACAAGCGATTGTCTTTATGAGTAAGTGTTTATTCATTCAAAACATGGATTCATTCACACACACCTGTGTGTATTTGTGAGATGCAGCTGTTGATACTGCTACGGCTTTGTGGTGGTGAAACTAAAAGTGTCTAAAATGTGAGTTACTCAATATTAACGTCTTGTTGTATAAAAGCATTATCATACGAGCTGCACCAGATCACTCTGACCCAGTCGATGTATATTCAATATAAATGTTATGTAGCCACCTGTTGATGCATTTCTACTCTCTCACATCCGTTATATGCCATTTTACCAGCAAGTAAAGGGTGAACCACATATAATGTCCACTGTCAGGCCCTCAGGAGGAATAAGAGCAAATTCATTCTCCATCTACTACCATCCTTTTCCCCCATTCTTTTAGTTATACGGTGATAAAAGCGACAGGGCAATGTCGTCCGCACGCTCGCTCTGAAAGTCCACAAGGAAAAGGTCACCTGAAGTCTGCTGGCCAAAAAGCTCGCATGGATGAAGCAATGCGCTCTATTCCCCTGGGGGGGACGGGTGGGAGATAGAGGGAAAATGAGAAATAGACAGAGCGAGTGGAGTGTAACGGCATATGTGTGTGTGTTTTTTCCTATTGTAAGTAGCCTAACAGACCCTCTGGATTCACTCTATGCTCTAATGACCAGTCACAAGGCAGCGGCCACGCTAAGCCCGAGTCTTCCTGTAGCAGACTGTTCCTAATTAACAGATGCAGTGAGTGGAAAGCAGCACCTGCTAAGGTTTGACTGCAGGTTTGAGCCAGGGGCTTTTTCACACGCTCCCGCACACACACACACACACACACACACGGCTACTTTATAAGGGCTATATCGTCATGATATCCTCCTCCGGGGAGCGAGTGTTTGTGGGAGAGTGTGTTAGTGCAGGAAGAGTAATGTGCGGTGTAGAAAATATCCTGTCTGTGCTCTGGGGCGGTATGGTTGTAAAGTAATTGCGTGTGTCCGTGATTTGTGCGCTGCTGTAGTTTTATGAGGTGGCTAATGTTCATCCTTCAGGTTCAAGCTTAAAACGGCAGGTTGCATGCATGTAAAGAGATGGATCACTCGCTGTCCCTTTACGGCAGGCTTTGTTTTAATCCATCTTACCGCGCCGTAGATTAGGGATATGGATTTGTATCTCTGTAACAATATGCCATATTGTTATTGACATAATGATGCTGCATTATTCTAATCTTTGTCTTCTTTCAGTGGTGAAACCGCGAGTCAGCATTGATGCCTGTAGCTGTATGGCTGTACGTGCTCTGACTGACCTGAGAAACGTTTTCTGTTATGCATATTTCAGCAGTTATTATGTGCATTCCTAATTTCTGTCGGCTGAACCAGTGGAGACAATTTTTATTAGTATTCATACCTTTGTCAACTTATTGAAAAATAAGATGTTCGAAGAATAACTATGACTTCTATACAAATTCAGCTGCCATACACAATATATTTAAAAGACTTCAAAGCAAAAACAGTTGTTTTCGCCAAGAAAATCTCCTCACGTACATTTACGGGAACACATAGGTCTATAATGATGTGTTTGGTCGCCTCGGCTTTCGCTTTGTGGAACAAATCAGATGCGGGGCGCAGCAGGCCAGTTAAATGGAGAAGTCATGAATGCTGTGCATCTATTTGCTTTTAAAGTGGCACTGTTACTGGCTCACATGGTGCCTTCGGATGAGACATGAACTAAACATAAGATTTATTAGATCTTTTTAAACTCTGTAGTGTTGTTTTTGCCAAAATGAAATCTCCCCTCTGTGCATACCGTCAGATGAAATCCTGCAGTCGGCCGTGCGAGTCAGCATGTCTGTGAAACTGTCAGCTTGCAGTAACACAGGAGTGGGGAGGGAGATGCTGAATGGAGATTATGGCCGTTGTGACATCACTGCCCTTCTCTGTGTTAGCTCGTCTGATCATTGGCCAATGCGCTCGGGGATGTTTTCGTGTGCGTGAGAGAGACTGGGTGAGTAACAGGCTTGTGGGAGTTCAAGCCTGGAGATTTGGAGACCCTTCGAGACTCGGCCCATCTCGTCGCTGGGTAACTGCAGACGGCAGAATGGGGTCGCCGCCATCAAACTCGATACATCACATGCATGCACGTGCTCCTCACGTACATTTACGGGAACACATAGGTCTATAATGTTGTGTTCGGTCGTCTCGGCTTTCGCTTTGTGGAACAAATCAGATCCGGGTCGCAGCAGGCCAGTTTAATCGAGAAGTCATGAATGCTGTGCATCTTTTTTTTTTTATTGCCACTGTTACTGGCTCACATGGTGCCTTCGGATGATCTAAACATAAGATTTATTAGTCTAGTGGTACAGATTTGGTTTGGCATATACTGTGCAAACTTTTTGAAGTGAAAATGTCTGCTGTGTTTGAATTTTATAAGTGATTGTAGTGATAACAGAATTGACATTTTTAAGTGAACTATTCCTACAGTCACATTCATAACGGTTCATGATTAACTATTTAGATTTTTTTGATGTAAGAGTGGCTCTGATTTATATTCAAAGACTTGATATTTATTAGATTAATTACATACAGAATTACTGCTAATATGCCATTCATAAGTTTGGGATCAGTAAGATTCTAAAGAAGTTCAAATAAGGTAATGTTGTTTTTTATTGTATTATTTACAGTTTAAAATAAAAGGATTTTATTTAAATATATTTTAAAATATGTATTTTATTCCTGTGATGCTAAGTTGTTTTTTTCAGCAGTCATTACTCCAGTCACATGATCCTACAGAAATCATTCTAATATGCTGATTTAATAATGAATGTTTCTTGTTATCAGTGTTGAAAACCATTGTGCTGCTTAATATTTTTGTGGAAACCAAGATACAGTTTTTTTTTTTTTTTATGATAGTTTGATGTACAGAACAGCATTTATTTGACAGAATATATTTTGTGCCATTAGAAATTTATTTGCTGTCACTTTTGATAAATCTAATGCATCCTTTGCTGAATAAAAATATTAACCTTACTGAGACAAAACTAGTGTGTATATAAAACTAAAAAAATTAAATGCTTTAATTAAATGAAAAAAATTATATGCATTTTGACTTTTGCTGAAGCTTACAAGTAAAGAGTAAAATGCATTCTCAGAAACATAATTTGTCTCTACTATAAAAAGATTCAGTGTAATCAGAAAAAAATGACAATGTTAAAAGAATAGACATGAAACTGAATACACTACAGATTTTAATATGTGTAATATGACAATTTCCATGTGAAGCCAAATATTCCAAACACCAAGGTAAAAACTTAGGCCGACACTTTTTATTGCAATGCAAACTTTTTTTTTCCGCCCACACAAGTCAGCAAAAAAGAAAAGTCATGTCAGAGGCAGAGAAACATCTGCCTCATTCAAACTATTTGTCCTTTAGAATATTATGCTCTGATGCATCATACATAATTAAACCAGGGACATTTATTAAGACATTAATCAGGGTTTTGTCTGATTCTATGTTCTCTTTGATGTAAACTTTTTTAATGTTTATCTGGCATCTATAACCTTCACATCAATATTTCCGTTAGACTCAGACGCATGACATCTTCACTACATGCACAAACAAGCATTGTTTACGAGCGGGCAAGTCTACACAAGCCAATGCAGTCTTGATGTCCACATAATGAAGATGAATCTGTCAAGGTCTGGCTCAGTCTGGCCACGCGACGTGGCAGTCTGCCAGTCTGGGCCATCCCGTGTCTCCCGTTAAAGTGCAGGTCCCACGCAAACGGAGACCCCGCGATTCATTTCATTATTATGTCTTCCCCATCCATTGTTTCTGGCACATAAGATTAATGTCAGGGTGACTATTGCACAGCTTATTTATACGCAGTAAATTAAGATGCTGCCGTGATGTGCTCTAGCATAGATGTTTGCAAAACATCTCTAATTTGAATGAAGTGAGTGTCAAGCAAAAGAAGTGAGACAGAGAGAGAATGACAGTGACAAAGCTGGGGAGAAGAGACGGTTTCCTGAATCAGAAAGCAGTAAATTTACTCTCAGCCTCCAGTGGGGATACCAGCAGGGCCATCGCTGCAATTCACAGGGGACGATGAGACAAAAAGTTTATTGAGCCTTCTTTTACCCTGGACCAATGAAAAAAAAAACAGCTACAGTTTCTGTCCTAGACTAACTGAGACTTGTCATGAAACTTGTATAATGTTGTTGTTCTCTCATTGGTCTGATTGCTTCTATTGTTCTCATTTGTAAGTCGCTTCGGATAAAAGTGTCTGCTAAATGATTAAATGTAAATGTAAAATTTACTAACTTGCTCACCTTTGTTTTTCCTTTGTGATTAATTTCTCAAATGTTTCTTATTGTCGAACCCTACTTCTGTTTCACTTGTTAATACAAGCAGCAATTCATGCTGATGTTAAATAAAACACAACTGAGACCTTGATCTTTAATAATACAATTTTCCTCCAGGTTACTGTTCAACATTGACAAAAAAAAATATTCTGAATAAAATACGTTTTTTTATGATTTATTATGTTTCTATAAGTTTCTTAATATTCTATTTGCTTTTAAAGATTTGTTTGCAGCAAAAACTTTTTTTTTTAAAGGTGGCAAAAATTGTGGTTAATAAATGTTGAAAATACCATTGCAATGAAGATAAGTGTGTGGATAACTGAAGTGCAAATACATTAGTATGTTATAAGAGTCTAAAAGGAAAAGATCTAGAGCTACTAGACAACTTGGGTTGTCTGAGCTACCGAATTGAGACAGATTCGAGCGCAGGGTCACTGACCACAAGCTAGCCATTGAAAAGGGGCAGACACAAACACAACCAGGTTATCAGGATAAAAAAAGTTTGTGGTCACTGTATGACAGGTAAGGTTGAGCCGGTGACAGCTGAGAGGTGAACTGTGAAGAATTTCCTGGAGACATTTTCTGAGGCTAAAGTCTTTTACCCAGTTTAAACAAATGACAGATAAGAAATGTACAAATATACACTGCAAGAACAGGAAGTAGCTCAGAAAAAAAAAAAGTTAAAAGCGGTTATATAAGCATGATGTTACAGTATGGGTTACAGTACATGCTTTAGCACTCAAGTTATTGAATATACCCAGAGGAAATAATTATTACTTAGAAGTTGCTAAAATAAATGTCACACACATATTCAAGCTGCGCTGCTTTTATGACCAAATCACTGAATCAGTGAATTGCAGAACAGCGAGTATGGTTGCTCTTGTTCACGTGGTCTCATTGCTGTCTAGAAGTAATTTTTTCCCTTTCCTACTGTACAGAAATGATGGAATGACTCCTTTTGCTCACCACTTTATCTCATCGCTTACTTCACTTTTAAAAATAAAGGTTGCAAAATGTGGTTTTCCCAGTGATGCAGAACACAAATTCCGAGTATGGGACACCATTCTTAGCCACATGTCATGTAACTTTCACTTTCAATAAGAAACTTTGTTTTAAGAGTTGAAGAGAGGCAGTTGCGATATTAAAGGCATATCCATTATGACTGCTCCTGACCATTTACTCACTATTTCATTCACTGTCTAGAAGAAACAACTGAGACCTTTCTTCTTTTCTACGACTCTATTTGCTATTTTTGTTCCTCATAAAGTTACCTTGATTCTGTCATTTTGTTTCACACGTTTTAGTTAATAACTATCATCCCACTGTATTTTCATAACTGTCGGTGTAGTAATTAGTGTTGCTTTAATCTAATTTTAATGTGCTCATAACCTTTTCCAAGAAAATCTTCTCAGATTACTGCTGAAGTATGTGCTATGGAAATATCTCGCTATGCATACTACGTTCTAATAGAGCAGAATCATAGATGAATTGCATGAGTGAGGGAAGTGGCAGAACGCAAACAGATCTGCATGTTAGCGAGACGAGACAAGAGGGTGAGGTAAGGTGACTGGCACTCGTGCACTTTGGGCCGCCAGTGACGGCTGGTGCCGTGACCCTGTTACATCAGTGAAATAAGCAAAGACAAGCTCGCTTCCCTCATACGATAAATTACCACACACCCCCACCACTCACACAGGCACACACACACACACATAAATTGGGCTCAATTCAAAATCGCATGTAATTTCCTGCTAGCGTTTAGACTCCCCGTGTGACTCCTTATTTGCTTGAGCCTGGTGAGAAAATCGAGATGCACTAGTGAGGAAAGGACACTAGGGATCATGCTCATTGGAAAGACTTCACAATTAACACAGTGACGCTCGATGACAGACCTCCTCCCTTAACGCTAGCACAGGTGAATGAGTGTGTTTATGACTAGGTGTGGTTCTCAAGGGAATGAAGGGTGACCACAGAGGATATAGAATAATCCACTCCACCGCGATTTACCTCCATAAACAAGAGAAAACATGTGCAGGTCTTATTTATTTATTTATTACAATTAGGCAAATTGGTGTAATGCTTTACTTAATTGCTGTAATGTGCAAATATTTAGATGTTTTTGCATAGAGGTAATAAGAGTGAGTGAAGGTGTTTGATTGTCCTAGCTGTAATGCAAAAATCCCATTCCCATCACTGTATTGCATTTTATTTTTCATTTTTATTCCCCCTATACACATTTAAATTTAGATCTCATTCCTGTAATATATTGTAATTTTCTTTACTTCTTTTATTAAAATATATATATTTTAAACTTTTTAAAGATTTAAAATCAGGAATAATTATTACCATACTTTATAAATTGTGTACAGTTTAATAAAAACAACACATTTTAAGGTCCATAAGAAGAGGACCCAATGTGTTAATATGAACACATTTTCCAAATTGATGTTTTATCCCTTTTTTGAATTACACATTAGATTGTATTTTTTTTTTTTTCTTAGGGTTGAAGAAAATGTCAATAAACTTAACAAATAGTAATGTGCTGGCAGAGAATCCCCAGTACCTTTTCAGTTTATTTTTATTTTTATTACAGTGTATGTCGTTTTATTGTTCACATTACATTAATGAAAATGAGATTTTGCAGTACAGTGAGAATTGCAGAGAAGGAATGTGCTTATTTGTCATGAAAATGGTTTCAGTGTAATTTCTTCTGGTTTGGTGGAAATATATTCTGAACATTTTTGTGACATATTTTGCTTAATTCACCCACATTAGATTAAGTTACATAATATTTGCTGTCAAATGTCCTTCTGCATTATGTCCAATATACATAAGCAGGGTGGTGCAATGGTACAATTATGATCTGATGATATTAAATACTTTACATGCCATAGTATCTCCATGAAACTGCAGTGTACTTGAGAAAACAGTGATATTAACTTGGTCTTGCGAGATTTCCCGATTCTGTCTTGATTCTTCTCAGACACTCATTTGCCTTCTCTTTAGGCACTCTCTTCTTTTATATATATATATATATATATATATATATATATATATATATATATATATATATATATATATATATATATTCCTGCTCCTTTTCTCTGCTTGTTCTAATGTCTTTCTTCCCCCCTCCTGTCTCTTCTGCGCAGTTTGAGATGAGGTCGCGTTCGCTCTCAGCTGCACCTCTCTGTCAGAGCCAGTAATCAAACGCATTCTGCCTGATACATGGCCCATTACAACCACTCTCATGTTCCATTTGCCCACCGCTCGCACAATGGTGTCATTATGATGGCGAAAAACTAGCTGTGCTACTGTAGCCGCACACATTGCTTAACACAGTCAGCACACCGAATGAAGGATGTGCAAGGATTGTTGGCATTGAAAATAAACCCGTGCCCATCTTAGCCGACCAGCATACATTTGTGTCAGTATAAGCTACACGGTTAGAATAGTTAGCGTAGTGAATGAAACATGAGAAAACTCGATGCATTACTGCTTGTTATATAGAAATGGTTTGTAATTTTGTTTGTTTGAAGATTCAGATTTGTTCATTTGGCTGAGGAGGAATGTATGATGAGCGGTTTGCTTGTGCTGGACGTGCGATGTTCTATCAGTGTTGTGAATTGAAGTTTTTCTGTCACCTCAGAATCAAAGAAAAAGAAAACACAGGGAGAATGTAAAATGAAGCATGCGGAAAATGTTTTATTCTTCCTGATTGAGCTAATTAACCATAAACAAATGAGTTAAAATGAGTACAAATAAAACCAGAAAGCCATGGTTACTATACTTAACTGCAAATTAACCATGGCTTTGCTACACTAACCAAAGTTTAACCATGGAATTTGTAGTTAAGCTGCAGTTATACAAATGGTAATCAATATGCCAAAGAAAAAAATTAAAACAATTTAAAAAATTCTAAAATTTTACTACAATAAAACCATGACTAATTTTCATAGGGGAAGATTTCTGTCCTGTTATTTGTATTTAATTTTAAAACCAGAAAGTGATGCTAATACCCCAGATGATGCTAACCCTGAATCAACAAACAGAACTAAAAAATATTGCTACAAGTGTGATTGCATCATATAATGCTGTTAATAATGTTCATCGTCTGGTTCCTGTCATATGCACATAATCTGACAGTCACCACTTACAAGCTACTACTAAATAATGTAGAAACGTAATTTTCTGAAAAGTTGCTTTGTAATGATTTGTATCGTAAAAAGTGCTATACAAATAAACTTGAATTGAATTGAATAGAAGTGCGGGTGAAGGCCTCTTCAATTGCAACTTGCTAATGCTAAGTGTGAGGCAATTATTAAGTATTTGGAGTAGATGTGCTCATTCTAGGCAGTATTTTATTAGGTGAACATTGAGATAAACAAGTCAGTGTAATGCAAGTCATCAGTAGTTTTTGGTAAGTACTTCCTGGATACGTATTTATCTTTCTTTCTTTTTTCCTAAAAATAGTTCTTTAGAACTACTCAACAATATACCGTACATGATCTCAAATCTACAAACATGAACTAAAATTCACAAACCTCTGATTTTGAGATTATATGGAGATCATTGTTAAATTGAAACCTTACGTTTTTAACTTAACTTTAGACCTAGCCATTATCTGTAACAGCTAGGCTAGCTAGCTGTCACATTCTCTTGCTAAATGGTTGCAAAGAGAAAAATAGCTTCAGTGATTAATGAAATGCACAGATCAGTGGGCAGCAAGAGCCACTTAAGAGTAAACCTGCAAGGCAGTGGTTTAAAAAAATTTCACTTAAACAGTGTAATATTAAGGAAAAGTTCATAACACTGTAGCTTTATGCAGTGCTTTGTGTCCTGATGCATTCGTCAATGATTTTAAAGCAGTCATATCATATGTTTTTCAACATTTTCCTTGGTCTTGTAAAACATTGCTCTAGCTTTCAGATATCTCTCCCCAGTAAACTGGTTTCATTTATTGATGCCAAACTGCAGAAGTGACTCTTTCTGAAATCAATGGATTTCAGATTTAAGAAACTCCAAGCTCAATCTCCCACGTGTATTTGTTAGTTGCGCTTACTCTTTGTTTCAAAACTACAAACCAGGATTCATAATAAATGAAAGATGGTCATAGAAACTTTGAAATAAATAAAACAAATGTGTAATGTATTACATATACATATTACATATAACATCTCAGTTTAGGTACAATTGAAATTCAACCTTAATTGATTTAAGATGTTGATTCAGATTCTGTTTTAACAATTTAAACAGATTACTAATAGATATTATTTTTTTCTTTGTTAAATATCCTATACAAGTTTCATCTGAAAACTGCTAATTCAAATAACATTTGAGATTATATGGAGATCATTGTTAAATTGAAACCTTACGTTTTTAACTTAACTTTAGACCTAGCCATTATCTGTAACAGCTAGGCTAGCTAGCTGTCACATTCTCTTGCTAAATGGTTGCAAAGAGAAAAATAGCTTCAGTGATTAATGAAATGCACAGATCAGTGGGCAGCAAGAGCCACTTAAGAGTAAACCTGCAAGGCAGTGGTTTAAAAAAATTTCACTTAAACAGTGTAATATTAAGGAAAAGTTCATAACACTGTAGCTTTATGCAGTGCTTTGTGTCCTGATGCATTCGTCAATGATTTTAAAGCAGTCATATCATATGTTTTTCAACATTTTCCTTGGTCTTGTAAAACATTGCTCTAGCTTTCAGATATCTCTCCCCAGTAAACTGGTTTCATTTATTGATGCCAAACTGCAGAAGTGACTCTTTCTGAAATCAATGGATTTCAGATTTAAGAAACTCCAAGCTCAATCTCCCACGTGTATTTGTTAGTTGCGCTTACTCTTTGTTTCAAAACTACAAACCAGGATTCATAATAAATGAAAGATGGTCATAGAAACTTTGAAATAAATAAAACAAATGTGTAATGTATTACATATACATATTACATATAACATCTCAGTTTAGGTACAATTGAAATTCAACCTTAATTGATTTAAGATGTTGATTCAGATTCTGTTTTAACAATTTAAACAGATTACTAATAGATATTATTTTTTTCTTTGTTAAATATCCTATACAAGTTTCATCTGAAAACTGCTAATTCAAATAACATTTTCCTTCTTTTTTAATTAAATCTGGCAAAATTGAGCAGCACATTGTATTGCACATTTAGTACCTCATAAGGGAAAAGGAAATAGACTTTAGCTATGGTAAATAATGTAAATGTTGGAGGTTTTATTCATTTGTGGATCTGCTTCAGGCAAACTGGTGTTTCTTTTAGTTCTGACAATGTAGTCTTGTCAAGACATAACAGAACTTTTGCTCTTCATAAATTATGTATATTATTATTTTTTTCTAAAAAAAAAAAAAAAAAAAATATATATATATATATATAAATATATATATATTAAAATGATATATACATTAAAATGATAAATTATACATTGCTCTAAATGTTTAGACGTGCACATTACTATGATGTTTTCAATTTTATTTCATCATAAAGCCAAATTAAATGTTTTGCCAGTATCATATGTCAATCATGTATATATATATATATATATATATATATATATATATATATATATATATATATATATATATATATATATACACACACCCACACACACACACACACACACACACACAAAATATATATTTTGAAAGGTAAGGAATCTCTTACTGGTCTAAAGTAGGATAGGTTTTGGTGAAAATAGTGTAAAACCTTTGCTATTCCCCAGGGAGCAGTCTGATGCTTTCAGGAGTGCAGTTTATTGTGGATTATGCAGAGGAATTATTGAGCCCCACTCCATAAACGCGAGCTTAGTGACAAATGAGACACTGTCGGCTGGAGTGCCAATGTAAATTGCACCTCCAAAACAGGGCAGGGGACCATGATGCTTGCTTATGGGGAAAATTTGAGTAATACGTCTCTAGAAGCTTTGTGTCAGGCTGAGCGTAGGAAACAGGGAAAGGGAGTAATTTTATACATGTATAGATGCCGGTGTTCCACTTCCTGTCTGTAAGATGCACCATGGAGCATATGCTTTATTACTGTTGATGTAAACGGGCGTAGGACGAACCACAGTGTCAGAGTAGATTTATAGATCAATTATGGAGATCAGGAGCTAATTTGGGGCAACGCACCAGTCCACCATACCAGTCTGCTGAGCTTTCACTGAATCACCTTACGCATTAGACAGGATGAATACATTGGACACAGATAAAGCCCTCTGTCAAATTTGGTGGAAAGATTGAGGCTAACACACCCTCATTATTCAGTAATCCGATTCATAGGCGTCAGCTAATGAGGGATTTTTTGACATGCATAACGACATCAACCTGAGCAGCCCAAATTGTCCTTTTACCAAATTTGCATCTCATTAAATTGAATTTACCGGTGACTGTCATAATTTTGTCTGGTAAAACAGGAGTTTGATGGTACAGGGCATAGAACGATATGGAGACTTACAGGGATGGAGGTGTGCGGGAGACAGCGGTAATGATATTTCATGGCATGTCTTCAGATTTTAAAAAGGAAGAATGTGGCGATTATCTCCATTTGAGAGGCGATTACTTTAAAGGGGTCAAGAGGCTAATAAATGAATTACATCTCTGGAAGCTCAGTTCCCAGTCATGCGCTTATGTCTCGGACGACTAATTGTAGGAATTTAATCTAGCGTTCCTGACCGGTCCGAGTGAATGATCCGGCTCTCTCTGCTCTCTAAAAGATGAAGCTGCTGTCATTATTCTTGCATTGTGCTCGCCTGAAAGCCGAATAACCACAAAATGCCGTACCGCCACTTACGAGATAAGCATTAGCTAAGTTTACGTAACGCTAATGTAGCTGCTGATAACCACAAACAGGGAACCACAACATTATTCAGAGGTAAACGAGAGAGGGAAAAACCCATTCGAGGAAATTCACTAAGAATTAATTGCTAGTGCTGATAGCAGTGTTTATTTGTGTCCTCTGTTTGCGTTAGCATCCTATTTACCGCGTTACATGAACTATCCTAATTTGCTAACAGCGCATTTTCTGAGTTTTGAGTGCAAGGTTGTGAAGGATGTATGTTCGAGCTGAAAATAATGACAGTGATGTAATTTACACACATCCACCTTATTTTTAACGAAATAGCTGCCGCAGCCATTTTTACTATGATTTTTTTTTTCAGCTGTCGGCTGATTCCAGTTTGTTTTGCTGCTTAATATTGCAAACTATTATTTAATAGTTTAATAGTTTATTGCACACATAATTTTACCATTTACTGAGTTATTTGTCTAGTCATTCACCTATAACTGCTAATGAATTTGAAGTTCAGAAGTTGGAAGATCGGACTAAATATTGGAAGATCAGAAGTCGCATATTCACAGGAACTAGCTATTCTTTGCAAAGGACAGTATAAATATAAAGCTTAAATAGTGCAATTATCCAAAAAAAAAAAAAAAACTCTTTAAGCCATAACATTCGCTTTATTGTTTATGTTGCACTTTCCATTGCATTGCATTGCAAAAATTCAGTATACAAATTTGTTGTAGATTTTGCCAAAACTAGATGCTGTTTTTGTGCTGATCTTATCCAGCATCATTTTCCACTTTATCTTTCTCTAACATAAGCTTGCTTTGTAGTGGGCAATTGCCTCTTGCCTCAAAATAAATGAACATACATTATCGAACGAGGCAGTGAGTGGTTCTGAGCAACCTGCGGCATGTGTAAAATAGATGTATGGCGCGTCGTGCTAGATGAGTGTGTCTGCTAAGCAAATAGATAATAATGATCGTGGTGATTATAGTAATGATCTAATGTAACTGGATAATTAGGTTATTTGCCTTGGAACAAGGCTGTCTCCAGATAAATAGATGTTCAAATGCACATAATTCATTCATCTTCCTATCTTAGGTTTTTCTCTCTCTCTCTCTCTCTCTCTCTCTCTCTCTCTCTCGGTCCATTTATAGTTAAGAGTTTGTTCTTGTATAGCTCAGGAGTCTTAAAGAACATAGAAGAAGACATATTGATTGATGTTAACTGTCTTTTTTACAGCTAAATCAATTTTAAAAAGAAGTTTTTAAATATATATTTTTACAATGATGGCATTTTTTACAGTTAGTTAAATTATAATTATTATTTCTGAAATGCCATTACATTTTTTAACCATTACACGTGCTAATCTTTTCTTCTTCTTTTTATTTTTGTAGTACATACATTGTAGTTTTTATTAAAATTTTGAATCTGTTTTTGTTTTTATATTTTCCATTTTAACTTTGCCGTGTCATTTTTAGAAGATTTAGTTGTTTTATATGTTTTGATTAATTTTATTGCACTTTTAGTTTGAGTTTAGTCACTTTTAGCCTTAAAGATATTAAATTAAAATTAATTTATGTTTTTGATCCTATTGCTTAATCTATTATTAGTTTTTCCCCAAGCTTCAAATATTTTTTGACCGCATCATTTTTAATTAAAATATCTTCTCCAGTGATTTAGTTTCTCACAGCCGGCTTTAAGCTCCATCCAAACAACCAATGGATTGAACCAAGCCCATCTCTACATGTTAGCCTTTCTCAATAATTCATTTCACTTGGTTTTACTGTATGTCCCATTATGGAAGAAAAATCTGTCACTACTTTTGTCTCATCACAACTTTAAGAAGAAACTTCCGTTTATTATCCCTTTAATCTCATTGCTGACTAGGAGAAACAGTTGAGACATTAAATAGATTACATACAGTAAGTGATCTCCTTTTGGGATCCTCTGGATAAGAGCAAGAGCATATCCACCTATCCCTCTGCCTGTCCAATACTTTTCACTGGAACAGCAACACTGATGATAATGGCAGATCAGATCAGAGCAAAAGGCCAGTCACTGCCCTAAGGCAAGTTCATAGTGAATACCCACGCTGCACTGCTCCCCTCTCAACCAGCACGGGCTCACAAGACCGCCTGCTGCACCTCTTTCTTTTGCTTTTTACTTCTCTCTCTCTCTCTCTCTCTCTCGTTCCCATCCATCCTAGCTGGAAATGCAGGAGAGCCATTGTGCAAGATCAAAAGAAAGAGGTTGAAAGACATTTTTTTTTTACTTATTAACAGCTACAAAAGCAAGAGGAAAAAATAGAGACAGAGGTGCCTCCCAGGAGAGGTGCATTTTCTGACCATTAGTAACATGCAGACAGCAGGAGGAAAGACTCTGTGAATACTTCCATGTTTGTTTTCTTTTTTTTGTACCTCCCAGACTTTGATGCTTTGTCTGGCCCACACACAACTGGGCTGTTTTTCTGTCGTGGCCGATTTTATTGGTCAGTCACTTCTCTTGATCTGTGTTTTTATTTGTATTTGTATTTTTTTTTTTTTGCTGAGCCACAGGAGAGGAGGGTAAATATCAGAGAAGGTCATAGGGAGAAGAGAGGGAGGATGGAGTGATGGCTGGAATGACAAAGGAGAGGGTAGGAAGAGTGAATGGAATGGAATGGAGGAAGCAGAGGATGTGTACACTGCTGGACGATTGACAGTGACTGCAAGAACTTGAAATCTGAAACTGATCATTTTTTAAAGAGCCCCTGAAGTCATCTTGATGATTCATCTTGTATTTGTAGTTTTTCTCCAGTTAAATGCTCTGGATGAGAATGTCCTTCCCCCTCACACCAGCTGCTTGAATAGGATTAGCAATCAGCATGTCATGGTTCACAGCTGAGACCTAAACTTTTGGGGTCAGTAAGTTTTTTCTTTCTTTCTTTTTTAGAAATGAATACATTTATTCATCAAAAATGTGTTGATTGATTAAAAGTGACTGTAAAGACATACAAAGTATACGTTCCTTTATACGTTCTATTAATCAAAGAAAAGAAAAGAAAATAATAATGTCAAGGTTCTCACAAAAATATTAAACATTGCAACTGTTTTCAAAATTGATAATAATAAAAAATGTTTCTTGAGCATCAAATCAGCATATTATAATGATTTCTGAATAATCATGTGACACTGAAGACCGGAGTAATTATGCTGAAAGTTCTGATTTGCATCACATTAATAAATAACATTTAAAAATATATTAAAATAGAAAACTTATTTTAAATGGTAGTAATATTTCAAAATATTACAGTTTTTACCGTATTTTTTATCAAATAAATATTTTCTATAAATAAAGAGATTTATAGATAAAATAAAAAATAAATAAATAAATGACCGACCCCAGACTTTTGAACACTAGTTTGAACACTAAACTAAAGGTTATTGACTATTTAAATGTCCTACTCAAATGTAAAAAAAAAAAAAGAAGAAATAAATTGCCTCTTAATCACTTTTTTTTTTGTCTCAAATAATCAAGGCTGCACAGGAGAGTAATTAACAAAAGTATATTATTTATCTACTTCCAATGATCCATTGAAATTCTAATGAATAAAATCAAGTGCCGCCTTACATGATTTCTCACAGAATATTCTGTTTTACTTAGTAAGTCTTTCACACTGCAAAAGTTAAATAAATTGCAAATTTGGCTCAACCCAGCTTACCACACATAGTCAGTGTTTCTGCTACAATATTTTGAGTGTACTGGTTTGATCTACATTATAGTGCAATAAATCCTCAAAAATGCCTCAAAAAGTAGCAAAACCTGACTTTACATGTTTGTGTGTGTGGATTTTCCTTTTTTTGTTATTGCCAATCTATTTTTCACATCTATGACTTGGGAAGATCAATGAAAAGAGTAGGCAGAGGGTTATGAGGATCAAAGCGAATCACTTTAAAGACACACACACACACACAGGTTAACGTCCCAATAAACACACAGAACAGTCTGTCTGTTCTTTCTGAATGCACAGCAGGGGCAGCATTAGCTCTAATAATTCAATGCATTTCTGTCGTTTTTTTTTTCCTTTCAGCCCTGAAGGAAGAGCAGCCTCCAAGAACAAATGAAAGAAACTTCCAGACTGTGATTTATTTCATTAGGCAAATGAGATGTGTGAGCCCTCTGGCAGTACTGACTCGAAACTGTCCACTTTCTCTCCCTTGCTCTCAGTTCCCGAGCTTCTTTATACCGTCGTATTTCTCATTTAAACGTGCACAGAATGGACACTCTTGGCATTTGCATGTTGCATGACCTGCAGTGGGCCATACATTCACGTCCATGCATATGCAGTACGTCACATCCAATCAAGCTCTCGAATGACTGGAACTGAAGTGTTTGCCAGGGAACAGCTGTTGCCGTGTTAGTGCAGAACAAAGTGCAAAATGGCCGCCATTCAGGGCTAGCTTTCTAACTGTACCTGACTGGCGTCAAGTGTGTGCCCGGAGCTCCTCTCAGTTATTTTGAGTAAGTGTGATGTGAAATGGGCCGTACAAAGCCAGAAAACATGGATCTGGTCAGAGCAACTTTGGACATCTAGCTTCAACAGAATAAGTATATTTACAGTACAGTTTATTATTATTATTATTATTATTATTATTACTGCACCAAGACTCTCATCAGACTGTTGCTAGTTTACCTGAAAAAGAAAGCTGAGTTTTGACTAATTTTGGAATGTTGGGACCAGCTTGGAATGCTGGTGTGATGGTGGATCTTTTGAGCGCTGGTATGATCCCAACAAAGTTCATGTACATGTTACGTATCATGTGTGTTCATAATTAAACAAAGCCCAATTATGCAATTCATTTTAACAAGTTACTTTAAGAAATAAAAAAAAAAAACATGATGCAGGTTACATGTTTAATGTCACAGCAAAACCCTTGGTGTTAAACAAACCCTGCTCAGTTTTCATATGATCCCAATCCACAGAGTAAAAGTAACACTGAAGAAGTGTGGCAGTTAGTAAACTAAAGTAGAAAAAGTCTACAAGTGATGATTGACCATTAGTGATGACACAGTTAACAAGCATAACTACTGAAGTTAAGAGGAACAACAAGAACAGATAAGCAGACAGCACAACACAGCCTTAAAATGAAATCAACTGCAAATTAAAGCAGTTTACCTTTTACTATGTACACTTTTTGGAAAATAAGTGACTGACAGCTGGATTTTGACAAATGAGTTCCCTTTCAGTTGGTCACTCTCAACGTCATGTCGGTGACCAGCGAAATTGGGATATCGCTTCGATAGACCAATGTACAGTACTTCGAGTGTAAACTAAACGAGCCAATGCACATTGGTATGCAATTATTGCATCCAGCTGCTGCTGATCATAGCGCGAGTATAAGAAGGCAGCAGGTGCAATGCATACCAGCTTTTTTGCTTCGGAGCTGAGCGGTAGTATCATTCTGCACAAAGGTGTCTACTGTGAACTACGAGTTCAGCACTCTCGGAAGCTTTGTGTGTTGGCGAGACGGCGCTTCAGCGGCGGTCGTTCCTGTGTCGAGTGGATTGCACACTTCAGGCTGCACTACCTCCTGTCGTGTTGCAAGCAGCCAATTCCCCTGTGCACCTCAGCACTAAAAGAGCATTTCCTAAAGAGCAAATTTCTCTAAAAGACCTTCATGGTGCGTCTTTGTAAAGACGACAGATCATCCTTATAAGGATGCCATTTCACCCGTACGTTTCTGGGTGCAGTCGTTACCTGGCAACGAGTGATGGTCACGATCACTGCCTCATGTGTCTGGGCATCAGAGATGGCAGCTATGCTTTCCGGGGCCGCCAAGATGGTAGGGCTCGAATGGCATCCTCCACCGTGTGACGAGACACATGATTGGTTTCTTGGGGTGGCCCGCACTGCATTTTTCTCCTTACACACCTTAACGGATGCTATATGTGTATTTGCTCCCAAAAACTCCTTCAGGAAAGATGGGGCCTCTGCAGCATCCCTGTTCCAAGCGGAACGGTTACGTTTTCCCAGTGTTATCCAATCTCACCCAGTGAGGTAGCTGGATGCAATAATTGCATGCCAATGTGCATTGGCTCGTTTAGTTTACACTCGAAGTAGATTGGTGTATCGAAGCGTTATCCCAATTTCGTCGGTCACTGACGTGACGTCTCTGTTCCCTCCTTCATGGAATGTATACGTAACCAAGACGTTCTCAGAGTAGCACTCTATTAGAATAACATTTTTAAATTTTGAACTTTCATTATCAAGAGCTTTTTATTAGCAATAACACTTCTCATAACCCCCAATATTGAACGATTATGCTGTTATTTGAGATTTTTCTTTGTTTTCCTGAATATAAATGTTAAAGTTTTGCATTCTATACAAGCTCTTTCAAACTGATTTGTGCACAGATCTTTTACAACAGAACATAAATCTTTCGAAACCATTCACTGGTTTGAATTTTTATTTGTTTTATTCAAAACTTCAGATGACATTGATTACTAATAATTACAAAAAAAACTTTATTTTTTGCTTATGCTGGATTTTTCAACAGGGTTTAGCCAACTAACTGTACCTATTGAGCTGACATTACATGGCCTCAGTCTGAACAATTCATTAAAATTCATATTTGAACACCAGATGTTTTGCTTTGTTTATGTGGTTACTACTAAATTATCACCGAACAGCGACACAGAATATTTGTGTTGGACAGGGAACAGCTGTTGATGTGGTTGTGCTAGAACAAAATGGCAGCTATTCAGCTCTAGACATCTACCTGATTTTTCCCCAGTTTGTTCCTAAGACTTCTCTCAATTATTTTGAATAACTGCAGTGTAAAGTTTAAAGCGGTTAACATGGATCTTGTCAGAGCAACACTGGGGGCATCTTGCTTTGACAATTACAAAGCAGTACTGCTTTTTTTTTTATTTTACCCGGATTCTCTGCAAATATTTGCTCAAGTGTTATAAAAGTTGACATAAAAGAAGAAAAAAATATCTTAAAAGAGGACTTGGTTACTCTAGGAGTCTGGACACATTTTGGAAAGTAACAACTTACATAGTTTGAATGGTTTCCATATTTCTGGCCACAGTCTGATCAATTCATTCGATTCCATATAAAAGCATAGGTTTCGTTTTTGTTTACTTGGTATCTACTAAATTACTGGCAAACAGCATCACAGAATAGCTGTGTTGGACAGGGAACAGCTGTTGCCGTGTTAGTGCGAGAACAAAATGGCTGCCCTTCAGCTCTAGTCGTCTAACTCCACCTGACCGGCGCCAAGTGTTCGCCTAGAGCTCCTCTCAATTATGTTGAATAAGCGCAACATGAAATGGGCCGTGCAGAGCCAGAAAGCATGGATCTGGTTGTAGCAATAGCGAGCATCTCACTTTGACATATTGAGCAGAATTACAGTGCACTACTGCTTTTTTTATTGAGCCACAGAAGGGAAAGGCCGACAGTAAGAATTTAGGTCCTGCTATTAGTATTGATCTTTCTTTCTCATTTGTCTCTGTCATTCTCTTCTTACCAGGTTCTCCGTCAGTGAGAGGGCGTGAGGGAAGGAGTGCCCCGCATCCAAGCGCCCGCTGACCCGCACTCCCCCCACCACACCTTGCTCCATCCACAGCATGGCTCTCTCTCTCTGGATCCTCTTTACCTGCACCATCGCCCTGAGCAATGTCAGCCCCTCTACCCAGGGTTTGTACTCTACCTACTCTTCTTCAGATCTTTGCACAGCAAGCTGCAGAATTTGTTGTTGATTTCTGGAATTTCTAATGTCATATTACGATAACTTAAGGCTACGTACTGTACACCAACGCAGATGCAAGTGCTGGGCCAACACATCAGGAATTTCCCTTCATGCATACATTTTCTGTTACTGTAGCACTAACCCCCATACTCAAAGGGTGATAGAGAAGCCTTCTAATATCTTTACCATTAAGACAGATCTGTTAGTCCTGAAAAGTTTATCTTTATTCTGACTCCTTGAAAGAGAAAACTGACTATAGTTTTGGAAGTATTCACTCACTTGCGAAGACTATGTTTAAAGCCCAAGCCCAATTATCCGATTGATAATTTTATTGCATTCATATCCATTTGTTTCACTTCATTTAGTAGTTTTTAGGAAATTATAAGTCAATAGCAGTAGTCCGTGAGTAATCAGCAGCGATACCTGACCTAACAACCTGAATTTAAAGTTAACAAACTTAAGTTCTCTTAAGGATTCCATTAACATAAGTTCGAATATAGGGCTGGGTTCATAAGACCGATAAATCAATTTTAATTTCATTTTGACAAACCATTGATTCTTAAATTCCAGCATCAATCTTTTTCGTTAATCGATGTTGTAATTTAAGAAATCAATACTGTTACCTAATGCTGTTTTCGCCTACTGTTTTACTAATACTTTAGTATTAGTATTAGTAATCTATTTAGTAATTATTATATATTCATATTTTTACTTATCCTTTAAGTGATCTCATTTATTCTTAATTAAATTTTAAATAAATATGTCCAAAAAAAAAAAAAAAGAAAAAAATCCAATAAGTTGGACTACAAATAATTATAGAATTTAAAAGATATAAAACTGCCTTTGGTGTAATTTAGAACTTTTTTTTTTCTTTTTTTTAAGTGATGATATTTGTATCTCTAAACGTTTTATATATTTTTGACAGGGTTCCCTGTTAATTGAGAGACTGAGAAAAAAATGATTCTTACTTTACCTGATAATTATTCAGATGAATCGTTAGTGAACCAAAACCTGAACTAAAACAAAGTTTTAGAGTTTGTGAATCATAATCAGATACATTCATGAAATCTGTGTAAATACCCAAACTTGAGTATGATTCTTTGGTTCACTTCCCAGTTCACAACAAATTTCACACTAATAAGAAACCAGACTTTGGTCTTTTGAAGAGAACACACACACACACACGCACACAAACACACACACACACACACACACACACACACTCACAAAACTATTATTGAAACAACAATAGAACTGACTGTATACTAATACCTGTAAGTTATAATGGAAGTGCCATTTGAAAGACTGGCATATACTGGTCTCCTCAGCCCCTATAAATGGGTCATTGTGGATGTATATGAGTAAATGAGCCAGAGTGTGTGGTGGATGGAAGGAAAGTGGCTGTAAAGCTGATGTTGATGTGATGGGCCTGAGGTCTGGGGACGGGGGGATGTAGCAGGGGTCTGTCCAGCTAGTGCCCTTTCACTCCTACACCGCTGCACCATCTGCTGCTCTGTGGGGCCCGCGCCAGGAGCAGGGGAGCATGCAGCGTTTGCTTGTCCAGGTGTATTTGGTGGCTGCTGTATTTCCTGTGTTTAATTTGCTCGGTTCTGCTGCTGTGAATTGATGTGATGTACTCAGTGTTCCATTGGACACGTTTTGGCCCCGGGCACAGAGCCGCTTCATCAATGTGTTGTACGTGTGCATGCTCACACGAGTGTGTGTGTGTGTGTGTGTGTGTGTGTGCATGAGTGCCTCCAGCTGTCTCTGTGACCTGGCTCTGGATTAATAATGCATTAATAATCAATTGAGTATTATCAAGGTTCTGCTACTAGCACAGGCTATTAGGGGAAATAAGTAAGGCTTCGTTCCTCTATGGGTTCATTGATTGTCTTGTGTTGCCATTAAAGCATGTCACAACTAACACACATTCACACAGAGCACATAATTCTGTTTCTCATTTCTGCTGTGCTCGCCTTTGAGTGAGTGTATGTGTGTGTGTGTGTTTGTTTCAGGGTGTATATACTGTGTATATAAGAGACTGAAGCTGGTTGTCACAATTTTATACTCCAGTGAATAAACACAGACACGCACAGAGACTATAAATATATACATTTATAATGTTAGAAAAGATTGCCATTTAAAATAAATGCTGTTCTTTTGAACTTTCTCTTCATCAGAGAATTCTGAAAAACAGCTTTCAGCAGTGACAGACTGAGGTAATGGATGCTGAAAATTAAGATTTGCCATAACAGGAATACATTACAACTTATTTATTGCCTTGGTGAGCATCTTTAAAATAAAATAATATATATATATCAATCTTACAGTTTCCAAATAGTATGTTTACGAGACGGCACATCTCATGTTGGTGTCTGTGCCAATTAAATTTACAAAAGTGATTTTGTATACATAAAGAGCATAGTAAAGCATAGTGTTTCAAAAATTGTTTAAAAAAACTTTAAATGTCAAAATATGAGTTAAATAAGTATTCCATCATCACTCAGTGTAACAGTTATATGTATGTAAAAAAAAGAAACAACATAATTTTTATGACCTCTACTTATATAAAAGAAAAGTTGCTAATACAAAATTGTATTATATTTTAAATTGTAAAAAATATATATCTAACAAATGTGTAAAACTTAATGGTTTGATTGATAGAGGCAAAGAGTGATATAGAATAAAATATTACACTTAATTATTTTTGGGGTCTGCACTGTGTTCCTTACATAGTCTTAGTGTCATCTAATGATTTTTTTTTGGTATATAAACTCTTGTTATACTGAATGACATTTTAGTGGGTGTCTTCTGTAGATCAGGGTAAAAATGTATGATAGTCATTATTTTTTGCTTCGGAAACCAAACCAAAGCTAAAACTAAGTGATATAATAAATATAGATGAAATATCCTTAAAGTATACTAACAAATTTGTAGTATTTCTGGCTCACTTATCAAATGTTCTTTGTGATATTTTATCTCATTTGTAGAGATATTTTTCTTGTGAATGGAAGGTGTTATTATTGTAATATCATGTGCTTTGTACTGTAATGTTTTCTCACCAGTGAATAAGACGTGAGGTAGTCTGACAGCATTGCATTCAACCGTCCACCAACGCTGTCTCTTATCGTGTCGCTGGTTAGCCTCTGGTCTGCTGTGCATGTTCATGTGTTTTGGAGGAGGCTTGGTTTTTGAGAGTGATTTGCAGGGAGGCTTGGATCTTGCTTTCAAAGCTAGCCTTTTATTGCTAGCCTCTCTGAAATCGCCCTACATTTAAAAGCTTGATTTGATAGACTGATGATGCATGGAAATTAGTGCTTCCTTATTATATGATATGTCACTTTGTTTGACCGTTTCAGGTTTTATCTTAGGGAATTGTGACAAATTAGATTGAAATCTAAACCAAATACATTTTTATATATTCCAAATTCCAAAGTTTATAAGTCAAAACTAATAAGCATAGGCATGCTTATAGATCTACACTTTTTAAACATTGAGTGTGCATCTGTGTGTGTGCGTATATGGCAAAACTCTCATATTCCGATCCCCTTTATTCTTCTTTTTTTATTTCTTTTTATTTTCAGACTCTAATTTCTTCTTTTGTACAACATTGTCTGGTACACTTAACAGCTCGCTCAAACATTCTCCAGCGTGTCTCATACTTTTACTCAGTCTAATACTCTGGCGCCTCCATGTAACGCTCTCACAACTCGCAAAAAAAATCACTTCTCAGTCTGACGCTCGCACATTGATCTCACACTCCTGAATTGCAGTGAAATCAGTCACTCTTCACTCTAATGCTCATTCATTTGTCAAATATTCTCCCTCGAAGGCTTAATTTATGGCTTTTCTATTGAGTGAGACCTTGAGATGTTGAGTGACACAAATTAATGTCAAACATCACTCACCGTTGATGGCAAGAACATGGATGGTTTCATGCCGCTTAGAAATGTCGTAGGGTGAGCAGCACTGCCGATGATTGTCGTGTCGTTTGATTGGTTCGCTTAGTGGAAGGATTTTCATTTTACTTTTGAACAGTGTAATCAGTTTGAAGTCGACAGAAAGTTCGGTTGCAACCCATTTTACATCTGTAATCTAATGTTCAACAGAAAAAAAAGTAGCCAAAAACTCAGAAAATCCCTTAGTAATTGATTTGATGGATATTGCAAAGCACAATGTATAGCAGCATGTTGGGAAATCATGTTGCAAGCCAGATTTGAATTTGTATCCCCGCATGTGAACCACAGCTCAGTTTGTCAGACTACACTACACTACAGCCCTGACAGAAACTTTTGCCTAGTATCTTTTGTCTGGCTGCCTATAATAGATGTCACAGTGGATTTATTGATTTGGCAGTAGTGTTCAAGTATCACTCTCTGTAGCTTGTCCACTATTCACTCAAGAAACATAAATTAGACTTGGTACTCTAACACCACAGTCCAAAAGAATTATTTCTCAGATAAGTACTTGTTGCTGTGTCATGTTCGATGTAAAAATGGAAGAAATCCAGTTTAACGTACAGAGGCAACTGTAATAAAGCTAGATTTACTTCCTAAAACACTGACATTTTTAAACATCACTCTGTACAGATCAGACAAATCAACTGGTTCGTCCAACAGCGTGAATTTAGGATTGAACTACCTCTTCAAAGAAAGGCTGTCAAGGTTTGGTTTGTTGGCATGGCATACAGTACCAGTGCATTCTGGTATTTTGGCCTTTATTATATTTATTCTGGCCTAGTATTTCTCTATTGATGACCATTTGGAAGTAGCTGTGTATTCTGGGTGGAAAAATAGTAAAATGTTTGCAAGCTTCATATGAAATCACAAATATCTATTTTGCACTCTCAGAAAGAAGACACAAAACTGCAACTGAAAGTGCCCTTTCAAAAGTTAGTAATTTGTACTTTTAATGTATCAATACATGCCAATTAGGGGTAAATAAGTTACAAGCTTTTGTAACTTATGGGGGTACTATCCATAGTGACCCATAGTATGTTTTACCAGTATGTATGTCTTTATTCATTTATCCTCAAGATAAAATGTAACTAAACTCCAAAGCATCATTTAAGGGTACAATTTGTAAGATAATATGCAGTAAATATCCAAAAACCACTAGGCTAGTGTTATATATTTTGTCCAGCTGATTACTAACAATATCTCTAATGTTTTCAACTTCTTTTTAAATCATGAGAAAATTTCCATTCTAAACAGTGACACAGGGAAGTGCAGTCATCTGTCAATGACGTTAGTTACCCTTTGTTACAGCCTTTACTGACGTAGAAACCACATGAAAACAGTGTTGTGGACAAATGCGGAAGTAGCTTCGCGACAAACTTCAACTAGAAAGAGATGCCGATCTCACTTGTGTTTTACTCGACAGGTGAGTTGTTTTGATTCGTATCTTTACAGAAAACTTATTTATTATAACAAGAGTAGTATTATGGGGCATACACGCCAAACGTGGGGCATCGCGTCTCTAGACCCGCGCGAGGACACGTCTGATCACGTCTTTGCATTGACTTTGTATGTAATCTACTTGCGCAAATCGTTGAACTCGCGTTAAATCCATGATTTATCTTTCCGTCTGATTGATGGCTGTCAGCGGTTGGGTAGAAGACAACAAATTCCATCATTCCACGCTCCTTAGCGTCATCAAACCACGTGATTGTTATTGTTTTGGTAGTGCGCCCTCTAGTGGCAGGTCCTACAACCTGTACCTTTAACATCTTCTCCAAGATGACACTAAAGTGATGTTTCACCAGTTATTTCGAACCGATCTCATGAGAAAATGTACAGTTCGGAAGTAAAACATTTTTGATTTGATTTATAAAAATAAAAAAAATGTTATATATATATATATATATACATATATATATATATATATATATATAGCCACCAATTTGCCAAAAGTAGAATAATCATGCATTGTTGTGAGTGTGTTTGTTGTTTTCATTTGGCATTGGATGAAACGCAAGATGTAGAACGCAGAATGACTGGAATGCTTTGAAATTTAAACTCCCATTGTTTTAGTGACATTGCTTTTATGCCTGGCTAATGTAATGGGCTGCAGAACTGAACACCCCTGAGCAAAGATGGCAGATTTGAAAATAATATGGTCCTGCAGCACCCAAACAGCTGTCCATTGAGATGAATGGGAATGCTAATGGATAGCTTTCTTCAGTTATAATACACTTCCTTGTTCTGAACATTGTTAGATGCCAGAGTGTTTGAGAAACCTGGTTGGAAACAATTATTATTCCTGCAATTCCAGTTGGAGACTACACAGTCCATCTTTAAATAACCTAATTCAGCTTAGTTAGTGCTGTTCACTGTCACGTTGCAGTACAGAACTTTATTCAGAGTGTATTCAATAGTTGTGTTATGTCTCGTCTGGAGCATGTCTCAGATTCTGCCTCCAGACTCTCAAGGCACAGATGCAGACACACACCCCTTGTAAACAAACAGGCAAAATATCTGCTTCCTGTGCTGCTTGTAAATGTGCAGATATGCTGTGAAACAACATTACTGGTCTTTAATGGGGTGGCATACAGACCACTCAAGGGTCCGTGATGGAGTCTTGACATAGCAGTTTCATTTAGTGCTTATGTGTTTATTTATCTGTGTGTGTGTGATTGCAGCAGTGGGCCCTCTGACTGCTCCAATCTGTCCTCATCTTACACACACTTAAGTCCTCACTTCATGGTTGCTCTTGTGGAAAGACCTGCGGTCCTGCAGTGTGTGAACACATTTTTTTCTCTCTTTTTCCTCCTCTTCTCGAGTTCTCATTCAGCTCTAGAGGACCAGCTGTTTTGCCGTATTTTTCTCCAAGCTCTTTCCTGCCTGAATGTTTAATGAGAGAGGAATTTGTTTGGGCTGCATGGATGCAGCATTCATGGGCTTTTGAAGCAGCGAGGATTGAATTCATACATGTATTGGCTGATTTTAATACATAAATAAAGCAGCAGATATTCTGCTTAATCAGAGCATGAATGCAGTTGGAAGGGGAATCTTACTGTTTTCTCAATCTGTGATGCTTAAAAAGAAACTGTGATGTTGATTTTTCGTGTGCTGCGTTTCTATGATTCACACCACTCTTGGGTCTCTCTTTAGCATATATACAGTAAATACATGTTTTTTGTTTCTCTTATCTTGTCTAGTGTTGTCAGTCCTCTTTTTGTTTTGTTTCCTTTTCCAATGTATATGTCATCTCATGCCATCTTGTTTTCTTGTTAGGGTTTCACTCTTCTCATTTTTAATTATTTGGTATCGTTTCTTCTCATTGTGTCTCATCTTTCTTCTCCTCTCCTAGTTCTTATCTGTCTCCTCTCCTCTCCTCTCCACGTGGCTGTTGGTGGAAGAGCGCCATGTTCTTCAAAGCATGAGCTGAGAGCAGTAGATCACAGACAGGTCTGTGTGAGTGAAAGGTTAATGGATGGCCTTTGAATATATATATTGGGAGTGTGGGAGGAGAGGGAGCGGGTGAGAGTGGCGGTGGTGTGTTCTTTCAAATGGGCCTTTGAAGATGCTTCTCTCTCCTGTCTGTGTGTGTCGACTGATGAGAGACACAGGCAGCGTCTGAAGCCCTGCATTATCTGCTGTCTGGTCTGGTCTGCACATTTTCCTTTATTCGTAATGTGTGTTTGTGTGCATGTGTGCTATGCGATGGGCATAATGGAGATGTCTGGTTTTCACACCAGTGTGTGAGTGTCATCACTTTGTTCTGGTATGTACTGATGTTGCATTTACACATGTGCTTGTGTCACTGAGAGTATGTGTGTGTTTTTTCTTTTCTACCACCATTTAAAAATTATCAACAGTATACAAGGGCAGACAGACAGAGAGACTGATGTGGGGGTAGGATATAAAAAAAGCAAAGACATAAATGCGTCCAAATAAGGGGACATAAAAACAGGAATATCTGTCACCTCAAGCATGGCTTTTTGAGACAGGAGTAAACAAGAGACTCTTTTGTGAGCCCAGGTACCACACCAGTGTTGTTTGTGAAAGTCCGATTATCTAGTGCTCTAAATTATACTTCAATACATACTTCATTGGGTGCAGGTGTTAGAACTGTTTTTATCCCTTAGGAAGTGAATACACCTTTTGAGGGAGATATTTACTCTCATAAGATGACTCAAGTCATATCCGTGGCCTATAAAACCTATAAAAGATATTGTATAACGTGGGTTGATCACATGGCTAGCAGATGCTACCAAATTTATCTTTGTAACTCCCTCATTTTTGGAAACTTTAAATAAATGAGTAATAAGTGCCTCAAAATTGCCACACAATGAAAATACAAAAAATACAGAGATTTGTGAAAGTAAAATAACCTTGATTTAGGAATAATGGTGTCTGGGCCCTAACCACAATAAAATCACTGCTTACTGATGCTGACTGTGCATTTATTTGGTATATCGAATGTTGATGCAAATCTTTGCCAAAGGCTTCAGTTTGCCTTTACTTGAAGATTGTGATTATTCCCCAAAGAAATGAGAGCAAGAATTTAGACAGTTTTAAAAGCCACTGCTCAAACTTAATTGACATTCACACAATATACAGAGAACATTTTAGAATTGTCTTGCAGATTTCCCTCTAAAAACGATGACATCTAGATGAAAACAGAAACCTTAAATAGACTTTAAACTATTGTGCTTCTGCTATCAGGTTTAAAGAGTGGAGAAACCACTCAATTTAAGGACAAGGTTCTGACAAATCCATCGAAACTGTCTTACTTTGTTTCTCCTTGACTTACGCACTCCACTCTCCCCTCTTGGCCTACTTGCTTCCTCCCTCTCCTCTTTTTGATTAGGGAAAGCAGTATTGAGTTTCCATGTATATCTGTAATAATGCGGCTGCCATTAGCTTGTGATAGGCCGGACTAACCAAAGTCTCTGGTGGCATTATGCCGCTGGTTTCATCCTTTGCCCTATGAAGTAGTTTTATTACCCCTACGCAAATGAAATCACAGGTCTCTGAGACTGTAGCATGCCCTGAATTTCTCTTTCTCTCCCTGGCTATAATTAACAATACAGGGTTAGAGAGAGTGGATAAAACACTGACACACTGGTCTCAGGAAGTCTCAAGGTGAGACGAGGTTTGTGGTAAATGTGTTTCAACACAAGGTAAGTGAGATGGGTCAGTCACGTTCCAAAAGTCACATCCTGTCCTCAACAGGAAGTGCATGGCATTCTGTGTCGCCGGTCAGTGCTCATGAGTCTCTCACTCTGACCGAGTCCTAATCTTAATCCAAGTGGTTCCAGTCATCATTCTCTCTTGGCCCGGCCATGAGGCTGGTGGAGGGTGTGGAGACACTGAGTGTGGGGTGTGATGTGTTGCACCGGGAGAGGCGTGTGGTGTGATGTGGACACATGGGTGTGTGTGTGTGAGTGAGACGTGGGATGCGGTGCTGGGCTGTAATTGGGTTCGGTGCAGGTGGTTGAGATAGCCAGAGAGCTGGGGACAGGCTGTAGAGAGAGAGACAGGCGACTCTTGGGGAAGAGATATACAAAGTGACCTTCAGCCTTTTCCACTAACGGTAAAGGTGTTTTTGTTTTTAAGTCTGTTTTCTTAGCTTCTGTCTCTCAGTTTCACTATTTCACTATGTGCTTGAGCATTTGACAATTTATAGACAGGAAACTCGTTTTTTAAGTTTTCTGAAGAAATAGTGAGTAGTGCTTTTCTCTGCAAAACTCACTTCCAAGATGCGGGGATGGTTGCCGAGTAGTTTCTCATGTAGTTGCTTTCTTGCTTTTCCTCTTTAAAAAATATTTTAAATCTTTGATGCATATGAACATTTGATGTATAGAACGGTGTCACGCGATCAACTTCAAAATTCTAATCTGCTTTCATACTTTGACTGGCGCAGAGACAGAGACACTCAATCAAAGCTTATCACATATCAAAATTGTAGTGTTTTACACTGCATATAGTTCATTTTATGTTTCTGACATTTAAATACAAATAAGTACTAGCAAAAACTTCATTAAATACATTATTATTCAGCTGCTGTGTTATTGAAAACTGCTGTTTTCTTAGTCATTTTTTGTTGTGTTCTTATTTTGTTATTTAGAGGAAAACATGCAGGACATATTTACATATTCATCTAAATGCTGATCTCAGCATTGTCGAGATGTGCACCAACCGTAAAGCACTGCTTGCTTATATCAAACTTCTTTTTACCCCTAACTGAAGAACAAAAAAAATCTAACTTTGCTCTGAGTATTTCAAGGCCTTAAGAAATGACAGTACAGTACAGTCTCTACTGATTTTGCTTAATTTGCACTTCTCATAAGCATGTCTTCTTCTTTTGGTTTGCATGTGTGAGGGCTGTATTATAGTTTTGCTGGTCAAACCGGGTTATTGCAGGCCATTACATTAGGTCATATGAGATCAAACAACTATTCAACAACAAAGATATTTGTAGACATTTTTTTATTTATATTTTTTATAATGTCTGCTAATCATTTCAGGCCTACTTCAAACATAATTTGACAACATGTTTTATTCATGACAAAAACAAAAAATGTGTATGGACATATGGACACTTACCATAGTATTTCACATCATCACCAAATGGTAAAAGGAATGGGTTCAGTATATGAACAACAATCTGAATGAAATTAATTAACTCTACTGTAGGTTAAAGTCACATTTTTATTTTCAATAATTGCTGGGATCAGATCATATATGCACAATGCTGAATAGGAATTTCAGAATCTCACACAAGTTCTTAATATCAAAAGGAGATCAACCAACATGCTCTTCATGCCAGTATGTTATTATTAAATTGTGGTGGTTTAAGTTCACTTAAAAATTATATAACACTTCTGAAACACTTTTGAAAAGCAGCCAAACAGTCCCTGAACAGCTTAGTAATTATATTTTATTTATTTTTTCTTTTATTAAGTTCATTTAGAAAAACATTTGGAGCATTTTTTTGTTTAAGTATAAGTTTTATTTTATTTTTTTAAGTAATGACCAAGCAGCCAGCGGCAGACAGTGAGCCTATGATTAATCAATTTAGCCGCCTCAAATCATCTCGACTTGCCTAAAATAAAATCTATAGATATAAAACAGTTCAAGCGTATAACAATGTTTAAACATTAGACCCAGCTAAATGTGCCCTATATCCAGTAGTTTGTGTGGAGATGCTTAGACCGGTCAATAGTTTAACAACAGTTTAGAATAGGATTTTTTTTCAGTGGATACGCCATCATTTTTGCTCATAAAGGTAAGAGTAATACATCATTCGTAACTGCAAAGGGTCTACTTTTATTTGTGTGCACTCACAATATCAACAAAACATTGTGCTTTTATAAAATAAAAAAACAAACAAACATGGTACGCATGATACAAAACTTAACCAAAACTCAGTGAATACATGCCTCACAGACATGATATATATCGGGTCAGGATTGGCAACTTCATTTCTAGCGACACTGACTCAGAAAACAGTAGTTTATTAGTAAATAATTCAAATATCTCCTTACTATTTCTCCATGTCACATTTATGGTAATTACTTTTGCTGGTGCTTTGCAGCAAGCTTAAGCCTATTGCGTGTATTTGAACGTAGAACTGTTCAGCTAGTTTTTATAGTTTTATAATTTATAGTTTTTAGTCATATCAGCCTAGAGAATTGCAACTTCAATTTTCTGTCGTTCTTAGTACACGATGTAGTCAATTTTTAAATAGGAAAAATATCAAAACTCTTTGGTCATTTTGAGCAAGATGCTAACGTTCTAATCAGATTCAATGATCTATGCTAAGCTAAGCTAAAAGTGCTACTGCCAGACCCGGAGAACGTCTGAATGGATTCGAAACGCTAAAACTCAACTGTATGTGGTTTTATTAACAAAGTTCGGGAGAAGCAAGATCAGATAATCATCCAATTTGGCACAGGTGCATCTCGTTTAGCTAATCATCTTAAATAGCACGCAAGCGTATATATATCCAGTCTTCCTACCTACTGTCCCACGACAGTTTTTCGGCAACCCTCCTCCACCCCAACTCCTCACTTCTAATCTATTTATCCCAAATTAGGGATAGGGGGAGTTATTTAGGTTCGGGCTATGCTCCGGGCCCGGACCCCTCCCCCAGGACAGCACGCCAAAATATGCCTACTATTTGCCTTCAGATTAGATGTAAGGGTGAACTCGTGAATTAACTCTAGGGGAGTAGGACAATGAGCCTATTTTCAAAAAAAGTGGAGTGTTCCTTTAATAAATTTGCGTCAAAGAAAAAGACATGCTGTATGATTATGCGGTGAGGTCTGGAGTCAAACTCAATTTAGAATGATAAACTAAATTAAATGTATTTGTTCTGGACTGTAGAACAGAGGCTTATGTTCAATTATATTCATTCAATTACAATTACAATTATATTCATTTGTACATGTTATTGATTGCATATTTTTGAGTTATTAATCAGCATATCATGCAAGTAATTTGATTAAAACTTGTAATGGACAGCCCTAATATTAAATACCAAAATGACTGCTATATACAGTATGCTGCAATCTTGGAGTCTAGTTTTTTTTACTGAATGCTCAACTGGAAGGAATATTGTATAAAAACATTTTCTTCTGCCAAACAACAGACTTGCAAGAATTAGACTAATTAGAATTGTTTGGTCATGTGAAATACATTTTCAAGAGTCAAAACCCGCTGACACGTGGGCCCCTCTTTGAACCGTACACATCAGTGTAGTGCTGGCGTGGGAGTCATGCCGGCTCTAGTGGTGCTGGTTTCCAAAGCTTGAGCTGTGTGCTAATGAGCAACAAAGCGAATAAGTGGTGCATGGAGATGGGTTGAAAGAGGAAGAAGAAGCTGATGGCATCCACACTCACTGGTCCGCATCTTCATCCCTCAAAACCTGCCTCACAGACCTGCCTCTCACTATTAGAATTGCTAATTGCTTAATCAATCATTGCTTCATTAATTGATAGGCAGCTCTGATAATCAGGCATTTTAAGCTCAATTCAACTGATTAGTGGTTAAATGGATTGTAGTTGATCCGTGATCCGTACGGACCAAGCCCCACGGTTCGTCACGCATGTGATCCGCGGATTAATTGCAAAATGTAACCATAATAGAGTATAAGTTTATCATTAGTTTGTCTTTACACAAGCAAGCAAATTTAAAACAATCCAAGAAAGAAAAGGCAAAAGGGAACTCGATTCGTTACTTGCGCGCTGTTCTCTATGCGCACAGCCACAAATACATGAAACACGCACAAACATTTCAGACGAACACCGAACTGAATCCTCTGCTGCATCCTCTGAGCAGACATACATAAAAAATCATTCAGGTTAATGGAGTCAGTTATGACACAAGTGAATGAAAACAGCTGAGAAAGAAATCGGATGTGATGTGTATAATTATATCGGATATTATACCGTGCATCAGGTCTTAAAGGGACAGTGGCCTATAAATACTGCTGCTGTCATTAATGATCATCAAACAACAAAACAGCTGTGATAAAAAATAAAATAAATAAATAAATCGGTATTTAATTCATACAGTGAACAATATGCTCATTTATTTTTCCTAATTAATAAATTTCTTTATTTGAATAATACTAACCTTATTTTATTTGTAAGATAATCTATTGTATTTTTCTATGCTTGTAATTTGTGTATTTGTTCTTATTTTTACTGGCTGTTCTGTTGTCTCTTTAATCATGTTCTAACTTAGTTAATCTAGTAGTATTTGCTGTGGTGTCAAAGGAGTACTTCGCTTTAAATGGAAAGCAAGTCCAATTTAAATATTTTTCTTGCTGATCCGAAAAATGATTCGATCCAGTTGTCAAATACCGTAATGTGATCCAAACCGTGAGATTTGTGATCCGTTGAACCACTGACACTTTTTTTTTCTTACAGCTTTACCAGTCTGTCGCCAGATGAATTATTTAGTAGTAATTGTTCCTTTTCTTGGTGCACAGCATAGAGAAGTCAAGTGACATGTGACAAATGTATGATATGTGTAGGTGAGCGCTATCACATATAATTCGAGGAATCTTTTCTCTTATTCATTTTTTTTTTTAAAAAGGGGGAAATTGAAATTATTTAATAGAGAGAATATGAATATGCCGATTTTTCTACTTTTTATAGTATATAGTAGAAAAGTATAATCTAGCAGTATGTCTGAATTCATAGTATTGATAAAACAGTAGATGAAAAGTAGGCCTACCCGAATGACTTATACTTCTGCAGAGATTCTGAAGTGTGTATCCAGAAGACACTTTTTACTATCCCATGAGGCAATGGGAGAGGATTTGTGAATGATGCAGCTGATACTGTAGGTCACATGACAGATGTAGTACATCTGAATTTCATTCATACGACATGCATTCATACTATGACATACTTTTGTCACAATCAAGTAGCTACTTAATCAGTATGCGATTTTTGGCCGCAGCTTCTCTCACATCATGACAAAACACCTTCATAATAAAATTAAGACCAATAAAAATGTAAAACTATTTAATTACATAATGTGCCAATTAATTCATATAATTAATTACAAATTAATTGTACATCGATTTTGACTGAGAAAATTACCTCCAAAATCATGATTTTAATGTACAGGTGCTTTAGTAGTTTTTATATAATTAATTGCACCAAATTATCATGTTAAATCAACAGCCCTTATCCAAATAAATAAATGAATAATTGAATTCACTATTTTTATTTATTTATTGTTTTTCATTATTTTGAATAATTCTTAATTTTTGTAATCAATAAATAAATGAATACATGTAGTAGTAGTAGTCGTCGTCTAGTTTTATACCTCTAATTTTAAAGATTTTTTAAAATAATGTCTAAAATGTGTATGCTCACTACACCGTGTAAAGCAAATATGTTAATACTTTTTAACTGATGGTAACATTACAGGATTTTTTATTTTTATTTTCATTTTTTCAAATCAACATGAACACACACTATATTTCTTTAAAACTTGGTACATTTATTTTAAAAAAGGTTGTTTCTGTTTCTTTATCTTAGACACTATTATGTGTTTTGCAACCATGCTACAAATGCAATCTGATAGTGATTATCTTTTTCCCCTAATTTTCTATAGGCTCTTGAGTAATTGTGAACCGTGTTGGAACCCTGTGGACTTTTACTGAGCCAATCAATGCTGTATTTTACCATCTACAACAGTAGATACGAGTGTCTCCATATCTTTTCCCCTGCTGAGTTCAGTGTACCCTTCTTTTTCAACTGTCTCACCCCATTTGTGTCTTGCCTGTCCTGTCTACCACGGTCTGTGTCCTTGTCTTTCTGTGTTTTTCAGTGTGTGCATGTTCAAGGCTGAGGGCACAACCTCTCTACTTCACTCTATAAACCTCCCCTAGGCTTTAATTACTGCATATGGATAATGAGTCAAATCCAATCACTCTTTTCCACTGTTCTGAATTAGTATACAGCTCTTATTATGGCAGCACCAGCCGCAGTTTCTCCACACTAACTGCCCCTTCATTCCTCACCCTTCATTCTTTCACTTCACTTAAGGCAGAGGATGAGGGGAGGAATCAAGAAGAAAAGTGCAATGGAAAAATAATTTGGATAATTGGATAATTTGAATAATTTCTACCTATTGATAGAAAGAAGAAGGTCACACACAGAATTTTGGTAGTGCATACTGTAGATGGATTTTAAATGAAGAGTGGAAAGTTGAAATGATAATTCTATATTGTGTGGTGTGTTCCAGTAATTAAGTCAGAACTATGGCGTACAGGCTAAGTTGAGGAGGCTTTTTTTGAAACTGTAGCCCTTTATAAAAGCTACTCATCATTTAAAGTAGTCAGATTACACAAAGCTGTAATAATATTTTGTCCTGCTAACTTTTATGTGTTAACTAACATATTAAAACACATGTAAAGGGCTTGAGAAATTTTAATTGCATTGTGTTTTTTTTGATATTGCAATTAAAGTAATTTAAATATATCAAATAAAAAAAATCATCTTTACAAATCTGTAATTGCATATATTTTTAAATACACTACCTTGATCCACTACCAACCAGCAACAATTCTGGGTCCCACAGATTGGTTATGTGCCCATGTGGAACAAAAATTACTTCTGCCACTTTAAGAAGTTACTCCTAATCTCAGCTCGTCCATACAACCTGTTTTTTTCCATCCCAACCTATCCCACCACCACGGGCAAAACCAAAGAGCTGGAAAAGGATGTCAGAGACAAGATTGTAGATCTGCACAAGGCTTGATGGGCTACAAGACCATCAGCAAGAAGCTTGGTGAGAAGGAGACAACTGCTGGTGCTATTATTCGGAAATTGAAGAAATATAAAACTGTTTAGGAGAGTGCGTTTTATTTACCTTAGTTGGCTCAGTTATTAAGCTACCCACACAATATAATATGACTTTAGAAATGTGTGATATAGCATTGTGCCACCCTACACTGTTGCTCTGGAAATAGCTCACACTAGTGAAAAATGAGATTAAGTTTGTATAGCAGCTTGTACTTACTCTTCATCATTGATAAGGCACAGTGCTCATGGAGGCAATGCCAGTTTGATTTTGGCTTACCTCATTTACCGCTTCCATTTTTTCAATCTGCGCATTCTGAGATAAATGAAAATGGCACAATCAAAATTAAAATATCTGTAAATATGAACCTGTCAGTACTGTTTAAAACAGGTGTGTATAACATATTACTGAATAAACAAATTGAATGATCATCCAATTCATACAGATAACGTCATCGTTTGTGCAGGAAGTTGCAGAGATTTAGAGCCAGAGGACCAGTGATCCATCTGATAAAATCTTTTATCAGACTATGAGTACCTGCTCCATTTTGTCCCACAAGCACATACCGAGTACCGAGTAGATAATTAGTTCTACAACTCTCTCATACTTGTGCAACCTAGTCCCAGATTATATGTGCTTGTTCAGTGGCACTAGCAACAGCAGGATGAAAATTCCTCCATCCACAAACTGTGTCCCGCTTGATTTGCTTCTCATTTGTTTCGAATGCCATCCTGTTATGACCAAATCTGTTTGGAGAAAATAGAGTTAGCAATTCACAAATCATGTTTTAAGCAAACTGCATGGCGAACTTGAAAGAGGATCAGTGTTTGATTAGTGTTGGGACAAACAGTGAGTAACTTCAATTTCACTTCAGCTGTGTGGGAAACACTTTGCATTTGGCTACTAGACCCTGGATACAGCATGGTGTGTCATTTACAATAGGTAAACACTGGTTCACTGGATAGTAGTCAACTGTTTTTCCTGGACAACTAGTCAACTACTAAAATAAAGTAGCCATGCAAGTCTTAATACACATTAGTTCAATCCCTCTGATAATGAATAATGCTTTGATTCAAAAATACACTTGCCTTGGGATGGGATCTCAGAATTACCCAATGAGAGTTTAAAACTCTGGTAACCTCTACTTCTAGTGCATGTGCACTGTCTGCCATCTCTGGAATGTGTAATTGGAATGAATTTGAGTCAGTCACTTTCTAAGAACTGACCCTGAACAAAGATTTCAGATAATTCCCTTCCAGATATTTACTTACCCAAGGTCATTTTCCTAATCATCTGTGGACCTTCTTATATCAAAAAGACAAAATGAAAATACAGCTATCCTATCTATTAAATGGGTTCCATTTTTTAGCTTGAGACGTTCCAGCATTTTAATTCGGATTACGAAGATTATTCCCCTCAGTCCAGTTTCTTCCTCCGATTGGAGATAATGTCTGCGGGAGCAAAATACACTCATAAATGAGGGAATGAGCCTATTTATCCAGCAGCCGTAGTCAAGTTTGGGAGATAACTGGGTGGTTACAATTGGAGATATGGGCAGATAAGGGAAGAGAAAGGCAGAAATTATTGGGCTAATGTATTTGTATTAGTTCGTGGGATGGCAACGTACAGTATGGGATGGGACGAACCAGCTTGCTGAAGCTACATGAACATGTGGGTGGGTGATTGGTTGGCTGTGTGATTGGCCTCCTGTGGCGAGGCAGTGGTGAGCTCAGAGTAATGGTTTAATCAGTGACCAGCAGTATGGAGCTATGTGTTTGTTCCACGGGAATGCTGTGGAAACAAGAATCCATGCTGGCACACTCTAATCCCACTTTGCCTCTTTATATGTGTTTGTGTGTCATATGGGCACAAGGGAGTGTGTCTATTTGAATGCACAGTGTAACAGCCTTGCATGAAACACGTTTACCTCAGCAAATCTCCCAATCAGATGAGCAGGTCTAAGTCCTCAAATCTACACGTTTATGGCAAGATTACACCACCAATTCCCTCGCTGATGTCCACCATGCTTGCTTGCTTGCTTTAGTGAGCCTGTGTGACAGCTACACAACTGTGTGATATATGATGCAGTTACATATGTCCACATTCCATGGCGGCAACTAAGTGCTCAGGGTTTATAAGAGAACAAGTAAAGGATTACAGAACCATTGAGTAGGAAACCAGATCAGAGAGTCACAAGCATGTGCACTGGGGTTGAATGGCTGACATTGGCAGACAAAAGGAGCATGCTTTTAAATCCTGTTCTTAGCAACGTCTGACTTTCACATTGACCTCAGTGTGAAAAGGGCTGACTCAAAATCTGAGAACTTTACATCATGTCTCGAGCAAAGAAAAAAAAGTTTGTTTCCGAAGCTGAATGGATGCACTTGTTCCATTTGTCCATATAACAGAGTCTGTCTATTACTTTTATGTAGAGGCATGCATCGACTAAAGCAGGTTTTTCGAATTGTCGGCTTTGTTGTGAAAAAGTTCCCTATATTTGATTGCAGGAATGAATTTCAGGAGTACATAGCACTTCATTGATCAGTTTTTCCTTTGCATGGAACTCTGTGGGTCAGATCCACCCACTCATATCTCAGCACAATGGACAGCTCCACAGGTTCCCCTCTCTCTATTTGTCAGCACCATGGAGAGCTCCACTGACTGGGTTTAGACTTCTGTGAGTGGAGGCGGTTGGCAGCCATTTTACATGGCTGGATCTTCAAACTCTTTGAAAGCTCTTGTTCAGATAAAGTATGCCACTCTCGGACCCTCTCAGCCAGGCACAATGATTAACCCTATGGCACCCTAGAGCCCTCTTAACATGTCTCTCTCGCTCTCTCTTAAATTGAGTGTAAATGGCAGACGCCACGTGTGGGCAGATAGGGCCGGTAGTGGGTCTAGGGTCAGTTCTCTCCTCTAGGTGCTGGTTCTGTTCAGATGTTTGGTTATTGGCTCCCAAAGCGATTTGGACACATGGGAGATGATTTTCTATTCTCAAGCCTTGTATTTGGGTGGTAGATGGCATCCGGCCGAAAGCTGTGTGAAGGAGTGGGAGGATGTTAACAGAGTGTGTACGTAACTCTCACAGTTTGTTTGAGCGAGAGGGTAAATAGTTTGCTGCTCAGGACTACGAAGGCTGAACATATGATCACTGACTGTGAAAAACCCTTGCCGATTTATCTAATTATTTCTTTCTTTTCCCTTTAAAGGATTTCTGTGGGTCATAACATTTTGCTGTAACAAACAGCTCCCTATGCTGTTAGTTATTTTTAATTAGAAGGGTTCTTCATGACCTGCTAATTACATCAATAATCCACGCAATTGGTTGGCTCATTTTAAAATTAACATGAAGTCAAATTTGACTTTCGATTCATCACTTCCCAAATGTTTTTCATAATTGGTTGTTATGTAGTCTTGCTCTGCCTCTCTTTCTTTGTAAACCACAACTTTCTATCCACCTTCTATGTCATAGACGTAATGAAGTTGTGAACATTGTTGTGACCAGTTCATGCTGAATCTGTGTTTATCTTTCTCTTGATGCAGCATTGAGTCGCTCTGCAATGCCATTTGGTCTGATGCGGAGGGAGTTGGCATGCGAAGGTTACCCCATCGAGCTCCGCTGCCCTGGCAGTGATGTCATTATGATCGAGACAGCCAACTACGGCCGCACAGATGACAAGATCTGTGATGCCGACCCCTTTCAGATGGAAAACGTACAGTGCTACCTGCCAGATGCTTTCAAGATCATGTCACAAAGGTATCAGAACAGAGTTCCTATCTGAATCATAGTTTTTGTCTTTTGAAGACCACAATTCCCTTAAGTTTAATCAATCGTTTTTCATATTTATTTAATTGAGTCAGTTTTGCCTCTAAATAGTGGCAGTCGAAAATGATGACAAATTTTCAAGCATTTTTTTTTTTCTATTCTATTCTATTCTATTCTATTCTATTCTATTCTATATTCACACTTCCATTCAACAAACCATTGGGGTCAGTATGTGTACAGTTGTGGTCAAACATTTGCATATACTTTGCAGTATTTGCAAAATGTGAATTATTTTACCAAAATATCAGGGATCATATAAAATGCAGGTTATTTTTTGTTTAGTACTGACCTGAATAAGATGTTTCACATATAATATGTTAAGACATTTACATACTATATAGCCCACAAGAGAAAATAATAGTTGAATTTATAAAAATGACAACATTCATAAGTTTACATATGCTAGGCTCTTAATACTGTTTTGTTACTTGGATGATCCACAGCAGATTTATTTATTTTTTATTTTTTTTGTGATAGTTGTTCACGAGTCCCTTGTTTGTCCTGAACAGTTAAACTGCCCGCTGTTCTTCAGAAAAATCCTATGTGTCCCACAAATTCTTGGGTTTTCCAGTATCTTTTGCGTATTTTAACCCTTTCCAACAATGACTATGATTTTGAGATCCATCTTTTATCACTGAGGGCAACTGAGGTTCAAATTGCCTCCGATGATCCAGAAGGAAAAAACTATATTTAACTGTAATGATGTTTTCATTTGTATTATGCAGAATTGGTGAGCATAAGACACTTACATAAAAAAAAAAACAGACTGATCCCAAACCTTTGAACAGTAAGTGTGTATTATCATTAACAATAAGTTTTAATTAAAACCTTTCTGATTATCATCATGATACACATTTTTGGTCTTGTCCTCACTATGGTTTCCAGAGGGGTTTTTCAATATAAACTCTGCATAGGAGCGAAAGGGTGTTAAAAAAAAAAACTCTGACTGTTCATGTTACGGTTTTGTTTCACATGCACTGTGTATTTCAGAGTCTATTGATATGGTTGAGTGCTTAAGTGACTGTTTAGCGTTTGTGTTTGAATAATGTGTATAAATGTTGTGTGTGTGTGTGTGTGTGTGTACCCCGTCTGCAGTTCCAGTCCCTGTCTGTGCTCAGCATTTGCTTCCTCGGAGACAAGATCAATGATTCCCTGTTCTAGCTATCCATCAGCCTTGTAATAGAGAAAGAGAGAGGGAGAGAAAGAGAAGGAACCGAGGAGGCATGTGGGAGGGATGAGTAGAATGAGAGAGGGATTAGACTGGGAGTGACTCTGCACTAGTAGAGAGATGATGAGGGGATATATGGAAAGAGGGATTTGAAAAGAGAAGTGGCTCTGTGTCTTTTTGAGGCACAATAAATCTTTACCATGCTAGATCGGTGTTTTCATTTTATACTGATAACAGCCCTGCATTTATACATTTATCTGCTTTAAACGGAGGCGATGGCTGTAAGTAGGTTTAAGCTGGTGGAAGAGTCTGTTGCCTCCGCACCCCTCCGACTGACACTGTCATCTGTCACATGATCACGCCGGGTGAGAAATTATTACCGTGCTTGCCAAGACTCATACTTAGGAGGACAAATTTGACAAACACTTAACCCTGAGTGTTACATTTTCGACATGCAGTCTGGTCCACACCAATTGTGCTACAGGCATGAATAACAATTCAAGTGGTGTGTATTTTTGAGGAGAGTTTGATATTACTTGGAGATTTGTTGACAAAGACAGAGACTTCACCAGTGTACAATCACTTAGTATCATGCTACAAAACACTCTCAGAATCAAGTAGTTGTCGAGCAATATGGCAAGATTTAATTCCACAAACCCCGTAAACTTCCTGTCATTTGATCTTCTTGAGTGTGAATTGTATTTATAAAAAAAACAGCTCTAAGTTTATTCATTTTTTATTTTTTTATTCATATTGTGATATCATTAATTTACATTTAATTAAATTATATTTTTAAAAATTACAGGACAGAATCATGGTGAAGTTGCTATTTAATCATAAGTAAAAGTGTATTATTTTACTAAATATTATGTTAAATACATATTACTTTTTTCATACACTTGTTCAAATTGACTTTTTTTTTTTTGACTCACCAAGGCTGCATTAATTTTGTGAAATATTTCAGTTTTAAATTATTTTTGTCTGTGTATGTATGTATGTGTGTGTGTGTGTATATATATATATATATATATATATATATATATATATATATATATATATATATATATATATATATATATATATATATATATATATAAATGTATATATGTATATATGTGTGTGTGTGTTTTTTTTTTTTTTTTTTTTTTTTTTTTTTTTATGAACTTATCCTGTGATGCAAAGCTGTATTTTCAGCATCATTACTCCAGTCTTCAGTGTCACATGATCCTTCAGAAATGATTCCGATAGACAGATTTGCTGCTCAAGAAAGCAATTGTGGTGCTTAATTTTGTGGAAACCTTAATATATTTGTTTTCAGGATTCCTTGATGAACAGAAATATCAAAATATCAGAATTAATTTGCAACATAGACCTTTTCTAACATTATACTTCTGAGTATAGTTTCCAGTGTTCGGATCAACTGCTACAGAGTTAGAACAGAATGCAGTTAACAGGTTTCATAAATAGAGAAAAATCAGTCCTCAACAATACTTCAACATTAAACGTGTTTCATTTTGAAGGCTGTGCACTCTGGAGGTTACATTATTCAGCTGGTTAGGCTGTTTCAGAAAAGTTTCTGAAAATAACCATTATAATTGCCAGTTAGTCTTTGTAAGGTGAAAATTATTGTCATTTCTTTCTTTCTTTGTAATACATTGGTTACTTTTCTGAAATAAGACAGCTTTAATGATACATGCAGCTGACTGTGTGACCTAAGGAGGGCACAGCCTTCAAAATGAGACATAGTGAACGGCTGCGATACAAAAGACCTCAGTAGGAGGCAACACAAACAGAAATACATGAAAAAAAGAAGAAAAAACAACATTGTGGTTTAAAGAAAAGTGACTTGATATGTTGGTGGAAATAACAGATGCTTTGCACAGTACAGTAACAAACCTGGGACACATTTACAGCTACACACCCATCGCAGGTCTAGTGTGCAAACTCAGAATACCTGTGTGTGTGTGTGTTTGTTTTAGGGATGTATAAATAACTATAAAAAGTTTGTCAAAATTATTGAATAGATCTGACACACATTATGATCTAGTTTATTGTCTCCAATTTGTATTATATTATATTATATTACAGTAGCCTATATTATATTATATTATATTATATAAAAGAGGTAATTGTGACTTTTTATTTCACAATTCTAACTTTTTATTTTTTTCACATAATTGCGAGTTTACATCTCACAATTAAATTTTTTTTCTCGAAATTCTAAAACAAACTAAAAATTGCTAGTTATAAAGTCAGAATCAATAGGATATAAACTTGCTACTGCAAGAAATTAAATTTCCCAGAATTGTGACTTTAATTCTATGTACCAGTGGTTTTCAACCTGTGGGCCGCGGCCCCCTAGTGGTATTGCAGGTGGTCCGCCAATTTTGGTTTAAGAATAAACCGCCAATTCATCTTAGATATTTTTGCTGCATATGCTACAGAACAACAGAAGTTGTGCCAAGCGGTGCCATGCAGCCGAGTTATTTTCTGTTCATTGCCAGTTCATTCAATAAATACAGTTAACAATCTAGCTTCTGAGTACTAAGTTATTAACCCAACAATAGTGGGGTTATTTAATTTTGTTGCAGTGGGCCGCGCAAACATATGTGTTTGGTTGTGTGGGCCGCAAGTTGAAAAAGGTTGGGAACCACTGCTATATACCTTTTAAATTTTTATTTAGTGGCAGAAATGGGCTTCCATACATAATAGCCTATTCATCTGAGAAAATGTCAAAACTAAATCCTTTATTTGACTGATGGAATGATCATTGACTTTTGACACAGGCTTTTATTAAACACCTCTCTCTCTCTCTTTCTCTCTTCGTAGGTGTAATAATCGCACTCAATGTGTGGTGGTGGCTGGGTCTGATGTTTTTCCTGACCCCTGTCCAGGAACCTACAAGTACCTGGAGATCCAGTATGAATGTGTGCCATACAGTGAGTAACGACACAGACACTCCATCCCAACAGCCCCACCCCCTCGCCTCTCCTGCCCCGCCCCCTTCACCTACCCACCCTGCCCCCACCTAAACCCCAACCCTTCAACCAGCTACTGCCATCTGCACACACACACTCACACACACTCACACATACAGACTCACTCAAGCTCAGTCCCACACACACACACTTGCGAGTGCATTCTCTCCTTCACGCACACATGCTCTCTCTCTTTCTAACACTCACACACACACTCTTTTACACTTTAAACCATTTTTCTTTCCATCGACAGTGCGACGTTCCAGAGGCTGAGGGAGATTTTCACATCAGGGAGGTGCTCCGTACACAAACAAACACACAACGCGGGGCAGATAAGCATTCAGTATCCCCAGCTCTATGCAGACTCAGCCTTTATTGGTGATCATAGGCACACAAACACACTTGTGCACAGCCTCACACGGTACCAACATGACCCCGAGGGTGCTTTATCTGGCATTAAACACCTTTACCTCCCCTCTGACAGACAATCAAAATGAAAATTGTGCCACGGCAAGGCGGCTAGCCGCGTGCGTGCATTGCACAATGGGAATGTTAACACAAACCTCAAATTTATTTCAGACCGCACGACCGCAAGTCGCACACATGCTAATATTCCCATGGCAACGCTCGGCTTTCTGCGTCACTCGCGAATGAGAGGCAGGGTGTGAATTTCGAGGGAGTTCGGGAGCTGGGCTCATGTGAAAATCTCCCATCAGACGGTACCCCCCCTCCCCCCCTCCCCATCATGAGCGCTGACTTTATGTGTGCAGGTGGTCCAGACGGGGCCGTGACTCAGCAGAGGGTGGGTCTGTGGGGCTTTAGGAGGGTAGTTTGGTGTTGGGGGGATGTTAATGGGTTTTACTGTGAGCGGGAAGGGGGTTATTAACTCTAATCTATAATCCTGGGGTCAGTTTCTCTGCTCTTCCCACAGGAAATAAAGAGGATGGAGTACAACCCGCCAGTCCGCTCTGCCTGCTAATCCTCCTTTCTCTTTTTCTTTCTCCGTTCTGCTTTCTTCGTGTGCTCTTCTCATTCGCAATCAGTCTTCTGACATTTGTATTTCTCATCCAGTCCTTTTGTTTTTACACACTTGTGTTTTTTGTTCTTTGTTTCTCTTTTGATTCACCTGCTGAATTCTCCTTTTCTTTGTCTCACACATACGCACGCTCTTTAGCCTTCATCTCTTTTCTTTTTCCGTTGACATGCTTTTATTCGATCTCCACCATCACTTCCCCTGTTTTTCTGTCTCTTTCTCTTTCTCTTGCAGGTTTTGGGAGGCATCCAGAAGAGCTGAGCATTTATCTTTAAAGCTCTCCAACTCTTTCTCTCTCTCTCACACACACACACTTGTGTAAAATGAACGAGACTCTTCAGCCCACACTCTTTGACCACCTTTGCTCAGCGGCCGTAATCCTCAAACCGCTTCCACAAAAATACATCAAAACATACAGTACAAATACTATTCCTCGCTTTCCTTTTTCGGGTGCTTAGCGAGACTCAGATTTACTTCAGAGGCAGCGGCTAGTCTCTCTCCCTCTCTCTCAAAAACACTGTCTGTGTATTTTAATAGTATTCTGTTTTGTCTATGTTGACAGAACTTCATCTGTTCTTATGTTTCATTATTTTGACAAAATTTCATTGTTGATTCAACGATTCTTTTAATATTTTGTCTTTAATTTTCTGTAGTTGTTGTTGTTATACTAAATTTTGTGTTTGTTATTTTTTATAGAGAAATTTTGACAATATTATTTGGTTGTTTTGACAATTGTTTTGTCTCTCTTTTGACCTTTTTATTTGTTTTGTGTAATTTTGGCAGCATTTCATTGTTTTGCTCTTCAGTGTTTTGTTTCATCAACAGAATTTTGGTTTAGCATTTTGTATTCATTATTATGTTAGTTCATTGTTTTCACAGCTCTTTATTATTTTATCTTCTCTTTTTAAATGTTTCATATAGTAGCCTATATTTTTTAATCATTTTATCTTTGTTCTTTCAGCATTTTATTGTGTAATTTTTTTGCAATATGTATCTTTTCCGTATTCGTTCATTTCATTTTCTTCATGTTATTTTTGACAGCATTTTATTATTTTCTCATTGTTATTTTGTCTCTGTTATTTATTATTATTATTATTATTATTATTATTATTATTATTATTATTATTATTATTATTATTATTATTATTATTTTGCTGTTGTTTTTTCAGACAGGAGGGAAATGGCTTAAAACCAACAGTGGTTTGGCTTTCTTCCATTTTTTTCTCTCCTTTTATATGTATAGTAGGTTAGATGACTCTGCAACAGGTTGTATTTCTGATGGAGTACAGTAAATGTATAGGGCATGGTTAGTTTGCGGCTACTAACTCTGTGTGTTAGCATGACATATGTTGGCGAGTGGCTCGTGAGTCACAGCTGAAATGCTTGCACACCTCACCAATTTGCTTACCGCTTCATTTATCCTGTCACAGTTATTTTCCCTTTTTTTCTCTCTCTTCTCCCCAGTCGCCATCTCTTGCATGTTGATTTGAAATAGTGCCGTGTGCAGAGGTGAGAGGATGCGTGATTAACTAGCTGCTGACTTGCATTTTATCTCCTATTTTTAAAAACTTTGTTTACGGTGTTTGAGGAATAGAGAGGTGAGGAAAATTGGGTCCTGATTCCTCCGTGATGAAAAGTTCTCGCCATCTGAAGTGACAAAGAAGAGCCAATTATTGGAATCCTCCATCAGTCGCATCTCCCCTGAGGGACTGTGGGCACAGAATGGACGCGCTCCTCTCCGGGCTCCACATGTTGTTGGCTAGTGTGGCGGAATAAATAGAAACGTGCCTCAATTATATCCAGACATCACGCCCCTCGAACGCCGAACCAATTCGGCCATTTTTAATTACCGGGGGATGGTGGCATCGCTCAGGCCTCTGTGGAGATTTGTCGAGATTAATTGAATTTACTGCGCCTAATTGCTCTGATAATGCCCCTTCTTTCACGGCTGCTGGAGAACACGTTCCGCACCGTTATTGGCATGTTTACTGCTGACATATGTCCATTTGTTTGTTTATTTAATATGAAAGGATTGAGGAATAAGGGCTCCTGCGATTAAGGACATAGCTTGGCTTGCAGCGCTTCCGACAGACTCTTGTTTGTGCGCGAGCGCTGCAGCCTCCATGATAACAGCCACACGAGACAGAACGGCGTCAGATTCAGCCAAAACTGTCTTTCACTCACACACACACACACACTTAAAGACAGAGTCAGTATGCCTGCCCGCCAACACACACGCATAAACGCACTCATTCGGGCACAACCTAACTCGCAGCCAACATGTCAAAGTTGGATGCTGGGTGCCAGCAGGAGTCAAACTTTCTGGCCCTCATATCCACAGAGTTCAGTGTCTCCGAGGAAATGACAAACAAGCAGCTCTGCTCCAAACAGCAGCCCATGAAGACAAACAACAGCGCAGGACTTAGTCAGTGGAGACTAAATTCCATATAGCCTGAGGCCATGTTGGAGTTAAGGTTAGAAGGGATACAGATTTGGCTACGGAGCATGTGCAAATCAAAACGTTTTTGTCACACTGTACAACAATAATTACTATTTTCCATTATTGTAAAGGGTAGGTTTAGGGTTGGGGTAGGTATAGACGTTAATAAAACACAATCTAATAGGTAGAAAATTAATTCCATTGTTCATTTCCGGTCGGAGCTGTATCTAGCCACAACCCCATGTTGGCCAAGAAGCATTAATGCATCCACGACCTCTGTAATATGTCCTAATTTGCTCTTGTGACACAAATCTGTTTAGTCCAGACATTTGGCATGTTTCCTTGGTGTACGGTGCCATTCTGCATTATATAACAAGACCGCACACACTTGATACCTGCACTAGCTTATCTGAAATCCTTAGAAAGGTCAAGAGAAGGCAATTTGATGCATTTAAAGGAATGCCGTCTTAGGTTAGTCTTCACAATAGACAACTCACATTAAAATGGAGCAGCAGCCAATAAAACTGTCCAGTACCTCAGTACATTAAGAGTAACGTTGTGGTCACATCATTCCAAAATCACAGTGATTACGAGATGACAATTACTCTGTGCTGTTCATGTCCACAGAATCAGACTTTATTCATTTCTATGGCAATGCACTTCATGCCAAAGTGTGGAGTGGATGGCTAGTTAGCTCATTTATGCTAAAAGTAAACAATATTTAATATCTGTGATTTATTATTAATGTTTTTGTGTTGTTGTTGTTGTTGCACACTATGCATTATTATATAATTTATATTATATTAATTAAAGATATTAAAGCAGAATTATGTAGAAAAAAACTAGTCAACTCTTTTATACTAACAGAAAACCATATTTAATATCTTTATTTTTATTTACTTTATGTCTATCTTTGAATTATTATTATTATTGTTACTACTACTACTACTATTACAGTTTAAATATATTATTTATAAATATAATTATATAGAAAGTACTAAAGTGATCTCTTTTATGTTGTAGGTAAGGCTTATTTAATATATATTTTGGCTAATTTTAATATATATATATATATATATATATTGGATCATTGTAAATGGTTATTTAACATACAGTGACCCCAACACGTATTTTGAAACCTTTATTTAAAATGTTTAACTATGAACATGATCCACTAATGTTTGACAACCACAAAGCAATACACTTTCTCATTAGGAAATACATGCTACTTTTCTCAGCCTCATAAATACTTGGAAGTTAGGGTGTAAATGTGAGAGAAAATATTTGAGTGATATTCCAGTTCAACTCCTCAGGAAGTGTTAAACAGTGGGGGTATGTATGAGCACTAGGTGTTTTGGTGTAATATGATCTTTGAGAGAGAGAGAGAGACGGGGAGCTTTGAAACCGCCGCAGCTGAGAGTCATTAATATGCATTAGGCCTACATAATTCGTGAGTCTCATGAATGTGCATGGAGTGACATACGCAAACAGTTTTCTGCTGGATTCGTCTCCAACTCCACCTCCTGATGCCAGAGAAAATCATGAGAAATTTTAGCATGGATATGCGCTCTGGTGGCGATGCGAAGCACTCGGCGTCTGCTAGCTGTGCTCCTCAGGTGTATGTTCATTAGCGCCCCTCATTATCATATGAGTAATTGATAGCATTGCTGAGACCGCTGGGCTGAAGGGGCTCAAGGGGCTCAAGGGCCCCTGTTCTTGCTTACCAATGACAGGAAAATAAATCTGGAAGCCACTGAAAGAATCTATCTGAATCTGCATGCACAAGCTCTTGACGTGTTTGTAACGCGCGAGTGTTTATGTTTGTGTGATTGTGTAGATGTCTGTCTTTTTTTCTCAACAGGTGGAAGAGGAAACATGAACGAGTCAACTAACACTTTATCTTTCTCTTTCTCCTCACGTTTCCATAACAGCTTTTTGAAGAAATGTTCCTGCCGTAGCCAGGGTTTAAAAATTACAGAGTGCATTTTTATTTTTATTTTTTTACTGAGCTGCATGTGTTCTAGGGCTGTCAAATTACAATTTGAATTCTGAATATTCGTCTTATTTAAAATAAAAACCCACATTCAAATGCAAAAACTGTATTAAAAATTCAATGTGCCCTCTTGTAGCCATAGGAGACCCGTAACTGAAATTATAAAAATTCTTTTACATTTGAATGTAACTTTAATACTATTAATATTAGGCTACTTAAGTATACAATTCTTCTTTCATTTTTCAGCCATTCTGAGAGCCCTTTTGTTTGCATTTTAAAAGGAAATAATTGAAGGCCAAATATATGGAAAACAATTTAAAACTATGTCAGTGGGTAGTATATTAATTGTCAATACCAGCTCTCTGCTTTGACTGATAGTATTTTCGTTTTCATCTCTGTCAGTAAACAAAGTGCACAAATAATTGGCTGATATTTATTCATTTTATGAATCATTTTATTAAACCAGCTCCTTTATTGAAGGCTACCGGGAAAGCTATGCAATGAAGTTTAATAAATTCACAATATGTGACCATTCATTATTAATCATATGCCTAATATATAACGAAAACAGCTTTGTTAATATTGTTTCTTGTCACCTTACATTGACAGTTACAAATTATATTACATGAATCATGCGAATGTATAGCCGCTAACTGAAGCGTTGCGTTAAAATTCGCCCAATGAGGCTTCTGTGAACAAAAAGCCTGCCTACTTTGATTTAATTTTTCATCTATCTATCGTTCATTTGTTTGTTCTGTCTATTGTTTATTCTGTTGTTCTAGCTATCATTTGTTCTGTCATTCTTTCCTTCATTGTAGCAGTCATTCTACCTTTCTATTGCAAAGACCGGCGCATAATATTCTCATCAGATTGCATCACCCTGTTAAACAAGCGATGAAATCACACACATAGAGGGATGTTTCTGTCGGCTAGTTTTTTAATAAAATGAAACACTTTGCATTTGTGTTATCATGTCCCCCGTAGGGTGAAGAAATTTCTGTTGGAGTTTCACAGGAAAAATACTAGAATCAAATCATTTTCATGACATTTACTTTCCCCTGTTTTGTTCTGCTGATGCAGACTAAACACTATGCTAAAGTACACTGTCAGTATATTTTATGTGACTGAATCTACAACACCACAAAAAAAAAAGGATGCAGTTTTGATTTTGCAGTTTAAATTTAATGCAATTAGAGTAAATGCAGCAAAAAAAAAAAAAAAATCCATAGACAACAATTCTTTCCAGTTTGTTGTCCTTGCTGGTTATGTACCATTAGAGTCATTCACTCAAAATACTCAAGTAAAATGAGAACAGTCACTGTATTATGTGTACTGTATCTACAGTAGATAAACCATTCACAACCTGATGTCCCTACTTAAATACCTGCTTAAACCAGCCTACACTGCCATTCAAATGTTTAAATTTGGAAGATATCTCTCAACAAAGCTGCAGAAAGGTACAGTGAGAGCAGTACAATAGTGAAATACTATTACAATTTAAAACAACAGTTTTCTTCTTAAATAGATTTTACTCCATTTTACATTTTGATTGGTAATGTAAGTTGGTTTGCTGGTCTTAGCTGGTTTATTGTGCTCTCCTAGCCCTGACCAAGCTGGTGTTTAGTTGGGTTTCCACAAAAGTACTAAAAGGTGGAATACAGTAATGGAACTGATACGGAACCAGAATCATTAAGCGGAATTTTTAAGTAACCTAAATTCTTTCTGATTCCCATCCTTAGTCCCCCTGCTCTTTAGTTCTCAAATGGTGTGAGTTAGACAGTGATGGCTGCCCGCTGACTTTACACTGACAGTGTAAGTGTGTCTGTATGTGTGAGACCACTTCAAAGACCTCAACTTCAGAACCTTAAACCCGCACAGGCTCAGAATCGAGCATCTCTTTCCCTTTCTTTTCTCCGCTGATCTCTCCATCCCTCTCTCCCTCGAGATCTCCCTCTTAAGATACTGCAGTTTATCTTTTAGGAGACACAGTTGGGTCTCAGGGGAGAGAAGCGCTGAGCTTCACATGCTGCTTTCGTGTTGCCGGCAACAGGCAGACACATGTCGCTAACACGTTAACTGTTGCCTGAGTGCTTATTTGTGTCCGCCATGGGTACAGGCTAACACTACTAGCACATCCAGATCAGCGAGAAGCTGTCACTCACTGTCACACGCTGGCGGCCTCACTGTCATACTCGCCAAAGCTGTTCTCTTACATACACATACTGTACACAGTAAACTAAACCCAGACAGAGAGAGAGAGAAAGCCTTCAGTGGCATGCAAATAATTCCTGTATGATTATGTGGTCACATTTAAGAGAAATCCAGCTGTTTAATCTGAAATTTTGTATGAGGGTGGAAAATTTCCCCAAGCAGATTTCGCAAAAGGTTCAAATGGGCCATGCAGATTAGCTGCATTGAAGAACAAAAGCAGTTTGGTTTAAAAGTGATTTTTGTGTGAGCTGTGATTAGTACAGCACAACACTATTGACAATAAACAGTGGACCTTTTTGTGAAAATTTGCTAATGTTATGGCATCTTAAGTAGGCGGTTCCTGGTTAGAATAAGCTGCATCATGGAGCCGCCTTAACTCTTATAGTCAAAAGTCCTGCTATATGTGACTAGCACAAGTTCGACCCGGCAGACCATGTTTGACATCTTAACGGACCTTTTGACAGGACTAAACCATCTACCACGTTCCCAAAACGAGACTGACCACCGCAAACTTGGTTTTTCCAGCAGACAGTGGAAACAAAATATTCCTCTGTTCTGCCTACCTCTCTTTCCAACTCTTTCTTACTATAGCCTGTCTCCTCCTCTCAGAGAGTTTCTGGGTTTCAAAAATGTACCTCAGCTAAGCCACATGGTCCCACAGATCGTAATCAGTGACTGGCAGCTGGATCTCGATGGATTCTGTGTGTAGAAACGATAAGTGGTCAAGCTCTGTGAGAGAGAAAGAATAACTAACTCGTCGATCCCAGCCGAGCCAGAACCAGCCCCTTAAGGTTCAGAGAGAAATCAGCCTTTCCATCAGCCCTCTCTCTCTCTCTCTCTCTCTCTCTCTCTCTCTCTCTCTCTCTTTTATATCCATCACTGCATCAATCTGTCTCTTTTTTAACCCTTTTTTCCTCCTCACAGCTGCAGAAGACTCCAGCACACATGGGAATATTTTCGAAATGGCATACTAGCGCACTTACTACACAGCATATTACTACAATAAAAAAAGATTTTGTATTCACATAATTGTGTATTGTACATTTTGGGCCAACCTTGTGGAAATACTAAGTCCTTGCTTTTTATTATAAATTGCAACCTGGCACATTTCGCAATGTGTGACAATTTAAATAGTACTTGCGTATTTGAAACATTTGCATTCACATATTTGTGTATCGTACAATTTGGGCCTAAAATTGTTAGCTAAAACAACGCTGTGACAATGCAAAGAACATGCAGTGTGTTTGCGAATTGTGGCCAATGTATCACAAATGAATTACAACTTGCGTACTAGAAGAATTTGCTTCTCCATTCAATGCAATCCCATTCATGTAATGCTAACAAGTTGCGTTGGTTTTCATTGTGAATTGCGGCCTGCCACATTTCGCAATGCGTGACAAATAAGATACATACTAGAAGCATTTGCATTCACATTCTTCTTTATTGTACAATTTGGGGCCTAAAAATGTTCGTTGTAATACAGCCTTGTGGCAGTGCTAAGAACTTGCGTTGCATTATGAATTGCAACCTGACACATTTCTCAACACGTCAAATGAACAGAACTTGCATACTGGAATCATTAACATCCACATACTTGCACATTTGGGTGCTAAACATAGAAAGTCATGTACAGTGTATTGCATTATGGAATACATTATTCCACACAGTGCACTCTGTTGCACACATCTTCAGCAAATGTGCCAGGCCATGCATGTATTTCAGGTTAAAATTGGCATACTGCGCACAGTATACACGCTGCAAAACTGGTATGCGCGCTATGCCGTTTCGAACATACATCATGCTCTTTCTCTCACAGGAGCCCAAAGATGCAGAAGCATGGATAATGGAATGGCAGACAGTCGGAGGGGAGAGGGGGCGGAGTGTGTGTGATTGGGGGAAGTGTATGTGTGTCATGTGACAGGAAGACTGGAAGGGGTTTTGTGAAACTTTGTGAAAGCAGTTGAGGCCATTCTCCCCTCTCATTACTCACTCGAGTCATCTTCTCTGTAAAGAGCCTACATCACACTGAAAGAATGACATGATTTGACAAAGGATAGCCTTTTATTTAATCTCAATTTTCTCTTTTTTCCTGCACCTGTTTTTTCTTTCATTATCTTCACTCTCTCTCTCTCTTTCGCTCTTTCTTTTGCTCTCTCTGTCTTCTCTCTCTTTTTTCCGATGCTTGAATAGAAGTGGACCAAAAAGGTAAAGACCACAATGAACATAAAAACCACAGCTCGCCCTGCCCGCCCTCCTCCTCCTCCTCCTCCTCCTCCTCCTCTTCCTCCCCCACTTCCTCTTCCATTTCCTTTCCTTCCCTCATCCCCCTCTCCTAACCCAGCACCTTGTGTAGTGCTCATGTTTGATGTTTATATCCCTCCTTCTCTCTTTCTCTTTCTCTCACGTTTTCTCACTTGCTTTCTCTGGCTTATTACCGAAACTCCTTCCAGATTTGGTTCTTGTTTCAGATAACACAGACAAGCGCCATCATACGTACGGTCCTGCATCCACGCACTAATCCCTGTGCTCAGAAGACCTCATGCATGCATATCGAACATGCACACACTCACACAACTCTCACTTGAGGAAAAACAGCAGATCTCCACCAGCTGTCCTGCTAAAAGTTCCAATTAAGTCTATTTGAGAAATTAATAACCATCCTTTAATCTGATCACTTCTACCCCAAGGGAAACACGCTCGCAACTAAATGTGGCACATGCACGCGTGCACACGCTCTATTCTTTCTCTCTCGCACGCACTCGCACTTTACATCGAGCGCTCCTCCGCTCTGCTTTTCTGCTGGACAGGAAGTAATTTCTCCCACCAAAACCCATATCCTCCCCTGACACGTGCACCCATCTGTGCAATTCCACCCTCTATCATGAACCATAATTTATTCATTTCTCTATTGTTTGCGATTAATTTTGTATCTGTCCTTCCAGATCCAAAGCGACTCCTCCATACTGTTTGAAACCTTATTTTTTTGCAGACCCTTTTTTTGTTTGTCTTCCTTCCTTCAGGTTAACCCCTGTGTTTTCTTTGTATGTTATTTTGGATTAGAGTAACGATTTGTAGAGCTGGTAACTGCCTGACCCCCTGCCAAATGCTCTCTCCCATTTCCAGGTGCTTCACTGTGACTCTTTACAAGCTTTCTTGTTTTTGCCATGTCACATTCTCTCTCATTTTCATCTATTCCTGTCCTCTTCCAAATTCTCATGTGTTCATCAAAAGCAGCTGCAGGTTGCCTACCTCAGATTCCCCCCTCCACACACTTCCTCTGGCCTCTCTTTTCTAATTTGTCTTCTGCCAGTGGCATCATTCTTCTTTTTAATCCCTTCTGTTTTGTTGTCTGCTTTTGGATGCTTCTCAGTGGCATCTCTAGCAGTCACTCCCTCCCCATGGTGTGTTTGCACGTGTCCAAAGGGAAGGGTTCGGTGGCAGTTGGCGTCTCTGTAAGATGGCTGCCTTGTTAGACAGAGCGGGCTCCACTCACATGGCCTCTCTCTGTGGTGCCAATCAGCTCGCAGCCTGAATCAGCTCAGCCAGCCAATCACAGAGATTCAGGTGTACTTGGTTCTCTTCCCAGTCTCTTGAGTATTCAGTTTCAAACTTTTGCAAGACTTGAACTGAGCTTGAACCAGGCATAATTCAGCCTCATATCAACTACAGCTGGCTATAAGATTTGAACAATCTGTTCCAAACCCTAGTAAGCCCTCTCGTTTATACTGTCTACATTGGCGACTATCAGCCGGGGCTAAGTGACAGATTTGAATTGTTCTCTACATAGACAGAGACTGCAATGAGAATGTGGTCATACTAGGCCTTCAAGACGCCATAAAATGGCTTAAAAGTGCAATTTTGAAACAGGAAGTGAGGGCAGGGCATATTGAAGGGCTCATCGTTTTTTTAAAAGCCAATGGCCTCGACGTTACATCACAGATATGAACAGTTAAGTCCATGGAAGATGGTTTCAGAAGGAGGGGATGTACTCATTTTAAATAAGATTTTATTGGCCAGAAATGTGAATACATTAATGTTCAAAAGTTTGGGATCAGTAAGATTATTATTATTATTTAATGCTGGGCAAAGATTAAAATTTTTAATTGTGATTAATCACATTGTTATGTGCAAAATTCAATAATTAATTCAGAAGTTCTGTATTGCACACTTTCATTTTAAAAGTACTGCTATATGAACAAAAGAGCAAAAAGCCCATTCAGTGTAGACACGGTGTCAGGTCCACCCCAATGCTCTCAACTCATGATGAAGCCCATCCCAAACCAGTGCTGATCAATATCCCACCCCTCCTGTGACCCATGGTTTGTCTGTATGGGTGTTCAGTGCCAGTGAGCAATGGACTTTCAAAATAATAATGATGATGATAAGAACTGCGTTAATGCATGTTAAATTATTATTGGTGTTTATTAATTAATGTGTTAACGTAATAATAATGTGTTAACTTGCCCAGCCCTATTATTATTATTTATGCAGATTTTATGCATTTAGATAGATAGATAGATAGATAGATAGATAGATAGATAGATAGATAGATAGATAGATAGATAGATAGATAGATAGAAAACTAACTATATTTCACAATATTAATGTTTAACAGTATTTTAATGTTTAACTATATTTTTATCAAATAAATGCAACCTCTGAGAATAAGACGTAAAAAAAAAAAAAAAAAAAAAAAAAAAAGTTTGAATAGTAGAGTCATTTTGTAAGGGTACACCATAAAATTAAAGCTAACAAACAGACTACAAAAAAAAAAAAAAAAAAACAATGTGTAATGTCATGATCTTGGCTTCAGGTTTAAATAATTTATAAATAGCAAATAATATTAAATTCTAAATGTTAGTATATCCTCTACTTTCACATTACCAATAAACTTTGGAGATTTTATTCTGTGTATTGAGACATGCAAATATTGCTTCAAACAGTCCAACAAAACTTACTGTTACCATTTTTGCTAAGCTAGTTACTGTAATGAACAAAAAATACACTTACTGGGTACTTTTCAGTTCTAAAAAAATACTTTTACTTTCAACTCCAAATACTTGGTCCATTGTGACATTCTAAAGTCAAATATTGCTGATAATAATAATAGTCTCCTAAGGAAAGAGCTCATTTAAAAACAACCAAGGTTGACCAAAGTTCTGCACAGGATAAAATAAAAAACTCAAATAAGATGGATAAAAACAGACTATCAAATTTAAAAAACAACAGTTGGACCAGTGATCAAGGGGTATTGATGGCTAGAGAGAAGAAATATGTCTTTAGAGCAGACTTAAAAGCAGAAATAGAGGGGGCTAATCTGATATAAAGAGCTAGACTATTCCAGAGTTTCAGACCTGCAGTCGCAAAAGCATGATCACCACGTTTTTTAAGTCTACATCTAGGCACCATGAGTAGACCCAGATCACAAGATCTCAATGTTCTAGAAGGGGTGTAAGGACGAAGCAGGTCTGTCAGGTACTGAGGGGCCAAATTGTTAAAGGCTTTATACACAAATAGAAGAACTTAAAAGTCAATTCTAAATTTGATGGGTTACCAGTGAAATGGCGATAAAAAAGGAGCTACTGACTCATACTTAGTCTAGCAGCTGCATTTTGTACTAGCCTAACTATTACTAACTATTTAGTGCTAACTAGTTCCCTTCTGTTTCTCGTAGCACTTCGCAGTCAATACTTAACATCCCTTAATTGATGTATTTGGTAAGTAACTGCATAATAAGCTAAATAATGTGCAGTAAGCTGATCAATATCACATAATAAACCTTGACACAATGATCAGGACCCTGACACAATTGACATTTCTTTCGATTCCACCCACCGTCTCTGACAATTTTCGTAGAGCTCATTGCAATGGATATTTCTTTTGAAGTGTACATGACAAAAACCGCTTCGTAAAATGTAGTCTTGATAGGCAGCTTGCCTAGAGGTTGGAACAGAGCAAATCTGTCACTTGGTTCCCATACTCTTATGTGAATTTCCTGACTGCACCATTCAGAAACACACGTGTCTGTGTGTGTGTGTGTGTCCCTGTTCTGTCTCTGTTTTTGTGGGAATGAGTACTAAACCTGTTCTGAGACCTGCACCTCAGTGTGAATCTGACACTGACATCAGTTTACACATCTTCGATGTCGGTCCTCCATTTTGTTTCCTCCCCATGGTGCTGTTGGCAAATGTCGAGAGAGTTCTGCCCTACATTTCAGAGTGTTTTTACCTGCAATCATGGCATAGCGGATAGCCGGCCCCCTCCCTTCCCCTCTTCCCCTGCTTTATCTGTCCTCTCTCTCTCTCTCTCTCTGATGCTAATTATTTCCACTATCCTCTATCTATTTCATTAACAGTTTACAGTTATTTTCATTAACAACATTGTCCCGACCACTCACCTACGCAGTCTTTGTTTATTACCACTTGTTAGTTTAAGGATCGATTAACTGTCTGATTATGGAATCTCGGTAAGTGCCTTGATGCTGTTGTGCTCAGGGTTTGTCCTTGTTTGAGACACACACATATACACACTGTTTTTCATCTCTGGGCAAGTGTTAAAGGGATAGTTCAGCTAAAAAACAAAAAAGAGGAGTTATCTAGCAGAATGTCCAAGTTTCTCTTCTTCTAATGAAACTGAATGGTGAGCATGGCTTTCCAGTGGTCCCCATTCACTTTTATTGTATGGGGGGGGGGGGGGCAGCTTGGACATTCTGCTACACAGCTTCCTTTTTTAAGAGGTTTTGATCAGTTTTGATTAATGTTATTTTAGTAGTATTTATATACTATTATTTTATTAATATTTTGAAATAGTTTTTTACATATATTTTCAGTTTTCATTTGTTTGTTTTAATCATTTTTATGTGCTTTTGTTAGTTTTATTCATTTTTTATTTCTATTTAACTTAAACATATTTGTTTAATTGTCAAGACCATAATTTGTTTGCTATTATAGTTTTAATTAATATTTTGAATTAGCTTTATTTTTTTATATTTTCAATGTTCATTTTAATTTTAGTCTGATTTAGTAATTTTTTTGTGCTGTCAAATTTATTAGCTTTGTAATACTTGTTTTTAGCTTTATTTTTATTCAATTTTATTAAGTTTAATACTGCAACAAACTTTTATAACAAATGTTATTGTCAATGTAATTACACTATTATAACAATTATTAATATTTTGAATTAGCTTTATTTTATTTATTTATTGCATTTAGCTGACAATTTAATCCATTTTAAAAATGCAACCAAACTTATTTGTTTAATTTTCATGGCAACATTTCTAATAAGTTTATTTCATTACATTTTGTTTTGATTTTCCATGTAACCTATTTGGTTTTGTTTTGTTTCAGATTTATTTATTTGTGAAAGACAACAACACTGTTTTGACATGAATGTGAATAAATGATGACAGAACTGTAATTTTTGGATGAGCTATCCTTCTAAGGGCAACATATCAAGTATAGTTCATGCACACGCATTGTCACATGACCTGGGCAGAGAGATAGGAGCCTGTGTGTGTGTGTGTGTGTGTATGTGTGTGTGTGTGTGTGTTGTTAAACCTAAAGTACTGAAGCGTGTGCAGGTGGTCACGAATTTCAATGAAGGTGTAATGTGATGTAATTCAGTCACAGATAGACTGTTCTGGACAGACAGAGTGGCTGGGAGAGCAGGCCCAGGGGACAGAACATGATCAAGAGAGAGCACAGAAACGAAAAATGCATCCATACGTCGTCATTATCCTTTTCAGTGTGAGCAAACATCTCTTAGGTGTACAGTCACTATGACGCTGACTAGCATGGCATAGTGAGTCCTAATGCAACTCAAGGTATTTTCAAACTCACATATTCACACATAATCAAATGCAATCAGGCTCGTGTCTGTGGCTGTTTTTATTAGTGCTGCTTGCTAAAGCAATACTTAGAGGTAGTGATTTGAACAACCATTTAAAGGAATAGTTCACCCTAAAAAAGAGATTCTGTCATCATTCTACTCTCACTCAAGTTGTTCCAAACCTGTATGACTTTCTTCTGTTGTACACAAAAAGATATGTTAATAACCAAACACTTCAGGACACCACTGACTTCCATTGCATGTACAAAAAACAGGAGCCTCTTCTTTCATGTTCCACAGAAATTAGAAAGTCACAGTGTAGAGTGAATAAAGTGAATAAATTATGACAGGGTTTTATTTTTTATTTTTGGAATACCATTAAACCTATTTTCTTTTCTTTTCTTTTTTTTTTCTTTTTTTTTTTTTATAAAATGTCCAAAATAAATTGTGTTTGTGTGTGTATGTGTGTGTGTGTGCATACATATATATATATATATATATATATATATATATATATATATATATATATATATATATATATACACACACACTAAACAGTCTTGCTAAACAGACATGTGCTTTTATTTAAATAAATATTTTAAAAATAAAAAATTAAGATGTATATTTTTGTTACTTAATAATTTTTACTAGATATGTAAAATTGGCACAAAAAATATAAATAAATGTAAAAATATATATATAATAAAAAAGAGACATTAAATCAGGCAAAATTGTCACATACACTAGATAAGAACCCAAGCTATTTGTAGGGACCACAAAAGCCTAACCATTCGCTGTCATCATTTACTCCCACTCATATGTTGTTCTAAACCTGCACAATTTTCTTTCTACTGCAGAACACAAAGGAATATGCTTGAAAAAAGGACCTCATTGACTTTCATTGAATGCCCATAAAGACACTGTGACATTTTTCAAAATATCCTTATTTGTGTTCCACAAAAGAAAGTCAGTCATACAGGTTTGGAACAGCATAAGAGGGAGTGAATGATGACAGAATATTAATTTTAGTTGAACTAAGCCAGTAAGAAACCACCCAGAATAACATGTAGTAAAGTGCCAGCAGCCACTGCAAACACCCTAGCAACTGTTTAGCACTGTACTGGTTTGAAGTATGGGATCAATCTATTCACTAAGCCTACATTACGAGGACATCCCAACTGTCTTAACGATTCAGATAGCTAAATACACATAATAAACTATATTTTATACAAAATAAAAATGCTAAATGTTTTCTATGAGGGTTAGGGGATAGAAAATATCATTAGCTCAGTTTAAAAATCATATCACCTATGGAAAGTCCTTGTTACGATAGGAGTAGCAACATTTGTTTGCCCGAATATGTGATTATGAGTTTTGAAATATACTGTAAGTAGGCTTTTTGTACAGTAAGCCTGTGAATTTGAATACAGTGTGTGTTTTTGAAGGATGTGGATATTGTTGAGGCGTGTGTGTTTTAGTGTGTATCTGTGTGTGTTTGCTTGTAGAATGTGTACGTGGAATAGACATAGCACATGTTTCTGTCTTGCTGCTAACCCCTTACTGTCCAGGACACAAACTGGGAGCCCTTCTAGTCTTTATCAGATTAACTCAATCCTTATTCTCATTTCACAGGAATAACCTTTTTCATCCCTCTCTTTGCTTCCAAGCACACAGCAACACTTCCCTAAAACCTTTCCCTGTCTTTCTCTTTCTCGCTCGCATTCAGACGCACAAAACTGCAGTATTTTACACCTTCCTTTCTGTCTACATCTGTCTCTCTCTCTTAAAAACACACTGACGCTCATTCACATGCTTAACACACTCGCTGACGTAAATAAGCACACAATGACCGATCCAGCTTTGAAGAGGATGCCCAGTGCCACACAGAGCTCTGCCCCCTGTTGGCAGCATTTGTACCTGCCAGTAACAGGTGTAGGATTCAATTAAGCGGCATGTTCTCAGCAGTAAGGCCAGACAGTTAGACGCCACGGCGGGACGGCCTGGAGGAGCCCTGACTCTCACACAAACATACACACTCCTGACTACACACAGTAGTGGATGTAATACTTTTTGCTTCATTTGTAGATTCTGCCTTGGTCAAAGCTACTATTTACCCTCTTTTCTTTTTTCAAGTCTCAAGTATTGTCTATAAAGATTGTGGATAATTATTTATGAGTTTAATAATTCATTTATAAGAGACTGGTCATCCCGCTCAGAGTAATGTGACAGTAGCATTGCCTCAGATGTTTCTTCTTTGTTTCAGGAAGAACTATTGAGACAGTGACATTAATGTCATTAATGTAAACACTTATTTTTATTTAGTTTTTGTTGGGATCATATATCTAATTTTTAATTGCTGATTGAGGAGCTTTTACTCAGAGGTTGCTGTTTTTGTTTTCATGCCTCAGGATACTTAACTGTAAGTTGTATATCAACTTAAATATTTCTACTAAAATTGCAAATGGCAGTATTGAGAAATATTTTAGTTGATACTGAGTTTGTACCCGAGTGTTCTGTCTGATCTGGCAGATAGAGGAAAGCTGTATCTCTAATAGGTCGCTTTTTCATATAGCTAAGGAGTTAGGGTTAGTTTACCCAAAACTGAAACTAGGATAGGGGTAGTTCCAAAACTGTATGACTTTAATGTGTAAAATTAAAGAAGATATTTTGGAATTGTATTTTTTTTTTTTTTTTTTTTTTGCAATTATATGAGGGTGAATAAATGATGACAGAAGTTTCAGTTTTTTTTTTTTATTTAACTGTCCAATTCTGTTTCAGTTATGAACCGATTTCATTTAGATGTTTCTCCTAGAATTCCTTAGGAGAAACAAACAGACTTAAGTGAGATTATTGTTCATAAACAGTATCAGTATAAAGCTAAAAAAGGATGTGGATAACAATTTATTTTTTATTTTATTTTTTTTTGATATTGTGACATTTCTGAGGTCTTTTGTTCAAGTGAAAATTTGAAACCCTAAACAATCAATTTGCTTTCTATCAATTTGAGGCACAGATGAGACATGAGAGATGTTTTTTGTGATGTTTCTATCCTGAGGATAGTCAAAGGGAACAGTAATAGCAAATTAAAACAAGTATAATTCAAATGAAAGTTGTGCGTATGTGTAAAGATTTGAGTGATGAGCACTACTTAGCCGTATGCATGGAAGCACACAGAAGCCCAGCTAAGTTGGGTTTGTTTAGTGTTTCAAAGAGGTGGAGGTGCTAATTCACTTCTTACTCATTGTTCATAAACAGTAGGGAGTTGGTTTCAGTCCTGGGTAAGTGTGACTTACCAGGACATTGTTTTTGCAGTGCACACCACAAGATATTGAGGTGAGAGTGGTTAAATGACCTCAGCCTGGTGTAGATTGACAAGGATAATTGTACACTGTATGTTGGCCATTTCTCCAATAGTTTGGTAGGACTGTGTTATAAAAATTCTTGTTTTAGAAAGCCAGAGCCCAAAACACAGTAGGGAACTGATCTTCCAGAGAGCACAGGTCAGGTTTAATGAATTCTCCCAGGTTACACTGTGTGTGTGGGAGTGTGTTTATGTGGACTGAAATGTCCCATACACTCATTCCTAGCCTCTGTAATTATCATATTCACTGCAATAAGCCCTTCTTTACATTCCTAGTTTCATCAAGAAATAGAAAGCCATAGTCTTTATCTTAAATCAGGCCACGCTGAGCTGTTTGCAGACAGAAATCGCTTGAGCATTGACAGCGAAGCAGCTGGGGTCAGTGCAGCATTTGTGTGTGTGTGTTTGTAGGTGAGCTGCTTATATTGTAGTTGATCAGATACTTGGACGGGCTTCTGGGAGATTTTCTAAGTGTAACCTAGAAATCAGCCCCTTGTATTAATACGGTATAAATAAAGCTTTAATCCTGTGACATAGAATGGAGATTGTCATTCAATAGGAATTCAATCCTATTGCTTGCGCTCAATAGGAAAGTCCCGTCCTAGCCTATTCGTTCAGTGAACGCACGTATGGCTGTTTGGGGAAAGTGTGTGCGTCTGGTGGTGTGTTGCATCTGTCCCAATTTCTATTAAAACTCAGGGTGCTGGTTCTTTGTTTTATGGGTCACCCATATAGAACAGGTCAATACAGTGAGTTGCACTGCCTTCCTGTTCTTAGATGAGTCTATTAATATTCTTTAGTACAGAGATGGTTTGTCATCGGATGATGGGAGATTTGTTTATTCCTCTGCCATTTTTCAGTGACAAATGATATAATTAGTCTAAATGAGTATGCAAATGGATTGCTTGTGTACTTGTTAAGAAATTGTCAGACTGTCTCTCATAAACAAGCCTGTAGAAAAACGGTGTAATTTAAGCAACTTTGCTGCCTAAAGGCCCAAAGTAAGCTGGGTTATGCTAGTTTGTGCTGGTGACAGGACAAGCACAGTAATACTGTTTAGCAGCAGAACTTTGCTAGTGAAGCTGGGTGAACATTTTGTTTGTGGTAAATTTGATTGACCAAAATGGTTGAGCTAGGCTCTTGGTATCACCAGCACATGTGTGAAAGTCAGATGAAACTAGTAACAATGCCACAAAAACCAGCTTGCCCACCTAAGATTGCAGGTCGTTTATCATCTTGACCAATGTGGTCTACCAAAGCTAAAACAGGCCTTCCGACTGGCAGTCCAGCTAATTAATAACCAAATCTTGACTAGCTACTGTATCTAAACCAGTGTTTCACAACCTCTTCCTGGAGACACACCAACAGTACACATTTTCAGAACAAACACACTCTATCGGCTCTTTAGAGACTCACAAATGGATTAGGGAGACATCCAAAATGTGTGCTATCGGTCCATCTTTGGGAACAGGGTTGGGAAGCACTGATCTAGCACTTGATAGATTCGTAACTCCTTTATCTTAACTTGAAGGGATTTCTATAGCTATCAACCAATTTATAACAATTATCACTAATATGGTGTTCATGGATGTGTGTTTCTCTGTGCTGGTGTATAATTTACTAAATATAAAAAGCCTTTCAGTTTAGCTTCACTCATTTTGGCGTATATGTGTGTGTATGAACCAGCAGTAAGTATTGGCGTAGCCCATGGCAGGAAAAACCCCACTAGCTTATTTTTCCCCATGAGATGTTCTCACCATCCACACATGCTCACAGCTGTCTCCTGTTACGGCATAGTGCTGATGATGTCTGCTTTCTCTTTTCATGGACACCTTCAGCTCTATTTTCCTATACCCCCCGGCAGTAGATACATTCTTTCAGGTCCCCATGCCTTCTCAGTTTGGGAGCGAGAAACTGCATCAGCCAGCTAATTCACACCAATCCCAGGTGAACGACCTCCTTCAGAGTACAGAGATCGAGATTGTGTGTGCATGAGTGTGTCTCTTGATCAAGTACACCTAGCAGATAAAAGTTGGGCACTGCAGTTGTTTTCGTACATGACAGGCATCATAACATCCGTCATTATTCAACATTAAACATACAAAACACATATTGACATATTACAGCAGGGATTTTTTTGGTGGAAAAATATACCAACTTCATAGAGACCCTGTCTCAAATGGCACAGTTAATGTGGACTTGTTGTATTATGGTCCTCATGAGTTTCCTAGAAATAACAGGGTATCCCATTGTTCATTTTAAATAAAAAAATGTCATCATGAGTGCTCCCTTTGTGGTAGCTAGGTGCCCTCGATGCATACATTTGCAGAGCCTGCATTCACTTGTGTGGACTTCCCAGTGGACTATTACCAAACAGCCCATATGTTCATGTGTATACTCAAAGGAGGTACCATTTGGGACATGGCCGTTGATGCAAGAAAACCCTGACCTGTTTTGACCAACTTGATCCAGCTTGAACAATTTGAAATCAGTTAGCATCAAAACCTTGTTTCTCTGCTGGTATGTGGATTAGGGTAACTGGCTTGCTGCGATTCAAAAGTGGTCTACCAGCTCTAAACCAACTTGACCAATATGCTGGAAACCAGGTACACCAGCTAGAAGTCTAGTCAAGTCTAGTCAAACCGTCTAGGCCAGCTCAGAACAGTTAATGACCATAAATAATAATTCAATTTAGAAACAATGTTAAATCAGCTAGCATCAGATTCTGGGGATTTTCCAGCAGTGAAATTGAAGTGGGGCAGGGTTTAAAAAAATGATTCTCAGCAATATATGGGCACCAGCAGCCAGGATTTTGTCATCTCCCCTCAGCAGCCTCTAGTCCAGTGTGCAGATACTTGACTAATGAACATTAACACTCTTTCATTAGAAGAATGGTCATTTATCTCATGTCCTCTCTCCCATTTCTCTCTCGCTTTCTCTTCCTCTTTCTTGCTGCCTCATTCTCTTTTATATTATCATCCCTTCAAATTCTCCTCTTTTTAATCATATCACACCATCATTCTGTGCATTCTTACTGTCCCCTCCTTGTTATTTCATCTCTCCCTCTATTTCTCTTTCTCTCTCTCTTTCTCTTTCTTTCTGTCCCCTATATCTCCAGTCTTTGTATGTCCTGGGACTCTATTAAGTGTGCAGGCAGCAAGTTTGCTGCAGGAGGCGGAGCATCAGTCGGGGGCATGGTGTAAGGATCCCCTGCAGTCTGGTGACCGTCTTTACGTCATGCCCTGGACTCCGTACCGCACGGATATGCTGTACGAGTATGCTTCATGGGAAGACTTCAAGCAGAATCGAGCCACAACTACTTACAAGTGAGTGAGAACCACAGCTCGGGTCTAGAATCAGTAAACATCCCTGTGTACAATCTACAAAATAAATAATTTTTCAAAACTTAGATTTAACATATTTTTGTATATGATTCTTGAGTTCTTAGGTAGGGTTCTTGAGTTTCTTCTAGATGTTAAATTAAAAAAAGTTCTAATTAGCATACTGAGGTATCATCTAGGTATCGTGCCTTTGCATGTATATAAGAGTGTAGAATCCTGATTTAGTTTCAGGTCATAATCTGTCTAAAATATAGCGGAGAGTTACATTTATGGCAGGTCATCTGAAGTATCACTATTCTTCCACAGGCTGCCAAATCGTGTGGATGGAACAGGCTTTGTCGTTTATGATGGTGCTGTTTTTTACAACAAGGAACGCACACGCAACATTGTTAAATACGACTTGCGCACACGTATAAAGAGTGGAGAAGCCATAGTCAATAATGCCAACTATCATGACACCTCACCATACCGCTGGGGTGGCAAGTCTGATATTGACCTTGCAGTGGATGAAAATGGTTTATGGGTCATCTATGCTACCGAGGCCAACAACGGACGACTGGTGGTCAGCCAGGTCAGTGTCACTGAACAGTGCAATTTAAAGCTATTGGATTTCAGCTAATATCGGATCGGATTTCCATTACATTTTAAGGAGCTCCATTTTCAAGGACTTTGTTATATTGTGTTGTATCATTTGAACACAAACAAAGTCTAATCCCTTTTCTCTTGCTATATTTTAGGTTAACCCCTACACCCTGCGGTTCGAGGGAACCTGGGAGACTAGCTTTGATAAGCGACTGGCGTCCAATGCTTTCATGGCGTGTGGTGTTCTATACGCTGTCCGCTCTGTTTATCAAGACGACGATAGCGAAGCAGGTGGGGATCTGGTGCTGTATGCGTACAACACCAACCAAGCACGGGAAGAGCCTGTCCACATCCCCTTCCCCAACCCCTACCAGTATGTGTCCTCTGTGGATTACAACCCACGAGACAATCAACTTTATATCTGGAATAACTACAATGTGCTGCGCTACCCTCTAGAGTTTGGCCCACCGGATCCAACTGCTGGTAAGTGACAGAAAAAGAGCGAAATCAGTGGGAGGCAGAGGCTAACAGACAGTTTGATCTGTTAAGTGTCAGCGTTCTGTTAGTGTTCCCCTCTGTGTCTTCAATACATTGTCTTTATGGTTTAATCAGCAGTGGTCATTAGTGTTTTGTCAGATCAGAAAAAGATTTCTAATCAATTATTCATTCTCATCTTCCTGCTATGAACATTATCTGTTTGTCTTTCTCTCTTTCTCCTCCTGCATTTCACTCTATCTAGTTCTCAGGGGGACTGTTTGAACATATAGTCATGCATTAACCTGTTAACCCGCACCTGGACGTGGGCGCACTGAATTCTCTTTGTTTGCACGTGTCAATGTTTACAAATAGATTAAATTAAATGGAACAAAATTAATCTTGACAAACTATGTATCATTAAAAATATCTAAACCTTCAAGCATCGATGACAGATCACTGTTTTTCAATGGGAAGCTTACAAAGAATGTATTTGCTACATTTGTGTAAGCAGTACACATCAAAACATGAAGAATGAAAATGCAGTACATACCCGATTCATCGTAATAGCGAGTCATAAACACATCTACAGCTGTAAATCCTGGTTTAGTTAGAAAGGTAAGGGTCTACTGAACGACATTTCATGAAGCACGTTTAGTCCAACGAAGAAATAACATTGTAATATGGATGATAAGTCCTTTGTTTACATTTCAGTTCTTCGGGAACAGCATTGTTTTTGTCCATCATGGAATAACTCGCACTAAAAAAAACTGTGTCTTTGTAGTAAAAAACAGCATGGTTTTGTAGCGTACAGTGTCACAGAATGAGATGATCCATTATAAAAAAAGTTAAAAATAGGCAGAAGATTGTTTATTTGAATTCTGGTGCTCTCTCGTGACGGCTTTTGATGGCTGCATTTCTAGCAATCTCAGGATGTACTGTAATTGGCATACATTGTTAAATCTTTTTTATTTTTCTTATTTATTTTTATTACTCAGATTTTTTTAATTTTATTTTTTTAGTGCTTAAATTAATCACTTATATGATCTCTACGTTTATACAACTATGCAGTAGTATGTTTAATTACTAAAATAGTTTGTAGAACTCTTCAATACAGTTGGTATATTTTTTTTTTGGGGGGGGGGGGTGATGGGGGGACTAGACATAGTATAAGAAAAATGGTTGCAGGAATCAAATTTTTCATGGTATCTTCTTCAGATTTGAAATAAAAAATGAGACATGTGACTTTCAACCCATTACTTTTCTAGATTGCTCCAGGACTGATTTCATGTATTTTTTATATCAAATAAAAAAAAATTCGATGTGGTACAATTTTTTCAAGGCACTTCAGTGTCTGTAACTTTTAAAATTTTTGAACATTATTAACACTTGTTGATACAAATTTAAGCCCAAAGGGTCTTCTTTCCAAAGATACCAAAATTATGTGTGTAACACACTGAGGAACTGTTGCAATTTTAAATTAGGTAGGGCACTTTCAGCTGTGAGTACCATAATGGAGGGTCTGGTTAACAGGTTAAAAACTAGCAAATGCTACTGCTGCTTTAGTTTTCTTCTTACCAACTTTATCATATTCCTATTGCAAGACACATGAAACGTTTGAGTTTTCCTTTCTACTATTTTCCAGTCTTCTTTTTTCTTCTTTGTCAAACATCCACCAACATTCTTGTTGACTCTGTAGGTGTTCTGAATCTGCTTCTCTGCCACTTACACTTGTTTTAGCCTTGGTCTCAATTTTCTTTGGATTCCTGTATGTCCTTCTCTCTTGCTCACAGGTCCACTCGTCACCAATCAGGTGAGCAGCAGCACAACCACAGCAGCAAGACCTGTCACTTCCAGCTCCATCCCCTCAACCATGCGACCTCTGCCCGCAACTGCTCACCCGATAGGGGCCATCAACAAGGCACCAGATCTGCGACCTATAACTGCCACTGTGCCGGTGACTCGCAGACCTCTGCAAGTCTCACCACAGGGCCCTGAGCTCCAAGTGTGTGAAGCCAGAATAGCCCGAGCGGTGCAATGGCCTGCCACCCAGAGGGGAGAGACTGTAGAGAGGCCATGCCCTAAAGGATCACTGGGTGAGTGACGATAATGGGGTGAATGTTTAATAAAAGATTATTATTATAATTATGATTATTATTATAGACATTTTTGAAGTGATGATTTTGACTTAAGAAATCAAAATCACAACTTGCAAGTATAAAAAGAACTCTGACTGCTGTAGCAGTTAAACAATTTATCACTTGACTCAAGGGATGGGTAATATGATTAAAATCCTCATGGTATTACTAATTTTATATTATGGTAACAGTATATATCACATTATAGCTATTTTTGCTGGAAATTTGATTCAAAAATTCTGTCATCTGAAAGCTGCACCGATATCTACCGGGCTGTAAACATTATAAAATAAATGGTCAGTGCTGCTTGCCATTTTAGTCTGTTTCGCTTGATTACAACATGATGTAGTGGCAGAGGGAATCACAACTTTACATGGTGTGTGATGTTTTTGACATAAAGGTCACACAATGTTTGTTGAGACAGCTTTTCATAGAATTGCCTGTTGTGTTTGGTTTGCCAGTTTTGTATATGTTACTGGGTTCCTTTATGTGTACACATTTCCTTTTCCTTCTCATCTCCATGTTCTCCCCGGCTGGCAAGTCCTCTTGTGAGTCATAGTTAAAAGGCAGTGCTTTGCAAATGAAGAAGTGATCTTCAGACTAAACATGGGTTAGCCCTGCAAGAAATTTGCTGCTAGACAGTTTACAGATGACAACCCCCCAACAACCCCCCCCCCATCCAATCGCTGCATCAAATACCTCTTTCTTTTCATGATAGAAAAACGTTTCCTTTCTCTGTTAACATCTCTCTCTCCCAGCCACAGACAAACCACTGTCTTTCTCCTGTCACCTTTTTTCCTTTGCTGAAATGAAGTTAAATTAGCAGCGGCTTGAATTGGTGAATCCTGGCAGATCCTTCAAAGCCAATCTATTGTGGATAAAGGAGTGCAGAGGAGAGAAAAGCAGACAGCAGCTGAGAGAGCGAGAGCGAATGTGAGGGAAGGAAATCTCCAAGTGGCTCTGATCTCACTGTAGTACTGCTTTACTCCTCTATAGCTTTTCCTTTCTCTCTTTTGCTCTTTCTCCCTTTCTTCTTTGGAGCTATTTGTGTTGTGGTTGCTGATAAGGCCTGACATTTTTTTTTTTTAGCCCAGCATGCTGTTCTGTGTGAACTCGGCTAACTAAACAGTCCAACTTAACTGAAAATTAAGAGTGGCAGAAACTCCCTTGAGGTGTTTTGTCAGCCTTCAGAGGCGCTGATGGGATGGCCAGGTGTGTGAACTTACAAGTGTGTGCAAGAGGGTGCGATGGCGTTCATGTGTCAGCAAACTCATTTCCACAGTATGAGTTTGCTTTGTGAAAAAAGTGTGCTTCCGTGAAAAAAGTGTGCTTCGCGGAAGCTTTCACAGAAAAGAGATGAGCAGCCCTGTTCTTTCTTTCTTATCGTCTAGCACTGAGTTGAGAATAAAATCAGTCTGTTTGTTTGTAGTATATTTGCTATGAATTTGTTTGTGTACTCATGTTTATATGTATATATCAGTATTTTCTTTTCTCCAAGGATGTGAGACAGTGCCTCCACAGAATTTAAAAAAAAAAAAAAACGATTGAGCATATTGAACAGCAAAATGTAGAATATTTTTGGATATTTACTATTCATATTATGGATAAAATCATTAAATAATGCAATATTTATATGAGATGTTATATCTATATCTATCTATCTGTCTGTCTGTGTGTGTGTGTGTGTGTGTGTGTGTGTGTGTGTGTGTTATATATATGTGCTTAGTATATATTTGCCTTTTTTCTTTACATTATAAAACTTTTAATTTTATTTTGTTGTATTATTTTAATGAAGAATTAAGTGATTCTGACTTTTTATACTTTATCAGTCAAACGTTTTGTCAACTCTTTCTTTATTATTTTTTATGAAAATATAAAGACTTGGGTAAAAAACATGAAAGCTATTAAATACCGAAATGGAGGCATAAAAATTATGTAGTGCCTACAGAAAAAGGAGAAATTAATCAGGACAGTCTTAATATGTGCTTCCTTAGTGTCGCCTCACTTTGCCTTTATTACAGCATAAGTTATTCTCAGCCACCTTAATAAGGTGCATCCTGGGATAGTCTGGACATTTGTTCACTGTTTTTCCTTAACTTGCCACTTAAACCCATTTTTGCCAAAATCATAGATTGATTGATGGAATTAAAAAACAATATATGTAGACCCTTTTAAATTTTCACCATATCATTCAGTTTGGACTTTGTTTTCCTTTTGCACCATTTCTGTTCATTGAGTCAGTTGTGTCATTCTGTCCAGATGTGTTGTTAATTAGCCTTGTCTGCTGGTGTATCTCTTTCTGTGGTCTCTTTCTGTTCACTGTTATCGGGTCTTGTCGATGTTATATGTGTTGCAAGGCTTCCTTTTGTTTGGACTTTCCTTTTATGGATTTATTAAAGACTGCCTAACTTCATGTGAACATTCTTGTGAGTTTATCAACACAGCAGTGTGACTGAATACTCGACTTATAAAGTGAATTAAGCAAGGAGATTTACATGGTGTATTTTTCAGTTTGTCAGTGTTTTTTGTTTGATTTAGTCTATGGATCACTTTGCTGCTCTGCCTTGAGCAGGTAAACCACTCACTTGAGGACCATCTTGAGGAATTCTTCGGTCACACCAATCAGACCACTTTCCGGGATGGTCCACATTCCTGCACGCTGGACTGAATGCAAGTCCCGCTCACTTTCCCACCACCCATCTGTCCGACTTGCTGTTCCGACCCACTCAGCCTCCCTCTCCCGCCTCTTCTCCAAGCTGCTTTAAGAGACTTTTTTTATCTTTGCTTGAATTTTGTCAGTTTCTTCAGTCTCCTCAGTCCTTAGCCACTATGCTGTTCAGTCATCTTCATCCCCCGTCAGTCCCTCTATGTCACCTCCTTTCAGAGGTGGAGCTCCATCTCTGGCCTGCCGGGACACTTCGCATCCTGCACCAGAGGAGTCCCTGGCTCCGCCTCTGGCCTCGGATGGCTCTGCTCCACCTCGTCTCTCTCCATCCAGGCATCCAGGCATTCTTCCCACCCTCAATTCCGACATGAACCATCAGCCATTTGGCCTTGCCGAGGTCCCTCAGTCAGTCGGCTCCACCTGGGTCGGGCTTTACCACACTTCTGCTGTGGACTCCCTCAGGCTCCGCCTCCTACCTCGGTCGCACCAGCTTGCTTTCTAGCCTCGGTATCCTTACCTACATCTCAGGTGCCTGGATCCTCGGCATCACTCCACCTCCATTGCTGTCATCGCCTCTGTTCATCCCCAAGGTAGTATGTGTTCCCATCACATCTTGGCTCCTCCCCCCAGCAGTGCAGCCATGGAGCGCAGTCCTGTCTGTGGAATGGATCTTCACCTACTGGATCTTCACCTACCGCTAACTGTGTTTTCTTTATTAGGTCCATACACATTATGCAGGATTGGGGGTGACTCAATACTGCTCAAGGCTCCTCTCTAGTCATCTCCTCCACCTGTACTTCCCTGGATTTTGTTTGTCATCCTGCTTCCAATCCTCCTCTTGCATCTCTCTGTCACAAATTTGACCCTTTGCCATCCCTTTCGCCATCTCCTCATCCTCCTTGCCACCTCATCCGTCTCTATACGGCGCAAGGTTGTGCCGTCCAGGTTTGGGGGTGATCTTTCAGCGTATCATTCAGTTTGGACTTTGTTTTCCTTTTGAACCATTTCCTTTTATTGAGTTAGTTGTCATTTTTTTCCAGGTGTGTGTCATTAATTAGCATTGTCTGCTGGTGTATTTAAGTTGGTCTCTTTCTGTTCTTTGTTGTCGGCTCTTCTCGATGAAACATGTGTTGAAAGCCTTTCCTCTGTATGGATTTAGCTTCTTTATTAAAGACTGCCTATTTTCATCATCATGTTCATGTTTGTTTATCAACCCAGTAGTGTAACATAAATAAACTTTTTATTTTTTATTTACAGACCCAATGATAATTATGAGCGTAAGCTTGTAGTTTTTATCCTGACTGGTAGTGTGTGTGTGTGTATGTGTGTGTGTGTATAATATAAAAGACTTTAAAACCCAAGGTTTCTGTCTTTCTCTCTCTCTCTTTCTCTCCCTCCTTAAATCTTGTCTTCTGTTTTCAGGCATCGCATCCTTTCAGTGTCTGTCCTCTCCTGTGCTGTGGAATCCTCGCGGCCCTGATCTAAGTAACTGCACCTCGCCTTGGGTCAACCAGGTGGCCCAGAAGGTGAGGCCACTAAAAAGTTGCTTTTAACTTGCTCTGACCCCCGTTCCCTGTCCCGCTCTGTCTGCTACCTCAGCTATTATCAATCCGGCCTCAGCTCACATTACCACACGCAGTGTCATTCTGCAATTTTTAGGAAACTGCCGCTAACTGTGTTTTCTTTATTAGGTCCATACACATTATGCAAATTTGACATAAATGTGTTTTTCACTATTGTCTTTACAGAACATAAGATAACTGTCAAATGTAAAAGGCCTAAGTAAATAAATGGCCTTATTCAAAGGTTAAAACAAAATCTAAAGATTCACATTAAATTAAAATGTTCAGTTACAGAGTACAATGGTATTGAGATTTTGTTGTTGTTGTTTTTGACATACTATTATAACACCATGTTTTTTGAACACCACAAAGAGTGGTTATACCATAGCATAACTTAAACACAATGGAATATGTGTCTGCTTCCAAATCAAATGAGTAATTTTATCATGTTTCACGCTTTAGTTTTTTTTTTTTTTTTTTTTTTTGTAATAGCTTGATTTAGAGTGTCATTAAGGATTTTGTCTGTGCGTCTAGCAGCTTAAACCCAGAAACCCCCAGCTCACACCCCACAGCGCACGGCAGGGGATTGAGCTTTAGAGACCAGACTGTGTATGTGTGTGTGTATTCACTGTGTAGATAAAAAGCGGAGAGAATGCTGCAAACATCGCCGCGGAGCTGGTGAACCACACGCAGGGTCACATTCATGCTGGTGATGTCAGTTCCTCTGTCAGACTCATCGAGCAGCTATTGGATATATTAGATGCACAGCTGCAAGCACTCAGACCTGGAAATAAGGAATCGGCAGCCAGGAACTACAATAAGGTGACACATGCACACACACACATTTGCCTTTTAAACAAACCCTTCATGTTTTGTTTGCTGCCACATCAGTGTGCCCAGAAATACCCTCTAAGCTCACAGCCTTGATATGAATCACATGAACGCAGGGTCTGCATATACCTGTTTTTCTGAGTGGTAACAATCCCCACGACCCTTTTAATGTGTTAGTAGCTTTGATAATTTGATAATCAGCCAATCACATGGCAGCAACTCAATGCATTTAGGCATCTAGATGTGTGAAGACAACTTGCTGAAGTTCAAACCGAGCATCAGAATGAGAAAGAAAAGAGATTAAAGTGACTTTGAATGTGGAATGGTTGTTGATTCCAGACGGGCTGGTCTGAGTGTTTCAAAAACTGCTGATCTACTGGGATTTTCACGCACAACCATCTCTTTGGTTTAGAGAGAATGGTCCGAAAAAGAGAAAATATCCAGTGAGCAGCAGTTGTGTGGACAAAAATGCATTGTTGATGTCAGAGTTCAGAGGAGAATAGGCAGACTTGTTAGAGATGATAGATAGGCAACAGTTACTCAAATAACCACTCGTTACAACCAAGGTATGTAGAAAACCATCTCTGAACACACAACACATCGAACCCTGAAGCAGATGGGCTACAGCAGCAGAAGACCACTCTGGGTGCTGCTCCTGTCAGCTAAGAATAGGAAAGGGAGGATACAATTCACACAGACTCACCAAAATTGAACAATTGAAGATTGTAAAATGTTGCCTGGTCTGATGAGTCTCGATTTCTGCTGCTACATTCAGATGCTAGGGTCAGAATTTGGCGTAAAAACAATGAAAGCATGGATCCATCCTGCCTTGTCTCAACGGTTCAGGCTGGTTTTCTTGCCACACTTTGAACCAATTGAGCATCGTTTAGACCCCACAGTCTACCCGAGCATTGTTGCTGATCATGTCCATCTCTTTATGACTACAGTGTACCCATCCTCTGATGGCTACTTCCAGCAGGATAATGCACCATGTCACAAAGCTCAAAACATCTTCGACTGGTTTCTTGAACATGACAATGAGATCAGTTTACTCAAATGCCCTCCACAGTCACCAGATCTCAACCCAATACTCGACCAACCTCTCAACCTCTGAGAAATGTTTCCAACACCTTGTTGAATCTATGCCACAAGATATATATAGCGATGATCAAGAATTTTTTGATAGATGAAAAAGAGCTGGATGATTTCTGCGAGAATGTTTTAAGCATACAAATTAATTGTAGTAGATGCATTAGTAGTAGTAGTAGAAGTACAGTAGCATTATTTTGTAAGTTGCATTCGAAATTGACTAAATGTCGGATTGAATCTGCAAGACTCTACTGCATGAAAGCTGTTTCATTGTGTCTTGTAGTGGCAGAAGAGAGAGAGGACCTGCCGGGCTTATGTTCAGGTATTGTACAGTGTTATCTTTATGAGTTCACAGACACACTTCAACTCTTGTATCTCTTCTTATCCTCCGTGTTACTGCACACACATACCTATTCTTGATTCCTATCCCAGACTTTTTTTTTTAATTTACTTTCTGGGAAGCCTGTATATATAAGATGCCTTATAAAGATTCAATTCAAATATAATATTCAAAGATTCAATTCAAATATAATATGTACTGTAGCATTGAGTAATACTTCTGTTTTATACATTAAAATCAACAGACCATGATTTGGTGCTTTCTAGTTGTTTATAGGTGGTATTATTTATCATTCTTTTGATAAAAAAAAAGATTAGATAAAATATATAGTGTAACAGGAATAAATTGCATTGTAAAATATCTATTAAAATTAAACTCTCGTTTTGGTTTTATGAGGTCTTTAAACATAGTACCATAAAGTATTATAATATATTATATTGGTGGTTACTTTTAATTAAAAGATATAATGCATTACAGTGTGGCATTATGACTGCATTCATAATGCATAAAATATACAGGCGTCTTAGAAAGTGCCATCCATATTTTTTTATTGCATATGCCTACCTCAGAGGATTTTTAACTGCAGCTGGTTTGTTGTGTGTGTGTGTGTGTGTGTGTGTGTAAGAGAGAGAGAGAGAGAGAGGGAAGGAGACTTCTAGCAATGATGATACCTTACATCTTGCCCAAGGCTTTCTTTTAGCGCTCTTGTCATTTATAATGGCCTATAAGATGTTGCTCCTTAGTAGAAATCAAATTCAGCCATTACGTAAGATTCACAGATGGAACATTCACAGAGAGTCATATTTTATCATCTCTGATGTCGAGTGCAATTATAATGAAGTGTACATGTATGTATGTGTGTGCAGGCGGTTGTGCAGACTGTGGATAATCTTTTGCGTGCTGAGGCTTTAGAGTCGTGGCAGGACATGAACAGCACGGAGCAGGCGCACACAGCCACCATGCTACTGGACGTCATGGAGAAAGGAGCCTTCCTGTTGGCCAATAACATGTACAATAATCACTTCTCAGACCACGCTGCAAATGTCGGTGAGTTTGTGTTGAGGAGAAACTAAAAATGATTGATGGTTCATGACAGTACAGTATAAGGGACATCTGATGCCCATTTTCCTGATGCCCAGATACTTTAGGGTCCTCATGAAATTTCTCTAACATACTTTGGTTGCAATTCCTCAGTGGTCGTGTAAAACAACACCCTTTTTACCTTGTCAAAAACAGCTCTGTTCACAGCGAGCCGTGAAGAGCATGTCTCTTTAAATAATAATAATAAGCTACTGCTCACCCCACTCCTCACTCACCCCTCACTTCCACGAGACACGTGAAATGCTGTTTTGGACTCTGTATATATATTGGAGGTGGACTTATTCAAATAGCCAGCTATCTATGTAGAAACCGTCTGCAAATTGAAATAGTTTGCTGGGCGACACAGTTACAGACTCAGACAGCCCATAACAAACTGGCTGCTTGTTTTCTTTTTAGCTTTTCTGAGCTGGCAGTCACACCAAAACTAAATGTAAAAAAATTGATGATAATAGTTATCTGATGTCCCCTTTAAAAATACAAGTACCAAAGAAGGTTTTCACAGCAATGCCATAAAAAAAACAAACAAAAAAAAAACTCTGATTTTTAAATAAATATACACCACTTTTCAAAAGTTTGGGGTCAAAAAGATATTTTTTCATGTTTTTGAAAAGTCTTATGCTCAAGTCTGCATTTATTTGATAAAATGACAAAATTGTGATTTTATTACTATTACAACAACTACTTTAAATAATTATTTTTCTATTTTTGATCACCAGTCTGAATTTTCAGAATCAATACTCCAGTGATTTGCTGCTCAAGTAACATTTCTTATAATTTTCAATGTTGAAAAACAGGTGGTGCTGCTTCACATGGAACAGTCTAGCTAAAAACTGTATTGCATAATTTATATTCTTTTTGCTGTGTTATTACAGTTCAGACTTTTTAAAGTGTGTTTTTGTGTGCCTTCAGACCTAGAGGTACGTGTGTTGAACACGGAGACAGAGTCTCAGGATTTGTCGTTCCCGCAGAACGGTCCCAGTGACAGCAGTATCCAGCTCTCGGCTTCCACCTTCAAACAATACAGCCGAAACGGTCAGTCACAGCTCATTCGCTCGCTCTCTTCCTGTCCCAACCTTCACAATCCACAACTTGGCCCTGTGCAATTTCACTGAAGCTTAGCAAAATTTCCACTTCGGTTTACCCGGTTATTGGTTGATAATAATAAACCTAATCAGATTAACAAAAGCACTGAGACCATTTCTTCCCTGATGGTTTCTTAACGGCACTCTTAATCAAACAGCCCGAGAGGCGACTAGATTACTATCATTTTCAGGCTGACAGAGCAATCTCGGCACTCTTTTCTTTTCTCCTGCTTCTCTCCTTCCTGCCCCCTCCATCTCTTAGCCATCTTATCCCGCCATCAGCTCTCCTACTCTTCGCTTTTTCCACCACTCCCGCATTTAGCCTCTTTTTGAAGCCGCATCGTCGTGCGCTGCTTCTCATCAGAGGCAGGTTGGGCGGGGGAAGTGAGATTAGTATGATTGAAACAAACGCACATGAAATATTCATACAGAAGAAACGGATTGAGTGAGTGCTGAAGGGATGAATGTTCCGTTGCCCTCCATATTAAAATTCCTTCATCCCCCGATCACTCACTCAACCCCTCCCAGTCCAAATCATTTTAACCTTCACTCAACTCACTCTACCGCTCCCTTTTTTCCTCTTAGTTGTTATTCAGATCCTTTTGCCACTCAATAGCTCTCTCCCTCTTTCTTCTGTTGTGTTTCTCTGTACAGGCCAGGTAAAAGTGGTCTTTGTGCTCTATAAGAATCTGGGTTCATTCCTATCCACTGAAAATGCATCTGTGAAGATGGAAATGGAGGCGGGGCCTGGTGGGCGGGGCCTGTCAGTGAATTCACACGTCATCGCCGCGTCAATCAATAAAGAGTCCAGTAGAGTGTTTCTGACGGAGCCTGTGGTGTTCACACTTAGACATTTACAGGTACTTAAACTATCCCATGCACACACAAGCAAGAAGTTACATTATAATTTCATTACATTACATTTAGAAAATAAGCAAGGAAACATTACCTTTCACACATGGGGTTAGCTTCAGGAAACATGAACAAATTTTGTTTAAAATCATGTATAAATGATCATTTTTTGCATTATGATTTTTTTATTATCCCCCACTTCCCCTTAAATCATCTGTCCTCAGAGCTCAGTATTTCATGTTAAATATAGTTAAGTTAAATATAGTAAAACAGTGTCTTACAATTCAAGTAAATGCTGTTCTTCTGAACTTTCTATTCATCCGAGAATCGAAACAACTGTTTTCAACACAGTGGTTAATATAAAAAAGTTTATTGAGCAGCAAATCATCATATTATAATGATTTCTGAATGATCATGTGACACTGAAGACTGGAGTAAGGATGCTGAAAGTTCAGCTTTACATCACTCAATAAATTACATTTAAAAGTATATTCAAATAGAAAATCTTCAAGGTGTGTTTTGGCAAAGCTCATTTATGACTGCACATGGCCTTTTTTAAGAAGTGACTTTTTTCTTGCAACTCTCCAATACAAGCCACATAGTGGAGAATTTATGATATTGTTGTCACATGCAGACAATGACCACTCTCTGTCATTAATTCCTGTAACTGCTTCAGAGTTGCTGTAGGCCTCTTGGTAGACTATCCTTTTTTCAGATTTGCTGTGACCGAACAACCCACATTTGTGAGCAAATGAAAGCAGCAGGAAAATCGCTTGTGCTCCATGAACATGAATTCTTCTGAACATGTTGAATAGATGAATCCAAACATAATTCCTTTTGTCAGTTCTGTAGCACGTCTCAGTACTCAGGAATCAATGAGAGATATATTGTTTATAATTTAGTCTAATTGTGCTGCCTTTACAGTGCAGAAACTGCTATTTCAGACATACAGTGAAAATCAGTTTGTACAGTAAGTGCTAGATGGCCCCTGGCCATGAAGGGATCGCACATGAGTCCTAAATGAAACCGATATTTTTCAGTCTCTCTGTTGCTTTCTCTTTGCAGCTTGAGAATCATTTCAGCCCAAACTGTTCATTCTGGAACTACTCTGAGCGTTCAATGACGGGCCAGTGGTCATCTCAAGGCTGCAGGCTGATGGAAACCAACAGCACACACACAACTTGTTCCTGTAGCCATCTAACCAACTTTGCCGTGCTCATGGTACATCACGAACCTGACGTAAGTGAACGCGTGCACATATTCATTCTTTACATTCATCACCTGCTCACAAACAAATGTGAATATAGCTCTCATGCACATGAACAACTTTTCCGCTAGCACACTGCACACAAAATACACAAACAAACACACAGCAATTTACGCTTGACATTTACTTTACATAAGTCACTCTCCATCAGGCAACCTATCAGTTTATACCATTTTACTTATCCATCTCTCGGTCTCTCTCAGTATCCAGGCAGGATGCATGAGCTGATCCTCTTTGTGATCACATGGGTGGGTATCGTCATTTCACTGGTGTGTCTTGCCATCTGCATCTCTACCTTCTGCTTCCTGCGAGGCCTGCAGACCGACCGCAACACTATCCACAAGAACCTCTGCATCAACCTCTTCATCGCCGAGCTCCTCTTCCTCATCGGCATTGACAAGACACAGTACCACGTGAGCAGATTCATGATCTATATTAAGGGGAAAATCCAATGAGAATTAATTTCACCCACTGATTGTAGTGTTTATGTGCACCCACTGATAGAACATGCTTTCTACATTGTTTAAGCATCCGATTAACTGAAGGAATTAAATGCAAAATGCATTAAGTGCAGGTCATTTGCATTAATTTGCATGGCACAGTTCAGATGAGTGCTTGTTCTGAGTGCTCAGTTGTGGAAGATGCAGCAGACTATCACATTCTGGCATACTTCACTAGGGTTTCATTCACCATGTTCTTGCTCTCTGATATAAAAGAGAGAATAAATACACTACAGTTTAAAAGTTTGGGGTCAGTAAGTTTTTTTTTTTTTTGAAAAATGAATACTTTTATTCACCAAGGATCCATTAAAAATGTATAAAAAGTGACAGTAAAGACTATCATTTAAAGACTGCTGTTTTTTTTTTGCTTTATTCAGCAAAGAATCCTGAAAAAGGAGCACAGTTGTTTTTAACATTGCTAATGAAAATAAATGTTTATTGAGTATCAAATTAGCATATAAGAATGATTTCTGAAGGTTCATGCGACACTGAAAACTGAAGTAATGATACTGAAAATTTTATTATAAATTACATTTGAAAGTATATTAGAAGTAGAAAAGTTAATTTACAATATTACTACTTTAACTTTATTTTATCAAATAAATGCAGCCTTCATGAGCATAAGAGACTTCTTTCAAAAACATAAAAACACACTGGCTGGCAATAGCCCATGTCGTCACTACCGGTATGACTATAGTATAAATAGGCGCCGGGAAAACACGTCATCCACGTCATCTGAAGCTTGCGTCTGAAGCATGGCAGAAAGCTAGAGGATGCAGTGTCTTGTTCCCTACTCAGGGAACCATGGTTACATATTTAACCTGAGATGTTCCCTTTTAAGGGAATTTCAAACTGCGTCCTCTAGGGGTCGCTGTGGGGAACGGTATACCCATGCCACTGTGTCAAGGGGAGTGCAGGTCAGAACTAAGGTGAGCACTTAGTAGCATCTCTACCATTTCCATGGGAGTTGCCCCTGGGACGTTAGATGGCTGTCCGTGACATTATGCCTTATGGGAGTGTCAGTCACATTAGAAAAGTTAACAGCTTAATTAATTTGTGGATTAATGCTCATTAGAGACGCAAATCGTTTCAAACGATTCAGTTCGATTTGGTGAACTGGTTCAAGAAGATCCAGTTACTTTGAGTGATTCATTCGTGAACCGGATATCACTAAACTGCAGTGTTTTGAACACACTCACAACAGACCTGGAAGAGAAGACAATGCTGAATAAAGTCATAGTTTTTGCTATTTTTGGAGCAAAATGTATTTTCGATGCTTCAAACTGACCCTCTGATGTCACATGGACTACTTTGATGATGTTTTTATGACCTTTCTGGACATGGACAGTATACCATACATATGTTTTCAATGGAGGGACAGAAAGCTCTCAGACTAAATATAAAATATCTTAAACTGTGTTCCGAAGATGAATGGAGGTCTTACGGGTTTGGAACGACATGAGGGTGAGTCATTAATGACATAATTTTCATTTTTGAGTGAACTATCCCTTTATGTAACATTTGATCCAAACATCATAACTTTATTGGTGATGCGAGTACCCATCACTACACTATTTTGCCTCCCTAAGTTTGCAAAAGCTAATATCACTACAATAGGAAACTAATGCAGGAAGTTTCTACTTAACCATGGTAAGGTGGAGAGATGGTGGTTACAAGGGAATAAGGAAGAGGAAGATAAGACAGATGTTATAACCCCCTGAAGGAAATGAGTAGATACTCAAGTATCACTCTAAAAAGCGCTGACGCCTTGTCTGGATCATATCTCTCTTACCTTGCCTACCTCCCTTTGACCCGTGATTCCTCCTACCCCTACCCGCATGTGGGGAAGGGCTCGAGCCATGACACTAGCCTTCTGTCCCAATTTCTGATCCTAAGATCCAGATGGGCCAGGACCCCTGTGTTTGTACGGCTCAGACCTGGACCTTCGTGGAATGAAGGATTCATAGGCCACTGAGCACACCTTCATCTCCCTGAACTTCTCAACCACTGTCTCGATAGAGATATTGAAAAGATTGAAAAGGCGAGATGTATACAAACAAGCCTTACATCTTAAGAGAAGATGCCTCCACCATTCTCATGCAACTCCTCGATGTTGGCATAACTAGTATGCAGGAATCTGTGGATGCAGGATTTTTTTTTTTTCAAGCCGGAGTGCAGCATAATGTGATTATCTGAGAAGGATATGATATAAACCATCTGTCAAAAAACTGCAGAAAGACACATTTCCTATATAAACAAAAGGAAATTACTGACAGGGAGAACTTTCCCGCCAGATCCTTTCCATGTTCTCACTGCGACACAAGGAGCAGAATGCATTCAGCTCCCGCTGAAGCTAAACACGCTCTGCACAACCTCTAGATTACCACAGAAATGAAGCGCAAGCGAAACTGTTGCCAAGAATGCATCGCTATTCCCGCAAGAGGTGAATACACTCGTGCAAACGCTGTATACAAACTCGGGTAATGTATGTTTCAAACAGAACAGTCAGTGAAGATGAAGAAGAGGATGACGTGTTCTCCCGTTGCCTATTAATAGTAGTTGCACCGGTAGTGATGTCATTGGCTGTCGCCGGCCAAAGTGTTGTTGGTGTTTTTCAATGTATGCTTCAGACACGGGTCACGATGAAGCACTCCCCCATAGTGACCCCTAGAGGACGCCGTTCGAGGGTTTTCTTGAAAAGGAAACAAACATTACCTTTATAGCATGTTATTCACATAATTTAACATTTTTGGAGCTTGTGAAAACATGTCCACTCTGACTTTCTACAAAAAATGTCTCCAGGCAACATTGTGCAACTTTTATTTATTATTATTTGTTGATTCTGCGCATTTAACCAGCTGCTCCTTTTTCTGTTGATTCTTTGGTATGTAATTTTGATTTTGAACCAAGCAACATAATTTTAAATTAGATTAGGATATAATCGGTTGTCAGTGAAAATGTCAAACTAGTGATCTAAGACTACATATTTTGGCTTAGGATCAAAGGAATTTTAGGATTTTCAAAATTTGTCTCGACAAATTGTGGCCAAATTTGTACTGACAAAATAGTCTGCTAGGGATGGATTCATCTTCTTTTTTTTCTTTTTTTTTTTTTGGTTGGCCAACTAAAACAGTACCCATTGTGGTGCTTTGAGCATTAACTTAAGTTTTACATTGACAACTGAAAGCATATCTTTTGATAGTTGATGTTAATGAGGTTTGTTTTAGTCAGTCAACCAAACATGAAAACCCTAGTGAAACAACCCTTCTGAAGAGAAGAACAACCGATTAAAACATTAAACACTGTGAATGATTTAAAGTTGAGTTCAGAGCGAAAATTATACTATTAAGTGACAGCTCTTCTATGTTATCAGATTCAAGAGCAGCTGATTAAATGCGTAATCAATATATCATACAGCTCTCTTCCGAAATGTAAATTAGCATGGACACATTTTAAAATGATTAGGATATTGTGACATTTTCGTTTCTCGATGATTCAAATTGTGATGCCTTTCACATCAGTCGATTGACACCAAAAGTTTCCCGCTGAAAGCAGTTCTGTCATCTGATTGGTTGATTTAATGCATCGTCCTGAGTTCAGGCTGTGTTCAAATGCTGGAAATCAAAATCATTTTACAAGACTTTTAATGAGGCACTTAACAAGTAAATGATAAATCCACAAGCAGATCTGTATCTTCCGCTTTGCTGGGGCCTAGAAACAATATGTAAAGTGTGGGGGCTGCATTATGGATCTCATCAGCCTCTCTTTGCAAGTATAGTTGCCAAGTTGCCATGGATACTTACACAAGATATGATTTGAAAGCTTGAAAACCAAACTTTCCAGAAACATCAGTTACTATAAAATATATACAAGTCATAAAAATGTCTTTATTCAGCCTAAAACTTAACAGCTAAACTTAATTTACTTCCCCCGTCAGGCTCAGTGCACAAACTGTGCCAAGCATGACTTGAGTCATGAATATTAATAATATTATGTGATATGCGTACTGATTTGCTGTGCATTCATTCAGCCAGTCGATTGGAAGATACTTCTGCAGGAAGTCCTTTTATGTGCCAGATACATTTTATTTTCCTTCACACTGCAGCCCAGTAAAATAAAACGCTTTCATATGTGGTTATCATCATGCATTTATTTAGTTTTTTAAAGTGTTAGAGGACAGAGTTTTATACTAACATAAAAACAATCTGTAATTCACATGTCAGTCAGAGGGTCTCTTCCTGTCTAAGTAAGTGCTTCTGGACCAAAATAAAGTGCAAAGTGGACCAGACCTAATGGGGTTGTCCACCCCCAGCCCAAAAAATAAATTATGACTGAACATGTTTTGAAGAATGTTGGTAACCAGACAGTTTAGCATACCATTGACTTCCATTGTATTTTTTTTTTTTTTTTTTTTTTTTGTGCAAACGGTGGAAGTCAATGGTCACCCAACATGTTTAGTTACATTCTTCCAAATATGTTGTTTTATGTTCCACAGTTGAAAAAAAGTCATACTGTTTTGAAAAAAAAAAAAATCATGAAGGTGAGTAAATGTAATTTAGTTTTTCTAATACGTTTCTCACTAACCCCTCTTCCATCTTTTTGTCCGAATAGATTGCATGCCCAATTTTTGCGGGCCTGCTGCATTTCTTTTTCCTGGCTGCGTTCTCCTGGATGTGTCTAGAGGGAATCCAGTTATACCTGATGCTGGTGGAGGTCTTTGAGAGCGAATATTCCCGAAAGAAGTACTACTACCTATGTGGCTACTGCTTTCCCGCCCTGGTGGTGGGCATCTCAGCAGCCATTGATTACCGCAGCTACGGGACAAAGAAAGCGTACGTGTGAAGCGGTCTACTTGCAATGGCTGCTGATTTCTGATCCCCTCTTTAAACAAGTTTAAATTCCATATAGTGCAGTATTATCTTTCACTAGGAAACGTATACTGGTATTATGTATTTTGGAGTTCAGTTGGAGATTGGTCGCTGTCATTTTATCCTGGCCTAACGAAGGTCATCATGTGAATAATAAATGAACTCAGTTAAGGATGTTGCAAAAGCAACATCCTTAACTTTTTTTTTTTTTTTGGAATAGCAGTAATTTATCTGACAGGTCCTGCTGTCATAATTCACTTTACATGAACACATTTTAAAGCTGCATAACACACTATTTTTAACATTATATTGGAAAAATAATCTTATGTAAGGTTTCCATGGTCATGGAAAACCTGTCAATTTTAGGAAGTTTATAATCTAATAAATAAAATCTTAAAAAGTTATGGAAATTCCTGTAATGACTGTTTTACTTTTAAAATGTTATATTTGTTTATTTATTTAAAGGTGTCTATCTATCTATCTATCTATCTATCTATCTATCTATCTATCTATCTATCTATCTATCTATCTATCTATCTTTTGTTTTAAAATGACTAAAATAATACTATTAATTATTGTATTGTAATAAACAACAACCACAAAAGTTATGGTTAAAAGGTATATAAATCCATTGGTCAAAAGTGTGGGAATTTTTTAGAAGGCATGGTCTAATTTAGCGGAAGTTAACCAAATGATAGGTTACTGGCGTAACACCGGTTCTTAAGAAGCCCAATTCCAGTACACCAGCACCGATTGGCTGGGAGACATGACATTGCGTTAAATTCAACATAAGCACACTGAACTAACCCTTTAACTCAAGAGGTATTATAGAATTGACCACCTTGAGCATAAAAGCAGGATAAGGTTTCAAAAGCCATCTTAAACAACAATAATTTGAAGTCTTGTCCAGTGGCTCAAATGGAGTCACAGAAAGTGCATTAAGCATGAGAACCAGATCCCATGAAAAATAAATCAGTTTTGAAACTGGTAAAACACGATGCACACCCTTCATAAGCCTGCATACCAAAGGGTGCTGCCCAAAAGTTTTGTTATCAAAACCTACATGACAAGGCAGATATCACGGCCAGAAACACCTTTATGGTTGAAATTGCTTTACCCTGATCTATCAAATCCTGCAGAAAATATAGAATAACTGCCACCGGACACTGAAAGGTGATTATGTGTCGAGCCGTGCACCAACGCTTAAACACACCCCATTTACATTCATAGAGTGACTGAGTGGACAGGGTCCTAGAATTCTGTATAGTTCTGAGGACACTGTGTGGCAGACCAGCCGCATTAATATTTAGCCACTCACCGGCCAGGCCCACAGTGCCGGCCATCTGTATGAGGATGAAAAATATCCCCCCTTGCCTGTGACACCAGATCTTTGTGAAGGGGCAGGGACCATGGCACCATGGATTTTCCCTGGACAGCAGATCTGCACCCCGGTTCATGATGCCCTGTATGTGCATTGCCATCAGGGATAAAAGACAAGCATTGTTTCACAAAATCAGTTTGCGTGCCAAAATGTGTAAGGGAAGTGATCTGAGATCTCACTGTCTGTTTATGTAAGCCACAACTGTAGTGTTGTCCATTCTCACGCGAACATGATGTCCTTTCAGAAAAGGAAGAAAATGATTCAACTTTAGAAAGACGGGACAGCATTTCCAAATAGTTTATGTGACAGTGGCTCAGATGGTGACCCCATCTCCCATTCACTGCCCTGCCCTTGTGAAATGGCCCCCCAGCTGGACAACGATGCATCCGTTGTTATGACCTTCCTGGCCTGGATAACACACACAGGTACACCTTACACCAGAAAGCACGGCTGACGCCAATGACGCAGTGCCAAGACTACAGCTGTTTTCACTCTCACTCTCCTCCGGGAGTGCCATAATGGGTCCAGTCTCAGAGAGGCTACCCAGCGTTGAAACCCTCTCATAAATAGTCTGCCTAAAGGAATGACTATTAGAGCTGAGGCCATCAGACCTAATAGTCTGAGGCATGTGCAAAAAGAAACACTGTTCCCTTTCCGAAATTCGGCCAGGCATTACATACGTTTTATCACTCTCTCCTCTGACAGTCGCTCTCTGAAATGTCACTGAACAACCACAGATACATTATCTACTATCTGGGTGCATAAACACTCTTTTCTGTGTTTAATTTTAATCCCAGTTTCTTTAGATGTTCTAAGACATCTCATGTTGTGTCTTTGCATGAGATCTTGTTCCCACAGAGCTTTCCAAAGCTGCAGATCTCCCTCCCTAACTAGGGTAGTCTGCATTGCTACAGTCATAGTTGCGGTACTTAATGACCCTAACAATGAGCTGGGGATGGATTGCGAGAAGAGTTTTGTGAATGTCATGATGACGTTGCGTCGCTCCTTTTTATACCTAGGGGAGGGAGCCACTTCCTGACGGAATGTCATGTCATCCAGCCAATCCTATAGTGAGACAATGACACGTGTGCTTGAAAGAGAATCGCTTACAGCACCTTTAACTAAGCTGATTACTGCATGTGTGAGTGTGTGTTGCTCCTCGTGTTTGTGTCCATGCAAGCGTGTGTTGGTCTGTGTTTATGTGTGTGCGACTGTGGAAAAATAGCACAGCTGCAGACTTTTGAATGTTGACTACAGTGCAGAAAATTAGATGCTGACTCAGTGTGCTAATGATTAAAAAACTGAGCTTAACCTTCAACTAGACTTTTATTGCTCTTTTATTAGCTTGTTTTTATGCCAAAAAAATGTATTGTCATCTCTATAGTAATAATATTTTAAGATATCTCAATTATTTAAAAGAAATCGATGATCAACACTGTGCTACTTCATAAAATGCATGTGCAGTTTTGCCTGTAATGAAGTGATCATTCTTTGAATAGTAAAATGTTACTGATGAAGTTATCGCATGTGTGTTTTGTGTGTAGGTGCTGGTTGAGGGTGGATAACTACTTCATCTGGAGTTTTATTGGCCCTGTGTCCTTCATAATCATGGTATTGTTCTCTCCAAACATTCAGTGCTCTCTCTGCTTTGCTCACAGAATTTGTTCTTTTTTTTCCTCCCTGAAAAGTGCTGCGCTAGTCATATCAAACAAAGCACTTTTGTTCACCTATGGATCTGTTGCTGCTGACGACTATGTTTTGGCTGTTATAAGCTTTATATGAGTGTGGATCTTAGATTAGGTTTAGATATGGGAACTTGCTGACAGTTTTGTAATTATAACATATTTTACTAATGCCTTAGCACTGTTTTTGTTTTTATTAGTTTGTGAGAAAAAAAAAGTTTTTTGTTTTTCTGTAAGTTTTTCTCTTCCTTGCATTGGATCTCTCATCCAACAAGAACCAAGTGCATTTTTGTATAAATGTTCATATCACCATTCACATGTAAATGGCTGAGTTTAATTGCAGTAATTTAAGCTAGAACAATTTCTATTTCTAACTATTTACACGGAAATTCTGCTTATGTTTTATGAATGAGGCTCATTTTTAGGAAGAAAGCTGTGTTTTAATTGTTTTTCCTGTGTAGATATTTTCTAAAAGGCTTATCGTTTTTAAATAGCCAATTGGCTTTCATTTGTGTCAGAATGAAGGGGAAAAGTTTTATTTTCGTGGAGTCTTTAAGTTCCATTTTTCTGTTCTCTTACCTTTGACCTTTAGTTAAACCTGGTGTTCCTCATGATAACACTCCACAAGATGATCCGTAATTCTTCCGCCCTCAAACCCGACTCCAGTCGTCTGGATAACATTAAGTGAGAGTCTTCCACCGCCAAAAATATGCATTGTTTTTATTGTATATTTATTGTGAACGTGTGCATGTTCTCCTTCAGGTCCTGGGCTCTGGGGGCTATCGCACTGCTCTTCCTCTTGGGTCTGACCTGGGCCTTCGGCCTCCTCTTCATCAATGAGAACACCGTCATCATGGCATATCTTTTTACTACCTTTAATGCCTTCCAGGGCATGTTCATATTCATCTTTCACTGCGCTCTACAGAAGAAGGTCAGTGCCATTAATGTTTCATACCCAGATAATACTTTGGGGAAACATTTGCTGCAAAATTTCCTTAAGAAGTCACCTAAATATGGAAAAAAGACAAAGATGGTGGTCATCACAAGTTAAGACAAGTTAAAAATAATCTTTTAGGAATAGCTTTGGGTTAGGATTCATCTGTACCATGATATTATTAGTTTTATATGAGTAGTTTTTTATGATTGTTTTCGAACAGGTTTTCAAGCACTCCATCTTCCATTGTTTGGCTAAATAAAGCCCCGCCCCAAACACATGACATTGGTTGAGCCCTGTGTTGAGGAAGTAGTTTTGAAACTCTAGCTTTCCAAGCTACTTACTGTATAAGGTAGTTAAACAGCAGTAAAGCTATCTGAGCTATTAACAAAAAGTAGTTAAATGCACCGAGACTTTACAACAAAGTAATACATCATTAAATGTATAATGTGTTTCAAAAATGTATAATCTAGTGAAATCATTATTTTTTTCAATTAGAGCTTTTTTTTATTTTTTATCTGACACAGTAAGAGACCATGTTTATGATGATGGCATTAAACAAATACATTTATAAAAAACACAACTAATAATACTGGAAATGAAATGAATCAGAAATTGCAACCAAATTTTCTTTTCCTATTGTGACCTTATTGTGACCGATATCACTTATCGAATCAGACAATAAATGCAGGACAGGAATTTTTACTATTATGTATTCGGGAACTTAAGGCACTTAAGTGTACTTAAAGAGAGACACTTTCACGAATGCGTTTGTAAGTATACTTGAGTACACTTTAAAAAAAAATGCTTTAATAATTTCAAATGAAACATTTTGCATTAAAGTACATTGAAAATGTTTTTTTATTTGTAATATTTTCCCATGCTTTAAAGAAGTACACTTATTTTGATGTGTTGGCTAACAAACTAAAGCATGTATAAAGTACTTGATTATAATTTATATTACATACAAAGTTAATATATTTTTAAATGTACTTAAAATTGCATTCAAATATTAAAAATTGCAACTTCATCATTGTAAACGTATTTATAAATACATGACAAAGTTTGTATTATATGTAAAGATCCAAAGCTTGTCTGTAAATTCAGCAGTTCATTTCATATTTCAAAGATAATGTAATTTTAAAATTACATATAAAGATGTACTTAAGTCCTACTAAGTGGGTTGAAAGCATTTTAAAGTTAAGCTAATTGCATTTACTATACATATAAACTACAATGCAATTTTATTTGATTGCAGTTGATATGCAGTTATGTGTCTGAAACATTACATAATGTTTTCATGTAGATTAGTTGTTTTACCTACAGTAATTGCTTAAGTGTAAATGTGTTTTTGTGTTTAGGTGCATAAGGAGTACAGCAAGTGCCTGCGTCATTCTTACTGCTGCAGTCGCACCTCCACTACGAGCTCTCATGGATCGCTGAAGAATTCTGCCCTTCGTGCCAATAACCGCTACTACACCGGCAGCCAGGCACGTCATGCAGCGGTACACAGACAGGTGACATGCATGCACACTGACAGCATTGCTATTTATAAACTGCTGTTATATTCCACATACCAACTTACCCCGCTCATCTGTTTCAGAGTCGAATTCGTCGTATGTGGAACGACACAGTGCGAAAACAGACAGAGTCATCCTTCATGGCAGGAGACATCAACAGCACTCCAACTCTCAACCGTGGTGAGACCCACCTTCTGCCTTAAAATTTCCCATCATGCACCAGAGCCCATCTGTATATATGTGTCTGTGCTTAAATGGACATTTTTTACACTAAAGTCCTATCTACTCAAAATGCCAAATTCTTAAAAACTGCTGGTAAAAATTCACATTTAAACAACATAATTTAGCATTATCAGTAAAATCTGATATGAAAGGTCCCATAAATGTAGTTTCTTACACTTAAATAGTATTAAAAATCATATATTTTCAGTTCAGTCCAGCCAATGTGCATATGCAATATCAGGCCTCAGGACAATAATGTCTTTATGGGAACCAAAGCTTCTGTGATTTTACCAATTGGCGATTGGCACTTTTATTTATAGCGTGGGACTTATTCCGCCAAATTGCATTCTGCACTTTCTTCTATTAATGATAATATGAGTGAACCCTCTATATATATATATATATATATATATATATATATATATATATTTATGAGCAATATCACAGACGTGAGATATGGCTGTATATCGGCACGGCTGTGATTCAGCTGTAGGCATTTTAATCTTTGTTTCACATAAATTACATTTGATTAATGTGAAATGTCCATTCCTGTATATCCTTTGCAATATCATCAGACAAACTCTTGTCGTGGAACAGACTGTAAAGCCGCACGATTTGTGATAGCACAACAGATGGTGGTAATGATCAAATTTAGTTTGTGATCTAGTCAGAAGAAGACACTGCATGCGCTGCCTCAGTGCATTTACAGGCTTGTGACTCGTCAGAACGCAAAACAGAATGTAGCGTTTGGTTGCGCTACATCACTACTTGCTGGAAAATGTAGTTAGCTAGTAGCGCCGCTACTTGTAGCTAGCTACTTTCTAACACTGGTGATTACCTGCATCTGATACAGCATTCATTCTTCAGCTCAATCTCATATTCACAATAAAACATTAGTCTGAATGTCTGCTGAGGAAAGGGTTATCTTTGTCGTACCGTCCTTTCATCTGTTAAGGGTGATTTCTGATGATAGTGCTGCTCAATGCATTTGTTAACTGCGTCTAACAAACTGTTGTTGAAAGTAAAAAGAACTTCCGTTTCAGTCTCTTTCAAAATAAATGCTTTACGGTTGACTCGTAAAACAGTCTCTTGTCGTCATCTAATGGTTGAACAATGTCACAAAAATCAGCATCACGAACACACACAGTTTCCCTATACTAAATACTACTATGATTATAAAATAGTATTTATAGAATAATAAACAACAACAACAGCCATCATAAAAGTTGCTACACAGTTCAGTCAAAAGTGCAAAGTCAGCGCTCTGAAATACAGCATTAAAGGGTTAGTTCATACAAAAATGAAAATTATGTCATTAATGACCCTCATGTCGTTCCAAACCCTCAAGATCTCCGTTCGTCTTCAGAACACAGTTTAAGATATCTTAGATTTAGTCCAAAAGCTTTCTGTCCCTCCATTGAAAATGTGTGTACGGTCTACTGTCCATGTCCAGAAAGGTAATAAAAAGATTATTAAAGTAGTCCATGTGACATCAGAGGGTCAGTAAGAAGTTGTTGAAGCATTGAAAATACATTTTGGTCCAAAAAGAAAGAGAAAATTACAACTTTATTCAGGGGGAGTCATTAATGAAATAATTTTCATTTTTGGATGAACTAACACTTTAAAGCTACATAAAATATAATGTGATGAAATTTTGCCCTCAGCCAAAACTTATTTGCTCTGGAACAAATAATAGATTAATAAAACCAAAGACTGCCTGTTAGAATTACCCAAAACAAATTATATCTCATGTTTAACGATTATAGAGATATCAGAGCCAGCGGCAAATTCCAGCAGATCTGGCTGAGGTGAGGCTGCTCTTGGCGGGTTCATGAGCGCAGAAAGGACACTGATGCCCTGAAGCTCAAATATCTGAAAGTGTAAAAGCTAATTTTCAAATAGACATTATCCTATTAACCAACTGCATATTTGAAGTCTAAAAAAGTTCTCACATTCTCAATACAATTATTTATTAAAGGGGGGGTGAAATGCTCGTTTTCACTCAATATCATGTTAATCTTGAGTACCTATAGAGTAGTACTGCATTCTTCATAACTCCAAAAAGTATTTAGTTTTATTATATTCATAAGAGAAAGATAGTCTGTAGCGATTTTTCCCGGAAAAACACGAGCGCCTGGAGGCGTGACGTGTGGGCGGAGCTAATGAATCACGAGTGCCAGTAGGCTTTTGTGTTGAGAGCGTTTGGAAGCTGTGACAGCTGTGAAGGCTGAAACTGAACGAGAGCAGCAGCAGCAACGACTCGCTCCGAGCGGGGCTCGAACCCGGGTCTCCGATGGGAGGCGGACGCACTAACAAGGAGGCAGAGATATTTGAAGCAGTTTTACTCACCGCCTGTGGTTCCAACACACGATCGTGACCCTTTTTTGTTGGGATTGCATCATCCTTAAGAAATAAACGATACGCAAATCCGTCATCAAACTGGTCTTTGTTTGTAAAACAAGCATTTTAGAAATGCAGGGAACAAACACTTGCACAACTCCGTTGATGCTCTGTAAAAATAAACTCCATCCACTGGTCCCTTAATGCTGTTTTTTCTTTGGTAATCTGTGCAGGGTTGTCTTGCCCTGGCAACCAAAAACACACTCCTTTTGTGACATTTCACGACGCTCTCGCTCTGATCAGTGACTGTCTGTTGTGCTCTCAGTGCTCTGCTATACGGGAGCGCGCGCTCTTCCGGCAGAAGTGCCTCAGGACCCATATAAGGAAATTCCTCTCCATCAAACGTCACACAGAGCCATACTCGAAAAAAACTTTCCGAAACTTGTGACAAACCGGAAGGAGTATTTTTGGAACAGAAATACTCCTTCAAACGTACAACTTAATTTTTGAAACTTTGTCCATGTTTAGCATGGGTTCAAGTATGGGTTCAAGTTTAGCAATCAAACTCTTTAACAGTGTAAAAAACTCAGTATGCATGAAATAGCATTTCACCCCCCCTTTAACACATTCTGTACATTCTCACCTAAAAAAAACTCTTTAAAACTACATTCCTCCACAGAAAAACAGTATTATTTTTCCATTTATGTTTATTTGGGCATCTGCCATGACATTCGCTGTGAGAAATATATATATTCAGTTCAGAATACAGTGAAATCTCAGATATTAGATTTTTCATGATCTGACATTTACGTTCAGCACTTAAACATTGAACTGTAAAAGGAGACTTAGTGATAGAGAGAGTGATAGTTAATAGAGAGAAAATGCGAGAGGCAGACTGTTTCCATCACCAAATCCTGAGTGTGGCGTCACCACCATTCAGATCATCCCAGGGATCAGTGTTTGACGACAGTGTGACGACGACAGAGAAGCCGCAGCTAAATCAACCGCCACTCTTTATGCTAATTCTATCCATTTTGTTTTTAATGAAGTGATTAGCCGGCGAATGAACAGGGGGTAATTACTTTAATTGAGGAGAATGACAGTAGCATCCTCACTGCAGTGCGCCGATTGTTGCTTTCCGGGGACTTTAATCAAGGCGAGAGAGAGAGAAAGTACGATACAGAAAGGCAGATCTAAACCATATAGCAGCAAAAAAAAAAGAAGAATTGATTCTGTGGAGAGGAAACGGCAGGGTTTTGTGCTGCGGGAGAAGATTTGGGGATGTTACAAGAGTGAATGGCAGCCAGAAGTAGAGATGGAGGGTAATGAAAGGGCCTGTGCATGTGGACACGACTGTCTTTATCAGATTCATATCCTATCACTCTCATTTCCCACTTCACCACCATGTGAAGTCTTTTCTGTGCTTCCAAGAGCCGCTGCCATACCTCCACCTCTCCCCCGCTGGCTTAGATTCCCCCTCACATTTTACACAACACACACCAGTGAGATATTTACAGGAATTAAAGGAATGTTCAAAGGTTCGGTACAAATTAATCTCTATTGACAGCATTTGTGGCATAATGTTGATTAATACAGAACGCAATTATGACTCTTTTAGAAACTATTAATGGCATTGATCTGAAAGGATGGATGATGAACATTTGGTTATGTGCTATTGACATAATGTCTGTGGGTGGAGTTTGCGGCATGTAAAATAGTGCTGGAAAATTGCATATTAAAATTGAACATGTTTTCTCAAGTCATATCATGTTTAGTTCATCTTTTACCTAGCTTAAACGGTACTGTGGGGCTTCAGCTGTGTTGACAGATGGAACAGGTCACACTAGTTTCATGTTTAAGTCTTGTTGGTATGCTTAACAGTGTGTTTACTACATTGTGTCTGACTTTAATGAGGAATGAGCTGGAATTATTTTCTGTGTGAATCAACTTATACCACAAATGCTGATGGCACAGCTTTACTTTTATTAAACCTGGAACATTCCTGCAAGAGGTAAGAAATGTGTGTACGTAGTATGTGTGTAAAAATGGCGAGTGTGAGCAAGCGCACATCTAAAATTAATTCTTGAGGCGGTCCTCTCTGATAGATGATAGGGCGAGAGCGCAAGGTTGCACTTTGCCTCAGTCCACTCGATGTCATACTGGCCTCTTTTTAATTTCATGGCATTTCTCTCTGAAAGCCCCAGGCTGCAGCTCTGTGCCTGCATTATGGGCCATACTGAATGTTCCATTTGTCTGAGTCACATTTGTCTACTGCAAGTGTTCACATTTCACTATGGAATGAACCCACATTTCAGTGGCTGCTCTTTGAAACTACATAATAGCAAATATTACCATTTCCCTCCCAATGACTCCGTCTGACAGTGAGGCATAGAATTACACCCCACGACTACTCTTCAAATACATTTCGGCTTCACTGCATATAAACACCATTACGGCATCACACAGCGACATTAGGGAATTCATTTTTTTTTCAAGTAAAGTGCAAATAGCCATTCTATTATCGTATTATGTATTATTCCTTTAAAACTGATAGTTCCTGCTTCCTGAATGCTCATGGTCATTAACAGGTTTGATGTGAATTAGCTTTTTATACCCCTATACACCAGACTATTAATCTTAATGTACATGTCAGTGACTAGCAGAAGTATGCCACTTTTCTGAACAAAAGGTTTGTGAAAAACTTACATTATGATTTTTAGAAAACAAGCATAGGTTCCACCCCCTAACCCCTCTCCTAAACATAACTGTCACTGGGAGTTTTGAGAAATGTGTTACTGTTGTACACATTGTCATATTATTATAATTCAAATGCATTTTGAGAAAGGGGCACTTTTGGCAATTTTGGAAAACCAGCAGGGGCTTAAGCCCCCAAAGCACCCCCCTTTGCAAGTGCCTGACCGTATTTTCGATCCTTTACTCCATACATAAACTTAATCTAAAACATATCTATTAATAAAAATTTGCTACAAATGTAAACATTTGCCAGAAGTCTCCATTGGCATAACATTACATTTACATTTACATTTACATTTACCCATTAAAATGACGGTTTTATCCAAAGCGAATTACAAATGTGGACAATGGAAGCAATCAAAATCAACAAAAGAGCAATGATATAGTGTTATAACAAGTCTCAGTTAGTTTAATGCAGTACACATAGCAAGGGCTTTTAAATGATATATTAAATAAAAAGTAAACAGAATAGAAAAAGAATAGAGCAAGCTAGTGTTAGAGGTCTTTTTTGCTTTTGTTTATTGTATAATAAATGAAAAGAAAACATAGAATACAAAAAAGTTTATTTTTGTTTTTTACATGACCTCATAGCAGTGTGTATATTCACAGCATACCTGTAACATGGCCTTCATTGCCTTGCTGCTTAAATAACGTTTATAAAGTTATAAAATGTTATGACTTTTATGATGTGAAGAATTTTCTTCTTTTGCTTTAGCTACAATGGGGAACCATCTTCTGACGAACCCCGTGCTGCAAACCCGTACAGGAACCTCTCCTTATAACACGCTGCTGGCTGAGACGTTTACCCCACCCTCACCTGGAGTCTTCAACTCGACTGGTAAGTGTGGGTCAACTTCAGTTCGTATTGCAAAGAAAATCACAAATGATTTCACTTTAGTATCTTAATTATTTATTTGCCAAAATGTTACTTAAAATTGTATTTTATTGATCAAAGTTAGCTATTTCGTAGTTCCCTTTATGTTGCACACACTAACTTGCCTTGAATGTTTTTCTTAAAATTTCTTAGGAGAAACAAAGATTCTGATATGCTGATTTGCTGCTCAATAAACATTTATTATTATTAGCAATGTTGAAAACCACTGTGCTGCTTAATATTTTTTTTATGGAAACTGTGATATATTTTTTCAGGATTCTTTGAAGAATATAAAGTTCGAAACAACAGCATTTCTTTGAAATTGAAACCTTTATTAACATACTGAAAATGTCTTTACTCTCACTTTTGATCCATTTAATAACACACACACAAAGTCATACTGTACATACATACACATTTGAGTTCAGAAACGTAACTTTTAATTTAACTTTTTAGCTATGAATGTCCTCTGTGCAATAGAAAAATCCTCTGTATTATTGTATATGCAGTTGCCACAGTGTGTGTGGGTGTCACCGATGGTATTCCTGTGCTGTGATCAGTGCACTCTAGTGCATATGCTGTGTGTGTGTAGGTCTGTTCGTCTCCCTCTGCGTGTGAGTTTACACCCTGTCGGTCTGTCAGTGTGATTCAGAGGGGCGGATAGGGACTGACCATCTGGCCAGCCTTTTAATCCCTCCTGCTGGAAAGATAGACCAGAGCATCGATTAAAGTTAGGGCTGAAGTTGAGTGACTGACAGTGGGGCGAGAAATGAGAGCGTTCCCTGGAGATTTGACACAGAGTATTGGCATGGCTGTGTCCGTGCCGCACACACATACGGCCCAGGCTTCACTCTCTCGCCGTACCATTCTCCTTGGTGTGCCGATTGAAAGGCAGCGGGAGAGAAAGTTAGCTGTGGTTCCCATGTCAGTGGGTTGAAATTTAAGACAGCGTCTCTGTTGAATATTTTAAACGTTCCCTCTCTGTGTAATATGTCAGGCTGACGGTGCGCCACTCGGCTCGGCTGAGGACATTTTTAGAATGCTTATGGAGAGGAAGTAGGAGGAGGGCCTCATTAGAATGTCTAATTACTCTCTCTCTCTCTCTCTGCACAAAGGAGCGTTGATTAAAATCATACCGGGCATTAATATTTAAACCCCCGCATGCCTTGGTTCTCTGCCGCCCCATGCATCTCCTGTGTTCAGTACACGCAAACGTGTGAAATAAACATGGTCTTGGCTTTATGAGGTTGAAGTGTGAATAACATCTTGCCGAATAAGGATCGTGCCAAAACCAAACAATAAAGCTCCATTTTCATACTCCCCAATCAAATAAATGAGGGGCTGTTCCTAAGATCCCAACTCCCAAGACTAAAAGAGTTAGATACTGATCTTCAGTCCACAGAATCAGACACTGCCCCAATCTTTTTGTTTTAAATATAGACAGACAAGTTTGAAACAACATGAGGGTGAATAAATGATGGTAGAATTGTCACTTTAAGTAATTCATTGTAATTAACTACTTTTTGATTATAGCTGATAGAATAGCTTACTACATTTTTAAGTCAGTATGTTATTGTGAATGAGACGATTGCTCTCCATTGTTGTGTCTTTACAGTTTTTTAACAATACAGTATTTCAACAATAGAGTTCCTAAGTGTGACATTTGTTTATGCTAACATTCAAGAAAAAGAAGGCAGTTTAATATAAAGCCCAACGTAGAAACATATCATTGATCACTTTTGTTGTCTTTCTTTTTTCTCACTTTGCCCTCACATGGCCTCACCATGGATCCACAGGAACTTTCCGTGACCCAAGTAAGACTCTTTTCACTTTCAGGCTTATGGCTATTTTCAGTGTTTTATAGACTAATTTTGCAGAATGATAACCTCTTCACATATGCAGTGAAGCCTTGATTCTATGTGCACAATTTACATCACTTGTAATAAATTGCCTCTGTCCATAAACCTATTAATCTTGTGATGGAAAGTGTGTTCACTATTATTGATTTAATCCCGGATTCTGTTACTGTGAATCCCCATCTTGATTAAAATAGGTAATGAAGTGCACACTTCTCCCTCCACCTTTTTCATTTGCTTACCACCTCTCATTTGCTTTCTCAACAGAGAGCACACTGTCTAAGAACCGAGATCATGGAGGCATGGAGACGCTTCCTCTGAATGGGAACTTCAACAACAGCTATTCTCTGCGTAGTGTCGGGGGTTCAGGAGCTCCTGGGGGCAGCTGTGACTTCCTGGGAGGTGGAGGTGGAGATAGCCCCCCTCCCCTACTCAATCCCCGTAGTTCAGAAACTCTCGGTGACATACGGAGAAACCTCTCGGACGCAGCGGCGTTCGAGAAGATGATCATATCTGAACTTGTGCACAATAATCTCAGAGGCAGTGGAGGGGCTGGGGGCAGTGACAGAACGTGTGGTAGCCTGGTCAGAGGGCACGGTCAAATGGGAATGGGGCGGGGCAGAGGTGGGGCAGAGCCGGCGATAGGCATAGAGGATAACGAAGACTTTCGTTCAAGAGAAGCACGTCAGCGCACGCCGCAAGACGTGGAACTGCTGTACAAGGCTCTGGAGGAGCCCCTGCTTCTGCAGCGTGCCCAGTCGGTGCTCTACCAGAGCGACCCAGAGGAGTCTGAAAGCTACACAGCCGACCTGACTGAGAGTTTGGGCCACAGTGGTCACAGCGGCCAAAGTGCAGCAGGTCAGGGCCACAACGGAGCCCCCGATTCGCCTGCGCCTGAGTCCCTCTACACCAGCATCACCAACCTGCGAGATTCACCCTACCCCGACAGCAGCCCAGAGCCACTAGAGGTGGTTCCACGTTCGGCCCAGCCTCCGGAGGAGCTGTACTACAGCTCAGGTCGGCCAGCCATAGGCTCCCGCGGAGCCCCCATGCAGACCTTCTACCAGGCTCCACCTAGGAGACCGAGCACTGAAGCCCACCCCGCCCCTGAGCCCCCTCATAGTGAGGGAGATGGACAGATGCAGTTGGTCACAAGCCTGTGACTACAAGGAAGAGGTGGAGGAGGGAAAGCGCCACAGGGTCTGATGCAAAGTGCCGATGGCGATGTTGGACTCCTCTCCTGTTTCTGACGCCCTCCTTATGTCTGGTTGCCTTTTTGTGCTTTCATTAGTTTTGAAGTAAGAGGTAAGGAAAGCCTAAACAGGGAGAGCATCAGAGAGGTTTGTCTCCATGGCAGCAGGCTCTCTGAAGTGCTGTGTTACCACTCTGCCCTCTCATCAGCATCATTTTCTCCTCCCTCCTCACACACACACACACACATAGAGAAACTATCTGCCTTCTCTCAGTGGACGTCTCTGCCATCAGCTCTATCTGCTCCAAAAATATTGTCAAACATCACACTGGGCTTCTATTTCTGTGTTTTATTTCAAGTCTTATCTTTAAAATGTTGCATTTGCGTAACTCCTTACCTTCACTTTCCTTTCTCTGTCTTTCTCCATCATTATTTGATGAGAGCTGTTACATGAGGAAATGGGGGTATGCCATTGTACTACAAGTGACAAAAATCTCTCTGAAAGCTCTTCAGTGTTGCCAAAAATAACTGTTTTTTGAGCCAGGACACAAACTGGAATCTACGCACACACACACACACACACACACACACACACACACACACACTCACAGAAGTGCTTGTTACTGAACATTAAGAGTGTGACATATGCTCATGAAAAAGGAAAACTAGGACTATTGTTCAGACACAGGTAGTGGGAAGCTGCCTCAGTGGAGTTGCCTTTATTTCTGTCTCTAAACTGACTCTTCTGTATAGAACAAACGACTGGGAAAGGGGCGGACATTAGGACACAACCCATCATCAGCTGGGTCATTTGAGCCTTGTCCATGGGACCGCTCATGAATAAAACTCTATAGGGTTTCATCTCAGATCCACAGATGGAGGGTGGATTAAGGACTGAAACTGCTCTCCGAATCACTGATGGATGTTGTAGGTGGAGGTTGCTGTATCACCTGTGTTATTGTGGCTAGAATAATTTTTTTGCTACTGCTCCAGCCATTCTTCGAGTCCAACCTCTGTACATAAGAACCACACAAAAGCGAAAGCAAGTCTTAATCTACTCGTCTCCTGTACATAGAAGAACAAAAGCAACAAAAAAGTATCAAATATTATGAAAAAAAAAAACGTTCTTGTACTGCAACAGAAATCGAAAATAAAGATGTTTTGAAGTTTGTGACCTAAACACCATGCCAGTCTCTCCCTCTCTCTTTCTTTCGCTCTCTCCGGCCCTCGTTGAGTCCAGCCCTGGAGCACCGCAGTGCCAGGAAATATAATTGTCTGCCAAGAGACAGCGAGAGAGAGACAGAAAGAGAAGGATTTTACATACAAACTAGATCAATCCTGGCACAATTTTTATGTAATATAGCCCATTACATTAGCTATGTTTCCATCTAAATATGCGAATTTACCTTATGTTCAAAACTGGAATATCGCATTAAACATTCGGAATAAAGCACTGTTTCCATCCAACAAGTCAAAGAGAACAAAATCATCACTTCCTGATAAACTGGCACTAAATATCTCTAAGAAAACTAGGAGAAGCCACTGAATATAATAATTTCATATGTAATTATTTAGCTTCTGAGTGAGAGTAGATGTAACACAATAAATGCGGTCATTGTTTTTAGAGGTGGATGCCTGCTGTTTGGGAAAGCATTCATGTAAGACAGTAATTATACAGAAATACTTTGATGACAGACTTTCAGGCATTTCAGAACGACCAAAACAACGATGCTGTGAACAAGATCGGTCCTCTGGTTAGTATAGTTATCCTGTTTCACATGACTTTTTCAATACGCATGGTGGAATTTATTGTGTAAATGCGTTAACATCAGTTTATGCACATTTTTTCTTATCGGATAAATAGTTAATCTTACTCAGTTGTGCGCATATTTTATTTTTTTTTTAGCTCATTTTTTATAATTACTGCACATCTTTCCAGCCAGTGTTTCTTTATGCGATAATCCAAAATGTGCATTAAAGAAGGGTGATGGAAACATAGCTATTGTTGGTAATGTTTGACCTTCAACATTCCCAGACAGGAAGTGCTTGACGTGAATGAAAGGGGAAAACACTGTGCCTCAGTGGCGCACTGGTGCATTGTGGGTTGATTGACAGCAGCCATAATGTAGTGTTGGTTATATTTTATCTGGAAGTTGTAATAGATATCAGATGACTAGATGAATAGAATATATTTAGGTGAAAAAAACAAACAAACAAACAAAAAAAAACTTGGGGGGCACATTCAGAAAAGATTCAGTCACAAACCCTAGATTGTATTCGACTGTTTTTACATACCAATATCAGCTGTTGTTTCTAAACCTGGTGTGACAGTTGATTTACAATTTGTATGCGTATGTCTGAACATGAACTTTTGGAAGCTTGCGAACCAGAGTACGTATGTGTGTGAGTATGGATCTCAGAGGCTATTTTTACTGGGTTTGATGGACCCGCATTAGAAGAACAGGAAGCAGAGTAAATCTATATCTATCTAAGAGCTCAGTATAAGCTTCCATCTAAAAGACTTTGTTAAAGGTATTTTAAATGTTGTTTTTTGCCAGTTATTTACAATGGAAACTGAGGTTTAAACAAAAACAAAACTGAATTACCATTCATTGAGTGACAGGAACATCTGACCAAGGAGACACGGCCTCTGTGGTTTAGAATCCCTATATGCAAAAGAGTTGCATAGCCTATTGAACAAAAGAGAGGTATTCATGAGTGCTCTGTCCCTCTGAAGTCTGCTTAATCGTCAAGTCTTTCATGTCTGATGTTTTATTTATTAATATTTATTCGTCTGTTTTGATTATTTATGCACATATTCTTTTATTCAATGTGGTTCTCATTCTGTATACAGAGCATATGAGGGTGACGAGAGCGTGCTATATTTCGAAGAGCATACTAGCATACTACGCTTACCATAGCTTCAGTATATACTATGTGTTGTTTCCACAGTATGCAGATTTTCTGTCGAATTGCCTAATACATTTCACCAGAATGAATGGTAAATGAGGCTGAATTCAGAATGGCATAGTACTCTTATTATTTCTGCCATAATAAGAAATATTAACAGTAGAAACAGAATTCAGCCAGTATAGATTATTTTATCCCGTAATTCAAAGCAGTTCACTTTACCTTTTATTTCCAATGTGATGGATGAACTTAAAATATTGTCTGTAATTTATTTTTTTTAATCGGATTGGACTGCCAAAAGTAAAGATGTTTTATTTGCCAAAAATTACTTCTGTTTCCAATGTTTATTGGATATCATTCACTGAATGATCCAACATGATGAAGTTGAAGATGAAAAGAAAATACACTGAATACTACGCAGTAATAAGCTAGTATGCCACTCCAAACATAGCCATAGTAAGAAAGAGAGAGAGCAGGAGTGAGTATCCATGTTTAATGACAGAGGAAGAGGTGAAGTCAAAACTACAGTACACAGGTCTTCTGCACCTACTGTCAAATGTGGAGAACATTGTGCATCCTGAATCAATGTGCTATCATTCAATCCAAGCACCATCTGCACTCTCTCTCTATTTCTCACTCCTGTAAGTCTTCTAAGGGGACGTGTGTGCAATCCATGTATGGTAAATTGTACTGATTGACACAGGGTCAGTATGTTTTCCGGTGTGCTGCCCAGCAGGTGGTTAGTACATCCGGTCCTATATTTACCCAAAGCATGTATGATCTGCTTTTATTTAAAGCAATGCCCTGAACTTTATTTTTTTTACTTGATTTTCTTGCAAATATTTTCCATGTTGATGAGTAGGACCAGCTTCAACTGGTCAGCAGGTTTGACCATTTGAATGTATTGTCACACACCATTGTGAACTGGCTCTTAGAGCTTAGGAGACTCATGGCCCTCTGCCCACCTGGCACCACATCACTGCTGTTTTACCCCGTTATACCCTGCTGCAATGGCCCATGGGAGAGGCTGTTTACTTGTCTCTCTCCATCCCTGGAGACGTCTGATGTGCGTCATGTTTTGTGCATCTCTCTATTTTCTGCCCTTGCTCATTTTTTTTATTTCCCATCTACCCTTCTTCCACATTCGCCTTCCCACAAAACTCTCTCCTTTCCCGCTTATCTCACCAAAATGTTCTTGAATGGCTTTCCTAGCTGAGCGTTAATGTGGGAAGATTTGTTATGTTAGTCAAAAGCTTTGTTTACATCTGACTGAATGGATAATATCGTACAGTGTTGAATATGGTGATAATGACAGTGATTATGCGCTGTAGTAAACTGCTAGACTAAAGCCTGCTCCGAGGGACTGCTACCACCTCCAAAATACCCATACAACCCCTGATTATCATAATAATGCTAAGAGCTATAATCTAGCGGAGTCAACCCACCATGCTCCTGCTCTCTGGGTTTCTCCCTTTGTTTTTCCCCACTCTCACTCTCTGAGAGTACTTGTATTTACTGTTCTTTAGATATGAAAGTATTCACCCCGATCCGCTCTCCATATTAGCCTCGTTTACTTGTCTTCACATTCAAATGAAGAGGCAAACAGTCCATGAGTAGTCAGTTGATGACTTGGCCCAGATGGAATCTGCTGCCTTTTTCCCAATGTTTATGCGGAATGAGTTTAAAAACAATAAAATGTGTTCAGTTGAGCTCGGAGTGCTACACTTTTATTTGTAGCTGAACACATTTTTCCAAAATATGAAAAGAAACCCTGGAATCACTTGATGAATACGGTTTGCTGTGGTATTTCGAATTTCCTTTTACATGGGAAGTTCAGTCTAGATATATCCTCCATTTTTATTGTTATATAAACAATATCCTTTAGTTTACATTAGTCATCAACCATGATTAGCTGACAAGTGGAAATAGGAGGAAGTCTGTTTGGCCAAAACATTGGTAATAAACGCATCTATATATTTTTTATTCATTTAGTCTGATCATTTAACTTGCATCTCAAAAGTTGTGCATTTGTTTTACTTCTTTATTTGTTGGAATTAGGAGGAAGAACATTCAGATTCTAGACTAGGGGTGCCCAATCCTGCTCCTAGAGATCTACCTACCTGTAGATATCATTTCCATTCTCACGCTAACACACCTTTCTGTAATTATCAAGTGCCCCTGAAAATCTTAGTTAGCTGTTGGCTTTGGGTTGATGTTGAAACTGCAGGAAGGTAGATCTCCTGGAACATGGTTGGGCTCCCTGCTCTTTGATTTGACAAAAATGTGAATATGCCCACATGTGCAAGATGAGTCGTCAGTATATTTGGTTGTTTTAAAAAGAAAATACATTTTAAATGTTAACATATTCTAAAAGTTTAATGTTTAGGAGTCAAAATTGTTATGTATGTGTCATGGGGTCTTTAATAATGGAACTCAAGGGACTCCAGATGTCTTCAACTTTGTGATTGAGACATGTTCTAAATCTGCAGAAATCTTGAGTTTTCCATAAGTGCAGGCCTGTGACAACCATCTCCTGTCCCTCTCCACATAGGTGTCATCACACCGGCCTGCACTCCTGTGATCTGACAGTCTGTCAGCTTGCTGTCAACCCAATCCTCAGCTGGGGCTTGGCACCAGAGAGCCAGAGTCATGACCTCTGATCACGATCCTTCCCCCTCTGTAGCACAGGAGCTTTGCTTTTAGAGCCACATGTTGAATTGATGTCCAGATAGTATGATAGATGTAATAACGACAGAGAGAGAGATTCATTGCTGTCAAAACAACATGAAGCATCAGCCTTGGGCAAAGCACCCCACCTGCTCGGTCACAATGTGTCTGACAGGCAAAGAGAAATGCTGGAGTTAAATGACATGTTATATTGATATCCCTCAGTCACTGAGCGATCAACACCTTCCTGTAACATGGAAGCATTTTAACCCTACCACAACCACAGGACGAGGGACCATCCTGACAGAGCTTGCTTACACCCTTTTTTTTTTTTTTTCATTGAAATGGTGCATGTGTTAAAACGATGAGTGAATGTCTTTTACAACTGGCCTTCATTTCCACTGACTTGAGAGCTGAATGATAATGTACCTGTTACTATACTGTAACCTGTCTTTGAACAAATAGTGCTTCTACATCTTTTAAGGTGCAGTCACATTTACAATCATAGATATGCAGGAAATTGGTGGAAATTTTGTTAATGTGACCACACATTTAGTAATTTTGAGAGCAAATTTTGCCATTCATAAATTCAGCATCTTTATCATGAGCTGGCTATGATGTAAAGGAAGTCATTTTAAATATGTGAAATCTATTAAGTATTAATAACAACATTTATAACAGAATATATATATATATATATATATATATATATATATATATATATATATATATCATTATTTCATACATACCACATTTCTAAATTAAAGCAATAAACCACAATAGACTGCACACTACAAGAAGCAAAATGCCTAAAACTCCTTTAACTGTGGTAAAATTACTGTAAAGCACCGGCTTGCGTGCTTATTGTAGAAAATAATAGCAAAAGCAATATGATTAAAGATACAAATGTATAATAATTAGTTCAGAATAAACATTTCTTATGCTAAATACTTTAGTTTAACTTAAAATAATCTGAGTGCAAGAGTATTCATATTACAACAAAGATGAAATTATCGGCTTCATTTATATAATTTCATTTCTGATTGACAGGGAAATTACAATTATTATAGGCTGTTAAGTGAGACAAAAATTACATTAGCATTTCTTGGTTTGAGATTTAAGGGGCGGCTGTAGAGCCTAGAACCTCATTTTTTATTTTTTTCAAAGGAAATGTGTGGATTGGGTCAGAATGGACACCAGCACCCTGTCGGTGGATAAAGGGTAAATGTCATAAACTGAGTGGGAACAGGCACAGAGCTGTTAAACCGACATCTACACACTAATAATGTAGTATTATTTGGTCTCTTGGAGAGTTTTTGTGTTAGAAACAGCACCTGTACCACAGTTTCGAGAATATGTTAGCTGTGACATGAGCCCAGTGGGGAGGTTCATGTCATTAACTGTTAACCAGATGTCCGTCAGTCTTTAACAATAGCTCGGTCAGGCAGGGTTTACACCAGAACACAGAGCTCTGGGTAATAAAAACTCCCAAAACAGTGTTCCTACACTGATCACAAAACAATAACATCTGAGTCGTGACTGAGCTGTGTAGGGTTTTGTAATCTGTACTCTGACAGACATGAGGAAGTGAAGGGCAGTTTTACATGTTTAAGATTGACCAATCTGAAGCAAGCTTTGGTTCGATATATAGATTCTTTAATCCATGCCTTTGACTGTACGTTTGCATATTACCTATGTTTGACCACGTGGGGCAGCGTGGGCCAGAATTCGGCAGATGAGTGGGTGAAAACCAGTCTTCTAGAAGAATCTCCACCTTATCATACAAGAATGTTTCTTAAAGAAACAGCCAGTGATTTAGTTCAGCGTTGTGTTCATTTCCTGTCAGGGTTTGTTGGGCTATGAGAAAGTGGGCAGGGACAAAATCATCCTAGAATGTATGAGGCCTTCTTGAGTTGGACTATCATAAACGGGACACTGTTGTGTGATTGCGCAGTATTAGACATTGTATATGATGAGAATCAAACATGGGAGAACGAAGTAGTCATCAAAGGCCAGGGTAATGATTCTGTCATTGACGTTATGCATCTTTCTTTCTTTTTTTTCTGACCTTGTTTTAATTTAACAACTTTTTTTTCAATTATGATGCTTGGGTCCCATGTAACAGGAGAGTTAATGTGATTAATGAGTGATTTGTGTTTTATTTCTCACCATCATTACTTTGACAGCTGTTTGGGCCAAAGGAGATGGTTTTATGTAAGCCTTTGCATCATTGCAGGTCAGTATGACCCTGTATCAGCACATATTAATAAAAAATTATTAAAACCGAACATTGGTCATTTCATATCTGTGGTTAATATTCAGGTGTGTATTCTCTCTTCGGAATTATTTTTATTTTATTTTTTTATGGTTATGCAAACTACTTTTCTACTACTTATGCAAACATTTTCAATGAATTGTTGGCCTTCTGGAAAGTATTTTCATTTATTATATATATACTCAATAATTGGTAGGGGCTGCTTTTGCTTTAATTACTGCCTCAGTTCAGCATGGCATGGAGGTGATCAGTTTGTGGCGCTGCTGAGGTGGTATGGAAGCCCAGGTTTCTTTGACAGTGGCCGTCAGCTAATCTGCTAATTTTGGTCTCTAGTTTCACATTTGCCTCTTGACAATACCCCATAGATTCTCCCTATGCGATTCAGGTATGGAGATTTTGCTGGCCAGTCAAGCACACCAACAGCATGGTCATTTAACCAATTTGGTGCTTTTGGCAGTGTGGGCAGGTGCCAAATCCTGCTGGAAAATGAAATCAGCATCTTCAAAAAGCTGGTCAGCAGAAGGAAGCATGAAGTGCTCCAAAATGTATTGGTAAATGGGTGCAGTGACTTTGGTTTTAAAAAAAAAAAACACAATGGACCAACACCAGCAGATGACATTGCACCCCAAATCATCACAGACTGTGGAAACTTAACACTGGACTATTGGGCTATGAGCTTCTCCACTCTTCTTCCAGACTCTAGGACCTTGATTTCCTAATAAAATACAAAACTTTGGACCACTGGGCAACAGTCCAGTTCTTCTTCTCCTTAGCCCAGGTAAGACGCCTCTGACATTGTCTGTGGTTCAGGAGTGGCTTAACAAGAAGAATATGGCAACTGTAACCAAATTACTTGACACGTCTGTATGCCTTGACCCCAGCCTCAGTCCATTCCTTGTGAAATTCACTCAAATTCTTGAATTGATTTTTGCTTGACAATCCTCATAAGGCTGCGGTTCTCTTAGTTGGTTGTGCATCTTTTTCTTCCACACTTTTTCCTTCCACTCAATGTTCTGTTAACATACTTGGATACAGCACTCTGTGAACAGCCAGCTTCTTTGGCAAATAATATTTGTGGCTTACCCTTCTTGTGAAGGGAATCAATGATTGGACAACTGTCAGATCAGCAGTCTTCCCCATGTTTGTTTAGCCTAGTGAACCAACCTGAGAGACCATTTTGAAGGCTCAGGTGACAATTGCAGGTGTTTTGAGTTGATTAGCTGATTGGCATGTCACCATAATTTTAAATTGTTGAGATTAATTTTGAATTGTGAATTGGTGTGTTTTTGTTAAATATGAGCCAGAATTATCTCAATTAAAAGAACCAAAGACTTAAACCATTTCAGTCTGTATGCACTGTATTTATTTAATACATGAGTTTTACAAATTGAGTTGAATTAATGAAATAAATTAACTTTTCCACAACATTCTAATTCATTGAGATGCACCTGTATTTACCCTCAGACCATACTAGATGTAGATGTGTTTAAGATGAGTTTCTTCATGGGAACGGATTTGAAGAAATTTAGCATTGCAGTGCGTTACATGGTCACCAAAAGAATCCTCTTTTTCGAATGGGTGCCGTCAAAATAGAGTGGACCTCATTTATGAAAAAAAAATGTAGGACAGAAAATTGGGCGTACCGTCATTTATATGCCAAAGTTAGCCTGAACTTGGGTGCGGCATAATAAACCTGCTGAGAATTGTAATGACAGTATTTTCCTGACTGACAACCAAAGCTCATCAATCATTAGCCGATCATTAGTCAAAATATTCAATCAACAACTAGTAATAATAGAATGCCTTGGTTTTTTTTTTTTTTTTTTGAGGGCTTTATATGCACAAGCAGACAACAGACCAAGCATTCAAAAAATGCACAGAAAAACTTAAATGTAATATTTAAATGAATTAAAATAAATAGGAATATACACAAAATTTAGCCCATTTGTCTTAAATAACTGACAGAATAACAAAAGAGAAAAACTGCGACATGCTCATTTTTGTGATACTCTTAATGCATTTCATTTGTCTTCTGTATATCTTTATTTTATTACATCCAACTGGTGCAAGCACAACACATGCACACACACACACAACATATCAGTTCTAGCGTTGCTAACTTGACATTTCAGCATTAGTCATCAAACTTAAATGCAGTCAACCAAACATAAAAGTTACACTGCTCAGTTTAAAAGGTCGCGTGGTGTATAAGTATAAAGCCTTGTTTACATAATGAACAATAGTTTAGCAACCAAATGTTAAATGGCAAAAATGGATTCTTGTCAAATGAGGGGGCCTTGTGATCCCAGTTTCGCTTTAAATAAAATAAATTTAGCCTGCTGTCTGTATGCTCTTTGTAATAAATGCCACTATAGCCTAAATTGTTTTGAATTTATTTATTTTATTTATTTATATACTTTTATAGCTACTTATTTTTCATTCTTGTTTTGTTCTGACTACTGTTCAATTTAAAGGATTTTAATTTGAACTATATATATAAATTTCTAGGAGCATCGTGGAAATAATATATAAAAATATAACTCTTGAACAGCTAAAGCCTGTAGTTGATTTGTTCATATGAGTGCCTGCGGGTCGTCCTATTTCACAGAATCAATACATTTAACCTCCTTGGCATTCCTACAGAAGATGAGAATGAATCAACTAAGCAGCCTCTATTAACTCTTAAATGCTCCTCTGAACTGTGGAGATGAGGCATTGCAATTATTTTGTCCTTTCCATGAAAACAACCCTTTTCTGCCTTGAAATCATGCAAAAAGAGAGAATGCATAAATAGAAAAGTGCTTTTGCATGCATCCAGCACCCACTCGAGGTACATAAGGAGCTGGCCACCACATCTACCCATCTTGGATTTGCACCAAATAGGTCTGTTCCATGTACTAGATCAGCTTGTCTGGACGAAAGGATCCAATATTTGTGAGGGTATAAAAGTGTTGTGGAAGAAAGTTTGGACGTATTTTGTGGATTGATAGAGAAAAATAGGAGATATTTAAAATCAGGGAATGAAAGAACATTCCTCTTCACTGTGCAATTGCAGATCCTGTTATGTAGCACAATATGAAGAGGCACGAGGTGAGCAGAGAGTGCAGTAAATTAATGAAACTAATGGGTTTCACTTTGGCACTGCTGTCTTTTGTCTGAGAGGCTCGATTTGCAGATAAAAAGCTGCACACGGGGACGTCCATTTATGAGGCCTTTCACGTCATGTTTTAGCGTGCATGTCAGAGTTTATCTGAGGATGTGTTTTAGAGTATTTTGGGTTGTGTCATTATTTTTTCATGGTTCTGTCCTGAGGCCAGTCTGTACTGAGTCTTGTCATTTTATCTTCTCTGTTACATTGAGCAAAAAGAGGCCTTACAACCAAAGCCCTGATTTACTATAGATCTGTATCTATTAAGTTAGATGTGCAAAATAGCACGTACTGTCAGTTTTTGAGAGTTAATGAATATGTTATTTGGGCTGTATCTTTATACACGTGCAAAATAGAGAGCAGTGGCAATGCAAATAGATTAAATTGTGCCCACAATCTGATTTTGCAGGCCTGAAAGTAATTTCAGAAGCGGTAACTGTGTGTGCAAATTAATGCAACTGAATGGCAGGTATTCATCTAATTCTCGTGGTACATCACGCTGCTATTTTATTTATTTATTTTCAAAATAGAGATTTGGAGAAAGATAATAAAAAGCATAGACATGTTGTGCTTCACCACTGACACCCACATTCATGTCATACTAAATTATTTCCTGTGAACGTTTTCCGTTGTGCATTAGCGTTGAAACACAATGCAGGTTTGTAATTATTTTCGGTATGCATTTGGTCCATGGTGTAGTGGCTTTAGCATTTACAGGTCTCACAATCACCGAGGGAACAGCAAAATCCGGATTACACCTGAGAGTTTCACAGGAGAATGTCAGGATGCGTGTAGGCTTACACCAAATGTGGGTTATTTAGAATAACATCAGCCCAAACACAGCAGTAAATCACCGACCAAATGGTTCAAGCATTTGAAGAACACTGAATGCTGAGGCATGACCCAAACGAAGCGGTTCAGACAAAACAACCTTCAAAATTGATTTGTGCAGTTTTCCTGAGAAAAATGGTCCGAAAAACAGACTAGGGCTGCAAACTAGGGCTGTGAATATTTAAAATGTTTTTTGTGGTTACAGCATTAACATATTCAGTTCCTATGGATGACCCTTAGTGCAGAATATATGTATGTATGAATGATGAATAATTAAGTATAATGTGAATTATTTTTTTAAGGTTTGGTTTTGATGAACGGAGAGCTGTGGGGCATACCACAAAAAAACGTGCGAAAATACTAAAATAGGATAATTTGTGTCTTTGAGCAATGGTTAACACTGTACACTGTATAACAATTATGACAGAAAATTCATTAACAGGCAAAAATGGAAAAGCTGTCAAAACACTGTTTTGTCCAATAGATAATAAATCATGAAAAATCACATCACATAAACACAGAGGGGAAAAAAATCTTAGGCTCATAGGTAAAACATGCCTCTAACTAGATTTTTTCAAATCTCCAAAAACTTAAACTTGTATTCAATTCACCTCAGTTTCCAGCTGGAATGAACACTAGTGGAAGTAAAACAAGTTCCCATTACAACTAATTATGATTACAGTGACAGAACATTTTTGTCCACTATAGCCTACTATGTTATGACTTCAGAACACATTACCATAGTGCATGGTTTGTAAACTAATATATTTTGACACCTGCATCGAATAACCGGCTGTGGCTTTTGTGATGTAGTAAACGTCCTCGGTAGCTCACCTGGTAGCACTGCACTTGCAATGAGCTCGGGTACGAGTTCCATGAAACTCTGATAGAAGCAAGCTTAAATGGCATAGCTGCTTCAGCAAATTAATTTTTTTTATCTCACAATTGCTTTTGTTAACAATACTGATTGGGTTTAGGGTAGGTGTTTATAGCTACGTTATTTTCAAACATGAATTCCTTGCCTATGAATTCAACCTTTTAGTTATAATCTGCATTAGTTACATAGTTGACTCTTGAGTCTTACCTTAATGTAACACTTTTTTTTCTCTCTTTTTTTATTCCTAACAGCTACAGCAGAAAAACTGATAATACTGACATTTAGATGCATCCAAGTAACAAATATAATTTATCAATTTAAGTAGATGGTTGAAACCAACATAATATTGCTAGAGAAAACAAGCATTTAAGCCTTACAGTTATTGAGGAAACTTATCTTAGTCTCTTTCATGTAATTGTTTTCCTACTGAGTTAGAGAAAAGCCCCTTTCACACTGCACGTCGGACCCGCAATATTTCCGGAACATTGCCGGGTCGCTTTCTGTGTGGAAGCAACCACGTCCCGGGATTGATTACCGAATTGAACCCGCGTCGGGGACCTAGTAACATTGCGGGGTTCGACCCGGGACGAGCGCTGTGTGAACAAAAGCCAGATCTAATTCCGTGTCGAAGTGATGACGCGCGTTATCGCGCGACTCTTTTACCGGCTGTTTTGAAGGAAGATCTACGTTCGCAACGAAAACATATGTGCAAACTGTAATGAAGCAGAGATCAGTTAGTTCCTCACTTTCCGCGCTGACGCAGAGATCGTTTGCTTGCTTCAGTGTAAGTATAACGTGCCTAGCGTTGTCGACTCGTACATTACACGTCACGCGCTGATGTCACATGTCGTTACGGGATCTTCAAGGGTTGTGTGTGAAAGCACGCACATATCCCGGGTCATCACTGGCAGTGTGAAAGTGCAAAATCTAGCGACCCGGGAACAATTGCAGGAACACTTTACCCCTGTATTTGCCGGAATGGCAGTGTGAAAGGGGCCATACAGATAGCTCTAAAGGGCTTTTGTGTGTCCAGAACATGTGTCTGTCTTCAGTCGTGTTCTCTTCTTCACTGTCCTGATCATGGTACTCCCACTGAGAGGCTCTGACCAACCATTCACCCCACACTTCTCTCCTGTTACTGTAACACACACACTGTCTTATATATCCTTGTGGCAACTTCACATCTGTGGTTCTGTATATATTCTTCTCAGGCATGTGTTCCTCACATGACAAACAAAACACATGCTTAACAGCCTTCATTTCTATGCAAAATGTGATTTTGACTTGGATATACTGTATGTATTAGTTTTAGAGATACTATCTCTATCATTACTTCTATTACTTTAACACACGCACACACACACACACACACACACACACACACACACATACACTAAATACATACGCTTATCCCGCAAACTGATGTCTCCCATTCATTACTCATTCACTGCCCAGCACACATGCTGCTGTCTGTTTGATTTGTGCTGCAGTGTTAACACAGAGCTTACCAGCAGACAATGTTTCAGTATCTTCATCCACAGACCCGGGCAGATTTCAGTGAATGTACAGAGCACTTGCAAGCATTTGTGCTGAATGTGATGGAGCATCAAGAGCCCTGCTCCGGCACCACACTGCCCACATCTGCTCAAATCTGTCACTGCAACACACCATAACTCAAGGCTTTAAAATCACACACACAATGAAATCAAGAGTTCTTGATCACTGACTTAGTCACTGTGTTCGAGCTTTAACGGTACTCCTAATCACAGACACATTTTGGTTTTAAAATGGTGACACCTTGCACTTTGCAAATGTTTATCCAATTAAATACTCTATAGTCCTGACATGTCCCGCCCACTAATTCCACTTGATTAAATATATGTATAAAAGCTAAAAAGAAGAAAAAAAAAACTATAAAGCATTAAAATATAACTCTAAAGTATTTATGCCAACACAGGAAAGGAAAGAAAACTCTGGTGATTAAATAAACCAATTAGTTAACATTACGTTTAAATCACAGTTTAAGAAAAATAATCTGACCCTCTCTGATGAAGTGATCTGTTTGATTCAAATTAAACCATGTACTAAAAAGACTAGCAGTACTGAAGCATCTTCTAGCTTTAATCAGAGGAAAACCATCCTAGCCTAAAGTAGTTTTTCTCAAGATACTGTATGACCCTGAACACACAGTTGTTAAGTTTTTCTTTTTACATATCGCTGTGCTTTCTCTTGCAAAGAAGGAACATCTTGGCACAAATTGGTCAGCATATTAATAAATACAGCAGAACAGGATGAAGAAACTTCTTGTATAAATAGTTCTAGTTTTCTGTGCCAAGCTCTTAATGATGATGTCCTCTTAGCATTCAAAACTTTCATACCGTTTTCAACAAACATTTGGAATGACTCTAAAAATTTGTTTGGTTTGTACGTATCTGAATCATTGTTTGCAGAAAAAAAAAAAAAAAGTATATATATTTTTAGAGTAGTAGTTAATCCAAAAACAAAAAAAAACTTATATAATAATAATTTTGTGTGATGTTTTTTTTGGACTCTTATTCTGATGGCACCCATTCACTGTAGAGGATACATTGGTGAGCAAGTGATGTAATGATACATTTCTCAGAAAAAAAAAACAGCCTAACCATGAATCTAACTAACATCTTTATTTTAAGAAACGGGCAACATTTTTGAGTAGTAAATATATAAATGCTATTTTAAGTACAGACTCACGCTGAATTTGGATGGAAGTATTCCTTTTTTCACCACAAGACATGCTGTGCATATAAAACTAAGGCAAGATGTTCAAAATGATGAGAATCATTAAATGCATGGCTCCGTTTCATGATATCTGTTATAGCAGTACTCATCCGTGTCCATTGCGAGCTGTTTGTGGTCCAGTACATGAGTCAAGCTGTAGATTAGACTAAGAAAGACTGATGGGATAGAGCAATATAAAACTAATCCATGCCAGAGCCAGAGCGAGGAGGAGAAAACTGCATTTTCACAATATGTGGGCTTGTTATATAAACCTATTCACCGATATTAGTCACTCAATTAGGAGGGAGAAGAAAGATTATTTATATAATGTGATGATGGTCATAATGTGAATGCAGACAAGTTTATTTTGCAAAAATATAAAAACATTGCTAAAAGTTTACTCGTCCCAAGGTCATCCAAGATGTATATTTCCAAACAAATTTGGAAAATATTAGCATTACATTACTTGCTAGCAAATGGATCCTCTGCAGTGAATGGGTGCCGTCAGAATGAGAGACTGAACAGATGATAATAACATTAAAATAATCTACAAGTAACTCACATGACTCTAGTACATAAATTAAAATCTTGTGAAGTGAAAAGCTGCATGTTTGTTAGAAATACATACATCAAGATTATTATCAAAGAATGAGTCTATAATAATGTTTCCTCCAGTGAAAGTAACAGTTTTTGCTTGTAAATGACGCTTGATCTGTGCATATTTCTTTCCTGATTCAGACAAGATTCAACAATTTCCACCGAAGAAAGCAATATTATGGATAGAGGACTGGCATTATAGCCAGAAGCAACAGTTTGAAGTTATAATGTCTCGTATAATTATATTCTTATAATTCCCGAGCTTTTCACTTCGCATGATATTAATAGATGGATTTGAGTCATGCTTGAGCTCTTATTCTGATGGCACCCATTCACTGCAGAGGATCCATTGGTGAGCAAGTGATGTAATGCTCAATTTCTCCAAATGTTCCAATGCAGAAACAAACTGATGTACATTAGAAAGTACATTTTCATAAAAATGTCTGGGTGAACTATTCCGCTAATGTTTTCTGCATGGCCAGACTGACACCGGTCCTTTTCATAAATTTTCTACAAGGGACATTAGAATCGCAGCATGTCAGTCCTAATGTTGTGTGACATTGAGTGAGTCTTTGGCCTTGGGAAGGCTTGTGTTAGAGCACTGTGCTCACCTTCACCACGTCTGTTCATTCTGGATGGGTGTAGTAGCATTTTTCATCATGACATGTTCTACACCATTTCTTTCAAGAATAATACTATGTATTATACAAATAATACGCAAGAGTGGTGAAACAAATCTTGAGTCTCAGTGGCAAACAAATCAAAGGCACATAGTGAGTAATAACTGTACAGAGCTTGAAGCATTCACAGGCTTCCTTCGCACGTAGCACTGGATATGAGTAAAAGTTGACAATTAGTTCTGTTGTGTTTGACTGAATAAAGTCATGCAGCTTTGGAACGAGATTAAGGCATGTACACTATTCAGAAGTTTGGGGCTGGCAAGATTTTTCATGCTTTTGAAAGCTCACCAAAGCTGCATAAAAATACAGTAAAACAATAATATTGTGATATACTGTAATGTTCAGAGGGATATGTCTAGCAGTTGATGATATTAGTTCATTTACAACATTCATTTGCAACAAACCATATACATTGTATAATTGGCAGTATGCATGTGTCTTAACTATTACAGTATATAATAGTCATGAATTTTAATGCTCACCTACTGTATCTGGTGTAGTCTGTACCTTATGCCAACAGCCTACATGTTCACTTTCTGTGATGGGGAATCTCACTCAAGTTGGTAGAAAACCCTGTAAAGTTCCCTTTGAAGGGTAATGTACAAGTTATTGGAACTTGCATTGAGTGAGTAAGTGAATCAGTCAGTTATTAAATGAATATGACAAGATTTGCAGTTAATTTGAAGACCACTAGATGGCCACAGGGGACCATCTAGAAATCTACAAAGGGGACTGTGAGGGTGTGAGTGGAGGAGGGGAAAAAACAACTGATGTAAATGGATTACCAGTGTACTGCTTAGTGCATACCAAAGTATACTGCCTATTTAATATGTGAAACAACAGTTGTCACGTGAGCTCATTTTGCTCCATGTTAAAACTGTGTCATGTCTGGTTAACATCTTATAAATCAGTTCTAGTTTAAAAATGGCAATCCAATAAAATCATAAACTGAGAATGAGATGTTAAAATTCTCATTACTAATATTTTTTAAAGTTCTGGAAATCTAAGGTGAAGTTTAGTGCTTTGCATTTTGCGATATGGTATTTCATACTTTGTGCTGAGCAGTGTAATCCACATTTATAAATCTAAGTTCTGTTAACGTATAAGTCTAAGTAACGTTCCAAGCTGCTGTAAAATAGCATTGCTTGGCAAAGCCAATGAACTGTGCTATTTTGGCGGAAGAATCTTATATTTCAGTTATTTGTATTAATAAACTTAACTATTTTAACTCCACATCATGTTTGGCCTATGAACACCCCTTCTCTTAAGTAAAACACAGTTACCGATTTATTTGACAAAAGTCGAATGTCATCTGTGTACCAGTTATAATGAAAAATATACATGCTATGCAGACTATTCTATAGGCTTTTATGATACTGTCAGGACACTGGTTTGATCATCAGGCCTTCTGTTGTGTTATGTCTTTTTCTTCTATACTTATGCTTCTCTCTTTCTGTGCTTCTCAGTCAGTGTGTCTTGGCTACCATCCGTTTCACTACTGCCCTTAAAACTATTGTGCTCAAGTTTTGCCTAGTTGTCATGCCCTGTTTGTTTATTTAATCTTGTTTTTTGTCTTTTTGGTGTACCCAGTTCCCGTACACAGTCCAGTTTTGGATTCCTTACCTGGTTGCTGATTGTCAGCGTTTGTTTTGGATTATTGCCTTTGTTTTGGACTATTGCCTGTTTTTGTTCAATAAATTTGGCAAACTGCGAATCTGCTCTTGGATCCCTTTTTATCCCAGCAACCCTAACAGATACAGCCAATAAAAGAAAAGAAAAAAACAAATTGTCAATTGTGAGCATGTACAATTAATCTAAAGTAAGCCCTGCTTTCTAATTATCACTTGAGGTGTTTTGTAAAATATTAAATTAGTTGACTGCTTAATGAAAAAAGACATTTGTGTGTGAAAAAACAAGTTATGTTTAATCAGAATCACATATCATTTGTCATTTTTATTTACTCACAGATGATCACAGTTTCAGAGCTGACATTGCACCACTTCATTATCACTTCACTGTTCAAAATATTATAATAGATCTTGTTTGTTTTAAACAAGTCTTAAATGAACTGTAAGTAATCTTTCACTGACATTGGATAATGTCACTTTTGGTATATGGAAAAGTGCATAGAAATAATAATTCCCTATTGTTTTGCACTGAAGAAAGCAATACAGATTTGAAAAGACATGAGGGAAAGTACATTATTCAGACCTTTGGGGTCAGCATTAATTTGATCAAAAATATAGGAAAACAGTATTATTGTGAAATATAATTGCAGTTTAATATAACAGTTTTCTATTTGAATAGATTTTAAAATGTAATTTATTCATATGATGCAAACCTAAAAAAAAAAAAAGTATTACTCCAGTCTTCAGTTTCACACGATCAATCAGAACTCATAATACGTTCTCAAGAACTTATATTGTTTTTACATGAGCCCATATTCTCTTTATTTTGGCCAATGTAATATAACATGAGCATTCTGAGCACATTTCACAGACGAGTGTACAAATGACAGTAGCAAGCATGTTTTGTTAGGGAGTCATTCTGCGTTAACAAAATCACTCACAGCAATATCTTAAATGAACCTTGTCATGATGTCATAAGCAGGATTGTGATGTGCTTGATCACAGAGGAAGTGGTTGATTCACTCCTGTGTGAAAGGAGACTTCTTAGTCACGAGACTTTGAGCTGCATCACAGCAGCCGAGGCCTCAGGGGAAAGATGTGAGCGGTGCCAGACGCCCATCAGACTCTTCATGCCATCCGCTCACTTATCTGTTAGCACTTGTGCATCGTAATCAGAACTTCACAGCGCTGCGTTTGGACGGACATTGTGTGTGAGTAATTGATGAATGTTGGCGTCAAAGCACACATTGCTAGACACAGTGCCCACATGCTGAACGGCAGTGATAAGAAGGATTGTGAAATCACACACAGCTATTTCTACTTGTCTAGACTTCTATCAAATGAGCTGAGATGAGTGTTTTTGTATGGCACATGTGGCTACCGTGTGTGTGTGTCTGTGTGTTTATGTCGGTGTGTATATGAGTGCTGATAGCACATTGTTGTTTTTGGGAGCCGATGCGTGGAGCAAGCGTCTGTCAGCCCATCAGATGAAGTTTGTCTGATCGGTAGCAGGAATGGAGGTCTCTGCTGAAAGGAGTCTGTGTCTTTCTCTCTCTTTGACTCACACACATACACACACACACAAACACACTCGGGGAATCCCAAATCGTAGTACGTTGAAATGAGTATACCCGCAAAGGTACCCAAATGGTCTACTACTGATGGAAATATTCTAACGGCTAATATTGTCCAAAACCCAATGCACTTTGGAGGTAAATACCATATATATATATATATATATATATATATATATATATATATATATATATATATATATATATATATAAATAAAACATTACAAACATGGCAGGTGTGAGATTCCAACGGTTAATGTTGTTTTCCAATTGGATTCAGAAGTTGGAAATATCACAATAATTGTAAGCCAACAAGATTTGCATAGCAATTGCCAATTCCCTTGTGAAAATTAACCATTGTTTAACTTAATGCATGGTTACTATAGTTAAACCATGGTAACCACAAACTAATCATAGTTTTGCTACAAATCGTTTAACCATGGTATTTGTTGTAAAACTGTGGTTATACAAATAATAATTAATATGGCAAAAAAAAAAAAAAACATTGTTACTACACATTTACTAAAATAAAACTGGTTATTTTTTCATAAGGGTTAAACTGCAAGCTTAGCATTCCAATAACCTACTTACATAGCACATCACAAGCCCATTTACCTGCTAGCTTAGAATATCTAAAGCCAATTAGTCAAATTTATCAAATTAGCCAATATACTGTACAAAGCTTAGCAAATATTAACTTGCCTGCTAGCAACACCTCATCTCGGTTAAACCAGTGTTTACAAATAATTTATTGTCTAATGGTCTAAAAGAGGTGACTGTTAAAAACAAATGAACAACATTTAGTAACAAAATATGTTTTTGTCATGGTTTTGTTTTTATTTTTGAATGTAATGCATATATCCTTCTTCGACCCATGTAAGAAGACAACTTTAAATCCCATGGGAAAGCATCAGCCCAATGGTAAAAGGCTCAGGTTAAGAGGTGTACAACTTCGACTGGCAGACAGGATACAGCTGTCTGCATGCATTTTAAAGGTGCTGAAAGAGTAACAATTCTTATGGTACTGTTAGAGATAAAAGAATGAGTGTATATTCAGATGGAGATGGGATGGATTGAACAGGAAGTGTGTGTTGTGTGTGGATATAAGATGTATTTTCCATAAATATATTGAATGACTGGACTGTGGTATGCACTTCCTGTCCTTGAGTCAGACAGAGAGCAAGAAACACCATGAGAGAGACGCCATAAACACAGCAGTACAGGAGTGACGCAGGCTGTAGTATAAACACACACCCCTCCTGATGCTCATCTGAACACAGGTTAGTAAACACATCTGCCCGTGCCTGGGGTCTGTGAAAACCAGCCTCCGCTGCACCGGCAGAATTTGTGTTGTTTTGCAGTGAACGTATCTGAACATCCTTCAAACTATACATTTACATGGGAAGCAAAATTATGTACATACAGTAATTAGATTCAAAACAGTAACTTTGAATTGATTAAACGGCTTTCAGGAATAATTGAGCATTGTGCTACTGTATCTCTGCTACTTTCAGGTCTCTGCATTGCTGTGCAGTCTCTTCTTATTAATGAAATTCAAATCAGAATCATTTAATATCTCATGCAGTTTTGCCTCTGATATAAATGTATCCCACTGTTGCTCTGTTGGACTCAATAGCTTACAATGCATAAATTGTTAAATGTATTAATAATTTACAGGAGTAAAAAGGAATGTGCAATAGATTCCTGTCTTTGAGAATTCGCCATTATGCCTTGAGAACAAAGTAATGATGCTGTGGAAGATGGATGCTGGTGTATATCTGTTTGGACTGACATTGCTAGAATAGAGAACAGATGTCTCTATCTGGCAGTGTTTAGGCTGGCACAGGATCTGGTCTGGTCCCCTTTCTGGTATTTTCTAACCGCCCACTTACACAGGAAGAGAAAACCAACGAGGATTCATGTGCCATTCATACTCAATTTTTTTTTTTTGAGTATGTACCTTCAAAAAAATGTACCTTCAAATCTGAATGGCTTGATGTAATAAGAGAATAAATTAAGAGAATATTATATATTTTTATAGAATATATATTTTCCTTACCCATTGCCTGTTTCTTTCCTATTATTTAGCACAAACCTCACAAAATTGTGTTACATCTGTGTTTAAAACAATATTTTTTTTAGTCTGTATCATATAAGAACACATAGGATATAGCAAATACATTTTTAGACTTTCATGGGTATTTTTGTCCTTTTCAGAGCTTGCCAGCATCTTATCATTAAACAGTTTCATTGTACAGAAAAAGCAGCATGAATTTTCTTCAGAATTTCTCATTTCATATGAAGAAGTAAAAGTGGGTTTTCATTTGCATGTGAACTAATCCTTTAACATCACCGTCTCATCGTGAAAACCAGCATCCAAAACTCAACAGATGAAGGCTATTTTTTTTCTTTTTATTTTTAAGTGGGGTAATGTTTCACACACAGCTGTCCTCTCCAGGGAGACAGACTGATTCCTGTTTGTTCTTTACTTTTATGAGATTTTGAGAACTGAATTGTACTACAAAGTGTAACTGAAAGTGAAAGGCTATTGTCTTGGCAGAATCAAAGAAGACTCCCAGCATTCAAGGACGGGGGAAACATAATTCCTTTTATTCTGTCTGTTCCAGGGTCCATGGTTGGAAAACGCTTATAGAAGAAGAAGGGCGTCCTTGTCTCTAGGGTTCGGGTGGAACATGTGAAAGACGATACCCACACACGAACTTTAGAGCTAATCAGAACCAAGAGAACAACAGTCCAATAACAACACAAAAACCCCAGTCTCAGAAAACACACACGCACACATCATATTATGCACTTAGACACATTGAATCCTGTCACACACTGAAATGACTGTGGCTTTATTAAAAACTACATAATGGGGACTGCTAAAGTAAAGCAATTGCAAAATCTTCTCAAGAGAAATAACATGATTTGAAGAATATTTCCATATAAGAATATTAGTGCTGCGTTCGACACCATAGATCATGAAATACTCATAGATAGATTACAAAACTATACAGGTATTCAAGGGCAGGCTCTAAGATGGTTTAGATCCTACCTGTCTGATCGCCACCATTTTGTTTATTTAAATGGGGAGTCATCTTATTTATCACCAGTAAAATATGGAGTGCCACAAGGATCCGTCCTAGGTCCCCTTCTATTTTCAATATACATGTTGGCCCTTGGTAATATTATTAAAAAATATGGGATTATTTTCCACTGTTATGCTGATGATTCTCAGCTATATATCTCAACGAGGCCAGATGAAACTTCTAAATTATCTAAGCTAACAGAGTGTGTTAAAAATGTAAAAGATTGAATGACCAATAATTTTCTCCTATTAAATTTTGATTAGACAGAGATATTAATTATTGGACCAAAAACAGTACCCAGAATCTTGTAGATTACAATTTGCAACTAGACGGATGTACTGTTACTTCCTCTACAGTCAAAAATCTGAGTGTTATATTAGACAGCAACCCTATTTCCCATGTTAAAAAAACTGCATTCTTCCGTCTTAGAAACATTGCCAAGCTACGAAACATTTAACCTGTTTCTGATGCAGAATAGCTACTTCATGCATTCATGACCTCTGGACTGGACTATTGTATTTGTAATGCACTTCTAGGTGGTTGTCCTGCATCTTCAATAAACAAGCTACAGGTAGTCTAAAATGCAGCGGCTAGAGTCCTTACCAGGTCAAGAAAATATAATCATATTACCCCAATTTTACAGTCTCTGCACTGGCTACCTATTAAGTTCCGTATCAGTTACAAATTATCATTACTTACCTATAAGGCCCTAAATGGTTTAGCTCCTGCATACCTAACTAGCCTTATACTACGCTACAATCCATCATGCTCCCTAAGGTCTCAAAACGCTCGACATTTGGTAGTTCCTAGGATAGCAAAGTCCACTAAAGGAGGTAGAGCTTTTTCACATTTGGCTCCCAAACTCTGGAATAGCCTTCCTGATAATGTTCAGGGTTCAGACACACTCTCTCTGTTTAAATCTAGATTAAAAATGCATCTCTTTCGCCAAGCATTTTAGTTTGTTGGAACAGCAGCTACCCAAATTATGTCTCTATTTGTTTCTCTGTTTTGCCACAGGGTTTACATCCCGTGGTAATATACACAAGCTCCGGTCTGCATCCAGAACACCTGAGAAGAGATGATGCTGACCCTCAGAGGACTTCAGATGATGCCAACCCTGAAACAACAAGCAGAACTACCAAATATTGTACAAGTGTGATTGCATCATATAATAATTGCTGTTAATAATGTTCATCGTCTGGCTGACTACCTTGTATTAATTTTTTCTGAAAAATCCTGTCATATGCACACAAACTGACAGTCACCACTTATAAGCTACTACTAAATATTGTAGAAACATAGTTTTCTGTAGTTGCTTTGTAATGATTTGTATCGTAAAAAGTGCTATACAAATAAACTTGAATTGAATTGAATTTATTTATTTTTTTGCAAAAATTAAAATTGCATCATTTACTCACCCTCAGGAAATGTAAAAACTCACAGCCTTGTTTTCATTCTGGTCAAAAATTAAATATGCGCTTCCCTGACTAAAGACTATTCCATTAGGACATGTGATTGACACACCTGAAAATGAAATTGTGGCAGATGGGCAAACTGTCTTCAGATTATCTTTATTCAGATTATGATTATCTTTAGTGGTTCCCAACCTGGGGAATGCCGAGCTCACTTTAGTTTGGTTACTCGGTTACAGTTTGACGACAAATCACGATCACGACTGTTTAATATTTTAGTTATCATTATAGTTATGGTTGATACTTTATAATAACTTTCATTAATAAGAAAGAAACAAACATTATATAATGCTTAACCGATCATTAATTAATGTATAGTCACATAGCTAGAAAAAATAGAAAATGTGATTTTTAATGTTTACTAATGTACAGTATATTTCCTTTTAAAATCTGACCATCAGTGTTAAAGTCATTAGTTCAAGTTCAAGTTCAAGTCTGCTTTATTGTCAATTCTTTCACATGTACAGTACATACATACAGAGAATCGAAATTGCCTTACTCTCAGACCCCCGGTGCACAAAGATAACATTAACATTAAAGCCTAAAAATCTAGATCAAAATATTAAATGTAGATACAACTATACAATAAGGGAATGTTAAAAAAAGACATGTAATAAAATAAAAAAATAAAGTTAAATAAAGCAGTGCGAGGCAAAAGGCAGATAGAGTGCAAATCAATGAAGTGAACAACAGTGCAGATAAAAAACTTATTTAACTTATTTAACTGACTGATGAGGTAGTGGAATGACATCAGTTCCATGGAGAATGAGGTAGTGAGCAGACCAATGCTGCACAAAGTGACTGGTGCATGTCATCTTATATTAGGGGGGGGGGGGGGGGGGGTCTGGAGGGGGTTCATTATTTCAGCGTTTATGCTGTTGCTGTATTTATTAAAAACTTAGTCTAACAATAGACTTTGATTTTTTTGTTTGTTTGTTTGTATGTTTGTTCGTTTGTTTTGTGGGGGCGTTATAAAAATGTTTTAATGTTAAAATAGAAAAAAAGGTTGAGAAAGACTGCTTTACAGCATAAATCATATTAAAAATCATGTGGCTCTTCAGGGGCCTTAGCATTTACAAATGCAAATTATGTGGTTATGTAAACACTAAGAAACTAACTAAGGTGTTTTCTAAGGTGTTTCTATGGAAACTATGGAAACTGCTCAGTTACCTTCTGTGTGTACATGTGAAGAATATGAGAATGCAATTTTTACTTTTTTTACCAGCTTTCTAGCAGTAAAAATTTTTGTATATATATAAAAAAAGAAAAATCTAACACAGAAAGCTAACAAACTTCCCACAAACTTTGCCATATTGCAGTGCATCAGTGCCAATGTTTGGCTGTCCACAATGGTGTTGCGTTTCCTCGCATTTGAACAATATCAGTCCAATGAATACTCAAATTTACAGAAGCATCTGAATGACTGCCTGAAACTGAACAGCTATCAGCAAGATAGACGTAACACTAATTGTTAGCCCTTATATGGAGAAGTGCACATGTTGTGTGTGTGTGTGCGTGTGTGTTGACATCAATAAATTTCAGTCAGTGTTGTGCAACACTCAGTCACCATTAAACCATGATAACCATGTTATTACATTACACTGCGCAGCATTTCCATTGTTTTTCTATGTAAACATGCAGTGTTTCACACATCCCATAATTCTGAAAGCATTGCACCCAATACAAAAGTTTAAATTTTAAAAAGCATATGTCTTTACCCTGCTTTCCCCCCATTCCACTACCTTTTGTCTCGTGCTTTTAAATGCAAAAAACATTCTGTGTGAATGTTCTCTTTCTGCTTATTTATAGGGCGAACTGTCCCTTTAACAGTGAGTACCTCGCAGGCCTCCCATACTGACACTCACATTCTGCAACCTGAGATCTCTGTGAAACTTTATAATAAAGAATTAGATTAAATGCCCCCCAACTCCCATCTTCTCATTTACTGATGTTTCTAAATCTAATACTTTCTAGGCATTCATCCCAAAGGGCCTCTCAGTTTTAAGAAAGAGCAGATGTGATACAGGATATTGCCATTTTGATGGAAGCAACCATGTGATGCAGCATAGTCTTGAGATCCCTCATGAACTCAAGAGAACGACTTAGCAGCTTTCCAGAAGATGTTGATAAACCGACGTGTTTGGGTGGGTGTTCGTCAGGGGAAAATGAGGGAAAGTAAACACGGACGTGTCATCTCAAGAAAGTATGAACAGCCCATTTGCTTTTTTGTGCACAAATGATTCATACTCAAGTTGTTTATACACGTCATCATCGAGTTAACGCACACAGAAGAACAGCACAAGTTCAGCCCTGTCTTTTTGGTTTACTGCTGGTGTGAAGTACGTCCAGTCCGCACTGAACTCAGAGGAAGCGTGTGTTATTTCTGTGGTGTTCCTCTGAGACAGAGCTTCATCAGCTTTTGAAACAGACCAAAAAAAAAAGTTTTGATTTGTGCTACCTCTTGCATGCAGAAAAAAACATGTTGTTCACCAGTGCTCAAAGAGAAACTGACAGTTGTCTTACATATGTTCAGTTTTTTTTTTTTTTTTTTTTTTATTCCAATAAAACTTGCTTTGTTTGAAACATTTGAATTGAGGAAAGAAAAAAAATACATTGGTATATTTCCTAATTAATTTCTGGATTTTACATGGTAGCTAAAAATTGCAACATTAAAACTATAAATTTAATTCAACCGTATCCGTTGTATTAAGATGTGATTGGCACATGAATGCATTTATAGATTATTATAGTGTAATTTCCACAGTTTCTGTTTTATGTTGAAACTTAAGTTTGCATAGGATTATATTTTACAAGAAAATACGACTTCAGTTTTTTAGTTCAAAATATAATATTTAAACCTTTGCAAGAAACTGCAAGTAACAATTAATTATTTACAGGCAATTTCTAAGTGAAAATTGTTTCTATTGTTTTTTACTCTACTCACCACAAAAACATCTCCTTTCCACAAAAGATTATACATCATTATTTACTACAGTATTTTAACATATAGTACAGATTGCAAAATAAAATAATACTTAAATAATTAAGTTTAGATTATTTTCTCCATGTAACTTAGTGTAACAATATTCTCTTATGCTATTACTGGCAGGGAGAAAGTTACTCATTAAAAGTAAATAAAGTCCAGGTTTGCAGTCAATGGGAACATTAATCACTGTAATGAACCTCAACAAAACAACTATTAACATTATTATCCTTCAATGCAGCACAAAATAGTTCTTTTTTATCTTTACACCAATTTGTTATGACAGAAAATGACCTAGAATGTATTCATTTCAAAGTTAAATTTGGAATATTTAATTAAGCGATGACAGTGACATTAAATCTTGAGTAATGTTGAATGTCTATCCAGTAAGAGTGAGAGAGAAAGTGAAACTGTGAATGAAAGGAATGATTTATCACACTATCCTCTTCTCTCCAGGCCTGACAGCTCTCCCTCCTTTTCAACGCCCCCTTGTTTATCTGGAGTTTGCCTTTCCCCAGCTGATCTGTACTGGATCACTTCATGTCACTGTATAAACAGAGCTTTTTGTTTAGCTAACCGTCCTCACATCCCTCTAATAGTTGTGGCTTGGGAGAATTCTCTGGTATTTTCAGGAAGTGTGCAGGTGAACACATGCAGGGAACACAATCCTGGGTCGTGTCCGGGCAGGCCTGCTTAGTGAGTGCTTCTGTGCTCCCTTCACGCACCTGTGGAAAACAAGCCTGTCATTCCAAAAGATCCATCTGTCTTCTTAGTTAAACACAGAACCACGATAAATATAATTACAGGTGGCAGTATTGTCCCAGCGCAGTGCCTGATGGGCGTTCAGTCTGAAACGACACATTGACAAACACAAAACGCTTATGAAAATGACCAAAAGTGCAAGCCCTCATCTGATTGGCTGGATTTACTCAATTTCTGAGTCAGGGTGCACAGGTTTTTATGAGTCTGCTGCATAGTGTTTTTTTTTTTTTTTTTTTTTTTTTTTTAATAATTTTAATAATGACTTTTAAGCATAAAAAGTTATCAATCAATCAATCAATCACCTTTATTTATATAGTGCTTTAAACAAAATACATTGCGTCAAAGCACTGAACAACATTCATCTGACCAGACGAAACCAGTAGTTCAATTCCAGGCTGCAGCAAAGTCAGATTGTGCAGAAGAATTATCTGGTTCCTGTGGTCTTGTCCTGGTGGTCCTCTGAGACAAGTTCTTTACAGGGGATCTGTATCTGGGGCTCTAGTTGTCCTGGTCTCCGCTGTCTTTCTGGGTAGTAGAGGTCCTTTCTAGGTGCTGATCCACCATCTGGTCTGGATACGTACTGGATCCGGGCGACTGCAGTGACCCTCTGATCTGGACACAGACTGGATCTGGTGGCCACGGTGACCTCGGAACAAGAGAGAAACAGACAAATATTAGCGTAGATGCCATTCTTCTAATGATGTAGCAAGTACGGTGTTATGTGAAGTGTTTCCGGTTCCGGTTTACCTAATTAATGCAGCCTAAAAATCCTTTAACGGATTTGGATATTAAAAGCATATTAGTATGTTATGTGTATGCCAGGTTAAAGAGATGGGTCTTTAATCTAGATTTAAACTGCAAGAGTGTGTCTGCCTCCCCGAACAATGTTAGGTAGGTTATTCCAGAGTTTAGGCGCCAAATAGGAAAAGGATCTGCTGCCCACAGTTGATTTTGATATTCTAGGTATTATCAAATTGCCTGAGTTTTGAGAACGTAGCGGACGTAGAGGAGTATAATATAAAAGGAGCTCATTCAAATACTGAGGTGCTAAACCATTCAGGGCTTTATAAGTAATAAGCAATATTTTAAAATCTATACAATGTTTGATAGGGAGCCAGTGCAGTGTGGACAGGACCGGGCTAATATGGTGATACTTCCTGGTTCTAGTAAGAACTCTTGCTGCTGCATTTTGGACTAGCTGTAGTTTGTTTACTAAATGTGCAGAACAACCACCCAATAAAGCATTACAATAGTCTAACCTTGAAGTCATAAATGCATGGATTAACATTTCTGCATTTGACATTGAGAGCATAGGCCATAATTTAGATATATTTTTGAGATGGAAAAATGCAGTTTTACAAATGCTAGAAATGTGGCTTTCTAAGGAAAGATTGTGATCAAGTAGCACACCTAGGTTCCTAACTGATGACGAAGAATTGACAGAGCAACCATCAAGTCTTAGACAGTGTCCTATGTTATTACAGGCCCTATAATTAACACCTCTGTTTTTTCTGAATTTAGCAGTAAGAAATTACTCGTCATCCAATTTTTTATTTCGACTATGCATTCCATTAGTTTTTCAAATTGGTGTGTTTCACCGGACTGCGAGGAAATATAGAGCTGAGTATCATCAGCATAACAGTGAAAGCTAACACCATGTTTCCTGATGATATCTCCCAAGGGTAACATATAAAGCGTGAAGAGTAGCGGCCCTAGTACTGAGCCTTTAGGTACTCCATACTGCATTTGTGATCGATATGATACATCTTCATTCACTGCTAAGAACTGATGGCGGTCATATAAGTACGATTTAAACCATGCTAATGCACTTCCACTGATGCCAACAAAGTGTTCAAGTCTATGCAAAAGAATGCTGTGGTCAATTGTGTCAAATACAGCACTAAGATCCAATAAAACTAATAGAGAGATACACCCACGATCAGATGATAAGAGCAGATCATTTGTAACTCTAAGGAGAGCAGTCTCAGTACTATGATTATATTTATGTTATGTTTGATTCATTTATATGTTGCAATACTTAGTTAATCAATTTAACACATTGTTAATGATTTAAATAGTAAATTATTTTTAATGCATAAAATGTATGTATATCTTAGTTCCCTTTCAGTCGGTCACGTTCGACGTTACGAATGGGGATCTCGCCCGAGAGCCCAATCACCTTCGAGTGGTACAAAACGAGCCAATTGTACACAAAGTACCTTGGTCTGTGGAATTTGCATCGCGAGCTCCGCCCCACAGAGCGGGTATATAAGGAGCAATGCGAGCAACTCGTATTCAAGCTTTCCCTTCGGAAAGCTTTCGTTTCTGGGTGCGGTGGATATATCGCTCCTCGTCACGATCGCTGTGTCACGTGTCTGGGCTTCCAGCACACTGAGACTGCGTTCGTGGATGGCTCATGTTCTCATTGCGGGGACATGACCATCTCGGCATTGAGATCGAGACTCGATTACCTTAAAAGGTATAGAGTCCCCTCTGCCACACCCCGTTCTAGCTCTTCTTCTCGTAAGAGAGCTACTTCGGCTGGTGGCCAGGGTGATCTGAGGGTTTACCATGTGGGCTTCCCCGACGAGCGAACCTCCTCGGTCCACACCCCCCTCACATACGCCGCAGCCGGTTGAGTTCCCGGATGAGTTTGCTGGACCCTCTCAGGCTCCTGACATCTCATTCGGGGATTGCGAAGAGGACCGTATGTCGATCGCCGCATCACAAGGCGGGCTTGAGTCCTCGGGAGATGAGGGTTCGGCTGCGTTGCCTCCCTCTGGAGTGCCAGCGTTGTCCGAGTCCGATCCCGAGCTGACGGCCGTGCTTTCCCGGGCAGCGGAGAGGTCTTTGCATGGAAACTGGCAAGGGGAGAGGAGAACGAGAGCGGCGAGGAAGCCTGGTTCCCCGAACTTGTACTCCTCTCGACAGCCCCTCCCTGGCCAATTCTTTTGAGGAAGGACCTTCTTTCTCAGAGACAGGGCACCCTCTGGCACCCACGTCCTGATCTGTGGAACCTACATGTGTGGGTTCTGGACGGGTCACGGAAGGTTTAGGTACCTTGCCACCACAGGTGGTAGCTACCATCACTTCAGCTAGAGCCATGTCCACCAGACATGCCTATGCTTTGAAGTGGAACCTCTTCGTCACTTGGTGTTCTTCACGGCGTGAGGACCCCTGGAAATGCCCGATTGGGTCAGTGCTTTCCTTTCTTCAGGAGGGGTTGGAACGAAGGCTGTCTCCTTCCACCCTCAAGGTCTATGTGGCTGCCATTTCGGCTCACCATGACCCTGTTGAAGGTAAGTCTCTTGGAAGGCACGATCTGATCATCAGGTTCCTGAGAGGAGCAAGGAGGCTCAATCCGCCTCGCCCTCAGCAAGTCTCCTCTTGGGACCTCGCAGTGGTTCTATCAGCACTGCAGAGAGCTCCCTTCGAACCCTTGCTCTCAGTAGAGCTAAAGTTTTTATCTTTGAAAACTGTGCTCCTGACGGCTTTGGCTTCGGTGAAGAGGGTCGGGGACCTGCAGGCATTTTCAGTTGACGAAGCGTGCCTGGCATTCGGGCCGGCTAACTCTCACGTTATCTTGAGACCCCGGCCTGGGTACGTGCCCAAAGTTCCCACCACTCCTTTTAGGGATCAGGTGGTGAACTTGCAAGCGCTGCCCCTGGAGGAGGCAGACCCAGCCCTGGCGCTCGGTGCCATAGGACCTCAGACCAGCTCTTTGTCTGTTACGGAGGCCAGCAGAAGGGAAAGGCTGTCTCCAAGCAGAGGTTATCCCACTGGATAGTGGATGCTATTGTCCCGGCTTATCAGGCTCGAGACCTGCCATGCACCCTAGGGGTGAGAGCTCACTCAACTAGGAGCGTAGCTTCCTCCTGGGCGCTGGACGCATGGTGCCTCGCTAGCAGACATCTGTAGAGCTGCGGGTTGGGCAACACCTAACACATTCGCGAGATTTTATAATCTCCGTGTAGAGCCCGTGTCCTCCCGGGTACTCGCCCCTTCAGGCCAGTAAGGACCTGCTCGGTGTCAATCCGCTTGCTGCGCCATTCCACTCCGCGGACTGGATGCGTGCGCTATTCCCCTCAGGTGGGTTCCTCAGTCAGAACCCTGGGTTCCTCCAGCACTGTTGATGTCCATCACTTGTGTACATGCCCCTTGGTCAGCCATGTGTGGGACTAGGTGCCTCCATGTGTCGTGATTCCCCTTCTGGGTAATCCCACGTGTGTATGTCCACAGTAAGTCTCTCCGCAGCATGTGTCTTTCCCTTGGCAAGCCCCTTGCCAGCTCTGTCGTTGAAATTCCACCCTGCGGGCTGGGTACCTCAGAGTTCTTATGTATCACCACCTTGGTAGATACCTGCCTTCTGTAAGTCCTCCCACGGGCAGGCAGCCTGCTAGCATATGTCCAGCTGGAATATGCTACCCAGTGTATTCTGTGCGAGCTATAGGCCCTCACTCGTGCTGGCCTCAAGACAGGGTGCTATCACTCACACGGGTCGCTGGAAGACAGCCATGTGGCGTTTTGTAAGGGACCCCATTCGTAACGTCGAACGTGACCGACTGAAAGGGAATGTCTTGGTTACGTATGTAACCCTCGTTCCCTGAAGGAGGGAACGGAGATGTTATGTCCCCTTGCCACATCGCTGTTCCGCTTCACTCAGCGAAGACTTGAATGCGAGTTGCTCGCGTTGCTCCTTATATACCCGCTCTGCGGGGCGGAGCTCGCGATGCAAATTCCGCAGACCAAGGTACTTTGTGTACCATTGGCTCATTTTGTACCACTTGAAGGTGATTGGGCTCTCGGGCGAGATCCCCATTCGTAACGTCTCCGTTCCCTCCTTCAGGGAACGAGGGTTACATACGTAACCAAGACGTTTCTTATTATTATCACAAATATCGTCATCTGCATTATGTAAGGGATAATTGATAACGGGCAGTCGAATTATAAGAAAATATTACACACCCGTTACACCTCGGGTGTGCATTATTTTCTAATAATTCAACAGACTGGAGTCAATTATTCAGCTTATAGTACAGTTATCACACCTCAAATATTGTTCAGATGTTGTATTCCTCAGGTTTTTGTCCTTAAAACGCTTGTTGGACTACAGTTTGGCTACTACTTACATTACTACACTGTTTACTCATTTTCTAAACTTTTCATGTAGATTGCTGTGCTATTATTTGATTGAGGTACCACTTTGTTGCATGTTGGTGTATTGTAGTATGATTGATTTCAGATATAATCACACAATGCATTGGTTTAAAAAGGTGAACTGTGGCTTTTTTCTGTGTTATTGCCCAGCCCTTGGCTAGAATAATCTACAGTATATGCCAGACTATATGCCAATAGTTTAAATCCTGGCTCTGCAAGACAAATCAATATTTAAAATCAATATGTGCTTTCCCTCAGAGAGGCCAAGCTGAACAGCAGTGTAATACCTTTCCAAGATGACCTTTACAGCTGCCTCTAAAAGATTTCTGTTGCATATAAGTGCTCGCATAAACTTTAAAACCTTTTCTTTATTCAATTAATGACGCAAAACACAACCGAATTTACAGAGTAACTATCTTCTGAGCTGTCGGGCCGATGATAACAGCTGTAATGACTGGAGTTCAGCCAATGTCGCTCCAGCTGTTTGTGGAGAAAAGTTGCAATCTTTAAGCCACATGTCATAGAAATACTTGCTACAGACAAACTCCATGCTATTCTCACATAGACGTTAGTGTAACACGACAATACCCCCAATGAACAACAGCAGCACAGCATGTCTTCTGAGCCGCCTTTAATAGTGGGACGAGAAGATATCCGTTCCTCATTTATAAGTAAATGCCTCTGGACTGATGCTGAAGTCAAATATGGGTTAAATAATGTCCCATCGTCATTCAGAGTAACAGATATATTAATCTAGAAATAAAACTAAATACTTATTCTGATCTGTACTTATTAAAAATAGACAAAAGAAAAAATATCATAATAAATGTTATTATATTTGAAATGATTAAAATGGCTTGCTGAAAAATGGGTAAAATAAAGTGGTTTGAAGAATAGAGGTAAAGATTGTTAAAGATGTAAAATAACAATGAATTAAATACCGTATTTTTCGGACTATGAGTCGCACCTGAGTATAAGTCGCATCACTCCAAAAATATGACGAGGAAAAAAACATATATAAGTCACACTGGACTATAAGTCGCATTTATTTAGAACCAAGAACAAACATTACTGTCTCCAGCCGCGAGAGGGTGCTCTGTGTTTTCAATGTAGACTACAGGAGCAGTGAGCAGCATAGAGCGCCTTCTCGCAGCTGTAGACGGTAATGTTTTCTCTTGGTTCATTTCTCTTGGTTCATGTCAAATTAATTTTGATAAATAAGTCGCACATGACTATAAGTCGCAGGACCAACCAAACTATGAAAAAAAGTGTGACTTATAGTCCAGAAAATACTGTAGTCTTCTAATGTCATCTGAGGATTCTGGTTCTATACATGCATGACAATGTTTTTTTGGTATATAAAATCTTTTTACAATTAATGACATTTTAGTGGGTGTTACATTTTATATTAAATAAATAGATAAATAAAAATAAACAGGAGACATTCTAATGTACAGAGAAAAAAATAAAGCTGTTGTAAACTTTCTTCATTTTTGACCCTTATATACAATTATATTATTTGGCTTGCTTAGTGAGGGACATAATTTCTGGCAAAATTATTGACTTGATTGCACAGACACTACTGGAAAAGATGAGATTTTCTATGGTCCTCTTGCATTATCAGCACACGTTTTACCTGTTTAACACTGTAAAGCTGCTTTGACACATGTTGTATAAAGCGCTATATAAATAAAGATGACTTGACTTGACTTGATTTTTTATATTTTTTAAGTATCCAGAATTTTTGGGTTTTATTCACTAGTTTCATTTTGTTGCATTAGAAGTTTGGAAAGACCCTGATTCAGTTGCTTCATGCAATGTTTTACTTTCAGTCTTGACAGAAACAGTGCTGTTATTTTGTGTTGTGTCTTGTTTGAACATCGTTATGTCCCTCTGGCCTCTCGTCTGCTTTTATATGCAACTCTACTCACAGTGTTTGATTTTGCAGTGCACCATTTGCTAAAGGTGTCATACGATGCAATTTAATTTTTTCCTTTCTCTTTGGAATGTTACAAGCTCTTGGTGCATAAAGAAGATCTGTAAAGTTGCAAAGACTAAAGTCTCAAATCCAAAGAGATATTCTTTATAAAAGTTAAGAGTCAACCACGCCCCCCTAAAACAGCTCATTCTAACACACACCTACATGTCTACGTCATGATGTGGGAAGATTTGCTTATTCCACAGGTTCATGTTCTTTGTTCATGCAAAGAAAGAGGGTGTAACTTTTATTCTTGCTGTTGTCACCGCCACCATGTTGTGGAGACGCTGTGTGTTTTTCGTTGAGAAAGCAAAACTACTTTGTTTGGTCTTCCAAAAGAGGACAAAACTAGAAATCAAGTTCAAGTTGTATTTACAACACTGTTCCAGAACAGTTCATCCCAAATATTCAGATGTGTGCTCCGCAATTTATGGATGACTGTTTCCTGATCCTGGGAGAGAAGACTACAATGGCAGCTTTTCTGACTCACAGCCTGTAAGTACGGTTACATATTTAACAGATTTGCCACTGATGATTCAAACGTGAATTTTGAGCAGTGTAGTGTAGCACTTGTTGTTTGTCATACCGCTGATCACAAATGCAGACATGGTTTTATGTTAACTCAGCGCAATGCAACACCTAAAAAGACAGTATAAGTCAGCAGTTATAAATTTCAGTCCTTGCGCCATCCTGCGCTGCACAGTTCTTTTCAAAAGTAAGTGCCCGCGGAAGTGGACATCACAGGATATTCCACCATGATTCCAGTTCGAAGCAAGCGTATATGTTCCATATAAAGTGCATTTAAGTGTGTGAGATGTAAATTTAAAATGTATTTAACTACAGAGGTATATGATGTGAATATGACGCAAACGCAAATGCATGAATGAATGTTTCGAAGTGAGGTAAACTTCAACAGTTTTCCCCTGCTCAGGGAGTAGGGAGCAATGAACACTGTGTAGGGACCATGTCAATCGGAGCACAGTTCATGCATGGAGCTCACTTCTAACAAGCTGATAATCTGAATTAGGTGTGTTAATAAAGAGAGACATGCAAAATATGCAGAACTGGGGGGCATGAGGACTGGAATTGAGAACCGCTGGAATTATCATTATAATTCATAATTGTGTCACCACTGGATGCAATAAATACCTTGTTTATAATGGGTTTTAATGTTTTTGTCTCTGCGGTGCGGGACGTGCATCACAGTATAGAAAGGGGCATAACATTTACTTCACACGCTTGAGGTATTTGGCCAATCACAACACAATGGATAGCTGGCCAATCAGCATACACCTTACTTTTCAGAACGATGGGCTTTGTAAAAATCGACGTGTTTTAGAAATGCGGGGAATAGAGAAGAAACAATAAAGTACAGTATTTGGAAAACAATGTTTTTTTTTTTTTTTAGTTAAACTGCATAAACACATTTCATTTCACCAAATAAACAAAATAATGTTATTTTTAGCAACATCATATAACCCCTATATGTGCTCCATTTTTTTTTAAATGTTGCAGTCGAATGAACTATTAATGTACACCAGCCCAAACATACATAGCAACACAACAGACTTGCAAAGGTATTGTTATTTAGCTCTCAGACACTATACAAACACATAACCTGCTATCTTTTTCAGTACAAGGCCTTGTCTGTCTCACAGATAAGGTGTTTTATTCATTTAGCTTTAAGTGACTAAGTTAAAGACGGACAAGCATGTTGTTTCCTTTGAAATTCTTTCCTGTCAGTCTTATCTGCACAGGTGTGGTCTCTCTCTCTCTCTCTCTCTCTCTCTCTCTCTCTGTCTCTCTGTGTGTGTGTGTGTGTGTGTGTGTGTGTGTGTGTGACTGTGTGTGGTTCCAAAGGTTGATGTAACATAGTTAACCCAGGTAACCTTGACTTTGTTTCTAAGGTGGAATGCCGCCCTAGAGCACAATGTTTAACATGGACACACTAAAATAAACTAATGCCTTGTGTGGCGCCATCACAGATCATATAGCCCTCCTCATGACTGTTGTGGACATTAGTATAAAAACAGCACAAGCTCACTAGTCATGAAGAAGCAGCTGTTGGGAGTTTAATTCAAAACTTTTGCATAAATCTTAATGCATGAATTGTTTATTTTTTTTTTACATGCGAAGGATGGCTTTTAAAATGTTTGAAAAAGAGGTAAGGGGATGAATGAGTAGGAGGGACTGAAGTGAACTATAACACTGTCAGTTTGACCACTTTTCTCAAACTGGGTGACATTTCACTCCTGGGTTTTCATAATAAATAGATGTTAATTGAAAAAAATACCCCCCCCCCCTTTAAACTTCTAAAACTGAACACGCAACAAATTTGCACAATTACTAAAACTTAAAAAAAATATATATATAACAAATAATAATAAACACTAATTCGAAATATTAATAATATTAATAAAGGTTAATGGACGTTCGTTAAGAGTTGTCATCACTATCAGCAGATTCTCGTTCCCTAAAATTTCCTCAAAACGTTTACCAACATTTAAAAAAAACTTTTGTAAGGTCATGGCTGGATTAAAAATGAAAAACTTCTTAAATTCTTAAATTAAATGGTGTGAGTAATAATAATTAACAATATTTAGGTATTTACTGTTTCTTAATCAAATGCAGTCTTAGTGAGCATTAAGAAAAAAAATTGGAAAGTTATAATGGATAAAATTCAAAATGGATTATGGAGGTTTTAGGGGAGATAATATAAAATAATTTTGAACACATACAGTACATTGGATTTACAAAATATATTCTTGATAGCTTGAATAGTTCTAACTGGATGCTCCGAATGATGAAACAGCAAGTGATCCACCTATTGTTGTGCAAATATGCATGTGTGATGTAAAGGTGTGTTGAAATCTGATGTGTGTAAGTATGCCTCAGTGGGTCTGTCTTCTTGGGTGTGACTTGGCAGGCTCCAGCCAGACAGGTGTGCAGGTGATGTACGTGTCTTAGGGGAACACAGACACAGGAGATCTGCACAGCACATCTGATTCCCATCTTCAACCCTCACTTCCACCCTCAGGGGCATCGGGCTATTTTGGAACTAGCTTGGGTTGTTTTTTCACTTGTTGCAGTGCCAATGACCCCGGTGCAGTCTCAGAGACTGAGATATTTAGTCATCAGTTTTCTCAGACGGCCTAGTTAATGTCTTTCACAGGCTGCAGTCAGAACACATTGTTCTGGTTGGGGAGCGGTAATGACTGCTGCCACTGCATTCTCCACTTTCATTACTGGGATAAATGGAGCAATGCACTCCATATCAAGGAAGGGAACAAGACTGGAACTCCTGAATATAAACAGCCAATTAATCCAAGCTAATTCTATTAGGAATAGAGCTGGCATCACACAGGGCTGAAGCCGAGAGCCATCAAGCGTGGCGAGAACAGCGGTGATACCGTACAGCGCTTTCATCCAGCTCATTTTGCCGGTGCTGAGGTTTAGCCTTTTCCCAGAGCAGATTAACGCCACCAGCATAAGCTGCAGTGAGAGCGTAAATAAAAAATTACAATCATTATATAGCAAAGCTTTTGTGCCTTTGGATTTATGAGGTAGTTTTAGTGTTTCTGTGGGGGAACTGCAGCGATGCCGGTGCAACGTTGCTGGCCTTTTGTTTGCAAGAATTCTTGATAAGGAGGCGATAGGCCTCTAATCAAATCCAGGAAGGTATGTCCTACATCCGATTGCTGTCTCAGGTATGAAGCGTTCAAGTCTGTCCAGACTGGAGTGAGGCAAACCTACGTGGGAGAAAACATGCAAGAGACATCCTCCGTCACACTTGATTCTTATCTCTAGACATCACTTTTATTTATAAGGGCAGCTATTTTTGAATGTTTGTTCCCATAATTTCTTATCAATCCAAATCCTTTGAACCATGTGTTTGTCAAAAAGGCAAATTGGGTATTCTTTATTTTCTTTCATAATGAGGGGTGAAAGGTCTAAAGTATTTCACAGGCTGCTATTAGGATCCAGTCAGGCAGATCGGATTTTTCAGAGGCTAGCCAAATGCTACTGCTGGGGAAAAAGAGAGAGAGTGCAATGACTCGAGTGAATGAAATGACAGAATGCCTTAAAGTTGTCATGAAATTTGAAGCCGGTTGCCACCAACTTTAGGAGCAGAGAAGAATGTCCTAGCCTAGCTTTTGCCATCTAGTCATCGCCAATACACTTGCTTGTCAAAAACCATGTGAACTTAATTCTGGTTAAAGGTTAATGATATGGTGACCACAAGTAAAGCCACAATACCAACTTGGATGTGCAGTGTTTAATTATTTAAAAACTAGGTTTTTCCACACTTCCTGAATGAAGTGTTTAATATTTCACCGACCTACATATTTCCCATGGGTCTTGGGTTTCATACTGACACCTGTTGGTATGGTTGTATGACATTTTTGTTTATTAAGTACTGCCATGTCCCAGCAGAGCTTGTATTGCTTTTTATTGATTCGTTTATATTAATTATACTACACACTTCAAAAATGGAGGTTCTTGGACTTAATAAAAATGGTGACTGGTGCAGGGAGGCTGCCTGTTGCATTCTATTGGCCTGTTGTGGACGGTACAGCAGTTTCCTGGACAGACAGCTTTTTTTGCTGTGGTGGCTGTGGCCATCATGTTCATTTTATATCTCCAGCAGGCACTGCTTGCTTGGACATTTTAGTTTTCCATTCATAATCATTCTGTTTGGACTGATGGATCGCACACATGCTGATCCATAGCATAACTCTGCACTCTGTACTGTTGACTCAGACTCTAAGTGCACCTTTAAAAAAAAAATTATATTCAACATCAATTTTGCAATATTTACAATCTTTATGAATAAATGTCACTGGTTTTATTTTGCACAATTCAAGACGTTATGAAAAAAGTTTTCACATTCTTTTACTGAATGTAATAACTTTCTTCACCTTTGAAATGACACTTTTCTGCTGACAGAACAAACGCCTACATGTGCAAGGAAAAAAAAAAATATTATCCACTAATATTACAGCCTACTTTCCACCATTCAGTCAGACTCCTTGTGAATATAACCACATCTTTTCCTAAATAATTTCCAGCGAAATACTTTTATACATCATATTACAGAAGTTAATGTCATGAAATACAGTTCCGAATCGATTTTATGCCTGTAATCTGAAGTATTTCTGAGCAAAACAGGATATTCAGTGAGAAACATGTAGGATGCTTCCTGATTTTATCTGCTGAGAATTGATTGGACTTTGAATGGACAATTTATGAAAAGAAAAGTTTTTTCAGTTATATTCTGAATAAAGATTACAAAGAAACTTTTCTTAAATGAAATAATCTTAATGTTATCAACAAATATTTAAACATTTATTATTTGGTATTATGTGGATATTCTAAATTATCATGCCTGCTTTCAGTGTTTTGTGAATGCCGTGTCATGTTGTCTTAAAAGTAGCTGGGACTCTGTCTCTATCCCTGTTTATCGCTGTTGATTCCAGGCTGCAGGATTGTGGGGCAGAGTGAAGGCCGTTGGAAAAGTCATAGTGGTAAGCTGAGCCAAGCACATTATGTAAAAGAGCATGGCCATACATTATGGATCGTGCATACTACACGTCAGGTTGGAAATATGTTCTCTGTTAACAACATTGTGAAACAAAACAGCCCCCAAACCACAGTCGCATTCCTTCCCACCCCAGCGTCCCACACCCCGAGCCCCGACACCTCCCTCAACAGCAGAGTCCCCGCCCCCCTCATTCCGCACCTCCACTCATGCCTTTACTGCTGCTCGCTCCCTCTCTCTCACTCTCTCTCTCTCTCGATCTCAATTGCTTTATCTTTTCTTTGCCCGCTCTGATCTTGGCTGCCTTTTATTCTGCTCACTGCGCCTGGAAGTACACTGGAGAAAAAAAAGAGAAGGAAAAGTAAAGCCTCCTCCTCTTCTTCTAGTACTTTGCCAGCTTCTATCTGGCAAGGATTCACAGTGGTAGCATTACCCCAGAAACAGCCAATGCACTCCAGTGCACCCAAAAAGAGAGAAAGAGAGAGAGAGGGAGGGAAATGAGGGGCTGAGAGAGAACTAGATGAATTGGATGTCTATTGTTAAACTAATTTCCTCAAAGAGCTGCTCTTCGTGTTGACATAAATGATTCATTATTTCTGCACTCTAACATATTGAGATAAAGTTTAAGGCTTAAACTTTTGTCTGATAAAGCAATGAGTCATGAAAGACTGAGAGTGCATGATTTTAAGATTTTAGAACAGATGTGGGTAGTGTTCAGAGGCCAGTGTTTCCAGGTTAGTCACCCTTACGAAAAAGAAGTTTATACAAGTGTGCTATTAGTATACTTCTTTTAATCTAAAAATAGGAAAGTATGCTTTTAGTTTACTTTTTATGTACTTCTCAGAAATGGGCTTTATGTACTCCTCATAAATATACTTAAAATGACATTTAAGTATACTTGACTTATACTTACAAAAATGTGAAATATATTTGAGCTATACTTGTGCTCCTGGAATCTGTGTTTTCATTATTATAAGGTAGAGGGAACTAGTATACATCTGCACAGAATAATAAAAAAAAAAACACAAGTGAAGAAGAAAAAAGAAAGAACAGATACTTACACATGTAATCTTACACGATCATCTGACATGAAACAGTGTCGAAACTGTAACATTATGGAATAAAATGTCGACCGATGAAGAGGTAATAAATACAGTCAAGCTTATCATTCTGAATCCAATTCATAGTCTTTTTTTTTCAGCTTTATATTCAAAATGTTATTTCTTATATTTTTAGTTTTATGAAACTTACCCACATTAAAGAGTTAAAAAAAGCATGAAGCTAGAATAAAATGTTTTTGTTTACCATTAGATACCCTCTTCTTTCTTTGGATGTTTTGCATGTTCAGATATTCATACAACAAAATATATACAAATTCAAACCTAAATAGGGACATAGTAGTACTTAAAGTATGCTATAGAGTTCACTTAACGACTTATGAGTATTCTTGCAGTTTAAAACTACTAAACTAGTAGTTTACTGAGACTATACTTAAAAATTTACAAAGTATTAAATTAGTAAACTATCAGTATACATATGTTTACTTTTAGTATAATTGCAGTACAAACTACAGAGGTAAACTAGTTGTGTACTCAAAGTTTGCTACTTTTATACTTATAGTATACTTAAAGTATACTTTTTATATACTAGAAAGTATTGTACTGAAAACAGTACAGTTAAACGTATACTACTAGAATACTGATATTTGTATACTTGCTGCATAAAGTATACTTAAAAATATACTTGAACTTTACTTAAGTATACTTAGTAAAATAAACGTTTGATAAGGGCAGCCTTTTATTGCTTGTCTTGCATTATTTTGTGGTACACAAGGGGTCCAGATTTGGCTTTAGCATTAGCAGTTAGCTACAAGCCCCTGCTTGTAGTAGCTACACTATCTGGCAGCAAAAATCTTTTTTCCTCCATTGAGAGGCATTCAGATATAGCCGTGTATTCTAGAGAAAAAGATTTCAAAAGATTTTTGATAAGATGTTTTTGATAATGACCAAAGCTGTATTTATTTGATCAAAAATATAATACAAACATAAATATTGTTAAATGTTATTACAATTTACAGCTTACTATTTTTTAAATAATTTAATTTAATTTAAAATAAAAAATGGTGCAAACTGAATTTTCAGCATAATTCCTCCAGTCTTCAGTGTCACATGACCTTTCAGAAATCATTCTAATATGCTGATTTACTACTTAATGTTTTTGTAGAAACTGGTCAATTTCTTCCAGGAATTTTTGATAAATAGAAAGTTCAAAATAACAGCACTTATTTTAAACTGAAATATTTTGTTACAATTGGATATACTGTCACTTTTGATCAATTTAACAATCTTTTATATAGTATTTTTTTTTAATTGCAATTTTATTTACTTTTTTTCTTTTTGTAATTTGGCTCTAAGAATTGAGCAGCAAACTTATGTTTGTCTATGTCTGCTACCTTTGCGGTCACATAAAGATGGTGAAGAACTGTGAGCCGGGCAACTCTTGTCAAGTGTAAGTGCTGTATTTACCATGAAACTTATTGCCGGCTAAATCGTACATAGATGTGTACATGTAGACGCCTCATCGGTGACTGTTTATATGGGTCACTGTACATAAGCTGTCCACCATATTGAAAGGATCAACTTGTCGCCAGTCACCATAATAATCAATGAATATCTGAAGATGCCACAATCCTTACGTATCTGGTTCCACACCTCTCTTGCATTGTCACCTGTGAAAGGTTATCCCGTTTCTTCAGGAATTTAAATCTGTGCGGGATTGTGGCATCTTCGAATATTCATTGATTATCATGGTGAATGACATCTAGTTGACTGTTGCAAGATGGCGGACACGTCTACATGCTTGGAGCTATCAAATTAGTCATCTATCTATACATATCTATGAATTTGTGGTAAACTTGCTTTGAGTCATTTTATTTCCATGGATGCAATTAGCATCACAGTTCAAAGAACATTCAAATCAAATGCTAGAAAATGTTGGGGAACGTATTTATGCTGCACTCATGCAAGACTACAGAACTCGAGTGGCTGAGAAGTGCTCAGTACAATGACGGACACAGCATCATGTTAAAAGTCACCAAGATTCAATTCAACATTTACACAAATGAATTAATTAATAATAATTCTGCTGCCAGCTAATATAGTTTATTGGTGAATATGTAATATTGTTCTTTAGGCTGCTACAGTTACCGAGCAACATAGCAGTTTACTGGGTTAATTTAAAATCCAACTGATGCACAGTCACAGATGTGTTAATGACCTTTTTAACAGCAGCTTTACTCATAAGGGTTATGTGTATTAATGCGTGTAGGCGGATGTTGGCTTTGTCCTGTCATTATAGAAGAGATAGAAAGACACAAAGTTTGAACATTCATTTTATTGGTTTGGTTTATTAATACAGTGGTTATTTCAGCCATACAGGCTTTTCACAGGGGAAACCAACAAATTAAATGAAACTAGATAAGTAGAAAATAGCTTTCTGACAATCTGTGGCTCAGTCACTAGTCTCTTTAACAATTAACAACAATAACTCTGCGTACCTGATCAACACAAACTATAAAAAACATATATAAACACGTAAAACAAGAAACGATGCTATAATACTTCTGATAATCTGTATCTTTTCATAAAATGATTTTATTTACATTCATTCTGAATAATTATAATTTGGGGAAAAAACACTAAGACGAACACAAATGGCACTGACCGCAGGAAGAAAGTAAAACACTGATTAAAGAAGACAAAATATATAATATTATCTGTAGTAATTAGACGATTCCATAGTGTAATTCAAGTGCTATGAGTATTAAAGGATACACAGGTATAGACCCCCGGTCCACTGAGCGTTTAGGGCAAGATTCAAGCCCTCATTATGCGGAGGGGAGGGGGGTGGTCGAGGAGTTTGTTGGCTCAAACCTCCTTTCAGTCTCACTCATGCAGCGAAAGTGGTTAGTACAAACATGGAGTTTAACCCATCTTAATACAATACAAGCTTAATAGAATTAGCATCAAATCTATGCTTTTATAAACAGAGGGTGTCTACAATCAGCACCGCTATTATTGTGCAACAGCGCACCAGAACAGTGGTTTAGCCAGGTCCAATAGCAAACACAAGGGGGTGTGATCTGAGGCCGAAGCGTTGTTGCGATTGGTCCGTTTTTTGTCCAACAGAAATTCATTAGACTGGGCCTCCAACAGTCAACATGAGCCGAAAAGCTTGACATGTTGAGTTCCATATGAAGTCAAATCACTTTAACACTGTGACGTGTAAATCTCTGAGCCTGGACTACATGTGACAAATTATAAAACAACAATTATTAGCAGCTTCAACTATAACATATTTAAAAAATATAAAGGATCAACTTTTTTATATAAAAATATCATTTATCTATGGAGGGTTGATACTTTGTGGACGGGTTGGTTGAAGTGTTAGACGTGTGTGTGTGTATATATATATATTAGTGGTGGGCCGTTATCGGCGTTAACATGCTGCGTTAACGCGAGACTCTTATCAGGCGATAAAAAAATATTGCCGTTAATCTATTCTCAAAGTTCGGTTGCGAGCTGGGTCTATACTAAGCAAGCTATGATGACTTTCACCTTGATAATTTATATAACTGACTGGACTGGGCCGGTGCTGCACATCGTCACCAAAGCTTATCTTTTTCACATGTTTCTACGCCTTACCGCTTGCTGATTTAAACATTAAAGCATTCAAACACAAGACGCGGAAAAGCTGAACAGAGTAGCTGGTTACTCGCGCACTGCGAGGGAGATCCGCGTATCACGGACAGCGACACTGAACCGAGCTCTCTTCTGCGAATTTCTCCTCGAAGTCCCTCCTGCACCTGGACGAACATATACAAATCGCAGTTTGAACAAACAAAAAGATGTGAAAGAGCCAAATTCAGTACTCGTGGTGTTCTGGTGTTCAGGGCTAACGCAGAGAAAGGCGTCTCAAAACACTTGAACACCGAATTTGCTTATTTTTGCTCTTGTGCCTACAAATACATACAAAATATATAAAAATATCCACCTTGGAAATTATGCTCGAAAAAACTGTCAGTTATTTTTTAAGTGAAAGTAAACAGTTGAGGAAAAAAATGGGATGTGCATTATATTGAAAGCGTTCATCGGCTCTTAAAAGTGACCGCGCCTAATTTAGCGACTGGCTGCTGTAATGTTAATCCAAGAAAATGAAAATGAAAATCACTCACTGCTCTTGAGTGAATTACTTTGTAGTTTTAACAGTCAAACCAAAAATTATTCAGACACCAGATATAACTTTTGATATATAGCAAATAATCTGAGAAATGTTGAAGGTGTCTGAATAAATGTAGGTTTGATTGTATATTTCATTTTTACATTGAAGACTATCCAGTGCTATTTTACATTTAATTATTTGGTTTCTGTACCTTGACACCTACAAACTCGAAAAAAAACTTAAACATTGGTGTGAAACAGGCGTAAGGTTGTTTGCACCTTGTGCAATGTGGAATTAGTTTACAGCTTTTTCAAGCACTTTGTGATGCATTTTGGAAACAGGAGATGAGCCCCTTTTCTAATGCACCACCTAGCTTGCTAAACCCCTTCTCAAAGACTTACTGTTTGTCAATTTTATTTGGGTATCACACATATTCTGAATGCCGTCGGCAGAATTCGAATGAGCCATTTTAATCTAGATTAATCTAGATTAATTTCAAGATCACAGTGAGATTAATCTAGATTTAAAAAAATAATCTATGCCCACCACTAATATATATATTTATATTATTATATTGCTGTTCTTCTCTCAGAATGCGCAGGAAATGGTTCTCTGTCAAGACATGAGCATGTTTTAACGTTCTTTGTCCCATTCCAGTTCTTGATCACTCCCATTTTCACTCTCTCGCGTCTCTTAGATATCTTTGTTAGCAGACTGTCTGCTGACTGGACAGGGGACTCTCCAGAGACAAGGTTGTTGGAGACATGCCTGGACAAGATGTCTTAAACATGGACGAGATATAAAAGGCCTGAAACCACACAAAGAAAATGTTAAAGTGAGCAGACAAAAAGCACCTTACACACCCGACTTAATAATAACGGTAATCAAGAACATGTGGCAACGTGATTCTTACCACCCAGTATGCGGTCAGTCCTCCCTGCAAGAAGCCGGTCAGGACATCAGTGGGGTGATGGTGGTAGTCAGAAATGCGAGAGAATCCTGTGTACACTGCTAACATCACCAACATGAACTGCAGCAACGGTCGCAGGAGCCGTGCCCCTCGCCATGACAACCTCGCCTGCAGGTAGAACTGCACAAGGACAGGAAGTTTGAAGAATGATTAACATATGAGCTGATAAAAGAGTGAACAGACTGATAAATAAAGCTTGCTGAGTGAGTGAGTGTGTGTGTGTCTGACCTAGCTAAACTTTTGATGACACATGTCCTGAAAAATCACTCGGAAGTTAGCTTAATCTGATAAAGCATGCTCAAGAAAAGACTAAATAATGTGCTTATTTTAGTTCAAAGATGCCAATAGTGTTATTCTGTTATTATAAATAGCCTAAGAGCAAAGTCTGCATCAAATATACATTTAATCAATCTATTTTCTAAATGCATGTTAGCGATCTTTACCTTTAAATTAGCTTACTTGAGAGACCTCAAGTAAGATCTCCACCCTGGAAGTGGAAGATGGTATTAAAAAGGTTCTTTTCCCAAATCTAGAGGGCTACTCATGTCTATTGAGCATCACGAAAACACTCTTCACAAGAAGTCTGTTCCAAAAGTTAAGGAGCATAATAATAAAGTTTTCTTGTATCGTCAAGAATAAACTGTGACCAGCTTCATCCAAGATGAGAGTTATTTAAATGAATAAGGCTAGAAGTTTTTGAGAGTAGCTGGTTTTGTATCCTGGAAATGGTGTTGCAAATATGGCTGACAAGTGAACTACTTTCCTCTAAATGTACTTCAATGCTTGTGTTGCATTACACAGAGTGTTCCAAATCATCACTTTTGAGGCTACATTTCATTTAGGATGCTGTTGACGTGTTAATGATACCACCCTGCCAAGCTAGCTTAGCTACACAACAAATATTAGGGAGATGTATTAGGGTAGGCGGGTATTGGCTTTGCATGAACTTTATGGACATTGATGTCACACGAGGGACCATGAAACATTCCAGTATTTAAGGGCCCTGGTAACCCTTCCATCAGCCCCATTACAGGTGTTTGGCTTCCTTCAGTAAAGCCTGAAGCATTGGCGCTTAGAGCCAAATCATGTGGCTGCAGGTCAAGCATTCAAGGCAGGGCCGAGCCTGAACAGTGCAACCATTGGCCGGGAAGGAAAGAAAAAACAGGCAGAGAGGACAAAGCGCCTGTCACTGCTTTTATACAGGCTTTTCCTTCACTCTGTACATGTTCTCTCTCTCTCACTCTCTAATGAGAGTTCAAGAGCTCTCCCGCTCTTCGAGCAGCCAGAGGTCTGTGAATTGAATCAGATGAATGGTAGAAAATAGCTTGTTTTTACACAGCAGAGAATATTCTTTCCTCCATTCTAAATGTGATTGGCACACAAGGCTGAGTAAATTCTGATAAGGTTTGTGGGGCAGTTGAGTGAAAGAGAAATGTGAATGCTACTGAATTTCATGCTGTATGATCGTTTGCAAGCATTTTGTCATTTTTCCCCTTTTTGTCCCCCCTCCCCAGGCCATAACAGTGAGTGAGAGAGGGGTTTAACTGAAAGAAGCCTGTCTATCTCTCAGCAGGCCAAAGCCCTAGCCCCCCCACCCCCAACTCCCTCCTCCCGGACCCAACCCACAACTAAACAAGGCCTCCTCTGTCTTCAGCTAGCTTTCACTCGCTCTCCCTCTCTCCGCTCATCTATTCATCAGGCCTCTAGAGAACATTCCCTCTTTTACTCAAGTCTTTCTTTTCTGCTTGAAGCAAGATGCCTTTTGGGAGGTTTTTTTTTGTGCATTCTCAAAGCCTTCTTCTTTCAGTATGAGTGTATTTGTGTGCATTTGTGTGAGTTGAAGTTTGAGAGAGTTTCTTGTCAGTAGGAATTTTCTGGCACTTTTCCCACATGGCAGGGATGGGAATTGAAAGCTGACAACAGAAAAAGCTCCTCAGTGGCATCACAGAGCAAGCACAGGTGTTCGGGGCAACCCTGACATGTGTTTAAGTTTGGGTGTTTGAGTGTGCATGTGGTAAATATGGCCACACATGGTGATACTCACTGCCAGGTAAAGCATGGTGTACATGGCGAAAGATGAATGGCCCGAGAAGAAGGACTTTCTGTTTGAAAAGTGCAGAAGGGAAACATTACCAACCAAATGTCATAAAATTGCAAATCATTAAACTGTTGAACTGCTTTATGGGTCGTAACATTGTTTTCATGATGTTATATTAAGCAGTCACAAGCATGCATGTTATTCTAAGAAATTCCTTTATATTTCCATAAAAAAAAAACAAAAAATAAATAAACATGGTGTAAACTTAGCTAATCATACACTATAACTCTGTTCCAAAATCTAGTGAGCATCCTACCTAGGCAGTACCACTAGATAGGGCTGTTCTAAATACCCAATTCTGTGTTCCATTCTAAAGTGCCCTAAGTGTGGAGTACTATTTGTTTCATGCATATAAAATGTTACAAATAAGTCATTTGTGAGGATCCAATTTGGTTAGAATGCTGCTATGTAGGTAGTATACAGCAAGACAGCTCAATTAGTCTATGTAGTATTCATAGTAGACAAATAATATCCGGTTGACTTACTACTTCCAACAAGAGTCTGAAGTGCTCATCTGATCTGACAGTTAATGAGGCAATGTGAGTGGAGTTGTGTATTGCAGTGAAGCGACACAACTGACGCTGGTAGTTCACTTGATAATGATAACATAACAGATATACTACATCCAAATTATCTTCATATTATAAACATTTATACTATATCCCTGTTGTAAAAAAAACCCCCGCATATGCTGGTTAGGTAAGTTTTGAAGCATGTCAGCTGGTTTGAGTTGGTTTAAGTTGGTCCTGAGCTGGTTATGACCTGTTCATGTGCTGGTCCTAAGATGAAGCAGCTCATAACCAGCTCAGAACCATCTTAAGGATTAGTTCACCCAAAAATGTAAATTAGTCCAATTATTATTTACTCAAGGCATCCTAGGTGTATATGACTTCATTCTTTTGGATGAATCCAGTCAGAGTTATATTATAGTTATATTAGTTATATTTTACTTTGATCTTCTAAGCTGTAATGACAGTCAGCGGTTGCTGCAGTATATCAGTCCAAAATAAGTTACATAAAGTGCATACATTCATAATAAAAATTGCCTCACACGGCTTCGGGGGTGGTGAACAAAGGCATCCTGTAGCGAACTGATGGATTTTTGTTTGATAAAATATCTATATTCAAAATGTAATAATCACTTTAATCTAGCTTGTGCCAACAGCTGTATACGGAAGCAGTTCCGGGCTGACGACGTATGAGGTCAGCATTGCGCATGTTCCGGTGAGTCTTGTGAACACCAACGTTTGTTTACAGGATCAAAGGAAGCAAATATTCCTTACTTTACAATTTATACTTCTAATTCATTGTTTTGTTTTGATCTCTCTGCTTCGCTTCCACGTTCATCACTTCTGAGCGGCTCATGCGCAACGCTGACCTCATACGTCACCTGACTGGAACTGCTTCCATGTACAACTGTAAGCGCAAGCTAGATTAAAGTAATAATAATTATTTATATATCTTTTTTTATTTATTACAGGAGGCCTTTGTTCACCCCCCAAAGCTGTGTGAGGAACTTTTTATTATGAATGGATGTGCTTCATTTTCCTTTTTTTGGACTGACGCACTGCAGCACCTGCTGACTGCAATTAAACAGCTTGGAAGATCAAAGACAGTTTTTAATATAACTTTGATTGGATTAATCTGAAAGAATAAAGACATATAAACCTAGGACGCCTTGAGGGTGAGTAATTTATCAATTTATAATTTTCATTTTTTAGTTAACTATCCCATCAAACCAGCTCAAACCATGGTGGTTAGCATCAGTCCAAGAGAGCCACCTACCTTGCACCTGCATTGATGCAGGACTGTGGCTCTACAGGACTACATTGGCTGCCCCTGCTATATGGGGTCTCAAACCCTGCTCCTGGAGAGTTACCGTCTTGTAGAGAGCAACCCTACTCAAACACACCTGAATCAGCTAATCATGGTGTTCAGGGTTACATGAAAATTACAGTATGGTGTGTTGGAGCATGGTTGGAAATCTGCAGAAAGGTAGCTCCACAGGAGCAGGGTTGGAGATCTTTGAAATAGAACATACTTTTTTAACGATCAGTGAAGAAGTAAAAGTGACATGACATACAGCCAAGTATGGTGTCCCATACTCAGAATTTGTGCTCTGCATTTAAACCATCCAAAGTGTACACACACAGCAGTGAACACACACCCAGAGCAGTGGGCAGCCATTTTTGTTGTGGCACCCAGGAGGAAGTTGGGGGTTCAGTGCCTTGCTCAAGGGCACCTTAGTCATGGTATTGCCAGCCCAAGATTCAAACCCACAACCTTAGGGTTAGGACTCAAACTCTCTAACCACTAGGCCACGACTTATTTTGTACACAGTCTAGGTTTTGGAAAAGAGCTCATCTCATCTCTCTGCCACCCATAAAACCCCTTGTACTCCACTTACCTGGCCTCTTCCACTATCTTTTCATCTAACGAAGTCTCATTCTTGCAGACAACGTCTGAGATGTAGGTTCCAGGTACACAGTTGAGTGAAGCATAGGTCACATTGCACACCGTCAGGAAGTGGGGACGGAGTCGGCCCACACTTAGCTTCGCCATGTTGGTCAAGGATTGCCCCACGCAGCAGCCAAACAGGAAGCTGCCCAGCTCCTTGTACAGACAGGACACATAGAGGTTGCGCACAAATGCCCGTGAGTGCACACCTATGAATCGTACCCGGCAGCACTCTCCAACAGCAATCTGAGACAGAGAGGGAACACCGCTAAGGTTACAGCTACACAACATCAAATTAAATATTACAAAGCTAATGAAGCCTCGAATAATTCACAGCACTTCACACACATTTTCTCTTACACAGAGATAAACTCTTGTCCATTCGAAAAGAAGATGAAAAGAGTAAATCAATAGCCTTCATTAACAGGAGAACCGTGGGATAATACTACTGTGGACAGGAAGTCTCGTAAAAGGCTAGTTCACTAAAAAATAAAAAATCTGTCATCAGTTACCACTCACTCTCATGTTGTTTGAAATCCATACTACTTTCTTCCTTTCAGTAAGCATCAAAGGTCAATTTAAATGTACTGGTCACTCTTTTCATCATGCAATTACAAAGGAAAGATAGCTTGAAAGCTTTACATAAAACACCATAGACTTAGTTCACACACATTTATATTTCTAATTCAACTCTGATTGATCAGTTGATGAAATAGACAAAAACAATGTAAATGATTCATTCACAAATTGGACTGGTTCTTGAGTTCAGAACACTGACACAAGGCCATGGTCCACCAAGTTGTCCATCTCATTTGTGATGTTATCCGCAGTCCTAGTACTTTTTGAATGACGAATACAGACTATTGCCACCTGGTGGTATGGAGAGCTACAGTTTTTACATTTGATTGGTAAAGAACCATGAACTGGGATTCAATCTTGGGTCTCCTGAAGTGCAATTGGACCTACATGTTGAAGCTCTGACCATAAGGCTATTGGCTCCAACAATGGTTAACAGCTTACTGGTGATCCCTTAAAATTTGGTTTATTCTTGACACAATGTTGTCTTATATGTTATATTCTGAAGTCTTCTGAAGGAATGAGGTGCATTGACCACTTTTAGCATATTGTAATGTTGCATTTGCACCCATTTTGATGCTTAAAAGACTTTTCAATGAAAAGACTGATTACAGTTCTTAAAAATCTTTTGTATGAAAAAGTCTGACATGAGGTTGAGTAAATTAAGCAAAGAGTTTACACTGTTGGGTGAGCTATCTCTTTAAACCCTTTTAACAAGTGATATTTCGCTATTTGTGTGTGTTCTCACCGTAAGTCCTGTGATCATGATGCCCCCGGCTATAAGCATACTGTTAGGAATGGCCTCACTTTCTATGTATGGGTAAGTGATGCTGGTGTCGCCACAGAAGAAGCCCCTCTTGTATGCAGCCACCGCTTTGAGCTCACAGACAAAGAATGGAATGGAGGCTGTCAGGAGAGAGACAGACGGGTTAATGTTTCTATCGAAACTACCTGGAGGAATGTTCTTCTGTCAGAATTTCTCTGGCACCACAAGATCAGACAGAGGTACATCTATAATGCTCTTTTATGTGCAATTATAATCACAAGTGTGGCTGAGATATTGAGAATGTCACTGTCTTCCTGATGGGAATCAAGATCCAGCCTAAGGATCTGACATTCCATGCATACCTCTGGCAGAAAAAGTGAAGGAGGGGGTGGAGGTTGAAAGAGAATGACAGCACGGATAGATGAGGCATATGGAGAAGAAAATACCCTAAACAATACAGGATTGAGGTCAGAGACTATGAAAAGGAAGATGGAAAGTTTCTTGTGAGTTGAGAATGCGGTAACATGGTTCACTTGGAGTGCGTAGGAGATTTTCTCTTTCAGGAAAACGCAAACAAATCTATTACACACCTGGATGGTTGCAGGCAGATGTGTTGGACGCAGACTAGACTATAGCATAGATAATAAATAATAGAATAAGTCTACTGTAGCTTGCAGAATACTTATGGAATTAGTAGCAGTGTGTAGGACTTATTCTATTTCCTTGTTAAACAATGACTTATTTACAGATTAACATTGTAACAGTAGGTCACAGACATGTTTTCCAGATAACTAAACCAAATGGTTGCTCCAAATGGTTGGATGAAATCTCAAGGTATAAATCAGTAATCAAGTAGGTAATTTCCAAAACAAAATCAGTTGGCTTGGCAGTAAGTGCATGTGCTCCTACACATTGTTTAGTTTATTATTAACAATTACAATTCTGATAATTAGTTTCATGTTATGACCGATAAGCTGTACAGTAGATGTCAATTATTAGTGTTTTGTTTACTGCAGTTTTTTATGGACCTATAGATCTGTATTTTTATTATTATTATTATTATTATTTTACATTTATTTATTTATTGCTTTGTTAGTTGTTTGTTGCATCTTCTCCTTAGTACTAAAATGTTCGAGTCACATGTGAGTAAAACTGGTTAGAGTGCACCTGTTTACATTCTGGGATTCCACTTTTTATGGTTATCCATCAACGTGGGTTGACAAGTTAGCTCCTTGTTACACACACACACAAACACACACATTCATTATTGCATATAAGCATTGGTTCAATCAAGCCTTCATTGGGATGATGCACCTGTTTCATAGAAGAGCAATGCCATTTTAAGATGAACAGGTGCTCTTTGATTTTGATAAGTAAGGCACTTACCCACAGCATCACATAATGCATTACCTATTATGAATTACGAATGGATTCTTTAGTCCATTGGGTCGGATTGCTTTCTAACAACAAGTGAGATTATTTTCACTTTGGCCATGACCTCCTCATTCAGGTGATCTCAAACCAATCTAATTGCCATGTTTAAATCTCTTAAATAAAAAAAAAATATTTTAATCAATTATTAAAAATAAAGACTCAAAGACTAGTTTTCTAATGCAAAAAAAAAAATGGCATGGGCTTTTGGCTGTTTACAGAACCTAATGTTCTCACACAGGCAGGTGCCATTTTTCAGGACCTCTTTTCAACGATATCTGCCAGGAAGTAGGAACATGTGTCAAACAATCACTAACAGCACCTTTGATGGATGGAGAAGTACAGGCTCATTATTACTGGAAATAAATATGGTGTACACAGTACTGATGTGTAAATATAGATCTGTACCGGGAGTTGAGTATGAATATAGAAGTGATGAGTGATTCAGCTGTTGAGTTCTTGGTTTGTGCACCCTCACTCTCTTTCTCTTGTTTTCCCCAGGCCCTGGGCCCATACGGTCCCATGCCCTTGATCCACACAGAGCATGGGACTAATCATTAACCCCCCACTCCCTCACCCAGCTGGAACAAACCCAGCCACAAACACAGCCTCTGCCAGGGAATCTCTCAGTGTACATGATCGCTCGGCTTCTAGGGCACATGCACATGCTCACACACTGCAGGGGGACCAAAACAGATCCAGAGTGGAAAAAAAGTGCAAAGTAGGTCACCGATGGCTGAAATGTTCCAGCGATTTCATGTAGACTGATCAAGATCATTCATCCAGAAACATTCACTAATAATTGTGTATTTGTGCGGACTGGAGAACCTCTTACCAAAGTTCACAATACGTACATACATCTTGTTCTGATGTTAATTAATTCTGAGTTTAAAAAAAAATAAAATAACTTTTTTATTTCTCAATGTAATTAATTTGCATTTAACATGCCCATCTCCAAATAAGGGCTTTCTATCTTTCTTTACAGCCTTTCGGTACTCCTGTAACAAAAGTAAAGACTTATAAAAATCCCAAGTGTGCCATCCTCAAAACCACTTCAAACACTGCAAATTATACAGTAAGTTCATATTAGTCAGTTGTACATAGCATATCTGCATTATTATACAGAAAAAAAGAAACGTTACAGAATCAGCAAGAAATGTATTTATCTTACTGTTTCACTGCTGCTGATGAAATATTTTAAAGATGAAATATCTATGTATAAAATTTAATCCTAACATGATATTAAGGCCACCCAAGGTATGTGAAGTTTGCATGCGAATGTGTAATTTGTTCCTACATATTTTTGAACAATTACATTTTAAATTTAAATTAAATAAAATTACATTTATGCATTTAGCAGCTATCTATTTTTACCTATCATGTGTTCCCGGGGAATCGAACCCCCAACCTTGCGCTTGATTTCGTATCAAGTGGGAATAGGATTCGTATAGGAGCGTATCAGGATGAATGCTTATGAACACTACCCCTTAAAACACTGATATGCATAATCAGAAGTTAGGACTAAATTTGTACTGTGTATATTGCTGACAGCTGCTTTTCTCAGAATAACTGGAGGCCAAACAAAGATAAGGTGAGACGCAACATCCTGCACTGCTGAATATGTAGAGGTGAAGAAGACATGCTGTTGATGAGATAGCAATGAGTTACATGTCAGCCAGGCACGTGCACACGTAGGGTTCATCCAGTGCAGATCACATGCCCTTTTTGCTTACACTCTGAAGTGGACGTTTTTTTGGTGGTGGTATTTTTTTTGTTTTCCTCAATAAATCAATGCTATTTGGTCACCCTTTAAATCTGTCTGTCTGTTTTAGAAGTATTTAGCCAATGAAAGATATTAAAATATAAATTTAGTTGGACCCACTCTACCTGTCAGTAAAACCTCACAACTCCACCCTTCTATCTTCACTGAACTGAAGTTCCACAGCAGCTGAATGAAGTCTTGCAAGGGTAAATAAAGATCTTGTTGTTTAAATCGTTTTCTTTACGAAGAAACACTATATCTATAAAGGCTCATATTTCATGTATTTGAGGTCTGAGACATGTGGGACCGGAGAGAGATGGCTAACATTTGCAATCCAGTCATAGCCAATACACTACACATAAATAGCCAGTGCATAGGATTTCATCTTTATAAAATTAGATTTTGGCCAAATGTATTTTACAACAGGAAAAACTGAGCGCCAATATATAGCTAAAACAAACTTTGTAATTTATTAATGAAAACATGATGTCATGCTGCCGTTTTAATGATGGACAAAATGCACATTTGCGCACTTTTGTCAGTCAAAAACCCTGTAACTGCATTTGAGTTTGACACAAAGCAAATGAGTCATCCTCATCACCTAGGTAAAATATATTTCTATGAAATTTCTTCTTTAATTTATGAATGCTGATACACTTGATTTATTAACATTTAATCATATTACATGGCCGCATGGTTAATTCATGTTTACTCTGCTAATATGCACTGTTTGCTAATAATAGATCCCAAAAATAGGGGCCAAACCCTTTTGGGGTAGGGCCGTTTTTGTTTTGGTGATTTGAAATATCAACTTTGGCTACCAGAAATCACTTTTCCCACCTTTAACAGACTGGTGGATTTGGTTGGGGGTTATTGATAATGAATGGGGAAAAATCACATGAGAAGAGGCAATGCCTTCATCACAATATGATTGGATCTGACTTGTTATGTTCGGCTGTGATTGGTTCATGCGATGTGAATAATGGCACTAATGGGAAGACTAATAATGAAAAAAAATGCATAAACAACTCGCACAGTTAGATCTAATCACTTTGTTACGTCAAAATAAGAACATGATCTGTGGGAGTGTTTAGTGAGTAAATCAGCTTATTGAAATTTAAAGTAAATCTCTGAGTCTGTGACCAATTTATGACAACTACCCAGGAGGCCCATTGGTATAAACCTTTACATCTAGAAGGCAAGATATTATTTCCACTGAATAATGCAGAGCTATGATAACATGTCCTTTTTCCAGGCAAATTCTATTAGACCTGACTTTTAACCTTTGAGATTTAGAAATGAAGTAGTCTTTAAAAGCCATTTGTCTTTGTAATAGTGTATAGTATATACCTATAGATCTATATATTGTCTATATTATTATTATTATGGTTGTTATTAAAAGTGAATAAATCTACATTTGTGATACTATTATTTTGTTATTTCATTTGTCATGGGGGGGGGGGGGCTTTTTCAGTTTTAGCACATACCCCTCAAAAGGTCTGTGCATGGCTCTGATGTCAGCACACCCTGCTCTGACCCTAATCCAGCTTTGGCTCGGTCTCACTGTAGCGCATGCTTGACATTTCATCCATGCTTTGGACAGGCCTGTACAAACCCTTCAGGACCCTCACTGGGCTGGCCACGTGTGTTTGTGTGTAATAGAGAAATCTATCATTAGCTCTGGTCACCATGCAGGACACAGACATGAAGAGCTGGTTACAAAGCTCCTGTTCAGCAGGCTTTTAAACGGAGGTCTAGTGTACCTACATATTCTATAAGGCAGAATATTTTATAGACGTTTCAACTTCAAATTATAATTCAAATTATAATTATAATTATTCTTTGAACAGTTACTGGTTACAGGCCATTCTTGAGGTAAGTCAGTGGTGGAAAAAAGCCTGGGGTTTATTGCAAATTACTGCCTGCTGTATTAAACTTAATAAAATGAAACTCATTTTTGATTTATTCATTTAATAAGAATAATATATAATAATCAATTTAAAAATAATAAAAACAAGCCTCTTTAAAAGATTATTGAACAAAAAACTGCATGCAGTAGTTTGACAGCCATTTGTTGTGTCTTCAAAAACTGCTTATATATATAAATATATAAAATAATAAGTATTGTTGTGTTATAAAGATGTGTAATGCTATCCGATCAGAGTGTGTCACATTGAAATCCTAAATAAGAATGGTACTGCACTGAACATTCATCCCCCACTATATTTGTCTCCTAGATGAAGAGCCGATGAGCGGGCGATCTGAGCTAAGAGCTGGTGCAATCCTGTGAAACTGCTGTGAATGCACGATTGAGTAGTGGACCGCGTGTCTGGGGACGACCGTGCCATTAGGCATTATATCACCTACACCAGAATCTGCCGCTGTACTTTAAATGGGCTAGGCTGACAATGTTGAAACTCTATCTCATAAATATCTTTGTACATTTTCTTGCTTCTAAATTTTATTTTGCGAGACATTCTACTTGTCCCAGTGCTTCCTCTGGCCAATTCAACTTTCCGAAAGTTGGCGGGCATGGTAACTGTACCTCTGAACAACTTCATGCTTTCCTGGTTTGCATGTGCTGAGGAACGAGGAGAGGTTAGAAATAATCTCCCAGGTGTGCTAATCCTCTTATTGGTACACACTCACACTTGGGGTGGGTTGGGAAATCAGTGGAGAAACTGCACCTTAAACTCAGCCTCAGTTGAGCACACTTAACACACGACAACCTCAAAGGCCATGTACACAGATGTCCATTAACTCACACCCGCAAAGGAAGCTCCTTATCACCAACACAGCATGTTAGCCAGCGGCTAGCTGCTGTCAGCTGAGCTAATGATTCGCTAGATCAGTCATGCTAAACTGGAAAACATGTACGCACCTCATGCAGACAGGTCAAGGGCTGAAAATCAGGCCTTAAAAGACCCCCTAAAAAGACTGGCACACTTTTAGTTTACACTTTTCAGGTTATCACTTTATTTGGGGCCAGTCAGAAAGATGGAAATGAAGCTGTATGTGAAGAATTTTTTTTTTAAATCTAGTTTAAGAAACACTTCCTTATGTCATGAGGTGTAACCATCAGGTCTTCATCATACCTTGAATTTGATGAATACATGTGAGTGTGCACATCTTAATCACCAAGTTTAAAACATACAGGAAATATATAATTATTTTTAAATACATAATTCAAGGTAATTTTTTTTTTTTATTTTTTTTTTACAAATTTTATGAATAATTGATTCATAATTATCATTCGTTTCCACAGTGAGTCAAACCACATGACGTTTTACAACCTAAACTAATCTTTGCCTTGTCAAAAAAATTAATTAATTAATTAATTAAAATTTGAAAAGACTCAACTTTTACACTTGCTGGGTACACTTTCTGATGATTTCGTTGGTTGCACCACATGACTTTTATTTGGCATGACTTTGATTTTTCAAGTATTAAAAATAAGCAATTCTGTATAAAAAAGTGCATACAAATCCTTGAAATTGAAAATGAATTTGTGTATGCTATTTGCATCTATGAGAAACAAGAAAAAACATGTTGTTTATAAATAAGCTATTCCTTGCACACAGTGTGCAAGCATGGTAAACTGGAAGGGGCTATTTGAAAAACAACCAAGCAGCTTTCTGTTGGTCAACGTGGCAGATTCACTTGACATACTTGGGCCTGTTTGCGAAATCAGCAAAATAAAAAATGTTGTTCTCATGCAAAATTCCAGGTTTCATAAATTACTATTGAAATTAAAAATTCTGAAAAACAAGAATTCACAGAACAATAGTTAATGTGACAGCCCCATTGGAATTACAGTCACACAACACGAATGATTCAAATCCAGCATATCATAGATCTATGATTCAGGGCTTATGCTCCAGTCATAGTCAGGCGAGTTTAATGCTTTACTGTGCAGTTAGTGTATGTAAAAAACATTCATGATCAGTTAGTTTATGAAACAAGATAAAATGCATAAATGAATAATTGTATGCACAGTTTTTAATAATCCAGCAACTAGGAATGGACACTGAATTCTGTTAATTTATCGCAGTAATGTGCCACTGGCAGTGCAACCAATTACTAACAGTCTCTGGAGGAATAATTAATCACACAATACTTTCTGAAAAGTAGATAATTCAGCTTAAGTAGTAGAAGTTTATTATTTTAAGAGCAATTATGTGTGTGTGTAGAATTAATCACATTAGTACAGAGTGGCAATGTACACGTTGTATTTATTTATTTATATAAGAGGAATTTATACATATTATATAAACATTTAACTTACATACATTCTGTCCTGTTTTATATTCTGTCCTTGGCATTCTTTTCTCATGTTATATTCTGTTTATATTCTATGAAGCATGAACTTAAAGGGATAGTTCACCCACAAAACATTTTTTTGTCATCATTTACTAACCCTCAAAAATTAGTTTCTTTCTTCTGCTGAACACAAAATATAGTTTAAAGAATGTTTATAACTTAACAGCTGACGGTAGCCATTGACTTTCATAGTATGTAAAAATACTACTGAAGTCAAAGGATACCATCAAATGTTTGGTTACCAGCATCTTTCAAAATATCTTCTTTTGTGTTCAGAAGCTGAAAGAAACTCAGACCAAGGAGGGTGAGTAAATGATGACAGAATTGTATTTTTTGGGTGAAAAAGTGAGAAATAGTAAACTAAGAATAATAGGTATTGTACGCAAGTCCTGGGGGGAAAAAAAATGATTTTGCTTGTATGAACCTTGTACATAATACGGCTTTATTTTCAAGAATGTAATTCTTTTAAAGAATCTTTTTTTCTTCTTCATTATGATATCAGGTTTTATCACCATAACATTTGTGAAATTTTTACAATTTTTTAATTCCAAAATGTTCCATAAAAAGAAGTGCAATCAAGTCATTGCATGTTTTAATTGTTTTGTACCACTTTTTTAATAAAAGCAACAGCTTGTCGATTACAGCTCAAAATAAGTAGTTTTGCAGGCAGAATTGCCAAGGCTAAATGAGATAATGTCACTGAACACGTATCAGGTGTCTGATGTCATTAAAGTTTCCTGTATTAGTGACACGTCTAGCCAATTCATTAAAGGAACAAGGCCAGAGGAGCTGGTGTGTACAAAAAAAATCTATGCTGTTCTGGACTACTGTGTAAAATGCAGTGAAACACTTCCATTAACGCTGAGGGACGATGTCAGGATCAGTGACCCACCCTAGCAGACTCGCTTATCTAAAGGACATCGCTAATGGATCCGCACGGTAATGCAATAGCCCATTTCCACCGGTCTCTTTACTCTGCGTTTATAACCTAGACCCAGTCAATGCTATTGATTGAGGTACATTCTACATGCTGTTCCATTAAAGCGCCAGCATGCCGGTGGAGTTAGCATACAGTATAAACACAAGTCCATTAGCAGATCACATCCAAAAAGCAATGGCCCAGAAATCCTGGCATCCCGGAGACAAACACAGCCGCGATTCAGTCCTTACCGAGAAACACGCCGCAACCCGGCTTTACCCAAGCCCAGAGCAAACACGCTACACACAGTATACAAGCGGCATACATGAGTCCAAATGAGTACTGTGAGGTCACTTGAACCACAGCTACAGAGCTTCACAACAAACCTCCAAACCACTTGCTGGCCGCACGTAATCTGTCAAGCAGCTGCGAGCAAACTCCAACACCTGGACGGAGGAGAGAATACGGACAAGATGGATGGAGATCGTGAGAAAGCAGACCAGAAAAGAAAAACAGCACGAACAGCTGCGTGGTATTGCACAATGTGCTCACGGCCTGGGCCATATTTCAGTCACAAGAGCGAGGGAACAGAACATTATATTCAATCAGTGCCTCGCTCAGAAAGAAAGGATCTGGTTCTAATTTACACTTCTGAGAACCACAGCCCAGAATGAGCTCACCGTGAAAGAAAAACAATCAAATAAGAGGCAACAAGAGACGGAACAACAGCAGAGAAGCAGAGGAAAGAATTGCGCAAAAAAAAAAAAAACAGCTGGGGCATATTTCGTTTTTCCCTGTAGCTTGTTTGTGTCGGTAACTGATAGTAAACAAGAAAATGCTATACACTTTCCGTCAACTTTTTTTGTTGTTGCTACAGTCATTTGAGAAGGTTTTTGTGAATTGTTATAAGGTTGCTAGTGTTCTGGGTAGTTGTTAGTGTGTTGTATGTGGGCACTAGGACGTTCTGTGTTCAACTCACTCTTGCTGAAAGTGTCCATAGTTGAAAGAAACACCCAAATATGAGCAAAAGTAAGTGATGCTTGCCTTAGCGAACACTTACAATTAGCTAAACAGCCTAAAAAGACCTCGGTGTTTGAGGGGATGGAGAAATGAAGAGAAGAATAGTGAGTGTGAGAGATGAGAGAGAGAGAGCAAGAGTTTGCCAGATGGAGGCGATTAGTTCTGGAATGCGAGGTCGGTGAACGGAGCTCAGCTGAGACCTACTTTGTAAACAGGGCCCCCCCTCTTTATAACAACAAACACACATACACATCTACAGAAACACCTCATTACGACAACATACATTTATTCCCCCCAAAACTCCACACAAACACCTCATCACCATCAGCCAGCCATACATGCATTATACAAATGCCTCAACAAATGATACAGAAAACACCCCGCTGACAATCTTCACTATTAAAATCACCACAACACCGGGGGTCCGCTTACAAAACATGGCTGCAGAAACCACTGGTTCCACACGGACGCACTAGCATGCAGATACACAAATAGCTCTGAAAACCACAGCAACCTCAGTGTTAATATTCAACCACACAGACATCAAGTCCACTCAAACATAGACTAAACCGACTGCACCGCGGATGTTCACATACACGCAAGCGACCCCAGATGACCTCGCACTAAACAAACAAAGAGCAGTGGAAACCCAAGCAGGTCGTCTCAGTCTCTTTTCCGCGTGAACTGACAAATCTACAAGCAAAAATATGGCTGACATATACACAGCATTAAAAAACACTGGACGTTTTTTTCTGGGAACTAGAAGCAAAACATGTTCTCTTTATCATGGGAAGTGAGTGAGAGGTGGGATGTCATTACCCGCCTAATCTTGTTTAATCTCAGTCTTTGTGAACCTTTTGTTTTCGGTGACTTTTTAATCAGATGAAAAGAGCCTTTGTGGAAAAATATGGTCAGGTGTGCATGAGTTAGAGTCTGACAAACACACACAGATGAGACAGAGCCGTAAAGATGATATACCCTCTGGCACAGGCTGTGTTTTAGATCACAGGACCATCATCCACTAAACATCTAATTGAAGATATTGTCTGGAAGAGCCTCTGTTTGGGTAGACGGCAGAGCTGATCTGAAGAGAGAGATAGCTCAAGGGGAGACATTACTCTTTCTGTTGTTGGCTGGTGGTCTGTTATGTCTACCCCGATCAGCTCGCACTAAAGTCAAATCACACCAAGAACAAAGGCAAAGGCCTGTAGAGGAAGACAGGAATGGCACACGCACGATGTCACAGAATCTCTTTAGGTTCCTATGATGCCACGAAACCTTTTTAAGTTTCCAATGTTGCCATAGACAGGGATGCTAAACTCACTTCTTGGATGGCCACAGCCCTGATGAATTCAACCCTAGCTTTAACTCTTATTAAACGCACCTGATCCAGCTCATCAAGTCCTTCTGGCTTATTTGAAAATCCCATGGTATGTGTGTTGAAGTAGGGGTGGAATAAAACTCTGCAGGGCTGTGGCCCTCAAGAAACTGAGTTGTGCATCCCTACCATAAAACTTTTTATGTTTCCATGATGTCACAGAAACTTTTTATGATCCTATGTTGTCACAGAACCTTTATAAGTTCTTAAGATGTCACAGAGCTTTTCAAGTTCTTATGATGTCACAGAACATTTTAAGTTCTTATGATGTCACAAAACCTTTCTAAGTTCCTATGATGTCATAGAATGTTTTCGATTCTTTCTTGATGCCACAGAATATATTAATTCTTATGATACTATAAGAAAACCTTTATATGTGCCATTGATGCCACAAAATAAACTTATTTTAGCAAAAGTAATGTCATGTGAGAACCTTTTTGGGAAATTTGGGTTTCACAGACATATTTTGTAATTTTAATCCCATTCAAATCAAATAAACCTGATTTTTTTTTTCTTAAAAAGCCTTTTGTCACAATGCTTCTCATTTATTCAGATTTTGTAACAAAAGCTACATTTCTTTTTTGTGTTGACAGAACAGCTTCACCTTTCTTGTATTACCAAAAGGTGCAATGCTTGGTACCTTATCACCATGAACACAGAGCCACATGGCCAAGTCAAGAACTCGACACAGCCAAAAAAAGTTCATGATAAGAAGATACTTCTCAACCTAAGCTGCTACCAACACGCTTACACATTTACTGAGTTTAATATTTCTGCATTTCTATGAAATGCTGCCAACCATTCCTATAAACCCTTTAAGCATTCCTAAAAGTGCTTTCTTCACACCTAAAAATAATGAATCTGTCAGGCAATGAGGTGATGGGGAGCAGAACCACAGGGAAAGATGAGTTGTAGCTTGCTTGAGTTTCCCTCTCTGACCCCCACCGCTAGCAATGCTGCGTCTCTGGTGTTACTGTAGCCGAGTCCACACATGCATCATCAGGCTGGGGGGGATATTCTAATCTTTACCCTGTCTTACAACACGCTGTGCACAGGAGACAGTCAATAGCTGAGAGGGTCAGCAGTGCCTCCAGACTCTTTAAGAGTGTGTTTTTGGAAATGAGGCTGTGTTGAGGCAGGTCAATATGGAAGCTTATTTGCACCATTAAATTATATAGAAAAGGTAATTGTGATTATTTAATCATAAGACAATCATAAGTTCATATCTCACAATTCAGACTTTTTTCTCTCAGTTGCAAGTTCATCTTGCTATAATGCAAATTATGAACTCGCAATTAGGATTTTATTTTTAGAACTCTGAGAAAAAAGTCAGTAAATACACAATTGCAAGTTATAAACTCACAATTTGAACTTTAGAAGATTATATCTTGCAATTTTTATAAATTGTGAGATGTAAACTCACAATTGCGAAGTTATATCTTATGTATAAATTTGGACATATTTCAAGGAATTTGTCAGAATTCAGTCAGAATTAAGAGATGTAAACTCACATTTGTGAGTTTATATGCCACAACTGTGAGTTATTAATTGTGAGAAGTTAACTAATTCTGATGACAAAAGTCAGAATTGTCAGAATTTCGAGTTTAAATCTCACAATTCAGTTTTTTTTTTGAGTTTAGTGAGTGTGACGTGACATTCAGCCAAGTATGGTGACCCATACTCAGAATTTGTGCTCTGCATTTCACCCATCCGAAGTGCACACACACAGAGCAGTGAACACACACACACACCCCCGGAGCAGTGGGCAGCCATTTATGCTGCGGCGCCCGTGGAGCAGTTGGGGGTTCGATGCCTTGCTCAAGGGCACCTAAGTCGTGGTATTGAAGGTAGAAAGAGAACTGTACATGCACTCCCCCCACCCACAATTCCTGCCGCCCCGGGACTCGAACTCACAACCTTTCGATTGGAAGTCCGACTCTCTAACCATTAGGCCACGACTTCACACTTTATATCTAACTATTGCGACTTATTAATAGCAAGATGTAATGATAGAATTCTGAGAAAAAAGTCAAAATTACACAGAGACATAAACTCAAAATTGTGGCTTTATAATAATTTAAGTTTGGTCTCTGTTTTTAATTGTAATGTTAAAGAGCTCCCTATAGTTTAGAGCAGAATACATTTTTATCTCTAAGAAAATGTTAACCGAACCGTCATGTTTGTGTACCATTACACCCCTGATATACATTCATTATGACACCTCTTAAGGGGAACATGTCTATCTGATTCAAAGAGGTGGAACAGACAAGGCTGCATATTTTCGGAGCATAATTTTCAGTAATTGAGCTATGGTAATTGTGCTGCTAACTGTCACTCAGTTGCTCCTCTCTTGCAAAAGAGTGTAATCCTCTAATTTGTTGTGTCTCTCGGCAGGATTCACTTTGGTTTCCTTTCACTCATGAGAAAGACTTACTGCTATATAGATCTCAGTCAGCACTGTCCTTTAACCTCTGACCTTTCACCAAATCCATAACAACAGTATTAATCCACCAGCAAACACACACGGCCCTGGGCGGTTTCCTCATTTAGAGCTGTAACCCTGTGTACAGCAGAGAGTTGGCAGGCTCCAGCAGGCTGCAGTGGATCAGTGGAGAGTAGCTTAGAGCGAGTCTGATGCTAGACCAATGCACTTTAGCCAGAGGGGAGAACACAGACAGAGATAATGGAAGGGTGGTCTCTCTGGTCATTTATTGAACAAATGAGAGTAGATAGTACAACTACACTCCCTCTGACAAGACAATTATTTGCTAATAAAACAGGTGTAAAAGCTTATATATATATATATATATATATATATATATATATGAAGAATTTGGTTTCAAAACATAATAAATGCCATAAAAAAAGAGTTTCCAACAAAATCAGTATTGTATCTGGTCGGTATTGAAAAGAAAATTTAGAATTTTACACAAAATTCACAGTTATTAGGTCATGTTTTCTCCCTTTTTTTCCAAACCGTGACAAACGCCAGTCTCCCTTTTTTGCAGAATGCGACATATCCGATCACCAATCACAGGTCACCATTAAACTCACTGTAAATGGTAACAACCAATCACAGCGCACCCTTCCATGCACTCTAGACAGAAATGGCGGCACTCTGAATGCACCCGGTGTCATGAGAAATCCAGTCCCCCCTCAAAATTTGGTCCGCTTAGGACCAAAACAGTAGAACTGGAAGAACTTTAACATTGAGGAGAAAAGATGTGTTTATTTACTTTGAAGATGGTGGAACAGATAAGGATTTTTCTTTTTTTGTCCAATTGTTTTTAGTCTTAGGAAAATTCCATATTCATAAGAAGAAATGGGCAAAGTCCAAACCAAATTCTGAACACCTTTTAGCAGAGCTAAAACAATATCACACCACTGTAAGAGGTCTTAAAAATAGAAAGGCTATTAAAAGACTGATCTTGTACTCTCTAAATATGTTTAATTTGCATCCTTTTATGTCTCGTTTTATTTTTATTTCTATTTTATTTTGTGGTTATTGTTTGTCTTGTATGTCTGTTTTAGTAGTGTATTTTGTGTATCAACCCTGGCATAAACAGATGTTGTTGTATTGTATTGTTAATACTGAATAAAAATAAAATAAAAAAATAAAAAAAATAAAACAGTAGCTGTTTTAAATGCCTGATCAAAAGTTGTCGTCATAGCTTGTTGGCTAATTGAAGCTGCAGTAACTTGTTTTTTCAAGCTAAAATAATTTTGTAAAAGCAACATAAAGAATGTAATCTGTAAAAAGTAAATCAATAAAAATACAAGAAATGTTTGATTTCACAACCTTTATAACGAAGTTCAAACAACATAAATCAAAGCGTGATTTTGCAGGAATTGTAATCAGGCGCTAAAAATAATACCCTTTTAAAGTTCTTTGAGCCAGTGGGATCACTCAGGGTCCTAAGCAGACCCGATTTTGAGGGGGACTCGATTTCTCATGACATCCTAGTTTTCCTCATTTACTTTGTACTTTATGATCAACAAACAAGGGCAGCAAGATAAATTGCATGTGATTGTCATGCGCATCTCGTCAGTAGAGCCGGTTCTGTGGTTAATAGTACTGGTAAATCTCCATCACGTGCTTTCAGATGGAAATTATTCAGATGCATTTAATACACAGAGCCTTAGATCACTGACAAGCTGCACTATACCGTGTCCAATGGATGAATCACATTTGATTATTAACCCAATATTGCGTAGCTTGTCAGTGTTAGTTTTTTTATTAATGACATTTATGTTGTTGTTAATACAGCATATAGCACTAGTCAACTAAATGAATGTAACATGGCAAAGATGAATGCACTTTTGGAAGTTGAACATGAGGGAAATGTCATGTCCTGTGTTCTGATGTGATGTTGTTCATGTTCTTGTTCATGATGACATTTTATTTTATTGCTGTTATTAATTTGTGTAAGTTATTATAACCTAAAGATGCTATGTAGATTTGAAACCGAAAATAGTTTTTTCATCATGCCACGTTCTTGGTAAAAAAAAAAAAAAAAAAAAAAATATGTTAATCAAAATGGATTTATTGCATTTTGGGACCAAACTTTTCATATATATTAATAGATTAGTTATAGATTTAATTAGCCTATATACAGATTCAGGATTTAGTTATCTACATCTAACACATGTATTAGATTATAATTTAGAGGTATTTACAATTATATTTTAGATTTACTTTTATGTTCAGATTTACAAATTCAGATCTATATATTCACTATGTATTTTTATACGGATTTATAAAATTGTATGTATACATTTTTATTTATTTATCTGTATATCTATCTATCTATCTATCTATCTATCTATCTATCTATCTATCTATCTATATATTTACAAAATATTTAAAAGTATAACCACAGCTATGTAGTATGTTTAACTACAGCTAAAGCACAAATATTTAGTATTTTGCAATACCATATTTGATACTATTTATACTGTCACACTGACATTATGGTTGAGCTAATGTGAAGAGAACAGGGCTCAATATGCATTTATCAACATGAATGAGCATGTGGAGATGGCAGACACCATGTGCTCATGAGCAGGCATGAATGTGCTGCCGCCCACATAACTGACATGCTCCAGCGTGCTGCAATCTCACTGTCTCACTTGACAGCTTTCGCTGCCAACTCAATGGAAACACAAGACGTTTTCTACAAACAGACACATTATACGCACACACCTACAGGCCTCACACTGCCGCACACTCCACACTCCTCCTTCGATTAGATGCTGCATTTTGTGGCAGAGAAGAAAGGTGAAGGAGAGAGAAGTGATAAACAGAAAGATGGCCTTCATTCAGGTACAGCATCGCTCCATCTGATAGGATGCCTGTCCTCCTCTCTCAATAAAAGCTTTACTCACTCAGTGAGATGTTAAACGCACACACACTGCCACGTCTGTCTTTTGCTTTGATGTCTCAGTCATTTCCTTTAGATCAGAGTTAGGCATCTCACCTGTACAAATCTAGTGAGGCACTCAAGGTTACAATGATCACTGAATCACTGAGACAGCATGAAACCAAATCATTCACAAAACCACTTCCACTGACAGTACCATTGTTCACTGATGTTATCAATGGCACATATGTGTGTGTGTGCGTGTTACAAATCTAAAATGTAAATACATGTGCAGAAATGTGCATAAACCACAAAATAAAAATAAAAATAGATGAAATTCAAAATGATCGAAATGAAAATATAAATAAAAATAGAGGAAAATCTAAATGTAAGATGTATATATATAAATGTATATATATATATATATATATATATATTTCTTAAAATATATGGCACATACAATTCAATATTACATTTAAAAAATCTATAAATAAATAAAAATGTAATCATGAATATATAGATCTCAATTTAAAAAAAATAAATAAATCAATTGAACTAACTTTATCTAATGAATAGTCTAATATTTATTTAATTGAATTTAAAAACAAATCCTGAATATACAGATCTGAATTGATTTAAAATCTTAATTTTTAATTTTAAATAGCTTTAAACTAACCAAAATCATTCACTAATATTTATATTATTTATAGATAATATATCAATCTTGAATATAAAGTGCATAGCCTTCTAAATAAGTACAAAAAAATCTACATATATTGTTATATCATTTTTACAAATCCTTATTTAAAAAGTAAATTCTGAATCTGAAATTATGCAAACCTGAATGTTCTCTGTGGTTGTTAGGCAGTTGCTGAGATGTTTCTTTGGTTTCTAAGGTGTTTTTCAAATAAAATCAAGTGTAATGGTTAAGCCTGCCCGTTTAAAAAAGTACCATAGTATTACCATGAAAATATACTATACAATATATCAATACTGCAGCATATATTTATTAGAAATATTTGTTGTTGTTTTTTTTTTGTTTTTTTATATATAATGGTTTGGGTGTGTGTGTGTGTGTGTGTGTGTATATATATATATATATATATACACACACACACACACACACAGACATGCATACAGGTGCATCTCAAATTAGAATGTTTTGGAAACACATTGTGAAACTCATTTTCCTCTTGACAATATCCCATAGATTCTTTATGGGATTCAGGTCTGGAGAGTTTGCTGGCCAGTCAAGCACACCAACAGCATGGTCATTTAACCAATTTTTTGGTGCTTTTGCCAATGTGAGCAGGTGCCACATCCTGCTGGAAAATGAAATCAGCATCTTCAAAAAGCTGGTTAGCAGAAGGAAGCATGAAGTGCTCCAAGATTTCTTGGTAAATGGGTGCAGTGACTTTGGTTTTCAAAAAACACAATGGACCCATACCAGTAGATGACACAACACCCCAAATCATCACAGACTGTGGAAACTTAACACTGGACTTCAAGCAACTTGGGCTATGAGCTTTTCCACCCTTCCTCCAGACTCTAGGAACTTGGTTTCCAAATGTAATACAAAACTTGCTCTCATTTTAAAAGAGGACCAATTGGGCAACAGTCCAGTTCTTCTTCTCCTTAGCCCAGGTAAGACTCCTCTGACATTGTCTGTGGTTCAGGAAATTACTTGACACTGTGTGTGCGGTGGCTCTTAATGCCTTGACGCCGGCCTCAGTCCATGCCTTGTGAAGTTTACTCATTGCTTTACAATGCTCACAAGACTATTTTTTTTTTCACACTTTTCCCTTCCACTCAACTTTCTGTTATCATGCTTGGATACAGCACTCTGTGAACAGCCAGCTTCTTTGGCAATGAATGTTTGTGGCTTTCCCTCCTTGTGAAGGGTGTCAATGATTGTCTTCTGGACAACTATAAGATCAGCAGTCTTCCCCATGATTTTGTAGCCTAGTGAACCAGACTGAGGCTCAGGAAACCTTTACAGTTGTTTTGAGTTGATTGACGTCATCATATTCAAATTTTTTGTGTGAGCCAAAATCATCAATATTAAAAGAACCAAAGACTTAAACTACTCCAGTCTGTGTGCACTCAATTTATTTAATACACGATTTTCACAATTTGGGTTGAATTACTTTAAAAAAATTAACTTTTCCACGACATTCTAATTTATTGAGATGCACTTGTATACACACACACACACACACACACACACACACATATGGAATAATTTAATAAAATATTACAAAAACTTTAAAAACCATCTATCCATCAACTGTATTTATTTGCCTGTCGGTCTCATCTGTAAAGCATATGACCTTCAAACTTCATGGGCTTTTAAACTTAGTTTTTTGTTTATTTTTTCAAATGAGGCAAAATGGTGAGGCATTCAATAGTTTCAAAGTGATATCTAATATATATATATATATATATATATATATATATATATATATATATATATATATATCTTATTTTTTTCACTGCTATATGAGGATTGTGAAATTGTGGAAGAGGCTGATAGGGAATCAGTACTGCTTGTCTCAACAGGCTTTCTCATAACACGCACTCAGGTATGCCTGTGACCTTTCTTTCACACTTTCACCTTTGACCTGCTCAAGCCACAGGTACTCAAGCATATCTCCAGGGCAAGCATTTCTCCAGAACCTCCTTATGTATCGCAGTCTGGCCAAGTGGAATGTACTGACAAAAGAGTTGCAGAGAAGCGGAGCCGAGTGATCGATCGTCCCAGCGTGTCTGAGTGCCTCTGTAAACAATCTGCAGTGTTGTTTTCCGCTGCTGATGCAGCCAGCGCTCACTTTCACATGCACACCAAGAGATTCTCAGACAGATCCGCCATCAAAGCTGCTCTTATTCCAGCTTTGTTGGGTTATTAAAAGTGCATCAGAATGCCGTGGCATGAATACCATATTCACTGCTGAAAAAACAACACACTGAAATCAGAAATAGTCCTTCAGCCTGTGATAGTCTCAAGCTCAAACACAGTAAGCCAGGAGAAATACAATGCAGACAACATGTTTAGTGACCTTTAAAATATGCTGGTTATAAAATGCAGGATAACCTTACACCACTAAATATTTTTCAGTGCATTTATGTTGTTTAATGTTGCCAAACAACTTGCAGCATTAATATCCAGCAGATTTCAACTGTTGTTCAGCCACAGATGTGTTTTGCAGCACCTCTAAATATAGTTCATCAAATCAGATTTAGATTTAAAACTGTAAATGGTCAATAAATTCGCAACTATAACTGCAAATTCTATATTAACAAGCCAGGTTGCTAAGTTTATAACTTAATAATATAGTTCATTAGCCAATCTGAAAGATGTTAACATCAACTCTATTTTGCAGAATTCAACGTGTGAAATCAAAGGTTGTAGTCCCAAATATCAGAAACATGTCTATCGGTTTAATTAGTCTTATTTTCATCCAAACAGAGTATCCAATTATTTAGTCCAACATAATCCTTGTGAAAAAGAGGTGCACTCAATTGTATCGAATGTAAAAGCTTTATTTAAAGAGAGTCCAGTTTCATGACTGTGTTTCTTAACACACTTAAGGATGCTTTTAAACAAGGCATTTTTTAATTTCAAAATAAACGTTTTAAAATAAATTAGTCAATTAGTCTAATAATATTTAATGAATATTTTCTGAATGCACGAAATTGCACCTTCGTCATTATAAATATCAAATGAATAACATATTTAAATAAATGACATACATTTTCAACAGAAATGATATTAAAGTATATTTTAGTTTATACCATAAATGCTCGCCAGTACATTCAGCATTACAATTTAACCATATTTCAAAGACAAAAGAAGTAATTATGAAATAACATATAAAGATGAATTTAAGTCCTACTTTTGTGGTTTAAAAAGCACTTTTTTAAGCATAGATGAAACCACAGTACAGGTTAACATTACAGTGGGACTCAACACTTACTGTCAGACTTTCAAAATTCTTCATCACTTAAATTAAGATAATAATAATAATAATAATAATAATAATAATAATAATAATAATAATAATAATAATAATAATAATTTTAAAGTGTGGCCACCACAAAATCAGACTTTAGCATCACTTTTTACTTTGAGATCGTTCTGAAGTTAAATACAGATTTAAAATCATAACAAGATATAGTTTAATAGCTATGATACTATCTTTGAAATCAAATATTTCTGTAGCTATGACAGGAAACACAAGCATCTAACAGTTAGTTTAAAAAAAATATATATATATTATATATATATATATATATATATATATATATATATATATATATATATACCCAAATAGGAAATACATTTCCATACTTCAGATGAATACAGCATAAATGAGCTGCATGATGTGGCTCTGAATATTTGACAGTTCCACGTCCATAAAAAGAGGGAAATGCATGCACGATGGCAGAGTGAGCAATCGCAGACGACCCTGTCCTTCATCGCATCATGCCTCATCCCACAGCACAGTTCCTCTCTGCTTACTCTCCACATACTGCAGTCTGTCATCACAAGTTCATAAAAGCTTGTCTTTCTTAATCATGTATTAATCCGGTTAGAGTTCACAAAACTGCTGATTGCATGACTGTAATGTCATCATAAGTCAGAAAGTGACAATCATCCTTAATAAAAGGAGGAACTTTCCTCCATAAACCTCAAGCAGGAACCAGACACGGTTCTAAAAACAGATTCTGTGGGACAAGGACTTTTCCCTGGAGGCTTACAGCAGGTCTTGTGAGTGATCCGCACAGTCAAGCCGGTGAAGAAATTACTGTAACCTGTCTGTCTGCCTGGACAGGTTCTCTTTGGCACACCAAAAGCAACGACCAAAAAAAAATACAATTGAAGTGTTTATCGCCTCATCCCTGTTGTCAATGTTGCTCTGAAACAGATGGGGTGTGAACTAATTTTATTTACTAGCAGCTATATATATATATACATATAAATATCTAACATTCTTGAATCAAGATGCATTTACACACACACACACACATATATACACACACACACACATATATATATATATATATATATATATATATATAAATATATATATATATATATATATATATATATATATATATATATTCTGATAGATTTAAAAAACAAAAACAAGACTTAATATCTTTGTTTGTTTTTTTTTTTTTTTTTTTTTTTGCAGTCACCTAATAAATGTGTTTCATATTGTAGGAACTACATTAAGCAGGTTAATTAAAAATATATATTAAAAGACCAAAATATTATTTTATTTGACATCATTAACTTGACTACATAAGGTTGAAAGAAAAATAAATAAATATGGGCTTATATTATTGTGTTATAATACAGTATTATATTTATGTATGGGTATGGGTATGGGTTTATAGATATAGTGCAGGTTTCCAAATTTTTTTTTTTTAATTTTTTTTTTTACAGTGAAACTAATACTGTTTAATGAAAGCTACAATAAAGTATAGCCAAAACAGAGTAAACAACATGCAGTTCCAGGCATCTGAAAAGGCAGTTTCACTTTTCTCTGGAGAGCTGCTTGTTTCCAAGGATACAGCAGAATTTCCCAGGACAAACTTTCCTGCCAACTCTAAACTCAAGACACACACACCACGTGCGTAGAGGTTATGAACTTCTTATTTTCCTTTCCTGAGTTCTGATTTGGCTTTTGAGAGGATTTTTTGGATGGGGCAAATTCGTTTGTCTCCACTTTTTGAACTGTTGTTCCCGTGTCATATTTTGACAGCAGTAAAACATTATTAGGCCTATCTATTGTGGAGAAGTCAAAAAGTGTTTTTGTTATGACGTAAACATGTGAAGTGGAAGCTCCAGAACCTGGAGTGGTGTTTTAAACTTTTTTTCTTTGCTAAGGAGGAGAAGTGGGGTGGAAAACATTTTTCAGATTGGCAACATTTTCAATAACCTTCATTACTACATTATATAATGCTAAATAAATAATCATGTACGTTCTAATACAAACGTCATGAAACTTTGATTTGACCCGCAAAGCATTATATAATACTTATAATTATAAAGTGTAACCCAGTAGGCTACCAGTTTTGTTTTTTCAGAATATTTTACAAATAATAACATAGCAATATGTCATTAACATCATATTTGTAAGTTACTACAACGTGTCACCCAACTTTCGTTCTCTTACCCACGAGCAAACAGAGGATGTCCAGTCCGACCAGCATCTTTCTGCTGGAGCACTGAACCGTGTCCAAAGGTTCCGCGGGACTCGGGATGTGTTTCGTGCCGTTCTCCCGCGCCGCGTCTCCGGATCCGCCGTGATCCGCCAGCCGCTGCTGGAGCTCCTCGTGACTGTTCAGCTTCTGCATGATGTCCGTTCAATTCAACACTTGTGTTGGCGTCAATTAAGCCAATCTGACAGGTCAGGAATCTGAGTTCAAGTTTGGAGTCGTCTGAATGTTTTACGTGAAAATCCAGTAAGTGTCACATCGGATACAAGCGCACGTGTAGAAGACGAATACAGAAAAATACCAACAAGTCTCAACTAATAAAGCGAACAGACTTGACTAAGGATCCTGGTCCGCTCTCTCTTAACTTACATGAAAACTCCTTTCCCCAGCACTTATGAAAAGTTTCAGCTGCACTTTGGCCATCATCATCTGGACATGATGACGAAAAACACATTCCTGAAAACATATGTCAAAAGTTTGTCATCCTCTGTGACTTGTCCTCTCCATGTCAAACAACTGTCTTTCTACAACAACCCCAGAGAAAACTTGAAGCGTGTTTTGATTAGTGGGAATTAGCGTTATATTCCTCCGCCCTCTCTAGGGCTGTCTCAAAACCTAGTGAGCTGCCTACACAGTCAGCATTTTGACGTTTGAACTTGCAAGCTGCCTACTTAGGGAAATATTTTCGGGTGCGCAATTTGGTTGGTTCATTTTGCACACAAAATTGGCTTATAACGAAATTTAGAACAATAAGATCCAATTTTTTTTAAACAACACACAGTTTTTGTCATATTTAAAATTTAGTTTGTTTTCAATGTTATCAGACTGATTGCCTTCTCAGGTGACCGCCATGTCTGTTGATTCTTTTTTATGACCAGTGTGTGTTGCCAGATTGGAAATGTCCAAGTATCATACCAGAAGAGATTATTGGAAGAAAATTATCGAATACGAGTCAAACGTACATAATACAGCTATTTATCTAAACCAACCAGTTTTTGACACAAATTGCAAATTACCACAAAAGATAAATAACTAGGCGTACCTGACACTGTGTCTACACTTGACGCAAGCAGCGCATCGCAGTGCGACACGACACATCCTTGACAATATTCTGATGCCTCATACTATTTATGATGTATTAAAATTATTTTTAACACTCATTTGTCGCATCCAGTGTAGACAGATTCAAGCTGTAGCAGCCAGGCGGCAAGGAAGTCGACCGGAAGTTGAAGTCGGGTGGGGACTGCCATCTTTTAGCAGAACTTCACTTGCGTTAGCATTCCCATTGACTCCCATTCATTTTGGCGTCACTTTGACAGCGAATAACTTTACATCTGAGGCGTTTAAAGACTCCGTTTGTCCATTATTTATTTATAAAGATACACAACAATGTATAAAGGGCTCCATTACCTTCTATGTTACATTATGGCCCAGTATAAACAGTTTTTGTAAAAAATAGGCTAACGATTGCGTCATAACCACGTGACTCTCTGTCGCATTACCGTACAGACAGGAGGAGAAGCTCGCAGGCAATTAACTTAATATGGCGTACTGGTATTACATTTTAAAATACTATACAAAATAATTAATCAAAATACTTACTCCTGCTCACTCACGCCAAAGAACTCCCCGCTCAAGCTCGCCGTCTCTGCAAGATTAACGATGGCAGTTTGCACGCACAGCCACTTAGAAGATTTACATCTGTCAGACAGGTTGCTGACGTCGTCAAGCTTCGTTTGAGTCTGCGCGTCAGAAACGGAAGTGCTAAAAAACGCTAAAAATGGGCTTCACTTGTCTCAATTGAGTTCCAATGGGGTCGCTGTGTCCATTTCTTTTACTGTCTATGGTAGCAGCGGAGCGACGGTGTTAACTCCACCTTTGAGCCGCTGTCATCAGAAGCCTGCGTTTTGCCAGATGTTGAGGGGGCTCTTGCCATCATGGACCTGCAACATAGTGCTCATTGGCTTTAAAGCATGGCACCCTCCTGCATTTTTATCATACTCTAAGGTGCACACAATTGCATTTAGAGAGTCTGTAAAGCCGATTTCATGCATGAGAACAGAAGACCTTTGACTACAACTATACCATCATTTGAATTGTCATAAAATTAAAAAATTATCGTAAAATTATGGAATTTTTTCATTATTGATCGTACATCGTACAAAGGTCAAAATTATCGCCCTCCGGAGGGCGCATACGAAATGAGAGAAATTAGAGTGTTTGCTCATCTGCAATAAGATGTTTTCTTGCAGATGTCAAATATACTTTAAGAAGATGTCTTGAAGATGTTTATGATCTTAGAGATGTCTATCAAATGTTTTTTTTTTTTTTTTTTTTTTTTTTTTTTTTTTGTCCTCATGCAAAATTCCCAATCAATTCCTTTAATTCAAATGTAGCTCCTGTTGTTACTAAATCTTTGAGTCCCTGTATGTGTGCATTCTTCTGTTAATGCAGCTTGGGTAATGTTGAGCAGCTGAATCACATAAACTGTTTTCTAACACATATGCCATCTAGCTAGGCAGCTCACTAGCAATTGAGACACAGTCTTTCTCCTTCCTCCTCTCTTCCTGCTCCTTTCTCATGAAACTGGCAAATGCTGCCCCTCTCTGTCTTTCAACTCCAACTAATTCTGAAGATCTGTTTTCCCTTTTCATTAAATGGAGGCCTTGAAGAAAACCTGTCAGACCTTATCCTTTATACTCCTTTCACAATGACCATCGATTACAATAATATAGGCTCGTATTTCATGTAAAAAGTCACACAGCACACATAAAGTAACCTACTAAATGAGTTGTGGGCCTCTCTGTAGGGGTTTCTTGACATCTGTGTGAGGTTTTCAATTATCCCCAGGTCTGGTGAGCTTTGGAGAATTGGGAAATATTGCCATCTGGTGAGTGTTTTAACAATTACATTTTCCATACGATTCAACAGTTTTTTTTTTTTTTTTTTTTACTTGCCCTTATTTGTATAATTGTCTTGTATATTTAATATGTATTTTTTTGCTCTACTCTTAGTGTTATCTGTATGCACCAAGGGTCTGAGGGTAACGCAACTTAAATTCTCAGTATGTACTGTATGTGGTGCGTATGTGGAAGAACTGACAATAAAGCTTGACTTTGACTTGACTTGAGTCTGTGCAATTCTCAAAGCCCCAGTCACACCAACAATAAAAGCTGAAGATCTGCGACTGTCTGTAATGTCCACAACCATCTTCAGGTCTTTTCTCAATGACTGAGTTGCTCACAGACTGATTTTTTTTATTTCCCGTGTTTTTATGCCTCTTCTTAATTGTTTATTGATTCACCAGTGAACTGTGGGGTATTGTATAGCAGAGCATCTGACTATAATTGATATTCTGCTAATTATAATAAAGAACTGGAGCAAAAGAAAGAACTGAAATGAAAAATATATTATTTAACTTTTTATGACCGTTTAAGTCATTATAACATTTGAAATGAGTCAGTTAAGCTAATCAAAATTTCAAATGTAAATATATATATTTTTATTTAATTTTATTTATTAAAGTAGTTACTCTACTAGGGTACTGTTTTTAACTGTAGCTGGCATAGGTACAATTGGAACAAAAGAATTTATTGTCTTTATGAACTAAGTGTAAAATACAAAAAATAAATTTATATACAGATAATGGAAATACCTGCTGTTTTCTCACACAAAATTAACAACTTTTGGTGTGGATCAACTGACCTTTTTATGGAGCTTATCAAGACCCCAATGTGATGTCTGTTTCTGTGAATCCTCATTGCACATTCAGAACATCACATAATGTGCTCAAACCTTTTAAGACCTATAGGTGGAGACAAACAACCATTTGTTTGAGAATCAAAATGAGCTGTATTAGCATGCTTGCACACACAGGAGTTTGTCTTGGTGTCAGAAGATCCCAGTACACAGAAAAATGTTATTATTAGCATTATGTTTGTGAAATAATTATTACTTTTGGGTGGACATGGCTTCTGAGTCTACACACATTTTGGGTGATTCTCTTGTGTCTTATGAACTGAATTCAGGTAATCAAATGAGTTTTCCACACTTTTCCATTATTGTAGTTTCAAAATGCACATGCACTATAGTATCTTTACATTTCAGTCTATTCCTGTCCAAGTGGACTGTTGTTGGCCAGTATCCTTTAGGCTGTTTCCAAAATGAGGACAAGACTGTATGTTGTCGATCTCACTTTCAAAAAAAAAAAAAAAAAAATTACAATGGATTACTTTTGCTGTATACACTGATGTGTGTGCGTGTGTTTGTGTGAAAATGATATGTAAAAGGGATGTTTTGACAAGGGAGTATGTGATACTTGTTAAAAGATTAAATCCCAGAGGTCAATGAAGTGAATGGATGGGTGTTTCTCTCTGTTGTCAGCCGTTTTAAAATTACAGCATGCAAATCCTTCCTGAGCTGGATTAATGTCACCTTCAAAATCCCCCATGGGCTTTATTTCACGTACACAGCATCTTCAGATGCTCCACTGAAAGCCTAGTGATACACCTGTACACTCTTAAAAATGATGGTTCTTAATTGTCATCTTTTGTTCTATGAAGAATCTTTAACATCGATGGAACTTTTCCACTCCACAAAAGGTTCTTTATAGTGAAACAAGTTTCCCAAGATTATTAGAATGTTCTAGAAAAATAGAAGAACTATTCACTCAAGGGTCCTTTGAGAAATCTATAATGGTTCCTCTATGGCATCGCTACACTTTTTGGACCTCTGCAGCTTAGTTCATAAGCGTATTAGTTGTAATGTCAACACGGTCAGTTGATATAGGATAGAAATTGAGTAGGGGAGAGAAACGTCTGTCGTGGACACATGCAACCATGTTCACCGTTCATAACTTTCCTATCACGTCCCCACACAGGTGTATTTAAATTTTAATTTAATTTATTTTTAAGCTCTGAACTTCCTCTGGTGAGGCAGAGGATCCATCCACAAGAATGACCAGTCAGCAACCGCACTCGCCCCAGATAGATGACTTCATCTTTGAAATGTTCCTCTGTGACTCTTTCGGTTCCTCTCGATCAAACACATCTGAACAGCGAGGTTCCTCTTTTGATTTTCTTCTTCACTTATTTATTATCTCACCCAGGGCCTTAAAAGCTGGGAAAATCTCTTGAGGCTTTAGAAAATGTTGATATTCCATCATTTCTCGCCTCGTGGTTTATTAGTTTATTATTTTTCTGCAGGTGTCATGAAACACTTTATCTGGCTGATGACAAGAGTCATTCATTCAGAGCATGTGTTTTATTAAACTTTCACAGGTAGACCACAGACTGGATCTCACAGCATGTACAGTACACATCATGACAGTAAACATATACAACACACACACATACACACACACACAAACGATAACGGAAACAGGAAACACAGGGCTAAAATACACATGGAATATAACGGGACACACCTTAAATTAATGAACAATCAAGACATGGGAGAAACTGGGTAATGGGGACCACATGGGGAGCAAAACAATACACGGAACAGCAGACAGTCCTTGGACGTGACATTATGCACCACATAACAGCGCCTTGGAGGTCCCTCAGGACAGGCTTGGACGGGATGCCTCTAAGGCGGTACCAGATCTGGGTCCCATGGCGGAGCAGGCAAACTAGGGAGCCATTGCAGAGCAGACAGTTCAGGAGCCCTGACCTCGGCACTCAGACCGACCTATAGTGGCTATCTCCATAGCTATGGGGAGAAACAAGAAAAGCAAAAGACTTTTCCAAAAACAGGAAATAAAATTGGGAGAAGGGGCGCCGCTTTCTTTGGTGGGTCCGGTATTCTGTCACGATGATACTACTGTGCTGGAGCGATGACCTAGGAGCATTTCCAACTAAAGTCTTTATTTGAAATGAATAAGAAACGTTTTGTGAGACGTCATGTGATGTCATGTGACACTGAAGACTGTATTAATGATGCTGGAAATTCAGCTTTGCATCACAGGAATAAATTTATAAATTCAGTAATTTTAACATGCTTTTTTTTTTAATGTTTGATCCATTCACATTTCCTATAATGTCTTAAACATAAACTGTTTATGGATATCTTAGTTATCTGTATTAATGTTTTTGTTAACACATGTCAGAACATGTTTAAGCAGAATAACAACATATGCAAAAAAAATACACATCGCACATTCAATTTAGTACTGGTATAAAGCGGTGTGGTAAATGTGGTGCCTACCACAATAAAGGACTCCTTCCTTATGTTCTGAACATGTCAGAACAAGTTATGGCAAGAAACACCTAAACTTGCACCTGTATACGTCAACATGGTATATGCTTCAAAACAGGTCTCATGTAGTGTGTCACATGTGGTCTAGAGAATGGGATGTTTTTTAGTATAAAAACTCCCAGCAGTCTATTAAAAGAACTGTAGGACCTGTCATATGCTGAGAAGCAGGAAAACAGACACTCACTTACACAATCAACCGAGCCATTATACAGGAAACTTGACACATTCTGAGGTTTGTCTACGGGCCAACCAGAAGACGAGAGGTGGAGGCCACGCTCATTCTGCATCATCAATCCCAGGCTTCGCAACCTCACCAGTGTTTTCGGTTCAGTTTGCTCACTCGTCTCTCACACTTGACCTGCGCTGAGGCTGTCGGGCACCATGTCTCTATCTGCCGAGTACTGCAGCGGTAAAATGGGTGACAGGGGGGGAGGTGGTGGTGGTGCTTTGGCCCATCAGAGGAGACTGATCCAGGGATTACTTGTTTGGGCCACCCTGCTCACTCTAGGATTGGGAACATTAATAACTCTCCACTTCAACCACAGAGAATCACCAGCTCCTAGTAAAGTGCAGGTATGGTTGAGATCTGTAATCTACAATTAATTAAAAATAAAGGTTCTTTACTGGCATTGATGGCTTCATGAAGAACATCCATGGAACCTTTCCATTGGTTTCTTATAATGAAAATAAATATTGTTTAAAGTATTAAAATGTTATTTGCACTAAGAGAAAAAAAAATGGTTCTCTGAAAGGTTGTTTGAGGAACCGAAAATGGTTCTTCTATGGCATCACTGGGAAAAACTTAATGTGTAGTAAAATTAAAATTAAAATTAATATAAACTCCTAACTGGTATTGTATTGTGTGAACTGGTTACATTGTTTCGGGTTCTGTTGTGGATTGCGTATCTGTATATTGGTGGGATACACTCAGACCACAGCGGCTGCTGACTCAAGACCGCAGATGTGTGTAATCACAGCACACTTATATTTACAGACACGACAGATTGAAATATATAAGCTCAAATGACTATATATTAAAATAGAATTTATTCACAGAAGCGGTTTTGTACCCTACTGTAAATAGCGACATATAGCTATTTGAATTTTAGTAACTGCTCTCTAAAAATACACGTTCCAATAGGGGGTTTTAGTAGCGATTCAATTGAAGAACAGTTTTGGGATCATAAGGAAGCTTTCAGTGAACAGTTTCTTAAAGAACCCTTTTTCTTAAGTGTGAAAGTGTGTATAAAAAGATCTGTACTCTTACAATAAGTAACCGTGCAATGACCACACGGTACAGTGAGTCATTTGTATACAGTAAGGAAACAGCTCATTTGGTAACAATGTGGAAACTCGGTATCAATATTGCAGATATCACTATCAGTCATCATCTCTTTCCAGCGCAGTGGCACGATCTGACTTTGCAGAAGATGCTTTTGTTTATCTGAACTGTGGAGAGTAATTAGCCATGATATCATGCCAGTTGGAAGGTCGGATCTATTGTTCCCAAATGAACGTCAAAACATATTGTGCACTGAACAATTCAGCACAGCAGAAAATAAGAGAGGAAACTCTCTATTGATACAGATCAGCATGTGATGCAATTCCACTTTATCATCGGTTTTGTGTTACAGTTTTGTCACATGCATCTCATTCAACTACTATTCTAGTGTGCTCAGTCAAAAAAAAATAAAAAAAAATAAAGAAATTCTATTTTGGGGTATATTTCAGAAGATTAAAATGTGGCTGTTAGTTTAAGAAATGCTAACTGGTGACTTGATTCAAAAGTAACACCTATAAGATATAAGAACCTGATTCTGATGCTTGAAAACGAAATTGGTTTAGGTCTGAAACTATACTTTCTCTTTAAAAGTTTTTTCCACACACACACACACACACACACACGAATAGATGTAGACGTATTGGACTGGTAAAGGCACACCAGCAACCGCAGAACAGCAGAAGAACAATCATGACATCATTCCACTGAGGGGAAATGCCACTCCACCACCCATCCTTTTCCCTGATAATGTTTTTTGTTCTGTTTGTCTGACATCAGAAGCACAACATATTGCACAATCGTACCTTTTACATACATTTGGAAAAAAACAAAATGTTTGGAAGGAAAAAATAAGTGGCAGTGCTCTAGTGGCCACCCATAGGAACCTAGCAACCACCCTGAACATCATACCAACCACCTAGCCTTGCAATTAAACCACCTTAGCAACATCTAACTACTGTATCTATTAATCTATAAAATCTTAAATGCTATACAAATGCTTAATGCTCAAGGTTTTTACAACTTTGTTAAAATTTCAGGCAATGCATTCAAAGTCCTTATGGACATTCCTTTCTTAGTTTTGTTTAGTAAAATTGTACTATATTTTGCTTTAGAGAATGTGTGAAAGATTAAAGGCCTTGATATTCTCTAATTCTTTTTACGCCAACAGACTCCGGGAAACATCATCCAAGCTAACATCAAAGAAACTCCTCTAATGGTATTTTCACCAAACTGTAAGTCAGCATTTTGAAGCTTTTAGAGTTTAAAGAGTTCATTTTATCTGTCTTCAGCTTGTAATGTAGCCACAAAAACTATTTGGACACTTAATTCAAAAAAGTTTGAAATGTATCCATGTATTTACATTATACAGCAAAATATAAGAATTATAGCACAATGTAGTCTAGAAATAGGTTTGTCTGATTTACATATATAATACATTTCAAAAGTTTAGGGTCAGTACAATTTTTATGTTTTCAGAAAGAAGCCTCTAACACTTACCAAGACTGCATTTGTAATATGTTTTAAAAAGCTGAATTTTCAGCATCATTACTCCAGACTTCAGTGACATGATCCATCAGACATCATTCTAATATGCTGATTTGCTGCTCAAGGAACATTTCTTATTATTATCAATGTTGACAAGCAGTCGTGCTGCTTAATATTTTGTAGAAACTGTGATTTTTTTTTTTTTTTTTGAGATCTCTTTGATGAATAGAACATTCAGAAGAACAGCAGTTATTTGATCTATTGTTAGCATGACCTTTCTGTCTTTCTGTTCACAGGGAAAGTCTCAGACAAGGTGAATTTACTTCGGTGGAAAACAGTGCGTCCTGATTTCATCAAGGGAGAGGGAAAGGAAAAGTTGATGGTGAAAGAGTACGGCCAATATTTCCTGTACCTGCAGGTCACCCTTCACCCTCAGGAGAAAGCAAACCATACAATCACTTTGCAATCAGAAAAACGACAAGAGATTTTAAAAGGTCTGATCAATGGATCAAAACTCTCAACTATCTTCTTAGCTAATGGCATTCCCCTGGATAGCAATGATACTCTGCATGTGACTTGCCATCCGGAAGCCAAAATCCAGGCCTCTCACACAGAAACCTACCTGGGTGTGATCAAGCTTAGTTAAACCTGAATCTAGACCAAAGACTGAAATGGATTTGTGACAGTATTGAATGTGGACTCACTCCGCACTGATCTGCTGGGTTTTATGTGTTTTACATCTTAGCTTTTTTTTCTTTTTTTTTTTTTAAAGTGACATCTCCAAAGCTCTCTTCCTTTATTGCACTATATTTGACCTTTTCCCCACTCAATGGATGAAGTGTCACTGAATGTCCAAGTATGGCCGAATCCTGAATGTTACCAATGTAAAATTGGCACCCTATTGACGCACTTTATATATACACATGTATATGTATTTGTGTGAAACCTGACCCTTTGCTAAGGCCCCGAACTGCTCCAAATATTTCTGAAACACTCTCACTTTGGTATTGTGAGTTCCTTAGTCCACACTACAACACCTGAGTCAATAGAAAAGTTAGTTAAAGTCATTTAGGTCTCCTTACTGACGACACATTTGTTTGAGAATTATGATCAACATAATTTATCTAGCATGAACATGTCGAGATTTATTTAACAAGAAAGGGCGATAAATACCACTTGTTTTCTCTTTTGGTATCTTGGGTCACTATTTTAAGCTCCTCAACAACAATATATCTGGATAATTTCTATATTTTTTTCTTTTAAAACTGGTCTCAAATAGCAGATCAGCGACAGCTGTTAGTTGCAGCAAAGATGGGGACTTAGCAAAGGGTCACATGCACACAACGGAGAGTATCAGGATACCTCCCTTCAACAAAGCACAAAAATTAAGCCTGGATTCAGAATGGCAGACTTGCATACTACAAGTACTACAAATGGCAGTTCAACCAAAAATTTATATTCTTTCATTATTTACCCACGTTTTTCCAAACCTTTATGAGTTTTCCGAGATATTTTGAGGAATGTGGATTGCTGGTCCCCATTGACTTCATAGTGTTTTCTTCCATACTAATTGTTTACTTACCGACATCCATAAAATATGTTTTGTTGTGTTGAACAGAAGAAAGAATCTCATACAGTTTTGGGACAACTTGAGGGTTAGTAAGTGTCAACAATATTTGGATTGAACTATCCTTTTAATGTGGCAGAGTATGCTACTATGCTATTTCCAAGTTTTCGCCAACAAATATGTCATTGGTCAGGTGGTATATTAAGAGTGGCAAGCCACTGAAAGTGTATTTATAATTGTTAATATCACGTGTATGTGTGTTTTCTTGTTTGTTCTTTATTTCTTATTTTGTCATATTTATCTGCATTTATGGCTGTTGATCATGAGTCAGCAAAATGTTTTTAGGGTACTTAAATGTCTTTGAAAATCATTGGTTTAGACTAAAGAAACAAATCTAAGAGTCTTTAAACAAAAGACCTGTTCAAGCAAAACATTTCACAACAATGACTTTTTGCTGATTATAAAACAGTAGTATGCTGTTTTAGGACATGCGTACCATTCAAAATTAAGACTTTGAGAATGAAGAAAAAATGACACTTTATGACAGTGAGATGTTACTGGATCATGCTAATGAAATGAACAACACTTGTGGAAACTCCGAAACCTTTTGTGAAGAGCTGACTTCATACATCCACTAAAACTATCTTGACTCCAGCTGGTTAAATGTCATTTCACAAATTGCTCAGAAAGTGACAGTAGTTCTGAGAAACTCTCTAGCTTCCTTTGTTTGCAGATGCCACTGGTTTGAAAGACTGTTTAATGTAGAGGGTTATTCTTAACCCTCAAAATCTGATATAAAAAGCTATATGTTCTATTGAGAACAACAACATTTCAACTAAAATGATTACACCACAAGATGCTTATGAGGTCATTAGTTGGACATTTGTGGACAATCAAATAATGAGAAATGTCATGAAAATTATTACAATAACATTCCATGTATATCTTATGTATCTCTTGACCACAGACCTCTATCTGGAAATCAGGATCTAATGACATTGTACTGACTTATGGCATGGTAAAGTATGACCCAAGTCACTTTTTGGGATCACTAAATATGGATGAATCGATGTTTTGTTTTATTATTGTCCCAAGATCTCATTTTTTGTAGGTCTGATTGTATGATATAGGTATATCTGACAAAAAGCTTATACAGTGTAAGGCAGTTGTTGGAATAAACAATATTTACCTTCTGCCAGTGTCATGTGCATTTCTTTGCCTTGTTTTAATCGTTTTTGTGATGACTAATTTATACTGGCGGTAGACTGGTAGTCTGATATGCTTAAAAGAACGAGACCGATAATGATAAGACTTTCCATTTAGGTGGGTGTGAGGGAGCAGAAACACAGCTTCACAGCACTGACTCATTGCTACTAATCCATCAGCAAACATCTCAGATGTTGGTTATTCTGGTTAGCTGTGGGTTTCAACACCGACATTTGTTCAATAATCATCTCAAGTTGATGTAATTTAGAATGTAATTTAATCTTAACTTGGCACTAAACTGAACCATATTTGGTTACCTCTGAGCTTTGTGTTATGGTCTTTGTGATGCATCTCATAGATCTCGAAACTAATGTCATCATTCTGTAACTGTGACATCATGTTTCGATGACTCAATAGCGGGACCCTCTTTTTGAAAAGAAAGTGAAAGGATGCGTCAACCATAACGTCACTCCGCACATCTCATCTGCTGCTTTCGAGGAACCCTTTGTGACCTAATCAGGACTTATACCTTTAGACACGCTTGCAAACAAGCATGCACTGGCGCTTTACGGGCCCAGTTAGGGCTAGCCTGAGTGCCCCCAATTCTGAGATTTGCTTATTGGCAAAACACTGACCCTTTAATGTTGGCCCTGCACGGGAAGCCATCACTTAGCCCACACTATTAATCTACAACGGGGTGCCCAACCTTGTCCTGATCAACAGGCCTGAACCAACTATATAGGATCTGAAGGAGCACTTGATAATTAAAGACAGGTTTGTTTAATCAGGGCTGGAACTGAACTCTGTAGTAAGCTTCATCTCCAGGAACAGGATGCACCCTGATCTATAACAATACATCTGTTTCACTTTAAATCAGGGATGTCAAACTCAATTCCTGCAGGGTTGAAGCACGGCAGAGTTTAGATTCAACCCTAATTAAACACACCTGATCCAAACTAATTAAGTCCTTCAGGCTTATTTGAAAACTACATGGTATAGGGGTTGGAGCAGAGAAAATGCTGCAAGTCTCTGGGCCTCCAGGAATTGAGTTTGTCAACCCTGCTTTAAATACTTTTCAGCTACTATAGCTTAAGTCTATTGGAAAATGCTTCGTGACTAAGGTTTAAATGTCAAAAATTTACAGATCATATCAAATCAACAGATTTTTTAAATACAAAATAGATAACGTTCAGTTCAGGTTAAATATTGCTACACATAGCTAAAAAAATTAAATAAAACAAGGCAGACAGAGCAATGTAAGATTGTAGGATTTCATCATGTAAAAGATGATGTGTGCAAAAGTGTTACCTGTAGTACCTCAATGTCCAGACACTCTCCATACTGAAGTAGGCTGATAGCAAATGAATAATCCAACCTCTTGTAATGAAAACAAGTCACAGCTCCTAACAATCCAAAAATAGTCCAGACTATGGTCTTGTGTCAAAAAGAACGTTCCATCCATATTTTATATGGACCATGATGTGGTAACCTCACCAATAAAGAGTCCTTCTAAAATGCATACATATACACTGTATTAAACTCTTAGCATCAATCCAAACATAGGCCATACATACAAAAAAAAAACATCAGCAATGTGAACATTTATATATATATAATTTATTTTGAAAAAGCCCTTTAGACTGGGCTTGAAAAGACGCATTTTCTAACGAGGACATAGCACAATGTGTTCAGCAAGTTAGCCATGCTGGCTACTGCTGCTTGCTATTGCTAACTCTGTCTACATGACTTTACTTAAAGAAGCATTGCATAGGTTCTGAAATGTCTTACCCTTGAGGAACTGCAGCCAGTCTCATGCTCGTTCTCAGTGCGCAAACTCGTACGAGCACGACCACATCAACCAGGGTTGCCGCAGCAACCACTGACTCCGGTTGCTCTCTCTTTTTGCCACACTAGATACTTTTTTTTTTTTTTCTTTTTACTTACGAGGAGTATCCGTGGGTGTCTGAATTGTGCTGCCAGAGGCTGGTCGCTTCTTTCTATCCACAGAGTCCATCTGAAAACACTATTGCCACTGCTTACTATAATGGCTGGAGTGCCTTACGGTTGTAAGCAGGGGGCAAGGAACTCGACCGGAAGTTGAAGTCAGGTGGTGGCTGCCATCTTTTAGCAGAACTTCACTTGCGTTAGCATTCCCTTTGACTCCAATTCATTTTGCCGTCACTTTGACAGCGAATAACTTTACATCTGACGCGTTTAAAGACTCCGTTTGTCCATTATTTATTTCTAAAGATACACGACAATGTATAAAGGGCTCCATTACCTTCTATGTTACATTATGGCCCCGTATAAACAGTTTTTGTAAAAAATAGGCTAACGATTGCGTCATAACCACTCGTCTCTCTGTCGCATTACCATACAGACAGGAGGAGAAGCTCGCAGGCAATTAACTTAATATGGCGTACTGGCGTTACATTTTAAAATACTATACAAAATAATTAATCAGAATACTTACTCCTGCTCACTCACGACAAAGAACTCCCCGCTCAAGCTCGCCGTCTCTGCAAGATTAACAATGGCAGTTTGCACGCACAGCCACTTAGAAGATTTACATCTGTCAGACAGGTTGCTGACATCGTCAAGCTCAGAAACGGAAGTGCTAAAAAACGCTAAAAATGGGCTTCACTTGTCTCAATAGAGTTCCAATGGGGTCGCTGTGTCCATTTCTTTTACTGTCTATGGTTGTAAGCCCAAGTACATGAGAAACGCGCATGACGTCACATTTTTTGAATTTTCGACTCCTCCACAAACAATTGAGCCTACAGGCTAATAGAGGCAACCGTGGTGGACAGTCGAGGATTCATTCTTTTCTTTTTTTCACATCATGGTTGGCTCATACATGTACAAATGAAAACTCTATCTTAAAGATTTTTTTAAGTAAAAACTTCCTCCACATAGCTCCTTTAAAGGGGAGTGAAATGCTCGTTTTCACTCAATATCCTGTTAATCTTGAGTACCTATAGAGTAGTACTGCATCCTTCATAACTCCAAAAAGTCTTTAGTTTTATTGTATTCATAAGAGAAAGATAGTCTGTACCGATTTTTCCCGGAAAAACACGACCGGCTGGAGGCGTGACGTGTGGGCGGAGCTAAAGAATCACGAGCGCCAGTAGGCTTTTGCGTTGAGAGCGTTTGGAAGCTGTGACATTACAGAGAGGACAAAATCAACCAAAACAAACCATGCTAACAGTCAGATGCAGCGTATATTTATGATCCAGAATCAGATCAAGAGGCTGAAATTTAACAAGAGCAGCATCAGCAACGACGTCTCTATGTGGTATGTATTGAAACTGTATATATTTGCTTAGCGGTTTTGGAAAATGACTAAGTTCCACTTTGTTGTCTTTTTTTTTTTTTTTTTTTTTTTAAGCTGTACATGTGGAAAGTGCAGTTTGATGACAACATCGCATGTTGTTTACTTGATGTGATTACGCGCCGATAGCTAAGTTAACAACACAGAGATATTTGAAGCAGTTTTACTCACCGCATGCGGTTCCAACACACGATCGTGACCCTTTTTTGTTGGGACTGCATTATCTTTAAGAAATAAACGATGTGCAAATCCGGCGTCAAACTGGGCATTGTTTGTAAAACAAGCATCTTCGAAATGCAGGGAACAAACACTTGCACAACTCCGTCGATGCTCTGTAAAAATAAACTCCATCCACTGGTCCCTTAATGCTGTTTTTTTTTTGGTAATCTGTGTAGAGTTGTCTTGCCCTGGCAACCAAAAACACACTTCTTTTGTGACATTTCGCGACGCTCTCACTCTGATAAGTGAATGTCTGTTGTGCTCTCAGTGCTCTGCTATAAGGGAGTGCACGCTCTTCCGGCAGAAGTGCCCTTAGCACCCATATAAGGAAATTCCACTCCATCTAACGTCACACAGAGCCATACTCGAAAAAAACTTTCCGAAACTTGTGACAAACCGGAAGGAGTATTTTTGGAACAGAAATACTCCTTCAAATGTACAACTTAATTTTTGAAACTTTGTCCATGTTTAGCATGGGAATCCAACTCTTTAACAGTGTAAAAAACTCAGCATGAAATAGCATTCCCTTTAAGGAGACCTAAAACACTCTGGCACCTCTAATGGTAAGGAAGAAAACTGCCCACAAATATTAAATTAAGGTGGGCTGTCACATAGTGTGGCAATAAAAACAGACCTAAGCGAACAACAGCCTTTAAAAATGCCTTAAAATGCACTAAAAATTAGGCAATAGTGATTTTTTTAATGATTTAATTTATTTAGGCCTACATTACGTATTACAAATGTCTCCAAAGGGCACCAAAGGCATGGCAATTGCTGTTGTTACACTTGCAAGACAATCCTTGTTTAATATTGACCAAACATTTAATTCAAATATCTACCTAATCTTTCATTTTTGGCCATTTTTTTATGATAGAAATGCTACAGCCTCTATAATTAAAAAAAACTATCCATGGTTTTATTTTAGTAAAACTGCTTAATTTTCTTTGAATGATTGAGACTTAAAAAATCAAACAGACAACTCTATTAATAAAATCATAGCCATAGGAGGTAACTCTCTTTTGGTTTTGTTGTTGTTGTTGTTAAAACCATGTTTTATCACACTGACTGCTCTTAATTTACTTATGTTTATTTAAAACTAGCAATAACTGTTTATTTAAAAGTGCATTCAGTAATTCATCAGTGACTAATATATTCTGTTTCATTTAATGCAGGCTCAGTGCTTTAACTGTTGACAACAAAGACCCAATTACCCACATTGAAAGGCTTGGAAGAGCAAGGACAATATGTAATATAACTCGGATTGGATTATTCTGAAAAAATTAAGGCACATACACCTAAGATGCATCGAGGCTGAGTGGAAGATAGATGAATTTTCATTCTCGGGTGAACTAACCCTTTAACAAGCACTACAGATGGTTTCTCCTCCGCCTTGTTTTATGTTTATGGCCCAACTCACCTCACTCAGTTTCCCAGTCAAAAACACACACATTTCTGTTCATTTTCCAACTAGGAAATTAGTATTTACGAAAATTCAGACAACACGCGAGGACAGCATTAGCCATTTTGGGCCACAAGTAGGCAACACTGGCACCGGCGGTAGTTTCAGAAACAAAACGAAATGGAAAAGACAGAACAACAAGAAAATAACTTTGAAAGTAGGAAGGAGTACACAATAATATCTAGACTCCGTATTGGTCACACAGCTCTTTATGATTCACTATTTATTATTGGTAAAAATGAATCCTGTAATGGCAATAAATGTGGTAAACCAGAGACTGTGGAACATATACTATTACATTTTGAAGCATATGAAAGAGAAAGAATGCGATGAAAGCAATGGGCTTACTAAATATGATTTAAGATCACATAGTGAAGTGTAAAGTATATTGTATCTTTTTTTTAGAAATGATATTGGACATCATGCTCCACACTCCAGTCCAGTAGGTGGCAGAAATTAACTATTTAAGTGGGTTTACCAAACGGCATTAAAAGAAAAGTAGAACAAGAACAAGAAACGACTGAAGAACGCAACAACAGTAGACCAAAATATAAAGACATTTACACTACAAAGAAAGTTTAATCGCTCATACCTTCAGAAGAGAAATAGCGCAGACAATGGACAAAGATAACTTTGAAAAATTGTAACTTTGCGTCCAAACTGATGTAATCTTTGGACATTCAGACAACAGCCTTCCTCACTGGGGTTTTACTATAAATAAAACCAGAAAGCCATAGTTAAACTATGGTTACCACAAATGAACCAGGGTTTTGCTTCACTTACCATATATTTAACCATACAAACGGTAGTCAATGGTCCAAAAAACTAAACATGGTTACTACACATTTACTACATTAAAACCATGGTTAATTTTCATAAGGGTTATAATACTTCCTTTTAGTTTTTCTTTTCAAATATAGCAACATATTTATTGAGTATTTTTCTAAATCTTCCCTGTGTTGGTAACTTGGTTTTCTCCTCACCAAACACTGAGGGGAAAAAAAAAAGTATAAATACTCTTCATAACAAAAATCTACATAAATACAAGCAACACCTTTTTGTGAGTTAAATTAAGGTAAGGTAATAATTGCTGGTAACTGGATTTTATAGTGTATCATGATACTGAATACACTAAGACAATGTGTAAAACTAGATTTACATTAAAAATACAGTTTTATAAAGACTGAGAAGCAAAATCATGTTTATCAGTTTTCAATGGTTATTTGACATTCTGAGGTAAAACTGGCAAAAACAGTCAGGTGGCTATACGAGCTTAAAACTGTGGTAAACTTAAATGTTAAACTGAACGAACAGCAAGAATTTAGCTGATCTCAAATAAGCTTGACTTAATGACAAGATCTTTGATAATCCTACGCATTAATAATGATGCATACAGAGAATCGTGAAACAGAGTGCTAATTCTAAAGGTTCACATCCTGTCTTTCCTGAGTGGGTGTTCCTCTTTTCTTTTCTTTAGTTCTTTCACATTTTTATGTGACTGTTTCCTATAAAATGGAAAAGGTCAATCACCCTCACTTTAGACACCATTAGGTCCATACTTTTGTCAAAACCAGCTCCACAGATCCACCTCCACAGACGAGGAAGCTTTTCTGCTGTGTCTGCTTCTGTTACTGAAGGAATCTTGATTTCAGTGACGTCACCTGGACATTAATCAGCTTCGTTTCACATCTCACCATCTTTTATTTCCTGAGATCACTTTCCTAACATCTTTCTCACCATATGTCGCCGAAAATGAAATTGAAATATGTTAATTTAATGCTCTTGTGTCTCCTTTTTTGAGAAAAATAACTCATAGTATTCATCTCACACATTTCCTTTTCCTTTATTTGAACTGTCTCAGCAGTTGCCATGCTCTCCATCAATAATGCATCTCTGCCAAGATCTCAGATCATTGTCAGGCTGGGGGCAAAGAGGCAGTGTCACTTGAACTCCCACATTTTGGCAGCAGAGGGAGCTATTTTACTTACTGCTTATCTGATCAGTGATGGGCTGTGTTCCATTCCATTCTTAAGTGCTCACCCATATACTCTAATCCTTTCGAGGGGTTTAACCTCCAGAGTGTGTGCTTCAATTAGGTGAAAAACTGTTCTTTGGAGCACCCTTCTGCTTCATCTTGCCAAGGCAATTAAGATAAAAAAAATTAAGCTTGCATCTTGCAAAGGGCCCATCTTTATTCTGATGGGCCTTATGAAGTGGCCAATTTTCAGCAGTTTGTCTTAGATTGACCCTTCAATAATGTTGCCACGATTGTTCTTGCTCCAAAGTAACATTTATTTGGTGTATTTATGCTGTTTGTAATGCAGCTTGAACTATGCTGACAAAAGTAAAACTGTTTGTTGAAAGGTACACTCTTCACCCTATGTATTTTTCTTACATAAATAGCCGGTAACGTTTTGTAATGTTTTATTATTTACTCTAAATTCTGTAGTTGTTGTTTCAACCCTATAATGCTGTTATCTGTATCTTCTAAAAACATATGATAGCTTTGCATGATCAATAGACTGAAATGTATATTATGAATTTGATCTTTCCATCCATAGCAGCTCTCAGTTCTCATTCTTCATTGCGCATTATGAAACTGGGATATGACACTCACACGAGAACAGGGCGCGTTGGTCTCAATGGTCTCTGCAAAGCCAGCATGCCATGCTTAAAAGTCCTGTTTTTGAATCTGAATGCAGTCAACAATGAGATTTGAGAGTGAAAAATCAGTGAGTAATGACTTAAGTATGTTCCGCACATAAAGCTATCATACAAAGTCTGCTTTTACAATGAAGAATTTGGAAAAATAATGACAGAGATGACCTATTCCCTTAAGATATTCTGTACAACAACAGTGAACTAGATTAAAAAATTTGTAGACAAACTTTAAGTTGGCTTGAAAAAGCCTAAATAGAAAGTTTGAAAATGTTTTAAAGCTTGCAGACTGAAATTTAAAATAGTTTTAAAGATAAAAGTTTGAATGTTTTCAGGTCAATACAGTCATCAGGACAGGTATAAAGTATGTTTTTACATGATTAGCATGTTTTAGGATGATTAGTATGTTACTAGCATGTTTATTGCATGATTAACATGTTACTAGCATGTTTCTTGCATGATTAACATGTTACTAGCATGTTTCTAGCATGATTAGCAAGTTACTAGCATTTTGTTAACATGTTTTAGCAAGTTACTAGTATGTTGCTAGCATGATTAGCAAGTTACTAGCATGTTTTTAACATGATTAGCTAGTTACTAACATTTTGTAAACATGTTTCTAGCATGATAAGCAAGTTACTAGCATGCTGTTAACATGATTAGCAAGTTACTAGCATGTTGCTATCATGATTAACATAATACTAACATGATTCTATGCATGATATTAGCATGTTTAACAAGTTGTTATATGTTTCTAGCATAATTACCAAGTTGCTAGCATGTTGTTAACATGATTAACAAGTTTACAAGCATGTGGCTAGCATGATTCTGTAATGATGAACATGTTTCTAGCATGATGCTAGCATGTTTCTAAAATGTTTAACAAGTTGCTAGCATGTTTCTAGCATGATTAGCAAGTTACTAGCATGTTGTTACTAGCATTAGCAAGTTACTAGAATGATTTACAAGTTCCTAGCATTTGGTTAACATTTTTCTAACATGATTTGCAATTTACTAGCATGTTGTTAGCACATTGTAAGCATGTTGTAAGCCTTTTTTGCATGATAAACAAGTCCTAATGCTAATCCAGCTAAATTTAAATTTGTATGCCCCCTGGCTCAGGCTTCAGGCCAATTATCAAATCATAGCTCAGATGCAGGCCGGGCCTCGGGCCTGTTTTAGGCTTCACTTTATTTATATATTTTAGACATCCATCAATTAGTAATTAAAAAAAATGGCAGCACTGGTGGAAACAACACGAGACTGTGCTACCGCGACAGCATGGTAATAGTAAGAAGACAAATAGTAAGAAGATACTCGTCATCTCCTCATTAGATGGACCTTTAGAGAGAAGCATCCTTACGGATTATGATAATAAATTAAAGGGTTTTTGTTTTTGATTTGTTTTATTTAGTTAAGTAGTAATTTAAAGCTGTTTATCATGTCTTTGAGGCATGTATTTGCTGAGTTTCGGTAACTCCTGTTAAAAACAAAATGGCGGAAAGTGCATCATGTTTGTTTTCTTTATTTTATAAAAGCACAACCTTTTGTTGAAGTTGTGAGTGCACAAAAATAAAAGTAGACCTTTTTCAGTTACGAATGATTACTCTTACCTTTATGAGCAAAAATGATGGCTGGTAATTCTGATAAGCTGTGGGACATGGGCCTAGCTAGGGCCTAAATCTGAGGTCCGTTCAGGGCTCTAACCAGTTGATTCCGTTTTTTTTAAAAAATTGCTATAAGCCAGTTAAGACCAGCCTGGCCTGCTAAAAAGTGTCCAAAACCACTTTAAAACCAGGTTGGAAGACCAGCCAAAGCAGTCAATCAGCTTGGTTTTAGCTGTATTTTCAGTAGGGAGTTGTTAAGCTTTGCTATAGCAATAGACAGCTTAAATACACATTATGTCTTATGGTATAAAAGTGTAGTTCAGTTAGAAAAGTTAAGCAACCCGAGTCAGACCAGTCTGAATGTTTGACCCGAGTTTGGTAGTTGTAGCTTTAAAAGTCTATGAGGATATACATTTAAAAATTTGGTCTCAAGAAGAAGATTAAATCGGATTTCAGTAAGTTGGCATTTTCAAGCCAACATAGTAAGATCAGTAACTTGATATGAAATTTGAATTTGAGCAATCGGGGTTTTTGTTGTTATTGTTGTTGTTTATTTGCTAAAACCTTTTTTTATTAACACTAGCTTCGAAATTAGCAACACTTCTGATTTTAATCTTTGGTCTCTTTAAAACAAAACCACACACTTTACAGATACTATATAGTGGAAATTGAAAGGGTAGGAAAATCCAGACAAATGACTTTCGGTTTCACCCTACCAAAACAGAAGAAAGGCTAAATATGCTAATGAGCAGAAACACTGGATACATCTACAAAGGAACTATATACACATGCACCCATCAGCACAAGAAAAGTCTGTGGATGAACTAGTAAACACAAAAAGACATTCCTATTCAGATTAGTCCACTTAAAGCCATGCCTGACACCACGACATCAAACATCATCATCACACTGACAACACAGACCCATCAAACTCTTTTTGGATAATGTCATGAATGTTGGGCCTACCAATTCACTTTGTCTTAAGTGTGATATGACAAATGTACTGCTGCTGTGTTGGTTGGAATCTTCCACCAAGCTAGTTAGAAAAGCTTCAGTCTTCAGACAGACAGATCTGAGTCAGCGAAACAGCCACACTCGTACCTGTCTATGCGGGTAGCATCCCCCACCCCCATTTCCTCTGCAGTTTACTTGCTCTGCTAAGAATACACAGCAGTGTGGGTGTTCACACACACACACACAAAAAAATAAAAAAAAAATCTTCTTAGAATAAGATGAAATAAAACAGGCCCTGATTCAAACGATAAATGCTGTTTTGTGCACAACAGAGCTTTTCTCCAAACTCATCTCAGTGAAGTTCTTGAAATGTTTGTTGCAGTGGAACGCCGAAGTCATCTGATGCATCTTAAACAGGTAGCATCTCAAAAGACAAATGACTCAAGTCTCTCCACTCCGAGGAGATCAAAGGATAAGATGAGTCAGAAAAAAAATTGCATTATGAATTAAAAAATTGCTGGTAAAGCGAGATTTATGTGTCACTGTAGTGGATGACCAGGAAAAGGTCAAACCACAGCAATTTTCTTGCAAGTGACTAATCTCTGCAGTGCAATTATGTAACAGCGTGTGATGATGAGCAGACTGAGGTTTTTCATATCTTTATTTTGATTAGGAAATGTGTTCAAAAGTGTGCAGATCCATGAACACTCTTATAGCTAATGTGATATATATATAGGGAGAGAAAGAAAGCCTACATATTTTTGAGAAAATGCTTTTATTTTGCAATTACATATTTCAGTGGGAGTCAATATTGACATATCAGGATGTTCAAACAAACTGAACAAGGGATTACAATGCTATTTACAAAATCACACTCTTCAAAAGCTGTCAGTGCTTCCATTTAATTGCATATATATAAGTTAATTACATATAAGTACTGTATTAAAAAGTATATAATAATATTTAAAATGTGCAAAACATATAAAGTCATATATATATATATATATATATATATATATATATATATATATATATATATATATATATATATATATATATATATATATATATATATATATATATATATATATATATATATATATATATATATCATAATTATTTGTAATAATTACATGATGTGGTGATTAATTAATCTAATTAATCACTCATCAAAATTTGGAGAAATTACTCTGGAAATATAATTTAAAGTCATTGTGCAAAGCATCAAATAGAAATTACAAAAAGTAGGCTAAGCAAAAAATATTTAGTTTATAAAATGTATTCAATATACTCTTTTGGACAATGTGAGTAAATGATGACAGAATTGTCTTTTTTTTATGGGTGAACTATAACTTTAATCATTTATTTTCTTAATTGTATTATTATTACTATATGAAAAAAATAAATTATTTCTTTAATGAAATGGTACTCTAAATAATAAACTAAAACTTTCCGTAGGTGGTGGTAAATGTCTTAATGATTAAGTCATTGAGTCATTATTCATTCATTTGATTCGTTCAAATGGCTGATTCATTCAGGAGTGGAGTAAGTGGTTCTTTGTGAATGGTTCATTGAATCATTAGGCTTGTTCCTTTATGCTAAATTAGCGCTAAAAGGCTTGTATATAACTTTATACAGTTTTCACATAGAAACTCATAACACATTTCACAATTAACTCACAAAGAAACGACAAGTAACACATTGAATTAAACATGAGATTCTGAAAAGGTATTTTTTTGTAAAACTTATTGTGCTAATCTTTTGTTGATTTACCACTGAAAAGAAGTGTAGATCAACAGAGCGGTGGGTGCCACACACAGGCAGGAACATTACAAGGTATATATGTGTGTGTGTGTGTGTGTGTGTCTGTGTGTGTGTGTGTGTGTGTGTGTGTGTATTCCCATCAAAATCTAGCTGTGAACATATCACACTCATATTCGTATGGTAACCGTCTGACTCCAGAATCCATCTAAATCATAAACACACCAAAGTAATTCTCAGCAGCAGTGGACAACACAAGTGTACAATTGTTTACTCTGACAAAGACAGTATCACTTTTGTACAGATGAAAGACCCCGCTTAGGTAGCTGTTGTCTGTATCTCTTGACTTAGCATGTAACTTAGAGGACTCGAGAAGCAGAATCTCGTTTCCTCTATATCGATGTGTAACCCAGACTACAGAGTGACTGCATAAGATGTTGTCCTCCATGAAGTGGATCTTCGAGTAGACGGAATAATATCCTTCTTTCTCTATGATGAGTTTGCCCTCATCTGCTTTGTGTTTGATATGGTAAAGAATGGATTGATGATTCTCATCCCACAGCAAGACTCCATTAACAAGTTTCTTACCAGCTAGAGGAGAGGACAGCAAGAGCCACATGTACATTAGCGCTCAAATGTTTTGACAAACTAGACTGAATTTGTTATTTAATTTCCCAATGTATACATTTACATTTGCCATTAAAATACAGTTGATAGTGAGTTACAGGTGCTAGTCATTGGTCGTCGTTGATAACTAATAAACTAACATAAAAAAATGAAAATAAAAATAAAATCAGCTGTGAGCTTACTTGTCAATTGTGCCATTGGTTTTGATGGCTTCATTTCACCAAACAGTTTTTGTTTGGGGGTTACAGCATGTTCTTTTTCTGCGATATTCCAAAAATAAATAAAGAATCATATATTTAAGTGCAATCCAATATTGTTTATATGCCATGCTTACCTAGAATAAAAAAGTGCAACACATCAAAGTAAACTAGTGGCAGTACAGACTAGTAGAGTGATCTTTACCTTGTTTTCTCATGGAAATCTGTGGTCCATCTGGTGGTGTCTTTGGAAGATTAAAAGAAGAATCATACATTTAAGAATATTTCATATTGATTACTCAAACACCTGAGATTCTGCAGAGATTTTACAATGTTTTTATCATGGGCTGCTGCATGCATCCATTGTGTCTTAAGATAAGCAAATTCCTGCACTTACGTTAATGTGAAATAACATAATTTCATAAGAATCTCTTCTACTTTTTAATTTATTAAAGGTGCAAGCTCACATTCATCTGCCACATAAATTTGCCTTTTGAGTGCCACGTCATCTTAACAACCAATGAACAACCAACTTATCAAAGTCCTTATATTAAATCCTCACCTTTTTTTCTTTTCTGATAGTCTGTTTATATTAGGTGTGCTTCAGAGAACAAAAGATCCTTCCTTACTTAAGTACAAGGAATTTTTCTGAACACTTAAAAACAGATAATTGAATCTGATTAGACCACATAAATTACACAGCGCCTATGCTAATTGAAAGTTGCCTAGCATGGGACTATTTTCAGGCTTGAAATTTGCTTGATTATTACGCCAGAATGAGTATAGTTCCTAGCCATATTGGCCTAGAAAATCACAACTTTTCATTTTCTATCAGTCTTAGTAATGAAACTACAGAAGAGTCAAGATTTAAATAGGACAAATTTTTTTGGTCATTTATGGGCGAGATGCTAATGGTCTAATCAGGTTCAATGATCTATGCTAAGCTAAAAGTGCTAACGCCAGACCCGGAGATCGGCTGAATGGATTCAGAAATTGTAAAACTTAACTGTTTAACCCTAGGGGAGTTGTAAAATGAGCCTATTTAAAAAAAAAAAAAAAAAAAAAAAAAAAAAAGTGGAGTGTTCCTTTAAGAGCAACCATTATGTTCGCTCTGTTATATGTGTACAATAAAAAATAATAACGTAACATTATCTAGCTGCTCTCCTAATACAAAACTATTTGTTTTTGTTTATTATTAAATAACGAGACATGGCATTCAGTCATGTTTCCGCCACATTTTAATTTGTGTCACACTGCTGTCATATCAGAGAACCCTGCTGCAGGTTGGTTAAGACCCATTTACTCATAACTTTATTAGTTAGGTCAAGGTCTATGTCAAGTAACCACAGCACAACATGGTTTTAGCAGCAGAAAGTTTGTCCGGCTACATTTCTGCAAATTTCACGTAATGGGAGGAGCCTGACGGAAACATCTCAATCTACATACAGTCTATTTTCACAGATATATGAGTGAAATTCTTCTATGTTGTATTATATTTCAACATAATTTTATAAGCATTACAATATAACTGAAATTTGATTTCAAATATCAACATCATTTATTACATTGTGTGCCTGTGTGTGTGTGAGAAATATATATATATATATATATATATATATATATATATATAATATAGATAGATAGATAGATAGATAGATAGATAGATAGATAGATAGATAGATAGATAGATAGATAGATAGATAGATAGATAGATATTTACATTTTGGTCATTTAGCAGACGCTTTTATCCAAAGCGACTAACACATGAGGACAATAGAAGCAATCTAAATAAACAAATAAAGCAATGATATACAATTGCTATAACACATCTCAGTTAGCTTAACGCTGTACACGTAACAAGAGTTTATTAAATTATATAATACATAAAAATAGTCAACCGTTTGGTTCTTATTTTGTAAATAAGTTATCTTTTATGCTTTCTTGGCAGCATTTATTTAAATAAAAGTGCAGTAAAAACAAGAATATTGTTCAAATGAAAAATACATGTTTTCTATTTTACTATATTTTAAAATGTAATTTACTGCTCAAGAAACATGTCTAATTATTAATGTTGAAAAAAGTTGCTGCTTATTATTTTTGCTGGAGACTGATACATTACTTCAGCATTATTTGATGAATAGAAAGTTCAAAAGAAGAGCAAAAATTAACACAATTCTTGCTCAGTCAGTCAAAGTTCTGTTTGTATCTTATAGTTTCAGATAACTGAAAGTAACTTAAAGTGATAATACCACAATGCGGTAAACACCCTAAAACATAATAAAAGAGAAACAGAAAAAATCTGCAATTGTCTAAAGAGAAGAGCTGACAAACAAAAATGACCTGATATTAGATGAAGTGATAGTGTGTGAAAGAATGACGCTGAATGAAAGTACACCAGACTTTGCTTCAGAAAGTTGGACCAAATAGTACTTACGGTATTCTCTTTGGATGTGAACAGATGGTAGATGAAACAGGCCTCCACAGCCATGCCACACAGAGCCACACAAACCAGGATCACCAGTAGAGTCTGGATCACCTCCTTTCGCTGCCTACTGCCCGGCTTGGGGGGCATCGGAGGGGGCCTCATTTTGCTGTCCACCACGAATACTGAAGGATACGAAACTTTACCTGGACCCATGTGCACACACACTGTCTCTGGCCACTTCAGAGATGAGAACTTAACATCCGGAGAAGTGTGAGAGGCCCCACTGTGAGAGTGAGATTACCATCACTCATAAAGCCCACAGGTGGGCGGACGGTGCGAGAAGCACACTCCGGTGGGGCTGAGAGAAAAAAATGTCAGAACACTCTCAAAGACAAACGCATATTCATGGCCATGCAACAGGTCCACCTCTTCACACCTTCCTCTCTCCTCTGCATCAGCTCTTAGCCACAGCTTCCCCTTCTCGGCACACTTGTTGAAGTACATAACACACTTCTTGAAGTAATTTTGGCTGTAATAAGTTTTAAGTAACTTTGCTGTAGGAAAAAGACAGGAAGTTTATTTTGTACCAATAAAACACAGTAGAATAGTAGTGAGGGTGTATGCAAGCTGATATACTCTTTTTCTTTTTTGTTATAGCAGTGTGCACATGAGAGAAAGAGGGGGATATGCTCCTTATATTTAGACCAGTAACTATTAGCTTGTGACATATGAAACCGACATCAAAAGCTGACAGTGTTGTCGCTTGCTTCTAGGCCAAAAAGTTGCACATGAACACACATCATAGACCTCTACCAAAGTTGCATTAGCATGTACATTCTGTACCTGTGTGAGAGGAAATAACTCTCCACACCAGCAGGTGGCAGTAGTCTGTATTTGTCATTCAAAAAGGGAAAGCTAAACTAGAATCCCTTTCACACTGCACGTTGGACCCGGAAAATTGACAGAACATTGCCGGGTCACCTTCTGTATGAACGCAAACAAGTCCGGGGATTGATTCCGGGACCGACCCCGGCTTTGTCTATCAGGTAACATTGTCCTAGTAACATTGCCGGGTTCAGTCCCGGAACAAGCTCTGTGTGAACAAAAGCCAGCCCAGAACTAATGCTGTAAAGGGAGTGTCGTAGTGATGATGCACGTTATCGCGCAAGTCCTTTACCATGTGTTTTGAAGGCAGATCAACATTCGCAAAAAAACAAACAAAAAAAAATTATATATATATATATATATATATATATATATATATATATATATATATATATATATATATATATATGCAAACTGTAATGAAGCAGAGATCATTTAGTTCATCAGTATCCGCGGTGATGGCGCTTAGATCTATCACACCTAAAGCAGTTCCATAAATGAAATATCACAGATAATAGTTTTGATGTACTCTGCTTGACTGATATGACTGATACCTGGCTAAAACCAAATGATTATGTTGGTCTAAATGAGTCTACTCCACCAAACTACTGTTTTAAGCATGAGCCCCGTCAGACTGGTCTTGGGGGAGGTGTCGCAACAATATATAGTGATATTCTCAATGTTACCGAGAAAACAGGATACCGGTTTAACACGGCACTTGCGTTTACTGACCTGATAGACTATTTTGGAGTCAAGCAAAATGTCACCGGGCCCACTCATCGTTTTAATCATACACTAGATTTAATTATATCGCATGGAATCGATCGTACTGCTATAGATATCGTACCTCAAAGTGATGATGTTACTGACCATTTCCTCAGCATTGCCGCCTGGGCAGAACTATTGTTCCAACCACCAACGACAGATTCCCAAATAACCTGCCTTATTTATCTCAACTGCTATTTGTACACAAAAATACACATGAACTAGATGAAATGACTGGCCACATGGGCACTATTTTCTCTAATACATTAGAAGCTGTTGCCCACATCAAAATGAAAAAGGTCAGACTTTCTATAGAAAGAAACTCATAGTCTTGAGCGCAAATGGAAAAAAACTTGGAAGTTTTTGGTAAAAGAATTGCTTGGAAAAACAGTATGTCCAGCTATAGACAGGCTCTTAAAACTGCCAGGGCAGAGCATATCCAAAAAATCATTGATAATAACCAAAACACAGTGGCTAGATTAACAAATAACCAGACGCAACCTGATTCAAATATTCCATCAACGTTTAATAGTAATGAATTTATGAATTTCTTCACTGATAAAATAGATAACATCAGAAATACATTAACAAATGTAGATTCTATGTCTAACACTTCAGTTTCATCCATCGCACCCAAAGATATACTGCAGTGCTTTACAACTACAGGACAGGAAGAGCTAAATAAACTTATCACTGTATCTAAACCAACAACATGTTTATTAGATCCTGTACCCACTAAATTACTGAAAGAGCTGTTACCTGTAGCTGAATGACTGCTTCTCAATATTAACTCATTTTTATCTTTACGTCACGTCCCAAAACCATTTAAGCTGGCGATTATTAAGCCTCTTAATAAGAAACCGCAACTAGATCCTAGCTATACTACGCTACAACCCATCAAGCTCCCTAAGGTCACAAAACGCTGGACTTTTGGTAGTTCCTAGGATAGCAAAGTCCACTAAAAGAGGTAGAGCTTTTTCGCATTTGTCTCCCAAACCCAGGAATAGCCTTCCTGATAATGTTCGGGGCTCAGACACACTCTCTCAGAAGTTTTATCTGATCAAATGCGCATTCTTATTCTTTAGCTTTGGTTAAACTAATTAATTTTACTTTGTGTGGATCAGCAGCTATGCTAATGATGTCTCTATTTGTTTCTCTGTTTTGCGGTAGGACTTACACAAGCTCCAGTCTGTATCCAGAACACCTGAGAAGAGATGATGCTGACCCTCAGAGAACCCGAATCAACAAACAGGACTACCAAATATTGTACAAGTGTGATTGCATCACATAATAATTGCTGGTAATAGGGTTCATTGTCTGGTTGACTATGTCTTGTATTAATTTTTCTGAAAATCTCTGTCATATGCACATAAACTGACAGTCATCACTGATAAGCTACTACTAAATATTGTAGAAATGTATTTTTCTGTAAAGTTGCTTTGCAATGATTTGTATCGTAAAAACGCTATACAAATAAACTTGAATTGAATTGGATGACGTCGTCGACTGCCCGAAACCAATTCAAACATGCTGAAATGGCCAAAAAGCCACTTTTTGATGATGTCAGCTGCTGATGGTGTAGATTACACAACAAAAACTGATCTGTCAGATGTTGAACGATGGCTGATTTTGGCCAACCATCAATTCGATATGTCAAGGCCTTGATAGACTACAGTAATATTTACACACACACTCATCTAGCAGTCAAAAAGGGTCTTACCATCGACTTCTGATTAGAGACACATAGATTATGTATATTTAAATAAAAGTAAACCTCTAAATAATTACAATTTGAATGTCAGCTCAACCATGCTTACTTGACATGAAATTTAATATGGTTTTAATTAAATTTTATGCTACTTCTTGAAAGGTAGTTTTTACATTTGTCATTTTATAACCATAAACTAATATTCTGATAACACTGCAAAGATGTTTTGTGTGATAACCACGTTATATCTGTTCTATATTGGTTCTAACATGGTTACACTGAAGTTATTAATTTGTTTCCCTATATTATAGGATTTTTCATAACTGGGTCATTCCTGGTAAGCTGTAACATTTTGGCTTCATAAGTGTTGGAAAAAAGTTATATGCTTTTAATGTTTTATGTATTCTAACAAAATAGTGACATGTTTAACTATTAGGAATGCATGTTGGTCAAGCTCAGGGAAATAATAATAATTAGTAGGTAGATTGTTCAGACACTGGCCATGAAAATATTCCACCCTTGTAGGGACATATAGATTAAAGTTATCACAACATGTTAATAATGTAAATGTTAAACAATAATGAGCTTTTCTTGGATAGTATATGTCCCTTATGCCATCTCATTATTATGTTTTTTAAACAATAACAAAATAAATTATTAATTAATAGAATGTCTTAATTATTAAGAAGAGGTACTTTCTTTGCCAATTTTTGCCGATATGGTTTTAAATAATACAAAATTTTGCTCAAAAACATATATATGCTGTTAGTGCTTCTAACCTAACAAAATAAGACAAAACTATACTAAACATTTAACGATGCTGTCAAATTATTATTTAAAATTACTTGTCTAACAGGGTGGAACACCAGTGTTAACAGGTTGGACAAGCTTTCTGTCTTTGTCCTGCATGGTTTCCCATATTATAACCAAAAAATAAATTTTTCTAATAAATAATAATCCAGATTTCCTTTGGCGGAGGGACACAAAAAATACTGATGTGATTCCTTATCAAAATCAATCATGGTGGCAAAACAATTATCTGTTAATAATTATTAGAGAGGACAGACATAATAAATGATTTTTTATTTATATTTGATTTTTTTTTACCTACATATATAATATATATATATATATATATATATATATATATATATATATATATATATATATATATATATATATATATATATATATATATATTATGATTTGATTAGAAGCAGTTTACATAATTAAGACATATTAGAATTTTATGAGCACCATACATCACAATGATATAAATGTCATGCCAAATGAAAGAAGGAAGTCTTGGGAACATATGTTGTATTCATTACATTTTCATATCTTATATCATCATGGAGTTGTAGACTGTTGAATAGAGAATGTGCACTTGTGACAACTTACCCCATCGGCGAGTAAGTTGTCGCACTAGATTATCTAAAAAAAAACAAAAAAAGAACACAGCTAATTAATTGTGATTATTGTTTTTAACTTTAAAATGCAAACCAGAATTGAAAAAAAAAATCATGCTTAGAGAATTTGGAAAAACAATAATTTCAATCCAAACAATACACAGTTCAATCAAAACACATTAAGTGGCAAGACCACTTTACTTAACTTAAACTCTTTAAACTCTACATTGAACAAAACAGATTCCCTGTATCTGACTAATCAGACTCATCTTCAGAGTCACAATAATGGCACACATAAATTGCCTGGGCCCGTATTCATAAAGATTCTAAGAATCCTCTCAGAAAACTCTTAATTTAGCTTAAAAACTTTTACGTAGGAGTCTTAGTTTAAGAGCGATTCAGGATCGATCTGAGAGCAACTCTGAGTAAGGAAAAGACAAAAACTTTCATCTTAGTGAGGAGGCGGGGTTGACCCCGTTGCTATGTATGACACAATCTTTTGAAGACTGTGATTGGTTGGTTGTCCAAGAAGGAAAAAAAAAAAAAGAGTGATTTTAAGTATAGGGTCTATTCTAATTCTCACTTTGAATTTACATGCGTGATTTTTCCTATTTGACCATTCTCTCTCTCTCTCACACACACATACACATTATATATGTGTATATAAATCCTTTTTTTTATTTAACATACTTTTAATTTCCTATAAGGTATTTGATTGGCTTTGATTGGCAATTACAGTGATTGCTGTCCTATTTAAGTGGCAGTTTGAATGTTGGTTTTAATGTATCAAACATGGAATCAAAACCAAGAATGGCGAGAAAGCCAAACTGGACAGAGGAACAGTGTTTACTGTTAGCCCAGTTAGTGGATGAACACAAGGCCATTCTTAAAGGATAATTCGGGCCGGGTGTCACAGCAAGGGACAAGAAGCAGACATGGGAGCGTATAGCACAAACTATTAACGGTTCATTCTCCCTGCTTGTGCGCATCTATAAGCCTGCTATATTCATAAATGCAGTTTTTTGAGGCAATGTCCAGTGGAAACGAAATGAACTGCAACACAATAAGATGTTCTGAAAGTGCTGTAATTGTTTGTGCGATGACTCTGCTTAAAGAAGGTTGTGAAAGACCCAAATCATCACCATTGCATTGTTGCATTTTCCCAGTTGCCAAATATCGTAATGTAATGATTACTTTAATTTCTGGCGCTATGGCATTTCTGCGCTGTGTCGGAGATGTTAGCACGTCTCTAATAAGATCAGTCACAAACATGTTCCCTGCACGATCTAGGCAAGGCAAGGCAAGGCAAGTTTATTTATATAGCCCATTTCGTGCACAATGGTAATGCAAAGTCCTTTACATAAAAGAAAGTAAAATAATCATGAAGAAAAATAATAACAAAAATAAAACAAGCAGTTTTAAAACTTTTAAAATGATTAAAACGTTTACTTAAAACAGTATTATAAATGTGATAGACACTATCTACTCTATACCGTCTTATTAACTCACTGTCATCCATTGTTTGCAACACATTTCTTCTGCCTCTTCGTCTCTCTGCCATTTTTCTCCTCTGCTAAAGAAACTCTTAAGCCTCTTAAAAGTCCTCGTCTGTGCTCCTAACAAGTTTGACCTTAAGACCTCTTTTAAGGGTTAAGATGCTTTCTGAATTACTTTTTTCTTTACTAGGATTTTTTTCTTTAATTTTAAGAGTAAACGCCCACATTTCTAAGAATTTTCTTAGAATTTTGTCACTAGGAGCTACTTTTTGCATTAAGATTCTTTATGAATACGGGCCCTGGACTTTAGGTGCAAGCATCAAGCATCCATTACCCATGCAGGATTCGAATGTTTGAAAATGACTCCACACAGACGAGGCAGAAACATTCTTCATCATCTGATGATGACTCTTGTATGATTTTTCTTCTTTTAACTGCCTTGTTTTTAGTAGGTCCAGATTTTGACTCACATACAACAATTTGGAAACAGCTTTTAGTTAGATTCAGCATTATTCTTTTCTATTTCTAGTTGCTGCTTAACTGGCGTGTCAGTAAGAATTTGAGTCGTTTTCTTCCTTTTGGATATGGCCGGATGTCCTCTGGAGTCGGTAGTCCGCTGTCAGCAATAGCATTGCTGGGTAAGGGTGAGCTGGTGATAGCAGAAGCATAACTGGGCATGCTAGGCAGAGCAGAGTTGGTGCTGGGGCCTAGCAGGGATGGGTTCTGAATGGGTCGAACTGTGACGTAGGATGGTGCAAACCCAGTTTCCAGAAATACATCTCAATGTTTTTTTTTTGAGTGTGTTCTATGTGTTTATTTGTACTGGGGCAAGTTGTCACATGTGACGACATGCCCCAAAATCTTTGAGGCAACTTGCCCCAAACTGACCTGTGTGCTAAAGTTGGCTAAATCTCAAGGTTGGTTCAACCTAGCATGTCAGCTAAAGTATCAAAAGACACGTTATTGTCTTCTCTATTTTGTGCGAAATAATAATTTTTAACATTCATATCTAACAAAATTGTATTGCATAAAATTTAAAATTATAATTTTTATTTTTTATTTTTTAAGTCAAAAAAATGTGCAAACCTCAGATTAGAGCGATCTTGACCCTTTTGGCCTTCCATAATCAAACTTCAAGCACGTCTGTTTGTCAACGTCAACTTCACGAAAGTCCAAACCATGCTGTTGCAGTGTAGTAGAAAGCAACGAGAGGCTCCTGATGTGTTCGCGCCGCTTCTAGTGCAACAGCTGCTCTAGTGTGTTTATGAAGAGCAAAGTAATGGAGCGGTTTAAAGAGACGCGTCTCGTAGTGTGTTTGCTGCTCTTTCTGATGCTGGGCGTGGATTTGGGATTCGCGTTCACTTTCTTTCTTCCTCCCGGAGCAACCGACAACCGAGTGCTTCTTCCAAACAGCCACTCAGAACGGCAGCATGGAAGTGGAACCAGGTCAATAAAATATGTTAAATTGTTTCATTTAGTTCATTTAAATTATTAAAACGATAACCTGTTCGAAATGTGGCCTCGCTGGTCAGCAAATTGGAGAAGTAGAAGTAACTGTCTAGTTTATGGTTTATCATAGATTTGTCTAAGATTTTTTGTAGTTGCTGCATTTTTTTTTTTTTTTTTTTATTGCAGAACTTACACATAATTACAAGCTCAGGGAAGTGAAACAAGGTTGTATCTCTTATAATGAATAAGCAAAGAAAACATATATATACAGTATATATATATATATATATATATATATATATATATATATATATATATATATATATATCGTGGATTTGCATACAGCACATTATGTAATTATACATACAAAAAAGAAAAGAAAAGAAAAGCATAACAACGTTAAGTCATATCTTTGAATAAATCATCACAATGCATCAAAAAACTTGCACTTTTTTTGTTATTTATAGTTGTTGCTGCATTACCTTGCAGTTTTCTTGACCGTGATGATCAGGAAGTAGCAGGACATTTCCTTTCATGGGTGCATGTTTTGGTCAAAGTGCATTTATGAATGACTGTACTTATAAATTCATAAGGCTTAATTCATAGACTTCAGTCTCCTGTGATCACATACTAATATAACATTATATATTTTTTTCTCCTCATTGATTAACATGTTACACTCGTGTCACATCACGTTACAGAAATAAAATGGGTTGTAAGCCGTTTCAGTTATCAGTCAATCACCCTGCCAGTAACCCATCTGTGTATCTGCAGGTCATTGCAGGCTCAGGGCTGGACATCGGCTTCACTCTGGTCTCCCCGCACGGGTACAGACTGGTCTCTGACTTCAGAAAATCAGACGGCATAAGCTTCACATCCCATAATGCACATAGGTGAATCTTTACACATTTACTCATATAGTTTCGGACTGTCATAACCCACAGTATGTGCATGTCATCTGCTGCAAAACTGCATGCTTGCTGCAGGGCTGAAAGTGACCACAACTGAATTTACAGAAAACAGTTGCCTGTTTACCGAATGTTACTAGGTAGTCAAATGAAAAGTGATGCTTGTTAAAGTGTGCTTAAAGGGTAAGTCATGTGCATCACAAAATACTTTTCTGATGTTTTTTCTCAGATTTCCGAGAAACGTAAATCGATCATCTCTTAATTTTTTACTTTAGAGTTCTGAGTTTGCATTTTTGATTTTGCACCTTACAATTTTGACTTTCTCTGAATTTTGAGTTTACAGTCTTGAATTTTGGACTTTTTGTTTCTCTGAATTCTGAGTTCAGCCTACTAGCAATCAAAAAATTTAGTTAATCTTGACTTTTTATTAGAATTGCAGGATGTAATTTTAGAATTCAAAGAGGAAAAAGTCCAAATGAGAAAATAGCTGTGAGATGTCAACTTGCTATTAATGCTTCGCCAAGACCCTCCTCCTTAGTTTCTGTTTAGTAGTAAATAAACTAAATAATAGTGAGTAATAATATTATATTAAAAAGGCAGTACTAGTATTAAATACAAATACATTTATTTTATAGTAAACTTAAAAATAAATGCTAATATTTAATACTACTTTCTATGTTTGCCTCTTTAAGAATAATCGCTTTATGTATTCCCTAATTTTAAGTAGCTTTGGATAAAAGCGTCTAAAAATAAATAAATAAATAAAAGCTTTTTCATCATATTCAAACGTAAAAATCAGCAGGCTTTTATTTTGGCGGGTTGTCGGCAAGTAAGTATACGCACCTCCGGATGTAGCACCACTGCTGATCAGCTTCAGTGGATGAATGTCACAGTTTTGCATTTTGCTTTCAGGTTGAAAATAAAACTAATATAGTGCAGTTTCTGATCTAAAATGGTAACAGCTGTCAACCATGTCGCTACGCAAATGCGCTGTCAGAACATATTTATATAATGCATTTTTTATTTTGGTCACGCATGCAGACTTGCGGACCACTTATGTGCACCCCTGTATATATTCGAGGTATAAACTCAAAATTGCAAATGTAGGAGAATTGTGATGAAAAAAGCAGCACTTACCTTAATATTTTGGTTTCTCTGGCAGGAATAAGCTTCCTTAGGTCTGACTATGAACAAGATATTTTGAAGAATGTTGGTTACCAAAGAGTTTTGGTGACCATTGACATCCATCGTATGGACAAAAAAAAACCTTTTTATGATCTAATATATCACAAGTTGTCTTAAAGTACTGTATTGCTCAGCACCTACAGCAGTCCAGGCCCTCTCCCAATTACAATATGATTTTAATATGCTTAAAAAAAAAACATTTATGATCTGAAACTTGTTTTAAATGCTGAAAAAACTAAAGTAATGCTTTTTTCAAATTCTAAATCTAAATTAAATCTGCCTTCAATCATTACTTCTCAGGGTAAGAAGATTGAATGTGTTTCTAAATACAGATATCTCGGTATTTTAATAGATGAATCTCTTTCTTTTACTTCTCATATTCAGCAGCTGGCAAAAAGATTAAAACTTAAACTAGGCTTTTATTTTAGAATCAAATCCTGTCTCTCGTTCAAATCTATAAAGAGGTTAGTTGCTGGTACTTTTATGTCTGTTATTGACTATGGTGATGTTTTATATATGCACGCTTCGTCTCAAAGTTTACATGCACTGGATACTATATACCATGGAGCTTTGAGGTTCATCACTGGTCTTAAAGTCCTCCCTCACCACTGTGAACTGTATGAACGTGTTGGATGGTCTTCTCTGTCAACACGGAGACTTCAACACTGGTATGTTTTTATATATAAGGCTATTTTAGGTCTTCTTCCATCCTACCTTCTGACCTACATCAGTGTAAAAGATATAGGGACTTACAATCTTCGGTCCCAGGATCTTGTTCTTTTGTCTGTACCAAGTGTTAGAACTGAGCTGGGGAAAAAGGCGTTTAACTTTGCTGCTCCCTTTGCATGGAACAAGTTACAGAAAAATTTGAAACTTAATAAACTTGTCTCATTGGTTACTTTTAAGAGGATATTAACTGACTTGGAAACATCTGGCTGTAGTTGTTCTGATATGCTAAGGATTTGTGGTTGTTGTATCTGCTATTTTAGTTGTCTTATGTTATTGTGAATTCTGTGTTGTATGTATGGTTGTACTGCTGCCTATCTTGGCCAGGACACTCTTGAAAAAGAGATTTTTAATCTCAACGAGTACTTTCCTGGTTAAATAAAGGTGAAAAAAAAAAAAAAGTCATGACATGTGCATTCCAGTAATCTTGCTGTGGGTGTGTTGGGGGTTTGCTGTTAGGGTTGACCACACTGAGGAGGGCGACTACAAGATTTGCTTTGACAACAGCTTTAACCATACTTCAGAGAAGATGGTGTATGTGAAGGTGATCGTGGATGGACCAGAGGAGGAGGAGGATGATGAAGACTGGGCTGCCGTGGCTGAACCAGAGGACTCGCTGGAGTACAAACTGGAGGATATCGGTACTAGAAAATGACAAAAAGAAAAGCAAGGTTCTGATACCATTTTTGTCCTAGATACTGTACTTAAAATGACAGATGTTATGTATTTTTGGTAAACATTGAATTATATTGGTGCTTTAAAGCTACTTAACCCTGTAAAGCCTGACATATGAAATGATAATCAGAAAAATCTAATATAATAATAATAATAATAATAATGGAGCAGTTCACTAAACCTTTAGATAAAATATTTAAACAGGATTTTCACTTGTAAAAAAAAGTTTGCACCTGTTTACATTTTGGTATCATTATTTGATACATTAGGCTTTTATGGCTTATATAATATGATAAAGAAGAATATGGAGCTCTATCTCGAGGAAGAACGTTTTTTTGGGACTAAAAAATTAAGATGAAATTCTGATTGCTTGTATAACAGACTACTTACATAATTTGCATATAAATATCAGTTGTCAGTCTATGTCTCCTAATTAATAAAATGTTTTAATAAGATGATATTTAATGCAGTAAATGCATTATTTTATGATGAAATCAATCAAAATGGATACATTAGTAAACCTATGTGGCTTCATTCCAGTAACTGTTCATTCTAAGATTACTACTAACAATATAAAAGTTATTCTTAAGTTTACTTAAAAATCAGCAAATATTAACACGTGTATCACAACCTGAATGTGGTTGATTTAACAATTACACTAAAAGGCCTTTTACTTGCTAAAAGGTATAAACTGTCAATCAGACAACAGAAGCCATGTAGTAGGCTGTGTACAGTGTACACCAGATTTTTCAGGGTGTTTTATTATTATTATTTTATTATTACAATATTCTCAGAATTTTTTTTTAAAGGTTGAATGCAATTAAGAAAATGATTTGCAATTAAAATTTTCCTCAAAGTTCTAGTTTTGGCACTGATCACCTGCAACCCAAATGTTTTTCTGGGAAGCTATGTTTCACACGTTTTCTCTCACTGCACAGGACTCAACGGATGCTGTGCACAAGAACCTGGAGCGAAGCTGGCAGCTGCAGACGATGCTGCGGGTGTTCGAGGCTCGTGACCGTTACCTGCTGGAGGATAACCTGTGGTGGGTTTCTTTCTGGTACAGCGTCAGTCTGCTGGTCATGGTCAGCGTGGCCCTCACCCAGGTCTACACTACACAGATTATTCAGTGACAAACACAGAGTTCGCACATAGCAGAGATGAACTGGAGAGAAGATGCTATAACACTTTGTGCACAAAACATACAAACTTAATAGATTCTGGAAATTAATACATACAGAAACTCTCAGGTCCACAAAATATCTCTCTAGTTAATGTCAGAATTGAAGTGTTTAGAGCTGTCAATGAATCTGAAATCTTGGAGCTTGACCGTGTACCATTTCTCACATTTAATGAAAAAAGCATTTTCTTTAGAGCGCTAACACTGCTGAACACTAAATATACTTGAAGTACTTTAGGAACATTTGAATGTAATTTTGTACTCGACTTTTAAAATACTGTGATTTAAAATAATTTATGAGGTTTTTTTTAATAAATAACAATAAGATTAACATTTCTTATGGATTTATATGGCAGTAAAATAAAAATCCAAGGGTCTGTTTTGCTTTGAATGGTTTTATTATACAGCACATTAGCATCTCATTTGGAAGAAATGTAGCTCAGTCGTATGTGGCATAGCAAGTGCAAATGCAAAATGAATTTAAAAACTCATCTGGGTTATTTATGTTACATTTGTAAGTCAGTTGCTGACTGCATTGAACTGAGTTATTACTGTATTGTGGGAATCAGAAATCACATTGCTTTATAACAATACTTTCAAAATTGTTGCCATTCATCTCTTTGTTTCTACAAGTTAATCTGTAGGATAATTCATTTTCGGTATTTCTTATATTCTTCCATCACCATGTAACAATATACAAGTATCTTCATTAAACAAGAAGCCTAGTAAAAATTCTGTACAACCTTATTCATTACAAACTACCTATAAATATGAGTCCCTAGAGTTCATGAAATAATTCACAGGCATGATGCTTAGCTAATGACATCATTTATTCAGTAGAAGTTTTGTACTTCGGTCATCGCTTGTAAACCAACTTATGGCAAGTTGGGTCATATGTGCCTTGTCAGCCAATCATATTCTGGTCTTGATCTAGCAGTAGCCTAGCCACCCACTCCCATAAAGCATAGCAGATTACGTTTATTCCTTTGGATGCATTCAACTTTGCTCTTTATCCCCTTCCCTTTCTAACTTCCCTTCATCTTGTCGACTCAGATACATGTCATTGTTTGCGAGAGTGCTTGCTACAGTTGGAAACTTTGCAATTGGTTGAATTGGACCCTCCGAAGCTGTTGATCATTTGAATGTCTGAGAATCAATACAGTAAATAGTGTAAGAAGAGGAAGAGGGGAGGTGCCAAGGGAAGTTTACAAAAGGCTGTCTAAAAGTGTAGTGGAGCGCACTCTCTGATGTAACATTTTTAAACCAAAACCTGGAACTAAGTTTGCATTTTACCACTTCTGGTTATATCACCCTGAGGGTTTTTGATTGAAATAAGGTCTGTGGTGAACAAAAGCTCATGTTTACATATTTCATTTAAATAAACAAGTGGTTAAATGGGACTAAATGGTTGTTGGGAACATTAACTGCCATCGTGCCAACTCGTCTGCTCACTAACTTAATGGTGTAGTTAAAATTGGAAAAATTATATTTGGCTTTTATCAAGGGAACCAGGGTGATGCAAACTCATGGGCTGGCCTACAAAAATACAGTAAATCATCACTGCAGCACTCCATTTCTTCTATACCCTTGTAAATATTTCTAAAGTTGGGAAAAAAATAATTATACGGTTTTTAATACATACAATCTGACTTTTTTTTCCAGATTCACCATTATTTACAGTTCTTCATACTGGGTTTTGTTTAAAAATCAGAGTTTATAATGTTGCAATTCTGAGCTGGTTTGATTTGGTTCAACACTTAGAACTCCTTTTTTATCTATTTAATCTATGGGGAAACCGAATGGGAAAAACTACTTCTAGAACCAAAGCTGCTAAAAAAGTAAGTCAGCACCTTTTCAGGTTGAGATGAGAGAAAAGTTCAAAGAAGACTGTTTAAAACCAGTCAAATTTTTAAATCACAGTCAAATTTATGTTGACATTTTGTCCAATCCAATTGATTCTTCCTTCCATATCCTATAGAAACAGGCATCATGTCCTCATGGTGCTGTAGTAGAGCAGCCATATGGTGATCTTCCTTCAGAGCACTGGATCAGCTTCACCATTGGTTCTCTGGCCGTCGGGGAGGTGGACGTCTGTTCAACAACCGCAATCAAAAGCACAGATCAGCAGTGAGAATTACATTTGCATGCTGTACAGAGTAAAACATGTATGTTTACAGTAACTCAGCAGGCTCTGATGAGCTCTACTGAGTTTTTCATTATGACCCTTAGAAGCTGTGAATGTGGAGAGAGAGTTGGAGATAGATTTGGATCTCAAAATTTGTGAAAAAAACTTATTGCAACATAGAAATGGATGATTCTGAAATAAAAGCTGATAAATATGAGCTGCATGTTTCTCGTGAAGTCACATGCTGGTAATAAAACAACACTGGTCATTATTCGGATGTGGTCTTCCGTCGAACTACATTCTTTTTTTTTTTTACTTCAGCAAAGGAAACTTGCTCATGAGTCATATGTAAAAATCAGCCTCACAGAGGAAGAAGTGGTAATGGTTCAATATCCTGTTAAGACCCTCAACTCTGCAAATGTGACTCATCAGCTCATTACATGCTCCTGTGCTCCAGCCTGATTGACATTTTTCCAAAACAGTATCCATGATTTATTAATTAGTGCATGCTAAAAATAAGTTCCTTCTTGTGTATGCTTAAGTATGCGTCAGTGCACAATTTTCAGCTCAACTCCCTGCGCTATGACAATGTCTGTGGAGGATCACTTCCAACATTTTCATTTGAAAAGTGAGGGTAGTGAGACTAAACATCTATGGCAGTGTTTTAACTGTACCAGCCAATGGATTAGCCATTTATTTAGCTTCTTGCAAACACTTCTGCATATTTCTTAAGATTCAATTATATGAAGAAATAACTCAAAAGCATGGACTTTTCCTGTAGGTGTGGGAATTGTTTGAAACCTCAAGATTCAATTCTTGGGGGTAACAGCTTGATTCAAAACCATGAGTATATGAACACAAACACTTTTTGAATGGTACTGTGTGGATGTATCACTGAATAACTTAAAAACCCTTGACTGGCCAATGTGTTCACACTTGTTTCAAAAACAACTTGTTAAGTTTGGAGCGGCTCCGAGGTACTAGCGCTAATCGGGCCTTTGAATATGTACAGCAACAGTGTTCACATGGTCCAAGCTACCAGAAAGTTCCAAATTAAGAAGTTGTAATTTTGAGTTCTTCAAGCACGTGAACACTTTGGCATTGATAGTATTGCCACAGAAATGCAAGATCCCGTGTCCAACTAAAACAGTCATCTCGAAACTGAATTAAACGTGGCTAAAAACTAGTTTTTAATTGGCCGTTGCGTTCACGTTCACAACATTGATTATTATCTTCAATGCTTCTAAAACACATTTGAGATGAATGAGCAGTAGCCTATCGAGTGGCTCCCCAACTGACTTAATGCAGGAGTGTGAGTATATATCAATGGATACCAAATTTACCTAGTACTGCTGGTACTTCCGGAAAACTAGTGTTTCTTGTGTTTTTAAAAATCTGACTTGGTACTAAAGTTCTTGTGACAGTTTACAGTCATAGCAAGAGCCATGTGCTATCTTAATTGCCCAGGTGCTTCCACCTTTTTTTCTGACATTATTGCATTACCTAATTACCCTTAAAAAATTTAATCTGTAAATCAATTTGAGTCAGTAAAGAAATAATACCAATTTGGAATATATTGTAACTTGAAGCGACCGGAAGCCTCGCACATTAAATTAACAAATAGATGCACCCGCTCTTGTTAAAAATAATGTTGATAGTATATATCGTAAATTCATAGTATGCATTTTTGTTTTTAGTTAACTCTTTCCTACTCTACAGTAGGCTAAAACAGTATGTGAGAGGAGTAGTATGTCCAAATTCAAAGTATTCATGAAAAATTACTGTTTATTTAATAAAGTAAATTTCACGAGTGCACATTTGATGGACATGTGACAAACATAGAAAATGTAGTACATCTGGAATTCATTTATACTACTGAATCCACCTGATCGCACAGGAAAATGCAACTTTTTGTTTTACAAGGTGGTGATTTTGCATGAATTTGTATGATGTACATTGTAAAAGGAAAGGTAAGCATGAAGGTCCACCCCTAAACAACCATCAAATCGGCCCAAGTAGATCATGTGAAAACATACAAATGAAATCGTATGAATTCAGACAAATGAACCACCAATTCACCAAAAACGTAAAATAGTTACAAATTTTATATTATATTGCACATTCATACTTTATAATGTATCGAAAATAAAAGAAAATGTTTACAGCTACAAAGCAAGTACTCTTTCAAAAGAAGGGCATGAGGTTTCGGAAGCAGTCACAGATAAGCAAAACACCCTACATTTGATTTATTTTCATGAGAACACCAAGAGAAAGAGATGCATGCTGGGAGAGATGTTTAAGGAGAAAGCGAGGAGACATGACACAAGGAAACACCGACCACCAGAGTGCCAGATCTTTATTATACACAACATCTTTATTATCATCTCACTTCCAATTCTCAATGTGGATTTTGCTCCAAGTCCATTTTAATTTGCTACACAGGCACTTGACAATTATTTGTTATTCCAAAAGCATAAAAAAAGAATGCTAAATATGTCCTCAGTCCCTCACGCCACAAAAGGACACCATTATTAGAGAGAGAGAGAGATGGGGATTGGGTCACCATGAGAAAAGACCAGAGGAAAAGTTATGGCTGCAGTGATCAGGGCTTCATCCAGTTCTTAACAGATGTTGAAGTAATTTTAAATCGGAAAGGACACAGCTGGATAAAATTTTAATTCAAGACTTGAACTGACTGAAGAAGGATCAGTGGTTGCCATCACTTTAGCCATAACACACAGGAGTGATTTAAGAGCGTTCGGCCCCGATATCTGCAGCTAATTTTTAAGTTTAATCTCAAGTCCGACTCCAAGCCTTCGATTATTTACAGACAAATTGGCGCTAAAATCAAAGGCCCGCTCACACCAAAATCCCTATTGTCAGGCTAATCAAGAAAACAAAATTTGTCACAGCCCATTTTCTTGCACGAACATCAATAAAGGCAAACGGCAAAGATTCTGCAATCAAAACAGGATCAACAGGAAACCAGCTGGACAGCTTTCTCTCTGAATTCTGTATTCAACCATTGTTATCGCAACTGACGGGCCATAAATCTGTCATTAGCGAAGAATAACTGTTGTTCTACTCCGAAGCAAACAGTTTGTAAAAAATGCCCAGGTTATAAATAATACACTCAGAAAAACATTTACGATGATCTCTACATTAAAGGTTCACTGTTGTTTTTGTTTTGCTTTTTTTGAGTTCAGAAAGTTTGCTGTGTCTTTGTAGGCGAGAACGTACTGGTTCCATAAAGCAATCGCCCTACAACCCCAAACACACCTGCATGTACCATGTTCAGTGACCTTGTGTTTGAGTGCATTCCCACTTCCTGTTGTTCTTCCCACTCATAAACGCTCCCCTGACCCTCACCATCCCTGAATGCAAAAATAAAAGCGCCCCATAAAGGTCTTGCCAATTAATTTAAGTTACAATGATCAGAACGCTAAGCTAGCATAAACGGTTAACAGATTTGGAGTCGGTTGTTACCTGAGCTCTGACGGGTCGGCCCGTCATGAGTGGTTAGCATGCTTTCCAGGATTATATACACAAACAGATCATTAGAGATTTGCAAACAAATTGCACCTCCTTCTTTTCCTCTGACTACCTAAGAAATTCCATTCACTAGAAATCCAGAAGTGCTTTTCAAGAACCAAATTTGACGACCCAACAGAAAGAGGATGTCGCCAGTTAACACCAAACAGGAGCGTCAACATCTACATTTTTGAATTATGAACTTGTATGTTTGCATTTCTCTGATTGGTTAGCTGCTACGGTGTTATAATTAACAGTCTCTTGGTACAAAGTGCCATTTTGAAGGGCGTCAAACATAACAAATGGCCAACTGAACATGAAAACAAAGAAATCAAATCAAAACCAATCCCACATAGCAATAACAAAAGCGGTCATTGTGTCTTATTTCAGCAATTCAAGTTAGAGAGTCCAGAAAACAGAATGAAAACAAAAAACACATGAAGTGTGTCTATAACGTGACATAATCTTCATCCACCGTTAAGTTACCAGAGAACAGGAAGAAGACAAGCTCGTTAAACAGCAACTAGCTTGCACAGTGCTTGTATACATATTATCCCACATTAAACCACTAGTCAAGGAGAAGGCATAATGATTCTATTGTTGGTTTGTCTACACAAGTTGAGTAGGATACCCCCTGGTGGTCACCTGACCTATGTGAGTGATGAAATGACTGAAAGTTGGAGGCCACTACACCCTTTAGTTCACTCTTAGTTTAACAAAATAATAGCAACAACAACAATTTTCTTTGAATATTTAGGTGCTTAATTTAGACCTCTGGGCTTTAAAAGTAAGGATGTGATTAGCAGCGCTGATCAGAAGACCGTCTGAGTGGATTAAGTTTATTGGTGAGGCTGTATGTGTAGAAACACGTGCACATGTTTCAGTGCAGTTCTCCAGCCCTTCCTTTCTCTCTCTCTCTTTCTTTCTTTCTGTCAGCCTATGTTGGCCAGTGCACGGGTCTAGTCTAGAAGGGAGGGCTCGGCGGGGCGGATAATGGTGGGCCGGTTGGGAGCGCCAGGGGGTCTTCTGCTGCAGGAGGAGAAAAGATTGAGAAACAAGAGGTGAGACATACCCACAACCACAGATAGATGATGTAGGAGAAGGGAGAAGACAAGACGAAAAAGAGAAGAGATGAGCCTAAAAGACATGAGACGATACAAGATGAGGAAGGGAATGAGACGAGATAAGAAGAAGTCAGACTACATGAGAGGAGATGTGACAAGACAAAAGGAGAGATGACTAAAATAGACTAGAAGAGATGAAAAGAGACTAGATGAGGAGAAAAGAGACTAGGTGAGATGAAAAAAGACAAAAGGAGAAGTGATGAGGCAAGAAGAGGTGACTAGACGAGACTAAAACAGAGACGATCAGACAAGATGAGATGAGAAGAGATGAGATGATGAACAAGATAATCAAGAACAGGAGGTTAGATGAGAAGAAGTTTGAAGAAACAAGATGAGAAGAGAAGTTAGGTGAGATGAAGAGTGGCTAGATGAGGCTATACGAAAGCAGAAGAGAAGGCTAGAAGAGACTAAATTCGGAGAAACAAGACCGACGAGTTGGATGAGACTAAATGAGAGATGAAGAGGACAGAAGAAAAGAAATGAGACAAGGCAGAAAGGACAGGAGGAGATGCAGAACAGATGAGATAAGAAAATGCCAGATGAGACAACGTGAGAAAGCACAATAAGAGATAAGATTAGAACAGAAAAGAGACGAGAATAGAAGTGTTGAGGAGAGAAATCTAGATGAGGATAGTTGAGAACAGATATTAAGAGAGGAAAAGATGACACTAAATGAGTAGAGAGGAGTAGAAGAAAGGAAGAGATGAGAGGAGATCAAAACAGGAAAATAATATCACTGGAAAGATTATGCTGAGAAGGAAATGAGGTAAAATTGGTTTTTATTAATAATATTAGTAGCAGCATGGGACAGAAGAAAATATCTGCATGCAACTGACAGTAAATGAAGAATAAGAGTTGAAGAAACAGTACATCAGTCAAACCTTGTTCAAATGTTTTTTTTGTTTGTTTTTTTTTTCCTTAAACAAACGTTCACTCCTCTGAGCTTCAGGCACAAGATGCTCGTTCTCACAGGCACAGCGAGTCTACATATCTTCACGGAGGTGACGGATGGTTAAGTGTCTTACCTGGGGATGCCCGGAGGGATGCGGGCAGGGCGGGAGGGGATCAGTGGAGGCGCACTGAAAGGATCCAGGTTGCCGAAGGCATTAATGGGCTGGCCTGGGCGATTGGGAATAGGTGGACCTCCAAAGGAGGGGGTGGGGTTAAGGGTGGGTGGGCCTGGTGTTGGACCTCGCACTGCTGGAGGTCTGCTGGGGGGCGGGGCCGATGTAGGCGGTCTGCGCTGGGTGTTGGGGCTACAAAGGACAGGAAAAGAAGTATTATAATAAAATATTAAAACAGTTAACCTGTTAACGGTCACTCACGTTTTTGAAGATAGAGATGAATGTGCATGATACAAACCTAAATTTTTATAATTCATGATTGAAAACATTTTGTAACATGATTTTGATGTACCATTTACATGGTAATGCAATGTCTGATTTTAAAAAGGGTTTTGAAGGATGAATTTTGAGATTTTATGTTTTCAAGTGATATATAACTTCTGATGATTTCTAAAATGTGATAGAGAAAAAGGCAACGAGGAAGTCTTATTTTTAAACAAAGGTCAAAAGTCCTTTTGTAATGTAGATTTCTGAGGGTGCACTCTTGTCATAAATTCATCTATTACTTTTCCTACATAATTTTTAACAAAAAATATTGGGAAAATACACATCTTAGACCTTTCCAACGATATATAGTTTGTCAAGATTAGATTAGATTTGATTGTAATATAGTATAGTCAACGTAGGCGTCCCGTATACGGGACGGGGTGACAATTAACAGGTTTAAATAGTACACTAAAACACGTTTATGAAGTACACTACTCTTAAGGCCTAAAATACTTATGGCAAATTCTTTGCTTTCACCTTACCTACACCATCTACGCGAGCGGCATGATGGGAACTGACACAATAAAAGACAATAGAATTCATTATAATCAGGTGATGCTGTCTATGCTGGATGCAGTGCAGTGTGACATGACAAATCCAGCTTTGGCAGCACTGTGTGATGCGATGCAATAATATATAGTATATACATTTATATAAAGTTTTCCAGAAAGTTCACTTTGGCAAGCAGTTTCAAAATCCTGAAACAAACTCCAAACATATTTGTTCAAGGTTACAAACTTACAACAGTTTGTTCTTTAATTTCACTTTAATTATATTGGGGCCTTTAAAGGGTTATGGCCTGTCCCACATTTTGCATAATAAATACACAAAACTTTCCCAGGTCCAATGAATGCCAAAGCTCAGTGCACTTGTTGCACTTTAGATCCACACTACGTCTAATAGCATATTGGAGCAGTATTTGAAGCCAAATGTACCCCATAATCCATCATGTACAGGAACCCATGTGACTCAATATCGTGAAGCTGTCAGTTTTACAGTATTATGATGTAGTGTGTGCCATCAGATAATTTCTACACACACACACTTGTGGTCAAAACACCAAGGAATACATGGGCTGGACAAAATAATGTGAAGACCCATTGTTATAGGGGTTGATATCATTTATGTAGGATAAAGTGGAAAAAACTAACTTTTTCAATTATAAACTTTTCACTGTCTTTACTCTCTAGGTTGCATCTCAGTGTACTATGGGTCAAATGGGTGAATTGTCAGACCTCCAAAAAAGGACAAATCATTGAAAGCCTGTTCAGCCTGTCTGTAACCAAACTGTTTGATGTTTTAACAACAAGAGTCTTTACGATTATGAGCATGTACACAAAGCACAGTTATTCTTCATCAGCAAAGATGAATAGAATGAAATGAATAGAACAATCATTCTGATTGTGTCCAAAAATCACAGAAAAGTGACAGCAAACCCGACCAGAGAGGCCCGTGTTCATATTTCATTCTAAACACAGAAAGCCACAGTAACGGGACTGTAATTCCTTTCCAGACAGCAGCATGCTGTTCATTTTCTAACCTATTCTCTGGAATCCAGTTGTCATTGACGGGCGGAGGCGCAGGAGTGGACACAGTGCTGGTGCTGATGTCACCGATGATGTTGAGGGCCTCTTTTATGGCGTGGTACATACGCAGCATCTCATCTCTGCGCTGGGCCTGGTCAGCAGACTCCTCCATCAGACTGTTCTGATCTCCTGAGGAGTACAGGTACGCCAGCAGCTCCGAGTGGATGAAGTCTTTCGCCTGGGGACAGAACAGGAAGGAAAGTACAATCAATGTTTCGAGATAAACAGCTTAAAACACAAGGGGTTGTGCACGTACGCTGTTGATCATGAGATGCATGATAGTCTTGGGCATGAGGTCTCGGATGGTTTTGTTGACGATACAAGTGTAGGAGTCCACCAGGTTACGGATGGTCTCCACCTGCCTCTCCAGCTGAGGGTCCATGGAGAAGGTGTCGGCTGGAGCGGCATCTTCTGACTCCACCTACACAACACACACATCTCAGTTTCTTTACAATCACTTCTTATTTCATCTGTTGCCTTTGATCTAAGTTTAAGACATTTCATGAATTTTAACGACAACATCTAAAGTGATCTGTATCTTTAATACATGATACAAGTGCAGTGTTAGTGTTTCTGGCTTGTTGCTTGGGCAAAAGTAATAGTATAGTAATAACAAAAGCATGCCTGTCTTTAACAAACTGCATATACATATATATATACAGCACAGACCAAAAGTTTGAAAACATTACTATTTTTAATTAGTTTTTGAAAGAAGTTTGTTGTGAAGTTTCTTCAAAAAATATTTGTTTGTGATGCAAAGCTGAATTTTCAGCATCAATACTCCAGCCTTCAGAGTCACATGTAATATCCAGTCTATCACATGATCATTTAGTAGGGCTGGGATAAACGATTATTTTTTAAACAATTAATCTAGCGATTATTTTTTCAATGCATCGATTAATCTAACGATTAATTTTTTCAGACCAATTCGATTCAGACTATCTCCCCATTAATTGACTACTAACAATTTATACATGTTAATTTACATATCTGAATGAAAAAAAACATGAATTCCTTAAAATTGTAATATATGTTTACTGCTCTTAAAATTACAAAATAAAAGACTGAGTAAGAATGCATTACTTTGCACTTGTGTAGAGATAGCATTCAATAAAACCTTGAAACCTTGAAAACACATAGCTTACTGAAACAAGCTTACTGAACACATAGGGCCCAGCTTACTAAAAAAAAAGTGCTTCTTTCAGATGAAAATAACAACAACTTGATGTCTAGCATTCAATAAAAAAGGTCACCCAAAATACTTGTTTAGAGCAATTGAAAGAATACAGTAACCAGTGTAAACTTGAGGGCTTTAATGTAATACAGAGAGTGCTTTTCCAAAAAAAAAAAAAAAAAAAAAAAAAACACTGGGAGCCAGCAGCCTGTCATGGAGAAAAAAAAAATCTCCGAATGCTCCATGTGAAACTTTGGCGTTCCGCCCTTTTTCTATCGTGTCTAATGATTTTGGTTAATATGCACGAGGGAGAGAGAGAGTAAGAGAGAGAGAGAGAGAGAGAGAGAGAGAGAGAGAGAGAGAGAGAGAGACAGAGAGAGAAAGAGAGAGACAGAGAGAGAGAGAGAGCAAGACAGCGCTCGTGTAGTTTGAAGACTGTGAGTGTGCGTGCGCAGCCGGGGCTCTCTCTCGTATGCGCCCTGTCATTCTACATCACTCACCGATCAAAAAAGGCTTTGACAGCCGCCAAAAAAACCCCCCTGGATTGGTTATATAACTTTGGACAGAATGTTCATCCGGCCATCGCGTATATTCAGCGCACATAAGGTAAACGTTTTGCAAAGGTTTTTTAGAGAAATAAAAACAGGCCGACGAATCGATGGGCATATTTTGCGCCAACGTATTTTTTGCGTTGACGTCATCGATGACCTCGACGCGTTGTCCTAGCCCTATCATTTAGCAATCATTCTAATATTCTGATTTATTATGAGTGTTGGAAACAGTTCTGCTGTCTAATATATTTGATGAATAAAAGGTTAAAAAGAACTGCATTTATTAAAAAAAAAATCACTTTTTAGCAATTTAACACACCCTTGCCGAATAAAAGTATTGTTTTTATTTAAAAGAAAAGAAAGAAAAAAGATTTTATTTTAAAAAAAGAAAAAAAATGAATGACCCCAAATTACTGACCAGTAGTGTATATTTTTATTACAAAATATATATATTTTAAAAACATAGCGTCTTTTTTTTTTTTTTTTTTTACTTTTTATTCATCAAAGTATCCTAAAAAAGTATCACATGTTCTGAAAAAATATTAAGCAGCAGAACTGTTTCCAACTTTGATAATGAATCATCATATTAGAATGATTTCTAATGGATCATGTGATAATGATCCTAAAAATTCAGCTTTGCATCACAGAAATAAATTATAATTTAAAGTATAATAAATGTAAAAACAATTATTTAAAATTTTAATAATATATCACAATATTAATTTTTTTTTCTGTATTTTTGATCAAATAAATGCAGGCTTGATGAGCAAAAGAAACTTCTTTCAAAAACCAAAAAAATAGTAATGTTTCCAAAATTTTGTTCTGTACTGTACATATACATATATACATATATATACACATACATATATACATACATACATACATACATGTATATATATATTTTTTTCTTTTCTTTGAACTTTCTATTCATTCAAGAATCCTGAAAAAAATGTACCATGATTTCTACAAAATATTAAGCAACACAACTGTTTTCAGCAGTGATAATAATAAGAAATGTTTCTCGAGCAACGAATCAGCATATAAGATAATTTTTGAAGGATCATGTGACACTGAAGACTGGAGTAATGGTGCTGAAGAGGAAAAGATTATTAGAAAATAATTGTATTATTATTATTTCACAATTATTTTTCTACTGTATTTTTGCAATAAACACAGCCTTGGTGAGCATAAGAGACTGTGTAAGTGTAAGTGACAAATAAATCCTGGTACCAAAAGTCCTATCCTTCATTATTTCCCATTAAATGTTCAGTTTTATTTGTATACATCCCATCATGAAAGTTAAAGGTGTAGACGAAACTCTCAATAATGGAACACGGAGTGCTTTAGATTGTTCATGTGTTCAGATTGAACTTTAGTACCTGATCTTTCTCAGGGTAAACGCCTGCTCGGAGAAAAGAGGCTTTCCAGCTGTCCATGTCCTCCTGCGTATCACAGGCCAGCTCGATCTGACGCAAGTCCTTATAGACGTTCCTGCGAGGGGGATCGGATACATAAAGTGGCCGAACGCCAAACACAAATACACCAACATAGAGAGCTGCAGTCAGCACTGACCTTTGCTCGGTGTTGAAGACTCCAAAAATGTGCTTGGTAGACATAAAGCCTTTCTCCACGTCTCTGAGCTTCAGGTTGTCCAGAGGAAGCATGTATTTCTTCTCTTTTTCCTAGTAGAGCGAGATGAGAGAGGAAGAGTTATGACAATTTTATAAAGCACTTCACAGAGGTATCAAAAGCTGCTCTAAAAGTTCTGAGCTTCTGAATACAATCTAGAACAATGGACGTACAGAAAAGTGCCACTTTAATTTTTTCAAAACATCTTCTTTTGGGATCACATGGGTTTGGAATAACATGAAAGGGAGTTAATGACCACATTTTCGTTTTGAAGTGAACTGTCCCTTTAAAGAAGGACCACCAGGTTGCCAAGCGAGAGAGGGGGATGTGAGACAGAGAGAGAAAATCAAAAGAAGAGGGGGAGTCTGGATGAGGACTATTGCGGCCAACTCGTTCTGTTGAGTTGAGAAGCAGCATCTGGAAACGTTTATGTCTGCGCAGCTACGGCCCCAACAGTTACATCACTCAGAGGAACACTTCCCTGCCCCCAACACACACACACACACACACATTCATATACACACACAACAACCCCCAGTAACCCAGTACGATTTCCTGCAAATTCCAAAGTCGGATCCCGGCTGGAACACTTCAGTGCGCTTGCCACGTCACTTTGCCTCTTCTTTCGTCCCTTTTTTTTTTTTACTTTCGTCCTCTCTTTTCTTCATTTATCGCTTTCTCTTTACTTCGAAAACCACTGCTAAAGGAATAATTCTCAGTGTTATTCATAAAACAACGATAAAGAGCGAAAACTGCACTCGGTTCAGAATTCGAAAATGGAGCCATGATGGCAAAGCGATCTGTATTCCTCGTGAAGAAACTACAGAGGCCTGGAATATGCATTTGCCACGCAGCAGCGGACATGTGAGTATACCAAATATATACGTTTGAAATTAACTCCTTATGATCAAGAAGTAATGTTGGGATAGCCACTGACGTTGTTACAACTGATTTCATTATGTTAAGATTCATAGTATATTTAATATACATTTTTTGGGGCTTATGACGACCAGCTTCAATTACTTGATTCTTTGTGTGCCTTCATTACTCGGTACAAAAAGCTTTTTAAAAGTAAAAATCTAAACAAAACCAGCACATTTCACTCCAAAATCAAAAGAGGTTATATTTTTACAGTAAAAATACGAAACCTATTTCACTGTAGCATTATTTTCATGAGAATTAAGCCCGCCAATATTTTACTCTTGCACTTTTTTTTGCCATTTTTCTTTCATAATTTTGTCATTCCCTAATAATTCACAATGATTTTCATTAGACTTGTTATTTTAATACAATGTTAATACAGTAAATTATATAAATCCTCCTTTACACTTGAAATATCAGTATTTCTGACAGTTTTACAATATTGAGAATCAGATTTATAGGAACTAAACTTGCTGCTGAAACAAAGTTACGATCCAAACATCTTAATGATTCTATTACAACCTTCATTTATTTTGGAAATATTTCTTATTACTCTATTTTAAGTAAGTAGTGAGATAAACATGTTTTCGATGGGTTAAGTAGGATTGATGCTTTATCAGTGTTTCTGTCTGTACTGTTTACTCTCCCCTGCAGTCGTGTGCGGTCCTCGGGGCAGTGACCTGCGGTCCAGCCGCCCTCTTTCCTCCCCCCCGCCTGCCCAGTGTTCAGACTACCTGTTCATCATGCTGCAGCTGAACAGTAGTCCGCACATTGGTTAGGCTGGGCAGGGACACACACACCCGTGGCTCAAGCAAATGGACTCTACCATTCGCTCCTGGATGGGGGGATTTTACATATAAACAATCTCTCTTGGGGAATGAATTGAGACGTTTACATTGAAGTTGCTTTGGAGCATCTGCCAAATGCACTCAAGTACACATTCATAAATGTATGTACTCCCTGGAAATAAAACCCAAGGCCTTGATGTTACTAGCACCACATTCTACCAGTCAAGCCACAGGAACTCTGGAAAACAGCTAACGTTTGCACTAATTTCAAACACACATGGCGCTCGAGCCCAACTTGAGTGGAGCTGATTTTAAGCTGAAGCCACAGGGGGAGGGACTGCAAAAGAGAAATGAAGAACATATCTCACCTCCTCATCCTTATACCAGGAGAGCGATTCGGCCGTCAGGATGAACCAGTACTCCTTGGAGCCGCCCTTCATAATGCTGATGTTGAGGGTTAGCCAGCCTTTACGGATTACCTGTGGGACAGAGGGAGGAGGGGGGCGGAGGGTGTAGGGCATGCCAAAAGAGTGGGGAAACAGTTATGAGATCCACACATGTACATTCAACAGTCTTTGTGCTGGAAGCTTGTGTCCTATGCTGATCAATCCTGAAAACCTTACTGTGCAGGCCTTACCTGTTGTGGAAATATTTTGTGTAACTCTACTAAAGTCTGGTTGCCTTCTATAGTGGCTAATTTGATTAACTAAATAACTCAGCTTTGTACAATACAGCAGTGGTTCTCAACTGGTTTAAAAAAAATAAATTTAGGCAAAAAAAAAAAAGGTCCATTGTTTCGAATTTTTGTTGCGGGTAAAAATGGTACATTGTTTTGTAAAAAAAAAAAAAGAAATTAGACAAAAAAAGGTAAATTGTTATTAAGTTTCATTGTTAATATTAGCAATGGATAACACATTAATTCATTTCTTTTTTAAAACAAGTAGCATTATGTTTGTAAACAGAGCGAATCTGCGCGAACAGGTTGAAGTTGCGAAATGTGCTTGTGGAAATCTTCCGCCCACGCGTGCAATTCACGAATGCGGGGATTCCAATTGAAATGACTACTGTTAAATGAAAATTTGCTGAAGTATAGACAATACATATATAGTCCATCAATATGCAAACATATTAGCATAAAAATAAATATTTTTAAACAGGAAAAGTGATGAACACAACTGCATGAACAACAGCAGAGGTGCGATTTACCAACATTAATGCATAAAAAATGTTGTATCAGTAATTGCGAAAATGCCCTGATTTTTGATTAAAAGTGTTTTTTTTTTTTTTTTTTAAAGCTGATATACAAAATTATATGCATAATTTTAGCATTAGGTTGCGTTCCACCAGTTGGGAACCACTGGACTCTGTAGTATCTAGCTGTACTCTGCATGTAGTCGGAACATAAGGCCGCAATTAAAGCATAGTTACAGATAAACACTTTAGAAAATCTGAATATACACTAACTAAACCACTGGGTAGGTGTCTTTAAGTCTTGAAATAGAGCAACAATAAAAGAACAAAGGAACAATTTTGTTGTTCTTGTGGATTTTTTTTGTTGTTCTTGTGGCAACGTGACAGCAGATGCCATCCAGACCCACTGGATGCCAGATAACAGGGGTCAAAGGTTAGGAGTGGTATGTTAGGCTCAAATTAGTGAGTAAAAACAAGCCTACATGCTGGTAAACAAAGGAGAATACTGTTAGTGGTGTTAAATGAAGAAAGACGTACAATCAAGTATTAAAGGCTATTGAACGGGAAGGAATGGTGAAAGAAGACACACGTAAGCGGGTCCCAACCAGAGGTTGTTTGCTAAGAAAAGGTACAGGAGCTGGAGAAGGGTTAGTCAAGGAAACGGGAGGGAAAGGGCTTTCAGATTTCAGTGGTAAAGAAATTGAGTCAACAGAAACAAAATGAATCTTATTTCCATTATTAACGCACATTTCAGCTACTTTCTGGTACTACATCTTGTATCGTAAATACCCGACAGGATCAATGACACGTAACGCTTTCCATTTAAGAAATAAATGTCACAATAAAATCTAATACAAGGATTCCGAAGGTGCCATCCCTTTCCTCCCTTTCCGTTTTGCTTTGTTCTCCGTAAAAACAGAGTGAAAGTGAGAGGAGGGGGTTAGAGTTAGACAGAGCCAAGAGAAACAACACAGACATAAAGCTATTACAGGCTATACAGATTGTTTGCCTAGGTGGGGAAATGCCATCAACCTTCTTAAATCTAGAAACCTGATAACCATCTCTGAGAGGGGAAAAAGACAAAAGAGACTGATGAGTAGAGAAAAACACCAGGACACTACGGCTCAGGCATCTCATGCTAGGAAGTACTGTAGCGATCTGAACAAACGACTACAAAAACAGAAACCCAGCAAATATTTGTGGTCAGAGCCTGGCTTGGGCTCTGTATTCTCTAACATGGATCCAATTACCCTTTTGCCGCCCACAACTGAAAGAAATGAGAGCATGACCCTATTTTCCGTTGTGTTTGGATTTTACCGTTCTTCCACGTGGCACATTCTGACTTCTGCCTCTCGTTTTCTCGTTTAGTTAATCCTAATATTATGTACATTTAAAATGCATAATTATCAACAAGTTAATCAAAGAGTTGGCAAAATATGATCAGAGATTTCATTAAACAGAAATTTGTTGATAGAAGTGATGATTTTGAATTAAAGACGAGATGATTAGATGATTACCTGTGAGAGGCGACTGTTAATTACCCCAATAGAAATCTCCCAATTAACTTTGCCCCAGAAAGGATTTCGCTAAGGTTGAGCCGTTAATTTATTAAATTAGAGCCAATTGATTAGGGAAAAGAACTCCAAAATGTGATTCAATGGTGCATCCCCTTAAAAAAGCTCATGCCCTTTGTAATTATTAAAAGGTAATAAACAAATCTTAAGGTAAATGCTTATTTATTACTATTAATTGTTACATAGCTACTCTTCATTTAGTGAAAAACAGAAAACATGCCTTGATTACGTTAATTAGATATTTATCGTTTAATTCTGAATGTACTTGACAAATGGATGCAATGAGATTCAATATAATTAAAAGTTTCAAACATACTGAAAATATTTTTAGCCATATAGCCCAGTCCTAATCAGACGTTGATGTTAGTATAAAGGAAATCACATTTCAGTGGAAAATAATTGTGATTAGCTCTTCATGGCAAATACATTCAAAAATCTATAAAAATAGATTAGTTCATTAAAAATGCACACTACCTACATGTAAAGAAACCCCAATCAGACACCACATGTTATCTTGAATTTTTAGTTTGGCACTCTAGTATGAATCTAGTTTTCTTGGCCCCGCCCACCCACCATATCCCCATGGTGACGTAGAGGCTGATTCTCCACAAGGCAAATTCTGCTCACCCAGCCTGGGCTGCCAGGACTCACATCCAGAAACAGGACAACCGAGGCCTCCATTTCACTCCATTCTCTCAATTAAAAAAAAAATAAAATGTTTTCATGCATTAAAATACACTCATATATGAAATTAAGGGTGCACTGTGACATCTTCTCAAAGGAATGGTTAGTAATGTTCTCTCGGTTTAATTTCTATAATCGCCGAATGTTAGGTGATGCCACTAATTACAGTGGGCATTTTATGGTGGAATTGACGTCAGTTACTGATTAGTCGTAACTGTAATTGAAAACGAGCCATAATTGAAATTTGTATTCCTGGTTTTTGTTCCATTTTGGTTTTTCCACCAGACTATACCTTCTCAGCTTCGCCTTCTCTCAGGCCCCCTAGCTGCAAGGTGAAAGAAAAACCATCAGCTTTATAACTCACACAGACATCCCACCCACACTGGTAATTAGAGTTGTTTGACCTGTTACGGCCTCAGTTCTCCTGACTGGATGAGTGCTGGTGACCTATAACTGGGCGTGGCTTGTAGGTTTATGGTACTTACCAGTATTTCACCCTGCAGTGATAAGGAGGGACAGGGACACAAGAAACAAGCAAAACCAGGAAAGGAAGACAATGCACGAGGACAGTGAAGGAAGACATGTTTGGAAATGAAAAGGTTGGATGGGGACAAGGGTGTGATGGAGTGAGTCAAAGACCAGAGAAAAAGTCACAGTGAGAAAAGCAGACACACACATACAGAGAAAGAGAGAGAGAGAGAGAGAGAGAGAGAGAGAGAGAGCAACATAAAGTTACATGCAATTAGATTAACTGACAGTACCACAGATCAGCATTATCTACTAGGTCGTGTCATTGTCGAGGCTGGATCCATGCACATTCTAAATTACACGTCAAATAGAAAGAGGCAGTTTGCATACAATTAGGGCAAGACTGAAAGAAAATGCATTGATTACTCATTTGTCATGCGTCAGTGTTACTAGCAGCTAGTGCTGCTGTGATGCTAGTGAAAGCGGGGTTTCTCAAAAGTGGGAGGAAATGAAAGGGAATGTCCCTGTCTAATAACACAGCATACTTTCAAGTTGCTTATGTCATTTCCACTGAAACCTTCATACATGAAAAGCCCATTTCAGGCTCTTTTATTTTTCTATCTTTTCTTATTTTTCTTTAGTACCAAGCAATGTTCATTCAAATGAAATGTTACACATCCTGTAAATACCAACACTGTGTCTTAACCAGGCGTGAAGTGACAGAATTCAAGCTGTCAACACAAATTACAGCGTGATGCTTCACAATATCGGCCAGTCAGAACATATCTGATGTATAAAAGAGTTGTTCATGACAATAGGTATGTCATTTATGTTGCAGAACAAAACATTAACTTTTTTTTTTTAATTACCCAAATCTTACTTGCTCATTCAAACAAAAACACTCTTTGTGGGGATGCAATGTAACAGATTTTTTTTTTCTTTTTTTGTGGGTGGTAAAAGGCAAAAATAAGTCATAGATACCTTGATGAAAAATACTGTTTTGTTTTTAATCAATCAAAGCTGGTAAATTAAAAGGGGTGATGTGGGCGGGGTCTCTCAGGGTTCAATGTTAGGCCCTTTTGTGTTTAATTGGAATGGTGGAGGGCGTGATGGTTTTGGAATCAAGGGGTGTCAACGTGGATTTAAAAGCATGTGGAAGCAGAGAAAAGTGTACCTGGTTAGGAACGGCCCTCTTCTTGTTAACAATATTCCTTTGCTGGGCGCTGCAAGTGGAGAAAACAGACAGAGAACACCAATTACACATGCGCCGACTGCATGCTGCTGTCTTGTATAAAATAAACTGATTATTGTGTAAACCTCCTTGGCACTAATCCTGCTCTGAGGCAGGGCGGTAGAAAAAAAAAAAAATAGGAGATGGGTGGTCTGATTAACATCTGCCTAAATGTGTCTGGGTGATTAAGGGGGGCACTAGCGCACCTGTTGTTGCTGTACCCTGGAATTGTACCGTCATCCATCCGCCTGCAGTCAAGACTGAAAGTGACGGCATGAGAACCGTTAACAGAGGCGCCCTGACAAACTCACAGCATGCGTATAGGGACACGCAGGGCGAGCAGGGTCAGACAGGCTTGATTTTGTAGGCACCCTTTAACTCAACTCTTGGATGCTCTACAGTAACCATCTGAGCATGCAAATATTTCACATGCAATCAGACATTAGTTGCACACTAGTCTGAGAGGTCAAAGACATGCACTAATAATTTTAGTGCATTTAAGTTGTCCAATGAATTAGCCATAATGCACAGGCATAAGGAGCTTATCTGATATTTTTAGTCCACTGCACTGACAGTAAACAGGAGACACAGTCCAAATATGACTTCCAGAATTTCTTTAACAGGTTGAAAACAACTATATACAAATTCTATTTACATCTAAATATCGTTGGTGATGCCCCAGTAACAAAGAAAATATAATAGCATGGGGATGTAAGAAGATGTATGGATCATCTGTCCCATTACCATATTATATATATATATATATATATATATATATATATATATATATATATATATATATATATATATATATATATATATATATATATAAAGTTAACATATATTTGTAAAAAAAAAAAAAAAAAAAAAAAAGGCCACAGACTGATGAGCACACCCCTAAGCAAAAACGAAAAAAAAAAAAAAATGTAACCTTTGAAAGATTTTTTTTGAAGAAGAAGAACTTGTCATATTCTGTTCTGCTCTTAGAATTGAATGTGTTTTCAGATAAACTCACATTGAAAGTGTGAACTGTGTCTGGTTGCTTTACATGTTGGCCACATGGCCACTTCCTGTCTAAATAAGTTATAATAATAGACTGCACTGCAGACAGTCAAAAGTCCAATGCGCAAAAAGCACTCCTATGGTTAAGAGTCGAGCTTTAAGGTGAGAAATGAAACCCAGAATGTGCTGCACTGTATGCTACACATACTTTGCAAATCCAATGAAGTCCTCATGGTTGGTGTTGATGTATGACAGCTCAATGTCAATCAGCTGAAGGACCTGGTAAAGAAAACAATTTTCCACATTAAGAAAATTAATGAAAAAAAAAAAAAAAACAACAACAGTAAACGCGGATCCTCTCTCAGCAGTCTCGCACCTGGTCCTTGGTCTTGCTTTCTCTCTCTCTGACGTAATTAGTGACAATCCTCTCTGTCTCTTCTCGCAGTCTGGGGTAAGAGCCTAGCTGTGGGGGAAAAGCACAAGATAGATGCAGGCTACGGCATGTACACATAGCCACACGCACACGTGTGCAAACACAAACACACACACACACAAATACACACATTCTGCGATGTAAAAGCAGTAAGCGCGAACCACAAACAGACCTTTTCAAACAGGTTGATGTGAGGACTAGTTTTTGATAAGCCACCATGCACAAGAGGAACCAATGCAAGAGAGAGCAGGAATGCACACACTCGCACACACACACACACAGATGCAGATTTGAGTCTTTCAGCAAGTTGTGCAGGTAAGATCGCATTCACTCCCAGTCAGGAATGGACAGTGAATCAATAAATTACGTTCTAAGTGCAGTAAACCAAATTGAAGGGATGCTAGGGTTGGGAGTCGAGAAACAGTTACGAATATGACTGTAAAATACGATAGCCAAATGATTTTGATATTTGGTTGTTTTAAGAGTTATTATAGGAGTTCTTCTTCTGATACGGCCACAATACTGCACTGGTGAATCTACAGCACCAAGGCAATAGACGTTATGTTTAAGTGATTTCTTCAGACTCCTCTTATGAATCAGTCAAATGAGTCTCAAATTCGTTGACCTTTAATGGCTCACTCACTTAATGAATTAACAACAGACTCGCTTAAGGAATAAAATGTCGCAATTTTTGGGTCCGTCAGACTTGAAAATAATCCTAACTGTGTCAATAGCAGCAAAAGTGTTTTGCAATTCAATGGCAACACGACACCTAATGATTGTGCACAAAGATATTAAAGAGACCAAATTGGACCCATTGTAATTAAGAAAAACAAACAGTTTACAATAAATCACAATAAATCAGTTCAATTACTTATTTACTGTTAATATGACAATGTGTAGTGATATATACACATATAGAAAAGCATAAAAACAATTTGTGACAAAGAATACATTTGACAAATGTTACCAGCATAGCACTGTTTATTTTTTTTTAATTTATAAGATTATTATAATATTATCATTCAATATAGTCACCACTAATAAATATTATAGAAACCTAATTTTCTGTAAAGTTGCTTTGTAATGCTTTGTATTGTAAAAAGCACTATACAAATAAACTTGAATTGAATTGAAAACTTGAATATACTGAAAAATGATTCTAATATTAAATGAATATTCTGAGAAATGTACAATGTTTTCTGTCCATGGATGCACTTAAATCTGTTGTAGGGGACACTTTAAAATACCATATGACCTGCTCTTTAAGTGGAATTGGAACTACAGCAAGAATTGGTACGCTTCTTACGATTCCCATCCCTAGTTATTTAAACATATAAATCTTGAAAAGTGAAACAATTTCATGTGAAATGCAGAAACGCATGTTTGAGATTAAATTCCCACCAACACTAATCCAAAACTGAGAGTGAAAAAGATTCAAGAAAGAAAAGAATGTGAAATTTTCGAAAAGGAATGTGTGACATTGGAGAGGGAGGACAGAATCAAGAATCAAGCACTGCAGTTCCACCTATGACCACAAGATGGCAGGTGATGGGGTTTTTAGTTGCTATGACAACAGCAGCAGCCTTTTGTGTCTGGGGCAGGAGGAAAAGAGTCTGTCACTGTGTGTCTTTTACTTTTACAGTCATTGGTTCAGGCTAAGTGGTGCTCTACTAAAGCAGAGTAAAAGAAGGTGATGTGCCACTGACAAATGCTGGATCTGGGGCTCTAAAGCTGATTCAGCTTGGAAATTTTTAAAAGCAATCTGAATGTTTTTTATTGGATTCACATGGGATATGGAAATGCAAGACTCATTATGGAACAGAACACGAGCTTTGGACAAGTCACATGGACACATTCCAGACACACATTATGGGTGTGGCGTGGGGGGCGTGGCTGAGTCATACAGGTGGAAAGCTGAATGGGAAGGTGGGCGGCAGCGTACGGAAATAGAGGGATGAGGAGTATTTTGACTCCGCCTTTTCTCGATCGGCTCCTGGTTACCTTCTTGGCACAGTTCCTGACGAGGGTGGTGAGTTCAGACACCACCAGGTCCACACATTTCAGGCTGGGCTCTTTCAGTTTGCGGATCTGTTTTTTCACTATAGTCTCAAAAGCCAGATCAGGGGTGAACAACCCCGTTCTGAGGGGGTCAGGGGGAAGCCAGTGATAGAAGGGGGGAGAAGAAGTGTTGAGGTGTTAAAAAGGGAAAGAAAAAGAGAAAGAAGGGGAAGAATAAAAAGAGAGGAAGTTTAGTTGATTAATCATTTCTTATCTATGAACAGATACAAACTAGGTCCAAAAGGGGGAGCCACAGGTTTTCACATCCATGAATTATGTTTTTATTTTTTTGCAGCACAATAAAAATAAAAAAAAAACTTGAAAAGCTAGTTCACTCCGAGGTCCAATATAACTAATCTAAAATATTTGCATTTTTCCACAACAAAAATATTCACTACTACAATGCTACTACACAGTATATATATATATATATATATATATATATATTTTTTTTTTTTTTTTTTTACATGTAACACAACCAGTCTGATTTTTGAACAGATGACTCTTATAAACTGACTCTTGCAATTAATCTGTGAAAACGACTCTCAAATTAATTTGAACTGGTGAAAAAGACTCATAATGTAGTCTCAGTGAAGCAATTATGAAATTGCATAAACAGATGTACTTAAGTCTTAATTAAACTAGTAAAAAAAAAGAAAAACCTAAATGCATATAATACAAATTTGTACTATAATAAATTTTCACTCAATTGCAAATAACATGCAATTAAGCATTGGAAAACATTAACTATATTCTTTTAAAGCATATTATTTCTTTAATAAATGCTTCTTTTTTTTAAGTATGCTACAGTCAAGTTTTATTTGATTAATAATGTGATCAATTACTGGAATCATTAAGACAGCTGAACAATCTCCCTATACTTAATATAAGTTTTTGAACATAAATTTCAGAATTGGTGTGAATGGGCCTCAAAAAGGCCTTAAATTTTGATGTTGACACTTGGCAACGGAGACGTTTAGGATGTTGCAGCACCCCTGGCTCGTCCCTTTGAGACCGCAGATGAACAGAGAGTGAAATTCTCCGCTCATCTCCTTTTCACAAGACCGTCACAACACCCCAACACACGACAGCAGAACCAGCGCACACAGCAGTCGGGGGGGCTAAGGGGGTCGCACAACACACAAACACGTTCAACCTCCGACTCTCCCTCTGTGCTTTTCACTGAAAGGTGTAGTGGGACCCCCTCACAAGAAGCCCCCCCTGTGGCCAGGCTGGAGTACTGCAGTACCTTGTTGGTGCACTGCCTGACTGTGTTGATGAGCTCCTGAATGACCAGATCGATACATTTCAGACAGGGCTCTTTCAGCTTAATGATCTGCTTTTTCACGATGGCTTCAAACGCCAGATCTGGAGTGAACAGCCCAGTTCTGAGAACGCACAGGACAGACAGACAGCAGGACGTAAGAGGACGGAGACGAACAGTGAGGAGAAAGAAAAACAACAAAAGTGCCAAAAAAATAACTCAAAAGACAGACATTTCTGACAATGATATTAAGACAGAAGTGAATCCACGTGAGATTAGGATACTTGAAGGTGAAGTGGAGGGAAAGAAGAGGATAAAGACAACGTTTTAGCTCACAAAGACTAAAATAAAAATGATAAAGTGAGTTCTAAATAAGAAATGGATAGATTAGTGTGGCTCGCTGTGAAAAAAAAAAGTCAATTAGACATTTCAGAGACAACAAGGTTACTCTTAAAATCGTTTAAGGCCGTGCCCTCATGACACCATTTATTGAGGTCGCAGATACATTTCTGAGGGTCTCACAAGAGAGACAAATCACGGCCTAACTGATACTCACTTTGATTGCAGACACGTATTAAGCAACTCAATCTAGTCTGGGTCAAAACCAAGAGCGGACGAGGGTCGAATTTGACAAGACAGAGTCCACATTAAGCCAAAGTCAAAGACTATATTCTCATGGTCTCAATCTCAGTCCAAGATCACATTTCCAAGTCTCAGTGCTTGAGTATGAGTTCAAGACCATATTTTCATGCTCTTGGTCTTGGTCCTTAAAGATCGTGTTTTCATGTTCTTGTTCCTAGAAACCAAGTTCAAGACCATATTTTCATGGTGTTGAACTTAAGATTCAACCCTTTTCCAGTCTCAGTCTTGACTAGAACTCAAAGTTCTTTGGGTCTCGAACTTGATCTCAAATGAGCTGGACTATAACTGGGGAGCTGTAGTTCAACAACGTACTTAATTATGTTTACTATGTAACTTTTCCAGAGTATAAGTCTTATGTTTTTTTTTTTTCATCTGACATATATTCCAGCATGCACTTACTAGCCGGGTTTTCATTTAAAGTTGCGAATTTAACTTATGCGAAAAATTGGAATATCGCACAAAACATTTGCGAACAAGCACAAAGTCAAAGAGAACAAAAAAAAAAAGTCACTTCCTGATAAACTAGCACTATACGTCACTAAGAAAAGTAGGAGAAGCTACCGAATATAATCATTTTCCTATTTTTTTTTTATTACTTGCACCACAGAACGAGCAGACGTAACAATGAAGGCGGTTATTGCTTTCGGTGGTGGATGCTGCTGTTTGGGAACGCAGTCGTTTAACAGTTCTGGGAGGCAATTTTACAGAAATACTTTGATGGCAGACTTTGCTCTGGCATTTCCGAATGACCATATAACCACATTTCAGGTGCTGTGGAAGAAGATCGGTCCACAGGTTAGTCAAGATTTGGTGTCCCATAGCACAAAGTCACATTTTTTTATGTGCTTGGAGGAATTTATTTGCAAAATGCATTTCCATTTCCCATTATTCGCATTAACCCTTTTTCGCTAAACTTAAAATTCACCTCAAGCGAGTACTACTGTCATGCAAGCATTACATGGATGTGGATTTGCGCCGACTGAAAAAGGTGCATGAGCTCAGGTTTATTTATAAAGCTCATTACCACCCATCAGCAGTTTCAGTTGTCCTTGAAATAAATTAGTTTCAGCTTGTCTTTAACCATACATTTATAAACGACTGACTTTTTTTTAAATCTCAAAAATGTAATTTTGAACCAATATGACTGACAGCCAGGTATGACTCGTTTTCCAGAAAACACGGGATTGTGAAAATACTAGTGACATGCAGAAACTACTTAAAAACGCCACTTTTACCGATATACACATCTACTGAGAGATGCAATATGTAATATTTTTATTATTTTTAAAATAAGACCGATTATAAGAGAAAACGTGAGCAGTAATCTGGCAGCGGTGTTGTGAAAGCATGGCCTTACTATAACACACGGGGGAGAGAAAGAAAGAAAGTGTGTGACTGGAGTGAACGAGTGAGGTGTAAGTCCATGAACAGAGGACATAAGAAGTGCCGTATGGCCATATGGCCAGCAGGGACACCACTTGCCTGACACCATGGACGTTTTTAATAGCGTGACTGATTTCTCGCCGGAGCTCCTTCTCATCAAACACGATCTGAAAGAGAAAGAGAGACTTCGTAACAGGGACTTGTCACTGCACCTCTGTAGCATACGGGGTTCCCCTGGAGCTTGTTGGGACTTGTTATCTAAAGATCAAAGTAGTATTTGCAGACATTCAGAGAAACTCTATCAGCTCAAAAGCAGACAAAACTAAGTGTCCTGCTGGAAAGCTGCATTTACCTTGACTAGCTCAAAGGGGAAGCGCTCATGGAAAATTCGGTTAATCCTGGCCCCTCCAGACAGCTCTGCCGTTTCCACCTGGTCTCCGGACCCTTCGATGCGCTTCTCAAAGTCCACTCCAAACTGCTGGACCATCCTGAAAGTGGCGCTCTGAGTGTAAACATCTGCCCTGCAGTTTTAAAGCCTAGAATCTGCTCGAGTTAAAAGAGACTCACTGCAGCAGGGCCTTGGTTTTTCGCGTAGGGTCATCCGGGCGGAAGTTCTTATACTCTTCCACCTCTTTTTCCAGAGAGAGAAGCTGAGACTGGAGTTTGCTGCGCAAGCCGGGGAGCGTGTCTCGGATGTGGTTGGTCAATTGCTAAATTAAAACAAGAGGAAGTGAGAATGTGGTATAAAAAAATAGATGCACAAAACAGAAAGTGACTTTGGCAAAAATTAAGTGATTATTAGGCATTAGCTTCATTTATATAACTGTACACAAATCTTTTATGAAATGGCCAGTTATTTATGCAAATCTATGGCTGCATCCTACCTGGTTGAGGGTCTTCTGCAGGTGTGGTGTTCCCATTCGTTCAGCCATGTGTCTGTAACTGGGATGGGACAGGAAGAACTTCCTTTCTGCTGCCATTGCAGCACGGATGTCCTTCTTGCCATCAATGTCCTTCTGACTACGGTTCACTACGCCAATATAACCTGGGACAGGGAAAGTGGCATTAAACAGAGTGTGCCAGGGCTGGATGATTTGACGGTATACACAGTGCAATTCTAGAAATGTGTCAACTGGAAGTTTGCTCTGTTGTGTACACCGCGGCGGATATATGCGATGACATATCCACTAACATGCTTGACATTATTTACCTGTGAGAATAACAAAGAAACAGTAAGGAATGTCAAAATACAGAACAGGACATTCAGGACAGTCCTAAACAAGTCAAGACAAGAAGAAAGAGCTTTCAAATCATGTAGAGCAAGTCAACAACAAATATGGAAAGCTATTTCTCCTCATATATTATATTATATTATATTATATTATATTTACATTTAGTCATTTGGCAGATGCTTTCATCTAAATCGACTTACAAATGAGGACAACAGAAGCAATCAAAAACAACAAAAAGGCAATAATATGTAAATGCAGAATATAGAAAAAATAGAAAATTATAAATTATATATTTTTTGTGGACTTCTTTGTTGATGAGATTTATTTTTCAATTTTTTTTTTTTTTTTACTTTACAAACGGCCCACCTCTACGCAGTGGTAGGAGTTTATTTTCCAGGATATCCCGGGCGTCTGTACCCTCATCCATAAGATCCAGTTTAGTAATCACACCGATGGTACGCAGTCCTGTTGAACCACAAAGAAAAACACATTCACAACATCAGCAGGGGTTGTGGTCAATCCACTGGGCTCTCACTCTTCTGACCAATGAATGAACCGTTCTACTCATTTATTACTGGACCTGAATTCAAAATCAGGTTGATTCACTAATGAATCGTTCAGACCATTTGTGATTCGCTAAAAAACACCTGAAAAAAATAATGATTCATACACAAATTAGACATCAGCTGCTGTTTTCAGGTTTTCCATGGCTATGATACACATCTTTTTGTTATTTTATTTGTGTGGACCCTCCCAGCAATCCTCACCTTGAGGGTCCACCTCCTTAGACAGCTTGAGAGCGTCTGAGTTGGCCAGGTCAGTGTTGGCCGGGGTGACGGCGAGGATCAGGCAGCTTTCCCTTGTGACGAACTGCAAAAGCATGTCTCGAATCTGGTGCTCGATGTCTAGCGGCTGGTCGCCCACCGCAACCTTAGTCATACCGGGCAGATCGATGAGAGTCAGATTCAATACTGTTGGACAGAGAAAGAGATGAGTGGCATTTTCACAAGGCTGCCGAGTGTGTGCTGAGGAAAGCTGCGGTCTTAGGAGACTTGTGCTGTATTACCGTGTGGCGAGTAAACCCTCAGGTTGATGGGAATTGGAGAGATCCCCTTATTGGAACCGGTAATCCTGTCGGTCTCGGCTTCAATTTCCTGCCGAACTTCATCAAAGTCAACAAACTTCCTCCCTTTGCAGTGCAAGAATTCCGCATATTCTACAGAGAGCGAGATGGACATTAACATTATATATATACACACATATATGTCTGTGTGTGTGTGTGTGTGTGAGAAAAATCCATGTTTAATCCACTTATATTTTCATATCAAATGTAAAAAAAAAAATTGCATTAACAGACCAAAACGTCATTTAATTCTAATATTAGTTAAAAATAAAAACTGCTTTTCAATGCCCAATGATGAGAATGATTCACAGATAATGTGCATATACAAGCAGACAACATCAGTTCAGCTTTGTTATGTTCAATTTTATGGTCAATTGCACTCATTTTGAAGATAATGTGTTCTGTGTAATGTCTTTCTGTCTGAATTAATTCTCCATCTGCACGTCCTTGTTCTCGCTACATTACAGTACCTCATGCTGAAAACAATAGAAATGATAACTGCTTTTAAAGTGGCTGAGAGACGGAGGGGAATTTTCAGAGGGGAACCTGCTTTATGGATGAAAACTGGCTAAAGTGACATTATAACAGCTAAAGCGTAATTTTTGTGACACTAGTAACCTGCATTGTAAATACATTTTGTTTTCAAACTGGACTCATATAGAGCCCTTTGATTTCTGGGATGCCGAAAAGGTGGATGAACCGCAGGATCCAGTCATAAAACTACTATTTATTTACTTTACAACACAGAATTTGACAAAATCGGAATGAATAAATAAAAAAAAGACTTATTTAAATATGAAGTATATTCTAAATAACACATCAATAATAAAAGGGCCCTTGATGTGTCATATAATGCAAGACATTTTTTTGATACTGTGTATGAATATGCATGAAAGCATGTGGTTTCGACCATCCGCACACAAACTAAAAATACCTGAGAAGGCTTTGAAAAAAAAACTCACCAGCTTTGTTGTTAACTAGCTGCAGAATGAGAGGCCTGCGAGTGACGATGCCTGAGCCTCGGGGAAGGAAATCCCTAAAAAAAGAGAGCGAAAGAGAAAGTAAGTATGGGTCGAGAAGAGACAAATGCTCTCAAGCCGTTCATAGCAATCAAACTCGATTTTCAGGGTGACAAGACTGATCAAGTTATTCATGAGGAAGGGGGTGGATGTTTAGGAGCAAGCTCTTTGCATGCATATCAGAATACACACACGAACCAAGCTGCTATCTGGCCCCTTGTAGCAATGAATATTAAAGCACAGTGGCATCATTTGAAGGCCTGTGATTCCTAAGAGGCTGCAGCGCTTTTGCAAATGAATGGCCACTGCTGTATCTCGCAGCCAAATCGGAGTGCATTTAATAACACTGTGGCATATTATAAACACCCTCGGTGATCAAACTGTGAGCTGAGAGCAGGGCAATTCTAGCCCCTTGCACTCCAATATGTCTGCAGACATAATAAGGAGCACAAAGGACAGAACAGGCACATTTTTAATAATAGAAGAGAAAATGAGGCAGACTTTCAATCAAGGCAGAAACATTGTGAATACATGGTCCGCTGTTCACAAGTAATGTTCTTGACTCCAGTACACAAGGGGGCGAGAGAGCTACCTTCAAACGTGTTATTATTTAGTAAGCTATTATTTGAAATGTGGTTTTGATTATCTAAAAAGAACCGGTTCTTAAGAATCATTTGTTCGGGAATCGGACTACACTCGTCAAAATGCAGATTCTGGATCAGTGTTGCAAAGAAGAAAATAAATCGTTTCCCAAACCCTGTTCTCATTTTATGAGAATAGTGAAGTCCACATCACAACTGTGACAATAAAGATAGAGAGGAATGATATAGTTGGAATCAGAATAATAAAATCCTCCCGACTTTTAAAAGCTTAAAGGTGCAATAGGAGATCTTGGAAAATGCTAAAATTAGCCTGATAGCACTGAAAGTGAACGTCCCACCCTCCCTGCAATCGCTGTCCAAAGTCAAGCCCCCTGAACGCATTTATGCCCACAGACCAGAATACCAGAGACAACCTTACTACAAAAAGCTACATCATTGGTTCCCAATTCCAATCCATGTTCTGAAGTGAAGTAGACTAGAAAGCAATGAACACGGTGTAGGGATCATATCGATTGGAAGATTCATTCATGTAGCTCGAGTTGGTCATCTGAATCGGATGTGTTAACTAAGCGAAACAAGCAAAATATGTGAACGAGCACTGGAATTGGGAAACGCTGGGCTACATCAAGTGTCATTAACCAGCGAGAAAACTACAAAAGTACTACAATACCAGGAATGAAGACTGGGTTGTTGATGTTTGTCTGCCAATCTAGTTCTGTCTGCACAGTGTGCATGAATGCGCTTATGACATATTCTGTCTGCGCAAACAGGGTGCGCAGAGGTATGCAGATAAATACGCTGACAGGAAAGCGATTTAAAACGCCCGGATCGATGTTGATTGGACATATTTCCTGTTCCTACGCCTTTCACAGAATATATACCGTATTTTCCGGACTATAAGTCACACTTTTTTTCATAGTTTGGCTGGTCCTGCAACTTATAGTCAGGTGCGACTTATTTATCGAAATTAATTTGACATGAACCAAGAGAAATCATTACCGTCTACAGCCACGAGAGGGCGCTCTATGCTGCTCACTGCTCTTGTAGTCTACACTAAGCAGCATATAGTGCCCTCTCGTGGCTGTAGACGGTCATGTTTTCTCTTGGTTCTTGGGTCTAAATGAATGTGACTTATAGTCCAGTGCGACTTATACAGTATTGTTCAAAATAATAGCAGTACAATGTGACTAACCAGAATAATCAAGGTTTTTAGTATATTTTATATTGCTACGTGGCAAACAAGTTACCAGTAGGTTCAGTAGATTGTCAGAAAACAAACAAGACCCAGCATTCATGATATGCACGCTCTTAAGGCTGTGCAATTGGGCAATTAGTTGAAAGGGGTGTGTTCAAAAAAATAGCAGTGTCTACCTTTGACTGTACAAACTCAAAACTATTTTGTACAAACATTTTTTTTTTTCTGGGATTTAGCAATCCTGTGAATCACTAAACTAATATTTAGTTGTATGACCACAGTTTTTTTAAAACTGCTTGACATCTGTGTGGCATGGAGTCAACCAACTTGTGGCACCTCTCAGCTGTTATTCCACTCCATGATTCTTTAACAACATTCCACAATTCATTCACATTTCTTGGTTTTGCTTCAGAAACAGCATTTTTGATATCACCCCACAAGTTCTCAATTGGATTAAGGTCTGGAGATTGGGCTGGCCACTCCATAACATTAATTTTGTTGGTTTGGAACCAAGACTTTGCCCGTTTACTAGTGTGTTTTGGGTCATTGTCTTGTTGAAACAACCATTTCAAGGGCATGTCCTCTTCAGCATAGGGCAACATGACCTCTTCAAGTATTTTAACATATGCAAACTGATCCATGTTCCCTGGTATGCGATAAATAGGCCCAACACCATAGTAGGAGAAACATGCCCATATCATGATGCTTGCACCTCCATGCTTCACTGTCTTCACTGTGTACTGTGGCTTGAATTCAGAGTTTGGGGGTCGTCTCACAAACTGCCTGTGGCCCTTGGACCCAAAAAGAACAATTTTACTCTCATCAGTCCACAAAATGTTCCTCCATTTCTCTTTAGGCCAGTTGATGTGTTCTTTGGCAAATTGTAACCTCTTCTGCACATGCCTTTTTTTTAACAGAGGGACTTTGCGGGGGATTCTTGAAAATAGATTAGCTTCACACAGACGTCTTCTAACTGTCACAGTACTTACAGGTAACTCCAGACTGTCTTTGATCATCCTGGAGGTGATCATTGGCTGAGCCTTTGCCATTCTGGTTATTCTTCTATCCATTTTGATGGTTGTCTTCCGTTTTCTTCCACGTCTCTCTGGTTTTGCTCTCCATTTTAAGGCATTGGAGATCATTTTAGCTGAACAGCCTATCATTTTTTGCACCTCTTTATAGGTTTTCCCCTCTCTAATCAACTTTTTAATCAAAGTACGCTGTTCTTCTGAACAATGTCTTGAACGACCCATTTTCCTCAGCTTTCAAATGCATGTTCAACAAGTGTTGGCTTCATCCTTAAATAGGGGCCACCTGATTCACACCTGTTTCTTCACAAAATTGATGACCTCAGTGATTGAATGCCACACTGCTATTTTTTTGAACACACCCCTTTCAACTAATTCAACTAATTGCCCAATTGCACAGCCTTAAGAGCGTGCATATCATGAATGCTGGGTCTCATTTGTTTTCTGAGAATCTACTGAACCTACTGGTAACTTGTTTGCCACGTAGCAATAAAAAAATATATGAAAAACCTTGATTATTCTGGTTAGTCACATTGTACTGCTATTATTTTGAACAATACTGTATATGTTTTTTTTTTCTCATCATGACGTATTTTTGGTATTCAGTATTCAGGTGCGACTTATAGTCCGAAAAATACGGTAAATACAGATAAATACATTTAAAACCACTTAATGATTGCTATCGGGATGTGAAGAGACTTTCAACCAGTACAACAAAAAATGTTTCTGAAGACGATCACCTATTGCACCTTTAAGCATTTAAAATTAAATGACAAAACTTCAGCATGCATAACATTATTTTTTTATATATTATAATATAGTTTTTGGTACAGTCAACATTATAGTAGGACATTATAGATAATTTTATTATTAGAACAAAATTCAAATATTATCAATAATTAAAATATAATATAATAATTTTAACACAAAAGTAATTGCTTTTGATTCATTATTAAAAATGTTGTTAGACATCCCGCCTAATTTCGTCCTCCAAACAATGTGTAATTTGTAGTCTATGAAAACAAATATGGTAATTCGGTTTCATTCGCTTGCAGTTATTTCAGCTGCACAAAAATAACTCTCGTTATTCTGCATGAATCTGCAAACTGGTATTGTTTGACCATATTATTTTAATGCATTGTCTTAATTATAAACACACTGGTTTGTAGCTCAAACAGTTTTACTGTTTACTGCACTTTGATATTAATCTTGTTATTTCCCTACAGTGGCTAATGAACACCAGAAGCCTTACAAATTCACAGAAAACGGCACTGCGCAACATTTCCATTTTGTTTCTATTTACACGTGCGCTGGACAGACCTGTTTGACCACTACGCTAGCATCTTGCATTTTTTACAATTCCGCACATGACGCAGCATTTTTTTAATGTGGCACTCAAATTAAAATATGCTAAACTTAAAAAACCTGTCTCTAGGTATCTTTTGTATTTAAAGCAATAGCACGTTGCATGTTTTGGCCCTTCTTCAGTAAGGTGATATGACCGGCGGATGTTTTCCATGATTAATCCAGATATGTTGAAAAATGAGAATGTGTTTTTATTATCCACACAATGGAAGTCAGTAGTTAACAATACTAGTTGGTTACCAAGATTCTTCTTAGAAAGAAAAAAGTGCTGCAAATTGGGAATGAGTAAATGATAACAAAACTTCTATTTTTGGCAGAACTAAAACTTTTTTTTTTCTTTTTACTCCTGAGATAATAGCAGCTGTGTCTTGTATAATGTTATCGTAACAAAAACTTCTATGCAAAAAAGCATGGGATTTTAACTTCTGAAAACTTCTCCTTAAACTGTCATCAAGCATGATAACGGTCAACCAGAAATTTTAACTTGCCCATTGACAACATTGTTTAAGCTGAACATCTGCATTCATTACTTGTGTAATCGGTATGTATCTGACTTTAGGGACCATTTAAAAACACATGATGAAATGCCCATGATGTGTCTTTTTCAACATGGGAAGCTTTAATGAAATCCCACATGCTGTGGGTGGGTTGAAAGCGTGGCTGTGGGTTCAAGAGGAGTCCAATCACAGTCTGTCTTAATGAGTAAGCCTGCCTCTCCAGGAGATCCTGCTTTACATCTGGTCTTGATCAAAGCCGGTGCAGTCAACTGTGAATGCAGCCATCATTTCCCTGAAATCACCGGCCCACCTAATGCACAATGCAGCAGAGCCCCAGGGGAAACACAGACCATGCTTTAAAAACACTCACACAGTTACACAATAAAAGTAGTTTCATACACAAAGAGATGCTCGTCTCAGCTCTGTGTGTTCATTTGTTCATATTTCAATATATCAGGCAACCACATGCAAAAGTAAGCCAGAGCTATCAAGTGTGGCGTACGAAGACAGCACCGTCTGGCTGCACAAAGCATGTGGCTGTACAACAACGGCCAAAGCCTGGAGGGGGAGAAGGGCGAATGAAAACAGGCCACAGAGAGCCGTGTGCTGGCCTAACCTTGCATGCATGCATGGCCCCCTCTCCACTTACACCCAGCAAAGCCCAACACCTACACACACACACACACACACATTTAAATGGAAAAAGATGGCCGGTAAATATGCATTCATTGAACTACTTATTACTTATATCTTTATTCATTACTAGTATTAGTTTACATTTTGTTTATATATTTACACTGGGGGTCAAAAGTTGGAATGATTAAGGTTTTTTAATGTTTGCCGAAAGAAGTCTCTTATGCTTACCATCAAAAATACAGAAAAAACAGTAATATTGTGAAAAATTATTACAATTTAAAATAACTGTTTAAATGAGATGAAAAGCTGAATTTTCTGCATGATTACTCCAGTTTTCAGTGTCACACAATCCTTCAGAAATCATTCTAATATATTATTCTAATTCGTATCATTCTAATATAGATCTACATTATTTTTTTATTACAGGAATAAATCACATTTTTAAATATATTAAAATGGAAAACTTTTATTTGTAAAATAAATAAATAAATAAATACAACTAAATGCAGCCTTGGTGAGTATAAGATACTTCTTTTGACCACCTGTGTATTATTTATTTATTTATTGTTTGGTTATGGTGGCTGTGTTGACATATACTGTATGTAATCTATTTATTATTCAATCTTCTGTTCTTGAATTACTTAAATTGCACTATATGATGGATCCAGTACTGTACAACCTTGGCCTGCTTTACTTGGAAGTAACCTTGTTCTTTTTTTTTTGCTGCACGAATCTTCCAATTAATAAGAAAACCCGAGAAAATATAATATTGATATCAATAAATGGTATCAGGCGATAAAAAGGTATAATATGTAACTATATGATCCAACCTGTTAATGTTTAGAAAATCTAAATAAACAAAGGAAAATTAAAGATGGCTTGTAAATGCACACATGCGCAGTGGACCGAGGCATTATGCAAATAAGAACAAATATCCACACCACAGGAAGCGCTTCAGCAGACTCATTCCTTCGTTTCTCACTTATTTCCAGAGCAAACAGGCAGGTGGGCTGCCGTCCATTATTCATGGCCTTTAAATGATAGAGGAGGCTGAGCAGATTGTGTATCATTTCATCCATTATGCATGCAAAACCGCAGAGCGGTGCAGAGAGAGTGGAGAGAGAGCGGCAGAGACACACAGCACTCGTCTCACTTCAGCTACGCCCAGTGTGAATCTCATTCCACCAGCGGGAGAAGGTACAAAAATCAGATGCTTTTATTCACCAAAAAACGAGAACACAGCGCACCTTGGCAGAGTTCGCTCATTAATGGCGATATTTGCTGGTTTATATGAAATAAGACTGGGTGAACTGCACAAAACCCGCTGAGAATGTGTCATATTCAGCTCAAAATCAAGAGAAAAGAGAAGAGAAACAATGTAGGGTTTTTTTGGACTATGACATTTAAAGGTGCTCTAATCATTTTTTGGAACCCCTGGTATGAAATGTGCTTGCCACCTGTCGGATATTAACGACTGAACAACAATGGAGAAGTTAATAATACTGGTTACTGCATTTTTATATTCAGTAATATGCCTCAAAATGCGATACTAGTAAGTTGCTGCCATGGATATTCCAAATCATAGCAACCAAAGTGGAAAAATGCAGGTTTACTCATATATTTACACAATTACAGGTGTTAAGTACATTCAATGATATTTGATTCAATTTTGTGTTCGAGAACCACAAAATGCACGCTACAGAGGAAGTCAAACATCCTGGCTCAAACGATATCGTCCTAACCATGGTAACGAGGAGCCATTCGTAGCCTGGTTATGGTCTTATTACTACAAATGATACAGTTAAACTATAGAGGAGATATGTTAAATATTCATAAGAGCAAGTACACGGTGGAATCAAGGGCTTAAGGGCTGGAACTCCATGAATTATGGACCAAACTATCGGTTTCATCCAGTGTATGCTGTCTGATTGAAGGGAACAAATCAGGTCTTGTTTGCCTTTTGATATTCCAAGAGATGACTTAAATAATTAAACGCTGGATGAAAGCACAGCTATATTTGTGAGGAAGGGGGAAACAAACTAAAGTTAGGTGTAGTCAGAATATTTGAACTACACCTTTATAAATAAGCCAAGTTGATAATTGATTAATGTCAACTAATTTCTTCAAATAGTTGGATAAAAAGCCAAATTTTATTTATATATTTTAACAAAATAAATATCAAAAAAAAAAAAAAAAAAAATCTGCCCAACATTTCCTCTAAAAAAAAGAAAAATTGCAAACTGAAGGATATGAAAACAAGTATACCGAATGTATCTATGCAAGCCATGCTATTTATTAGAAGTTTATGTTATCTAATATTAAACATTAAATTCTTAAATAATGATAAAAAAACTATAAATATTAACTTGTAGTGAACATAGTATAACACAGTATGAACATAATTATGATATTTTGTAGAATGTGACCACTGACTACCATTGGAAAAAAGTGCACACACACACACACACACACACACACACATATATCTTTTTTTATGTTCCACAGAGAAATAAAGGCATGAATGAGAGAGAGTAACTGATGACAGAATTGACTTTAAGACCATGTAATAAGTTATAAATTGGAAAACTGTCCCAACCCAAGATGATGTAGCATAACATATTCAGCACTTAGCGCCCACATGATGAACAATCTCATAAACTACATACAGAGGACAGCCAATAAAAACAAAGACATTTACTTAAAGGTACAGTAGCAAAATCAGGCTGTTTAATTCTAATTGTCAGGAAGAGGCTGGAAAATTGTCATGTCAAGTGCAATTGCATTTTCTTTTTTTTTTCTTTTTCTGGACATGATCATGGTGTTATAATCTGATAACCATAACCATAGGGTTCTGTGCTAGTTTTCAATGGTAAGCTGTATTTTTGTGAAGAGCCTCACTATAAACATGGAATAACAAAAACTTCCTTTGTCTCCTCCAATTCATAATTAATAACTAGGCCTAAATAGTTCAGTTTCCTCAATACATTTGAACAAAACAGCCCATGGCATTATCTGCACGATCTGCCTTCCTTTCACAAGGTTCACGGAGTGATCTCGCTCCAGCTTTATACTCCTCCCATAGTGAGCGCAGCAGACTGAACAACAGCCCCTCCTAAAGCAGCCGGCAGAGCCAGATAGCAGAAGTCACGCAGAACAATGACATCAGCCCCGCAATAAACACACAAGATGGAGGCGCTGGCCTGTTATTGAATCGAACCACCCAATCTTCAGAAAGATCTTGAAAATCCAGTTCGACAGGATGAAATCTGACCGAAAATCTCAACGTCAGTCTCATTCTACTTGGCACGTTGTATGATGGCAGATGCAAAATGGATTGGGCTAATTAATATGTACAACTTACTAATGTTTACTGAGCTCTGATTGTGTCCATGAGATGAATAGTGCTTTTGTTTGTTAATTACCAGCTGTCTAAATGTTAGACAGAAGGTCAGAGAGCGTGCTTAAGCACTAAGGTATCACTGCGCTCATGACATGCCAATGCGGTTTTTATCATTAAATTTGAACAGCCACTGTTGATTATACTCATTATCTGTGTTCCAGTGGCTAGTTATTCAAATATGGTTCCCAAATGAGCTCTCTCTTCCCCTCTGCACATTCAGTAGGCTCTGCGTGGGGCCAGTGTGAGAGGGTTTCACGCTGAAAGAACAGTCACTTGTCTTACTGGGCCAATAGGTCATTACATAGGCATCTCCAAATTATTATTAATGTAAAAAATAACTGAGAACTGTTGTGAATGCAGGCTATTGGACCTGTCGATGTCTTACAGTTAATAATTATTAACACAGAATGGTTTAAATTTATTTTTTAAATTAATGTTATGGCTGTCAGATAGATTAATCGTGATTAATCACATCAAAAAAAAATGATATATATATAGATATTATAGAAATGTTATATAAATATGGATATACAAATGTAAATCTTTCATATATGCATGCATGTGTGTGTATTTACCGTATTTTTTGGACTATAAGTCGCACCTGAGTATAAGTTGCATCAGTCCAAAAATACATCATGACGAGGAAAAAAAACATATATAAGTCGCACTGGACTATAAGTCACATTTATTTAGAACCAAGAGAAAACATTACCGTCTACAGCCACGAGAGGACGCTCTATGTTTTCAGTGTAGGCTACAGGAGCACTGAGCAGAAAAGAGCGCCCTCTCGTGGCTGTAGACGGTCATGTTTTCTCTTGGTTCATTTCTCTCGGTACATGTCAAATTAATTTTGATAAGTCACACCTGACTATAAGTCGCAGGACCAGACATACTATGAAAAAAAGTGTGACTTATAGTTTGAAAAATACGGTATATATACAGTACACCCACATATATTACGTAAACAAAAACTTTTATTTCGGATGAGATTAATTGTGATTTATCTATTTGACAGCCCTTATTAATTATACAATTATTTATAATTAAATGAGTAATTGAATTGAAAAATGCACAAACAAATTTGATTTTCAAAATTGGTAAAATTGGATAAATGTATGCAAATGTTTTTTAAAGGGTTTATGAATTAGTAGTAGGTACCGACACACATTTCATTACATGATTCAATTTCAATTAAAATCACAAGCTTGTGATTTGTTCAAATTCTGATATCAATTAGATTAAATTTTGTTTCATTTCGGCTATATATAGCCTATATACATAGAAATTCCACATAAGGCATTTAGGCTATATGGCTGGGTATCGTAGAAAATTGTTCGATATCGAGACTGATAAGACTGATCTCCTGAGCCACTGCACAAAGGAACAAAATTTAACCAACGCAATAAATCAGAGCAAATCATTTGAATTAAGTTCAAATAGTTTTAGTTTCCACATCTTTTAGGCTACATTTACACTAGTGCATTTTCATTTTAAAATGCATAGCATAGACAGAATCATAATTGCCATTTCTATTGATTTACTTATGAGCATTAGCTGCTTCCAACACTGCCTGTGTTTTCTCTTCTGCAATCGCTGTTCTGATTCAGAAGAAGCTCATTCGCTGTTATTATTTCACTCATATTATACGTTCATAATCCGCCCTGCCTATTATGACGAATGTCCATTAGAGTTCAGTCCTGTACATAAGAAACCCAGAAAAACATTTCTACAGATGAAAAATGAAGCTAATAAACAGATGATTACAACAGTATATGATTTGTATGTGATTTTCATTACAATACAGGGTGTTAACATGAGAAATGCTAAGCAGGTGTAGAGATTAGCTGGATATAAAAGGCTACAAATAACATATATCAACAACATTATAAAGCCAAAAGACCTTAGATCGCAATCAGAAGTTATTACAAACACTCGATGGTGGTTTCCGGTCGTTTCTTGGGATTTAAGAATCTATATAGGTTCATGAAAATGAAAACTGATTAAAGTCAAGAAATTAATACTGTTAACCCCGCCTTAATTAATAACTGCCAATTAGATCTATGATCAATGATTTCTAGCTATTGCTACAAAAATAAAAACATAAATTCTTATTTGTTGTAACTTATCAGTCAGTGTGCCCTGAACAACTAGTTGACTAATGGGTCTTAAAGAAGCATAATCTCTGGATTGCTTTTTAAAATCTGGACTATTTTGAACTTGCCAAGTTGTAAAAATACAATGATTTGAGGAAGGAAACTCAAAAACATGATGCAACAACAAAATAAGTCAGTCTGGATGTATGGCTGAAGTGTTGGTGCTTAAATAAAGAGGACGCATTTACAAATTGTATGTATGGATTAATTTTTGTTGTTGTACATTAGCTCAATTGTGTTGAACCTAAGTTGTCTCTCCGAAATAAACTAAACTAAACTGATAATAAGTGTTTCTTGATCAGCAAATCAGCATATCAGAATGATTTCTGAAGGATCATGTGAAACTGATGACTGGAGTGACTGATGCAGAAAATTCAGTTTTGATCACATGAATACATTACATTTTATATTATATTAAATTAGAAACTGTTTTTATTGCATTAATATTTAACAAAATTCCAGTTTTTACTGTACTTTTGATTAAGTGTGGCCTTGGTGAACTTAAGAACTTTCTGAAACCCAAATGTTTGAACAGTACTATATATAACCATATAATAAATGTCATCACTTTCGGTGAGCCACTGGAAAATTTGACTAGAAATTGTGACTACAGTCTTTATTGTTGTGACATAAGATGGTATGTGATGAGTCAGAGTGCAATAACATCAGAAACATGGCTTGAAAACTATTTTTCAGAGTTCAGGTAGTGCGTCTACAAGTTTACTAAGAGGATGTTCACACAACATTTTCAGCCAAAAATAGGAAACTTTTTATGCATTTTGCCTGTTCGTTTACATGATAACGGAGTTTTGGGGACTGAAAAAAATATGGGAATCTTTGAAAATGGTGACATCACGCGCATGTGTATAGGGCTGGGTATTGTTCAAAATCTTTCGATCCGGTGCCAATTTCGATATCTCAGTTTCGATACCGGTTCCTAACGATACTTTTTTCGATACCATATGTTTTAAAATCCATTTCAACATCAACACAAATACATTAAACACAAAACTTTTATTTCTCACCTTAATTAAAACAAATTCTGGTAACACTTCACGCTCAGGATAACATTATTAATACAACTGGTTGTGCTTTTTGGATAGGGGTGTGCCATTCAGGGGCAGACTGGGACCAAAAAGTGGCCCTGGACTTTCTGTGCGCCGCGCTCGTTCTTGTTGTGTGTGTGTGTGACTGACAGACAGCCTCCACGGCACGGAGAAATCTCGCATATTTCAGACACATTCTGAAATCGATGTTGTGTATACTTGAAAGTTTTTTACAACTTTTCCATTTTTGACTACATCATTGTCATGTAAACGTAGCCTAAGTTAAATCCATGAAACAGCCCACGCTTTGAGAAAACTCAACAAACTGGAGCGAGTGAATTCAAATAACACCTCCTGTGAGGCACGGCCCATTCCAGGAAACTATTCCTCTGAGCCTTATAGTCTTACAACTAAAGACTCATAAACAATAACCAATTAACTTTACTGAACTCTCACAACAGCATAAGAACATGCCCACGAGTGCAATGCAAACATCATCCGAGTCACAAACAACAGCCTTTTAGATGAATTAGATGAATACTGGATTGCTTGACAAATAGAATAGAAACGAGAGCTTCCAGAAATTCCTGATGAGCAGACAGGTGTCAGGTGAACGCTAGCTGTGTGATTCCATTTTGCCTCCCTGGAGCACAGACCGGCCCTGCCCTGCCTCCATCAGAACCACACACACACACACCTGTTGTTTGTACAAGTCTACATGTTTGAAAAAGATCAAAACAAAAGTGATCTAAAACCCCCTATTAGGTGATTGAAACCTCATAAAACTCCAAAAGGGAAATGTTTAAAAATGGGTCAAATAAAGTCCTGATTAAAACGCAAATAATAAGAATAATAAGAATAATAGTTAGTATTAAAAAAAAGAAAAAATTAAAATGAGCTTGTAGGAGCTATATAATGAATTTGTATCTCTGTCTTTGGTTGGGGATAATTCGCAATCATTACATTTCAGACAAATTTCTCTAATAAACCATTTGTGAGTCAGTCTAACAGATTCATTCAAAATTTGCTCAAAAGACTGATCGCTATATCTTGCAAATAAGTTGCAAACACCAGAGTAATTTAGTTTTTTTTTTTTTTACTATAAAATCATATTTTAAACAAGTTTTATAACTTTTCCATGCTAAGAAAACCTTGTTAGAATTCGCTGATATTTCCAGGTTCTCAATGGCCATGTGAAACCTATATTTTCAGGACAGTTAGTGTGAATGGAAAGACTTTTAGGACATGTATCCTACACAGTCTTATGGGTGTGACATGCACATATCAAACAATGATTCATCTATGCAAAACATAAAGCCCTTTACTCACAGCTATCATAAAAGCACAACAGAGCTTGTAACAGCCACATGACTGCCAGAGATTATAGATGAAACTACTAGGTGAGAATGATTACACAGAGTCATGTTGGTTTCACCAGATTAAAGCTCAACAAGCCTTTTTAAGGTCCCAATCAGAAAGAATGTGTTTTTTCAGGTTTGAAAACGAAAGGCACACCACACTACCTTTATCTGATTTACTTTTTTTTGTTATTTAGAAAAGAGCAGTACAGTGCATTTTGTTTTATGTAGCTAGGCAGCGGGTAACCTGCGACAGCCACCACAACCTCCATCTCTGCAGTCTCTGGACGTTCCAAGCAGCTGTAAACTTAAATCACCAACACAGGAGAAGGGTGTTCCATTCTCTCTATTCATTTGATTGGACAATGAAAAAAAAAAAACATGAATGATGTTGGGCACTTTTCTGCACAAAGCGGATTTATTTTTTTTCAACTTCAGGCACTCAGAGTAGAGGGCTATATTGGGTTTGGGCTCAACACAAATCTCGCGGGAGATAACTTTTTGCGGGATATCCGCCGGGAACGGTGAGTTGTAGTAGAAATGCAGTCAACACAAGAAGTTGAGAAGAAAATTTAAGATACTGTTTACTTGACAAAAGGAAAGCAAGGCAAGTCAGACATCTGGAAACAATTCTCATTTGTCTCTGAAAAAAATGGTAAAGAGCGATTTCCCGTCCTCTCAAAATTCACACGTTTTATTTTGAGCATTCCCACATCTAGTGCGCCATCAGAGAGGGCTTTCAGTGCATATGGGTGGATCTTGGAAGAAAGATGCACAAGTCTGGGACTGCAGTCAGTCAGCAATATACTTTTCCTTCATTGCGGGAGCGGGCGGGAGTGGAACATATAGGTTCCGGGAGCGGGGTGGAGTGGAACACATAGGTTGAGGGAGCGGGCGGGAGTGGAACATATAGGTTCCGGGAGCGGGGTGGAGTGGAACACATAGGTTGCGGGAGCGGGCGAGAGTGGAACACATAGGTTGCGGGAGCGGGCGGGAGTGGAACACATAGGTTGCGGGAGCGGGCGAGAGTGGAACACATAGGTTGCGTGTGCGGGCGGGAGTGGAACACATAGGTTGCGGGATCGGGCGGGAGTGGAACACATAGGTTGCGGGAGCGGGCGAGAGTGGAACACATAGGTTGCGGGATCGGGCGGGAGTGGAACACATAGGTTGCGTGTGCGGGCGGGAGTGGAACACATAGGTTGCGGGAGCGGGCGGGAGTGGAACACATAGGTTGCTTGTGCGGGCGGGAGTGGAACACATAGGTTGCGGGAGCAGGGTGGAGTGGAACACATAGGTTGCGTGTGCGGGCGGGAGTGGAACACATAGGTTTGCGTGTGCGGGCGGGAGTGGAACACATAGGTTGCGTGTGCGGGCGGGAGTGGAACACATAGGTTGCGGGAGCGGGCGGGAGTGGAACACATAGGTTGCTTGTGCGGGCGGGAGTGGAACACATAGGTTGCGGGAGCGGGCGGGAGTGGAACACATAGGTTGCGTGTGCGGGCGGGAGTGGAACACATAGGTTGCGGGAGCGGGCGGGAGTGGAACACATAGGTTGCTTGTGCGGGCGGGAGTGGAACACATAGGTTGCGGGAGCAGGGTGGAGTGGAACACATAGGTTGCGTGTGCGGGCGGGAGTGGAACACATAGGTTTGCGTGTGCGGGCGGGAGTGGAACATCTAGGTTGCAGGTGCGGGCGGGAGTGGAACACATAGGTTGCGTGTGCGGGCGGGAGTGGAACATCTAGGTTGCAGGTGCGGGCGGGCCAGGTCACACATTCAGCCGGAGCGGCAGGTGCAGGTTTAAGAAAACAGTCCTGCACAGGGCTCTAATTCAGAGCGCTCTTATCAAAACACGAGGAGCCTGAAGTGCATAAACAGTGCACAAAACATTGTTTTAATAAATAAATAAAAAAATTAAAAGAAGCCTCTCACTGCAAAAAAATGGGCAGCCATTTATGCAGTGGCTCAAGGGCACCCAAGTAGTGGTATTGCCATCCCGAGACTCGAACCCACAACCTTAGGGTTAGGACTAGAAGTCAAACTGTCTAATCACTAGGCCACGACTTCCCCTAAACTTTCCCCTTCCTGTAAACTTCTACAGTGGTGAACGGAAACAACATACAGTATATACTTTTTGTGTTTCAATTTCTCCAATAGCAAAAAATAAATAAATAACATATGAAAAGGTATACTACACGTGATATTATGCAAATTATGGGCAATCAACTACAGCCGTAATACCTGAATAAAAATATAAAGATTTTCAAACATATTATTAATATATAGAGTTCTTGTGTTGACCCAGCTTTTATTCTGGAGTGCGCCAGCCTTTGAGTCCAGCGAAAAATGGCATCTTCCCGAGAACAACGCGCATATATGAGGAAGAGCGAGACTTTTGATAATTTGTGAGATAAACACGGTTTCATTTTTGTTTAAATTCATTTATGCCACATCTGTGTCTCCCTCCGGAGCTGCTGCTGGACTGTGGCACGTTTGAATAAGACTTTGCTGCATGCCAGACTGTATGTAACACAATGTAACATCACGTTAGAAAGTGAATGACGATTGGTCATTTTACTGACAGTCAGGTGCTGGCTTCCTATCTGAATGGCTTTTCTTAAAAAGGAAGCATAAAGCATGATATTATGATTATTTTTGAAAAACATCGGCCACACAGAAAGACTTATCGGCTGCGGCGATATATCGGTTGACCACTAATTGGTTAGATGAGAGAAAGCTTTCAAATTTCCTGTCACTACACTGCCATTTTCTGTAATTTAATTTCAAGGTAATAAAACACAAAGAATGGTGTTATTAATTAATATAATAGTTTCCAAAATGTATACTACAAAAAACATATTACAAATGTTTATAACTGTGGAAACGCATCATAAAAAGAACACATATGAAGCGTTCTAAGCTCCAAAATCCAAGTGTTATTCATAAACTATACAAAAAAATATATGGTTTATGTCTAATTTCTACTGTCTGTCAGAGCAGTTCCAGCGCTGATTGTTATTCCTGTAATGGACAAACCTTGATATTCAATTCCAAGGTAATGTTGCTATGCATCCGTTGCCAGCAGGAAAAAAAAAAACTCTAGGGATGCTAATGCAGGATAATACCACTGAGAAAGGTTAAAAACTGTATCTTATATTGCAAGAATATTAGGCAAAACCTGCTTTTATAATGCGTTCTGCACTCAGCTAATCAATGGACCCAAAAAGCTTGACAGCATGTACTAATTACTGCATTTTTACCTGCACTGCAATTTCTGAAATGAAATTATCCCAAATTTCACCAATATATGTAATTCATCAAACAAGGCTATCAGTAGATTTCAGAATGACAAACAGGAGGAATTTTATTTGAATAATCTCAAAATAGATACAGGCCAGCGTATCAGTCTTTCATGACGAATCAGCTTCATTGATGATGAAAATGGATAGATGCATTCATAAGATCAGATGAACATCCTTGGAAATGAAACTACATTTCAGCCAATTACTCAGATTCATTTTTCTTCCTCTGCTAAACATCAAGACAAAATTAATTTAAGCTGGACCGGAGACAGAGCAGTCGCATAAAGAAGATTGATGAGGAAATGAATGCAGGAAGATGCAGGAAAATTGACAGAAACAAACATCTTCTGTCCAACTATGTCTTCCTCTCCCAGAAGATACTGAACAGGACAGATTCAGAAGGGTTTCATGAGAGTCCTATCAGTGCTGGAGTCTGCTGTCTAACACAGGTGTGGCACTGACCTATGAATACTGCAAAACACACCCAAGGTCAAGTGGAGCAGGACGGGGGAATTCACTCACACCTCTATACATAATACTTCATTCAACTTATTTTCAGAAGATAAGTGCCTTTACGCAGTACTAAGGAGTGATCTGAAATTTGATCTGATTATAGATTTTTTTTTTTAAGTGCACAGATATATAATTTATAATAAACGCTAAAATATTACATATAAAAATAAGAATTATACATTTTGATTAAATGGTGACTTTAAAATTACAATATATTTATATGTGATTCTACCGACTCCAAATTATTTAAGTAGAAAAAATTGAAGTGTATTACAATAATGTAAATATTTAAATGTAATCATTTTCAAAAGTAAACATTACCATGATACATTATAGTAATAATATATGCGGGCTATTTTAATAATGACTGGTTCAATGTTTTAGATTATTATTATTAGTAGTAGTAGCAGTAGTTTTAATAACAATATTTCCCATTACTGCAAATTTTAAATTAATGTTTATATTTTATTCAAATTGAAAAATGTGTGATTGCACTGCCTCAAAATTATTTTTTAATTAATGGACATTTTTTTATAAATAATAATAATAATAATAATAATAATATAAAGAAATTAGTATCTAATTTTAATAATTTTAAATGTAAACATTCTGATGTTTTGGTAATTATAACTTGGGAGCAAATCTGCTTAATTGTCACAAAAAAAAGCATCTATAAAAAATAAAAATAAATAAAGTGAACAAACAAATAAATACCGGGAGACTTTTTTTTAGGCAGTTACCATGGCACGGTAATCCTCGACGTCCGCTGGGGTAACGTTATCATGCAAAAATCACGATACACGAATTTAGCAATCCTTCACATTATATATTAAACTACAATGTTTTTACCACACGAAACAATTACAAAAGGACTTTTATAAGGACATGTAACACAAAAAGCATGACGTCAACGTCCAGTGAAGTGTCAGTGAAGCAGGATACTTTAATTAGCTTTTTGAACGAGGAAATGACTTAAACGGCTTGAGCAAATAAAAAAAAAAAAGGTTTTGATTCCCCTATATGACATGATACAACTCCCAAGGACACTAAGACTATAACTTCATCTGTCTGTCTGTGTGCAGTGCACTGTGCCGCCAACTTCCCCATTTTACGTTCCTCTCTCACTTACACCCATTTCATTTCAATGAATGACGGCGAACGGCCGCTTACGTCAACTGCGTAACTCCCGTTTGTGAATGACAACCGAGTCAATCAATCGAGCAGCGAGCACAAAAACGCAGCTGGGACGTAACAAATGAGACGTTTGACTTCTTGTTAAGTTAGAGAAGCATAAATATAGCGAGCTGGGCTTTCCGCAGGCGTTCGAACTGAAATGAGTAATATAGTAACCAACCTGCCAACGAAATTTTCCAGCACTGAGCTTTTTCCGGCGCTCTGTCCTCCAACTACGGCTATCTGTGGCAGATCCAAGTTACAACTTTGGCCAATGGAACTGAAAGCATCTTGGAGTTTATTGATCAGGGGGATCAAATCCTCCATCCCCCGGTTGCCCATGGTTTCTGACCGTCTTTCAGCGCGCAGGAACGGGCTCGCGGCAGCAAGGCGCTCGGGTTACTTTCAAGTGCTCGATTTCCACTCTTCAAACACTTCCAGATCAGTCTGTCAAAGACAAATAACTCACAAAACACTCGCTGACAGGCAGGGGACCTGTATTACGGCGCATTCATTAAGATCCGTGTGCTGATCTAAGGATCAATCATACGTAAACTCACAAAACAAAACTTCTCGTTATCATCCGGTCAGGCGACATCCGACCTCCACCGGTGACGCGAGTCCCGCCTCCTGTCAACCGATGTCGTGAAATCCGATTGGTCCGACAGAACGCTTCCTGGTGTGTACTGTCTTTCGATTGGTTCGATTTTCGTCTCTGCCTCTAGCGACCGAGGACTGCTATTTGACGGCCCACGTGTCAATTTAGTTTCAATAAAAAAGACTTGGAAAGTAGAGACAACGTAGAATATATACAATAAAAACAACAATTCTAATTTTAATAAATTATGCATATTTACTGCAAGATAACACCACGAATTAATTAAACCTATTACAATTTTACATATTTCTATCATGTTTTCTACGTATTGGAACATAGGCATTGTTTGGGTTCTCCAGTGTTTTATAATGCATATCGACTAGTAGAAGAAAGTGATATTTAAGCAGAATTCATGTAACATTAAACCTGTTTACAATGCATACACACTGATCTTGAGACTCTTGAGTATTGCTTTTGACGGGAAATCCGACTTATTTCCGCCAATCGGTTCTTTCTTAAACTTAGAACGATGTGTTTGTAAGAACCGATTCGCGGAAATGAGTCGGAAACAACCATTCAGTTGTTATTTTACTAAATAACTTGGTCCTTTATTTTCTAAAACGTTCATAATAAAGTACTGTGTTATATGCTGTTTATAACGTATATAAACAAATTATTATAAATATTATAATTATAAAATTATTAATTAAGTCAATTATGGCAGCCACGATTCAACTTATAAAGCAAACTAACAATTTCAAATACAAATGTCTGATACATTCAGATATAAATTTGAAATCTATAATTTGAATAAACTCCTTTATGAAAGAAATGAGTCGGAGATTCGAGAACCGATTGGACCGATTCAGACCGATTTGTGAATTGTTCAGGGCTGTGTTTATCACAGGGATCGTGAGATAAAGTTGATTGTAGAGGCCACTGATGGCAACGGATCTACGATCCACGAAGGCGATGCAATGATGATTTTGAAAGACGAAGTCCAGGGAGGTTTTGTACAAGTTCATCCTGTTCATCAGAAAGATCCGACTCAAATGAACGATCACAAGTGAATCGGACATCGCTTTTCAAAATGGCTGCGCCCATACCCAGCAGATCACAGGAGTATGAAGGCAGCATAGCCTCCGTAAAGGCTGTATCCTCTGCTGCTCCTCTCGCTCTTCGTATCGTGGCGGAGTGTCCCGTGAGTAAAGCGAGAGCCTGCACTCTTACTCTCCCGCACTGCGCTGTCAGCACCCCGGTGTTCATGCCCGTGGGCACGCAGGGTACCCTGAAAGGCATCACTGTGGACCAGCTGGAAGATCTGGACTGTCAGATCTGTCTGGGAAACACGTATCATCTTGGCATGCGGCCGTTATGTGAGAAGAAATAGAGTGCTTAATCACAATCAATGCACTTTATATTTTAAACTTGTTTAACTGTTATTGTATGTGTTCTAACAGGGTCCCGACTAGTTAATAGAGAAAGACAATGGATTAAACGGATTTATGAAGTGGAATAGAAATCTTTTAAAGGTGATTATTATTATTATTATTTTCAAACTATTCCCAAACACCAGAAGAACGAGATTTGTTTTGTTCACGTTATTCTAATGCATTGTGTTAGTTGAGCAGACTTGAAAAGTTATGCAAATGATTAGAGTCTCCTTTTGTTGAGAATATAATCAAGCCAGCATGAAACATCAGTCTGTTTGAATTTCTAATCGTGATTAGGATTATAGATGCAACAATTACGTAATCGTTAATTGAGTCCACTCATGTTATTCTTTTATTCTGCTTGCTTATGATATGTTTTTTTCTTTCTACATGTTAGGTGTTTTCCATTTGTTTTAGTATAACATTATAATACCATTCATATTTTTACTTTTATTTAGCCTGACTTCGTCATACTCATATTCTAGGCAGAATATGACGAACTTCCCATCCAAAAAAATGTTGTGGGTGGGGTTCGGGCTGGCACCCAGGCTAACTTTTATTATAATGTAAAGAAGAAACCAATCCGATGTATATTTGACGTTTGGGGTTTACTTTAGAAAAGCACTGAACGTTTTTAAGTTGGAGTGTTTTCAGCAAACATTAGTTTAAACATCATTCAATGTAAACTGTGATAATCGTAATTAATTATCGCAATTACATTTCAAGGGAATAATCGACAGTTATTATTTTTGTCATAAACCTGCAGCTTTAATTTAAAGTCTTATTGGAAAAAATTGCATTCTACTACTACTAAAAAATTAAAGCTGTCTCAGCAGTTTCTATAAAATTATTATTTTTTTATTTATTTTTTTTATGTGATGACCCCAGTATTTCTAATATAATTATGACAAAGCTTGCTTGCTTTCATACTTTTTTACATTTTATTTTAATTAGCAGAAAATGAGTATTTATATTTTTAACGAATCACAATTAATTTTCAGTTCTGAATAGTAACTGTTTATATGTAATCTATATTACATAATCAAATTCCTAATAATTAAATACTTGTGTTTAAATTATATTATGTCTTCAATGCTTATGATCAGACTAGTTACTTTTTTTATAGATTACATGGTTCATTTTATTCACACATTATTTTTTTCCTAAAATATTTACTTAAAGCCCCTTGAGATTTTAGGTTAGATTTGTAATAATTGAACAACTGGTTGGTTGTTTTAATATATTAATAAGAATTGATTTCTTTGAGTACTTCTAAATCATCCTTCAGCCCCTCTTCAAGTTTCCTGAAGCCCACTGGTTGAAAACCACTTCTGATTACTTTTATGAGTGGATGATTTTGTCTTGCTCATCAAAGTCCACAATTTCTGTGTTTCACCTGTGTTTTTTTTTTAAATAGGACAGTGGCGGGTTTCAGATGGTGTCTCTAGTGGAGCTGTCTGAGGTGACGGAGGACGGTGTCACCTTCCGTTCCCCTTATGATGGAAAGGAAATCCTACTCACTCCTGAGCAGTCCATCGCCATACAGAACATCCTGGGTATGAATGATGTTACTGATCATCATGTCTTGTAAATGCATATTGAATCTCTGTGACTCATGGCAAGGTGTGCAGGCTCAGACATCATGATGCAGCTGGATGACGTGGTGAGCAGTACGGTGAAAGGGTGGAGGAGGCCAAGCACCGCTCTGTGCGCTGGCTGGACCGCTGCATCGCAGCCAATAAGAATCCAGATCGACTTCGCCATTATTCAAGGGGGACTGGATGCCAAACTGCACAAGGCCTGTTTAGATGGTAAGCGCTGAGTGACTGGACATCAAAAGTGTGTCTGTTATGATATGAAAAATTATTACAATTTAAAGTACCTTTTTGATTTTTTTATTATGTGCTGTTATGTAAAGCTGAAATTAGGCCTGCTTACGCCTGTCAGGATAAACCTACAAGAGTTTTTGCATAAAACCAGTGATGCTTTTTGTAATCCTGTATTTTGCCTGTATTTTTAATGAGGCTGTGATTGTTTCAGAGATTTGGCTCAGCTTTAGTTCCCTGGGGATCTCTGCAGCTCAAACAGAAGCAGTATGCTAAAGACTTCCAGCCGATTGATCCTGACTGCCGGTGTCCCACCTGCAGGAGGTACATCTGGCTGAACTGATGGTTCAGTATGCTGATGTTCAGCTGCCTGCTGTGCTTAAAAGAATAATTCACTCCCAAAAAAAATCATATGTTGCCATTTGCTCACCCAACAGGGGATCTTGATTCAAAAACGTACCTTATCTCATCTTGATGTCTAAGCCAAAAGATGACCGTGATTCGTTTGTCTTTGTTTTGACGTTGACAGACACAGTCGGGCTTACCTTCACGCTCTGTTTAAGAGTAACACCGCAGCCATGCATCACGTCACCATCCATAACATCTCTTAGCAGGTAATTATCAATTATATGTGTTTGAATACAGTGTATAGTGTTGTTGTTGTCACTTAATCTCCTCCTGTCCTGGCCGTATCGTTCCTCAGCTCGCCCTCGTGCGGTCAGTGCGTCAGAGCATCATAGAGCAGAGGTTTCCTGCGTTTGTGAAAGCGTTCATGAAGAGGATGTTCTCGTCCAGGGAGCAGTACCCCAGCTGGGCTGTAGAGGCTCTGCAAGCAGTGAACATCTGTGTCTGCTGAGCATCCTACATGAGGAAGATGCTGAGGACTGCTTTTTAAGAGAAGAAAAAGACTTGCTGTTTTTTAATGGATTTTTTTTATGGTGTTTTGATTTTAGATACTGACATTTTTAACATATAATATGTGAAAAATTCCATTTTGTAAATAAAAAAATATATTGACATTTGATTCGTATTTGATCAGAGTAATGTGATATGGCAATGTCCAAGCAATCTTTTTCCATATATAGGATTTTCTGTCTTCATTTTGAATAGCATATCTGTATTTTTCAACATTTATTCAGAATTTATAATTTATAAAAAAATGTTATTGTGCCTTTATCCTTTAAGATAATGCCAAGAGGCATGTTAACCCTCTGGAGTCTAAGGGTATTTTTGGGGCCTTGAGAAGTTTTGTCATGCCCTGACATTTGTGCTTTTTTCAGTTTCTTATAAATATCTAAATGGGTAAAGTCTAATATCACTGTAATCAGCACAAACTGGGCTGAACTTCTAAGATCATTTAATTCTTCGTCATTTAGTATACCAATTTGTTAAACCATTAACATCATGTCTCATGCTCACCAAATTTGCATTTATTCGGTCAAAAATACAGTAAAAACAGTAATATTGTGAAATATTATTACAATTTAAATGAACTGCTTTCTATTTGAATATTCTTTACAATTCTATTTATTCCAGTTATTCAAAGCTGAATTTTCAGCATCATTCCTCCAGTCTTCAGTGTCACATGATCCTTCAGAAATCATTCTAATATGCTGGTTTGCTGCTTGACAAACATTTCTTATTATTATCAGGTGGAACCATTTGCACTACTTCTTCTGTAAAAAAAAAAAAAAATTCTTCAAAATGTTAAAATATAACGTTCAGAAGAACAGCATTAAAATATAAATATTTTGTAATGTAAGTTTACTTTCTGTCACTTTTGATCAATTTAATGCATCCTTACTGATTAAAAGTATTAATTTCTTTCAAAAATTTTTTAATAATAAATAAAAATCTTAATCCCAAAACTTTTGAATGGTGGTTTATAAGTGTGCCATGTTATTATCTGATAACATCGCTGTAGCTGTTACCTGGATGTTCTTTTGTGTTGTTTAGTAGCATTCTGCAGCATTAAAGCCTTGATGAGAATCACTCTAACGCCACAACTGAACAGATGTGCCTGTGAAAAAAAAAAAACAATCGAAACCTTTAAAGGTTGAAATTGAGCGCACAGTATATGAAACCTTTCAGGAGCTGAACACGATAGATTTACTGAGCTTCCCTCGCAGGCGGCCGCTAGGGGGCAGAGCGCTGGAGATCTCGCTGTATTACTGAAGGCTGGATTGTGTGCCAGGGTTAAAATCGAATGTGACAACACAATTAATTTGACTCCGGCGTGGAAATTTCACTTCTTTGATTTTGATTAAAATATTATGCTAACTGCATATGAATGCAGATAACGCATGTCAAACACCGCAACAGGTGTCTCCCTTTACTTTCTGCGCATTTCACGCTGCTTATTTGAAACCCATCACATTCTCCAGTTAGAGTGTGAAATTCACTGCACTATATTTGGTAAAGCTAATGTCTTGTGAAATTGATAATTTACAGCAGTGATGTAGATGGGGGTTCTCGCCTACTTTAAGGCGTTTTGATTGACACTTTAGTTTTGATTGACAAAAAAAAAAAAAAGTGCGTGCGTGGACTTATCCCCATCTGCGTTTTCCAGTAATGCAGCAGACGAAATTACTGCAAGCGGGTTGCAAGTAGATGGATTATTACAAAAAAAAAAAAAAAAACACTTGCCCATCCCTCAAAATAGCAAATGCCTCAATCTATACAGGACAATGGTGAAATAATGCACTGCAGCAATAACTGGCAACTGTTACAGCTGCTGTGAAAGCGCTCGTGTCAGCAGTGGAGCAGGATGTCCAGGCGGGCGCTGCGTCTGCTGTCAGTGCACGGAGAGCTCGGGGAGGCACCAGTTGCTCAGTCGCTGCTGTGACAGTGGATCTAGACCCGTGTCTCCCGTTCCTGAGTGATGACAACACTTTATATATCTGCGCGACCTGAAACAATCGCGGCGGAGGGATAAGTGAGGCCGAAGGCGTTTGTGTTTCCACCCCGCGTTGATTTGTGCGCTCTGCTGACTATGGTGGAGCTGGAGAAGGAGGTTCTGCCGCTGCCGCCGCGCTACCGGTTCCGAGACCTGTTGCTCGGGGATTGGCAGATGGACGACAGGTAGAGCAACTTCAGCTCCTCGGCTTATGTTTACATACGTGCTTTACCAACGACACACGCTTATTGTTTTAATAACTACATAGGAGCACTGCAAAGAAAATTTCATCAGTGTGCGTATCAGCAATATTAGTGTGAGCATTAGTAATAGCCATGTTATTAGCATAATAGTGCGTAGAATGAGCATACAGTAAGTATTCCAATTTGCATTAAAATTGCTATAGTATATTAGTATAGGAGCATTAGTAACCTACATGCTATTATATCTATATTATATTTGACTATTTGACGTCTGCATTTACATTTGCAAGACGTAGCTCTTTTTTTAGAGAGTTTACTCATCTGCAATACGTCTATAGGACGTTTCTTATCAGATGTCAAATGGACGTTTAGAAGTTGTCTTTAAAATGTTTATGATTTCAAAATGAACGTAAAGCTGATATTTTAGAGATGTCTTATCAGATGTTTGTACACAGCAGATGCTTCCAGATGAAGCGATCTTTAATAGACATCTTGCAGACGCACCAACAGCTATTGGTATTGGTCATGCTGTTATTAGTTTTAGTAAAATCATTAGTATTAAAATGAGCATTAGTAGCTATTAATAGTGTTTGTTAGTATGCATGTGAGAATTAGCAAGAGTATGCATTGTAAACTCCCTGATAGCACATGCACATCACACAGACGTCTATTTGACATCTGCAAGACATATTTTTAGTGCTTGGTCATCTGCAATAAATCTATAGGACGTTTCCTATCAGATTTCAATTAGACGTTTAGAAGATGTCTTTAAGATGTTTATGATTTAGAATGTATGTAAAGCTGATATCTTAGAGATGTCTATCAGATGTTTGTACACAGCAGATGCTTCCAGATGAAGTGATCTTTAACAGACATCTTGCAGACGTACCGGCGCTATCTTGGTTCTGGTTCTGTCTTAAAGCTTATTAAGCATTATGATGCCCACAAATGCAGTCCACTGTAAATGTTTTTTTAGTTTATATATATATATATATATATATATATATATATATATATATATATATATATAAAGTGTTTATCCTGCCTTGCGTAGGTGTTTTATGCAATCTGGTCAAATTTTGACTTCAACTGCCTTTTTACAGACAGCTGAAGCTGTGCTATTGGTAGCATTAGTATGAGCATACACCAAGTATTCCAATTTACATTAGAAATCGCAATAGTATTATTTTGTATAGCGACAGTATTGTGTCAGTATTAGTATATTATAGTATACTATACTATAATATACACATCAGTAAGATGATGGTATTGGTCTATCATTAGTAGCGATTGGTCTTTAGTATTAGAATGAGCACAGGGGCATCGGACTGGGGGTAAAACCAGTACTGATTACCAGGGCCCCAAAGGAAGAGAGGGCCCTTGAAAAGTCTGGAATATATTTTATTTTACCTGGATATTTTCATGGGGGGGTGGGGGGGGGGGGGCATCAGGAATGACTATGGATAGGGCCCGGCATCTTGTGTAACGCCCCTGAATGAGCATCAGTAGCTACTAGTGTTATTAAGATTATTACTAGACTATAGTACAAGTGTTAGGATCATTGTGAGCATTATTATGATTCTGGCTGTGTCTTAAAACTTAGGCATCTTGTGACGCCCACAAATAGTGTCTATTTAGGCAGCACACTAGGTTTTGTACACAGTCTGTGTTTATCCTGTCTTGTGTTGTTGTTTTATGCAGTATGGTCACACTTTGATCTCTTTGACTTAAACAGATCTTTTTACAGACATTATTAATATTAATAAATGCCGGCGTATTAGTGTTATATTGAGTAAGAGTGGGTATCAGTAAGCTGTTAGTTTAGTATGAACATATAGTAAGGATTCCATTGCATTCCATTATTCCATGTTAGTATGGGCATTGGTTTTTACAATTAATTTTTTTTTGAAGGTAGATAACACATTGAGCATTTATTAGTATTGGTATCCATGTGATTAGTAAACCGTTACTGTAGTAATGTTAGTATGAGAGTGTGCATTAGTATTTTACAATTTGGCTGTCTTAATACTATTTGTGATGCCCACAAATGCTGTCCAGCTAGGGAGCACACTACTCTATGTTTTAAGACTCTATCTGTTTCTCTGTTTATCACGTTTTGCATAGTTGTTTTATGCAATCTGGTCATATTCTAATGTCTTTGATTCCAACAGTTATTTTACAGACAACAAAAGATGAACTGACAAGTATAGGGTTTGTGCATGCTTGTGTTATATCTAATATCTCATGTGTTGATGTTTCTATAAATTTAGATGGTGTTACTGTCTGTCTGTTTCTCATGGCATTCACATCTCCTGCTGAAAGCTACATTTGTAACTGATCATTTGAGTATTCAATGTTTTCTTTAATGACATTTACTGTGATTTAGTAGTAGGCTTATATTGTGAGTGCCGCAGCACCTGAATGTAGACATGAGCTAAATATGCCATTTAGCCACGGTGGAAAATAAAATCTGCATTTTATGCTTGACACTCCGTTGCTAGGTGAGGACTGTGGACCAAAACACTTTAGTCCTTTAGAAAGATAAGAATGAGTTTTCTCCCTCGCTTCTGGTCTTCCTGAGTGGGCGTTTAAAATGCACTAATTGGCGAGCGCTCATTCGTAAGGGTGTTAAAAGTAGGGGACATGTCTTCGTAAATGGTGCGACTACTTCAATCAATCAATCACCTTTATTTATATAGTGCTTTAAACAAAATACATTGCGCCAAAGCACTGAACAACATTCATTTGGAAAACAGTGTCTCAATAATGCAAAATGATAGTTAAAGGCAGTTCATCATTGAATTCATTGATGTCATCTCTGTTCAGTTGAAATAGTGTCTGTTTTAATTTGCAATCAAGTCAACGATATCGCTGTAGATGAAGTGACCCCAACTAAGCAAGCCAGAGGCGACAGCGGCAAGGAACCGAAACTCCATCGGTGACAGAATGGAGAAAAAAACCTTGGGAGAAACCAGGCTCAGTTGGGGGGCCAGTTCTCCTCTGACCAGACGAAACCAGTAGTTCAATTCCAGGCTGCAGCAAAGTCAGATTGTGCAGAAGAATCATCTGTTTCCTGTGGTCTTGTCCTGGTGCTCCTCTGAGACAAGGTCTTTACAGGGGATCTGTATCTGGGGCTCTAGTTGTCCTGGTCTCCGCTGTCTTTCAGGGCAGTAGAGGTCCTTTCTAGGTGCTGATCCACCATCTGGTCTGGATACGTACTGGATCCGGGTGACTGCAGTGACCCTCTGATCTGGACACAGACTGGATCTGGTGGCCACGGTGACCTCGGAACAAGAGAGAAACAGACAAATATTAGCGTAGATGCCATTCTTCTAATGATGTAGAAAGTACGGTGTTATGTGAAGTGTTCCGGTTCCAGTTTACCTAATTAATGCAGCCTAAAAATCCTTTAACGGATTTGGATATTAAAAGCATATTAGTATGTTATGTGTATGCCAGGTTAAAGAGATGGGTCTTTAATCTAGATTTAAACTGCAAGAGTGTGTCTGCCTCCCGAACAATGTTAGGTAGGTTATTCCAGAGTTTAGGCGCCAAATAGGAAAAGGATCTGCCGCCCGCAGTTGATTTTGATATTCTAGGTATTATCAAATTGCCTGAGTTTTGAGAACGTAGCGGACGTAGAGGAGTATAATGTAAAAGGAGCTCATTCAAATACTGAGGTGCTAAACCATTCAGGGCTTTATAAGTAATAAGCAATATTTTAAAATCTATACGATGTTTGATAGGGAGCCAGTGCAGTGTGGACAGGACCGGGCTAATATGGTCATACTTCCTGGTTCTAGTAAGAACTCTTGCTGCTGCATTTTGGACTAGCTGTAGTTTGTTTACCAAGCGTGCAGAACAACCACCCAATAAAGCATTACAGTAGTCTAACCTTGAAGTCATAAATGCATGGATTAACATTTCTGCATTTGACATTGACAGCATAGGCCGTAATTTAGATATATTTTTGAGATGGAAAAATGCAGTTTTACAAATGCTAGAAACGTGGCTTTCTAAGGAAAGATTGCGATCAAGTAGCACACCTAGGTTCCTAACTGATGACGAAGAATTGACAGAGCAACCATCAAGTCTTAGACAGTGTTCTAGGTTATTACAAGTAGAGTTTTTAGGCCCTATGATTAACACCTCTGTTTTTTCTGAATTTAGCAGTAAGAAATTACTCGTCATCCAATTTTTTATATCGACTATGCATTCCATTAGTTTTTCAAATTGGTGTGTTTCACCGGGCTGCGAGGAAATATAGAGCTGCGTATCATCAGCATAACAGTGAAAGCTAACACCATGTTTCCTGATGATATCTCCCAAGGGTAACATATAAAGCGTGAAGAGTAGCGGCCCTAGAACTGAGCCTTGAGGTACTCCATACTGCACTTGTGATCGATATGATACATCTTCATTCACTGCTACGAACTGATGGCGGTCATATAAGTACGATTTAAACCATGCTAATGCACTTCCACTGATGCCAACAAAGTGTTCAAGTCTATGCAAAAGAATGTTGTGGTCAATTATGTCAAACGCAGCACTAAGATCCAATAAAACTAATAGAGAGATACACCCACGATCAGATGATAAGAGCAGATCATTTGTAACTCTAAGGAGAGCAGTTTCAGTACTATGATACGGTCTAAATCCTGACTGGAAATCCTCACATATACCATTTTTCTCTAAGAAGGAATATAATTGTGAGGATACCACCTTTTCTAGTATCTTGGACAGAAAAGGGAGATTCGAGATTGGTCTATAATTAACTAGTTCTCTGGGGTCAAGTTGTGGCTTTTTTATGAGAGGCTTAATAACAGCCAGTTTGAAGGTTTTGGGGACATGTCCTAATAACAATGAGGAATTAATAATAGTCAGAAGAGGACCTATGACTTCTGGAAGCACTTCAGGTGATAATTCCTCCAATGAAACAGCCTCCATTTGACAGTTTCAAAGGGATCTCATTACTGAAATCATATCTAATCATTCTCACCTACTGGGGATTGATTATACTATTTGCCTATCAGAGAGTGTGAGGGGGTGGTGAACGCCGTCGTTTCTCTCTCTCCCTGTGGATGCGTTTTGTAGTACAGCCGATAAAGACAGCGAAGCTTGTTTCCTGTACAGACAACCCACTGAACACTGCCACTGAATAAAGCTTACAATCCAATTCTGTGTGTGTGTGTGTCTGTGTGTGTGTGTGTAAATGTGTGTAAAACATTAACCTGCTCAACCAGGCTCCCTGAGGACTTCACATAAGAACGTCTGGCTCCTTCGGCCCTGAATTAAACAGGAAGACCTCGGAAAGGCAAAGTCCAAGTTGTCAAATCGCTTTATCCCAATTTAAGTAGAATGTTGGCATTAAAGGAATCCAAATTCTGTCAATATTTAAAGTCTCTCCAAACTTATATGCTCTTATTTTTCCGTGCATCATGAAAGGAGACTTTTTGAAGAATCTGCACTTTTTCATCTGACGACGAGTAGTCCATATGACTTGTGTACTATATTTCAGTATGTCATCTGAATTCATATGTTAGTTTTGTGTGAGAATGAGAAACATAAAAAAAAATTACATTATTGTTCCCTAAAACTCTATAGCTTCTGCTATCAAACAAATATGGAGTTGTTAGACATGTCTGGTAATGAGGCATGCGAGAACCAATAATATTAGTTTGGAATTATATCAGGGTGAGTAAATAATAAAATTTTTGTTCATTGGTTAAACTATTTATTTAGACAACTTTTGGCCCCAGTGTTTGTTGTTGAAGCCCAGCACATGAAGTATATCTGTGTATCTATTTGAAAGCAAAAGTGATCCTTTTGGGGTTTATCTTCATTTGTATATATATATATATATATATATATATATATATATATATATATATATATATATATATATATATACATACATACATACATACAAACATATATATATATATATATATATATATATATATATATATATACTGCCATTTAAATGTGGGATCAGTAAGACTTGTAATGTGTTTTAAGGAAGTCTCTTCTGCTCATCAAGGCTGCATTTATTAATTCAAATATTCAGAAAAGAAACTGTAATCTGGCAAAATTATTACAATATAAAATAATAGCTTCTATTTTAATATCCTTTAAATATAATTTATTTTCTGTGATGCAAAGCTGAATTTCCATCAGTCATTACTCCAAGTAGTTTAATGCTGTGAATAACATCAGTTTGCATTAATGACCCATCAGCCTGCACCATCTAGAGTTTCATGACAGAACTTGGTATTTATTTTGTGTGATATCAGAGAAGATATTTTGAAGAATGCTAGGGTTCCAAACAACTACAGTGACTTTGTTCATGAGGGTGAATAAATTATCATATATATTTTTTTTAATTAAGGTATTTTGAAGAATGTTAATATAACCAAATAGTTTTTTTGGTCCCCATTGACTTCCATAATATATTTTTCTCTAATGTGTAATTCAATGACTACAAACAGCTGTTTGGTTGCAAACATTGTTCTAAATATTTAATTTATGTTCAACAAAAGAAGAAAAAAAACTCACAGGTTTGGAACAACTTGAAGGGGAGTAAATGATTAAATAATTTTGTGAACTATCCCTTTAAAACTAGAGCACATATTACCCTGGTACTCCCAGCTAATAGGGAAAATTCTCAGAACTTTGGCTAACATTCTGGCAATTTGAACAAATATTGTTCCTGTAAGATTAATAGAATGTTAATTTAAAAAGACCTGGTCTTTCATAATGTTCTCAAAACATTAGCAATAATAATAATAATAGCACACATTTTTTATACATCTAACATAACAGTGACAGCAGCAGCACCCACATAAAATTAATCCAGTACAAAAAAGCAATGCTCATAAAAAAAAAAAATAAAATAAAAAAAAAATACATTTTATTTTTTGATTCACACAAAATAAATACAATTTAATAAAAATAAAGTTTAAGGGGGTCATTATGTCGCTAAAACGAACATTATTTTGTTTATTTGGTGGTTATGGATTAGTGCATATTGGAAACACAAATTGTTTCAAATGATTCAGTTCAATTTGGTGAACTGGTTTGACCGGTTCACTGAGATGATCCGGTTAATGGGAACGATTTGTTCGCGATCCGGACATCACTAGACGAGACAAAACCAATAAAACCTATTACAAACGAGGGATTTGTCGCATGCAGTGGGACATAATTACTGATTATAATGACTTAAACTGTCTTTTTACACATTAGGTTGTGTATCACTCTGCGTAAACATAAAACCATTATGATGAGTGGGGCGGGACAGAGAAACGTGGGACAGAGTGAGGCCATTAGAGTAACTGATAATGAGCTACACCTGCACCACTCACCGGTCTCGAGTCCAAAGGAGGAGCTCCAGAAGGATAAAATGAGGAGTAACGACAGTGAAAGAAGACAGAGGACCAGACCTGGACCTTATTTTGTGTTTTGGTTTGGTTTGTGGGCTACAGTCATCTGCAAGGGGCTGTCGTGCTGTCGCGCTGTTTTTTGTTTATTTTATTATTAAAGTTTTGATTAAATGTTAATTAAAGGTTCCTGCTTCCTTCCTGTGACTACAAACTGAGTTACAACCATGTCTGCATTTGTTATCGGAGAAACAACAAGCCTACTTTACACTGCTAAAAATTCGCGTTTGAATCATCATTGACAAATATTTTAAATATAAAAAACTAACGTTACTTACAGGCTGTGAGTCAGAAGCGCCAGACTTTCCTTGCAAATTTGGAACTGCCCCACTTTATAGAAACAGCCTTTGTGCCACAGATGCATTGTATGCTCTTTGGATTTGAGACTTTAGTCTTTGCAACTTTGCAGATCTTTTTTATGCACCAAGAGCTTGTAACACTCCAAAGAGAAAGAAAAAATTGAAAACGCATCATATGACCCCTTAAAAAAAAAAGTTTGTTCAAGCTACTTTTTTACATTTGTTAGAAGAACTTTTGTAGCTATTTAACAAATACCAGTGACAACACAACATCCCATTGGCTGTCTGATAGGAAATGGAGCATTGCCACCAACGTCAGGCTGTATTTACTCTTCTGAAAGTGGCAGAAGGTACAGAGACTTTAGGGAAAAGCAAGTATCTATTTGAGGGAAATACCTGACAAACATTGTGTCAGAGGCACTTGATAAGGTTTGAGCAGAAGGCATTAAGTTCTGAAGAATGAAGTGCGGGAGAAAGCAGAGCAGCGATTAATAGTGACAGACAGGTTAATTCAGCGGCCAACACAGCCAAAGCTTGTCCTACATGTCTCACACCTCTCACTTCTATTAATCTCCCACACAAGTCTCTGGTGCACACACGTGAACACATGTATGCCTACGTGTTTACATGCAACAACACACTGCCAGCCACTTCTATCCTCTTGATTCCTTCTAAAATCTCACTTGTGTTTTGAACTGTTTCCTCTGCTGTGTTCTCATTTCCTGAACTCTGTGTCTGTTTGTTCAGAGTACTTGAGTGGCTCTTCACATAACGATAAAGCCAACCCCCTTACCTGACCAAAAATATATCTTTCACCCCCAACATCACAGGCTCACGTCTTCTGAGCTGTGGTTGTACTAGAAAATGAATCAGCAATTTCCTCTAAAACATGTCAGTAAAATCGAAAGTGTGTTGGTTTGAATATAAGAAATATATAAAATAAATATTTCAGAAGATAAACAAAACCGTGGGTTTAATGGCTTAGTAACTTGAGTAATTAGCATAATACATGACTAAAAGCACATTTGTTTTCTTTATGGCAACATGTGAGTTTCCATGATTTGGGCAACAGACACAGGAACTAGGCCTTGCAGACAGACTCTTCTCCTCCACACTCTTAAAAATAAAGGTTCTTCAATGGCTTTGGAAGTTCTATAAAGGAACTTTAACATCCATGGAGGCTTTCTATTAGACAAAAGTTTCTTTATAGTGGATAAGGTTCATAAAATGCTCTTCATACTGTGAAAAAAAATAGTTATTTTGGGAACTGTTCAATGAAAGATTATGTATGTAACCCAAAATGGTTCTTCTATATCATTTCTGAGAAAACCCTTTGGGAACCCTTACTTTTAGGAGTGCAGCAGTATGGAAAAACAGTATTAGTGTCTTGAGATCTAATTTACTGTATTATTGTTTTTATTTTTATTTTTCTGAGGTCTAAATAATGTTGATCGAGCAAAACACTTTTCAAAATCCATTTAACTTTAAAAAATGTCAATGAAAGAATGTTCCTCACTTTTATTGGTTGAGAAACATTCAATGTCAGCGTTTGATGGCTTCTGAAAATGGAAAATTATATAAAATATGAAAAGCATTCAAATTAGAAAAAAAAAAAAACTCACGGTGATTCCAAATGTTTCACTGCACACCCCAACAGTGGGGGCAGTTTTAGGGTCAGTGGATATTCAAAGCTCGAAAGCTTCAAAGCTTCAAAGCTTCAAAACCATTGTTTTTATGAAATATTAGAATATGATCAATTAAACTCTTTAAAATTAATTTTATGTCAGCAAGAAGTCATTTTATGAAGTAGATAAAATATTTCAATATGTAGACAGCATTTGAAGTCATGACCCAGGAAGGTTCGTCTTAAGGTTAAATCTATTTGATCAAAAATACTTTTTTTTTTCCTAATGTAGATTTTTGCTGCACAAGAAACATTTCAATTCATTCGATAGGGAAAGGTATTGATAAAATATAGTTTCATTATACATAAATTATTTCATCATTTATGCATGAAGTGTATCTTATGCTTATTAGTGTATTATGTTGTTAGCTTAGCAACAGGCTAACACCAAACTCTATCAAAATCAAGAGAGGCTTCACATAAGGTTTCATATTTTGCAGACCTTAAGGTTGACTACAGCTGAGTGAATTCTTAAGAAAAGTAACGTAAATTATGAAAATTGAAAACAAAACTACACTACTGAAAATATAGCAGTTTCTTACTCACTCTAGGGTGTAAGAAAATAATCCAAACATAATATTCTTTAGTGAACTGTCCTTTTTTGTATTCACCTTGCCTTGATCAGACAGTGTCCAGTACATAATGGGAGGCCTAAATTAAACTGGCTCACCAGTCTATTAAACTAAGAGCATTTCTGTTCCTGACAATAACCCATGACTCAGAAATATTACGTGACCAGCTATAGAATTTCAGATCTGGTGTGGGTCGATACTATGCTTTTCACAGTGAAAGGAACAGTCTGGCCTTTTGCTTTGATCTGGACTTAAAATAAAGCTTCAGGCATTAAGATTTAGAGAGAACGTGAATGTCGCTCTTTATCTTTGATTTCCCCCGAAGTCAGGCCCTTGCAGAAACATCATCCAATCACATATAAAATCAACATCTCTGGCCTCAGAGGAATGTGTTGCGTTGCACACACACTCCATCCATCATGCTCAGTCACACACCTTTTTGCAGAACGTGCTTCACTAGTGGCGCCGTTGGTCTAAACCGGTAGATTGGGACTGTAGTGGCCCACAGCTCAGCAATGATGGAACACGGCTCAGCATTATCATACAAATAACAGCCTTCAGTCTTTCAGGCCAAATCTTTTATTGACGTCGCCACTGTGACTCCCACATCACAGACTTCCCCCCGCAGCCCCATTATTCCTCTTTAAGCTCCTTGTCTAGCATCAACCTTGATAAAATAGCTTATGCAGCTCAGAGGTGGGAAATCTCTGGATTAGTTCAACAAGTCACTGGTTGTGTACACAGTCTGAAAACACTACAAGTGAAACTGAAATTGAAACGTATCGTTAGGTGAAATGGCCAAAAACAGAAAATATGAATTATGAATTTGTTTATCCAACAGAATCGCAAAGTAGATTTTAAGGAAAATCAAAATCAACTGCTTTAAAACATATCTGTTGAATGTTATTCAAGTTAAACGCACAGGCACACAAACACATTTGGTAACGTTAAATCTTACTGAAAATGGCAGATTAAGCCGTTTATATTCAGAAAAATATTTCTAGGTTTTATTCTGTGTGCATTAAATTACATTTGGATGTAAATGGTCCTTTTCCTGACATAAATGTAAAACACTGAGCTGCTAACGGAGCGTCCTGTGGATCACTTTCATGATGGTGTCCGGGTCTGGAGTCGGACGTCTAGCTTTATCTGTCATTATTTTGGTCAGGTTCAGATTCCTCTGCAGTTGTTGTATGTTGTAAAAAAAAAAAAAACACTAAATATCCATTCATGTCATGCAACGGCATGCAAAAGACAAGCGTAGGCTATTATCTGCCAAAATGCAAATTCGTCACGTGCCAACTTCTTACGCAAATAAGATTGGGAAAGCCTATTAGTAAATTTGATTTTATTTATTATTTACTTACAATAAATAACAATAAAATATATTAAAATAACTGCATTATGTGCATATTTACTTTTGAGTTGAAAACATTATTAATTAACAAATATTCAGTAAAATCTTTCAACCGTAAGGCAATCTCTGCCTGTGACTGTCACCACATCCTGCCCTTCCGATCTGTATATTTTGGTTGAATTTCGCCTTTAATATGATGTTAATTCGAGTGCGGGTCTAATTAACTTGGACTGTAATAAACCTCAGAGCCTCGAGCTTGTCGGTGAGTGATAGTATCATGACTGAAGCTCCCAGCCTCTGACTTATTTAAAAATAAAATTATAATAATAATTTAAAGGCAAAATGCAAAATGAATTTCACAAGGGAGAGCTGACTCTTGTGGATCATCTGAGGACAAAATAAGATTCTGAAAATGAAGCTTAAGGGTCCGTGTGCTTACATTGTATGGTATTATCTGTCAGGAAAAACCCTCCTAAGCTCAGTCGCTGGGGTAAGCGATTCTCCCATGATGCCTGTCTGTGCTCGTGTAGGATTGTGTTTCTCTGCTACAAGGATCTTTCCAACACACTCCCCTCATGATTGGATCTCCCCTGCTCCGAAATCACGTTAGAGCAATATGCCTCCAGAATTTCATTAGGCCCTCTGTAGCCTCAGAGACACTGTATTGGCTTTAAAGAGCAATGTGCTTATCATATTTCATCCTTTTCCATTTGTAAATTGCTTTTAATGGCAGTTCATAACAGGCCATGTAATAGAATGACATTTATTTTCATTTGATGAAATGCCAAATATATGTCTGTATGAAATTTACAGGGATACAGAGCAGGCAGAGAGGATTGCAATGCCAAGTAGGGACTCTTGCTAATACCATCAGAGCTCTGGGTGCTACTGCGACTCTAGGGGAACATAATGGAAGATGCACTCTAAATGGGCTAATGGACATTAAAAGTAGGGGCTAGACCAAGGGCACGTCTCTTTAAATTACACTGGCATTTTGGATCTCAACATTCATATTAACCTTCCACTTAGGGTCATTCGCACTTAATTGTATTACAGTAAGCCTGGAGATGCGGGCTCAATTAATACAGATATCTAATGAGAGACGTAAAAGCAGCTCTTGCACATGAGTAAAGGATCATGGGAGAGAGAAGGTGAGACGTGTTTTAATCAAGTCTACTCATATCAGTGGGGAAAAAACTAGAGTAAAAGACTACATTTACTTACTGTCAGAGGCTTTTGCATATGACAGGTAAATGATGACTTTCATTTTATTTGTTGGCTGGAACGTATGCGGCGACAGTTGGGGATCAAGATAAGTGCTCCCATCAGTCATTCCACAGAGTGGCCACTTCTTATACAATTTTAAAAACGCTGGAGACAAAAGATCGAGTGGAAGCAGCAAATGGTATCCTCATCCCTCACGGTGCTGCTCACTTAGATGCCATCCCAATTGGCTTGATAGCAGGTTATGTCCATGAAGCCCACAAGACTGTTTGGCAGGGTTTCTCAAATCCATCCCTGGAGGGCAGGTGCCCTGCAGATTTAAACTCAAACTCTGATCAAACATGCCTACTGTACCTGTTAGTTTCTAGAAACCTTTATTAGCTTTCTTAGGCATCTTTGTTTAGGGTTGGAGGCATAGGCAGAGATTGCGGGGGGATGGATTGAAAGATTTTCAATCCACCTAATGATTGAGAGATTTGACTAAATATTTGTTAATTAATAATGTTTTCAACTCCAAATTATATTTTACTGTTATTTATTTGCATTTTGCATTTTGGTGGATAATAGCCTACGCTTGCCTGTTGCACGCAGTTGCATGACATGGATGGATATTTAGTGTGTGTTTTTTTTACAACAACACACAACAACTGCAGAGGAATCTGAACCTAACCAAAATAAAGATGTAGCTAGGTGCCTGACTCCAGACCCTGACAGCCTTATAAAGGTGATCCACGGGATGCTTTTATTACACATAATACGGTTATTACAGAAATGCTAAAATGTATTTAAAAGTTTTTGGTTTGGCCCCCCAAAGCTCAAACGTCAAGCTATGCCTATGGTTGGAGGTAAACTTTGCCGCCGCTGCCATGTTGTGAAGACGTTGTGTGTTTCATTGTGAAAGTGAAAATACTTTGTTTGGTCTTCCGAAGGAGGACACAACTAGAAATCAGTGGTTACGTTGTATTTACAACACTGTTCCAGAATAGTTCAACCCAAATATTCAGATGTGTGCAGCGTATTTTGTGGAGGATAAGGACTGTTTCTTGTGAAAGTAGCCTACAATGATGGTGTCTGTTTCTATAAAGTGGGGCAGTTCCAACTTTGCAAAGATAGTTTCTGACTCACAGCCTGTAAATACGTTTTCATATTTAAAGAATTTGCCACTGATGATTTAAACATGAGTTTTGAGCAGTGTAGAATAGCACCTTTCTCCAGACATGCCTTTATGTTTATGCAGTGTAATACACAACGCAACGTATAAGTCATTATAATAAGTAATTATGTCCCCATTGGATGCAACAAATGGGTTTTATTGGTTTTGTCTTGGTATGGTAAGGGACGTAAAATTTTCCTCACACGCTTGAGGCATTCAGCCAATCACAACGCACTGGATAGCTGGCCAATCAGCGTACATATCTCTTTTCAGAATGATGAGCTTTGTAAAAATTTACACATTTCAGAACGGCGAGGCATAGAGGATCAACAATAATGTACATTATGTGGAAAATATATATATTTTTTTACCTTAAACCGCATAAACAAATTGCATTACAACAAATACAAAAAATAATTTTATTTTTAGCAACGTCATATGACCCCTTTAATGCCAATTTCTGTTGCACAGACTATTGGACAGCAGATCATTATGAAGTGCACACCATGAGGCTTTGCTCAAGGGCACATCAAGGAGGTTCTCGTGAGTATCTTTATGAACCATAAATGATAAATGGCCAGTTTTGTAGTATTCAAGACCAGACTTAGTTGCAGTTCCATCCTGGGTCGATTTTCATGGTCTTGGTCTTGCGACTCTTGGACTTGGGAGCCATTGGACCAAATTTGGTCTTGGGTACTACAGTACTGTGGAACTTTATTATGGTCTGTGCCAATTTTCGCATATGATCCACTATGCACTTCTGGAGGGGAGCTCACTGTGTGTGAGCTGTGGAGGTTTGAGTAGCAACAGACCCGAAACCAGACTTTATTCAACCCAGTGGAAAGCCTATTAACATTGAAGCATTCAGTCCCTCTTCAGGTCTCTGTCTTGACTTGGACTTGAAAATATTCTGGTCTTGGTCTTGGTCTTGACTCAGACTCAACCTATTCAGGTCTCGGCTTGAATTTGGAATGAGGTGGTCATGACTAAAGCACTTAAAATGGGACACTCTATGGCAGAGTTCCTCAGATCTGTGCCTGGAGGCTCAGTGCCCTGAAGAGTTTAGCTCAAACCCTGATCAGACTCTCCTACCTGTTATTTTATATATTAATTAGGTTTTGAATGGAACTCTGCATAGACGGATCCAAGAGAACCTTGTGGATGGGCATGTGTAGGCAAGGCTTACAAGAAGTCCACATAAAGGGTGCCATTTGTACGGAGGCTAACAGTAGGCTGAAATTCATAAGTAGGTATTGTTTTAATCATCTTAGCCCTGTTTGCTGAAAACAGCAGCTGTGTCTAAGGTTATTGCATTCTTGAGTTTTCCTCTAAGTTTCATGAAAACAACTTTAAAGTTCACAACATAAAGTATTATTCTTCTCTCTAGTCAGTGGCAGACATGCTACTGTTTGCTCCACACACAGCTGTTTCAGATGCACACTCCATTTCTCATCTGAATGCTCTCTGCTATTTTAATGTTGTTGTTGTTGTCTCAAAACCTCTCGGAGGAATATCCATCATATAAGCTCATTCTCAGGTATGGACCTGACAGAATTCTTCAACAGAATATGGGAAATGTGTTTCCTTGCAACATTGTCTCACGCTGTAAAGGCTCAAATAGCTTTTCCTCCTAAATGTCCCTCTCCACAATTGTTGAAAAATTACTGTGTATACAGTTGGTCAGGTTCAGGCTGCCTCAACCTCCTTTTGGCTGGATGAAGTAGGCTACTCACAAACCTTTCTTTAGATGCGGCGCCAGGGAGACGTGCAATTTCTTGTTTTCCGTCTCGGTTGAGAGCATCTTTCTGTGTATCTGTGAATGTCATTTTTCCTGTATTATTTTCTGAAGTGTATATGTGTGTGTGTTCCCCAAATCTTATCGCTCAGGGAAAACATTTCTTTCAGATCTTCATCAGCATGTATTGTGTTGGAGTTCATTGTGGATTCATTGTGTGGCACACCAGAATTAGTCGTCTGTTAAGTAGAGGCTGGAATTGACAGAAATCATAAAACATTCTTAATGATTACAAAAAGATCCCTTGGGATAGAAACACATGCTGTCAATAGAATTTCAATTTTCATGAATAAAGCAGCACTTGAGTAATTTATAGATACAGTAGCCAATGTAAAATTGTCCTTCTATGGCATATCTGTATTTGTCATTTTATGGATAATTTCCAGACATGTCCTCTTGGTCTTTGTCTGTGTCTCACTCCTCCCCCTTAAGGCAGAAACAGACACAAATCCATCATATTAATTGGACTGAAAGCTACTATCTTAATATAACATGTGACGTGAATGGACTCCCAGGCATAGAACTGATCAAGTGTTGGGTAGTGCTAAGGTCACTCCATAAATCATTGTTGACTTTTGACAAGCTTGTCTTTTATTACAGACGTCTGCCATATCAATATAAGATAATATTCTATAATATATAAACAATATTTATTTTGTTTATAAGGCAGAAATTCCCAGCTTGAACACTTGTGCTAATTTTCTCCTTTAATGTTCCATAGGAAAAAAACGGGTTTGGAACAATATGAATATAATGTCGATAATTAAGTAATTACATAATTTTTTTTTCTGTGTGAAAGGTTCCTTTAAGTGAAAAGAGATTGGGAGTGAGTGAAAGACAAACAAAAATAACTAATTAGTTTTTACAGCGTTATTAAGAAATCCCCCTCCTCTCATGTTCAGTGAAACCATTCACACTTCATTTGAGGGTTACAGTATATTTACTAGTTAAATATGGTCAAAAAGTAATTTAAGGCATTATTGTTGAGTAATTGGCTTTTTGAAAAAGCAGCTATGCTGCCTGTATTCCCAGCAATATCGCCAAGGGAGCTGTATGGGATAGTGGGTTTGCTTCTCAGTAGCCAAAAGGCCTTTATGAGTATTTCATGTTTTTCTCTTATTCCTTTGGCTAACTGGTAAACAGTGTTATCAAAGCCAGCGCTCAGCTCCTTTCATGTGGTGAAGTTTACTCTTTACTTGCTCACTGCTGTTACTTGTGGAAAAGAGTATTCCATATGAAAAAAGCACATGAAATAACGTGAAAATGACACAGGGAATGAGTCTTGGGTAAGCATTATGCCAGCCTACTTTGAGACTGAGCAAGACCACAGGGAAGCTTTAAAGGAACAGTTCATCCTGATGGCATTCCAAACCTGTTTTATATACTTACCTAAAAAAAGAAAAGCAGATGTTAAACAGAATATAATATGGAGTCAATATGGCATGGAATGACTATATGCCATAAAATGACTTAAATTATATTTTAGTTCACCATAAATTTTTGTCAGTGCATTTGGCACATTAACCTTATTTCAAAGACAATGGAAGTAATTATGTTATGAAAATTGCATAAAATATGTCATTACTAAAGTGGTCAAAAAGCACTCTTTAGTTCAACTAATTGCATTTATTAAATTTAAAGTATATTATTTCCTTATATTCTATATATTTTTTTAAAAGTATGCTAAAGTGTACTTCTCGTTCACTGGGGAAATTCCCTTCCTTTTTTCTTTTTTTTTTGGAGAACTGCATGAATGAATGGATGGTGAAACACTGCAAAAACTTGACATAATATAGAAGATGTAATGTTTAGACAGTGTGAATATTAATGACAACAAATCTTATGGTGTCTGTTTTTTTGAAGAAGATGAGGATGATTTAACCAAAATCTTTGAGGAACTGGAAGAAAAGGTTTAGTTTGGAGAGACTGTGAGTTGTCTTGTGATAAGATTCTTACACAGTTAGTAGTGTTAAGGATAGTTACATTAAATGTTTTACAGGGGAAAAAAGTCTCAAGTCATAAAGTGCATCATCTGTCTACTTGAGCAAGTTGGTGGATGATTTTGTGATTTCAGGACATGCATGATGTTCCAGTCTTTTTTTTTTTTTTAATGAAAACTGAGAGGTTTCTGTCCGTCGCCTGAAAGTCCAGGTGTCTGTTCATCAAATAAAGCAATTGTATCTCTTCACAAGATTTGGATTAAAGTTTGAGTTCATGTATATTGTTTTAAAATATCTTATTTTATCTCAGTCCATTTTGAGTGGACTGTCCCATTGAAGTACCGTTTTATGAAAATTTTGGATATATTTAATACCTTCTGGAAACAGCAATATTCCATTTTGAAATAACATTAATTGAATTAACAAAAGTGAATCATAAAAACAGACAGGTGCAAAAATTTGACCAGTCTTCACAAGGACATTTTCTAACTACTGTATACTTCTGACTGTGGAGATAGAGACTTCAAACCTTTGTGATAACTTTTTGTATCCTTCTCCTAACTCAAAATGATGAAATATCCTAGTTTTAGGTCATCAGGGGGTTCTTTTGTGGTTTGCATATTGCTACTTTCTCTTAGAGTTCAAGGACAACAGAACTAGCAATAAGCTACCTTAAATATCCTTTTTCATGATTGGTTGCACCTGTGTTTGCAGTGTTAAGTTTCATTGAGTCAGTTAAATCAGTTGTGTGCATTAAGTGACCACAGGTATTTAAAGCCACACAACTAAGAGGCTTGGATTCTACTGTTGTTTAACGATACAAGCTGTCCAGCTGGCAAAACATCTTTCCAGAAAAGCTTCAAAGCAGACAAAACAGTAGTGAGAGCTGTGAGTTGTGAAACATTTGTGATCTAGTAGATTTATACGTTATGTTGCCATTGTTAAGACTGTAAGTCAATCCCTCACAGACTTGCTTTCATGTGCGTTAAATTCAATATGGCGTCTAAACTGACTAAGGTCTATTCCAGGCCAATAATAAAATCCAACTTCACTAGTTAGCTAGTTGACACAAAAATCACACACAGCTTAAATGCTCGTTTTATGCAGTGGCCGATTAATACATTAACAGTGTTAATATCTGTACTTCAGCTTGGCCAAAAACATTGTTTGCAAGTGTGGCGAACAACGTTCAATGACATATTGTTTCTGATTCTAGCAGAGAACCTACTTAGACGTGACGAACTACAGTTAACTTGAAATGTGGGTAAATGTGTAATCGATGCTGCCACAATGATAGACTGACATCCAATAGAGTGTATTCAAAAAGGAGTCTACTACTGCAGCTGCGGCCCAGCAGACACACATTGGTTCATGATGCAGAAGGCAAGAGTTGAGTTGTGTTTCCCTGGCCTCTCCCTTTCCCTCTTCAATTGTTGCCTGTCACTTTCTACTGTTCTGTGTATTAATAAAAAGGCAAAAAGCAGAAACACTTCTATCACATGGCACTAGGAAATATGTGGACGTCACTTTTACTGTTTCAGAGCAAATAAAACTCTTGAACGCCTTTTCAAAGATTTAATGTGGTCATCCTTTTTCACAAATCTAGCAGTTTCTTGTGTGCATGTGTGATGTGCACATGAACCTGAACTTTTTAACAAAGTTTATCTTTCTGAAAAGCGAGGTGTGCTCTGATTGCCCAGCTATCCATTGCGTTGTGATTGGCAGAATGCCTCAAGCGTGTTGTAACAACAATGAGTTTTACATAGTAATTAACTCAAATGATATATAGGGAATTTGAATAATTAATCAGGAATTTGATTAATTTATATCTCAGATGACAGTTACATTAAATTTGATTGATTATGAAAAATAGCTCAATTGCCTATAACAATAAATAATCACAGGGCACTGTAACTTACTCATTAATATGTCAATATTACATTCTTCATATCAATTATTGTGATATCTCTTACTGTAAATTACTGCAAATCAAACCGTGGTATGTCCAGCAAACCACTGTAGACCTATCAATTTTCAATAAAGTTATCACACCTTATAATTCAAGGAAAAGTATTCTCTGGCCATGAAAATATTATCCTATCCTTATGATAAATTTAGTTTCTAAATTTAGAGCTTGTAGCTATAGATCAGACACATCTCAGTGACTCGTAATGTGAGTGGGGTGGAGTCCAAGCCAATCGTCAGTATATGGGTTTTTAATAATTAAACTAGTAATACATCAAACTACAAATCACACAGAGTAAATATGCATACGAAAATACAGACAATAAACTTACAAGACATAACAGAATCCAAATAAAAGAGAGACAGAGAGAGAGAGAGAGAGAGAGAGAGAGAGAGAGAAAGAGAGAGAATAGAATGAGATCACATAAGGAGCTCAGGTATGAAAATCATAGTCAGTAACTTTTGGAAAGCCAACAACAAATCAGATCATAACAACACTTTAAAGCAGCATTTAAATCTCCATAGAGAAAGAGATACTTGCAAAAGTGTCCCATGTGAGTGGCGTGAGATCGGCGTCGAGCTTGTGAGCTTTACGCGCTGTTCCCGTTGAAACAGCCATGTGCCATGAAACGGAGGCCATGTGACGCGCATGCACGCTGCGCTTGGCGTGAGCGTGGAGCACGTGGTCCTTTGTTCTGTCCTCGCGCGGTATTTGAAAGGTTCAACAAACATTGTTCCAGAATTCGTCTTCCTTGCGTGGAGAGGCGAATAGTTGAATAAACTTAGTAAAGAAAAGAAAAGAACGAAACGAAAGCTTCTAAAGGAGCCATTAAAATGGCTTTTTCTCTCAGCCCCTGTGGCCTATGGCCGCGCGGAAACAACGTTGGAGAGCAGCGTATCCGAGAACGGGGAAGAGGAAGAAGAGAGGGAGGACCTTGTTTGGTCAATTCTTATAGCTTGAAATAGTTCACGCCCCTTTTTCGCGTAAACAGCCAATGAAAGTCCGCGATCTGAAGCGGAGGGAAAAGTTCCTTTGTCTCTGTGGAGACAAACCCCCCCTGGAGATCTAGGCTTGTCCAAATTCCAGGGATTATTCTAGCAAGTTTGTAATTCAGATTACATACATATTCTTACTTTGTTCTAGATAAATGGGTCTGTCAGAGCATGACGATTAGAACAAGACTAAACATAATATATATATGATCAAAACATGAAGTTACATTCCAAATGTATTTAAAGATTTGCTTAACACATGATAACACTGCAGATGTTGGGAAACATCTAAATGTACCAAAAGGGAATATGTAAAACATGTATAAAACATAAAAACAGAAAGTTAATGAATACATTCCATAGAATGCATTGTTCAAAAGAAGCCAGTGATTTGGCTTCTCTCCTGTCCTGTGTGGTCGTAAACTTTTACAACCTGCAAAAGTGGGGGTTGCAGAAACATGGCTCTCTTTGAGAAGGTTGAAGTGAGGAGAGACATTTCCTAAAGTATGAGCTTGCAACTTATACTCTTCACATAACAAGGATTAACCATTTTATGCAATCCATAAACATAATTAAAATACATATTAATAATAAAATGAAAGTAAGGAACTTATACGAAAAGTTCCTTTGTCTCCAGTGTTGGAAGAATTTGGGTTGGGGGTTTTCATTTCTTCTTTGAAGCTCGCATGGGCATCGTAAATAATTTAAGTCCAGCCAGGCTGGCGCCAGGCCAGGCACTTGGTGCAAAAAAAAGAGTTTCATTTGGAAAATCTGAATTAAACACATGAATCGATGATCTGCATATCCGTTACAGTGTGAAAGAAATGTTATAACTCTAACATACTGTAATGCTGTGTGTCCCGGCACAACAAGACAAAACAAAGATAACCCATAACAAACAAAGCATTTGTTGCATCCAGTGGGGGCATAATTGCTGATTATAATGACTTATACTGTGTTTTTACGTGTTGCGTATCGTGCCGTGTAAACATAAAACCATGTCTGCATTTGTGATCGGAGAAACGACAAACAACAAGTGCTATATAATGCTTAAAACAATATATATATATATATATATATATATATATATATATATATATATATATATATATATATATATATATCCTCCCTTCGACAACTTCGCAAAGCCCACATCTTCATCAAACTGGACCTTAGGAGTGCTTACAATCTAATCAGAATTCGGGAAGGAGATGAATGGAAGACGGCGTTCATCACCCCCGCCGGACACTATGAATATCTTGTCATGCCATACGGCCCCCGCTGTGTTCCAGAGTTTAATGGATGAAGTCCTCCGGGACTGCTTCGTATTTATGTACATCGATGACATTCTCATTTTCTCCAATAATCAAACGGAACACCAACGTCATGTCTCAGTAGTACTCCAACGGCTCCGAAAGTTTTCCCTGTTTCTGAAAGCAGAGAAGTGCATGTTTCACCAGACTTCCATCGAGTTCTTGGGTTACCATCTCAGTGCAGAAGGAGACAGGATGGATGACCGTAAGACCCAAGCCATTATCTCCTGGCCCACGCCCAAGTCAATCAAAGAACTACAGAGATTCCTAGGTTTTGCAAATTTCAACCGTCGATTCATGCATGATCACAGCCCCATTAACATCAATCCTGAAAGGAAAACCGAAGACCCTCTACTGGAACCCTGAAGCTGAGCATGCCTTCCAGGAGCTCAAAACTGTCTTTATCATTGCTCCACTACTCCAGCATCCAAACCCAGAGAAAAAATGTATCGTAGAAGTGGACGCTTCAACGACAGGCGTTGGGGCCATCCTGTCACAATAGCCTGAACGCTCATCCAACCCCATGCCTTGTGCCTTCTTTTCCCGAAAGTTATCACCTGCTGAGAGAACCTACGACATTGGCAATCGAGAGCTTTTAGCTGAGAAACTCACCTTGGAAGAGTGGAAGCACTGTTTGGAAAGGCCCAGACATCCATTTATTGTCCTTACTGAGCATAAAAACCTCCAGTACCTGAAAGAGGCCAAGAGACTTAACCCTCGCTAAGCACAATGGGCTCTGTTCTTCACCCGGTTCCATCTCCAAATAGCCTACCGTCCAGGATCAAAGAATACTAGAGCAGATACTTTATCCTGCCTCCATGCTCCCGAGGAAACCCTGGAAGAACCCGAGCCCATTTTACCCACCAAATTATTTGTCAATCCAATCCAGTGGGACCTCGATGAACAGATCCATGTGCTATTACAAGACTCACCCGTTCCTCCAGAATGCCCCACAATTAAGACCTACGTACCTGAAGATCTCCGCATTTCTCTCATCTCCTCTGCTCACTCTTAACACTTTAAGACACTTTGTACATCAGTCCCTTCCCAATTGAAGAACAAATCAACCCAGTCACTTACCTGCTTCACTTACCTGGCCAGTACCAGATACACCCCACCTTTCATGTCTCCCTATTAAATCTGCAATACTCACCTATTTCTGTTTCCTCTGCAAACTCTGTCCCTGATGAAATCCCCCAGGTGGCACCCGTAGAAGCCGAACCCATCTACACAGTAAAGGAGATACTGGACTCCCGACATCGTGGAGGTCGACTCAAGTATCTGGTAGACTGGGAGGGTTATGCTTAGGGGTGTAACGATTCACTCGTTTTCTCGATGCATCGATTACAAACCCTGTCGATTCATATGCATCGATCTTGAAACATGATATTTGAATCGTGAATTGCCCGATCTTGAACAGCAATCGATTCAAAATGCTAAGAATCGAATGAATCGCGATTTCTATAGCGATTCAATGCTTTCAAAATGTATACACATTAAATTACTACACGCACGAATTAATGGAGACCTTGAAGAGTGTTCGTGAATCGTGCCTCTTATCTGTCCTACACGCGCTCCACTGTTTACCGCCTGATGAGACTGTCACAGGATTGCGCTCGCGCTCCGTTCGTCTCTGACGCAGCTGACGTGTGATCTATATGACTCGTGGCCAGTGCCGGAGCCGTCGACAGCTGTATTGCATGGACGGAGCAGGAATGTAAGTGTCTAAATCATACGCACAGATCCATTGAATGATAAATGTTTTTAAACAATGCGGATGAACCGAATATACGAAGGAAACTTTTAAAATTAACCACAGCATTAACAACGACCTTGAAATAAGAGCGCGAGATTTATCTGATAATCAGATGAAAGTAACGTTTGTTTCATTAGCAAACAGACATCAGGCGCGTTTTCTCTCAGAATCATTCGCTGATGGAGAGGAAAAGTTAAATAGAGATGAAGACGTTTTCACACTGAAAGAGAAGCGAACTCGCTCTCATAGACGTGCCAGCCTATATCTGCAGCTAAACTGAATAAAAGCAGAATGAACTGATGGGAAAAAAAAACCCACAAACAATTTATGAATGATGCAGTGCTAATTGACATTTATTACAGTACAGAAACTATAAAGTATATTTTCTACCTTATTCTGTGCAGAAAATTTTAATAATTGCTAATTAAATGTAGCGTAGTATATAAAACAATAATAAAATTGCCATTAGGAAAAAAATATCGATTACAAATGATTGATTATTGTCCAGCAGTGTATTTGATTTATTACAGCTAATTAAAAGTAATTAAAAAAAGAAGATAATTCCTTTTAAAATAATAATAATAATAATAATTATTATTATTATTATATAGGCTACATACATAAAATGATTGTATTTGACATTTCTGTCACTTCTGAAATTATGGTTACGCCCCTGGTGTGATAAAATGTTAGCTTATACATAATACTCTTTAAGCTCTTTTTTAAAAACTTGGCTTACATAAATTTTTACGTATGCCATGTCGCATCATTAAACTAGCATTTAGCAATGGACAAAAGTTTTTTTTTTTTTTTTTTTTTTTTCTAACCTATGGTTCTCTAACCATAAATGCTATTGTAATTTGCCCCCTGACTAAGCATTTAAAGAATTTAGTAGAAGCATTTAAATAATCCAGTGAATGCACTTAAAGAATGCAGAATCGAATCGTTATAATCGAATCGAATCGAATTTAATTGTGAATCGAATCGAATTGAATCGTTCTAAATTTGCAAAAATCGTTCTTGAATCGAATCGAATTGTGAATCGTAATCGAATTGAATCGCTGCCTTGCCAAAGATTCACAGCCCTAGTTATGGTCCTGAAGAAAGGTGTTGGGTACCTCGTCATGATATTCTTGATCCTAATAATCTCACCGAATTCCATACTCAGTTTCCAAAGAAATCAGCTCCACAACCCTGCGGCTGACCCCCAAAACGTCGGAGGGCAACGTCGGGTGGGGGTGGGGGGGGGGTAATGTCAGGGACCATTCAAGCTCGGTCCCTTCCATCCCACAGCGATCATGTTCACCAGAATACTAATCACCCGCACCTGGTCATCATTAACAACCTCATCACCTAAGCAGTATAAAACACTCACCACAGCTCCAGTTCAGCATCAAGCCTCCAACAGGAAAGGACCATAGAATGCTAGCTCGCTATCCTCCGAAGCACCACAGATCCTGTGACGTAAAGTATACCCACCTTTTAAACACTAACCTCTGTGTCCTTGTTCTACTGCCTCCAGGATTCCTGAGTATTACCCCGTGTCCTGAAATCCAACAATTCCCCAAATCTCCTGTGTTAGCCTGATATCCTCCGGTTCTTAGAGCAATCTGTAAAGAGACAAGGATTAGGGAACTGTGATTGAGTGGTATTGACAACTCTGCAAAAGACGTACTCACCTTCCTGCACCTCGCACTGTGTGATCGGCACCGCACTTGCCCCTGAAAAGCACCGTCTACTTACTCGACTTTCACTATTTGTAAATAAAGAACTGTGCTTAGATTCAGTTACCTCTGGCTCTCGTCTATGTCCTGACAACTTTATAATCGTAAGTGGCAAATTCTTTAAATATGAGAAAAATGCTTTCAGACTGTAAGTAAGAACAGTAAAAAAAAATAGTCCTCCATAAAATGCATTGCACAAACATGAATATCTGGGTTGAACTCTTCTGGAGCAGTGTGGTAAATACAACTTGACTTCTGATGTCTAGTTGTGTCCTTCTTTGGAAGACCAAACAAAATATTTTCACTTTCGCAATGAAACACACAACGTCTTCACAACGTGACGGTGGCAGAAACAATAATACAGCTAGAATAAAAGTTATGCATTCTTTCTTTGTTTAAACGAGGTGTTTCAGGACAGCATGGATGAGTCTAAACTTTTATTAAGAATATCTCTTTGGGTTGGAGACTTTATTCATTGCAACTTTAGGGATCTTATCTCTCTATACTACTATACCAACCTTATTTTACTTGTAAGATATTCTGTTGTATTTACCTATGCTTGTAATTTGTGTATTTGTTGTTTTTTTGTTTTTTTTTACTGACTGTTTTCTTGTCTCTTTTATAATGTTTAAACTTTCTTAGTTAATCTACAGTAAGTGAGGGAGTAACATGACACACGTATGATGTCCCATACTCAGACCAAGTATGATGACCCATACTCAGAATTTGTGCTCTGCATTTAACCTATCCTAAGTGCACACACACACAGCAGTGTATAAGTGTGTAAGGAATCCCGAAGGTGCTCTCTGTCACCATAGCAACACCCAGCATGATCTGGCGGGGTCTTAGCTGTGAGGAGAGGATGCATTAGGGTTGACCACCACGTGGGGTCCAGGACCCCTTCTAGACTGTGAATTTGCATTATCACTTCTTTTCCCCAACCAATGAGTGTTAGAGATGGACAGATCACACATATGCTTGGCCCGTGTTCTCTGCTCTCATCCTCAATGTATTTTCGATGTTTCAATAAATTCAAACTGACCCTCTGATGTCACATGGACTACTTTGAAGATGTTTTTATTATCTTTCTAACCAGTATAGAAAGTGGACAGTATACCGTGCACAGTTTCAATGGAGGGACTGAGAGCTCTCAGATAAATCTAAAATATCTTAAACTGTGTTCCGAAGCTAAACGGAGGTCTCACGGGTTTGGAACAACGTGAGGGTGAGTTATAGAGATAATTTTCATTTTTGGGTGAACTAACCCTTTAATTAGAACAAACATCTGAAGGTTGTATGACCTATTTCCAATATTAGTCACAACATCATGTCAGATTTTAATAACTGTGAAATCAGAGTAATGTATAAGAAATTTAATTTTACATTTTTGTTTACATAACAATTATGCCCATTGTGAAAAGGATATGAACAGGACATGAAAATGTACTCTATGGTAGTGAATCATGTCACAGTAATGAGAATCTAAATAATAGGAATATATATATATATATATATTCTAAATATTAATAAAACACTGTAATTAAAAGTATTAATAAAAAAATAATAGTTTAGTATCTCAATAATACTTAAATAACAATGTTACAATGGGAAAAATATATACTGTGTATATATATATATATATAGAGAGAGAGAGAGAGAGAGAGAGAGAGAGAGAGAGAGAGAGAGAGAGAGAAAATAATAAAATGCAGTTGGAATATTTTTATTTTAATTGAATTGTTACCCGGCCGTGTTTTCAAGATTGTACTTCTTGTAATCTTTTTCTTTAGGTTTTGGTTATACTTAATATCCTCGTCAACACACAGACACAAAGGAAAAGTTTTAAAGTTGCCATCACAATGGTGAAAATAATGATACTTGCTTCCTCAAGAGCGTGCTCTTTTTTTTTTGTAACAAATATTAATGTGATGCTGGATTTCTCACCAGAAGTGCAATCATTGCACTTCCAATCTCTAAGACTACGTGCACAGGCCATTATTCTCAAGGAGCTGAGAATGAATCAAGTCCTCCACGCCCACATAACTTGATTATTACAACTAGATGTGTGTGTAAGGAATCCCGAAGGTGCTCTCTGTCGCCATAGCAACACCCAACATGATCTGGCGGGGTCCTGGCTGTGAGGAGAGGATACGTTAGGGTTGACCACCACGTGGGGTCCGGGACCCCTTCCGGACTGTGAATTTGCATTATCGCTTCTTTTCCACCGACCAGTGTGAGTGTGAGAGACAGACAGATCACACATGTGCTTGGCCCGTGTTCTCTCCTCTCATCCTTTATTCCCACTGTTATGAAATGACTCACCGGATATTATGTGTCCCTCCGTGTTTCCGTCCAATTACGCAGAGCTCTGTGGTAATGAGGCTGGCTCCAGAGATCTGAGAGGAAGTCTTTAAAAGACTGGAGCAGTCCAGCTCACACTGATCTGGTCTGTGGCTAGTCCCTGGAGCCGAGGAAAAGTGATTAAAACAGAGCAAAAGGAATGTGTAATGTGTTGGCGAACAACAAACTCAATATGTGTGACATTCTCCCATGAGTGACCTTTAAAGGAACATAATTGTTATTTACAGCTTAATGTGTGTGGACAGCTACTGTGGCGTGATGTCATTTACCAGAGACAATCATATTGACTAGTCTTTCAGTGTGTATAAATGAACTGGGAAGTGTAAAACAGGAAAGGAAGTTTAACAGCATAAATATTTAAAATATCTATCACCCTAAATTGAGGATGACCATAAGACTGAAAGATAGGGCTTGGCGATAAGGCCAAAAATATTATCATAATGTATTTTCCAAATCATACCGTATCAATAATCATAGCAATATTAATCTAGCATTAAAGGAGAAGGAAATACTTTCCACTTGTTTGCTAGGCCTTGGGAATAAATAAAAAACTCCACGGAATAAGATACCTTTTAAATTAGGGCCCTATGAAATCCATTTTAATTTGCCCAAATTATTCTATGATTCTTTTATGAAATCAATCGCGGTGGCAACAACAATACTACTGCGAGAATAAAAGTTATGCCTTCTTTCATGAACATTTGGGCTGTGTTATGCAAATCTTCCCATTTGAGACTTTACAGACTTTCATTTAACTGACGCTTTTATCCAAAGCGGCTTATAATTGCTGTCAGAGGTCATATGCCTATGGAGCAACTAAGGGTTAAGTGTCTTGCTCAGGGACACATTGGTGTCTCACAGTGGATTCGAACCCGGGTCTCTCACACCAAAGGCATGTGTTTAACCACTGCGCCAACACCACCCCCTTAGTCTTTGCAACTTTACAACACTACAAAGAGAAAGAGAAAGAACAAGTTTAAAATGACATCATATGACCCCTTTTAATTATAAACAAGTAGCTCTACAGAAGACAATAGCATGATGATTACCCAGCTCAGTTCAAGTTCTGTTAACATGTCAAATCAATGATACTACTGAATATTAATTGTCTTTTAAACCACAACTTAGTAAATGGAGAAAAAAACTCAGTCAAGGAAGTTCTTCTCTGGCCTAAATGAAATTTTCTCTCATGACCCAACTCAAAAAATTATTTTCACTTTGCATCCATGCATGAAAACCATGGGTGGATATGGGAGGGCACGGTCTATAATCATGTGATACTGGCTCATGGATCTTGCCAAAACCTGAGGTGTTTTAGGTCTATTTAAAATCTTACCTGGTGTAGTAAAAGGACTATAATTGGAAATATAGTTTACATAAGTTTACATAAATTGAAATGAAAAAATTTTTTTCCCAACAGCCTGTACATCTATAAATGTGAATTTTGATGTTTAACCTAAAAATGAAACAAACATTGAACCAATGTTAAGTCAAAACATGACATGTCAGATTTAATTGGTTTATGTAGGTGTCAGAAATGTCTACCTTAAATTCACTGCAATTCATTTTGGTTCGTGTTAACACAAATATTAAATAACAATCTGTTGTTGGTTCCACATTATGTTTGCATCTTCCGTTAATGATGAAACAACACTAGAATTTCGATCTGAACCAAAATGTAAATTCAAAGCAACAATGTATTATTGGAAAGTTATTATACTCTAATTCAAAATAAATGGTCAGTAATAATATTCATCTAGGGTCTTTCAAATGCGTACAGTAATGCCTTGCACCCATCAGAGTGCTCTGAATAGACTGATTTGGATATTTCTACAGCTTCAACAACAAACCTTTTTACTGAGGAAACATTTAAGTGCTTGACAAAAAACATGTGCTTCCCATTTCTGCTTTTAAACCATCTAGTGAACATTTGTAAGTGCAAGAAAACACATTTTCATTTGTGTTTAGAAAAGACTGCCTGTGTGGCTTGGCATCAAGCCGCAGCAGACACTGGATGGGCATCGGGTTGAACATGAGCTGGAATATTCCTCTTTGCCCAGTTCCAGATCTCTGTTTAAAATGAAGAAGCACTGGAGTTACAGCTCCTCCAGTTACGCTCCCCCTTGCTGTGCAAATCATTTATAATTCTGGATTATGTCAGCGCAGATAGCGAGGTCAACCACGGCCACCTTGTGCACATTAGAGTTTAATATAGCAACAGTGCTTGGTAGCTCTCAATTGATTGCTTTTTATATTACCGCAATGGCAATAAGTCTAACTTTCTTGCCTCCTCTCTCACACATGTCATCATTAACCGCCCTTCCCCCTTTCTCTCCATCTCTTGTTTATTCCCATTCAAACATCATCATTCCTTTTAGAGTGCAGGTAGAGTTCTATGTGAATGAAAACACTTTCAAGGAACGTCTGAAGCTGTTCTTCATCAAAAACCAAAGATCCAGTGAGTTCTTGCCCAGACTCTAATTGTGGCTGTTTCTTGTCCTGTGAGGTGGTAGTTTGTTGTTGCTTTCACGTGGATTGCTGTTGGCCCCTGTGAGTGGCTCTGTGGAGCTGGTGCTGGGTAATTGGTTGGTCTTGTATTTGTTTCTGCGCGTTTGATGTGCTGTCTTCTAGCTGTCGTGTCCTGTCCGTGAGCACTCGGCTTTGTGTTTCTGTTGTTTGTGAAGCTCTTTGTGATGCTGAATGGTGACGGCCTCGCGCTCTTGTGTGCAGGTTTGAGAGTGCGACTCTTCAACTTCTTCCTGAAGGTTCTGAGCTGCCTGCTCTACATCGTACGAGTCCTGCTAGACGACCCACGGGAGGAGAGAGACTGGTGAGACACAGCCACCTGGCAATGAAACTATGTTGCATGCACTCGAAGCAAAAGTTGTTTCGGTAGGCAGCAGATGTATTTAGTCTTGGCAACATTCTAAAGGTGTGTCGCTATCATCTGGGATCTGCAGAACCCAATGCAACTGAAGTTTTAAATTGTTCAGAACAGGTCAAAAGCTGGAGAGTGGGACAAAAGTGTCTTATTTTTAGCAGGAATGGAATAATATGGTTATTTTGCACAATAATTATTACAATTATCAATCATATTTTAATTGTATTAGTTCATTCATACAATTATTAATCATTATAGTGATAGTGTTTAATCACTTTAGGTCACTGACTCACTTTACTGTTGGTGTTGCTAATAGAGGTGTTTCTGCTCTAGATCGGCTGTCTGCACTTCCATTGGTGGTCGCTGTATTACATCACTGCTCATTAGCATAACATTTTACTTTACAGTGATTGTCACTCATGGAACTAGAAATCAACAACTCTTACTGGACTTTTTAAGCAGGGAGACAAGCATAGACAAAGAGTTAGAGAGATGGGCCAGAGTCTGCATCGTTTCTGAGTGAAAAAAGGAAAAATGCATTTTCTGCCAAAGTGCAGAAGAACAGCATATCGAGGAGCTCATGACATTGCAAGATGCAAGTGAACGACAGGAAAGGAGAAAGATGGTCAAAAGTGAAAACCGTGGGATCTATTTTCAGTTCAGAGAAGAGTTCATGTTCATGTCGGAGAGAGAGTGTGGGAGGACGAAGGGAAAGTGAGATCTAGGGAAGACTGAAGTGTCTTTTGTTTAGTCCATGCATAAAAACTTTTATCTGTGTGTGTGTGTGTGTGCTTCCCCTGCAGTCCTGGCTGTCTCAGACAGAATGCATCTGCTCACAACAGAAGCCATTTTGACTGGTGAGTATCCAGGCTCTTGACTCTCATGAGAAATGAAGAAAAAACACCGACATTAGGCCATTTTAATTGAGTAGATCTGAAGAAAATCAATACAAATGTGTAATTTTTGAGAATCTCCTCTTTTTAAGATGTTTATCGGGTTTTCAAACCTAACTTTGTAGCTCATCTCACTTCTGATATTTCCCATTTAGCTTACTTTGTGAAAATGAAGTGCACTTAATTGTACTGATTGGGAATTTGTAGTGTACTTCAACTTCTAAAAGTATATTTATTTTTTTACTTAGCTTGATGTTTACTAACAGACTAAAGCATATTGATTGTCGTTTTGACTGTAGTGTGTTATTCAATATTAATATTTTAAACAGACTAATATACAACTTCTTGATCACAGATATGTTATTACATTGAATGCAACAAGCAATTACAATGTATTACAGTGTATTACAATTACAATGCAATTATAGTGTTAATTAAAGTTTCAATAGAAATTACATTAAAGTATATTTTAGTTTACCATTAATGTTGTCGGTACATTCAGTAGTAATCTTTTAACCATATTTCAATGATTCAGTGATTATGACTCTGTTTTGACTCATGCCAACAGTATAATTGATTTATTGACTTCAGGGCTCTGCACCAGGAGTCTCTGTGACATGTTTAACAAGGCAGTTCGGTTTTTGCCATTTATTAAACATCAAAAATTCAGCTGGTAGTCTGCAAGCGTTTAATGGTGTGTGTCTGACACGATGGCACTGTGCTCATTACTAAAAAAAAATAAAAAATTGTTGGTTTTTATATGTTTATTGCTCAGGCATTGTAAATGGATTGGATTCTGGAATTGGTTTGTTTGTTTGACGTGTGAAAAAAAAGTGTTCTATTATGAGCCCTCTTCTTAATCCGAGCGTATCTAATTTGTAATTTTCTTTTCATTCTTTATCTCATCTCATTCAAATAATGGCTTCCTGTCATCAGGTCCCTCATTATTTGGGTGAACAGGCCTTTGCCACTCTGGGCTCTTCAGGTCAGAACAAATAACACACTCACACATACACAAGTGTTTCTTCTAAAGGCACTTTTGAGATTTTAAAAAGGTATTTTTTAAACACTTTTGAGACTCTTGCCGATTTTTGGCATTTTCACGGGACACGTCCTGGCCAGGATTTCTATATTTGGCTTTGTTTTCCTGTTTTCATACTTGCTAATAGTAAAGATTGAAAAGTAGCTTGACCAATAACATGCAGGCATTGTGCATAATCAACCAATTGTGACGAGTGAGAAGGTGGTGTAGCAACAATCACTTTCTGGGGAATAATTAACTCAAATAAAGTGAATATTCATGAGTCTATGAATATAACGTGCTTATTGCTTACAAATATTAAATTACCCAAAGAGGGAATATTTAATCATTTAAAGGTAACCTTTACTAGAATTAATTTAAGTTACTCTAGACAATCTGTTCGTCCAGCGAACTGGAAGCTAGACTTCCTTATCAAAATTCAATAAAAATACCCTTCTTACAAACTCCAAGAAATATTAATCTTCTGATCAGGAAAAAACAATATTTTCTGTGTCTGTACTACTAAGATTACTGAAAATTAATTCATATAAAACAAAGCTCGTAGCGTAGATCAGACGATTCAGGGACTTCGATCTCAATGAGCAATAAAACAATTCAATTCAAGCAAATTATAGGATTTAATAAAACAGACTAAAGAGTACATAACTACAATTCACACGGAGTAAATATAAGTATATAGCAAAACGAAAATACAATTTAAACAAGGTAAATGAACAAGAATAATAATGAGATAAATGAGAGAGGGAGATAAAGAGAGAGAGAGAGAGGGAGAGAAAGTGAAAGTGAAAGCAATCTCAGCGTGGCAATTTCAAACAGTTAACTTTGCAAGAGACCCCAAGTCATTGAATGATTTCACAAACATGGAATAGCCTAGACAACCTTAAACAGCAATTTTAGTTGCGATATAAGAAAGTACTTGCTTTGATCTGGCTCTTGTGCGTAGCTGCGCTCAAATTGTCCGGTCTGTGCGGCCTCAGCGTGGTTCTTTCCAGAGCAGATGATACGCGAGCTCGATGGTTAACGCGAAGGTAAACTTTGCCAAAAGATGACTAGACTTAAGTTCGTTTGGCTCGTGAAGGCAATTGAACGAAGTCAAATATCAGCAGACAATAAAGAAAAACTAGAATGAAACGAAAAGTAAAGAAGAATAACGGAGAACTTCTTGAAGTCCGGTTGCAAAGCTGGGAATCCTCTTTTCTCTCTGGCGGAATGCCCAGAACATCGGTTTCCCCGAGCTTTTACGTGAACCTAGGTTCACGCCTAATTTTGAGTATGATCCAATGAAGTGTAAACAAACTGAGGCGGGAAAAATCTTCTTTGTTTGCTGATCTCCGCCCACTGGTCTAATTTATGGCGATGACAAAATTAAACATTTTTCTTAAGCAAGATCGTTCCTCTGAAACAATGCATCTTTTTGTAGTTTGCTATCAAGATTCGTTACAGTCGTGTTTTTACGATTATACAGACACCAAGAACTATAGTTTTATCCATCAAGTATACATTGATATTTAGTTATTCTTAACTAAATGCATATAAAGTTTGCATTAAACACACAGTAACATTCATATATTCCATTATGCCGCATACATACATTTGAGCACAAAAAGGGAGACATTAAAATACATTTAGAGGTAGTTTAAGTAAAATAAGGTCCATGGGCCAGCAAAAATGCTTGTGCCTGTTTTTGAGTGTATGTGCGTCTGTTTCACTGGAATGTGCGATCAAGAAGGGGGGTTGTTTGTCTTCCCTTTTGAAGTTCGATATCGCATCTCTGGATAGTCTCCAAGGTGTTATAACTCTCATCCCCGCCAGGACATTGCCGTCATGGCGGCGCCCAGGGTGGTGAGTTATGTTGTAAGAGGGTTGTAAAACGAAAGTCCTTGTTTTTTCTTTAACTCACGTTCTGGTCTTTGAGTGTAGAATGTGTAAAAAGGGGTCAGGGTTCATTAACATGGAACAGATGGTTGAATACCATCCGCTCATTGGTGTTACATTCCCCCTTTGTGGTCGGATGATGCCCTGTGGTCATTATCGGACAACACCCACCACCATGGTCGGATGGCAGGTGAATCCTGACAGTCGGGTAGCAGGTGTTTGTTAGGGCTGAGGACTCAACTCGATGAGGTCCTTATCCGTCTCTGGTGTGTTACCTTCCCTTCGGGGTTTCCATCGGAGACTTCCAATCCTAGTTGTCTTGAGTTTAGCTGCAGAGATTCGCATCTCGTTGAGTTTCCTGTATAGGACTAAGGCCACGCCAAGGGTCAGGGTGTGGCCGACGACCATGGAGATGCACAGTGCTGTGTCAGCTGCAGTCCAGGCTTGGACAACAGGTGAGGTGTTCAGGATGGGTAATCGAGACAAGGCTTGGAGGGCTGCGTCGACGGGAGCAATGTCAATGAGCTGAGGCCCGCCTTTTTCAATCCACAGTTCCAACTCCGGACCTAGGGTGAAGTTGTAGTTCTTGAAGAAGGATGGGATTTCTAGTTCTGATTGGTACTCTTCACTCGGAAGATGGTATAAGGCCAGATCGTCGAGGTGGAGGATGGCCCCTCGTGGGACTTGAATCCACATGCTCTGGTCGAGCAGATTGACACGGGTGGCTGTGTCATGCTGGTCGTAGGTCAGTGTAGCGGTACGTACTGGAGTGTTAACGAGCCATCTATCACCTACAATCTCAGCTTGCGTCTCGGTGACGTGGCTGCGAGGCTGGGCATCGGCAGGGCAACGCGTGTCGCTGATCATGGGTTGCAACCCGCAGATTCCATCAGTATTGTCTCTGAGAAATGGCTTGCTGGGGCAGAGGTAGTGAATGTCTTTAGTTAGGGTGCACATGTGCAGGTTTGGGGCTAAGTACAGCTGGGTGTTGCTGTCATGGTACGCCACCACCTCAGGGGTACGTATCTTGATATGAGTGTTATCCTTCCAGAACCCCACATTAACAATGTCTTTGAGTCTGTAGATTCGGCTTGACTCTATGATGGGTAAGTTCAGGAGGAAACTCATCTCCTTCTGCTCAGGATCCACGTAAAGGGGAATAGCACTACCTAGAGAGTAGGCAAGGTGGATTTGCATAGGATCAGTGGGTGTGGTGATGGCGGAAGCCAGCACATTTTGCACCAAGCTTAGGGGTATCAGGTATGGTGGAATTCTTCCCATGGCTAGACTGTCGATGGAAGAACTCACTTCCCGTAGCATGTCAGTCATTAATGCTGTGACCAGCTGCGTTTGGGCAAAGTCATTCTGGAACACAGTGAACAGCTGTTTCATGGAGTTCATGGTCTGGTTCAAAAGCACGCTGTGGGTGTTGAGAATGACCACCGTTCCTTTCAAAGTCTTTCCAATGGTTTGCAAGGATGCACTCTGTGTAGTGAGTTGCTCTTTTAGCTGTGGAAGTTCAGTCTGAATTTCAGCCACATGCCGTCTCACAGTGGCTATATTTACTGCATTGACACTGGACATACCGATGTTGAACAGAGTTCCCACAGCAGCGGCGGCTCCGAGCAGCGCTCCCAGGAAACGTTTGGGGCGGCGGTTGTGTCCACCTAGTTCCGCCTGGGTAACAGTCATCTTCTCAAGTTGGTTGAGCATGTGCTTGACATCGGCCTCGGCGTGCTGGAGGGAATCCTCTGTCCAACGGGCACCGGCCCAGCTGTACTGGGCTACTGCGCGGGGGTAGTGTGCTCTGTAGACGTTGCGGGGGTCGAGTTGAACGTATACTTTCTGGGTGTACGTCCGACAATTCGTGATCAGGAGTCCCGGTTGCTCTCTCAATACAATGCCCGAGGCAGGACCCGGTGTGATAATGTCTGATGACGGCTGGCCTCTGGTTGACTGGAAGCACAGGATGAGAATCCACAGCAGCATCCTGTTACAGGCCAGAGAGAGAGAGAGAGATGGGGAGGAAAAAGGGAAAAGAGAGAGAGGGAACAGGTCAGTGAGGTTTGTCCCGGGTTGGATGGGACAGTCTTTTCGCTTCGATGGCGGCGGTTGGTGTTTAGCTTGCATTGGCCCCTCCCTGTCTTTCTCTGCTAGTGGCCACATGTCTCTTAATCTGGTTACGGTGGACCCATTTGAGAACTGGTTCTCTCGATCCCCGACTTAGCTGGATTTGGTACGCAACTGGGGAGAGTTTGTTCATAATCTCATGAGGTCCCGTCCAGTGTGGCAGGAATTTCTTAGACAGCCGCTGGGGGCCTGTCTGAGTTGGCGGGGTGAAGCGGTAATACAAGACCCTGTCGCCCACATTCAGTTCCTGGTGTGACGCTTTCCGATCATAGTATGCTTTCTGGCCTTCAGCGCTTTTTTGCAGGTGTTGCTGGGCAAAAGCAAACGTTGTTTTCAAGTGTCTATGGAGCTCGTCAAGGTACTGGAATGTGGTGTAAGCAGTGACAAGGTTGGAGTCTCCTGGTTGATACAGCAAGTGTAGTGGCAGGGTCATCTGCCGCCCAGTCATGAGTTCAAAAGGGGACACCCGTGTTGATTCCTGTGGGGTGGCTCTGATGGCCATCAACACAAGGGGTAGTTTCACATCCCAGTCTTTCTGATTAGCAGACACATACTTTTTCAGCATGGCGACCACCGCTCTGTTCGATCTCTCTACCTGGCCGGATGCAATTGGATGGTGGCTGATGTGTAGTTTAGCTTGTACCCCTAGGCATTTCCAGATCTGTTGCATGATCTCGGCCGTGAAGTGGGTACCTCTGTCTGAGTTGACTCTCAGTGGCAATCCGAACCGGGAGAAGATATGGTTCATCAGGAGGTATGCAGTGGTTTGGGCAGTGTCATTGGGTGCTGGCAGACACTCTACCCACTTGGTAAACTGGCACACCACCGTGAGGAAGTACTTGTTGCCTCTTGTTGATCTGGGCAGGGGCCCTACCCAGTCGATTTGGAGGTCTGACCACGGGAACGTGATCCCTCTGCGTTGCAGTGGGGCTCTGTGGTTTGGGTTTGCTGGTGTGAACTGGCAGCACACAAGACATTCTCTGACGTACTCTGCCACATCTTGTTGCATGCCGGGCCAGAATGCCACCTGTCTCAGTGTGTCATACGTGGCTCTGGCACCGTGGTGTCCAGCACATGGTGTGTCGTGGGCGTACATTAGCATTACCCCCTTTTGGCATCGTGGCACCACGAGCCGTGGCGATGTGCTGTCATCAGGTGCAAACCACAGAATGTCGTCTTGTACACGTAGCATGTGTCTGGTGTTATACAGGTGTCGGAGGCACGAGTCATCATTGAGCTCAGCTTCAGTGATAGGGTGGTTGGAGGGGTCAGAGAGGTGGTTAAGAATTGTCTTTATGGCAGTGTCAGAGGCTTGCATATCCGCAATGTCGTTGTTGGAGATCTGCGGAGTTAGCGATAGCGACTGTGAGGCGGGCACTGCCACAGGTGAAAGTCGTTTGCTGCGGGTTAATACTGCAACATCGGGGCTGGGTGTGGGTTCTGGGGGTGACCACACCTCCCCGTGTAGTGCGCCTGTTTTGGCGAGGGCGTCGGTTTTATCATTTAAATCTTTGTCCAGCCCTGGTAGCTTAGAGTGTCCTTTTACCTTCTTCCAGTACACAGTCATATTGTGCATTTCGGTGATGTTATCACATTCTTGGAACAGGTGTTGGTGTTTGACTGGCTTGTTGTTTGCCGTTTTGAAACCATTCTGTTTCCAGCCGGTAAGGTGGCACACAAAACTGAGTCTGGCATAGTTAGAGTCTGTACAGATGAGGATTTCTCTGATGTCATGGGCTGATGCGATCTGCAGAGTTATGAGAATGGCTGCTATTTCTGCATATTGTGATGACTGGGGACCTAACTTGAAGTGTTGTGGGGAACACGGCTGGTCGTTGACCCACAGCACTCCTGCACCTGCCTTGAGGATGCCATCGTGGTTGTAGGAGCATCCATCGACGTAGGCTGTGAGCATGCCCTGACACGCATTCTCTTCAAAGTACCTGTGACAGGTCGGTTGTTGCTGTTGGGGTTCTTGCACGCCCATTTCTTCTGCAGATATGTTATCAGAACAGTTTTGGCATGCGGCCAGGCCATTGCCCAGTGCAGACTTGTGATTCTGTGCATACCGTGCCTCAACATTGCGTCCTTGGAGAGCCATTAACCATGTGGCTATGCGTGAATTGGTGACCACACCATCTCGGATTCGCTGGCTGTTGAGGAACATTACTGGCTGGTGGCAAGTCTCTATGATAACTTTCTGTGCCCCAATGTAATTGGAGAATCGCTGAATGGCCCATATAGTGCAGAGCAGAGCTTTTTCACAGTCTGAGAACTTACACTCTGGTGGAAGCAGTGTCTTGCTGGCATAGGCAACTACTTTCTTGTCTTGATCATGCCGTTGGTACAGGCCAGCACTGAGACATTGGTTGGAGAACCCAGCTTCCAGGTAGAATTCCTTTTGTGGATCGGGGTAAGCAAGACACGGAGCTGTGCATAAATGTCTTTTTAGTTCTTTCATGGCGTGTTCTTGAGCCTCTGACCAGACGAAAGGGCAGTCCTTTTTTAGCAGAGCTGTCAGAGGTCTGGCAATGTCCGAGTAGTTTTCGATGAACTGTCGAGAGTAATTGCATACCCCTAGAAAACTCCGCAGCTCAGAGACGTTGGTGGGAGGCTTGATGTTCTGAATGGCATGAATGCGGTTTGACTGAGGTTCAATGCCTTGGGATCCGATGAGCAGGCCCACGTAGTTAACCTTAGTTCGGCACCACTGTCCTTTGTGGAGGGCGATCTTGGCTCCGGCGGTGGATAGTTGGTTCAAAACATAGTCTATTTCTTTCAGGTGGTCGGCCACCGTTGTGCTCTTCATGAGAACATCGTCTACATAGATCAGGTTACCTCTCATTCTAGCGTCTGGGCAGGCTTTGTTCAGAAAGATGTTGAATTCAGCTGGTGAGTTGGCGTAGCCGAACGGACACCTGTTGAAGGTGAACTGTCTGTTGCCAAATGTGAATGCCAACTTGTGTTGGTCTTCCGGGTGCACCGGAATGGTCCAGAATCCAGAGGCCACATCAAGTGTAGAGAAGATTGTGGCTCCTCTGATTCGGGGTAGTTCTTGTTCTAGCTGGGTCATGGGCCATCGTGACAGCGGCACCTGTTGATTCAGTTTCCTGTAGTCAATGGTGGGTCGCCATTTGCCGTTAGGTTTGAGGACGGGCCAGATGGGGGCTGAGTAGGTGCTGTTGCATGGACGGATGACCCCCTTTTCAAGCATAGATTCGATGATCTCCTGCACTGGTTCGTGTGAGGCGATGGGAATCTTGTACTGTCTGACAAAAGTGGGAGGAGCATCAGGGTGCGTAGGGATGCGCACCGTGTGGAGGTTGGTGAGACCACAGTCTAGAGAGTCTTTGGCAAAGGATTCTTTGAACTTATACAGAACTTGTCTGAGTCCTTGACGATCTGTATCGCTTTGAAGTGCATTAGCGTCTTGTAGAATTTGCTGCACTTGAGATTCAAAACCTGGGTAAGGCTCCTCCATCGGTGTGTCATCAGTCGGGTTGGCATTGAGAGGTGTAGTAGGTTCATGAGCCTCACCGACGTTCTTGTGGGAGACTGTGTATATTGTGAGGTGTTCATCCTCGGTCAGCTCCGTTCTGCACACTTGGTCTTTAGGCACCGACATAACAGATGTGATGGCAATGAGTTTGAAGGGTGCAGTGAACAATGTACTGTCTGTACTCCCTTCGGGTATCAGTGCGGGTGGAATGGGACCAATGACAGGTAGTACAAGTTCAAAATCATGAAAGTCATGGCTTACTAGCCATCCCAGCCGGTAGGCCTTGGGAATGTTGATGTCAGTTGCCGTGCAGTTGTTGAACAGGATGTAGACTACACGAGATGACACTTCAGTGAGGGGTATGGCTTCCAGTGTGAGTCCGAGTTCCACACATTCAGGTGAGGGTTGGAAGAAACCCAGCGTGTGGTTTAAGGTTTGACCCCATCGCATGTTGAGCCGAATAGCGACCCCTTTGGTGTAAGCTGGTACCACCGTTTCCTGTTCGTTGACTAAAGTGCAGACTTCTGGGATGGTCTGCCCTGATATGAGGTTGTCATGGTTGATGGAAACGTGTGGCTGCAAAGTCAATGGGGCCCATACAACTTCATTAAAAGTGTCCACATGAGCCTTGAGGCGAATCAAGAGGTCTGCTCCAATGTAAACATCGTGTGGCAGGTCCGGAAGGACCAGGAAATAATGAGTCAGGCACCGATAATTCCATTTCACATGCAAAGCGCAGATTCCTCTAGCAGAAACCATTGAGGATGGGTGTGAGTTCAAAGGGAAACGAGTGCGCTTGCTGGCATAAGGGAGGTCAGGTGTCTTCTCAGTGATTGCATTGTACAGTGACAGACTAATGGCTGAGTTGTCTGCCCATATGGCCAGAATACTGTCCGTTGTTGTTATATCATGCAGCTGCAGTTCGGTTTTGACCTTGGGGCAGTAGGTATCAGAGTATTTAGTGGCCTTGAAGGTACAGAGGATCGAACTTGAGCCTTGGTTTGTTGTTGAGGCTGGATACCTATGGCTGGCTGCTGGGGTTCCCGTGACCTCTGTGACCCGACAGTCTGGCTCTGTGGGAATTCTCGTGACCTCTGTGACCTGACCGTCTGGCACCGTGGGAATTCTCGTGACCTCTGTGACCTGACCGTCTGGCACCGGCGACCTGTGTGGTTGGAGGGGAAGAGGTTCTCGCACTTGAGCCCAGACTTTCAGCTGTTTGAAATCTAGTAAAGGCTCAAAGCGATCAAGCAGGTCTTTCCCGATGAGAAATGAATAATTGTTCATTGGTGAGACATAAATAGGATGTACTAGGCTCATAGGTCCGATCGTCAGGTGGATGGGAGCTACATTTCTGAGCTGGATGTCATTTTGGCTGTATGACTGCACATTCAGCTTGCAAGTGTGAAAATTTAGAGTTCGATTCTGTCTCTGAGCTTCAAATTTGAGCTTATTAAATAGTTGAGCCGAAATCAACGTGAGGTCTGACCCTGTGTCCACAAGGGCTTCGAGTCTCATTTCCTTTTCTAAAGTGATGGTTAGGTAGAGTTTCCGAGCCACTCCCTTCTCGATCAGGTTCCCCAGGAGTTTTGGTGTTGGGGCTTGTGTGTTGATCGATAAGCAGTTAGGGTATGTTTTGTGTGTTTCGTTGTGGGTACAGATAACCAAAACAGCACTTTCTGGCACCTCAGTGTGTGGGATGATGCTTTCTTGGTCAGGAGGTGCAGACGTCAGCTGGACTGAGTGGGTGTTGCTATTGTTTGATGAGGCAACAGCTAGTTCAATAGTTCGTGGTTGACAAACAGTGTTCTGTGTGCTTGGTTCAGTTGTGGAGACGTTGGGAGTGGTGCTGGTTTCAGGCATAAGGTTTAGTCATGCGGTGTCTGGTTTATCCTTCTTGTCCTCCTTGTGAGGTTTCTGTTGAAGGAACTCTCTCAGTATTCTCAGAAGTTCTGCAGCTTCGGATGTGGCTGCACTTTCCTTTTTAGATGTGGGCTCAGCCTTGAGTTTCCAAGCATCACGTCGAGAGTGTTCCCCCTCCCGCCTCCCTGGGCTTGGTGTTCTGGAGGCTGGAGGTTGGCTAGTTCTGGGTCGCCGGCCGGCTTCCCAGGTGCCCCCCCCCTTTTGGTTATGGGAGGGGCGAGGCCGGTCCCAGGATATTCCAGAGCGGTCGTTCTGGTGCTTCGGACGGGCACCACCACCGCGACCGCGCTGCCCTCTGCTGGCTTGGAACGGTCTTGACTCTCGGTTGATGGGTGTATAACTGGGGTGCTGTTGGGCGCCCTCTAGGGTCAACTCTGAATGGGACTCAGAGACAGAGCAAATAGTTGGGTGTTTTACAGTCTTTTCTGACACAGTCTTTTGTTTGGTGTAGGCCTTATGTGCTAAATCACGTAACTGTTGCGTTGACATGCTACGCGGGCACGCTAACACTCCCAAATGGTGGCTGACAGTAGGATGGAGGTTTCGCAGAAACAAAGTTCGGAAGTTGACGTCTTCCTCCATGCCTGGTTCATTCCTCGCTCCGAAGTAGGCACGTCGCAGTCGGTTGTAGAAATTTGGTGGGGTTTCAAGTCGACCTTGCTTGAGGTCCATTGCGGTTACTAGCCCTTGGTCTGATTCTGGATCAGAGAATTCACGCACCAAAGCTTTTCGCAGTTGCTGGTAGTCCATTTTGACAGTCTCTGGTTGACGGTCTAAGAAACTGCGTACCTCACGACTGGACGTAATTCTGAGCAGGTACAATTTGTCCCAAGTGGTTACGTTGGTGACAGTTTGCAAGTGAAAGTCTATATCTTGTAAATAAGCGTGAATGTCGTGGCCTCCTGCAGGATCTGGGTTGAACGTAGGGATGTTTCTAGCCAGCTTGTCCAGTTCTTTTGGAGTTATGTGTCCGTGGCTGGTGACCCGGACTTTCTGGAAGGGTTTTCCTTCCCCCACTGCTGACAGGGGTTCGTGGAGGCTGGCTGGTGACATTTTGAAAAGCAGGCTTTCACCCCCTTTTCCAGCTCGAAGTTCTTGGCTGACACGCTGGGGTTCACTGGCCAGGGGAAACTCTGTGGAGTGTGTTTCCTCTTTCTGTTCACGTTGCAGGCTATAAGAATGTTGCAGTTCTCTGTGAACCATGTCAAGTTCATCTATTAGAGAGTCTTTACGCTGTGTAAGGTCGTGGATTTCAGCTCGGGCCATTTCCAGGTGATTTTCATAGGCCTTCACTTTAGCATCTCTTTCTTTCAGTTCGATTTCAGCCCTTTCAAGGAGAGCGTCACCTTGTCGGAGCTTTGCCTCGAGTCTCTCTCGGGTTTCTCTCTCCAAATGTTCTCTTTGGTCTGTGTCCAGACGAAGATTCTCCAGGGCATTTTGAAGTCTTTCCACTTCTTTCTGTAGTTCTGGATCTGTAGCGTTCTCTTTCTCGTGCTGGTCTTGGGTCTCGAGAAGTAGCTTATCTAGACGACTCTGGGTGTGGGCCTGATGCTGTAGGGCTTCCTCCACTCGAAGTCTCAGAGCCGCGGCTTCCTGCTCCAAGTCGTGGTTGCTCCTTTCGCTGACCCTTGCCTGGGCGATGAGGAGGTGAGCTAGGGTCCCTGTGATCCTGGCAAGTTCTTTGTGGGTGTAACTCTGCGTCGGATCGTTCGCCATCAGCTGGTCCATCTCAGTATCCAGTTGTCCCTGGCTCAAGTGCTGCAGGTCACTGGTGTCCTTTGGCAGGAAGGAGGTCGTCATCGTCTCCAGCCATGTCGCTAGCTGATCCCAAGGGACTGCGGGACTGGATGCACGCGACATCTTGGCTCACTGCGGACAAGAGAAGCACAACACACACACAAAGAGGCCAATGCAAGTTCGTTCTCTGGTTAACGAGCTATCGTACGGCTATGCCGTCTCTAAGAATTTTGGCTAACTGATGCAGACAGTTAGACAGGGAGGCGGGTCCAATTAGGGTCGGCCCAAAATAGAGACTTGACAGGGGATAGCCTCGTGGGTCACCTGGTGACACCGGCTGCTCGGTTGTCGCTCTACTACTTAGCTCTCCTTGGGGTCTCTCGGTGAACTGCAAGAAACAGAATCACAACAGCATGCAAAAAGGTGAAGATAGGAAAGAGCACCGTGAAAACAAAACACCAAATAAATTGGTCTGCAATGAAATGGAATGAATAAGAACGCTAGAAGTGTTAGGTAGAGAATAAAAAAAAAAAAATTTAAGCCTGCTGTTTTTCACAAGAGTTTCTGCTAGGGGCCTACAGCACGTGCGGCTAGGGGAGTAAGAGACCTAGGAAAAGGGTGTGGCTTACAGAGGAAAATGGACCAAACACTTAACATAAATATCAGGGGGAATATCTAATATTCTGCGCCTTATAATAAGTGGATAGGTTTTATCACTTTTGGTTCACCTGGTGGAATCCAGCGGCACTGTTTGTTTGAACCAAATTCAAAGTAAATGTGAACAAAAACAGGCAAAAATTGTCTAATGCTGAAATAATATTCGCACGAGCAAAGCTGTTAATGCAAATAATTATTGATAATTTAGACAGCTAATTCAATAAATCACAGAGAGAAATAGAGGTTAGTAATTCGAGAGCCTTATCTGAAACGGCCAGAGATGGCACTCATGCAAGCTGGAATCAGAAGACAGGGCAACTTGAAACGTCTAAAATTCCCTCTGGTGTTTAAATAGCGGAATGACAGTCAGTTACACTATGATCTAATCTCTGTGCGCTCATCAGCGCTGATTCTCTGCATCAAAATCGCAACTCACAAACAGACAAAGGTTTTATGACCCTTGAGGTGCTAAATTAAACAGCGCGTGAGGCCGGAGCTTTTCTCTAACCAACACAAGACTGTTAATAACAGATTTTGTCCATCTGTTTTACCTCCCATAAACATTTAACAAAACAGCACTTATGATTTAAATGTTTTAGGTTTAAAATCGGGTAGCTAAGCCAATTTAGACCAGGAGTTTTTATCGTTTAAATTTTGAATATCACTGTGGCTCACCACGAAATTCAATAACGATAGCTACTTAATATGCAAGGCCTTTTTAACTGAATCAGAGGAACATCGCTCAGGTTCAGATTTACATATTACAATTAATAAAAGATTTCTTCATCTTTTAATTATTCATATGAAAATGTTGGTCTTCTCTTGACAGGAGACTTTTAACATTTACTGCAGTTTATTTTTATTAAAATAACAGTGACTATAGGTATTTTTAGAAACTGTTAGGCTGCTGTGCTGAACAGTTGCCTTTGTGCCAAATGAGTTCGCTGGAAGCGCGACTTAACTCACAATTCAAAAATGCGCATACATAATATTAACATCCAAAAATGCTCATGAAAATGAAAATGAATATTGCTCACAAAAACAAAGTTTGAACGCTGCCCGCATTCTCCACCATTTAATGTAGCAACAATCACTTTCTGGGGAATAATTAACTCAAATAAAGTGAATATTCATGAGTCTATGAATATAACGTGCTTATTGCTTACAAATATTAAATTACCCAAAGAGGGAATATTTAATCATTTAAAGGTAACCTTTACTAGAATTAATTTAAGTTACTCTAGACAATCTGTTCGTCCAGCGAACTGGAAGCTAGACTTCCTTATCAAAATTCAATAAAAATACCCTTCTTACAAACTCCAAGAAATATTAATCTTCTGATCAGGAAAAAACAATATTTTCTGTGTCTGTACTACTAAGATTACTGAAAATTAATTCATATAAAACAAAGCTCGTAGCGTAGATCAGACGATTCAGGGACTTCGATCTCAATGAGCAATAAAACAATTCAATTCAAGCAAATTATAGGATTTAATAAAACAGACTAAAGAGTACATAACTACAATTCACACGGAGTAAATATAAGTATATAGCAAAACGAAAATACAATTTAAACAAGGTAAATGAACAAGAATAATAATGAGATAAATGAGAGAGGGAGATAAAGAGAGAGAGAGAGAGGGAGAGAAAGTGAAAGTGAAAGCAATCTCAGCGTGGCAATTTCAAACAGTTAACTTTGCAAGAGACCCCAAGTCATTGAATGATTTCACAAACATGGAATAGCCTAGACAACCTTAAACAGCAATTTTAGTTGCGATATAAGAAAGTACTTGCTTTGATCTGGCTCTTGTGCGTAGCTGCGCTCAAATTGTCCGGTCTGTGCGGCCTCAGCGTGGTTCTTTCCAGAGCAGATGATACGCGAGCTCGATGGTTAACGCGAAGGTAAACTTTGCCAAAAGATGACTAGACTTAAGTTCGTTTGGCTCGTGAAGGCAATTGAACGAAGTCAAATATCAGCAGACAATAAAGAAAAACTAGAATGAAACGAAAAGTAAAGAAGAATAACGGAGAACTTCTTGAAGTCCGGTTGCAAAGCTGGGAATCCTCTTTTCTCTCTGGCGGAATGCCCAGAACATCGGTTTCCCCGAGCTTTTACGTGAACCTAGGTTCACGCCTAATTTTGAGTATGATCCAATGAAGTGTAAACAAACTGAGGCGGGAAAAATCTTCTTTGTTTGCTGATCTCCGCCCACTGGTCTAATTTATGGCGATGACAAAATTAAACATTTTTCTTAAGCAAGATCGTTCCTCTGAAACAATGCATCTTTTTGTAGTTTGCTATCAAGATTCGTTACAGTCGTGTTTTTACGATTATACAGACACCAAGAACTATAGTTTTATCCATCAAGTATACATTGATATTTAGTTATTCTTAACTAAATGCATATAAAGTTTGCATTAAACACACAGTAACATTCATATATTCCATTATGCCGCATACATACATTTGAGCACAAAAAGGGAGACATTAAAATACATTTAGAGGTAGTTTAAGTAAAATAAGGTCCATGGGCCAGCAAAAATGCTTGTGCCTGTTTTTGAGTGTATGTGCGTCTGTTTCACTGGAATGTGCGATCAAGAAGGGGGGTTGTTTGTCTTCCCTTTTGAAGTTCGATATCGCATCTCTGGATAGTCTCCAAGGTGTTATAACTCTCATCCCCGCCAGGACATTGCCGTCATGGCGGCGCCCAGGGTGGTGAGTTATGTTGTAAGAGGGTTGTAAAACGAAAGTCCTTGTTTTTTCTTTAACTCACGTTCTGGTCTTTGAGTGTAGAATGTGTAAAAAGGGGTCAGGGTTCATTAACATGGAACAGATGGTTGAATACCATCCGCTCATTGGTGTTACATTGGGATCTACAGAGAACGGTCAAAGCAATGCAAAAACTAATGCAAACAGCCAAACTTTTGATATTTTGGATATTTTAGCCAACATAGAAATCCTGGCAATGATGTGTCCCGGAAAAATGGCACGTATGGTCACCTTATACATAACAGAACATTTTTGTCATTATCTGCTTCACTGGTTCCATGCACAACCTTTAACATTCATTGAACCTTTCCATTAAACAAAAGATTCGTTATAGTGGGAATAAAGCAAAAAATATATATATATATAAATTTTTAGATTTTAGTTTTCTTTAGATAGATGTTTTTGTTGTTGTTTGTTTTTTTTATGCCAAGGAGAAATTTTTATTTTATTTTAGGAATCCTTTTAGAACAAATGTCATTTCCAACACCTCTACTTCTAATTAAATTTTATCATGGAAATGATCTTTTTAAACATTGTTGGAATACATTTTGTGATGATTGGAAATGCTATATATATATATATATATATATATATATATATATATATATATATATATATATATATATATATATATATATATATTGAGAAGAATATATGATATGATGTTCAAACAAACCGCTTTCTATAATATATATATATATATATATATATATATATATATATTATAGAAAGCGGTTTGTTTGAACATCATATCATGTATTCTTCTCAATCATCTTTGTCAATGAACAATACATTTGTTATTAATTGTTTATCAATTATTCATCTTTCTTAATGTTTATTCATTGATCGTTCATGTTAGCTGAGTTTCATTAAATAATGTTTCGAGTTTAGAGAACTTTTGAAATTAATTATGTATTAATAGATATTAGTAAAAACTAGCATGAAGCATGATGTTTTAAAAGTATTTTAAATTTGTAGTTCATTTTAACTAATGCAGTTCACTATTGGAATCTTATTGTAAAGTGTTACCATTAATTTGTGTATGTGTTAAAAGCTGTTCATAACTTTTGATCACATTTTGACTGAGGTCACATTTTAGAGTCTTATATTTTAAGATTGAAATTTAAAGGGTTACATGATGCTTTGTTAAAGATCATTATTTTGTGTATTTGGTGTAACAGAATGTTGACATGCTTTAATGTTTAAAAAACACATTATTTTTCAAATACTGTACATTATTTTAGGTCTTCTATGCCCCGCCTCTCTAAAACGCGTAGTTTTTTACAAAGTGCCTCCTGACAAGCGCAGTCTGCTCTGATTGGTCAACTGACCCAGTGCATTGTGATTGGCCGAACACAGCAAGCACTCGTCGGAAATGTAACGCCCCTTTTCATAATCTTTAAAAATAAATGTAAGACAGTTAATAATGTCCTCATTTTTACCATCAGTTCAAGCCTGAAAGGGGAACAGAGTCATGTGACAGACACAGTGATGAAGCTCATATGTGTTTGTAGTACACAAGCCACAGACGGTTAAGACCACTGACTCTTCTGTGTGGCCATCTCTCTCTCTTTCGTGATATGCAAACTAATTAATAAACATATTTAAAGTAGATGACTCAAAGCACCAGATTGTAGTAGCAAAGTCAGAATTACCTCCTTTCCTAAGTTCATGAAACGGTTCGCCAATAAAATTCGCTGCTGTTCTGTTGTAAGTAATCTTAAAGATTCCTAAATGCATCTACTTTCGTAAGCTCAAATAAAGTGCTTCTGCTTCCATCCAGATACACACAGCATCTCCCTGACATGGCTGCTTCAACACTAACTGTGTTACTGAAAGAAACCACAGCTTCTTTCTTTGCGGGAATATTTGAGCGGCATTTCGCAAACATTCCCATATAGTAAACATGTGGGGCGTGTTTGAATGAGCCGTTTTAGGAGGGCGTAGTAGAGTCTTAACTTTGATAAAGAATATCTCTTTGGGTTTGAGACTTTAGTCTTTGCAACTTTACAGATCTTCTTCATGCACCAAGAGCTTGTTACACTCCAAAGAGAAAGGAAAAATGTTAATCGCATCATATGACCCTTTTAAAAGTGTTGTGATAGGGTAAAAAATAAATAAATCTTTACAGAATAGTAGCAAAAATAAATGATGCAACTTTGTTTTTGGAACCTTCATATAACAAAACCTGCTAGCGTTATTAAAAATCAAGCCATAGTTCATAAAATTGCCTGTGGTTTAAAGACACACAGATACATTTGCCATTGTTGTGTTGACCTCGGACTGGCCATTTATTCTCAAACAGTGTGAAACACGCTGCCCCTGCTGTTTCTTCCTACACAACCTCTGCTTCTCTCTCATCTTTGTCCCTTTTTGTCTCTCTGTTTGTCTGCTTTCGCCTCTCTCCAGGTGTTTGTTGCATTCATCAGTTTTTCAGAGACCATGTTGCTGGTGTACCTCAGTTACAAGGTGAGTCAAACAACACATGTTCCCATGGTTTTATCACTAGTCCACTATGAGACCCTCTTGGCTTCAAAGAGGTCTGTATTACCCGGAGAGAGTAATCCGTATCTGTTAGCATTTCTGTTCATTGCATTGCCAGCTGCAACCCCAATTTAGCTTTTCTGACTTTCATTTAGTCAGAAAACATGTCTGCTTCTGAATGAATGTCAAAAAACAAACGGCCTTTGTTAGTTACAACTTCTACCAGCGGAGGCTAACTGACGCTATAACCAATCATTACTAATGTCTTTTTTTTTTTTTTGGAAATGAAATCTCTAGCGTACTTTAACAAAGATTAGTTATTAGTTAATGAAATAAAATTGTCTGCTTTAGAGGAATATACTTAAGCAAGCTACAAAAATAAGCTCAAAGGGATAGTTCAACTTCAGTTGCTGGTCCCCATTGACTTCCATAGTATAGAGAAAAATAAATACTATGCAAGTTAATGGGGACCAGCAACTGAAGGTGAACTATGCCTTTAACCGCCATAAGCTGTTTTGACCAGTTTTTTTTTAAAACCGTGATAGAGAGCAATTGATAGAGGAAGTGTTTGCGTTGAACTGTTTTGAAGGGACTAAGTGGGCAGAGAAAGCACGAGGCATGTTTGTCCTCCAGACGCCGATAGTGAAGGGATCTCTTAGAGTCTCGTTTGATCCTCATACGATGAGCACAACCTGCATCAACACATCTCTTAGGCTCTTTGTTCTGCATTGATTTCTTTCAACACCATCTAGGCCTCTTCACCCACACAGGGCCCACATGGGTGAGACCTAAACATACATCCAGCTTTTGAAATATGGCCGGCGTTTAACACCTTAATTCAGCCACAGGCCCAACTGCAGCCGATAAATGAAACATATTTCCGAGTGGGGCGAGGAGAGTGACCTTTAACTGCCTAACCTGCTGTTCTTCAGTGGATCAAACCCAATCAAAGCAAAGTTTCATCCTTTAATCTGAGAGGTCACACAGACAACAGTGTTTCTTGACCCTGACAAGAGTGTCCTTGTTTCCAGGGCAACGTTTGGGAGCAAGTGTTGCGTATTCCGTTCATTCTGGAGATGATCAGCACCGTTCCTTTCGTGATCACTGTGAGTACAAGAAGTCAATGGGATTTTCATGGAATTGGGCCTAACAATCAAAAATATTGTTTCTGTCAAACTATTATTTTATATATATATATAATTATTATAATAATTACACATAGTATCATTTATATATAATAAATATAATTTATTTATAAATACATATTTTTGTATAATTTATTAATAATTATATTTTACTAAGAATTGCAGTTTTGTTTCTGTTATTACTCCCAGTAGTAGAAGTAGTAGAAGTACTATGTTTTATCAGACACATTAATAATAATAATAATACTATTTTTTTTACTAACAATCCTATCAAAGCTTTATTAAAGATTAAAAAATAATAATATTTTACTAACAGTTAGAAAACGATTCTGTTTCTGTATTTATTTGATTCAACATAATAAGGATATTTAATATTTTTACTAACAATTTAAAAACTTTATTATTATTTTGTATTATTATTGTTGTTGTTTTTAATATTATTAAACATTATATATGAATGATGTTATTTTACTAACAATTACAAAACATATTTTGATTCTGGCATTATTATTATAATTATAAAGCATAACATAATAATTCAATTTGACTAACAGTTAAACCAAATTAGTTTATGTTACTTTTTATTATGATATTTATTATAACAACAACAACAAACATTAATAATAATAATAACAATGTTGTGTTTAATTTTATTACTTACTATTATTATTATTATTATTATTATTATTATTATTATTATTGTTACAACAAATCAGTATAGGTTGATTCAGATTTTACTTGCATTCTAAATGTGCATTATTTAACATTATTTCATAACAGCCTTATCTGTGGTTATGTATGAATAATCCAGGCACAGTGAAAAAAGTGAGTTGATTCAGATTGACTGTTCCTGTTTGAATAATCTGATACATTAAAAAGAACTGCACCAGTTCAAATAGAAAGCTGTTGTTTTTTATAATTTACATGTTCTCAGAAATAACTAAAATATGTATAATGCTGAAGATTCATCAAGCCCACAGCAGTGCTCCTGTACTGTGGTGGCAGAAACTGTGTCGTGTGTTATACTGTATCACAAAACTCTTTGAATTAAAGGAAATTAAGTGTTTTTTTCTTTCCAATCAGGTGATTATGCCCTCCTTCAGAAACTTGTTCATTCCTGTTTTTCTGAACTGCTGGCTGGCCAAACACGCTCTAGAGAACATGATTGTAAGAAATCAAGCCTATCCTCTCTCCCTTATTCCTGAGCATTTGTGTCAGTGTTTATCCACTTTCATCACAAAGCCCTTATTTTCCTCCATCTCTATCTCACTTCCACCTCATGCCTTATGTTCCTGAATCTGTCTGTCCTGTACTGCTGAAAGCTGGCTGGTTATCGAATTTTCCAGAGCTCTAGATTATTGTGTTTTTGGGTTTTTATCATAAGGACAAGCGCAATGGCACTGTGTTATTAAAGGTCTCACTGTCTCTCATCTCTGCCTTCTTTTATCTCTCTGTTTCTCTCCTCCTTCATGTTGTTTTCAGAATGACCTGCACAGAGCGATTCAGCGAACACACTCGGCCATGTTCAACCAGGTGCTCATCCTCATCAGCACCCTGGTCTGCCTCATCTTCACTTGGTGAGAGAAAAACCAAATTAAGAAGAGATGTGTATATATGTATTGCTTTTGGTGCAAGAAATGTTAAAAGTGAACATGTCGAACAAGGTCTTTTTGCACTGTACATTGCAGAATGGGAACTAATGTGCTGCTGTCTGTGTGACTGGTCAGTAGTTGACAGGATGACGTCTCTAAATTAATTAAACGCCATGTTTTGTGTGTGTTCTCTTGTTCCGTGAAGTAAATAGCAGGGAGGTGCTGAATGTGCAGGGTACCGGTGCATTTGTAAAACAGAAAGGGGATAAATTAATGACCTTTTCACTACTGACAGCTGCATGTTGACTCAACTGGCCTTCCAACACTGAGCAAACCCACACACACACACAAACACACACACTGGCTGTACTCAAAGATAACACACATACGGACACACAAACAGGGTTTGCATCACGCCGTCTTGCGTGTGGCTCACCACACCGTTTTTGTGTTTTGGTTCGTGTTCATCACAGTGTGCTCCAAACCATCCGGTGAGGATATAAACCTACTGGCTTTCCATACACATGCAAATCCCGGCAAACCTGTCCACCGGAAAAGCCTTTAAAGGGATAGTTTATTCCGAGATTATTTACTCACCACCATGTCCTTTCCCATGTGCTGTTAATTTGTTTCCTCATGGGACACAAGTATAAGTTTTAAAGATTATAACAACGGTTCTTAGTGACTACGTCTATCAGGCTCTAAAAAGGTTTTAAAATAGCATCATACAGGTTTGCATTTCTGGGTGAGCTATGCCTTTAAATCCACGTGTGAGGTGTTCTTAGTCCCTTTTCTCTCTCTCTCTCTCTTCCAGTATTTGTGGTATTCAGCACTTGGAACGGGCAGGGAACAACTTGACGCTCTTTGACTCTCTGTATTTCTGTGTTGTCACCTTCTCTACTGTGGGCTTTGGTGACGTTACACCTCAGATCTGGCCTTCTCAGCTACTGGTGGTCATCATGATCTGTGTGGCTCTTATAGTTCTACCAATACAGGTAAATAAACACAGTCGGACAATGACAACTCTTCTTCCTCCTCCTTTTCATTATATATACATACATATGTCTCTGAATAATCCATGCAACTGATGATACTGACGAGTCAATACTGTACTCAATACTGTCAAGACTGTACTCAGTCAGTCATTGAATTATTCACTCAACCAGTTTGTTGAAAACCCCTGATACATTAAGGAACAACAGCACACCACCACTGTGTGTTGTTTGACTTCTTGTTTATTGAACTGTTTGATATTTCTATATCGCACTCGCTGTCTCCTCTTTGTCTGAATATCAGTAAGTTTGCGGTATGTATGTGCACACATGTAAGCATGTTATATGCACAGCGGCGACATCCACATTTAATGCATTGCTGAATAACCTAAGTTATCATTTTCTTTCTGTACAATAACTTGCAGTGGCTGCCAGGCAGTAATAATCATAGCAATATTTTGGCATCTTGGAGCCCAAAGCAAGAAACATGGAAGACCGCTGTGTACCCATTTGGATATTTTTAGTCAACTGATGTTGACAAATGGAGCAACTGATCTTAGGAGCAACTGTTATTGAGGGAGAAATACTGGAGTAAACATTTAATAATGAGTACATACAGTACAGTCACTTTTCCTTTCTTCATTTTATGACACTGTCAGTGATAGAAATTAACTTTTATATTTCCAGGTGGCTTTTTAACTTTTTTACCTTTACAGGGAAAAAGGTAATACATAATTAATGCATTATTGCATCATATATTTCATTCTTACATTTAATTAATAAATTAATACATTAGAGACATAAGACACTATAGGGCTGCTACAAATCAAACGTAATCAACATCATCAAAATACATCATTGCACTGTTTACTGTCTAATTCAGAATAATGAATATGCCAGAAGTGGCATAAATGCATTCACACTGCATTTATAATTGCATAAATAGTCTTATAAGATTAGTGTTTTAAGTATAAAACTCTGAGTATGGAAATTTGAAATGATATTATAAACTAAAACAGTAGGGAGCCAAAAACGTATTTGAGTGAAGCACTGTTTTTATGAATGGGTCATTGAATCATCAGCTCACCTGATTCATTGAAAACACAGATTCATTCAGTTTGTTTGAAACTATTGTCATTGATGCAATATATCAAGTTATTGATTTACTTTTTTATTGAACTGTTGTATACGACCATTATCAGATTTGCAATTGCACGAATATTTTGTGATAACAACTCTATTACTTGTGTGAAATGGTATAAATATTAAAAACAACACCTCATAAAGAAACTGTTTTGTCCCTACATCTCAAAATTTAGAGCCATTTTTAGTTAATTTTGGTAAAAAATTCTCCCCAAGCTCATTTTAATTTCAGAACCTTGTCACTGTACAGTAATTACTGATTTGACCAAAACGAAAACAAAAACAAAAGTTCACGGTAAAACACCAAGTTCACTGTAAAACACACACACACAAACACACAAACACACGCACACACACACACTTATATATATAATCAAAAAGTCATGGAAATATCTATTTTTTAACTTTCAGCTTTTTAAACTAGAAAAGATTTTAAAATATATATTTGAAATGATTTAATCATACTAATATTATTGGTTATGTTTAACAATTTAATTTAATTGTATTATATATACTATTTTATACAGCAAACATTATTTATACTGTATTTATTTTACACTACCAATTTCAATAATTCTTTTCGTACTGTAACTTATACTAGTGACACAAACCTTAAGTCCTCTTAATACATCTGTCCCACTTGATTATCACATCAAACTTTCAGCACGTTCGCATGAAGAGCTTTGAACCTTTGAATTACTCTGAAACATTTACAGAGAGCTTAGTAAAGGATAGAAAGTATTTTATCCTGACTTCACTCGGTTTCCTCAACAGTAGTTCTGCATTGTCCTTTCACATAACTGTCAGATATTTTATGCAAATGATCTGTGGTTATGGTGACAAAAGCACTGAGCCAAATCACTTTTGTGTATAAGTGCCCCATGAGACGCGTCACAGCTGGTGGTTTTCACAGTCTGACACACACAGACGTGCTTCCATGTACACAGCACTTTAATGATACACGTTTCACATCCCCCTTCAACATATACCATGTATTACTGACACTCTCTCACCCAAACAAGTCTCATACACACTCGCTCACGAGCACGAGCCTCCCTCTGGGCTGAGGAGGGAATGAGATGAGCTTGAACTTGTCTTTCATGTGTGATGTGAGGGCTTCCCTCCCAGATTTCTCTCTGGGAGGCTGGTACGTTCCCATCACACAGGAAATGGCAGTGGCTCCAGCGAGGCCATCCTACTCTTTTCATCTACAAACACCAGGTGACATTTACTGCTGCCCCCTACACACAGCTGGTGCGTGAGCATTACAGCCAAGCCTGTGTTTGTTTCTGGCCTGACAGGGGAAATCTCCAGTATGGCTCATGGCCCGCAGAGAGCCATCTCACCACACAGACTGACGGCAGACGCTGTATCCCATCGCTCCTGGTGCACACATTGCAATGAGTTTTTTTTTATTCGAAGCTTTTCTATTGCAATTAAACAGTGCCAAATCTCAATTCCCAAATTGCCCTTGCCTGAAAGCCCCTGAATAGCAGACATTACCCACAACTCGCAATAAAACACCTCGAATCTTAGCTGAGAATCCCTTTATGTACTCAATACCAGGAGAAAAGAATTCTGTCAGATATTTACGCCCCCTATTAAACATGCGTCTGAGCGCTTTTGCACAGAAACACATAAAAGAAGCTCACTGGCAATATCACCCACACAATCCACAACACACGTAGTCCATAAGACAAGCAACATTATTATTGATTATATCGTTACAGTGGCACCTGTCGGGGGAAGCAGGAAAAATGGACACGTGAAAAGATCTGAGGGACTTCTTGAGGGAGTTCCAAATTGTGATGGCTAGGGTCAGAGCATCTCTAAAATGGCAAGTCTTGTGGGGTGTCCCACAATATGCAGTTAGTAAATACCAAAAGTGATGCAAGGAAAGAGAACCAGTGAACTGGTGTCAGGGTCATGGGTGCCCAACTCTCTCTGATGCATGTGGTGAGCGAAGGCCAACCCGTCTGGTCCACACACAAAAGCTACAGTAGCTCACATTGCTAAAAACCTAACATTGGCCAAGATAGAAAGGTGTCAGAACACACTGTTTTCTGCATGGCTGCAGACCAATCAGAGTGCCCCTGATGACCCCTATCCACCTCCGAAAGCATCTACAGTGGGCAGGCGAGTGTCAGAACTAGATATGAAGCAATGGAAGATGGTTGTCTGGTTCGATCAATCACGTTTTCTATTAGATCAGGTGGATAGCTCAGTGCGTGTGAGTAGTTATGAACAATGTTCTGCTGGGAAACCTTGGGTCCTGCATTCACGTGGATGTTATTTTGACACGTACCACCTACCTAAAGATGGTTGCAAACCATGTTCACATTGGCAATGGCCTCTTTCAGCAGGATAGTGCACAATGTCACATTGCAAAAACTGGTCAGGAATGGTTTGAGGAACATAACAAAGAGTTCAAGGTGTTGCCTTAGCCTTTAAATTTCCCAGATTTCAATCTGATTGAGCATCTATGGGGTGTGCTGGACCAACAAATGTAATCAATTTAAAGCTCCACCTTGCAGGTCTTAAATGATTTGCTGCTGATGTCTTTGTCAGAGGTATTGTGGACTCCATGACACCTTTTTGTTTGCTCATAGAGCTTAATTTCACATAGTTATCTCAGGTTCTGAAAACCTGACTGAAGCCATGTGTAGCCTGATGCCTCTTTGTCAAACTGTCTTAACGAAGCTTTGTTCACATGGATTCCCCATAGTTTGAGCAGTTGGCTTTCTTGTGGATGGAGCGACAGAAGTCTGGAGGGAACTACAGCCGATATCGTGCCCAGACTGAGAAGCACGTGGTGCTGTGTGTCAGCTGTCTCAAGATAGACCTCCTCATGGACTTTCTCAACGAGTTCTTCGCTCACCCCAGACTGCAGGTTGGTATGCGTGTGCGTATGTACACCCGCACATGTAAATGTGTGTACGTTCATGCTAATATGAGCTCAGTTAATCCTCTTCAGGAGTGCTGGAGGCTGAGGTTCTTGTCCTAGGATTAACTGAACATCAAATTGAATTTCATCAAGCTATTTATGCGTGTATGATCCGGGTTGCATTAGCTTGCAGTGTCTGTCTGACCCTGTTTTCTACTAACTTGAGCTCATCGTGTCCAGGACTACTATGTGGTCATCTTATGTCCCGCTGAGATGGACGTCCAGGTGCGAAGGGTACTGCACATCCCACTATGGGCTCAGAGGGTCATCTACCTGCAGGGATCTGCTCTCAAAGATCAAGACCTAATGAGGGCAAAGTAAGATTTGCTGAATAAATATATAAACAATTCAACTCATCTGAAGTAAAAAAAGAAGTGTGCTTAATTGTATTGAATGTGCCTTTGTACAAAGGGATTTTTAAAAATGTACTTGCAGATTATATAATATTAATTAAATAACTGTGATGTATTTAAAGTCACACTCATTAAAGTATTTCTAAACACTTTTAATAAGTGCATGTTGTAATGGTATCAAATTATAAGATTACTTCAAAGTATATTTTAAATCATTGTTTTTATAACATTTTTATCATGTTTTGAAGATGTACATCTATTTTGATGTGTTGGCTAACAAACTGAAGTACATGTAAAATAGTTGATTGTGTGTTATTTGATATTACGTTTACATGTATTATATTTTAAATGCAATAAATTGCATCTCTGTCATTAGTTACAAATCTATTTAAATACATGACATACAAGTTACAATAGAAATTACATCAAAGTATATTTTGGTTTACCATAAATGCTTGTCATTACATTCAGCAGTACACTTTAACCATAGTTCAGTGACAATATAAGTAAGGAGTAAATTACAATATTGCTGTAAGTCCTGTAAGTTCTGTTGTAGTGTGGTTCACAATAGAAACCACTACTAGTAAAACAATTATTTTTTTAACCATACTTATGTAATTTGTGTAATAACTATAATTGCATGGTTATGTAATAACCATACTTGCATATCTGCAAGTTATGTAAAGGAACATCGCAGGTTGAGGTATAATGCACCTATTTATGATTAAATATATTAAAGGTGAAATATCTATGTATATTATCTAAGTGCAATCATTTCATTAACTCATAATCAATACATTTCACTCATTTACAGTACTCCACTTACAGTCACTGCAATGTTCACCAAACGTTTTAAAAGCAGTGTGTAACTCGCTGATGCACTTGAGTGCAAAACTTTATTAATAAATGTTTCTACTAAATTGATAGGTGCCTGATGGAGAATTCTGTATGTAGTCCCAATCATGAAATATGTTAATGATCTTTTTTTTAATTTGTTTTCAGGTAGCAAGCTAACAGCTTAGCCTGATAGCTTAGCATAGCAGCGCTAACAGATTAAGAAAACCTTTTTTATCAGCTAGATCTCACACTTCCTATTATTATTATTTTTACCTGAGGGATGATTTAGAGTTATATTTTGAGGTAATTCATAGCATGCCAGAGATATCAGATCAAGAAACTGACTTACATCTTTTAATTCCTCTGTGTTTCTTTTCTGTTCACTGTCTTTCTCTCTTTTTCCCCTTTTATGGAACATGGCTCTGTTTTCTGACCTCTTTTCGTCATGATTGGCTGCAGGATGGATGATGCCGAAGCCTGTTTTATCCTAAGCAACCGGTTTGAAGTGGACCGCTTTGCCGCTGTACGTTTCAAACATCTCCAGTATATTATGTAAATGTGTATTTTTTCATCATGTGATATTTGATTTACTACCTCATTAAAATTTAAATATAGCTCATTTGAATTTTCATTTAAATTATTAAAAAATAATAATTGGAGATTAATTAAGTAAAAAGTAGATGTCTGGAATTTGGTGGAAAAAGTGCTTAATAATTTTACATTGAAAAAAAAACATCGTAATGGTCTTAAAAATAGGCTTTATTTTCTTTTTTGCTAAATATAATTTAATTTTTGTGGTGAAATGTGGCCTCTACATGTTTTAATGAGATTCACCTAGATGTCAGGCACTTTAGATGTTAATGTCTCTGTAAAGAGGGTAATGGCTGGTACGTAAGAGCAGACACTATGACTAATGGTGTACTTCTGTTCATGTGCTTCTCTTTCTGTCTGTTTTCTGTGTCACAGGACCATCAGACCATTCTTAGGGCCTGGGCCGTGAAGGACTTTGCCCCAAACTGCCCTCTCTACGTGCAGATCCTCAAACCTGAGAATAAGTTCCACATCAAGTTCGCAGGTCAGCGTTCAAAATGTGTTTCTCTCAGGGGATGCAGGTGTAGAGAGTATGATTTTTTATGCACTTCGTACATTTGTGAGTCTGTTGAGAGGCAGCCTCCTTCTCTCTGAAGCCGTGTCCTTCAACACTCAACTCATTTAATATCCCTCTTCAGTTGTGGAAATGTGGATAATGCTTTTTACTTTCCTAGTCTTCCCATTCCCCATGTCTGCAATAGATTATGTGTGTGCAGGCCAGTGTTGTTATTGTTAAAGAAAAATATTACACGGACTAGAAACTAGCAGTGAAAAATATTTATAATGTAAAAATGGGGATTTTTAGGGGTTTGAAAAAAAAATCATATAAAAACACTACTGTTCAAAGCTTTGAGGTCAATAAGGTTTTTTTATTTTTAAGAAATTAATACTTTTATTGAGCAACAATGAATTCAGTTGATCAAAAGTGACAGTAAAGACTTTTAAAGCATTAGAATATAAATGTCTTTACTGTCACTTTTGATCACTTTGGTCACTTTCTATTCATCGAAGTATCCTGAAAAAATATATATCACGGTTTCCTCAAAAATATTAAGCAGCATAACTGTTTCCAACATTGATAATTATAAGAAATGTTTCTCGAGCAGTAAATCAGCATATTAGAATGATTTCTGAAGTATCATGTGTAATGATGCTGAAAAATACAGGAATAAAATATACATTATACATTAAAAATAAACATTGTAAAATATATTACAATAGAAAACAATTATTTTAAATTGTATAATTTTACTATAGTTTTGATCAAATAAACAAGGCCATGGTAAGAGACTTACAGACCCCAAATTGTTATATTTATTATATTATTATTGTATTACCGTTCTTATATTCTTACGTCTCATATCCAGTCCAGAGGATTTAAGTTACTAGTTGATTAATTATAATTATTAATGTGAGGATTGTTAATTGTTAACACTTAAAATTGGCATACAAAAGGCATATGTTTCTCTTTTATGCTTTTTTGTCTAAAAAGTATAAGATTATTCTTCTCCAATGTCATATATATATATATATATATATATATATATATATATATATATATATATCATGAAGTCTTTGTATATAGATTGAAAAAGATTTTAACTGTACTAAAACCAAAAAATAAAAATGAAACATACAGTATTGTTCAAAATAATAGCAGTACAATGTGACTAACCAGAATAATCAAGGTTTTTCGTATATTTTTTTATTGCTACATGGCAAACAAGTTACCAGTAGGTTCAGTAGATTCTCAGAAAACAAATGAGACCCAGCATTCATGATATGCACGCTCTTAAGGCTGTGCAATTGGGCAATTAGTTGAATTAGTTGAAAGGGGTGTGTTCAAAAAAATAGCAGTGTGGCATTCAATCACTGAGGTCATCAATTTTGTGAAGAAACAGGTGTGAATCAGGTGGCCCCTATTTAAGGATGAAGCCAACACTTGTTGAACATGCATTTGAAAGCTGAGGAAAATGGGTCGTTCAAGACATTGTTCAGAAGAACAGCGTACTTTGATTAAAAAGTTGATTAGAGAGGGGAAAACCTATAAAGAGGTGCAAAAAATGATAGGCTGTTCAGCTAAAATGATCTCCAATGCCTTAAAATGGAGAGCAAAACCAGAGAGACGTGGAAGAAAACGGAAGACAACCATCAAAATGGATAGAAGAATAACCAGAATGGCAAAGGCTCAGCCAATGATCACCTCCAGGATGATCAAAGACAGTCTGGAGTTACCTGTAAGTACTGTGACAGTTAGAAGACGTCTGTGTGAAGCTAATCTATTTTCAAGAATCCCCCGCAAAGTCCCTCTGTTAAAAAAAAGGCATGTGCAGAAGAGGTTACAATTTGCCAAAGAACACATCAACTGGCCTAAAGAGAAATGGAGGAACATTTTGTGGACTGATGAGAGTAAACTTGTTCTTTTTGGGTCCAAGGGCCACAGGCAGTTTGTGAGACGACCCCCAAACTCTGAATTCAAGCCACAGTACACAGTGAAGACAGTGAAGCATGGAGGTGCAAACATCATGATATGGGCATGTTTCTCCTACTATGGTGTTGGGCCTATTTATCACATACCAGGGATCATGGATCAGTTTGCATATGTTAAAATACTTGAAGAGGTCATGTTGCCCTATGCTGAAGAGGACATGCCCTTGAAATGGTTGTTTCAACAAGACAATGACCCAAAACACACTAGTAAACGGGCAAAGTCTTGGTTCCAAACCAACAAAATTAATGTTATGGAGTGGCCAGCCCAATCTCCAGACCTTAATCCAATTGAGAACTTGTGGGGTGATATCAAAAATGCTGTTTCTGAAGCAAAACCAAGAAATGTGAATGAATTGTGGAATGTTGTTAAAGAATCATGGAGTGGAATAACAGCTGAGAGGTGCCACAAGTTGGTTGACTCCATGCCACACAGATGTCAAGCAGTTTTAAAAAACTGTGGTCATACAACTAAATATTAGTTTAGTGATTCACAGGATTGCTAAATCCCAGAAAAAAAAAAATGTTTGTACAAAATAGTTTTGAGTTTGTACAGTCAAAGGTAGACACTGCTATTTTTTTGAACACACCCCTTTCAACTAATTGCCCAATTGCACAGCCTTAAGAGCGTGCATATCATGAATGCTGGGTCTTGTTTGTTTTCTGACAATCTACTGAACCTACTGGTAACTTGTTTGCCACGTAGCAATAAAAAATATACTAAAAACCTTGATTATTCTGGTTAGTCACATTGTACTGCTATTATTTTGAACAATACTGTATAAACAACAGACAAGTCAAGATATTAATGCGCTGTTAAAATGAACTAAAGATAAACTGAAACTGAAACAAAACCAGATAAAATATTCAAAACTATAATAACCAGGCATCCACTGGCGTGCACTACCTGTCTGCCTTCGCTTCAGCTCTCTCAATCAGCCGCTGAGGTTTGATTGTGTCTGAAAAGTGAAGAAAATTCATTCTCTTCACCCTCCACCTGCACTCCAGCCTTCACAGCTCTTTTCCATTTGGAAACCAATAGGATCCGTGTTCATTCAATTGACCTCCTTGCGAGAGTGTTGGGGAGTTACTATTACTAGCTAAAAATAGCAATGCTACTAGTAACTTAGTAGCTAGTCATCTAGTCGATAATTCTCCAATTTAGCAGCAGGACCTTAAAGTGTGGCGTATTGCACATCTCATGTTTGCGCGATTGCTGTGGTGTGTGTGTGTGAGGGTTATTTTAGGATTATTACCAGGAAATGATATGGAGAATTTCTCTGTGCAATAGGATGTGAGTTAAATGTGAGGCAATGATTAGAGATTCAAAATTGCATCTGCCGCCACCGCTCCAATGAGCAGCAGATGAAAAATGTGAAGAAGATGCATTGCTCTCTCCTCTCATGTATGACCTATAGCGCCACATTTCCTGCGTCGCTGATGCTGAGAGCAAGATGGTCTGCACAGCATTGGTGGCGGTACTTGTTTTGGAGTCAATGAGAAGGCGGAGGAGGAAGGGACGGGATGAGTCAGTGACTGAGGCAGCTGGAGAGTCACTGAGCTTTACCCAGAGATCAACCACAGATTACACACTATCACACAATCTGTCAGTCAAAAACCCAGAGCTGCTGGTCACCCATCAGAAGAGAATGAGAACGGAGTGATGACTGTTTTTATTCATCTGGAGGAATACTGAATCTGTTTCTGTGCACTTGAGATGAGTAAATACCTGTTCATATTTAGTCTAGAACTACAGTAACTTCATATTCACACACAATGCTTTGCACTTACTCCCGATTTCTCTCAACATGGCAACACAAGAGCTGTCAGTCAGTACATGGGAAACAAAGTAACTGCCGTAACGTATTTGAAAAAGCAACTCAGATATTTTCTTCTAGATTAAAAATGAATGTGTTACTTAACTAGTTAATTTAGAAAAGTAATCTGATTATGTAACTTGCGTTACCCCCAAACTCTGCATAGTATATTAGCAGAATGCATAACATGCATAATGCCATCTTTCCAGACTATGAAAACACTGGACATACTTTCCCCAAAAGTATATTTCTCATCTGATGCATTTGCCAAATGTTTGTTATATCTGCTGTATTTGCAACATGTCAGCAGGATCATGAATAAGAATGTGCTTTTTTATTGAGAGTTATTGGAATGACACTTGCGATATACATGCTTGTGTTTCATATCAGACAGAGGTGGTTATCCCCTGTGGGCGGCGTGGTGTCTTGGTGGTTTACAGAGTGCTTGCTTCTTGACAGTTCGGCGGAACGCATCAATATGCAGCTTTTCTATGCATAGCGGTGTGTTGTGACACTGCCTGGAATATATGCACTAAGTGGCTGTGTGGGTGGCATAAATGAGTACGGCTGGAGACTTGACTTCAGCTCTACAAATAGCTTAATCGCACCTTAATGTTTGTATCAATGCAATAGAAGCTCACAGAGAGGTTTGTCAGAGTCTGTTCACATCTGAAACAGTTATTCTGGGACTTCTAGACCACTGTTTGCTTTGTTTGACTTTTGCTGCATTAATTGATTATCTTTTCCTCTCCTTGGGCATGTTTGCAGTTCTGCACTTTCTAGTTCTGCAGCGTGTTATCGTAGCTATATCAACAGCCTGGTCATTCATAAACATAACCGGCATGCTGCTTTAATTAATGCTAATGGCAGAAAAGTGGCACTGTTGTTGGCGTCCGGCTGGGGTTCACAGAATGACCACAATCTCTCACTACCATACTCCTAGAATGGGGACAAATACAGCAGCTTTAGAGAAAAAAAGGGAATCTAGAAATACAATTATCACAGTGTTCTAGCCTGCTGTGCCACAGCCCCAATTCAGCCGAGGTCAACGTGCACTTTCCGAGGCTGCTGGAAATGAGGGAGTTGGTGGAGGAGATGAAGTGGTTGAGCAGAAAGGGTCTGCAAGAGGAGGAACAGAGGTCTCTAATTCACCATTTGATTTTTATGAGTGAATGTGCGTCTTCAAGTGCTGCCTCCGCTACTTCAGCCTGACGTGGAGAATAATACATAAGAGAATAAGAACAAGACTTATTTAATTATGAAGTTACAATAACAATGAGACGAATGATATTGTTTAATTAATAACCCAAAGACAAAACAAAAAAGAACAAGCCTTGTTAATGATTGATTAACATTAGTAATCAGAATCATAATAATACAATATAATATGAAATATTATGAGAATAACAACACTTTGACAGAACAAAACAAAAAAGAAACACTTTTGGGAAAATAATATAACAAACACTGAATACAAAAATATATAACAATGTCAGTCTAAACAATACTGCTTGTATAACAAAGATCAGACAAGAAAAAAATAAACAAAAATATTTCATTTGATCTTCACTAGAAACATAATAAAATCATTAAACAATAATTAAACATTTAATAGAAAACACGATGCTTATTAAAACAATAACACAGATTCAGTTCAAAAGGTACAAAAAAAGAGTCTAGTTTAGTTTGAATAACACTATATTTTAGCTTCAAAGCTGAAATGTTGCTAAATTGTTCCACAGAGAACAATCAGTCCTACTCTCCCCGTGATTTTCCTCATTTCACAATTTTACCTTCAATCCTTCTTCGTGCCTTTGCCTACGCATTTCTCTGAATTGACTCGTGTCATTCAAACAATCGGAGCATTCTCCTCTCCTTGGGCGAGTAGCGTGTTTGAATAGATGTCAATAAAATCCAGCTATGGTTGTGTCAGTTGTTCCTGGCCTGTCGTATAAAAGACTGTTCATTTAAAAAGAAAAAACCTTTATATATATATATTTATAACACTTCACACATTCCACATAATTTGTCCTGTGCTTAAATTGGTTGGTATTTTCTTAAATCCACTCTCAGAGAAAAAATAACATTGTACTAGAGCAACATCATCAATTCCAAGCATACTGCACATGGTTAACACATCCACCCTAATAAAGCAAAAATGACTCTGCCACTTCCCTCTCAATTAGACAAAACAAAGAGAAGCAGAAAGCAACAGGATGAGGAAACAGTTGGCACTCCTATCGTTTATTTCCGATCAGAAATGAGGAACACAGGTTTTTTAATAAGCTATCTAGCCTAGAGGTGATGTCTGCATCCTCTGATGAACAAAAAAGGAAAAACTCCAAAAATAGACCAAATGAAAGGGACTGGTAAGGCCCAGAGAGAGCGCACAAGAGCCGATTCTCAGAAGAGCAGCCGGGTTGAACGGTTTAGACTTTTACATCTTTTTTGTTTTGAGAGTGGTTTTCTTCTCCAGTATGTTTTGACTCTGGTCCAATCCTGCATTGAATTAAATTGAAGTAAATGTTTTACATGTAGCCAAAATACACATCTGGAGTCAATGTTTTCATCAATGCTAATGTGATTTTATTGACTCATTTTCCTAATTAGCAAAATTAGTAAATGTGTTTTCACTCACTGCTAACAAGCCACATGAAAATTGCGCGCCATCCCTGAGAGGTCGTTAGTGCAGTAAATGCTATTTTCCCTCCAGATGAATGTGTAATTTGGTTTTTTAACATACACTTAAGGATTCATAAACATCTTTTCTGCACTAAGTCTGTCTTTGTATGTTTTTCTGGTACACTGGCTGGCATTTAAATGGCAGTGGAGATCTGAAGCTGATGTGTGTTCACTCTGTTTAATAGGGCAGCTGCTTTGAGCAGGGGACTTAAAGTAATAATTCACCCAAAAATTCACATTTTGTCATCATTTGCTCACCCTCATTTCATTCCAAACCTGTATGAGTTTCTTTCTTATGTTTAACATAAAAAAAAGTTATTTTAAAGAATGCTGGTATTCAAACAGAAGATGTTCCCCATTGACTTCCATAGTATTTCTTTCCCTTCTGAGGAAGTCAGCAGGGATCAACAAATGTTTGGTACTTCAAAATTCTTCAAAATTTTTGGGTGAGCTATTCCTTTAAAGAAGCATGAGATCTTTATTTAGAAAGAAAAAAAAAGAGAAAAAGAAAATAAATTAATACTACTCATTAAATTAAAATGTACACATTAAATCAAAAGTTGCAATTAAGACATTTCAATATTACAAAACATTTATATTTCAAATAAATGATGTTCTTTCAAACTTTTTAATAAAATGTATCGTGATTTTTACAAAAATATTAAGCAGAATGACTTCTGAAGCAGCACGATAATGGCTGCTGAAAATTCAGCTTTTCATTAAATTAATTATTTATATTTAAAATATGATTACAGGGAAAAAGGTTATTTAAAAATATAATAACATTTCAAAGTTTTTACTGTAAAAATTTAATAAATAAAATAAAATAATAATGGGTGCAAAAATTACAAAATTTTAATAAAAATGCTCTTGTCATACATTTTTCAGTGGATGTCCATAGAGCAATAGAGTCTAATTTGAGAGTATACCTACAATTCCTATATGCATTGCACATACAGTATTAACATTAGTGTAATAAAACTGCTTACCTACCTTGCAAAGTTATATCTCTTTTTTCTTTCAACTAATTACATTAACCTAGTAACTTAGTGCAACTTAGACAACTTTACAGCTCAAATAGCACACATTTCCACACAAAAAGCTCTTGAGAAAATACAAGCTGCATATTTATACTTTTAAACCCTTTTGCCCCATGAACTGTTGTGCATGCTTAATTATTTCAAAATAACTTTCTCTGGTAATCAATATAATGTCAATAGAGCTTGTTCTGAACATTCCTCCGTAATGAAAACACATTCCGTGAAACAGAAATCGGAGAATAAACATTTCTCCCATGTGTTTATTTTGCAGACCATGTGGTTTGTGAGGAAGAGTTTAAGTATGCCATGTTGGCCCTCAACTGTGTGTGTCCTGCCACCTCCACCCTGATCACCTTATTGATTCACTCCTCTAGAGGACAGTGAGTATAAACATCCCTCTCAAATTCATTCATCGCAGTAGCCAGACGTTTGACTACAGCATTCCATCTAATCAGATTTTAACTTATGAATCACCCATTTGGACAGAATGGTTGTTTGACTAACATTAAAAGTGACCAACACATTTATGTACATTATTACATTACTGAAATATGTATCTTTAAGGGCAACATGTAACTAAAACAGCCTCTGTCTGGTTCTAAAAGAAATTTGTGGCATTTATGATGTTAAATGGATGTGAAAAGCATGAATTATTGTCCATCCACTTTTTCAGCAATGCTGGTTCTGGAGTATTTTTTTTTCCCCCTGTGTATTATTCCTGTATAAATTTTAAAAACAGCCTTTGTTAAACCAGTATAAGTTATGGATCGAACCAACCAGAGCATTGCATGAATTGAGCATTGCAAACTTTTATCTGAAGCAAAAAGTATTTGAAAAAGGTACCAGACTGTATTTAATGGCTTTAGAGAGAAAGAACTACAATACCATAATGCTTTGCTAATGGCAAATTTAAAAAGATGGTGAACTATACAACCAACCATCCATTTAAAGTAGTTGATGATATCCACAGAATCAATATATTTTAAGTTTATTGCAGGGTCATCGACACTAACTCGATTACATCATTGGAAGTGCTTCATGCAGAGTACCTAAAAAGCGCAGTTTGCTCACACGGCTTTCTAATTGGTGGACATATTTGTTCAGAACCCTGGGTAATGTAGTTTTTCATCACAAATTCCACTGTTAAATATGATTTATTTTTAAATAAGTTTAAACTATACACCATTGATTAACAACTTCGTAGCTCATAACAGACTTCTCTTTAAAGGTTTATAAGTTAACGTTAAAAATCATTTTCCCTATGGAGAAAATGAATGGCATTTTTACCTCCAGAACCCGAATGCTGCACTCTGTTTAACTCTTTTGTATATATTTGCATAAACACGATGCCTAAAATAAAACACAGTGCTCTGTGGATGATGTGCACAAACGTCTCTGCAAACATGCATTTACTGGACGAGATGAAGGACAGATTTACAGAGTCCTTGAGCACCGAACCATCAGCATGTGTTTAACTGTTGCATTTGTTATTATCAGAACAGCATCTTCAGAGGCCTTCAAGCAGCGAGCAGGTGCCTTCCAGCCCCTCAACAGGTCAGACCCACCGACTGTCAAATATTGATGCATACACATCGATACACACAGCAGCAAAGATCCCATAAACTGTGAATTTAGCTCTGTGTCATGCATCCCTGTTTCTTCACCTCCTCCATCTTAACACTCCCCCACACCCTCTGGTTCTCACCTCCCCTTCATCTTCCCAGCCATCCGCAGGGATGTCAAAGACACATCAAGTGTTTTTCATTTGTTTTGCCCATCTGTAAGATAGAGCGTTTTCCCAAGTTGAACTGCAAGTTGTGGATACATTTGCAGGACATGTCAAAGAAATAGTTTCCCCAAAATATTACATTTTGTCATCAATTACTCACCTTCATATTTCCTTTATTTTGTGGAGCACAAATTTGGAATAATTTCCAAGCTGCTCTTTTCCAGACATGAGAGTACATGCATTTTTATTTTTAGGTGAGGAAAATGAGGGGGTAAAAATTTGGAAAATTAGCAAAGGCTAGACTTCATTTTAAGGTTTCATTTTCTGTTACACAAAAATATTAACACTTAAAAAAGTCCAAGTCAATGCTAAACTGATCATTTTGGCTTCCTTTTACTGTATTTGATGTGCTCTATGTATGTGCATTGGTCATATAAAGCAACTGTGTTTCTTAGAAGACTTGGATTGAACTGCTTGATTCATATTGATTACTTTAACAAGCTCTTGATAAACCTTTTGAAGCTTCAAAGTTCTGTTGTTATAGACTTTCAATGAAGAGACAGAAACCTCTTAGGTTTCGATAAAACTATCCCTTAATTCTTTAGGAAAACATTTTAATTCCCTTCTCTGTCTAGGGAAGGCAGTGCTGGCTCCGTCGACCAATGGCAGCGCACATACCGACGGTGTGCAGCCAATGAGGTCCACCACATCCGGCTGGAAGAGAGCAAGTTTTTTGGAGAATATCAGGGAAAGAGTTTCACTTTTGCCTCCTTTCACGCACATAAGAAGTAAGTCTGGCTAAAGATGCAGTGAATCACTATGTTGTCATGCCAGTAAACACACACACTGTTAACTGTTGTGGCAGATACGGCGTGTGTCTGATCGGGGTGCGCAGGATGGACACATCCAACATCCTCATGAACCCCGGACCCTGCCACATCATGGGAGCCTCCGACACCTGTTTCTACATCAACATCTCCAAGGAGGAGAACTCAGCCTTTGTTAGGGGCCACAGAGGGCCAGTGAGGGGCCACGGGGGCGACTCCAGAGGGGTTCCACAGACAATCTATCATGGCCTCACCCGGCTACCAGTGCACAGTATTATAGCAAGCATGGGTTAGTCTGTAAACTCACATTTTCATTTCAAGCATAAACTTTCGCCTGAAGATAAATTGTCATACGTATTATTGCGAAGAACAGTTTAATTAACAGTTTTTCTTAAAGTCAGCATGAAATGGAAATCTATTTTGTCAGCTTAAACTCCGCCCCTTTCTTACAATCAACTGCAAGCTCATATTTATATCTGCCTTCATCCAGTCAGCAACTAATGAACTGAACCAGTTCCCACCCTAATTTTTTTTCCATATGCCATAATACGGAATAAAATATCTGTCACTACTTCGGTTTCATTTGTGAATTTAAGAATTAATTCATTCACACTGAATCTGAAATCATACAACAAATGTTTAAATAACAATAAAACATACAATAAAATTCCTTTAAGGTTTGAGAATAATTTTTTTAATCTTTTAAAAATGTTTTAAGTCCCAAGTCATTTATTATTATTATTATTATTATTATTAATGTGCAATATGTATGTAGTTCTATTCTTATTGAGAGTGACCATGGTTATCATAATTAATTGTGATCAGGGAATTATTTTCATAGTATGAACACTTTCTTTTGAATAATTCTGTGCTGACTAAGGATCGAATCATTCATGATGATCGAATAGTTTAATAAATGTAGCTCCGGATGAGCAGAACACAGTAGAATTCAAAAACTCTTGTTTTTTGCTGTGAATGTGAAATGGATGTAGACAGAAAAAGAGAACAATGGTTGCTAAATTCACTGCATAATTTCACTAGGGTTTCTATGCTAACAAAATGTCCCATTTTAGTGCAACATCACCATCTAGAGAAAAGCACTGGAAGTCAGTTCGGTTGTATCTTGGACTTCAGAGGTTTGATTGAAAGTGCTATAAACGGTTGGAGCCGATCTGTTAATTTACACCATTTTTTCAACCACACCCCCTTACTTTTAACCTCCATCCTCATGGGAAAGTTATTAGATGTTCATGAAATATTAAGAAGATATATATTTTTAATATAATTCTATGCTTATTCATAATGTAAAATAAAAGTGCCTAAAGAAGGTTAATAAAGTCAGGTTTTGATTTCCTCCGACTCACAAATGTCTTTGGTCCTCTAACAGGCACAGTAGCCATAGACCTGCAGGACTCCAGTGACAGCAGTCCAGAAGGCTCGGGCCCGCCGCCTCTGGGGAGTGGGACTGTGAGCAGGAGTGGCTCCAGGACAGAAGTGGGCGGCTGTAACACTCTAGCACTGCCCGCCATGAGTGGCTCAGGGGAAGAGAGCAGACACAGCATCGCCCCCGTCCTGGAGGTGGTCGATGGGGTGCACAGCCCTACCTTTGACCTGCTTGGAGACCAATCAGAGGACGAGGGAGGAGAGGAGGGAAAGGAGGAAGAGGGGGGAGAGCAGAAAGGCCAGTGGTGGGGAGCACACTGCGAGTGAGTCTTAGATCACGCAGGACCAGGTCTTAGTCTCTAGACCACATAAATGTGATCCTGGTCTAAATAGTCTAATGAAGCCAAAAGTTTGACTATTTGCATAAAGTCTGGTCTACTTTGCAGATTATTTTGGCACACCAGACAGGAAATGACCGAAGTGTGACAAACCACAGTTTGTTTTATTTATAGTTTAATATAATATATTATTTATAACATATATTAATATATTATTATGACTTTATTTGATTATACAACAATCGTGGGTATTTCAAAAATACTCATTTCAAAGGTTGAACGTATTGATTATACTGCAGATACACTACAGTTTGGAGTCAGTCACCAAGGCTGAACTTATTTGACCAGACCAAAATACAGTAAACACAGATATACTGTTAGTTGAGTAAAGAAAGAATTAAAAAAGTGTTCTCTTTAAAATTTATGCTGTCCTTTTGAACTTTCTATTCAATAAAGAATCATGGAGAAACAAATCAATTCAAAATTGATACTAAAGAGAAATGTGAAGCAAATCTGCATATCAGAATGATTTCTGAAGGATCATGTGACACTGAAGACTGGAGTAATGATGCTGAAAATTTAGCTTTGCATCACAAGAATAAATCACATTTTCAAACATATCACACTAGAAAATAGTTATTTGAAATTCTAATAATATTTTCCAATTTATTATTTATAGTGTATTTAAAATAAATGCAGCTTTGGTGAGCATAAGAGACGTCTCTCAAAAACATAAAACATTGTACTGACCCCAAACTTCGGATTGATGAGTGTAGATGTTTGTCTGGGACAGCTGTTTATTCTTGTATTTCTCACAGGTGGGTCAAAGGCTATCCGCTAAACTCTCCATACATCGGCAGCTCTCCTGCCCTCTGCCACCTCCTGCAGGAGAAAATGCCATTTTGCTGTCTGCGCCTGGATAAGGTGAATGTCTGCCTCTCTCCAAATATTTTATATGTATTGCACAGAAGCTGACCAGCTACAGCCCTCACAGCCCAGCATCCTAACAGCAGATCTTCTATCTTTTCAGGCTTGTCATCATATGCCCTACGAGGACGCTCGCTCATACGGCTTTAAAAACAAACTGATTATCGTGTCCGCAGAAAGCGCAGGAAACGGCCTCTATAACTTCATCGTTCCGCTGCGGGCGTATTACCGGCCCAGGAAGGAGCTCAACCCCATCGTTTTACTACTGGAGAACGTGTGAGTGTCCTAAAAGCAGAAACATTAAGAAAAAGATAAGCCTTTAGGCATCATCAATCCTTTGTTTTTGTATTTATTATAACACATAATCGTTGTTTCTCCTGTAACAGAAAATTTATGTGAGATTTATTGTCATAAAATGCAATCAAATGTAATAAAACTCTGAGTCAACTTGTTTTTTTCCTGATTGGATGTACACTGGGGAGCAGCTACAGGCTGGATTGCATTAGTTAGTTGCCCTGAAGAAGGGCGAAGTGGTGTGATTTTTATAGACATTGGGTCAGTCTCTTTAAATACTTTGAAAGAGACAACTTAGACCTTGCTAATTAATTTAGCATGTTTTTGTCAAGGCAACACCTCAGATTCTCAACATCTCTTTCTGTGCTGTTTGCTAGACCTGAGACAGACTTCCTGGAAGCCATCTGCTGGTTTCCTATGGTCTTCTACACAGTGGGCTCCATCGACAAGTAAGGGAAGCTTTGTACATATAAAGAGATTCATGTGTGTATAATACAACATTTAGTTCTGATGAATGAGTTTTAGTGCAGTCCAACAGCACTAGGAGATTTTTACTCTCTCAATCCATTGTCTTGGTTTGTTCCAGACAGACAGTCAGTCGGTACTTTAGTGAGGGTTTTTGACACGTTGTGCAGGTTTCATCAGTAGGTGGTCACAAGTGTCTTCATGAGTAAGTCATTAAATCATTCATTCAGCCGATTTGTTCAAACACACTCATTCATTCAGAAACAAAACTAGAGAATCAAATACTTTCTGAGTAGGCAATCCTTTTGAATTAGTACCAAAGATTATTGAATAACCAAGAAGTGTAACTCGTATTTTTTTGAAAAATGCAACGCTCAAAATATGGCCACTCAATGGCAGGAATCACTGCCTTCTGAATAAAAGAGCCAATTGCTAATCTGTAAAGTCAGCTTTTTATAATGCTATTTAAGCAAAAGAAACAACATTTATGACACAGTTGTTGTCAGATTTCTTTGGTGATGTCAAATATGAAATTGAATGTAAGCTTTGTTAGAAGTTTTGAAGAATTTGATGTTTCCCCATACAAAGAGATAGGAGAGAGGTGAGGTGTTTCAAAGATGGCTGGCGAGTCACGTGACTTGTCGTAAAGATACTTTGTTAGTACTCACTTTGTGACTGTATAAAAAGTATGTTCTATGTACAGTAGTATGAATGTATTGAATGTATAGTGTGACTGTGAATGTTTTCACATTGGACTAAAACTGACTCATCTTAGGCCTCACAGATCTGCACCTTGGTTTTAAGTGAATATTGCCAAAATTATCCACAAATTATGTTTTTTTTTGTTGTTTTTTTTGTTTTTTTACAAAAACTGAGGTGTATAAGCTCTGATCAATGAGGGCTACAATCAATCACTTCCAAAAAGAAATACTAATCCTGTGCTACAGTAATTTAAAAGAAAACAACTGGCAAAAAGCAACTAATTCCAAAGCTGTTTTCCACCGCCAGGCTGAATCGTTCTCGTTGCTTATGTAGTATGCTGTATGTCATGTCACTTTCACAACAAACAAGTGGACAATGCTAAAAACAGCTGTAAACAGGGTCTGAAATTTTTGATTTTGTCTGCTTTTGAGTTTGTCCACACTTTCTAGAGGTGGTATAATACACTTTTGACCAGACTGCTTTAGAGCAGATTGAAAGCTGCTAATCTTCATATCGTTGTCTGTTGTCTTCATTTGTTTTAATAAGTCAATTGGGCAAGCTTATTTCACAATGTTAGATCAAAAGGTCAGAAAAGGCCCATGTATTCACCAGCCCATAGAGCCCATAAAAGAAATGAGGAAAGTGGTCGAAAGCGGAAAAAAGAGACCGATTACAACGGCTGGTATAAACGGGAATGAGTCTCACTCGTCTACTTGTGATCCGATCAACCAAAATGCTTTTAATACCAAGTGTTATTAACAGGGCCTTAAGAAAAAGTGTTAACGAAAGGAAACCAGTTTGAAAACAGTCATTTTTTTTTTTTCATTATAAATACCTACAAAGTATCTGAACAGGCATGAAGTATTATCAAAACTTGATAAACTTTTTGTTCATTATTTCAATGTTTGTTTCAGGTCTGTTTACTGTAGTTTAAGTCCCTCTGTCTGTTTTACTGACCCCTCAACACTTGTGTGTGCAGTTTGGATAGTCTTCTGCGTTGTGGCGTGACGTTTGCTGACACCATGGTTGTGGTGGACAAAGAGAGCTCCATGATCGCTGAGGAGGATTACATGGCTGATGCCAAGACCATTGTTAATGTTCAGACGCTCTTCAGGTAGGTCCTTCCACATGTTTTTCATTCAGCTTGAGGCATTTGGGGACTTGACACCCTCTCCTCACTGTTTCTCAAAGGCTCTTTCCAGCTCTCAGTATCATAACTGAACTCACCCACCCGGCCAACATGCGCTTCATGCAGTTCAAAGTGAAAGACCACTATTCTCTAGCTCTCTCCAAACTGGAAAAGGTGAGACCCGAATACAATACAACACAAACCGCCTTCATGTTTTCAGAATGAGTCTAAAATAACTTGATATCTCATCTCCATTTGTGCTGTAGAAAGAGAGAGAGAGAGGCTCGAACCTGGTGTTCATGTTCAGATTACCGTTTGCCGCTGGGAAGGTGTTTAGTGTCAGTATGTTAGACACTCTGCTCTATCAGGTAACTATAATGCAGGTGACCACGCATGATTCAACTACAGTTTTACCATAGACTATATGGGGAGTACCATAGACTATATGTGTTTCCTCTCTTTATTTAGTTTCATTAACAGATCTTGACCTTGATATGGCTGAAACACAGTCCTAAAAAATGCTCTGACAACACCACAGCTAAAGAATTGATGTTTTAACTGCGATGGGGCATGGTCTAAAATATGCATGATGAGAGAGAAAGACGTCAGGAAATAATACAAACCCAATGCATCAATGCAATGAAATCCAACTGCAAATGTACTCCTGCGAGCTGCTTCTCAAATGAGTTAAAAATTCTTACAGTTCTGTCTCAAACTAATGAGCCTCAGTAGGTTTGATTAGATCTGAAGAGATGCCTCCTCAAATCGTTAAGGAAATGTAATCATGAACGTTAATTAAATTCCTTACCATTCTCATCACTTATACTCAACAAAAGCTATTGAACACTGTTCCTCACATGCCTTTCTTTCACATCTATTAAATACGAAGTCTACCCTGAAATGTCCACTGAATGAATGGTTTCATCTTTTGTGTGTGTTGCAGTCCTTTGTGAAGGACTACATGATCTCCATCACCAGACTGCTGCTAGGTCTCGACTCCATGCCTGGATCTGGCTTCCTGTGTGCTGTGAGTGCAATCACTCAATCCATAATGAGACTGGATCTGGACTGTCATAATAAAATGGAGGAAACTGATGATGATATTGCCTTGATGTTCCTTGTAGATGAAGATCACAGAGGAGGACTTGTGGATCCGCAGTTATGGTCGTCTCTACCAGAAGCTGTGCTCGTCGACAGGAGACATTCCCATCGGCATCTACCGCACTGAAGCGCATAAACTGCCTGTCTCAGAGGTACCTGCTTGTGCATCTTTCTGTCGTTTTTTTGTCATTATAGCGTTTCGGTGGAGGAATGAGTCCACCGTGTGGCTTGACTCAGTCTCAGGTGTCCATCACGGTGGAGGACTACGAGGATACGCGTGAACCCCGCGAGCCTCTGCTCTGCCGCTCCGGTCTTCACCGCAACTCCACGTCGTCCGAGCCTCCCTCCTCCTCCTCATCATCACAGGCCATGGACCACCCGCTCCTGAGGAGGAAGAGCATGCAGTGGGCACGACGGTTGAGTCGTAAAGGTGGGCGGGGCTCCAGCGGGGCCAAGGGAGTGGGTAGTGCAGCCGAGCGCATCAGCCAGCAGAGACTGAACCTGTTCCGCCGCTCCGAGAGACAGGAGCTCAACGCTTTGGTCCGCACACGCATGAAACATCTGGGGCTCTCGCCATCTGGATTTAGTGAGTGTGCACACCGCCGGGTGATACACTGTCTCTAAAAGTATAATGTTGCATATCTAATATCTAGTATGTATTTAAAATAGTGTTATAACCAGGTTTAGTCAATGAATAATGAAAAATGTTGTAATCGGAAAATAATCAAGACATGTTTTCCACACTTTTCAATAGAGAACACAAGGAATACAATATTCAGCCAGTTTTGTTTATAAATTATTGCTTTTATTCTGCAAGGGTGCATGAAATGGATCAGAAGTGACAGCAAAGAGATTTATAACCTTAAAGAAGATGAAAAAAAAATGTATGCAGCCCAACTGTTTTCAACATAAGAAATGTTTCTTAAGCATCAAATCTTATTTAAATGACATAAATTTCATTTTAAAAATATATAATAATTTCACAATATTACGGTAGGCTCTTTTTTTTATCAAATAAATGTCGTTTTTCTGAGCATAAGAGGCTTCTTCTTCTCCTTCTCTCCTTATATGAGATGGGATGACGGACCAAGGCAACAGACTGTCTTATATTCTTATCAACCCTTCCCCTGACACACACCTGGAGCTCCATGATGTCGTGTGAGTACGATGACATCACTAGATCGCTTTTTAAGACATCATTCACACATGAATAATAAAAAATGAGTATTTTACTCAATATTTGTGTGTGCATGTATTCTATGCACATTGGAGGATAGTGTTCTGCTGTTATTCCTGCAGGTATCTGATCAGACCAGACCTTCTGTCACCAGTGCCTAACCAGGCCGGCAGTCGCAAGCCCAGCGCAGGGCCAGCAGAGGCACAGGACAGCAGGGCCAGATTTGAGACACAGGACAGCACTCATCTATGAACACAATCACCACAGGCCACCAGCACGAGAAGATGGGACATACTTGTGTGTGTACGGCTGAGAGAGAGAGAGAGAAAGAGAGGAATACCTCTGCAGAAGTGACCGTGAGCTGAATCTACACTGTAAAAAGTGATCTAGCTTTTAGTTGCCTTCAATCAAATAGTCAGTGCAACTGAAATTGTTGAGAGAACAGGATTTTTATGCTTTCATTCAATCAACTAATGGATGCATTTCACTGAAACTATAGAGAGTATAGAATTATGATTTGCATAAACTAAATGAAGCCTTTTTAAGACTGTTTTGAAATAGACTCTTAAAAATAAAGGTGCTTCAAAAGGTTCCGTAGAAGAACCATGTTTGGTTCCACAGAGAACCATTCAGTCAAAGGTTCGTTAAAGAAGCATCTCTTTCTAAACTTTTTATAATGTGAAGAACCTTCTTTTGCCACAAAGGACCTTTTGTGATACAGAGAGGTTCTTCAGATGTTAAAGGTTCTTTATGGAACCATTTAGACAAAAGGGTTCTTCTATGGCATCGCGAAGCACCTTTATTTTTAAGAGTATCTATTTTCATGACAATTAAATCTATTTCCCTCCTTTGGAATTCAATTCACAGCATGTTTCACATGAAAAGAAATGCAACTTTGATTCCACAAAATATGGTAATTGTAATGATTATGTAACAATCATAATGGTCTTAAAAGTAGGCTTCATTCTTTATACATAAATAATAAATTTTTCTTGACATGGACATGTTTTTCACCTAAATTAATAATGATTTGAAGATGACTCTCAATATCTCATCATATCTCTCAAGAAAATGCTTTAAAAAAAAATAAAACAGTATTACGAATACCTGCTTATTATACTTTCAGTCATTTCTTTCACCCTTGTGCTTTGCTCCAGTCGCACAATAGAGTCTAAAAACGTCTACGATAACTTCTATGTCTATGATCATAACTAAACAACATTTACATGGCTTGTTTGATTCAAGTATGATCCTTTAAATAACAGGTGGTGGAATGTTTAAATTTATCTAATCTTAAATGATCTTATCTAATGTAAAAGACCAAACCTGCCTGTGACAGTGTATAAAACAAAAGAGTCTGTACAAACCAAGATGAAACTGCCATCTGTTAAGGCATGAGTCATCTATCATTTCTAAGTAATTCTTTCAACACATTCTACACCAAAATGGGTGTTTCTGTTGGTCAAGAAATGCTCAAGGGTTTGATTCCCAGGAAAAACACATACAGTAGAATGATCAAATGTTTCCTTGAGATACACAGTAAGATGAAAATGTAAAGACAAGGCGACTGGTTAGAAAACAGGGAACATTAAAATAACTGCAAGTTTTAAAATACTAGAAGAGTTGTGACTATCAAATATTTGTTGTCTACACTTTTTAATTTGTCAAGAGTATACAAAACTAACAATATCTATTGGATCTTACATTAAGTCAAGGATTTTAAATAAAATTTACATAAAGTTCTCCAAAGAAAATACTGGATTCGTTTTAAATTACATAAATGCAAATGGGTTCCAAACTTTTGTATATTTAAGCAACAAATCACTTTTTACAGTGTAATCCAACCCTTATTTTCTTACTAAAGGACTTTCCAATGCATGGACCTTTGAAAAACTCATTTACATTTGATTTATGCATCAAATTATTTTTGATGCCAGACAGCCGAAGCCACGTAAGTGCATTTATGATGTAACTTGTATCAGTCTCTGTGCATGTGAATGTACCTTAATTAGCCAGCACTGCCAATTTTGACTTGGACCGCCAAAGGAACACGCTGCCAAATGTTCGTGGACGGGGTTTGTTCTCTGTTGCTCTGTGACATGTACATTCATTGTATGTCAGCCGCTCTGAGGACCCTGGGATTCATCAAGCTGTATCAGATCACCGGTGCTTGTACATTTTGTGCACGTTTTCTACCGTTCTCATTTCCCAAACTCTCTCTGGACTTGCATATTGCTTTGCAAGCTGCCAAAAAGGAGCTTATTACATCGCCAAATGAACGATCCACAATATTTCTCATTGTTTTACCACAACATCTGTTGGTTATTCCCAGAGGAGGCTTTAGGAACAAGCCCTTTCTGTGTCTTCAGTAACATTTTGAAGTCATCGTCTTTGAAAGAAATTGAATTCTTTCTGTGAAATGGCTTAAGTCTCTGTTAGATGTTTGCTTTGATAAGATCATCTGTTCAGCTATGGGTTTGTGGGTTTCTTTGTTTTCTTCTCCCTTTTATTGAGATGTTTATGCCTTTTCCAAGGCTGTTTTTGTCATTTGTCAGTATACTATCCTGTTGCTGGCATGCATGCTCAAGAACATGCATGTATAGACCAAGGATTTGTTCGTCCTGCCATAAAGTACAGGAGTGAGCGAGATTGTACCGTCCTGCTGCCCTGTGTTGATTAAGCACTTTTGCCTTGATTCAGTGCCATTCAAACACAGGAGCATAATAAAATCAACCAAACTGATGACTTGTCTCTCATGCTTCCGTGTGTGAGTTCACCAAAAGGTTACCAAGTACGCAGAGCACAACATCTCACCATACACCCTTTTCCAAAAATGTGTAATGTGGTTTTCTAGACCACATTAATAGGGATATTTTTGGAGTTGAATGCACCTTGTGAATCTGACCATCTCACATGCTGTTCTCTTTAACTCACATTTTGGTAAACATAGGGCATGACTCATCATAATTAAAGTGCAAACAGCACACGTAAAACACATTCCATTATTCTCACAGATTTCCTGTTTCAGTAGACAATGACATAGTTTTAAATGAAAGTCATGTTTTGATGTGTTGCAGTTCACAGATCTACAGGTGAAAAGGCTGTTGACACATGTCAAGCTCTGTGTCAAACTATCCTGCAGAGTTTAGTTCCAACCAGTTCCAAAATACCTGCATGGAAGTTTCTGAAGATGCTGATTAGATGGTTTATTTGCATCTAAATAGGGTTGGAGTTAAAACGCTGCAGGACAGTGGCTCTCCAGGAAGTGATGGTATGATGACCTTGTGAGGACCTTACAATTTTTTCATACAGTTTTTACAAATATATATAAAAATACAGAAGGTTTTCTGTAAGGAGTAGGTGTAGACAGCAGTATAAAAGTAGTTTTATTCTGGACATGGCAACACTTTCGTTTCTAATAAAAACAGAAGAGGACCAGGTGAAGTGTTGTTTGGCATCACACTGGCAGCCTACATTATAAAGCAGAGGGTTGCAGAAGTTTGTGGATGTTTCATAAGCATTCATACAAGTTGAAATACAGCCATACCTGATTGCCTAAACTCATTTTTTGCCTAAACTCGAGCTAAAAGCACACATATAGGCCACTGTAACTGCTAATGGACCTAATGTACATGAGTGAATGATCTGTTGCTTACTTTCAATACAGTTTCTAATGATAGACCTTTGTTTAAATCGTGAAAATGGCAGCTAATATTTCACTGAAAGTATTTCCTTAAGACAGAAAAGGCAGCGGCTGTGAAAGAAAAGGTCAGCTTGGTACAACACCAACCAGAGTCAGTCAACAACAAGATGCAGTGGATAATGTTTGTTTCTGATGGTAATGCACCCCCGATCTACCTAAAACCTTTTATGTTCGCGCAAATCACTCGTAATCCAGCTTCTCCAACAGAAGAAGTGAGTTAAGGTTTTTTAATGAATCTTTGCAAATAGCCTTTCCTAATAATATGCTAATTAACAAGATTCACAATGAATGCAGCTAAAGTAAACAGTCCCTCAGGGGCTCTGAAGATGGAGGCGGGGTCAGCAGAGCTCATTTGCATTTAAAGGGAAATGCTACTAATCGCTTGCTTTGAAAATAGCTGTTTTTAACAGGGTAAAAAGGGTGTTATTTACACTAACACTGAGAAATTTTAACCAAACTATGTTACAGACTTTTTTATTAAGACCCTTAAGAATCATATCAACTTGTGGAAAATGGGCATCTGATGACCCTTTTAAAGTTAGACAAAATTATAATTTTAGCATTCCTTAACCTATTAATTAAAAAAAATATATATAAAACAAAGCCTGATCTCTCTCTCTGTGTGTGTAAAAAAGCATCCTAGGCTGCAACTCATAAAGTTGGCTGAGAAAATCTGAGAAAATAAGGAGGAGTTAGAGACTGGAATTATTTGTTAACATGGGCCACTCTGCCATAAATGTTTATATATATATATATATATATATATATATAAGTTTGGGAAATATGAATAGAAATAAGTACTAACGGTACTGCTGTTCCTCATGGTTTCTATGATTCAGACTGTTTACAAGGACACTACTACTCCAATCGTAATAGGACTAGAACCACAATCAGAATAATGTCACATGTAACCAAGTCAATCGGATTGAATTGGCCATACCCATTTCAGATTTTGATCGGATTGTAAGTGTTGGTTTATTTCTTTTGTAATCAGAGCGAGAGAATATGTAACCCTTTGATCGGATTGAAAACCAAAACTGGAAAGTACTGTGCATGTGCAGTGATGTAAAAATAGAGCAATGATGTATGACACATAGAACAAACTGTTCTTACTGGTGAACAAAGTGTCATAAATGAGTGTCCTGCCATTGTAAAACTCCCCTTTCACCCAGCATCTGTGAAGTGGAGCATCACAATGTCCCGCCAGTCATTATGTTTAAAGAGCCACACAGATGGGAAATCAAAAATTACCTGTATTACAGTATATGATGTAGCTGTCTATCAGTGTAAACAATGTGCAAAGTAATTAAACCAAAAAGTACACGATTTATAAAGTTATTGGCTTCTAAAGTAAGGAGTCAACTCTGAATCGCTGAAACGAGTCGTTATAGATTTCAAATCTTTTGCCCATCTCTATGTACGTCACTAGGAGCACTTTGCATAATAATCTCCGGCTACCGTCTTGGGAGAAACGGAACTCTGACCTGCCCCACCCCCCACACACACACAGACGCTCTGGTTGGTGTGAGAGCATCATGTCGAGGAGACAGTGTGTTTTTAATTGTAAAGGCAAGTTTGTTTTATTTTCACTGCTAAAGAATGAAGATCAGAAGAACCAATGGCTAAAATTCATTTTTACCACAATAACAGAGCAGTACAACAAATCCCTTTTGTTGTGTTCACAACATTTCACTGATTACTGCTTTTCTAATCTCGGTGAGTACAAGGCGGGATTTTCAAAGCGTATGGCCATAAAAGAGGGTTCATTACGAACTTTATTTAGACCAACAAGCATCTCCGAATCACAACCTGTAAGTATGATTATATAATTATGTGTTTGTTTTCTCCCGATCGTCTTATCAGTATGTGTGCTGTCTGCAGCCTGTCTGCGCTGATCTTCATTTACAAAAACGTCATTAAAATGAAGTGCAACTCCGTGAATACTCAACGAAGAGACATGAGAGAGATATCTATAGAAAGCTTGACATGTCTCCTTTAAAACTAAACAAGTGCTGCCGAAAACCGATATTCTGTGATAAAGTAATCCATATGAAAACAACGCGATGTCTGTTTTTCATGTCTCCCTTCGTTATATCCAATGTGACCACGCCCCCGCGCTGAACACGCTATTCAGATTCAAACTGAAGCGCACAGCTTGAATACACCCACACAGAAGAAAAAGCAGCGAGACTGTTCAAGTTTTTTATTTTACTGTTTGCTTCGCGGTAAGAGGAATAAGACATAATTCACCCCAAACAGATGCTAACGCATTGTTTACCGTGAAGTTGTGTGTGGAACAACCAATCAAAACTATGTCAGTTGACCAATCAGAACACAGTATGCAACCAAAGGTGGGGTTTAAGGAAACTGAATCTTTTGAACAGCTTAGCGTGAACCGTTTGGGGATCTCTGAGAATTGAGGTAATTTTAAAATGATATTTTGACAAAATGACAATGTTTTTTAACCTTGGATGGATTTAAACCTAATGTACAGGACTTATAAACAGTGATAGGAAGCTTAGAATTTTCATCTTACTGGCTCTTTAAGACTGTCATCCACAGCCGACTGGTTTTGGGTGCGGGAAGGGGCACATTTACTGTTTTATAAAGTAAGCAGCACAACAGTTCATGTGCTGGTTGTTGCCTAATTAGTAACTGAAGTAGATAAAGTGTGATAAATAAACAGTATGCAACAACAGCGGGTAAACTCTTTATATTCATGCAGAGTGCTCGTCAAAATAGTAAATCCACTTGTGACATGTAAACAAGTACGCATATGAACCCCATCACTTTAATTACCGTTCATGTAAACACTACATTCGGATTCACCAATTAGAAAGAATTCATTCCATTGGTAGCAAAAACTATCCATATAAATGTATCTACTGACTGTGCATGAGTTAAGCCTTGTTTGTTCTTGACACATCCAGACATGAACAGCCGCATAGCCTAGTCATTTAGAGAATATTCTGCATTGCATTATTCTCTGAAATGACAGTAATGCAGAGAAAATATCAACAGAATCAGCAAAAAGCAGCAATTTGTTACCCACACTTTACCTTTACACAAATAAAATATTCATTGTTTAATGGTAGTTGGTTGTGGTGGACAAAACAACAAAACATTGTAGCATTATCTAGGTTAGCTGCATATTTCTGATTGACAGCTGTGGATTTTACAGTCATTTATATTTTAGACCCACAAGACTTGTATCTTAAATTAAATTGCATAAATGTTAAAGGTAGGGTAAAATATTTTTCAAAAATGCTTTATAAAACTGATTCGGGCCAAGTGGCAAAACTTGAAGCCAATCAGCAGGAAGGGGCGTGTCTACTCATTATGTGGACGAGAAAGCATTCAGTGCACAGGACAGACATTAGCCGAGTCAAGCAACAGAAAGATAAAGATGGAAGATAAAAAAACAAAAGAGGAAAACGTCTGTGGAACGAAAGACGGCATAAGGCAGGAAGTAGTATAAATATCAAATCAGTTTTCCAGCGCTGGAGAGAACTCAAGGGTCGGAATGTCTGTAATTGCATGCCGAGGTTGCTTTTTTGTTCTCGAAATGTGAGTAACATTGTATTTGTCTAGTGCGCTGGATGTAACGAAGTAAGCATTGAATATTATTATTATTTTATTTTTTTATTTTTTTCAATAAATTCTAGGAACTATGAAAAGGTCCCTTCTGTGCGAAAGTGCCTAAAGGAGCCTAGTGATGGGAAATGATTAAAGTGAACTGTGTGGTGCTAAAGTTTGGGGTGTTGTGAATTATTCACTTCCTGTGAAAAACTGTTTCAGTGGGTGGAGTTAAATTAATATTCATTAGTTCTCATATTGTGGGCATGTCCTTGATACGAGTTGCAAATGAATGGAACGAAAATATTAATCCATTAAAGAGGTCATATGACTTTGCTAAAAAATACCATTATTTTGTGTATTTGGTGTAATGCAATGTGTTTACACATTGTAAACAATTGAGCAGCTTTATGCAAATCTTCCCACATTGTGACATAGACATGTGGGGGCGTGTTAGAATGAGCCGTTATTGGAAGGTGTAGTTAACTCTTAACATTTATAAAAGAAAATCTCTTTAAAGGGAGTTGAAGAGTGCACACTATTTGAAAAGATAAAGAAGTTTTAATGTGAAGAATTAACTGCAACAGTGTCAAAAAAATGCATAGTTTTTGTTTTATGATAAATATCTGAGCTGTTCTGCCTGATTGATTACAGACACACAGCAGAGCAAACAAGCCAATAACCTGTGCCGACCCAGGCTAATTTAGATTTTACTCTTCGATGACCTAAACTTTTTATTTCATTTGTGAAACAAATTTTTGTTTGAATAATTTAATTAATAGTCTACCTAGTTATCATTGGTGACTACAGCAATGCTTGAAATAAACCTCTACAAACATATCTGTGGCCTAATAAAATGTATACAAGCAAAGCTGGTCAGAGTATCGTGTTCTTTTTTCTTCTTCTTCATATTATACTGGATATAATATAGAATTATTAATGTCTTATGAGTAAATGTGCATTTAATGTGCAAATATGTCACACATTTTCTTTTTTCTTTCTTTTATTATTCATATTTGTAAGCTTTTTATTTATATATTAAACAAACAAAAAAAAAAACTTAAAAATCTTTCCACATTCACCTATTTGGGAATCACCAATCTCCAAGCTCTAATAGATTAAATGTATGAGTGCACCCAAAAATGACAACTCTGTCATTATTTCTCGAAGTGTATTCTAGAGAATAATGAGTCATGCAACCTTGAAACAACATGAGAGTGGGTCAATTTTTACTTTTGAATGAACTGTCCCTTTAAAATGTGTCTGTTGTTTGACCATATGTTGCACTAAAGAAACAACCTACTTTCACATCATATGTTTAGGAATGGTGTGTGAAAGTATCCAAAATGTCATGATCCACAGCGTTGTGTCAATCATGCTTAACATTTGAAAATCTTATTTAAAAGTGTTTTTGACATTTTTTAAGTCTATACATATTGTACAATGAAACCATTTGTGATCTTCAACATTTTTGGACAGGGATTCCCAAACATTTTTGGTCAGCCAAACTCGGTTCTCCCAACTCCTCCTGAGATTAACATCTTCTGAGATTCATTAAAGTTAGTATATAAAAACATAACAATCCAGTTGTTGATTATACTGTATAAATTTTGCATTCATTAAATGTTACTATGACAAGTAGAGTTCCATTCGTTTGACAAGATGGGAATACTCATGTTTACTCCACCCATTGGAACAGTTTTTCACAGGAACTGAATATTACACAACAGGTGTTGCGATCTTTCTTTCTGCCTCAATGGCAGCATGACGCAACATACACATTACATAATATTATAGGGGCTAAACGTTCACTTCGTTGCACATAGAAAAGAAAGGCAGACTGACAGAACATGGCAGCAGTGAAAGCATGCAATATCTTGATCACCGGAGCCAACCGGGGCTTGGGATTAGAAACTGTTAAGCAACTCTTGGAGGATTCTTGTCCAAAACGTCACATTTTTGCTACCTGTCGTAATCCAGATGGACCGAAGTCTGAGGTGAGTTATAAATAATAAAAAAACCAAATTGAAACACCTGGAGAAACTCTAATTTATCTTGTTTAATGTTTATTATCTTTCTTAAGGCATTGAGAGAACTGGCGAAAAAGCATCCAAGTGTGATCACCATCATACGTCTTGGTAAATGTGAATTTAAAAGTTTAATTAGAAACGATGCAGATGTAATTGATTTATTTTAAGACTATATTATTATTGAGATATATTATTAACTGCTATTTGTTCTATTACTTTTAGATGCTGATGATCCATGCAGTATCAAAGAGTCTGCCTAGAAAGTGGGGTCTCTACTGGGAAACAACGGTTTGAACCTGCTTGTGAATAATGCTGGAATCTTGGCAAGGGGCGCCATTCAGACCAGCAGTGTTGAGAGCATGAAAAACACCTTCAGCACCAACGTGATAGGACCCTTATTAATCATTCAGGTAATGTAAAAAAAGCCTTTTTGATAGTTCTGAAACAACACTTTGTCTTAAAACATTTTTTATTAAGCATGTTGGTGCCGTGACGTTCTGGCTCCAGACATCTAGGCTGGGGCTTAACTTATATTGTGCTGGGATAAAAGTTTGTGACTAGACTATTAAAATAAGTGCTTTTGGGGAAGACCCAGTCACTGGATGTCTGCAAGGTTCATGACATTGTACCAAAATAAAATCTTAAACCAGCTAATGGTTTCTTAATCTGATTGTATTAAAACACCACTGCACCATAGTTTAACTGAGCTACCACTTTGCTGCTTGGTAGTTTGTTAGTGCGCAGGTTTTCCTGACTAGTCACGAGTCTGTGTCGACTAATAATGGACCATAACATTGACCTGGCAATCAGTTGCCTACTTTTCTAGATGACTAGTCATCTATAAAAATTATTTGGTGTAATAAACTAAAATATGCAGCAGAGTTCATGCTGACAATAAAATAAAGGAATATTTCACCCAAAATTGAAAATTTGCTGAAAATGCATTCACCCTAAAGATATCCAAGATGTAGAGTTTGTTTCTTTGTTGAAACAGTTCTGGAGGAACTGACATGGCTTGCTCACCAATGGATCCTCTGCAGTGAATGGGTGCCATCAGAATGAGAATCCAAACAGCTGATAAAAACATCACATTAATCCACAGAGACTCCAGTCCATCAGTATACATTTCTTGTGAAGTGAAAAGCTACATGTTTGTAAGAAACAAATCCATCATTAAGGCATTATAACTTTTAAACCTGCTTCTGGACAAGATTAACCATACGAGTCCATTATCCTTATAACACTTCTAGTGAAAAAGTTAATCTCCTTTTGTCATCTCACTTCACGATCCACCAACGTATTTCTTTAGAACTGACGTGGACTGATTTGTACTGCTTGATCTGTGCATATTTCTCTCCTGATTCAGACATGATAAAGCAATATTATGCAAAATTAGAGAGAAATTCTAGTCGGAAGAAATGGTTTGAAGTTAAAAAACATAGTAATAATGGATTTGTGTATTTTAAATTCACAGTTTTTCGCTAACAAGTGATGGAATGCTAAATTCCTCCAAATTTTTTCAGAGTAAGAAATAATCATCTTGACTGGCCAGAGAGTGAGCTATTCCTTTAATCCTACTTTATGAAATAAAATTCTAATTCAGAGTTATTGTAATTCTCTCTCCTTTTTTTGCAGGAGTACCTACCATATCTAAAAAAGGCTGCCAAAGCCAGCGGGACACCAGGCATGTCCTGCAGTAAAGCAGCAGTCATCAACATCTCCACTGTGGGGGGATCCATCAGCACAATGCCTTCTTTATTTAAACAATTCCCAGTGTTGCCATATTGCGTGAGCAAGGTACACCACAGTCCTGCTTTGGGACTAGTTAAACTGGATCCTCTTTATTGCCCTGCATGATGTATTGATGGCATGAGTCGATTAAATAACTTTACTGTTTATGGTTACGTATCAGGCAGGTTTTAACATGCTGACTGTGTTAGCTGCTGAGGAGTTAAAGGCGGATGAGATCCTCTGCATGGCCCTTCATCCAGGATGGGTGAAGACTGAACTGGGTGGAGAAAAAGTGAGTGTAGATTTATTAGTCCGTTTTGTTTTATTTTGAGCACAAATGTGGGAAACATGTCAAAAGGATTTTCAAACTGAGCTAACAGATGCTGGATTTTTGAAGACTCTGAAACTTTTAGTGCCAACAATAGTTTAAAGTTTCATGTATGGTGTCCAAGAAAAAAAGAAGAAGCAGAATGCAATGGTTTGCAAACCACATAAACCCATATTTTACATTTACATTTTACATTTAATCATTTAGCAAACGCTTTTATCCAAAGCGACTTACACATGAGAACAATAGAAGCAGTCAGGTCAACAAGAGAACAACAACAGTTTACAAGTGCCATGAGAAGTCTCAGTTAGTCTATTACAGAATGCATAGCACAGGTGTTTTTTTTTCTTTTTCTTTTTTTATAAAAGACAAGAAAAGTAGAAAAAGTACTCTAGTATTAGTTGGTTAAGTGCTGGCGTTCAGAATATAATATAGACTCAGAATATAATATAGAGAACATGTCAACTGTTTAAACTGAGGAAATGCACCATCTGAAAGAACAGATAAGGTAATTTTGAATTTGGTAACCGCAAAACATCTAAAAAAATAAATTGGGACGTGTACACTAAAAGGTTGAAAAAATTAGTGTTACTAAAGGGGAATTGCAACTTTGTAAAGTCCCTCGTCTTTGGAAAGATTCCATAGTAGTGCCAATTGTGAAAAAAGTAATCATATTTCTTTTAATGATTATAGGCCTGTTGCACTTACTTCCCTGGTTATGAAATCTTATGAAAAAATAGGGAGGGAATTTCAGCAATAACACAGTCAGCACTTGATCCTGTGCAGTTTGTGTATAGATCAGGAAGAGGGGTGGAAGATGCCACTTGTACCTTGCTAAATATGATTAGAAAATATTAGGGAAAAAACATACTGTATGGGTACAAGTATGAAATCAACATCCTGTTTCATAACAGAAAGTCATATTTTGATTTGAAACCCCGTAACATTTGACTGAGATGTTGATTTATGACACACAATTAAAAAAAAAAGACAGATTTAAGTGATTATTAATTATTATCATATTTCCATAAGAGTGTCACTAAATTAATTTCAGACATTTTTGAAGACAAAGGAGAGGGAGTGGTCATGGTCAAACATCCAATCATTTATCTCTGAAAGCCCTGAATGTGCTCTGTACAGGACATCCAGACTTAAAACTGTGGCATGTACAGTCTCAGAGAAATTCTCATAAATATAACGTCCTCATATGAGGCCGCAGGGTTAAACATTAATGAGTCTAAAACAAAAGAAATGTTCATTGACTCCCGTAAAAAGAACTTTGTTCCTGTGTTGCCTGACTTTATTAAGGGACATCAGGTAGAAGTGTTTGAGGAGTACAAATATTTAGGCACTGTGTTTGATGATAAATTACAATTTAAGGTAAACACTAACAAGATTAGAGGGAAAGCTCTCCAACGTATGTAATTTCTGAGGATGAATTTTCACTTTGAACTTTTTATGTGGATGTTTCTTTTATGAAGATGTTTTATACTTGTTTTATTGAATCTATTTTAGATTTATTGTATTTGTTCCTATGGCATTTTGAATGTAAAGAACAGGGGCAAGTTGAATAGCACAGTTAAAATGTGCAGTAAGATAGTGGGGACTAAATTAAGAACTATCACACAAATATATGAATATAAGGTGACTAAGAAGGGCCAGTAAGTCCCTTTTGATGTCATCCATCCATTGTGTAATGAATGTATATGTATAAAATGAAGAAACAAGAAAAGGAAGTGCTAGTATTAGTTGGTTAAGTGCAGGCGAAAACGATGAGTCTTTAGATGTTTCTTGAAAATGAGTTGAGATTGGGAGGTCATTCCACCAGCTGCGCACAGTCCAGGAAAAGGTCTGTGAGAGTGATTTTGAACTTCTTTGGGATGGCACCACAAGGCGTCGTTCACTTGCAGAGCGCAAACTTCTGGAGGGCACAAAAGATTTAACCAGAGAGTTTAGGTATGTTGGCGCTGTGCCAGTGGTCGTCTTGTAGGCAAGAATCAGTACCTTGAATTTGATGCGAGCGGCTACTGGTAGCCAGTGTAACCTGATGAGGAGAGGAGTAACGTAAGCTTTTTTTGGCTCAATGAAGACAACCCTCGCTGCTGCCTTCTGGATCAATTGCAGAGGCTTGACAGTACATGCAGGAAGGCCCGCCAGGAGAGCATTACAATGGTCCAGTCTGGAGAGAACAAGAACTTTGACAAGAAGTTGGGTGGCTTGCTCTGACAGGAAGTGTCTAATCTTCCTAATGTTGTATAAGGCAAACCTGCAGGACCAGGTCGTTGTAGCAATGTGGTCTGTGAAGCTTAACTGATGATCCATCACAACTCCTAGGTTTCTGGCTGTCCTCAAAGGAGTAATGGTTGATGAACCCAGCTGTATAGAGAAGTTGTGATGAAGCAATGGGTTAGCTGGAATCACCAGGAGTTCTGTCTTCGTAAGGTTAAGCTGAAAGTGATGGTCATTCATCCAGCTAGAAATGTCACTCAGACAGGCTTCTGAATGACACATCCTAATGACGTCATGTAGATGGAGAAGAGAAGTAGTCCAAGTACTGAGCCTTGAGGAACCCCAGTAGCAAGGTGTTGTGACTTTGAAACATCACCCCTCTAAGACACACTGAAGGATCTGTCAGAGAGGTAGGACTTAACCCACAGGAGTGCGGTTCCAGAGATGCCCATCTTTCTGAGGGTGGACAGGAGAATCTGGTGATTAACAGTGTCAAAAGCAGCAGACAGGTCCAGTAAGATGAGTACTGAGGATTTTGAAGCTGCTCTTGCTAGTCGCAGGGCTTCAGTAACCGAGAGCAGTGAAGTCTCAGTTGAGTGGCCAGTTTTAAAGCCAGATTGGTTGCTGTCCAGGAGGTTGTTCTGTACAAGGAACATAGAAAGCTGGTTGAACACAGCTCCCTCAAGTATCTTTGCAATGAATGGAAGAAGGGATACCTGTCTGTAGTTTTCAAGAAGTGCTGGATTTAAAGATGGTTTCTTGAGCAGTGGGCTTACCCGAGCCTGCTTAAATGCTGAGGGAAATGTTCCAGAGTGAAGAGAGGAGTTGATAATGTGAGTAAGCGAAGGTATGACTGAAGAAGAGATTGCTTGAAGGAGGTGAGTGGGGATCGGATCACGTGGACAAGTTGTAGGATGAATGGACAGGAGAAGTTTGGAAACGTCCATCTCTGAGAGTGGGGAGAAGGAGGAGAAAGAGTGTGCGTCGGTCATTGTGAAGTTGTCCTCAGTCTGCGGTCTGGAGAATTGGTCACTGATGGCTCTTGTCTTATTTGTGAAGAAAACTGCAAAGTTGTCCATTTTAAGAGTCGATGGAGGAGGTGGTGGCGGCGGATTAAGAAGAGAAGAGAAAGTCTTAAAGAGTGTCCGAGCATCACAACAGCTGTTAATTTTGTTGTGGTAGTAGGATGTTTTAGCCGTGAAGACGTTTGCAGAGAAGGAAGAGAGGAGAGACTGATACACACTGAGGTCGGTAGAGTTTCTTGATTTCTGCCATTTCCTCTCTGCAGCCCTGAGTTTAAAGCAATGTTCACGGAGAACCTCAGACAGACAGGGGGCAGATGGGGCGGTGTGTGCTGGTCTAGACAACAGTGGGCAAAAGTTGTCCAAGCAAGATGTTAAAGTGGAGCAAAGAATGTCCGTAGCGCTGCTCGTGCCCAGAGCTGAGAACTGAGAGAGTGCAGGAAATGAGGATGAAATCACAGAATATAGGTGAGATGGAGAGAGTGAGCGTGTTCTGTCGAAAGGTGACCTGCGTTAGAGTGTGAGGCGCTTCAGGAGTAAGTGCTAGGTTAGCAGTAATGAGGAAGTGGTCTGAGGTGTGCAGTGGACCAACTGAAGAGTTGTCCACAGAGCAACAGCGTGTGTAGATGAGGTCCAGTTGGTTGCCTGATTTGTGAGTCACTGTAGTAAACACTAGCTGGAGATCAAATGAGGTGAGCAGAGTTTTGAAGTCAGCAGCCTGGGGTTTATCTATGTAGCGCCCCTATGCTCTGATTATAACCAGAGCAGCGCACCGGGTTCTTAAAGTGTCTCTCGACTATGCACTAATGCTATCCTCCCCTATGTCAGCTAGGAAATGTCACTGTAGAATGACTTCAATCAACACAAATGGGTAAGTATAACAAAATTAACCTTTAGGTTTATTTATACATAGTAAAACAAAATAAATAAATAAATGTTTAAGTGTATAAGTATAAGTAAGTATAAGTAAATAAATGTTTAAATGTCAAATGTTCAATAAACTTCAAATTAAACCATACACTTGTCTTGTGTCTTTTTTCCCCTTTGAAGAAAATATACAATCACTTCAAATGACCAATTATGACAGATCAACACTTCCTTAATATCTCAAATAAACAAATAATATCAATAAATACTCGTTTCACAAACAATAGTTGAAACAGTACCGGTTTTAACGTTTGAGTGGCCACTCACATAGACACGTGTGCGCGCACGCACATACACACACACCACAAGTTCCAACCCCTCCCCGTTGCAGGCCTGGACGTTGCTAGAGATCGTTGAGGCGGTGAAACAACAAATGGCCACTTCACTCTAATGAGCAAATAAAATTAAATAAGATCACCTGAATTCCTTGATTATCAGCGTTCTCGTTAGACTCCTCCGAAGCTCGAACACGCGCTCTCTCTCTCTCGCTCACCTGACGCTGTTGAGCTGATCATGTCCCACGGCGCCAGAGGAATTCTAAATCACTCGGGGATTTAGAACGCTATCTGGGTCTTTGTTGATCCAGCAAGACTTGTTAGATGAAACAAAATAAACTTTAATGCAGTCCAGTGTACTTGAATGTCCGATTATCTATCATGTATTCTCACATTAACAACTGAACTCAACACTACAAAAGAAAACCGGCTTATACTCGTGCAGAGTAACGTGCATACACTTTCATGAATGTCCTTAAACTCTCCGATTTGAAGAAATGTAAGTTTCAACAACTTATACAGCGTTTACATGTACATTTTCTTCTCCACCATCTCAACAACACTCTCGTGCGTACCTCTCTGTTCACCTTTTTTTTATCTCCTCCAATCAGAATCACACTCTCACACGTGAGGGTGGGAACAAATAAAACATCAACCTATCAGCAAAAAATAATACTAACTTGCTAGGCAAAAGCACATTTTCTGCAAGTGCATTACATACAAACTTTAAGTATCACCGTATTTCTTAAAGAAACAGTGCTTTAAAATGTAGTTCTCAACTAAAACACAAAATAATACATGTACATAAGCATAAATGATGTACTCCCATCAGTGTTAATTTCGTTGACGAAGACTATGACGAAAAATATTCGTCAACTAACCTTTTTCACGGACGAAAACTAAATAAAAACTAAATAAAAAGTCAGATATGATGACGAAAAACGTGACGAAATATAACTGACACTTTAGTCAACGAATAAAAATTAGACGAAAATATATGGGAGGGACGAATGGAGAAGAGATCCAATCAGAGCGAATCTTTGAGGGTAGGTTGATCTATGCAGAAGCAGCCGAGCCATTTTAAAAAGTCGCGGCAAATGCAAGCGCAACAGCTAAACAAACGCAGCAGCAGTTACACAGAAAAGAGAACAAAGATGAGTTTGCAGAAATTCGCACAGTTTCGAGGACGTTTTCATAACAGTTAAGTTGTTTACACATGGAACTACACTGCGACCTTTTGAAATGCCATTTGGACCCAAATTTTTATGGGGTCGTAAATGTATCACTGATTATTTTTGTACCTACTTATGTGTAATGCTATGTTTTAATATGAGCATTTATTAAAACAGAAATGTGTATTTTAAGAATACGTTTTATAACGTGCTCCGAGCATTCAACGCATCAAGTTGGCTTCAGCCCCGCGATGCAGGAACGCTGAACTGAGCAGATGGTTACGCGCAACACTGAACCGAGATCTCCTTCAGGACATTTGCGTCCTCCTGCACCTGAACGAACAAATACAAATCGCATTTTAAATAAACATAAGAAAAAGAGCGAAAAGTGAAAAAGCTCAATTCAGCAGCGCGGTGTTCTGGTGTTCAGGGAGCAAGCAGAGACGCGTCTCAAAGTCTTCTTGCTTTTGTACCGACAACAAATACATACTTAATATGTCGAAATACCCGTCTTGGAAAGTGTGTTCGAAAAAGTCTGTAGTTATGTCTTCAGTGAAAGTAAAGAGTTGGAAAGAAATCGGATGCGTATCTTTATAATGGATGCATTTGTCTCTTAAAGTGACCGCGCCTAATTTACTAGCTCTGCTGTCAGTGTCTTTAATGTATGAAAATGAAAGTAAATCACTCACTGCTCTTGATTTAATTACTTTGTAGTTTTAACAAGAATTTATCCAAAGTCAATCCAAAAATCAGATAGAATAGATTATATTGTTTTACTAGTGACTAAAAAATAAAAAATAAAAATAATAGGGACCTGACCATGTTTTGCTTAAGTGTTTCTTTCTTTAATTGCTAATGAAACCTTTTCACACCACAGACTGAACCAAATTAAGCATTGCATCCGACATTATCAAGATGAATTTGTTGTTCTGACACAGTTTAATCCTGAGTTATTGTTATATTTTATTACCAATTTCTAAACTACAGGCAAATAAACTGTGATATTGTAAGAAACGTTGAAGGTGTCTGAATACATTTTGGTTTGATTGTGTATTTTATTTTACAGTGAAGACTATGCAGTGCTATTTTAAATGAACAAAAACAAACTTAAAAAAAATGTAAACTTTGTGTAAATAGCACAAATAAAGAAATTGAATGAACAAACAATACAAATATAATATATGTGCACAGTAAAATTACCAGTGTAAAAAATGCAGTGTTAAATGTTAATAACTCCCAAAAAGTTGAATTAACAATCTACAGTGTTGATGAGTACACCCTGTCTTTGTAGTTGCAGGGTGCAACATTATGTGATTTTATTTTTACACTAAAAGTGCAAAAAGACGCGCCAAATTGTCTTGACTCCACCCTCAACGACTGCCTTGTGGGGCAATTACGCCATTTTGTCTGCACGCAAAGGAGAAGGCAAGTCTGTTTCTGCGCTTTTCTTGTTAACATTATTTAAATAAAAAATACACATTATGTCGAATACGTTTAGAAATAACTCTTCTGCTGATCTTTCTTTTAGGATTAAGGATGCTCATTAAAGTGAAGTTCAACCATGAACAAAAGTTTGTTAAAGTTTCTGGCGCCGACCTGAAACTCTCTGATTTTCTGGATGAAGGTAATGTTAACTTGTTAATTTACTTGTAAAATGAGTTGTGTTTGTAGCTGCTATTGACTTTAAGAATTTTTAATTTTAAACTGAAACTCGTTTTGGTTTGTTCACAGCCTTTGTGAAATTCTGACTTCCCGCCTCCAAACGCGCAGAGACCAGGCTCTACGATTCGTCTTACACAGAAGTTGATGAGGATGTTTTCGAGGAGGTTATAAAGCAACCAAATTTAGGCGTTTTTATTCTTCGATTCGAAAACTCGTCACACGGTAATTTATCTTTGTGTGTGTGTGTGTGTGTGTGTGTGTGTGTGACTGTAAATGCTATTGAGCTTTAAATAATGTTGTTTGAGCCCTTTCAGTATTAAAACAAATGGCCCTTTACACACGATTTGACCATATTGTTTTTCTAAATATTAAAAATATAAAAGATGCGCATCAAATTTGACACCTATATGAACAGTTTTAAAGTTGGTTTTATGAGTTTAAGTCGTTATCTTCAAAGGCTATTTAAGTTAGAAACGTTGTGTGTAATTTTAGAAACGTCCCTAAATTGGCGAATATCAAATTACAAGTTACGTTTAAACCCGTTTTTATTGCTAAACCAATAAGTGTGAAACTCCTTTTGCTAATGAATGTACATTACTGAAAACGCGTTAATGCGACGGTTTACGCATTTATCGAGTCACACCCTGGCCGTTTCTCAATACCAAGAACGCAAAGTTCGGACTTGGCAAGATCGACTCGGGAGTGCAAACTCCTAAGAACGGGAGGACGCAAGGTCTGTAAAAGGAACAGCTGCGTACTTGATAACGTCACTCAGCTCGTCTTAGCTACTCCGGTTATCCTTACTGTATTTACAATAAGATGAAATATAATATCAAACACCACTGCTTCTTCATTTTCATTTAAACAATAATAGCCACAAAAATGTAGTTCAGGTAAGGCAGATATATTTAGATTATCTTCACTCACTGTATGTATACTTATAACAAAATGAAATATAAAACACAACCACATATAAAATATAAAATACACACACAAATACAAAAAACGTTAATATGGGGTTCAGGCAATATTTGCATATATATATATATATATATATATATATATATATATATATATATATATATATATATATATATATATATATATATATATATATATATATACACACACTCTGATTATCTTTACTGTATGTATTAATGTATGACTACGCTGCCTCTTTTGGTTATGTCAGTTTTAATGAAAAAATAATAGCCATTAAATACTTATAAAAGTATAAGTATGAAATATAAGAGGCTTATATAATAGGAAATAAAGACAAAAGCAAACAATTCAGGCAAATGTATGCTACATCAGCGCTGTAATATAAAAGTTAATATAAACTAAAATTTGTGTTCCGCCCAAACGATATGACCAGGAACAAATAATAGATTTATGAAGATTGTCTGTTAGATACAGCTAAAACAAATGATATTTCATGTTTAACTACTACAGACACATCCAAGCTAGTGGCAAAGGTCAGAAGGACAAGCTGAGGTGAGACTGCACTCGGCGGTATATATGAGCACTGAGTGCCCGGTGATCACCTGGAAATAGGCGAAGCAAATTTTCAAATATGCACCATCTTTATAAATAAACTGCAGATTTGAGTTTTAAACAACTAGCCTACGTTCCCGCCTGAAAAACCCTTAAATGTACATTTCATGAAACAATAATAGTAATATTTTGAAAATTATGCGGGTTTTGTCCTCTGCCATTAACGCTCGCTGGTTGTTGCAAAATGCATTGTGGGTTACCTGCTCCCTCAAGTTCACACAAGTCACATTTTGATGCATCCTTGATAAAAGGGGAAACATCCCAAGAACAATAACACATCCAGGGATTTGAACTGTACTTGGCTAGATGTGAACTTTGAATTATAACAGTACTTGGGCTCCTAATTCCACCATTAAAAAAATGCAGCCGATGCATTGAGGTGAGGACTTGTTAAACGGAATAAAAAATTGTCATAACCATGCAGGCGGGTTGCCTTATGTCACCAAATAAATTAAATAAAAACTTAAAATAGAGCGTATATAAAAACACTTTTCAGTCTTCCAATACTAACGTGTGAATTGTATAATGCCCTTTGTGCTCTGCATGTCCTTCGCACTTAATATTGTGTATGTAATTTTGTCATAACGGCGGCAAGACAGCAGGGCTATCACCTAAATTTTGCACAAGGTTTTGTGGTTGTTTTCAGAATCAGAAAGAGCTTTATTTTAACAGTCATTTGATGAAAATTATTTTTCAATAGATTTGGCCCAGGTCCCTTCTGTGACAAGTGGAGAAAGCTCATTGCAGAATGCAAACTATGAATCTGATGACACCAGTCTTCTAAGTGATGGAAGTCCTTCAAGAAAGCAACAGAGGGTTGAAGACGAAGCCAGAATTGTGAGTCTGTGATTTTTGCATTGTATATTATTCTACAGTACAAATTTTAAACCTGACTATGAAAAACAAGAAATGTAACTGTGTGACAACTGACTACATAATCTCTGGCCCTTTTCACACCTGGCATCAACATGACTTGGATGATAGTCACAACTAGTAAGCCAAGACACATTGCTGTTTAAATCTTGTCAATTATATATGTCTTTTGTGACTGCTTTTGATTTCATGGTGAATGTTTTGCTGCTTTAAAGAACACATCACTTGCAGGGTATTAAAGGGTTAGTTCACCCAAAAATGAAAATTCTGTCATAAATTACTCACCCTCGTGTTGTTCCTAACACGTAAGGCTCTCATTCAGTTTTGGAACACAAATTAATATATTAGTAAGGAAATCTTTCCCTCTATTGACAACTGATGCAGCTGCAATGTTCAAGGCCTAGAAATATAGTAAAAACATCCTTGAAATAATTCATGTGTCTCCAGTGGTTCAACCTTAAATTTATGGTTATGGGAATGGGATTTTTATTTTTATTTTTTTGAGCTAAAAAAACAATTTCTTCATCAATCTGTAAAAAGTCCACGTTTAAATGGTAAACTAACATCTATTTAAAAGAGCCTAAAGCAGGACAGAACCTGAAGCACAGAAGAACCCCATCCTGGAAGCACACTGTTTACGGATTGATTTAGGAGTGAAGAAATTTAATAAAGTCATTTGTTTGTTTTTGCACACAAAATACATTCCTGTCACCTCATAAAATTAAGGTTGAACCACTGGAGTCACATGGATTATTTCAGAATGGTTCTTGTGAGGGATATGGTTTGTCAATGATTGTATTACGTAACACTTTGCAGTTGGTCCAAAAAATCCTGCAGACTAAACCTGGTGGAGACGCAATCATCAGGGAATACAACAAAACCAAAAGCTTGACTGACAGCACCAGGAGAAAGATGATCAAGATTCTTACTGCAGATATAACTGAAAAACACAGGTAATCTGATGCCGTCCCAAAAGATTCTCCCACAGAACACAAATGACAATTTTAGAAGATCTGGGCCCATATTCACAAAACATCTTAAGGCTTAATGTAGCTCATAACTCACCAATTTAGAAGAAAATCTTAAAAAGAATGGGTGTGTCAGTCCTAAATTTAGGACTCCTAAATTTTTGCTCTAAGAGTATTTCACAAAGCATTTTATCATTAAAAGTAGCTCCTAAATCTGTGAAATCTTAGGAGCAGTGAAGAGGACTCCTAAGTCACTAAGACCAAGCCACAAACTATCCTAATATGGCTTTTGGCAGCAGTCTGCCACAGAACGTAAACATTTTAGAAACATTTGACGATAATGAGCTTTTAAAAAGGTATCGCCTTTGGTTTTGGAGGTTATCCCAATCCATTTTTTTCTTTGATTATATCCTTGTTTTCATTAACCTGCTGGGCAAGAAGTAACAGCTGTGCTTGTGTCCAGTTTGGTTTTCTTTTACATTTGCATGTATTACTATCAGCCATGATTATTCTACTCTGTTTATTAAAAGGCTGTTTATATGCATATTTACTAATTGTTTAAGAGGCCGTTAGCTGAACAAACAGCCCTACATCCTTATATTCATGCCAAGATGTAGGTGTTTTTTTTTTATATATAGAAAAACAATAAAGAATATTTTTAGCAGATACTGTGGTCCTTGGAGGTTTAGAAAATGCAAGTCAATGCTTAGCATTCCTTTGAGAGTCAAAAAAATCATATCAGGTTACACTAAATTAATACCCATGGCTCATGATGATACACTGAGGTCTTATGAAGTTAAAACATCAGTCTGTGTAAGAAACTGAACATTAACTAGGGCGGCTTGATTATGGCAAAAATCATCACAATTATTTTGGCCAATATTGTAATCTCAATATTATTTAACACGATTATGAGTGGGCCAGTTGGCCAAAACTTTATATGACTGATTTATTTAAAGATTTCTCAATTCTCAATACCACAGCAGAATACTAGGGTAACTAATTAACAGACATACTTGCAGACATACTTAAATTTCATTGTTTTATTTTGACAGCACATCTCCACCCAGAAATATTAGGGAAATGTATGCCCAAGGAATCGTTGCCCTGTTTCCATATCTTCGTGATCCCTACACAAAGAATGGATATGTAAGTGCAAATAATTTTTGTTAAAATCTAGTTATGGGGTAGTTGGTCACCTTTGTATTTATTAAGATGTGTTTGTTTTTAAAGGAACATTATTATGACCCTCAAAGTGGACAAGGTTACCTGACTTGGAAAATAAAGAACATTCAGAGGAACAGTGCATCATCAGAGAACTGTAGACGTTCCTCACAGTCTTTCAGTGGTGGCCCAACTTCGGAAAGAGAGGCTGCATCCAGCACAGATGTTATTCTCACTGAAGAACAGTGTAGAGAAGCAGTTTCTCTAATGAAACACACCTTAGAAGTGGACACCATCAAGATCAAAATGAAGGAGACATTTCAGTACCATCGCAAGATGATTCAAGACCCGAACAGAAGCACTGATGTGTTGACGGAATTTCCACGCTTCTTGGATGTTCAAGGCCTGGTGAGAGAACATGTCTATGTGGTGATAAGAGAATTTCTTTAACCCGGTCATTGGGTTGGGGTAAAACAAATATTATAGGTATAATGCAAGTTCAGCTCAATTGACAACATTTGTGGAATTTAGTTCATTACCATTTACAAAGAAATATAAAACTACAATGTATGTGCATAGTCACACATTTTTGAGCTTTATGAATTCTTCTGTTAAAACACGTTATTTGAGCTGTAAAGTTGTTTGAAACATTTTTATTGTGTTTGTATTAATGAATGTTTATGATGTTTTTGCAGATTGAACAGGATTTTGTTTTGCTCTTTGGTGAAAAGACGACTTCTAAGCTTTTAGAAAGGTGGCCAACTACATTCATGCACAAAGTTATTCAGCAAAGCAAAAGTCTTAACTCCTCCCAAGCTCTTCAGGACTTGATTGACTGTGCCGAAATGACTGTGAAGGAGAATGAAATAGGGGATGCAGGTTAGACTGTCAGAGTTCAGTATAAGATTGTTTAGACTTCTCCATGTATTTTTTTTTCTGATGTCATTTATTTTATTTTTTCAGGATGGAACAGTGACATTGCTTCTATTCTTCTTTTACTTCATTTGATCCCACCTTCACCACAAGGCAGAAAGAGACCTGGAAAGATGTCCGCATCTCAAGCAGAAAAACACCTCGTCATCTTCAAAAAGGTAAATTTGGTCTTTACTGTCATTTCCTGTAGTCTGCCGAAAATCAGTGTCTGTTGGGCTAATTGTATTGTGAAAAATTAATGTAGAGAGAGTCAATTGGAGAGCTGATTTAATTATTATTATTATTATTTTTTTTTTTTTTATCTTTAGGCCGGTACTAACATACAAGAGCACCTGGACTCAACTGAAGAAAGCACACAGCCATACCTGCTTGCCATGGGTCCAAAGAAGAACAGCATTCATGTATACTACATCATTCTCGACAAGAAAGCCATACCGTGCAAATCAGTGAGTGGTCTCAGTGCCTTTGATGAACTTTTTAAAGCGCACTTTGTGTTTGGTGCATCTTACAGCAAAGTCCTGCACAACATGTACACCTTTGTACAAACAACAGTTTTTCAGATTGACATTGGCAAAGTCAAAGAGTGCCCAAGAGTTGCTGAACTCAGAGCTAGATTCCTGCGTTAGATTTGATTGCTGGGAAAAATGATTTGTTTTGTTTGTTTTTGTTGTCTGAAAAACACAAATGTTCTTGTACATGGAGAGGAGAAATCGGCCTCCTTCTATAAAACTGGATGACGAGAGCAATGATTTGGGCATAAATGCAATACAGTGTTGGTGTCTACTTCGAAATGTGCCGCTGATATTTGGTGACATTGTGCCCCAAGACGATAAATACTGGCAATTACTACTACTTTTACTACAAATAGTGAGCATTGTATTTTCTCCCATTTTAACTGAAGGACTTACTGTTTATTTGAAACACTTAATTACTGAGCATCACAGGCTGTTCAAGTGCTTATTCCCAGGAAAGAATCTGCTGCCTAAACATTTAATGTGTCACTACCCTCGGTGTATACGAAATATTGGGCCTATTGTTCATATGTGGTCAATGCGATACGAGTCCAAACACAATTTCTTCAAGACTCAACCAAAATGTTTCAAGAACATAACTAAGATGCGTGCCAAAAAACATCAGAATTTTATGGCATATAACTGGGAAGCCTTTAACCATGACAGAATTGTACTTGGACCAGGAAAGAATGTCTGTGTCAGTGAATTGAATGAAAGTGTTCAGATTGCATCTAAGTTGAACATTCCTACAGAAACAAATGTTCTCTCAGTGAAATGGGTGAAGTATAATGGAACTGAATATCGTTCTACCTTAGTTATTTGTGGTCAGGTAGACCTTGATTTGCCAGTGTTTTAATAAAATCAGGGATATTATTGTCAGAAATGAATGCGTGTTACTGGTTACATCGCAGCTCAAAACTGTTTGTTTTGATGAACATCTTTTTGCCTACAGAATTGATCACAGACCCAGCACATCTCTGTGTTTACTGTCAGTGAACTCACTTATTACAAACCTTTTGATGTGCAGATGTCCTATGGGTCTGATAATTTCTTTTGTTTTGTTGTACCCTACTGTAATCTTATTCAAATTTAGCTGTCACTTGTTCATGTCTCTGTGAAGTTAATGAGTTTGTTTTATCCATTTTGTATTTCTGTGCAACCCCTCATGAATTTGACTGAACTGTTGAATGTTGTTTTAAAGTAGCCACTTTGCCCAGTTTTTAAATAAAAATTAGTTGTTATATCTGTCTGAAGACTCTTGATTTTAGATTTGATAATGTACATTGACACCATAGAACAAAGTAAAAATAAATTTTGCACTCAAAGGAATACTTTCTTGATAACACTTTGACTAATCCATAGGAATAACAACAACATCAAAAGGTGTTAAATGACCCGTAGTGTAAAATTTTAAGGTGTTAAATGACCCCAGTGTAAAATTGTAAGGTGTTAAATGACCCCAGTGTAAAACTTTAATAACAATAGTAAGTGTAACAATCTACACTCTCAGTGTTATTTTTCAGCACTATAAGGTGCCATTTTAACACTGTAAATTCAACACTACAAACAGTGTACATTTAACTCTGGACAGATTGGGACCATATATGATCTTTAGTAGTGTTAAAATTAACACTTTTAGAGTTAAATTGACACTGCTGATTTTACTGTGTGGTTGTCTATTTCAATAATACTGTACTTCATCTTGAAAGAATGTCATATGCATTGCATATCATTCAGGACGAATGCATATCTTTTTCAGAGAGCATGTATATTTTTCATTGAGAGCAGGCCTTATGTTTATTTTATAAATACCATTCCATAACAGACTGATGGAAACATTTAGTCAAGTCAACTAAGTTGACTTTGTTCTACTAAAAAAAAAACTAGACTAAGACTAAAAGACTTAAGACTAGACTAAGACTAAAACTCTTATGATATTTAGTCGACTAAAACTAGACTAAGACTAAAACATTTCAGATGACTAAAATGTGACTAAAACTAAATGGTGTGTTATTCAAAAGACTAAGACTAAGACTAAATCCGAATTCGCTGTCAAAATTAACACTGACTCCCATCTTATGTATTCCAAATTAACCCTTCTCATGAATTAGATATTATTTACTCAATAATAACTTGCTTATTTTACCCATCATTAACCCATTCTGTCATTAACTCAATATAATAACCCTAACTGGGTTACATCTAGGTGGATATTGAAGTCACCAAGCAGTACCAGAGGAGTACCATTTTCAGGAAAGTTTGATAGCATCACATCAAACTCCTCCAAGAAGATTCCCAATTGACCTGGGGGACGATAAATGACCACAAAGTGGATTTTAACAGGGTGGGTTACAGTAATGGCATGTGATTCAAATGAACCATTACCTGTAGGTGATGGCTGAAGATCAAGTTTCCATTCTTTTGATATGAGGAGACCCGTACCTCCACCACTCCCAGTGGTACGAGGAGTGTGGGAACAAGTGAAATTAGTGGAGAGGGCTGCAGGGGTGGCAGTGTCTTCAGGTTTGATCCAAGTCTCAGTCAGTGCCATGAGGTTGAGACCGGAATGAGTAGCAATAGAAGAAATTAAGTCTGCTTTGTTAACTGCAGACTGGCAGTTCCAGAGACCAACTGGAATAGACAGCGTAGTAGTAGAGGTCAGAGGTAGGTTTGTCAGATAGGCCTTCCTGCGATGTACGTAGCATGCTCTCCGAGTGTTAGTAGTGATAGTAGAGATCTGAAAGCACATAGTGACTACAAGTGTAAGAAAAATTTGAGAACAAGCTATACAAAAATTAGAGGAGAAAAGCAATACTCAAGTGCCCTATCGGTGTCCTCGCTCGGTGGAGTCGCGCAGGTAGAGTCGATTGTCTTAACACTCGTCGGTCTTCACATGAGAAGGATTCACACGAGGGCTGCCGCTGTGAAACTCACCGCTTTTGTATTTTCCTGATTACCTGTGATTGAAGTCAGCTGGCCACACCTCACTATTTTTTTATTTGCAGCAAATTAGGTTAATTGACAACAGTTCAGTAACATGATTGGGTATAAAAAAGATCATCTTATATATTGGAAGAGGTTTGCCAATCTGCAATAACTACATTTACAAATTGTAGAACTATTTCCGAATAATGTTGTAATTGAATACATTGCCTACAGTACATAATATCTTAAAAATAATCTGCTGAAATCTGTATGTGCAAGGGACGATGGTGAAAATCATTATTGGATGCCGTGATTTTTTTGGCCCTCAGGTGCAGTGTTAATTTTGACAGCGAATTCGGATTTAGTCTTAGTCTTAGTCTTTTGAATAACACACCATTTAGTTTTAGTCACATTTTAGTCATCTGAAATGTTTTAGTCTTAGTCTAGTTTTAGTCGACTAAATATCATAAGAGTTTTAGTCTTAGTCTAGTCTTAAGTCTTTTAGTCTTAGTCTAGTTTTTTTTTTAGTAGAACAAAGTCAACTTAGTTGACTTGACTAAATGTTTCCATCAGTCTGTTATGGAATGGGATTTATAAAATAAACATAAGGCCTGCTCTCAATGAAAAATATACATGCTCTCTGAAAAAGATATGCATTCGTCCTGAATGATATGCAATGCATATGACATTCTTTCAAGATGAAGTACAGTATTATTGAAATAGACAACCACACAGTAAAATCAGCAGTGTCAATTTAACTCTAAAAGTGTTAATTTTAACACTACTAAAGATCATATATGGTCCCAATCTGTCCAGAGTTAAATGTACACTGTTTGTAGTGTTGAATTTACAGTGTTAAAATGGCACCTTATAGTGCTGAAAAATAACACTGAGAGTGTAGATTGTTACACTTACTATTGTTATTAAAGTTTTACACTGGGGTCATTTAACACCTTACAATTTTACACTGGGGTCATTTAACACCTTAAAATTTTACACTACGGGTCATTTAACACCTTTTGATGTTGTTGTTATTCCTATGGATTAGTCAAAGTGTTATCAAGAAAGTATTCCTTTGAGTGCAAAATTTATTTTTACTTTGTTCTATGGTGTCAATGTACATTATCAAATCTAAAATCAAGAGTCTTCAGACAGATATAACAACTAATTTTTATTTAAAAACTGGGCAAAGTGGCTACTTTAAAACAACATTCAACAGTTCAGTCAAATTCATGAGGGGTTGCACAGAAATACAAAATGGATAAAACAAACTCATTAACTTCACAGAGACATGAACAAGTGACAGCTAAATTTGAATAAGATTACAGTAGGGTACAACAAAACAAAAGAAATTATCAGACCCATAGGACATCTGCACATCAAAAGGTTTGTAATAAGTGAGTTCACTGACAGTAAACACAGAGATGTGCTGGGTCTGTGATCAATTCTGTAGGCAAAAAGATGTTCATCAAAACAAACAGTTTTGAGCTGCGATGTAACCAGTAACACGCATTCATTTCTGACAATAATATCCCTGATTTTATTAAAACACTGGCAAATCAAGGTCTACCTGACCACAAATAACTAAGGTAGAACGATATTCAGTTCCATTATACTTCACCCATTTCACTGAGAGAACATTTGTTTCTGTAGGAATGTTCAACTTAGATGCAATCTGAACACTTTCATTCAATTCACTGACACAGACATTCTTTCCTGGTCCAAGTACAATTCTGTCATGGTTAAAGGCTTCCCAGTTATATGCCATAAAATTCTGATGTTTTTTGGCACGCATCTTAGTTATGTTCTTGAAACATTTTGGTTGAGTCTTGAAGAAATTGTGTTTGGACTCGTATCGCATTGACCACATATGAACAATAGGCCCAATATTTCGTATACACCGAGGGTAGTGACACATTAAATGTTTAGGCAGCAGATTCTTTCCTGGGAATAAGCACTTGAACAGCCTGTGATGCTCAGTAATTAAGTGTTTCAAATAAACAGTAAGTCCTTCAGTTAAAATGGGAGAAAATACAATGCTCACTATTTGTAGTAAAAGTAGTAGTAATTGCCAGTATTTATCGTCTTGGGGCACAATGTCACCAAATATCAGCGGCACATTTCGAAGTAGACACCAACACTGTATTGCATTTATGCCCAAATCATTGCTCTCGTCATCCAGTTTTATAGAAGGAGGCCGATTTCTCCTCTCCATGTACAAGAACATTTGTGTTTTTCAGACAACAAAAACAAACAAAACAAATCATTTTTCCCAGCAATCAAATCTAACGCAGGAATCTAGCTCTGAGTTCAGCAACTCTTGGGCACTCTTTGACTTTGCCAATGTCAATCTGAAAAACTGTTGTTTGTACAAAGGTGTACATGTTGTGCAGGACTTTGCTGTAAGATGCACCAAACACAAAGTGCGCTTTAAAAAGTTCATCAAAGGCACTGAGACCACTCACTGATTTGCACGGTATGGCTTTCTTGTCGAGAATGATGTAGTATACATGAATGCTGTTCTTCTTTGGACCCATGGCAAGCAGGTATGGCTGTGTGCTTTCTTCAGTTGAGTCCAGGTGCTCTTGTATGTTAGTACCGGCCTAAAGATAAAAAAAAAAAAAATAATAATAATAATAATTAAATCAGCTCTCCAATTGACTCTCTCTACATTAATTTTTCACAATACAATTAGCCCAACAGACACTGATTTTCGGCAGACTACAGGAAATGACAGTAAAGACCAAATTTACCTTTTTGAAGATGACGAGGTGTTTTTCTGCTTGAGATGCGGACATCTTTCCAGGTCTCTTTCTGCCTTGTGGTGAAGGTGGGATCAAATGAAGTAAAAGAAGAATAGAAGCAATGTCACTGTTCCATCCTGAAAAAATAAAATAAATGACATCAGAAAAAAAAATACATGGAGAAGTCTAAACAATCTTATACTGAACTCTGACAGTCTAACCTGCATCCCCTATTTCATTCTCCTTCACAGTCATTTCGGCACAGTCAATCAAGTCCTGAAGAGCTTGGGAGGAGTTAAGACTTTTGCTTTGCTGAATAACTTTGTGCATGAATGTAGTTGGCCACCTTTCTAAAAGCTTAGAAGTCGTCTTTTCACCAAAGAGCAAAACAAAATCCTGTTCAATCTGCAAAAACATCATAAACATTCATTAATACAAACACAATAAAAATGTTTCAAACAACTTTACAGCTCAAATAACGTGTTTTAACAGAAGAATTCATAAAGCTCAAAAATGTGTGACTATGCACATACATTGTAGTTTTATATTTCTTTGTAAATGGTAATGAACTAAATTCCACAAATGTTGTCAATTGAGCTGAACTTGCATTATACCTATAATATTTGTTTTACCCCAACCCAATGACCGGGTTAAAGAAATTCTCTTATCACCACATAGACATGTTCTCTCACCAGGCCTTGAACATCCAAGAAGCGTGGAAATTCCGTCAACACATCAGTGCTTCTGTTCGGGTCTTGAATCATCTTGCGATGGTACTGAAATGTCTCCTTCATTTTGATCTTGATGGTGTCCACTTCTAAGGTGTGTTTCATTAGAGAAACTGCTTCTCTACACTGTTCTTCAGTGAGAATAACATCTGTGCTGGATGCAGCCTCTCTTTCCGAAGTTGGGCCACCACTGAAAGACTGTGAGGAACGTCTACAGTTCTCTGATGATGCACTGTTCCTCTGAATGTTCTTTATTTTCCAAGTCAGGTAACCTTGTCCACTTTGAGGGTCATAATAATGTTCCTTTAAAAACAAACACATCTTAATAAATACAAAGGTGACCAACTACCCCATAACTAGATTTTAACAAAAATTATTTGCACTTACATATCCATTCTTTGTGTAGGGATCACGAAGATATGGAAACAGGGCAACGATTCCTTGGGCATACATTTCCCTAATATTTCTGGGTGGAGATGTGCTGTCAAAATAAAACAATGAAATTTAAGTATGTCTGCAAGTATGTCTGTTAATTAGTTACCCTAGTATTCTGCTGTGGTATTGAGAATTGAGAAATCTTTAAATAAATCAGTCATATAAAGTTTTGGCCAACTGGCCCACTCATAATCGTGTTAAATAATATTGAGATTACAATATTGGCCAAAATAATTGTGATGATTTTTGCCATAATCAAGCCGCCCTAGTTAATGTTCAGTTTCTTACACAGACTGATGTTTTAACTTCATAAGACCTCAGTGTATCATCATGAGCCATGGGTATTAATTTAGTGTAACCTGATATGATTTTTTTGACTCTCAAAGGAATGCTAAGCATTGACTTGCATTTTCTAAACCTCCAAGGACCACAGTATCTGCTAAAAATATTCTTTATTGTTTTTCTATATATAAAAAAAAAACACCTACATCTTGGCATGAATATAAGGATGTAGGGCTGTTTGTTCAGCTAACGGCCTCTTAAACAATTAGTAAATATGCATATAAACAGCCTTTTAATAAACAGAGTAGAATAATCATGGCTGATAGTAATACATGCAAATGTAAAAGAAAACCAAACTGGACACAAGCACAGCTGTTACTTCTTGCCCAGCAGGTTAATGAAAACAAGGATATAATCAAAGAAAAAAATGGATTGGGATAACCTCCAAAACCAAAGGCGATACCTTTTTAAAAGCTCATTATCGTCAAATGTTTCTAAAATGTTTACGTTCTGTGGCAGACTGCTGCCAAAAGCCATATTAGGATAGTTTGTGGCTTGGTCTTAGTGACTTAGGAGTCCTCTTCACTGCTCCTAAGATTTCACAGATTTAGGAGCTACTTTTAATGATAAAATGCTTTGTGAAATACTCTTAGAGCAAAAATTTAGGAGTCCTAAATTTAGGACTGACACACCCATTCTTTTTAAGATTTTCTTCTAAATTGGTGAGTTATGAGCTACATTAAGCCTTAAGATGTTTTGTGAATATGGGCCCAGATCTTCTAAAATTGTCATTTGTGTTCTGTGGGAGAATCTTTTGGGACGGCATCAGATTACCTGTGTTTTTCAGTTATATCTGCAGTAAGAATCTTGATCATCTTTCTCCTGGTGCTGTCAGTCAAGCTTTTGGTTTTGTTGTATTCCCTGATGATTGCGTCTCCACCAGGTTTAGTCTGCAGGATTTTTTGGACCAACTGCAAAGTGTTACGTAATACAATCATTGACAAACCATATCCCTCACAAGAACCATTCTGAAATAATCCATGTGACTCCAGTGGTTCAACCTTAATTTTATGAGGTGACAGGAATGTATTTTGTGTGCAAAAACAAACAAATGACTTTATTAAATTTCTTCACTCCTAAATCAATCCGTAAACAGTGTGCTTCCAGGATGGGGTTCTTCTGTGCTTCAGGTTCTGTCCTGCTTTAGGCTCTTTTAAATAGATGTTAGTTTACCATTTAAACGTGGACTTTTTACAGATTGATGAAGAAATTGTTTTTTTAGCTCAAAAAAATAAAAATAAAAATCCCATTCCCATAACCATAAATTTAAGGTTGAACCACTGGAGACACATGAATTATTTCAAGGATGTTTTTACTATATTTCTAGGCCTTGAACATTGCAGCTGCATCAGTTGTCAATAGAGGGAAAGATTTCCTTACTAATATATTAATTTGTGTTCCAAAACTGAATGAGAGCCTTACGTGTTAGGAACAACACGAGGGTGAGTAATTTATGACAGAATTTTCATTTTTGGGTGAACTAACCCTTTAATACCCTGCAAGTGATGTGTTCTTTAAAGCAGCAAAACATTCACCATGAAATCAAAAGCAGTCACAAAAGACATATATAATTGACAAGATTTAAACAGCAATGTGTCTTGGCTTACTAGTTGTGACTATCATCCAAGTCATGTTGATGCCAGGTGTGAAAAGGGCCAGAGATTATGTAGTCAGTTGTCACACAGTTACATTTCTTGTTTTTCATAGTCAGGTTTAAAATTTGTACTGTAGAATAATATACAATGCAAAAATCACAGACTCACAATTCTGGCTTCGTCTTCAACCCTCTGTTGCTTTCTTGAAGGACTTCCATCACTTAGAAGACTGGTGTCATCAGATTCATAGTTTGCATTCTGCAATGAGCTTTCTCCACTTGTCACAGAAGGGACCTGGGCCAAATCTATTGAAAAATAATTTTCATCAAATGACTGTTAAAATAAAGCTCTTTCTGATTCTGAAAACAACCACAAAACCTTGTGCAAAATTTAGGTGATAGCCCTGCTGTCTTGCCGCCGTTATGACAAAATTACATACACAATATTAAGTGCGAAGGACATGCAGAGCACAAAGGGCATTATACAATTCACACGTTAGTATTGGAAGACTGAAAAGTGTTTTTATATACGCTCTATTTTAAGTTTTTATTTAATTTATTTGGTGACATAAGGCAACCCGCCTGCATGGTTATGACAATTTTTTATTCCGTTTAACAAGTCCTCACCTCAATGCATCGGCTGCATTTTTTTAATGGTGGAATTAGGAGCCCAAGTACTGTTATAATTCAAAGTTCACATCTAGCCAAGTACAGTTCAAATCCCTGGATGTGTTATTGTTCTTGGGATGTTTCCCCTTTTATCAAGGATGCATCAAAATGTGACTTGTGTGAACTTGAGGGAGCAGGTAACCCACAATGCATTTTGCAACAACCAGCGAGCGTTAATGGCAGAGGACAAAACCCGCATAATTTTCAAAATATTACTATTATTGTTTCATGAAATGTACATTTAAGGGTTTTTCAGGCGGGAACGTAGGCTAGTTGTTTAAAACTCAAATCTGCAGTTTATTTATAAAGATGGTGCATATTTGAAAATTTGCTTCGCCTATTTCCAGGTGATCACCGGGCACTCAGTGCTCATATATACCGCCGAGTGCAGTCTCACCTCAGCTTGTCCTTCTGACCTTTGCCACTAGCTTGGATGTGTCTGTAGTAGTTAAACATGAAATATCATTTGTTTTAGCTGTATCTAACAGACAATCTTCATAAATCTATTATTTGTTCCTGGTCATATCGTTTGGGCGGAACACAAATTTTAGTTTATATTAACTTTTATATTACAGCGCTGATGTAGCATACATTTGCCTGAATTGTTTGCTTTTGTCTTTATTTCCTATTATATAAGCCTCTTATATTTCATACTTATACTTTTATAAGTATTTAATGGCTATTATTTTTTCATTAAAACTGACATAACCAAAAGAGGCAGCGTAGTCATACATTAATACATACAGTAAAGATAATCAGAGTGTGTGTATATATATATATATATATATATATATATATATATATATATATATATATATATATATATATATATATATATATATATATATATATATATGCAAATATTGCCTGAACCCCATATTAACGTTTTTTGTATTTGTGTGTGTATTTTATATTTTATATGTGGTTGTGTTTTATATTTCATTTTGTTATAAGTATACATACAGTGAGTGAAGATAATCTAAATATATCTGCCTTACCTGAACTACATTTTTGTGGCTATTATTGTTTAAATGAAAATGAAGAAGCAGTGGTGTTTGATATTATATTTCATCTTATTGTAAATACAGTAAGGATAACCGGAGTAGCTAAGACGAGCTGAGTGACGTTATCAAGTACGCAGCTGTTCCTTTTACAGACCTTGCGTCCTCCCGTTCTTAGGAGTTTGCACTCCCGAGTCGATCTTGCCAAGTCCGAACTTTGCGTTCTTGGTATTGAGAAACGGCCAGGGTGTGACTCGATAAATGCGTAAACCGTCGCATTAACGCGTTTTCAGTAATGTACATTCATTAGCAAAAGGAGTTTCACACTTATTGGTTTAGCAATAAAAACGGGTTTAAACGTAACTTGTAATTTGATATTCGCCAATTTAGGGACGTTTCTAAAATTACACACAACGTTTCTAACTTAAATAGCCTTTGAAGATAACGACTTAAACTCATAAAACCAACTTTAAAACTGTTCATATAGGTGTCAAATTTGATGCGCATCTTTTATATTTTTAATATTTAGAAAAACAATATGGTCAAATCGTGTGTAAAGGGCCATTTGTTTTAATACTGAAAGGGCTCAAACAACATTATTTAAAGCTCAATAGCATTTACAGTCACACACACACACACACACACACACACACACAAAGATAAATTACCGTGTGACGAGTTTTCGAATCGAAGAATAAAAACGCCTAAATTTGGTTGCTTTATAACCTCCTCGAAAACATCCTCATCAACTTCTGTGTAAGACGAATCGTAGAGCCTGGTCTCTGCGCGTTTGGAGGCGGGAAGTCAGAATTTCACAAAGGCTGTGAACAAACCAAAACGAGTTTCAGTTTAAAATTAAAAATTCTTAAAGTCAATAGCAGCTACAAACACAACTCATTTTACAAGTAAATTAACAAGTTAACATTACCTTCATCCAGAAAATCAGAGAGTTTCAGGTCGGCGCCAGAAACTTTAACAAACTTTTGTTCATGGTTGAACTTCACTTTAATGAGCATCCTTAATCCTAAAAGAAAGATCAGCAGAAGAGTTATTTCTAAACGTATTCGACATAATGTGTATTTTTTATTTAAATAATGTTAACAAGAAAAGCGCAGAAACAGACTTGCCTTCTCCTTTGCGTGCAGACAAAATGGCGTAATTGCCCCACAAGGCAGTCGTTGAGGGTGGAGTCAAGACAATTTGGCGCGTCTTTTTGCACTTTTAGTGTAAAAATAAAATCACATAATGTTGCACCCTGCAACTACAAAGACAGGGTGTACTCATCAACACTGTAGATTGTTAATTCAACTTTTTGGGAGTTATTAACATTTAACACTGCATTTTTTACACTGGTAATTTTACTGTGCACATATATTATATTTGTATTGTTTGTTCATTCAATTTCTTTATTTGTGCTATTTACACAAAGTTTACATTTTTTTTAAGTTTGTTTTTGTTCATTTAAAATAGCACTGCATAGTCTTCACTGTAAAATAAAATACACAATCAAACCAAAATGTATTCAGACACCTTCAACGTTTCTTACAATATCACAGTTTATTTGCCTGTAGTTTAGAAATTGGTAATAAAATATAACAATAACTCAGGATTAAACTGTGTCAGAACAACAAATTCATCTTGATAATGTCGGATGCAATGCTTAATTTGGTTCAGTCTGTGGTGTGAAAAGGTTTCATTAGCAATTAAAGAAAGAAACACTTAAGCAAAACATGGTCAGGTCCCTATTATTTTTATTTTTTATTTTTTAGTCACTAGTAAAACAATATAATCTATTCTATCTGATTTTTGGATTGACTTTGGATAAATTCTTGTTAAAACTACAAAGTAATTAAATCAAGAGCAGTGAGTGATTTACTTTCATTTTCATACATTAAAGACACTGACAGCAGAGCTAGTAAATTAGGCGCGGTCACTTTAAGAGACAAATGCATCCATTATAAAGATACGCATCCGATTTCTTTCCAACTCTTTACTTTCACTGAAGACATAACTACAGACTTTTTCGAACACACTTTCCAAGACGGGTATTTCGACATATTAAGTATGTATTTGTTGTCGGTACAAAAGCAAGAAGACTTTGAGACGCGTCTCTGCTTGCTCCCTGAACACCAGAACACCGCGCTGCTGAATTGAGCTTTTTCACTTTTCGCTCTTTTTCTTATGTTTATTTAAAATGCGATTTGTATTTGTTCGTTCAGGTGCAGGAGGACGCAAATGTCCTGAAGGAGATCTCGGTTCAGTGTTGCGCGTAACCATCTGCTCAGTTCAGCGTTCCTGCATCGCGGGGCTGAAGCCAACTTGATGCGTTGAATGCTCGGAGCACGTTATAAAACGTATTCTTAAAATACACATTTCTGTTTTAATAAATGCTCATATTAAAACATAGCATTACACATAAGTAGGTACAAAAATAATCAGTGATACATTTACGACCCCATAAAAATTTGGGTCCAAATGGCATTTCAAAAGGTCGCAGTGTAGTTCCATGTGTAAACAACTTAACTGTTATGAAAACGTCCTCGAAACTGTGCGAATTTCTGCAAACTCATCTTTGTTCTCTTTTCTGTGTAACTGCTGCTGCGTTTGTTTAGCTGTTGCGCTTGCATTTGCCGCGACTTTTTAAAATGGCTCGGCTGCTTCTGCATAGATCAACCTACCCTCAAAGATTCGCTCTGATTGGATCTCTTCTCCATTCGTCCCTCCCATATATTTTCGTCTAATTTTTATTCGTTGACTAAAGTGTCAGTTATATTTCGTCACGTTTTTCGTCATCATATCTGACTTTTTATTTAGTTTTTATTTAGTTTTCGTCCGTGAAAAAGGTTAGTTGACGAATATTTTTCGTCATAGTCTTCGTCAACGAAATTAACACTGCTCAGGTGGCACTGCTTTAAAAATGGCATTCTGTTATGAAGATCACTGCATAGGCTCAGACTAGTGCTGCAACAACGCGTCGACGTCATCGATTACGTCGACTACAAAAATACGTCGACGTGTGTGAAATGCGTCGATGCGTCACACTGTTTGTTTACATCTCGCGTAATGGCATACTGGGAATGGAGAAAGTTGCATTCTATCACAAAAACAGAGACCATCGTTATCAAAAGTATGTGAATACTTTAAACAGGACAAATAAAATGGCCCTTTGTTCCCTTTGGAAAACAGATATGGTGAACCACGGCAGCACAACTGCGATGCGCGAGCACCTCTGAGGAAAACATCTTGCCGCTCTCTGGTGTTACGGTTTAACTGGTTACCGTGTGATCTGGTAACCAACTTCCTGGTTCAGGTCTGATATTCTTGCGCTTGTGGCATTCTGAAAAGTTGAGATTTTTTAGATACGGACCGCGTCGCTTCCATTATGAGCGCACTTATAATATATATATATATATATATATATATATAGAGCATAGAAACCATGCTAAACCATAGCAGAACTCTGACTACATTTTATGATTTGTGATGCTAAAGAACATTTCATGACGTCTCAGACAACTGTAAATTTATGGCTACTGTGGTTTAATTAATCGTTAGATTAGTCGACAAAAAATAGTCGTTAGTTGCAGCTCTAGCTCAGACACACGTGCAGAAATCATGATCAGTGAATGCAGTTTACCATGCCATCCACAAATCCAGCTTAAAGCTTTGTCATGCAAAGAATTCATATCGGAGCATGATTCAAAATTCCACCATCTTCTCTGGGCCAAAGCTCATTTAAAAATGACTGAGGCAAAGTGGAAAACTGTTGATGTTCATCTGGTCAGATGAATCAAATTTAGATTTTTTTTTAGAAACCATGGATGCCGCATCCTGCAGATTATAGAGGACACTTCAAAATCAATCATCTCTGATGCATTAGTTCCTATGGGATGGACAGCTTCCACATTAGAAAAGGCAACATCAATGATGAAAAGTACATATACAGGTTTTAGAGCAACATATGCTTCCATCCAGATAACGTCTTTATGAGGGAAGGCCTTGTAAGACAATGCTAAACCACATGCTGCCTCTGTTACAACAGCATGGCTTTATACTA